>NW_027325369.1:13784502-15034502 GCF_036924035.1 Leuresthes tenuis
CTCATAGTGCAGAGTGTAGAGAAAAGAAAGCCGTTTTGGTGTCACGGGTGTTGTGACTTACACACACACATTTCTAAATTGAGAAAGGAAATTATTTTAGAGGAAGCACTAGAGTTTAGATCCCACATTTGTTGATAGGCATTCATTTATTTCTTCACTTCTGATGAAGTTTCAACAATAAACAACAAACTTTGTATTATGAGAAAGAACCAGAATCATTCTTCAGGAATCCGAAAATAAGCTCTATTTTATGAGTTATGCACGAATTCGGATTCTCCTATAAAACGAATTCCTTAACTCAAACCAAGTTAAGACTGTTTTGTCCTTCATATTTATTCATGTCTAATCAAGTTTCAACGATAAACAACGTTGTACTTTGTAGAATGAGAAAGAACTTCTTCAGCAATAAGCATCTCTCGACATATGACGAAATAAAGATTTTGCTATAAAATTAATTCCTTCTATCAGCCTGACTTAAAACTGTTTGTCCTCCTTATTTATCCACTACAAATCAAGTTTCAACAATTAAAAAAAATTTGTAGTTTGAGAAAGAACAACTTAATCTTCAGCAATCAGTATAAAAAGAGGTGCAAATGCCAACCATACATACCTAAAAGGTGGAGCGGAAGTATTCAGCTGCAAGTAGGTGTGAATGTTCGACTATAATTTGTAAAAAGCGGGTAAGAAAAGGTTCGAATGCCCGACTATATATTAACAAAAGCGGGAGGAGAGGTCTTCGGATGAGAGTGGGTGAGAATTTGCAACCATAATCTATAGAATACGGTGAAAAAATATATGTGAATGCCTCATAGAACACTAAAAGCGGAAGTGTTCGGCTGCAAGAAGGTGTGAATGTCCGACTATATTTGGTGAAAAGCAGGTGAAGCAAGGTCTGAATGCCCAACCTTACATCATCAAAAGCGAGATCAGAGGTGTTTGGCTGCAAGAAGGCCATAGTTTGCCAAAAGCGGGTAAGGTGCGAATGACCGACTAAATATCAACAAAAGTGGGGGCGGAGGTCTTCGGATGCAAGTGGGTGTGAATATCCCACCATACAAGTATGGTGGAGAGGAAGCTGTGAATGGCCGACCATAGTAAAAGGCGGGTGAGAGAAGGTGCGAATGTCAAACCATACATAATCAAAAGAAGGAGCGGAGGTGTTCTGCTGTAAGAAGGTGTGAATGTCCAACCATAGTTGGTAAAAAGCGGGTAAGAAAAGGTTAAAATACCCGACTGTACACAATCAATAGCGGGAGCGGAGTTGTTCGGCTACAAGAAGGTGTGAAAGTCCGACCATGGTTTGTAAAAACCGGGAAGAAAAGGCTCGAAAGCCCGACTATACACCATCAAAAAGAAGGTTTGAATGTCCATCAATAATTGCTTTAAAACAAGAAAGTAAATTTTCGAATATCAAACCGCACATGATCATAAGCGGGAGAGGAGGTGTTCGGCTGCAAGAAGGTGTGAATGTCTACCCATAATTCATGAAAAATGGGTAAAAAAAAAGGTGCGAATGCCTAACAATACATTATCAAAAGCAGGTGTGAATGTCAGATCATAATTTGTAAAAAGCTGATGAGAAAGGGTGAGAATGCCCGACTATACACCATCAAATGCGGGAGCGGAGGTGTTCGGCTCTGAGTAGGTGTGAATGTCCGACCATAATTGCTGAAGAATGTGTTAGAAAAGGTAAGAATGCTGGACCATACATCATCAAAAGCGGGAGAGGTGGTGTTCGGCTGCAAAAAGGTGTGACTGTTCGACTAAAGTTTGTAAAAAGTGGGTAAGACAAGGTGCGAATGCCTGACAATGTATGATCAAAAGCGGGAGCGGAGGTGTTCAGCTGCAAGAAGGTCTACATGTCCATCAATAATTGCTAGAAAACATGAAAGAAACTTTTCGAAAATCAAACCGCACATGATCATAAGTGGGATAGGAGGTGTTCAGCTGCAAGGTGTGAATGTCCACCCATAATTCCTGAAAAATGGGCAAAAAAAAGGTGTGAATGCCCAACCATACATCATCAAAAGCAGGAGTGGAAGTGTTCGGCTACAAGAAGGTGTGAACGTCCAACCAAAATATGTAAAAAGAAGTTAAGAAAAGGTTCGAATATCCAACCAAACATAATCAAAAGCGGGAGCAGAGCTGTTCGACTGCAAGTAGGTGTGAATGTCAGATCATAATTTGTAAAAAGCTGATGAGAAAGGGTGAGAATGCCCGACTATACACCATCAAATGCGAGAGCGGAGGTGTTCGGCTCTGAGTAGGTGTGAATGTCCGACCAAAATATGTAAAAAGAAGTTAAGAAAAGGTTCGAATATCCAACCAAACATAATCAAAAGCGGGAGCAGAGCTGTTCGACTGCAAGTAGGTGTGAATGTCAGATCATAATTTGTAAAAAGCTGATGAGAAAGGGTGAGAATGCCCGACTATACACCATCAAATGCGGGAGCGGAGGTGTTTGGCTATGAGTAGGTGTGAATGTCCGACTATAATTGCTGAAGAATGTGTTAGAAAAGGTAAGAATGCTGGACCATACATCATCAAAAGCGGGAGAGGTGGTGTTCGGCTGCAAAAAGGTGTGACTGTTCGACTAAAGTTTGTAAAAAGTGGGTAAGACAAGGTGCGAATGCCTGACAATGTATGATCAAAAGCGGGAGCGGAGGTGTTCAGCTGCAAGAAGGTCTACATGTCCATCAATAATTGCTAGAAAACATGAAAGAAACTTTTCGAAAATCAAACCGCACATGATCATAAGTGGGATAGGAGGTGTTCAGTTGCAAGGTGTGAATGTCCACCCATAATTCCTGAAAAATGGGCAAAAAAAAGGTGTGAATGCCCAACCATACATCATCAAAAGCAGGAGTGGAAGTGTTCGGCTACAAGAAGGTGTGAACGTCCAACCAAAATATGTAAAAAGAAGTTAAGAAAAGGTTCGAATATCCAACCAAACATAATCAAAAGTGGGAGCAGAGCTGTTCGACAGCAAGTAGGTGTGAATGTCAGATCATAATTTGCAAAAAGCTGATGAGAAAGGGTGAGAATGCCCGACTATACACCATCAAATGCGGGAACGGAGTTGTTCGGCTGTGAGTAGGTGTGAATCTCCGACCATAATTGCTGAAAAATGTGTTAGAAAAGGTAAGAATGCCGGTCCATACATCATCAAAAGCGAGAGAGGTTGTGTTCGGCTGCAAGTAGGTGTGAATGTCCAGCCATAATTACTCACAAACGGGTAAGAAAAGGTAGTATTGCCAGACCATATATGATCAAAACAGGGAGCGGAGGTGGTTCAGCTGCAAGAAGGTTTGAATGTCCGACTAAAGTTCAAATATATTAACAAAAGCGGGAGGAGAGGTCTTCGGATGAGATTGGTTGAAAATTTCCGACCATAATGTATAAAATGCGGTGAAAAAAAGGTGTGATAGAACACTAAAAGGTGGAGCGGAAGTGTTCGGCTGCAAGAAGGTGTGAATGTCCGACTATATTTGGTGAAAAGCAGGTGAAGCAAGGTCTGAATGCCCAACCTTACATCATCAAAAGCGAGATCAGAGGTGTTTGGCTGCAAGAAGGCCATAGTTTGCCAAAAGCGGGTAAGGTGCGAATATCCGACTAAATATCAACAAAATTTGGGGCAGAGGGCTTCGGATGCAAGTGGGTGTGAATATCCCACCATACAAGTATGGTGGAGAGGAAGCTGTGAATAGCCGACCATAGTTTGGAAAAAGCGGGTAAGAAAAGGTTTGAATGCCCGAACATACACCATCAAAAGAGGGAGCGGAGGTGTTCCGCTGTACGAAGGTGTGAATGTCCGACCATACTTGGTAAAATGCGGGTAAGAAAAGGTTAAAATACCCGACTGTACCCAATCAATAGCGGGAGCGGATGTGTTCGGCTACAAGAAGGTGTGACAGTCCGACCATGGTTTGTAAAAAGCGGGTAAGAAAAGGTGCGAATGTCCGACAATGTATGATCAAAAGAGAGAGCGGAGGTTTTCGGATACACGAAGGTTTGAATGTCCTACCATAGTTTGTAAATAGCGGGTAAGAAAAGGTTTGAATGCCCAACTATACACCATCAAAAGAGGGAGCGGAGGTGTTCCGCTGTACGAAGGTGTGAATGTCCGACCATAGTTGGTAAAAAGCGGGTAAGAAAAGTTTAAAATACCCGACTGTACACAATCAATAGCGGGAGCGGAGTTGTTCGGCTACAAGAAGGTGTGAAAGTCCAACCATGGTTTGTAAAAAGCAGTTAAGAAAAGGTTCGAATATCCAACCAAACATAATCAAAAGCGGGAGCAGAGCTGTTCGACTGCAAGTAGGTGTGAATGTCCAGCCATAATTACTCACAAACGGGGGAAGAAAAGGTAGTATTGCCAGACCATACATGATCAAAACAGGGAGCGGAGGTTCAGCTGCAAGGTGTGAATGTCTGACTATAGTTTGTAAAAAGCGGGTAAGACAAGGTGCGAATGCCCAACAATGTATGATCAAAAGAGAGAGCAGAGGTGTTCGGCTGCAAGGTCTGAATGTCCAACCATAATTTTTAAAAACCGGGTAAGAAAAGGCTCGAAAGCCCGACTATACATCATCAAAAGCGGGAGCGGAGCTGTTCAGCTGCAAGAAGGTGTGAATGTTCGACTAAAGTTTGTAAAAAGCTGGTAAGACAAGGAGCGATGTCCCGACATTGTATGATCAAAAGCGGGAGCGGAGGTGTCCAGCTGTGAGTAGGTGTGAATGTCCGACCATAATTGCTGAAAAATGTGTTAGAAAAGGTAAGAATACTGGACCATACATCATCAAAAGCGGGAGAGGTGGTGTTCGGCTGCAAGAAGGTGTGAAAGTCCGACAATGGTTTGTAAAAAGTGGGTAAAAAAAGGTTCGAATGCCCGAATATACATCATCAAAAGTGGAAGCGGAGGTGTTCGGATGCAAGAAGGTGTGAACGTCCGACCAAAGTTTGTAAAAAGCAGTGAAAAGCGAGAAAAAGCATTTCGTGAGTTCTGCATGATTTGGGATTTTGCTTATAAAATGCATTACTTCACTCAAACTATGTCAAAACTGATTTGTCCTTCATATTTACCATGTCTAGAAATATTTAAACAAGAAAACAACGTTGTACTTTGCAGTAAAAGAAAGAGCAAATCTAAAGTTTCAGGAATCCGAGTATAAGCCTGCTTTCATGAGTTCTGCACGATTTCGGATTTTGCTATAAAATGAATTGCTTTGCTCAAACCAAGTTAAAACTGCTTTGTCCTTCCATATTCATCAATGTCTAGATCGACTTCAACAAAGAAAAACATTGGACTTTGCAGTAGAAGAAGTTGAAATCCATCTACACATTTATAAATATGAAGGACAAAGCAGTTCCCACTTGCCCATAAGAAAATAAGCTTATTCTCGGATTCCTGATCCTTCAGTGTTGCTCTTTCTTCTACTGCAAAATACAATGTTGTTCTTTGTTGACATTGATAAATATGAAGGAAAAAGCAGTTTTAACTTGGTTTGAGTGAATGAATTCATTTTATACATAAAATCCGAAATCGTGCAGAACTCATGAAAATAAGCTTATTCTCGGATTCCTAAAACTTTTGATTGGCTCTTTCTTTTACTGCAAAGTACAACGTTGTTTTTTTGTTTAAATCTATCGAGACATTGATAAATATGAAGGTAAAAGCCGTTTTAACATAGTTTGAGTGAAGGAATTGATTTTATAGATAAAATCCCAAATCATGCAGAACTCCTCAAAAGGGGCGTATGGCTTAATCACAAGTGTGGTTCTTTCTCATTCAGGGTAGTATGAGGAAGTTTATGCTTGAAATATATGTAGAAATGGGTACATATGAAGGACAAAGTAGTTTTAACTTGGTTTGAGTGAAGGAATTCATTTTATACATAAAATCCCAAATCATGCAGAACGTATGAAAAGAAGCTTATTCTCGGATTCCTGATCCTTCAGTTTTGCTCTTTCTTCTACTGCAAAATACAATGTTGTTCTTTGTTGAAGTCGATCTAGACATTGATAAATATGAAGGAAAAAGCAGTTTTAACTTGGTTTGAGTGAATGAATTCATTTTGTACATAAAATCCGAAATCGTGCAGAACTCATGAAAATAAGCTTATTCTCGGATTCCTAAAACTTTTGATTTGCTCTTTCTTTTATTGCAAAGTACAACGTTGTTTTTTTGTTTAAATCTATCGAGACATTGATAAATATGAAGGTAAAAGCCGTTTTAACATAGTTTGAGTGAAGGAATTAATTTTATAGATAAAATCCCAAATCATGCAGAACTCCTCAAAAGGGAGGTATGGCTTAATCACAAGTTTGGCTCTTTCTCATTCAGGGTAATATGAGGAAGTTTATGCTTGAAATATATGTAGAAATGGGTACATATGAAGGACAAAGCAGTGTTAACTTAGTTTGCGTGAAGAAATTCATTTTATACATAAAATCCGAAATCGTGCAGAACTCATGAAAATAAGCTTATTCTCGGATTCCTAAAACTTTTGATTTGCACTTTCTTTTACTGCAAAGTACAACGTTGTTTTTTGTTGAAATCTATCTAGACATTGATAAATACCAGCCGAAACTCTGCTGCCGCTTTTGATAATTTATGGTTGGGCATTCTTACCTTTTCTTACCCGCTTTTTACAAATTATGATCTTACATTCACTTCTACTTGCAGTCGAACACCTTCTCATCCACTTATGATCATGTGCGGTTGGGCTTTCGCACCTTTTCTTACCCATTTTTCAGTAATTATGGGTGGACATTCAGACCTTCTTGCAGCCGAAAACCTCCGCTCCTCTTTTGATCATACATTGTCGGGCATTCACACCTTGTCTTACCCGCTTTTTACAAACCATGGTCGGACTTTCACACCTTTTAGTAGCCGAACAACTCCGCTCCCGCTATTGATTGTGTACAGTCGGGTATTTTAACCTTTTCTTACCCGCTTTTTACAAACCATGGTCGGACTTTCACACCTTTTAGTAGCCGAACAACTCCGCTCCCGCTATTGATTGTGAACAGTCGGGTATTTTAACCTTTTCTTACCCGCTTTTTACCAACTATGGTTGGACATTCACACCTTCTTACAGCAGAACACCTCCGCTCCCTGTTTTGATTATGTATGGTTTGACATTCGCACCTTCTCTCACCCGCCTTTTACTATGGTCGGCCATTCACAGCTTCCTCTCCACCAAACTTGTATGGTGGGATATTCACACCCACCTGCATCCGAAGACCTCCGCCCCCACTTTTGTTGATATTTAGTCGGTCATTCGCACCTTACCCGCTTTTGGCAAACTATGGCCTTCTTGCAGCCCAACACCTCTGATCTCGCTTTTGATGATGTAAGGTTGGGCATTCAGACCTTGCTTCACCTGCTTTTCACCAAATATAGTCGGACATTCACACCTTCTTGCAGCCGAACACTTCCGCCCCAAATTTTGTTGATATTTAGTCGGACATTCGCACCTTACCCGCTTTTGGCAAACTATGGCCTTCTTGCAGCCAAACACCTCTGATCTCGCTTTTGATGATGTAAGGTTGGGCATTCAGACCTTGCTTCACCTGCTTTTCACCAAATATAGTCGGACATTCACACCTTCTTGCAGCCGAACACTTCCGCTCCACCTTTTAGTGTTCTATCACACCTTTTTTTCACCGCATTTTATACATTATGGTTGGAAATTTTCAACCACTCTCATCCGAAGACCTCTCCTCCCGCTTTTGTTAATATATTTGAACTTTATTCGGACATTCAAACCTTCTTGCAGCTGAACCACCTCCGCTCCCTGTTTTGATCATATATGGTCTGGCAATACTACCTTTTCTTACCCGTTTGTGAGTAATTATGGCTGGACATTCACACCTACTTGCAGCCGAACACAACCTCTCTCGCTTTTGATGATGTCTGGACCGGCATTCTTACCTTTTCTAACACATTTTTCAGCAATTATGGTCGGAGATTCACACCTACTCACAGCCGAACAACTCCGCTCCCGCATTTGATGGTGTATAGTCGGGCATTCTCACCTTTTCTCATCAGCTTTTTGCAAATTATGATCTGACATTCACACCTATTTGCAGTTGAACAGCTCTGCTCCCGCTTTTGATTATGTATGGTTGGATATTCGAACCTTTTCTTAACTGCTTTTTACAAACTTTGGTTGGACGTTCACACCTTCTTGTAGCCGAACACATGCACTCCTGCTTTTGATAATGTATGGTTGGGCTTTCGCACCTTTTTTTTTTTACCCATTTTTCAGGTATTATGGGTGGACATTCACACCTTCTTGCAGCTGAACACCTCCTCTCCCACTTATGATCATGTGTGGTTTGATTTTCGAAAATTTTCTTTCATGTTTTCTAGCAATTATTGATGGACATTTAGACCTTGCAGCTGAACACCACCTCTCCCGATTTTGATTATGTATGGACCGGCATTTTTACCTTTTCTAACACATTTTTCAGCAATTATGGTTGGAAATTCACACCTACTCACAGCCGAACAACTCCGCTACCGCATTTGATGGTGTATAGTCGGGCATTCTCACCCTTTCTCATCAGCTTTTTGTAAATTATGATCTGACATTCACACCTACTTGCAGTTGAACAGCTCTGCTCCCGCTTTTGATTATGTATGGTTGGATATTCGAAACTTTTCTTAACTGCTTTTTACAAACTTTGGTTGGACGTTCACACCTTCTTGTAGCCGAACACATGCACTCCTGCTTTTGATAATGTATGGTTGGGCATTCGCACCTTTTTTTTTACCCATTTTTCTGGTATTATGGGTGGACATTCACACCTTCTTGCAGCTGAACACCTCCTCTCCCACTTATGATCATGTGTGGTTTGATTTTCGAAAATTTTCTTTCATGTTTTCTAGCAATTATTGATGGACATTTAGACCTTGCAGCTGAACACCACCTCTCCCGATTTTGATTATGTATGGACCGGCATTTTTACCTTTTCTAACACATTTTTCAGCAATTATGGTTGGAGATTCACACCTACTCACAGCCGAACAACTCCGCTACCGCATTTGATGGTGTATAGTCGGGCATTCTCACCCTTTCTCATCAGCTTTTTGCAAATTATGATCTGACATTCACACCTACTTGCAGTCGAACAGCTCTGCTCCCGCTTTTGATTATGTATAGTTGGATATTCGAACCTTTTCTTAACTGCTTTTTACAAACTTTGGTTGGACGTTCACACCTTCTTGTAGCCGAACACATGCACTCCTGCTTTTGATGATGTATGGTTGGGCATTCGCACCTTTTTTTCACCCATTTTTCAGGTATTATGGGTGGACATTCACACAATCCTGCAGCTGAACACCTCCTCTCCCACTTATGATCATGTGTGGTTTGATTTTCGGAAATTTTCTTTCATGTTTTCTAGCAATTATTGATGGACATTTAGACCTTCTTGCAGCTGAACACCACCTCTCGCGATTTTGATTATGTATGGACCGGCATTTTTACCTTTTCTAACACATTTTTCAGCAATTATGGTTGGAGATTCACACCTACTCACAGCCGAATAATCCCCTACCGCAATTTGATGGTGTATAGTCGGGCATTCTCACCCTTTCTCATCAGCTTTTTGCAAATTATGATCTGACATTCACACCTACTTCCAGTTGAACAGCTCTGCTCCCGCTTTTGATTATGTTTGGTTAGATATTCGAACCTTTTCTTAACTGCTTTTTACAAACTTTGGTCGGACGTTCACAATATCTTGCAGCCGAACACCTCCGCTTCCGCTTTTGATGGTGTATATATTCGGGCATACGAACCTTTTCTTACCCGCTTTTTACAAACCAAGGTCGGACTTTCACACCTTCACTTAGCTGAACAACTCCGCTCCCTCTTTTGATTGTGTACAGTCGGGTAATTTAACCTTTTCTTACCCGCTTTTTACCATCTATGGTCGGACATTCACACCGTCTTACAGCGGAACACCTCCGCTCCCTCTTTTGATGATGTATGGTTAGGCATTCGCACCTTTTCTTACCTATTTTTCAGTAATTATGTGTAGACATTCACACCTTCTTGCAGCTGAACACCTCCTCTCCCGCTTATGATCATGTGCAGTTTGATATTCGAAAATTTTCTTTCATGTTTTCTAGCAATTATTGATGGACATTCAGACCGTGTTGCAGCTGAACACCTCCGCTCCCACTTTTGATGGTGTATAGTCGGGCTTTCGAGCCTTTTCTTCCCCGGTTTTTACAAATTATGGTTGGACATTCAGACCTTCTTGCAGCCGAAAACCTCCACTCCCTCTTTTGATCATACATTGTCGGGCATTCGCAC
This sequence comes from Leuresthes tenuis, assembly GCF_036924035.1. Taxonomy (NCBI): domain Eukaryota; kingdom Metazoa; phylum Chordata; class Actinopteri; order Atheriniformes; family Atherinopsidae; genus Leuresthes; species Leuresthes tenuis. The sequence goes on from NW_027325369.1 coordinate 13,794,834, forward strand.
CTTTTCTTACCCGCTTTTTACAAACCATGGTCGGACTTTCACACCTTTTAGTAGCCGAACAACTCCGCTCCCGCTATTGATTGTGTACAGTCGGGTATTTTAACCTTTTCTTACCCGCTTTTTACCAACTATGGTTGGACATTCACACCTTCTTACAGCAGAACACATCCGCTCCCTGTTTTGATTATGTATGGTTTGACATTCGCACCTTCTCTCACCCGCCTTTTACTATGGTCGGCCATTCACAGCTTCCTCTCCACCATACTTGTATGGTGGGATATTCACACCCACCTGCATCCGAAGACCTCCGCCCCCACTTTTGTTGATATTTAGTCGGTCATTCGCACCTTACCCGCTTTTGGCAAACTATGGCCTTCTTGCAGCCCAACACCTCTGATCTCGCTTTTGATGATGTAAGGTTGGGCATTCAGACCTTGCTTCACCTGCTTTTCACCAAATATAGTCGGACATTCACACCCACTTGCATCCGAAGACCTCCGCCCCAAATTTTGTTGATATTTAGTCGGATATTCGCACTTTACCCGCTTTTGGCAAACTATGGCCTTCTTGCAGCCAAACACCTCTGATCTCGCTTTTGATGATGTAAGGTTGGGCATTCAGACCTTGCTTCACCTGCTTTTCACCAAATATAGTCGGACATTCACACTTTCTTGCAGCCGAACACTTCCGCTCCACCTTTTAGTGTTCTATCACACCTTTTTTTCACCGCATTTTATACATTATGGTTGGAAATTTTCAACCACTCTCATCCGAAGACCTCTCCTCCCGCTTTTGTTAATATATTTGAACTTTATTCGGACATTCAAACCTTCTTGCAGCTGAACCACCTCCGCTCCCTGTTTTGATCATATATGGTCTGGCAATACTACCTTTTCTTACCCGTTTGTGAGTAATTATGGCTGGACATTCACACCTACTTGCAGCCGAACACAACCTCTCCCGCTTTTGATGATGTATGGACCGGCATTCTTACCTTTTCTAACACATTTTTCAGCAATTATGGTCGGAGATTCACACCTACTCACAGCCGAACAACTCCGCTCCAGCATTTGATGGTGTATAGTCGGGCATTCTCACCCTTTCTCATCAGGTTTTTGCAAATTATGATCTGACATTCACACCTACTTGCAGTTGAACAGCTCTGCTCCCGCTTTTGATTATGTATGGTTGGATATTCTAACCTTTTCTTAACTGCTTTTTACAAACTTTGGTTGGACGTTCACACCTTCTTGTAGCCGAACACTTCCACTCCTGCTTTTGATGATGTATGGTTGGGCATTCGCACCTTTTTTTTACCCATTTTTCAGGTATTATGGGTGGACATTCACACCTTCTTGCAGCTGAACACCTCCTCTCCCACTTATGATCATGTGTGGTTTGATTTTCGAAAATTTTCTTTCATGTTTTCTAGCAATTATTGATGGACATTTAGACCTTCTTGCAGCTGAACACCACCTCTCCCGATTTTGATTATGTATGGACCGGCATTTTTACCTTTTCTAACACATTTTTCAGCAATTATGGTTGGAGATTCACACCTACTCACAGCCGAACAACTCCGCTACCGCATTTGATGGTGTATAGTCGGGCTTTCTCACCCTTTCTCATCAGCTTTTTGCAAATTATGATATGACATTCACACCTACTTGCAGTCGAACAGCTCTGCTCCCGCTTTTGATTATGTATGGTTGGATATTCTAACCTTTTCTTAACTGCTTTTTACAAATTTTGGTTGGACGTTCACACCTTCTTGTAGCCGAACACTTCCACTCCTGCTATTGATTGTGTACAGTCGGGTATTTTAACCTTTTCTTACCCGCTTTTTACCAACTATGGTTGGACATTCACACCTTCTTACAGCAGAACACCTCCGCTCCCTGTTTTGATTATGTATGGTTTGACATTCGCACCTTCTCTCACCCGCCTTTTACTATGGTCGGCCATTCACAGCTTCCTCTCCACCATACTTGTATGGTGGGATATTCACACCCACCTGCATCCGAAGACCTCCGCCCCCACTTTTGTTTATATTTAGTCGGTCATTCGCACCTTACCCGCTTTTGGCAAACTATGGCCTTCTTGCAGCCCAACACCTCTGATCTCGCTTTTGATGATGTAAGGTTGGGCATTCAGACCTTGCTTCACCTGCTTTTCACCAAATATAGTCGGACATTCACACCCACTTGCATCCGAAGACCTCCGCCCCAAATTTTGTTGATATTTAGTCGGACATTCGCACCTTACCCGCTTTTGGCAAACTATGGCCTTCTTGCAGCCAAACACCTCTGATCTCGCTTTTGATGATGTAAGGTTGGGCATTCAGACCTTGCTTCACCTGCTTTTCACCAAATATAGTCGGACATTCACACCTTCTTGCAGCCGAACACTTCCGCTCCACCTTTTAGTGTTCTATCACACCTTTTTTTCACCGCATTTTATACATTATGGTTGGAAATTTTCAACCACTCTCATCCGAAGACCTCTCCTCCCGCTTTTGTTAATATATTTGAACTTTATTCGGACATTCAAACCTTCTTGCAGCTGAACCACCTCCGCTCCCTGTTTTGATCATATATGGTCTGGCAATACTACCTTTTCTTACCCGTTTGTGAGTAATTATGGCTGGACATTCACACCTACTTGCAGCCGAACACAACCTCTCTCGCTTTTGATGATGTATGGACCGGCATTCTTACCTTTTCTAACACATTTTTCAGCAATTATGGTCGGAGATTCACACCTACTCACAGCCGAACAACTCCGCTCCCGCATTTGATGGTGTATAGTCGGGCATTCTCACCCTTTCTTATCAGCTTTTTGCAAATTATGATCTGACATTCACACCTACTTGCAGTCGAACAGCTCTGCTCCCGCTTTTGATTATGTTTGGTTGGATATTCGAACCTTTTCTTAACTGCTTTTTACAAACTTTGGTTGGACGTTCACACCTTCTTTTAGCCGAACACTTCCACTCCTGCTTTTGATGATGTATGGTTGGGCATTCGCACCTTTTTTTTTACCCATTTTTCAGGTATTATGGGTGGACATTCACACCTTCTTGCAGCTGAACACCTCCTCTCCCGCTTATTATCATGTGCGGTTTGATATTCGAAAATTCTCTTTCATGTTTTCTAGCAATTATTGATGGACATTCAGACCTTCTTGCAGCTGAACACCTCCGCTCCAGCTTTTGATGGTGTATAGTCGGGCTTTCGAGCCTTTTCTTCCCCGGTTTTTACAAATTATGGTTGGACATTCAGACCTTCTTTCAGCCGAAAACCTCCGCTCCCTCTTTTGATCATACATTGTCGGGCATTCGCACCTTTTCTTACCCGCTTTTTACAAACCTTAGTCGGACATTAACACCTTCTTGCAGCTTAACCACCTCCGCTCCCTGTTTTGATCATGTATGGTCTGGCAATACTACCTTTTCTTACCCATTTGTGAGTAATTATGGCTGGACATTCACACCTACTTGCAGCCGAACACCACCTCTCCCGCTTTTGATGATGTATGGACCGGCATTCTTACCTTTTCTAACACATTTTTCAGCAATTATGGTTGGAGATTCACACCTACTCACAGCCGAACACCTCCGCTCCCGCATTTGATGGTGTATATTCGGGCATACGAACCTGTTCTTACCCGCTTTTTACAAACCATGGTCGGACTTTCACACCTTCTTGTAGCTGAACAACTCCGCTCCCTCTTTTGATTGTGTACAGTCGGGCATACAAACCTGTTCTTACCCGCTTTTTACAAACTATGGTCGGACATTCAAACCTTCTTGTAGCCGAACACATCCACTCCTGCTTTTGATGATGTATGGTTGGGCATTCGCACCTTTTCTTACCCATTTTTCAGTAATTATGGGTGGATATTCACACCTTCTTGCAGCGGAACACCTCCTCTCCCGCTTATGATTATGTGCGGTTTGATATTCGAAAATTTTCTTTCATGTATTATAGCAATTATTGATGGACATTCATACCTTCTTGAAGCCGAACACATCCACTCCTGCTTTTGATGATGTATGGTTGGGCATTCGAACCTACTTGTTGCCCGTTTTTCATTAATTATGGGTGGACATTCACACCTTGTCGCAGCCAAACACCTCCGCTCCCTGTTTTGATCATGTATGTTTTGACATTCGCACCTTTTCTCACCTGCTTTTTACTATTGTCGGCCAATCACAGCTTCCTCTCCACCATACTTGTATGGTAGGAAATTCTCACCCACTCTCATCCGAAGACCTCTCCTCCCGCTTTTGTTAATATTTAGTCGGGCATTCGAACCTTTTCTTACCCACTTTTTACAAATTATGGTCGAACATTCACACCTACTTGCAGCTGAATACTTCCGCTCCACCTTTTAGTGATGTATGGTTGGCATTTGCACCTTTTGTTACCCTCTTTTTATACGTATTGCTGAAGATTAAGTTGTTCTTTCTCAAACTACAATTTTTTTTTAATTGTTGAAACTTGATTTGAAGTGGATAAATAAGGAGGACAAACAGTTTTAAGTCACGCTGATAGAAGAAATTAATTTTATAGCAAAATCTGTATTTCGTCATATGTCGAGAGATGCTTATTGCTGAAGAAGTTCTTTCTCATTCTACAAAGTACAACGTTGTTTATCGTTGAAACTTGATTAGACATGAATAAATATAAAGGATAAAGCAGTCTTAACTTGGTTTGAGTTAATTAATTCGTTTTATAGGAGAATCCGAATTCGTGCTTATTTTCGGATTCCTGAAGAATGAGTCTGGTTCTTTCTCATAATACAAAGTTTGTTGTTTATTGTTGAAACTTCATCAGAAGTGAAGAAATAAATGAATGCCTATCAACAAATGTGGGATCTAAACTCTACTGCTTCCTCTAAAATAATTTCTTTTCTCAATTCAGAAATGTGTGTGTGTAAGTCACAACACCCGTGACACCAAAACGGCTTTCTTTTCTCTCTTTTCTCTCTTTTCTCTACACTCTGCACTATGAGCACACACACCAAATCAGAAAGGCTTTTTTCTCTCTTTTCTACATTATGGACTGTGGGGACACAAAACCGCTCTCTCTTTTTTTTTTTATCGTGTGCCAGGGCGTTGTCTGACGTATTAGATTGTGCTTAAGATACGAATGGGTTTATCAGTCACATCAGAATCCATACATACTGATCCTCCCGTAATAAAATGGTCGGATCTTATCAAACACACTTTGTTTCTTGTGACAATCAAGTCAGCGAAACAGCGTATACACGTCAAGACACTGAATCAAGTTTGCCACAAGAACTCATAAGTTTGGCAGTATTGCTCTGCCGTCAGCAATCATACATCCATTTTATTTTCGTGAGACGTGCAGGCACCTGTTCATCTACTGTTCTATCACTATGAATTAGTTTATCTATTATCAATAAGGATACTTCTACAACTACTCTATCAAAGTATGTCCGGACTTCTTACGTTGTCAGTTGCTATATATGAATAAGTGGGTAGCTACTGACACGCATTAAGCATGTCACACAGCCCAAACATATAACATTTCAGGACACACCACACAGTTAACAACCACAGTGAAGCGTGTCAAAGCCCAAACATGTAACATTCAACAGGACACTTACACAACACATTCAAATCAAACAGTCAGACAACATACAAGAACATATACCCCAGCCGGCATTGCTCCCTGCCTATTTTCCTACAGCTCACTATGTGTGCGCACACCTTTATTCACAAACTCTTCAATTTATACTCTTTTACTGAAGCTGCTACAGCTCGATTGGCCGAATACCGAATAATCCTAATTCGGTGAATTTGACATCTGCCTTACATGTAACAGATTAGCGGTTTAGCAGTTTTAATTTAGTTTGAGTGAAGGAATTCATTTTATAGCAAAATCCGAAATCGTGAAGAACTCATGAAAGTAAGCTTATTCTCGGATTCCTGAAACTTTAGATTTGCTATTTCTTTTACTGCAAAGTACAACGTTGGTTTTTTTGTTTAAATCTTTCAAGACATGGTAAATATGAAGGACAAAGCAGTTTTAACATAGTTTGAGTGAAGGAATTCATTTTATTGATAAAATCCCAAGAGTCTGCTGAGAAAAGAGAGTGAATGCGAAGTGGACTTTAACACGGCTCTGGGAGCGAGCCGAGTGCGGGCTAACCGGGAGAATTGCTTGAAAGAAACGCCATACCAAATGAGCGGTCAGAACAAAGCCTCAATACGGTGGTCCCGTTGTGTTTTTGTTGCTGCCGCTGTTTGCTTTTTCACAAGAGCGCACCTGTTGAGGGGGGGCCTGGGGGGGCCTGGGTGATGGTGGGTCTCAGGCCCGGGCTGCTGCGACTGGTGTGACCGGGTGGTTTGTTTGTTTGTTTTTTGTTGTTGTTTGTTAGTTTTTTGTAGAGGTCCTCCGGAGTGGGGTTGGGTTGAGTGGGGTGGGGCGGGATGGGTACCTTCTGGGGGTACAGTAGCTCCCAGAATATGGTCGCTGCAGGCCCCGAGCCTGGTGGACATCAGGCCCTCCTGTCCTGTGTTGGCTCCCTGGTAGCGGGGATGCCTATTGCAGCCAGTCCCTGGCTGCCCCCAGTGTTTATCCCCATACCCCTCTCCCTTCTGGCTCCTGTACACAGCACACACTCACACATGAAGGGTTTTGGGGGCGTGTGTTCGGTGGGGTGTAGTGGACTCTGCAGTAGTTGCACTCCTCAGTTCCCACCCCTGTTTTAATTACACCTTAGACATTACTACTTATCAAACACACTCACACACACACATTAGGTCTTGGGGGGTGGTTACACTGAGTGGCATCTGGTGGGCGGGGCTCTTTGGGTATGTAGGCTGCCCAGAGGGCCACGCTCCCAGTTCTACATGTTTGGCTGCCCCTCAATTTTAATTGCTCACTATTAGAAAATATTGAAGAGCCAGAAGGGTGAGGGGAGGGGTCTTCTTCGCACACCCCTGCTTCCTGGTTGCTGCTCGGGGCGGGAGGGGCCAGGAGGATTAATTAATTGTTCTGCTGGTTTGGGGTCTGTGGTGGCTGGGGGGCTGCTGGCCCCCTGGTGTGCCCGCTGCACTACACCCCAGCGGAGTCGAGGGAGGGAGGACGTGTGGATGTATGGGACATGAAAGTGTGTGTGGTAATGATTGGGCCTGGATCTTGGACTTGCTGTCGCCTGGCCTGCCTGTGCTTCTCCCGATGGGGGGGGCGGCGTGGCCTCTCTCCGCTGCTCGCGACTTCACCCACCTGTGGGCACGTCTTGACTCCCAGGGCACTTGGCCAGGGGTGCTGGGGCAGGCGCTGACCCACTCTGTGGCTGTCTGGGGCGCTTGGCCCTCCTGGGTATTGGGTGGGGCCTCTGCCGGGGGGTTTGGGGGCGCTCGGGCTCCTGGGGCCCGGATCCAGTGCACGGCCCATGTCTGGGCGGCTGGGGCCTGGCGACGTCGGTGGGCTGTTGCCCCTGGCTCCCGGAGGGCCTCTGCCCTATGCTTATGGGGGCTCTTTCCGGGGGCTTCCTCTGCAGTCTTCTGGGTGGATGCGTGGTTGCCCCTGCGGTGGGCTTCCTGATTTCTGTGCTCTGTGGGGGCTGCTGGTGGCCTGGGTCTTGTGGCCCTCTCTGCCTGCTTCTGATTGCTTGGGGGGGCTGTGGATTGTGGCCCTGTACGCTTATACACTCATAACTAAGCACGGTTATCATGTAGGTCCTGTGCCATGGGTGTTGCATGTTCTCACACACACACAACCACATTCATTAGTCCAGTAGCATGGTCGCTAAGCAGTTGATGTATTATCATGTCGTCTCAGGTCATCTATATCCACAGCTGTGTTGTATGCGATGTATGTTCTGTTTTTCTCTTCTTTCCTCTTCTTCTTTCCTTGTCCCCCGGTCCGGTTCAGTTCTATTACATGTCATATATTGTAAACAGAAATAAATAAATGGGCATCATTTACATTACATTTATAAAACTTCCCTTGGCAAAGCAAATCTGTTTGGCATCAAAGGTATTCAGACTACAATTCTGCTGCCATAATGCTGAACACGATAAGGGGAAAAAAAAAAAAGTAAAAAAGACAGTTCTGCCGAAAGCCAGGGACTAGACCTGTTCTAAGTTCTGTACTTTTTAAAAGGGAGCCAACACAGGACAGGAGGGCCTGATGTCCGCCAGGCTCGGGGCCTGCAGCGACCATATTCTGGGAGCTACTGTACCCCCAGAAGGTACCCATCCCGCCCCACCCCACTCAACCCAACCCCACTCCGGAGGACCTCTACAAAAAACAAACAAACAACAACAAAAAACAAACAAACAAACCACCCGGTCACACCAGTCGCAGCAGCCCGGGCCTGAGACCCACCATCACCCAGGCCCCCCCAGGCCCCCCCTCAACAGGTGCGCTCTTGTGAAAAAGCAAACAGCGGCAGCAACAAAAACACAATGGGAACACCGTATTGAGGCTTTGTTCTGACCGCTCATTTGGTATGGCGTTTCTTTCAAGCAATTCTCCCGGTTAGCCCGCACTCGGCTCGCTCCCAGAGCCGTGTTAAAGTCTACTTCGCATTCACTCTCTTTTCTCAGCAGACTAAAAGAAAGTTTCATCTTGGGCTCCCTGAAACTTGCATCCTGCACCGCTGTTTGCCTTTTCACAAGAGTAGAGAAGAGCGCACCGTTCCCAGCGGCACTGCAGTACGGGGTCAATGCTTGGAGTGAACGGAGCAAGCTACTTTTTCAACTCCTATTGCTAAAAATCCATTTAATATGTAGTTCTCGTATAGAGGACATATCAGATATTAAACTGATAAGAACAGATACTACACTTGATCTTAGCCAAAAGGCCGAGAAGCGACAACTGTCCACTGGTTAACGTCTGAGGGCCCTTCCTGGCACAATGCGCACTTGTCCGCTAACACCCCTGTTCTTTTTATGGCCATAGGTGGCCAGAGTGTCACTTTGCACCTCCGCCCACCTGCTGCACTGAGCACTCTTCAGCCCTTTTAAATGGTATAACTTTGCACTCCCGCACGCTCCAGCAAGCACCATTCAAGCAACAACTTTGCACTCCAGCTTCGAACATCGGCACAGTCGCAACAAGTAAGGCGACTCTACTCAGAGAAGTCACTCTGCACAGTAACAAGATTTCTTTTGCACAGACAGAAAGGGCTTTACCCGCAAAGGTAAAGCCTGCCAAAAATAGAAACAACTCATTAGTGCTGCTCTCCACAGAAGTCTTTAGTAAAAGGCGAAAGACTTGTACGTTATGAAGAGAAACCAGAGTACGATTATCCATCACTGCGGGAGCAGGGCATCAGGCTAGTTGGCATAGCCACCTTCCCCATGGTGAGCTTTGCTTGGTTGAGACGCTTGCCCCCCCCCCCCCTAAGCTCCTACTTGGTAAGCTCCTCGGCTTACCAAGTAGGAACAATCGGGCCCTATTCGATGGCTGCCTTGTCTTTTACTCTGTGCAAAAGACAAGGCAGCAACAAAAACACCACGGGAAAACCGTATTGAGGCTTTGTTCTGACCGCTCATTCGGTGTCGCGTTTCTTTCAAGCAATTCTCCCGGTTAGCCCGCACTCGGCTCGCTCCCAGAGCCGTGTTAAAGTCTACTTCGCATTCACTCTCTTTTCTCAGCAGACTCTTGGGATTTTATCAATAAAATGAATTCCTTCACTCAAACTATGTTAAAACTGCTTTGTCCTTCATATTTACCATGTCTTGAAAGATTTAAACAAAAAAACCAACGTTGTACTTTGCAGTAAAAGAAATAGCAAATCTAAAGTTTCAGGAATCCGAGAATAAGCTTACTTTCATGAGTTCTTCACGATTTCGGATTTTGCTATAAAATGAATTCCTTCACTCAAACTAAATTAAAACTGCTAAACCGCTAATCTGTTACATGTAAGGCAGATGTCAAATTCACCGAATTAGGATTATTCGGTATTTGGCCAATCGAGCTGTAGCAGCTTCGGTAAAAGAGTATAAGTTGAAGAGTTTGTGAATAAAGGTGTGCGCACACGTAGTGAGCTGTAGGAAAATAGGCAGGGAGCAATGCCGGCTGGGGTATATGTTCTTGTATGTTGTCTGACTGTTTGATTTGAATGTGTTGTGTAAGTGTCCTGTTGAATGTTACATGTTTGGGCTTTGACACGCTTCACTGTGGTTGTTAACTGTGTGGTGTGTCCTGAAATGTTATATGTTTGGGCTGTGTGACATGCTTAATGCTTGTCAGTAGCTACCCACTTATTCATATATAGCAACTGACAACGTAAGAAGTCCGGACATACTTTGATAGAGTAGTTGTAGAAGTATCCTTATTGATAATAGATAAACTAATTCATAGTGATAGAACAGTAGATGAACAGGTGCCTGCACATGTCTCACGAAAATAAAATGGATGTATGATTGCTGACGGCAGAGCAATACTGCCAAACTTATGAGTTCTTGTGGCAAACTTGATTCAGTGTCTTGACGTGTATACGCTGTTTCGCTGACTTGATTGTCACAAGAAACAAAGTGTGTTTGATAAGATCCGACCATTTTATTACGGGAGGATCAGTATGTATGGATTCTGATGTGACTGATAAACCCATTCGTATCTTAAGCACAATCTAATACGTCAGACAACGCCCTGGCACACGATAAAAAAAAAAAGAGAGAGCGGTTTTGTGTCCCCACAGTCCATAATGTAGAAAAGAGAGAAAAAAGCCTTTCTGATTTGGTGTGTGTGCTCATAGTGCAGAGTGTAGAGAAAAGAAAGCCGTTTTGGTGTCACGGGTGTTGTGACTTACACACACACATTTCTAAATTGAGAAAGGAAATTATTTTAGAGGAAGCACTAGAGTTTAGATCCCACATTTGTTGATAGGCATTCATTTATTTCTTCACTTCTGATAAAAATGATAAGACTGACCTAAAGAATTGGAGGCCCATCACACTTTTAAACTTTGACTGTAAACTTTTTAGCAAGGTTTTAACGACACGGATGTCCTCTGTTTTAGAGGAGGTAATTCACCCAGACCAGGCTTGTGCCATCTCAGAGAGACAACTCACCGACAGCCTCGTACTGATTCGAGACATCATTGATTACGCTAGAGACAGAAACACCCGGCTTGTCATCTTAAATTTAGACTTTGAAAAAGCTTTTGATCGGGTCTCGCATCAATATCTCTTTCAGGTGTTGCAGCCATCGAATAGGGCCCGATTGTTCCTACTTGGTGAGATTTGCTTGGTTGAGACGCTTGCTCCCCCCCCTTGCTCCTCGGCTGACCAAGTAGGAACAATCGGGCCCTATTCGATGGCTGCCTTGTCTTTTACTCTGTGCAAAAGACAAGGCAGCCACAAACACCACGGGAACACCGTATTGAGGCTTTGTTCTGACCACTCATTCGGTGTCGCGTTTCTTTCAAGCAATTCTCCCGGTTAGCCCACACTCGGCTCGCTCCCAGAGCTGTGTTAAAGTCTACTTCGCATTCACTCTCTTTTCTCAGCAGATTAAAAGAAAGTTTCATCTTGGGCTCCCTGAAACTTCCATCCTGCACCGCTGTTTGCTTTTTCACAAGAGCAAAGAAGAGCGCACCGTTCCCAGCGGCACTGCAGTACTGGGTCGATGCTTGGAGTGAACGGAGCAAGCTTCTTTTTCAACTCCTATTCTTAAAAATCCATTTAATATGTAGTCCTCGTATAGAGGACATATTAAACTGATAAGAACAGATACTACAATTGATCTTAGCCAAAAGGCCGAGAAGCGATAACTGTCCACTGTTTCAGGTCCGAGGGCCCTTGCTGGCACAATGCGCACTTGTAGCAGTGTTCTTTTTATGGCCATAGGTGGCCAGAGTGTCACGTTGCACCTCCGCCCACCCGCTGCACTGAGCACTCTTCAGCCCTTTTAAATGGTATAACTTTGCACTCCCGCATGCTCCAGCAAGCACCATTCAAGCAACAACTTTGCACTCCAGCTTCGAACATCGGCACAATCGCAACAAGTAAGGCGACATTACTCAGAGAAGTCACTCTGCACAGTAACAAGATTTCTTTTGCACAGACAGAAAGGGCTTCACCCGCAAAGGTAAAGCCTGCCAAAAATAGAAACAACTCATTAGTGCTGCTCTCCACGAAAGTCTTTAGTAAAAGGCGAAAGACTTGTATGTTATGAAGAGAAACCAGAGTACGATTATCCGTCACTGCGGGAGCAGGGCATCAGGCTAGTTGCCATAGCCACCTTCCCCATGGTGAGCGTTGCTTGGTTGAAACGCTTGCCCCTATGCAATCGACAAGGCAGCAACAAAAACACCACGGGAACACCGTATTGAGGCTTTGTTCTGACCGCTCATTCGGTGTCGCGTTTCTTTCAAGCAATTCTCCCGGTTAGCCCACACTCGGCTCGCTCCCAGAGCCGTGTTAAAGTCTACTTCGCATTCACTCTCTTTTCTCAGCAGACTCTTGGGATTTTATCTATAAAATGAATTCCTTCACTCAAACTATGTTAAAACTGCTTTGTCCTTCATATTTACCATGTCTAGAAAGATTTAAACAAAAAAAAAAAACAACGTTGTACTTTGCAGTAAAAGAAAGAGCAAATCTAAAGTTTCAGGAATCCGAGAATAAGCTTACTTTCATGAGTTCTTCACGATTTCGGATTTTGCTATAAAATGAATTCCTTCACTCAAACTAAATTAAAACTGCTAAACCGCTAATCTGTTACATGTAAGGCAGATGTCAAATTCACCGAATTAGGATTATTCGGTATTCGGCCAATCGAGCTGTAGCAGCTTCGGTAAAAGAGTATAAGTTGAAGAGTTTGTGAATAAAGGTGTGCGCACACGTAGTGAGCTGTAGGAAAATAGGCAGGGAGCAATGCCGGCTGGGGTATATGTTCTTGTATGTTGTCTGACTGTTTGATTTGAATGTGTTGTGTAAGTGTCCTGTTGAATGTTACATGTTTGGGCTTTGACACGCTTCACTGTGGTTGTTAACTGTGTGGTGTGTCCTGAAATGTTATATGTTTGGGCTGTGTGACATGCTTAATGCTTGTCAGTAGCTACCCACTTATTCATATATAGCAACTGACAACGTAAGAAGTCCGGACATACTTTGATAGAGTAGTTGTAGAAGTATCCTTATTGATAATAGATAAACTAATTCATAGTGATAGAACAGTAGATGAACAGGTGCCTGCACATGTCTCACGAAAATAAAATGGATGTATGATTGCTGACGGCAGAGCAATACTGCCAAACTTATGAGTTCTTGTGGCAAACTTGATTCAGTGTCTTGACGTGTATACGCTGTTTCGCTGACTTGATTGTCACAAGAAACAAAGTGTGTTTGATAAGATCCGACCATTTTATTACGGGAGGATCAGTATGTATGGATTCTGATGTGACTGATAAACCCATTCGTATCTTAAGCACAATCTAATACGTCAGACAACGCCCTGGCACACGATAAAAAAAAAAAGAGAGAGCGGTTTTGTGTCCCCACAGTCCATAATGTAGAAAAGAGAGAAAAAAGCCTTTCTGATTTGGTGTGTGTGCTCATAGTGCAGAGTGTAGAGAAAAGAAAGCCGTTTTGGTGTCACGGGTGTTGTGACTTACACACACACATTTCTAAATTGAGAAAGGAAATTATTTTAGAGGAAGCACTAGAGTTTAGATCCCACATTTGTTGATAGGCATTCATTTATTTCTTCACTTCTGATAAAAATGATAAGACTGACCTAAAGAATTGGAGGCCCATCACACTTTTAAACTTTGACTGTAAACTTTTTAGCAAGGTTTTAACGACACGGATGTCCTCTGTTTTAGAGGAGGTAATTCACCCAGACCAGGCTTGTGCCATCTCAGAGAGACAACTCACCGACAGCCTCGTACTGATTCGAGACATCATTGATTACGCTAGAGACAGAAACACCCGGCTTGTCATCTTAAATTTAGACTTTGAAAAAGCTTTTGATCGGGTCTCGCATCAATATCTCTTTCAGGTGTTGCAGCCATCGAATAGGGCCCGATTGTTCCTACTTGGTGAGATTTGCTTGGTTGAGACGCTTGCTCCCCCCCCTTGCTCCTCGGCTGACCAAGTAGGAACAATCGGGCCCTATTCGATGGCTGCCTTGTCTTTTACTCTGTGCAAAAGACAAGGCAGCCACAAACACCACGGGAACACCGTATTGAGGCTTTGTTCTGACCACTCATTCGGTGTCGCGTTTCTTTCAAGCAATTCTCCCGGTTAGCCCACACTCGGCTCGCTCCCAGAGCTGTGTTAAAGTCTACTTCGCATTCACTCTCTTTTCTCAGCAGATTAAAAGAAAGTTTCATCTTGGGCTCCCTGAAACTTCCATCCTGCACCGCTGTTTGCTTTTTCACAAGAGCAGAGAAGAGCGCACCGTTCCCAGCGGCACTGCAGTACTGGGTCGATGCTTGGAGTGAACGGAGCAAGCTTCTTTTTCAACTCCTATTCTTAAAAATCCATTTAATATGTAGTCCTCGTATAGAGGACATATTACACTGATAAGAACAGATACTACAATTGATCTTAGCCAAAAGGCCGAGAAGCGATAACTGTCCACTGTTTCAGGTCCGAGGGCCCTTGCTGGCACAATGCGCACTTGTAGCAGTGTTCTTTTTATGGCCATAGGTGGCCAGAGTGTCACGTTGCACCTCCGCCCACCCGCTGCACTGAGCACTCTTCAGCCCTTTTAAATGGTATAACTTTGCACTCCCGCATGCTCCAGCAAGCACCATTCAAGCAACAACTTTGCACTCCAGCTTCGAACATCGGCACAATTGCAACAAGTAAGGCGACATTACTCAGAGAAGTCACTCTGCACAGTAACAAGATTTCTTTTGCACAGACAGAAAGGGCTTCACCCGCAAAGGTAAAGCCTGCCAAAAATAGAAACAACTCATTAGTGCTGCTCTCCACGAAAGTCTTTAGTAAAAGGCGAAAGACTTGTATGTTATGAAGAGAAACCAGAGTACGATTATCCGTCACTGCGGGAGCAGGGCATCAGGCTAGTTGCCATAGCCACCTTCCCCATGGTGAGCGTTGCTTGGTTGAAACGCTTGCCCCTATGCAATCGACAAGGCAGCAACAAAAACACCACGGGAACACCGTATTGAGGCTTTGTTCTGACCGCTCATTCGGTGTCGCGTTTCTTTCAAGCAATTCTCCCGGTTAGCCCACACTCGGCTCGCTCCCAGAGCCGTGTTAAAGTCTACTTCGCATTCACTCTCTTTTCTCAGCAGACTCTTGGGATTTTATCTATAAAATGAATTCCTTCACTCAAACTATGTTAAAACTGCTTTGTCCTTCATATTTACCATGTCTAGAAAGATTCAAACAAAAAAACAACGTTGTACTTTGCATAAAAAGAAAGAGCCAATCAAAAGTTTTAGGAATCCGAGAATAAGCTTATTTTCATGAGTTCTGCACGATTTCGGATTTTATGTATAAAATGAATTCATTCACTCAAACCAAGTTAAAACTGCTTTTTCCTTCATATTTATCAATGTCTAGATCGACTTCAACAAAAAACAACGTTGTACTTTGCAGTAAAAGAAAGTGCAAATCAAAAGTTTTAGGAATCCGAGAATAAGCTTATTTTCATGAGTTCTGCACGATTTCGGATTTTATGTATAAAATGAATTCCTTCACGCAAACTAAGTTAACACTGCTTTGTCCTTCATATGTACCCATTTCTACATATATTTCAAGCATAAACTTCCTCATACTACCCTGAATGAGAAAGAGCCACACTTGTGATTAAGCCATACGCCCCTTTTGAGGAGTTCTGCATGGTTTGGGATTTTATCTTTAAAATTAATTCCTTCACTCAAACTATGTTAAAACGGCTTTTACCTTCATATTTATCAATGTCTCGATAGATTTAAACAAAAAAACAACGTTGTACTTTGCAATAAAAGAAAGAGCAAATCAAAAGTTTTAGGAATCCGAGAATAAGCTTATTTTCATGAGTTCTGCACGATTTCGGATTTTATGTATAAAATGAATTCATTCACTCAAACCAAGTTAAAACTGCTTTTTCCTTCATATTTATCAATGTCTAGATCGACTTCAACAAAGAACAACATTGTATTTTTCAGTAGAAGAAAGAGCAAAACTGAAGGATCAGGAATCCGAGAATAAGCTTCTTTTCATACGTTCTGCATGATTTGGGATTTTATGTATAAAATGAATTCCTTCACTCAAACTAAGTTAACACTGCTTTGTCCTTCATATGTACCCATTTCTACATATATTTCAAGCATAAACTTTCTCATACTACCCTGAATGAGAAAGAGCCAAACTTGTGAATAAGCCATACGACCCTTTTGAGGAGTTCTGCATGGTTTGGGATTTTATCTATAAAATTAATTCCTTCACTCAAACTATGTTAAAACGGCTTTTACCTTCATATTTATCAATGTCTCGATAGATTTAAACAAAAAAACAACGTTGTACTTTGCAATAAAAGAAAGAGCAAATCAAAAGTTTTAGGAATCCGAGAATAAGCTTATTTTCATGATTTCTGCACGATTTCGGATTTTATGTATAAAATGAATTCATTCACTCAAACCAAGTTAAAACTGCTTTTTCCTTCATATTTATCAATGTCTAGATCGACTTCAACAAAGAACAACATTGTATTTTGCAGTAGAAGAAAGAGCA
Organism: Leuresthes tenuis; assembly: GCF_036924035.1. Lineage (NCBI taxonomy): Eukaryota > Metazoa > Chordata > Actinopteri > Atheriniformes > Atherinopsidae > Leuresthes > Leuresthes tenuis. The sequence continues at coordinate 13,811,512 of NW_027325369.1, forward strand.
AAACTGAAGGATCAGGAATCCGAGAATAAGCTTCTTTTCATACGTTCTGCAGGATTTGGGATTTTATGTATAAAATTAATTCCTTCACTCAAACTAAGTTAACACTGCTTTGTCCTTCATATATACCCATTTCTACATATATTTCAAGCATAAACTTCCTCATACTACCCTGAATGAGAAAGAGCCACACTTGTGATTAAGCCATACGCCCCTTTTAAGGAGTTCTGCATGATTTGGTATTTTATCTATAAAATCAATTCCTTCACTCTATGTTAAATCGGCTTTTACCTTCATATTTATCAATGTCTCGATAGATTCAAACAAAAAAACAACGTTGTACTTTGCAGTAAAAGAAAGAGCCAATCAAAAGTTTTAGGAATCCGAGAATAAGCTTATTTTCATGAGTTCTGCACGATTTCGGATTTTATGTATAAAATGAATTCATTCACTCAAACCAAGTTAAAACTGCTTTTTCATTCATATTTATCAATGTCTAGATCGACTTCAACAAAGAAAAACATTGTATTTTGCAGTACAAGAAAGAGCAAAACTGAAGTTTCCTGAACTGATCAGGAATCCGAGAATAAGCTTATTTTCTTATGGGCAAGTGGGAACTGCTTTGTCCTTCATATTTATCAATGTGTAGATGGATTTCAACTTCTTCAAAGTCCAATGTTTTTCTTTGTTGAAGTCGATCTAGACATTGATGAATATGGAAGGACAAATCAGTTTTAACATAGTTTGAGTGAAGTAATGCATTTTATAAGCAAAATCCCAAATCATGCAGAACTCACGAGAAGCTTTTTCTCGCTTTTCACTGCTTTTTACAAACTTTGGTCGGACGTTCACACCTTCTTGCATCCGAACACCTCCACTTCCGCTTTTGATGATGTATATTCGGGCATTCGAGCCTTTTATTACCCGCTTTTTACAAACCATTGTCGGACTTTCACACCTTCTTGCAGCCGAACACCACCTCTACCGCTTTTGATGATGTATGGTTCAGTATTCTTACCATTTCTAAAACATTTTTCAGCAATTATGGTCGGACATTCACACCTACTCACAGCTGGACACCTCCGCTCCCGCTTTTGATCATACAATGTCGGGACATCGCTCCTTGTCTTACCAGCTTTTTACAAACATTAGTCGAACATTCACACCTTCTTGCAGCTGAACACCTCCGCTCCCGCTTTTGATGATGTATAGTCGGGCTTTCGAGCCTTTTCTTAACCGGTTTTTACAAATTATGGTTGGACATTCAGACCTTGCAGCCGAACACCTCCGCTCTCTCTTTTGATCATACATTGTCGGGCATTCGCACCTTGTCTTACCCGCTTTTTACAAACTATAGTCAGACATTCACACCTTGCAGCTGAACCTCCGCTCCCTGTTTTGATCATGTATGGTCTGGCAATATTACCTTTTCTTCCCCCGTTTGTGAGTAATTATGGCTGGACATTCACACCTACTTGCAGTCGAACAGCTCTGCTCCCGCTTTTGATTACGTTTGGTTGGATATTCGAACCTTTTCTTAACTGCTTTTTACAAACCATGGTCGGACTTTCACACCTTCTTGTAGCCGAACAACTCCGCTCCCGCTATTGATTTTGTACAGTCGGGTATTTTAACCTTTTCTTACCCGCTTTTTACCAACTATGGTCGGACATTCACACCATCTTACAGCGGAACACCTCCGCTCCCACTTTTTATGGTGTATAGTCGGGCATTCGAACCTTTTCTTACCCGCTATTTACAAACTATTGTAGGACATTCAAACTTTCGTGTATCCGAAAACCTCCGCTCTCTCTTTTGATCATACATTGTCGGACATTCGCACCTTTTCTTACCCGCTTTTTACAAACCATGGTCGGACTGTCACACCTTCTTGTAGCCGAACACATCCGCTCCCGCTATTGATTGTGTACAGTCGGGTATATTAACCTTTTCTTACCCGCTTTTTACCAAGTATGGTTGGACATTCACACCTTCGTACAGCGGAACACCTCCGCTCCCTCTTTTGATGGTGTATGTTCGGGCATTCAAACCTTTTCTTACCCGCTTTTTCCAAACTATGGTTGGCTCTTCACAGCTTCCTCTCCACCATACTTGTATGGTGGGATATTCACACCCACTTGCATCCGAAGACCTCCGCCCCAAATTTTGTTGATATTTAGTCGGACATTCGCACCTTAACCGCTTTTGGCAAACTATGGCCTTCTTGCAGCCAAACAACTCTGATCTTGCTTTTGATGATGTAAGGTTGGGCATTCAGACCTTGCTTCACCTGCTTTTCACCAAATATAGTCGGACATTCACACCTTCTTGCAGCCGAACACTTCCGCTCCACCTTTTAGTGTTCTATCACACCTTTTTTTTCACCGCATTTTATACATTATGGTTGGAAATTTTCAACCACTCTCATCCGAAGACCTCTCCTCCCGCTTTTGTTAATATATTTGAACTTTAGTTTGACATTCAAACCTTCTTGCAGCTGAACCACCTCCGCTCCCTGTTTTGATCATATATGGTCTGGCTACTACCTTTTCTTACCCGTTTGTGAGTAATTATGGCTGGACATTCACACCTACTTGCAGTCGAACACAACCTTTTCTCGCTTTTGATGATGTATGGACCGGCATTTTTACCTTTTCTAACACATTTTTCAGCAATTATGGTCGGAGATTCACACCAACTCACAGCCGAACAACTCCGCTCCCGCATTTGATGATGTATAGTTGGGCATTCTCACCCTTTCTCATCAGCTTTTTGCAAATTATGATCTGACATTCACACCTACTTGCAGTCGAACAGCTCTGCTCCCGTTTTTGATTATGTTTGGTTGGATATTCGAACCTTTTCTTAACTTCTTTTTACATATTTTGGTTGGACGTTCACACCTTCTTGTAGCCGAACACTTCCACTCCTGCTTTTGATGATGTATGGTTGGGCATTCACACCTTTTTTTGCCCATTTTTCAGGAATTATGGGTGGACATTCACACCTTGCAGCTGAACACCTCCTATCCCACTTATGATCATGTGCGGTTTGATTTTCGAAAAGTTTCTTTCATGTTTTCTAGCAATTATTGATGGACATGTAGACCTTCTTGCAGCTGAACACCTCCGCTCCCGCTTTTGATCATACACTGTCAGGCATTCGCACCTTGTCTTACCCTCTTTTTACAAACTTTAGTCGAACAGTCACACCTTTTTGCAGCCGAACACCTCCTCTCCCGCTTATGATCATGTGCGGTTTGATATTCGAAAATTTACTTTCTTGTTTTAAAGCAATTATTGATGGACATTCAAACCTTCTTTTTGATGGTGTATAGTCGGGCTTTCGAGCCTTTTCTTCCCGGTTTTTACAAACCATGGTCGGACTTTCACACCTTCTTGTAGCCGAACAACTCCGCTCCCGCTATTGATTGTGTACAGTCGGGTATTTTAACCTTTTCTTACCCGCTTTTTACCAACTATGGTCGGACATTCACACCGTCTTACAGCTGAACACCTCTGCTCCCGCTTTTGATGGTGTATAGTCGGGCATTCGAAGCTTTTCTTACCCGCTTTTTACAAACTATGGTGGGACATTCAAACCTTCTTGTATCCGAAAACCTCCGCTCTCTCTTTTGATCATACATTGTCGGACATTCGCACCTTTTCTTACCCGCTTTTTACAAACCATGGTCGGACTTTCACATCTTCTTGTAGCCGAACACATCCGCTCCCGCTATTGATTGTGTACAGTCGGGTATTTTAACCTTTTCTTACCCGCTTTTTACCAAGTATGGTCGGACATTCACACCTTCGTACAGCGGAACACCTCCGCTCCCTCTTTTGATGGTGTATGTTCGGGCATTCAAACCTTTTCTTACCCGCTTTTTCCAAACTATGGTCGGCTATTCACAGCTTCCTCTCCACCATACTTGTATGCTGGGATATTCACACCCACTTGCATCCGAAGACCTCCGCCCCAAATTTTGTTGATATTTAGTCGGACATTCGCACCTTACCCGCTTTTGGCAAACTATGGCCTTCTTGCAGCCAAACACCTCTGATCTCGCTTTTGATGATGTAAGGTTGGGCATTCAGACCTTGCTTCACCTGCTTTTCACCAAATATAGTCGGACATTCACACCTTCTTGCAGCCGAACACTTCCGCTCCACCTTTTAGTGTTCTATCACACCTTTTTTTCACCGCATTTTATACAATATGGTCGGAAATTTTCAACCACTCTCATCCGAAGACCTCTCCTCCCGCTTTTGTTAATATATTTGAACTTTAGTCGGACATTCAAACCTTCTTGCAGCTGAACCACCTCCGCTCCCTGTTTTGATCATATATGGTCTGGCAATACTACCTTTTCTTACCCGTTTGTGAGTAATTATGGCTGGACATTCACACCTACTTGCAGCCGAACACAACCTCTCTCGCTTTTGATGATGTATGGACCGGCATTCTTACCTTTTCTAACACATTTTTCAGCAATTATGGTCGGAGATTCACACCTACTCACAGCCGAACAACTCCGCTCCCGCATTTGATGGTGTATAGTCGGGCATTCTCACCCTTTCTCATCAGCTTTTTGCAAATTATGATCTGACATTCACACCTACTTGCAGTTGAACAGCTCTGCTCCCGCTTTTGATTATGTTTGGTTGGATATTCGAACCTTTTCTTAACTTCTTTTTACATATTTTGGTTGGACGTTCACACCTTCTTGTAGCCGAACACTTCCACTCCTGCTTTTGATGATGTATGGTTGGGCATTCACACCTTTTTTTTGACCATTTTTCAGGAATTATGGGTGGACATTCACACCTTGCAGCTGAACACCTCCTATCCCACTTATGATCATGTGCGGTTTGATTTTCGAAAAGTTTCTTTCATGTTTTCTAGCAATTATTGATGGACATGTAGACCTTCTTGCAGCTGAACACCTCCGCTCCCGCTTTTGATCATACATTGTCAGGCATTCGCACCTTGTCTTACCCACTTTTTACAAACTTTAGTCGAACAGTCACACCTTTTTGCAGCCGAACACCATCTCTACCGCTTTTGATGATGTATGGTCCAGCATTCTTACCTTTTCTAACACATTCTTAAGCAATTATGGTAGGACATTCACACCTACTCAGAGCCGAACACCTCCGCTCCCGCATTTGATGGTGTATAGTCGGGCATTCTCGCCCTTTCTCATCAGCTTTTTACAAATTATGATCTGACATTCACACCTGCTTTTGATAATGTATTGTTAGGCATTCGCACCTTTTTTTTACCCATTTTTCATGAATTATGGGTGGACATTCACACCTTCCTGCAGCCGAACACCTCCTCTCCCGCTTATGATCATGTGCGGTTTGATATTCGAAAATTTACTTTCTTGTTTTAAAGCAATTATTGATGGACATTCAAACCTTCTTTTTGATGGTGTATAGTCGGGCTTTCGAGCCTTTTCTTCCCGGTTTTTACAAACCATGGTTGGACTTTCACACCTTCTTGTAGCCGAACAACTCCGCTTCCGCTATTGATTGTGTACAGTCGGGTATTTTAACCTTTTCTTACCCGCTTTTTACCAACTATGGTCGGACATTCACACCGTCTTACAGCGGAACACCTCTGCTCCCGCTTTTGATGGTGTATATGGTGTATCACTTCTGATGAAGTTTCAACAATAAACAACAAACTTTGTATTATGAGAAAGAACCAGAATCATTCTTCAGGAATCCGAAAATAAGCTCTATTTTATGAGTTATGCACGAATTCGGATTCTCCTATAAAACGAATTCCTTAACTCAAACCAAGTTAAGACTGCTTTGTCCTTCATATTTATTCATGTCTAATCAAGTTTCAACGATAAACAACGTTGTACTTTGTAGAATGAGAAAGAACTTCTTCAGCAATAAGCATCTCTCGACATATGACGAAGTACAGATTTTGCTATAAAATTAATTCCTTCTATCAGCCTGACTTAAAACTGTTTGTCCTCCTTATTTATCCACTTCAAATCAAGTTTCAACAAATAAAAAAATTTTGTAGTTTGAGAAAGTACAACTTAATCTTCAGCAATCAGTATAAAAAGAGGTGCAAATGCCAACCATACATACCTAAAAGGTGGAGCGGAAGTATTCAGCTGCAAGTAGGTGTGAATGTTCGACTATAATTTGTAAAAAGCGGGTAAGAAAAGGTTCGAATGCCCGACTATATATTAACAAAAGCGGGAGGAGAGGTCTTCGGATGAGAGTGGGTGAGAATTTCCAACCATAATCTATAAAATACGGTGAAAAAAAATATGTGAATGCCTCATAGAACACTAAAAGCGGAAGTGTTCGGCTGCAAGAAGGTGTGAATGTCCGACTATATTTGGTGAAAAGCAGGTGAAGCAAGGTCTGAATGCCCAACCTTACATCATCAAAAGCGAGATCAGAGGTGTTTGGCTGCAAGAAGGCCATAGTTTTCCAAAAGCGGGTAAGGTGCGAATGTCCGACTAAATATCAACAAAATTTGGGGCGGAGGTCTTCGGATGCAAGTGGGTGTGAATATTCCACCATACAAGTATGGTGGAGAGGAAGCTGTGAATAGCCGACCATAGTTTGGAAAAAGCGGGTAAGAAAAGGTTTGAATGCCCGAACATACACCATCAAAAGAGGGAGCGGAGGTGTTCCGCTGTACGAAGGTGTGAATGTCCGACCATAGTTGGTAAAAAGCGGGTAAGAAAAGGTTAAAATACCCGACTGTACACAATCAATAGCGGGAGCGGATGTGTTCGGCTACAAGAAGATGTGAAAGTCCGACCATGGTTTGTAAAAAGCGGGTAAGAAAAGGTGCGAATGTCCGACAATGTATGATCAAAAGAGAGAGCGGAGGTTTTCGGATACAAGAAGGTTTGAATGTCCCACCATAGTTTGTAAAAAGCGGGTAAGAAAAGCTTCGAATGCCCGACTATACACCATCAAAAGCGGGAGCAGAGGTGTTCCTCTGTAAGACGGTGTGAATGTCCGACCATAGTTGGTAAAAAGCGGGTAAGAAAAGGTTAAAATACCCGACTGTACACAATCAATAGCGGGAGCGGAGTTGTTCGGCTACAAGAAGGTGTGAAAGTCCGACCATGGTTTGTAAAAACCGGGAAGAAAAGGCTCGAAAGCCCGACTATACACCATCAAAAAGAAGGTTTGAATGTCCATCAATAATTGCTTTAAAACAAGAAAGTAAATTTTCGAATATCAAACCGCACATGATCATAAGCGGGAGAGGAGGTGTTCGGCTGCAAGAAGGTGTGAATGTCCACCCATAATTCATGAAAAATGGGTAAAAAAAAGGTGCGAATGCCTAACAATACATTATCAAAAGCAGGTGTGAATGTCAGATCATAATTTGTAAAAAGCTGATGAGAAAGGGTGAGAATGCCCGACTATACACCATCAAATGCGGGAGCGGAGGTGTTCGGCTCTGAGTAGGTGTGAATGTCCGACCATAATTGCTGAAGAATGTGTTAGAAAAGGTAAGAATGCTGGACCATACATCATCAAAAGCGGGAGAGGTGGTGTTCGGCTGCAAAAAGGTGTGACTGTTCGACTAAAGTTTGTAAAAAGTGGGTAAGACAAGGTGCGAATGCCTGACAATGTATGATCAAAAGCGGGAGCGGAGGTGTTCTGCTGCAAGAAGGTCTACATGTCCATCAATAATTGCTAGAAAACATGAAAGAAACTTTTCGAAAATCAAACCGCACATGATCATAAGTGGGATAGGAGGTGTTCAGCTGCAAGGTGTGAATGTCCACCCATAATTCCTGAAAAATGGGCAAAAAAAAGGTGTGAATGCCCAACCATACATCCTCAAAAGCAGGAGTGGAAGTGTTCGGCTACAAGAAGGTGTGAACGTCCAACCAAAATATGTAAAAAGAAGTTAAGAAAAGGTTCGAATATCCAACCAAACATAATCAAAAGCGGGAGCAGAGCTGTTCGACTGCAAGTAGGTGTGAATGTCAGATCATAATTTGCAAAAAGCTGATGAGAAAGGGTGAGAATGCCCGACTATACACCATCAAATGTGGGAGCGGAGTTGTTCGGCTGTGAGTAGGTGTGAATCTCCGACCATAATTGCTGAAAAATGTCTTAGAAAAGGTAAGAATGCCGGTCCATACATCATCAAAAGCGAGAGAGGTTGTGTTCGGCTGCAAGTAGGTGTGAATGTCCAGCCATAATTACTCACAAACGGGTAAGAAAAGGTAGTATTGCCAGACCATATATGATCAAAACAGGGAGCGGAGGTGGTTCAGCTGCAAGAAGGTTTGAATGTCCGACTAAAGTTCAAATATATTAACAAAAGCGGGAGGAGAGGTCTTCGGATGAGAGTGGTTGAAAATTTCCGACCATAATGTATAAAATGCGGTGAAAAAAAGGTGTGATAGAACACTAAAAGGTGGAGCGGAAGTGTTCGGCTGCAAGAAGGTGTGAATGTCCGACTATTTGGTGAAAAGCAGGTGAAGCAAGGTCTGAATGCCCAACCTTACATCATCAAAAGCGAGATCAGAGGTGTTTGGCTGCAAGAAGGCCATAGTTTGCCAAAAGCGGGTAAGGTGCGAATGTCCGACTAAATATCAACAAAATTTGGGGCGGAGGTCTTCGGATGCAAGTGGGTGTGAATATCCCACCATACAAGTATGGTGGAGAGGAAGCTGTGAATAGCCGACCATAGTTTGGAAAAAGCGGGTAAGAAAAGGTTTGAATGCCCGAACATACACCATCAAAAGAGGGAGCGGAGGTGTTCCGCTGTACGAAGGTGTGAATGTCCGACCATACTTGGTAAAAAGCGGGTAAGAAAAGGTTAATATACCCGACTGTACACAATCAATAGCGGGAGCGGATGTGTTCGGCTACAAGAAGGTGTGACAGTCCGACCATGGTTTGTAAAAAGCGGGTAAGAAAAGGTTTGAATGCCCGACTATACACCATCAAAAGCGGGAGCAGAGGTGTTCCGCTGTAAGACGGTGTGAATGTCCGACCATAGTTGGTAAAAAGCGGGTAAGAAAAGGTTAAAATACCCGATTGTACACAATCAATAGCGGGAGCAGAGTTGTTCGGCTACAAGAAGGTGTGAAAGTGCGACCATGGTTTGTAAAAACCGGGAAGAAAAGGCTCGAAAGCCGGACTATACACCATCAAAAAGAAGGTTTGTATGTCCATCAATAATTGCTTTAAAACAAGAAAGTAAATTTTCGAATATCAAACCGCACATGATCAAAAGCGGGAGAGGAGGTGTTCGGCTGCAGGAAGGTGTGAATGTCCACCCATAATTCATGAAAAATGGGTAAAAAAAAGGTGCGAATGCCTAACAATACATTATCAAAAGCAGGTGTGAATGTCAGATCATAATTTGTAAAAAGCTGATGAGAAAGGGTGAGAATGCCCGACTATACACCATCAAATGCGGGAGCGGAGGTGTTCGGCTCTGAGTAGGTGTGAATGTCCGACCATAATTGCTGAAGAATGTGTTAGAAAAGGTAAGAATGCTGGACCATACATCATCAAAAGCGGGAGAGGTGGTGTTCGGCTGCAAAAAGGTGTGACTGTTCGACTAAAGTTTGTAAAAAGTGGGTAAGACAAGGTGCGAATGCCTGACAATGTATGATCAAAAGCGGGAGCGGAGGTGTTCAGCTGCAAGAAGGTCTACATGTCCATCAATAATTGCTAGAAAACATGAAAGAAACTTTTCGAAAATCAAACCGCACATGATCATAAGTGGGATAGGAGGTGTTCAGCTGCAAGGTGTGAATGTCCACCCATAATTCCTGAAAAATGGGCAAAAAAAAGGTGTGAATGCCCAACCATACATCATCAAAAGCAGGAGTGGAAGTGTTCGGCTACAAGAAGGTGTGAACGTCCAACCAAAATATGTAAAAAGAAGTTAAGAAAAGGTTCGAATATCCAACCAAACATAATCAAAAGTGGGAGCAGAGCTGTTCGACTGCAAGTAGGTGTGAATGTCAGATCATAATTTGCAAAAAGCTGATGAGAAAGGGTGAGAATGCCCGACTATACATCATCAAATGCGGGAGCGGAGTTGTTCGGCTGTGAGTAGGTGTGAATCTCCGACCATAATTGCTGAAAAATGTGTTAGAAAAGGTAAAAATGCCGGTCCATACATCATCAAAAGCGAGAGAGGTTGTGTTCGACTGCAAGTAGGTGTGAATGTCCAGCCATAATTACTCACAAACGGGTAAGAAAAGGTAGTAGCCAGACCATATATGACCAAAACAGGGAGCGGAGGTGGTTCAGCTGCAAGAAGGTTTGAATGTCAAACTAAAGTTCAAATATATTAACAAAAGCGGGAGGAGAGGTCTTCGGATGAGAGTGGTTAAAAATTTCCAACCATAATGTATAAAATGCGGTGAAAAAAAAGGTGTGATAGAACACTAAAAGGTGGAGCGGAAGTGTTCGGCTGCAAGAAGGTGTGAATGTCCGACTATATTTGGTGAAAAGCAGGTGAAGCAAGGTCTGAATGCCCAACCTTACATCATCAAAAGCAAGATCAGAGTTGTTTGGCTGCAAGAAGGCCATAGTTTGCCAAAAGCGGTTAAGGTGCGAATGTCCGACTAAATATCAACAAAATTTGGGGCGGAGGTCTTCGGATGCAAGTGGGTGTGAATATCCCACCATACAAGTATGGTGGAGAGGAAGCTGTGAATAGCTGACCATAGTTTGGAAAAAGCGGGTAAGAAAAGGTTTGAATGCCCGAACATACACCATCAAAAGAGGGAGCGGAGGTGTTCCGCTGTACGAAGGTGTGAATGTCCGACCATACTTGGTAAAAAGCGGGTAAGAAAAGGTTAAAATACCCGACTGTACACAATCAATAGCGGGAGCGGATGTGTTCGGCTACAAGAAGATGTGAAAGTCCGACCATGGTTTGCAAAAAGCGGGTAAGAAAAGGTGCGAATGTCCGACAATGTATGATCAAAAGAGAGAGCGGAGGTTTTCGGATACAAGAAGGTTTGAATGTCCCACCATAGTTTGTAAAAAGCGGGTAAGAAAAGCTTCGAATGCCCGACTATACACCATCAAAAGCGGAAGCAGAGGTGTTCCGCTGTAAGACGGTGTGAATGTCCGACCATAGTTGGTAAAAAGCGGGTAAGAAAAGGTTAAAATACCCGACTGTACACAATCAATAGCGGGAGCGGAGTTGTTCGGCTACAAGAAGGTGTGAAAGTCCGATCATGGTTTGTAAAAACCGGGAAGAAAAGGCTCGAAAGCCCGACTATACACCATCAAAAAGAAGGTTTGAATCTCCATCAATAATTGCTTTAAAACAAGAAAGTAAATTTTCGAATATCAAACCGCACATGATCATAAGCGGGAGAGGAGGTGTTCGGCTGCAGGAAGGTGTGAATGTCCACCCATAATTCATGAAAAATGGGTAAAAAAAAAGGTGCGAATGCCTAACAATACATTATCAAAAGCAGGTGTGAATGTCAGATCATAATTTGTAAAAAGCTGATGAGAAAGGGTGAGAATGCCCGACTATACACCATCAAATGCGGGAGCGGAGGTGTTCGGCTCTGAGTAGGTGTGAATGTCCGACCATAATTGCTGAAGAATGTGTTAGAAAAGGTAAGAATGCTGGACCATACATCATCAAAAGCGGGAGAGGTGGTGTTCGGCTGCAAAAAGGTGTGACTGTTCGACTAAAGTTTGTAAAAAGTGGGTAAGACAAGGTGCGAATGCCTGACAGTGTATGATCAAAAGCGGGAGCGGAGGTGTTCAGCTGCAAGAAGGTCTACATGTCCATCAATAATTGCTAGAAAACATGAAAGAAACTTTTCGAAAATCAAACCGCACATGATCATAAGTGGGATAGGAGGTGTTCAGCTGCAAGGTGTGAATGTCCACCCATATTTCCTGAAAAATGGGCAAAAAAAAGGTGTGAATGCCCAACCATACATCATCAAAAGCAGGAGTCGAAGTGTTCGGCTACAAGAAGGTGTGAACGTCCAACCAAAATATGTAAAAAGAAGTTAAGAAAAGGTTCGAATATCCAACCAAACATAATCAAAAGCGGGAGCAGAGCTGTTCGACTGCAAGTAGGTGTGAATGTCAGATCATAATTTGCAAAAAGCTGATGAGAAAGGTTGAGAATGCCCGACTATACACCATCAAATGCGGGAGCGGAGTTGTTCGGCTGTGAGTAGGTGTGAATCTCCGACCATAATTGCTGAAAAATGTGTTAGAAAAGGTAAGAATGCCGGTCCATACATCATCAAAAGCGAGAGAGGTTGTGTTCGGCTGCAAGTAGGTGTGAATGTCCAGCCATAATTACTCACAAACGGGTAAGAAAAGGTAGTATTGCCAGACCATATATGATCAAAACAGGGAGCGGAGGTGGTTCAGCTGCAAGAAGGTTTGAATGTCCGACTAAAGTTCAAATATATTAACAAAAGCGGGAGGAGAGGTCTTCGGATGAGAGTGGTTGAAAATTTCCGACCATAATGTATAAAATGCGGTGAAAAAAAGGTGTGATAGAACACTAAAAGGTGGAGCGGAAGTGTTCGGCTGCAAGAAGGTGTGAATGTCCGACTATATTTGGTGAAAAGCAGGTGAAGCAAGGTCTGAATGCCCAACCTTACATCATCAAAAGCGAGATCAGAGGTGTTTGGCTGCAAGAAGGCCATAGTTTGCCAAAAGCGGGTAAGGTGCGAATGTCCGACTAAATATCAACAAAATTTGGGGCGGAGGTCTTCGGATGCAAGTGGGTGTGAATGTCCGACTATATTTGGTGAAAAGCAGGTGAAGCAAGGTCTGAATGCCCAACCTTACATCATCAAAAGCGAGATCAGAGGTGTTTGGCTGCAAGAAGGCCATAGTTTACCAAAAGCGGGTAAGGTTCGAATGTCCGACTAAATATCAACAAAATTTGGGGCGGAGGTCTTCGGATGCAAGTGGGTGTGAATATCCCACCATACAAGTATGGTGGAGAGGAAGCTGTGAATAGCTGACCATAGTTTGGAAAAAGCGGGTAAGAAAAGGTTTGAATGCCCGAACATACACCATCAAAAGAGGGAGCGGAGGTGTTCCGCTGTACGAAGGTGTGAATGTCCGACCATACTTGGTAAAAAGCGGGTAAGAAAAGGTTAATATACCCGACTGTACACAATCAATAGCGGGAGCGGATGTGTTCGGCTACAAGAAGATGTGAAAGTCCGACCATGGTTTGGAAAAAGCGGGTAAGAAAAGGTGCGCATGTCCGGCAATGTATGATCATAAGCGGGAGCGGAAGTGTTCAGCTGCAAGAAGGTCTACATGTCCATCAATAATTGCTAGAAAACATGAAAGAAACTTTTCGAAAATCAAACCGCACATGATCATAAGTGGGATAGGAGGTGTTCAGCTGCAAGGTGTGAAAGTCCAACTCATAATTCCTGAAAAATGGGCAAAAAAAATGTGTGAATGCCCAACCATACATCATCAAAAGCAGGAGTGGAAGTGTTCGTCTACAAGAAGGTGTGAACGTCCAACCAAAATATGTAAAAAGAAGTTAAGAAAAGGTTCGAATATCCAACCAAACATAATCAAAAGCGGGAGCAGAGCTGTTCGACTGCAAGTAGGTGTGAATGTCAGATCATAATTTGCAAAAAGCTGATGAGAAAGGGTGAGAATGCCCGACTATATATCATCAAATGCGGGAGCGGAGTTGTTCGGCTGTGAGTAGGTGTGAATCTCCGACCATAATTGCTGAAAAATGTGTTAGAAAAGGTAAAAATGCCGGTCCATACATCATCAAAAGCGAGAGAGGTTGTGTTCGACTACAAGTAGGTGTGAATGTCCAGCCATAATTACTCACAAACGGGTAAGAAAAGGTAGTAGCCAGACCATATATGATCAAAACAGGGAGCGGAGGTGGTTCAGCTGCAAGAAGGTTTGAATGTAAAACTAAAGTTCAAATATATTAACAAAAGCGGGAGGAGAGGTCTTCGGATGAGAGTGGTTGAAAATTTCCAACCATAATGTATAAAATGCGGTGAAAAAAAAGGTGTGATAGAACACTAAAAGGTGGAGCGGAAGTGTTCGGCTGCAAGAAGGTGTGAATGTCCGACTATATTTGGTGAAAAGCAGGTGAAGCAAGGTCTGAATGCCCAACCTTACATCATCAAAAGCAAGATCAGAGTTGTTTGGCTGCAAGAAGGCCATAGTTTGCCAAAAGCGGGTAAGGTGCGAATGTCCGACTAAATATCTTTTTTTTTTTTTTTTTTTTTTTTTTTTTTTTTTTCCCTTGTCCTGTTCAGCATTATGGCAGCAGAATTGTAGTCTGAATACCTTTGATGCCAAACAGATTTGCTTTGCCAAGGGAAGTTTTATAAATGTAAAGCTCCCCTTGATGCCCATTTATTTATTTTTGTTTACAATATATAACATGTAATAGAACTGAACCGGACCGGGGGACAAGGAAAGAAGAAGAGGAAAGAAGAGGAAACAGAACAAAAATAGAAACAAAAACCACACAACCAGCTGCTACACCTGTAAAAAACAAAACAGACAACAATCCATGGCCTCTGAGGGGAATCCAGCCTTAGCGCCACCAGGAGCACCTGAAAGCAGACAAGCAGAGAAAAAACAAACACACAAACAAACAAAAACAAGCACAAGAAGCGGTAATCGCATACAACACAGCTGTGGATAGATGACCTGAGACGACATGATAACACATCAACTGCTTAGCGAGCATGCTACTGGGCTAATGAATGTGTGTGTGTGTGTGTGTGTGTGTGTGTGTGTGTGTGAGAACATGCAACACCCATGGCACAGGATCTACATGGTAACCGTGGTTAGTTATGAGTGTATAAGTGTACAGGGCCACAATCCACAGCCCCCCCCCCAGCAATCAGAAGCAGGCAGAGAGGGCCACAAGACCCAGGCCACCAGCAGCCCCCACGGAGCACAGAACCCAGGAAGCCCACCGCAGGGACAACCACGCATCCACCCAGAAGACTGCAGAGGAAGCCCCCGGATAGAGCCCCCATAAGCATAGGGCAGAGGCCCTCAGAGAGCCAGGGGCAACAGCCCACTGACCCCGCCAGGTCCCAGCCGCCCAGACATGGGCCGTGCACTGGACCCGGGCCCCGGGAGCCCGAGCGCCCCCAAACCCCCCGGCAGAGGCCCCACCCAATACCCAGGAGGGCCAAGTGCCCCAGACAGCCACACAGTGGGTCAGCGCCTGCCCCAGCACCCCTGGCCAAGTGCCCTGGGAGCCAAGACGTGCCCACAGGTGGGTGAAGTCGCGAGCAGCGGAGAGAGGCAATGCCGCCCCCCCATCGGGAGAAGCACAGGCAGGCCAGGCCAGGCCAGGCGACAGCAAGTCCCAGATCCAGGCCCAATCATTACCACACACACTTTCACGTCCCATACATCCACACGTCCTCCCTCCCTCAACTCCGCTGGGGTGTAGCGCAGCGGGCACACCAGGGGGCCAGCAGCCCCCCAGCCACCACAGACCCCGAACCAGCAGAACAATTAATTAATCCTCTTGGCCCCTCCCGCCTCGAGCAGCAACCAGGAAGCAGGGGTGTGGGAAGAAGACCCCTCCCCTCACCCTTCTGGCTCTTCAATATTTTCTAATAGTGAGCGATTAAAATTGAGGGGCAGCCAAACTTGTAGGACTGGGAGCGCGGCCCTCTGGGCAGCCTACATACCCAAAGAGCCCCGCCCACCAGATGCCACTCAGTGTAACCACCCCCCAAGACCTAATGTGTGTGTGTGAGTGTGTGTTTGATAAGTAGTAATGTCTAAGGTGTAATTAAAACAGGGGCGGGGAACTGCAGAGTGCAACCAAAGGGGACCACCTACGTGGCCCCATCCACTACACCCCACCGAACACACACGGCCCCAAAACCCTTCATGTGTGAGTGTGTGCTGTGTACAGGAGCCAGAAGGGAGAGGGGTATGGGGATATACACCGGGGGGAGCTACTCTCCCCCGGAGAAGGCAGCCAGGGACTGGCTGCAATAGGCATCCCCGCTACCTGGGAGCCAACACAGGGCAGGAGGGGCTGATGTCCACCAGGCTCGGGGCCTGCAGCGACCATATTGCGGGAGCTACTGTACCCCCAGAAGGTACCCATCCCGCCCCACCTCACCCCGGAGGACCTCTACAAACAACAAACAAACAACAACAAAAAACAAACAGACAAACAAACAAACCACCCGGTCACACCAGTCGCAGCAGCCCGGGCCTGAGACCCACCATCACCCAGACCATCACCCAGGCCCCCCCACCCACCCCCCCAACAGGGGAAAAGCACCGCACGCCCCAACACCCTGAAAAAAAAAACAACCATCTGCGGACACCTTGGAGGTCCCAGAGCAACAAGCCCGGCACCAGGACCTGCACCAACCCACCCATACTGTGGCGCGTCCAGGACAACCCAGCCCCCCCAGGCACAGGCAGGGCCCCCCCCCCGGGCGCAAGGCAGCGCCCAGCCACCAGGGCCCAGGCCCAGCACCACCACCCATGCCGGAGCGGCCCAGCCACCCGGCATAGAGCCAGCAGCCACCACCCCAAGGCCTCTAAGGGACCCCGCCCCACACCGCAAGACAGTCCCACCCGCAAGCCCCCAAAACTGCCCTCCAAGCCCGACACACAGTCCCCCCCAGCAATGACCAACCCGGTCCCCACGACCCGAGAGACCACCAGACGCCCGAAGCCACACAGCCCCCCCCAGCACACACCCAACCGCCCAGAGCGACGGGACAGCAACCCACCACCACCACTAAGTGATAAAGCTAATCAGCGGGAACCAGAGAGAATTAAATTCAGCCAATTGATGTTTTGAGGAGGCAGATATTGTTTCCATGCTAATATAATCTAAAAGAAAATTTCTAAACTGGTTAATACACAGATTGTTCTTCGCTTTCCAGTTCATGAGAATAGTTTTCTTTGCGATACATAACACTGTGAGAACCATGTGTGCTGAGTTAATTTCCATGTTGATGTTGTCTAAGTCACCCAGTATGCACAGTGTGGGGCATGCAGGAATGCTACACTTTAGCCATGTTGATAGGTCCGCACAGACTTCAAGCCAGAACTTCTGGACAGGCGCACAGAACCACAAAGCGTGTGCATAATCATCAGGTGTGTTATCTGTGCAATGTGAGCAGATGTTTGAGTGTGTTAGACCCATCCTGAACATCCTTTGTCCTGTATAGTGTGAGTGAGAGTGGTTGAAAATTTCCAACCATAATGTATAAAATGCGGTGAAAAAAAAGGTGTGATAGAACACTAAAAGGTGGAGCGGAAGTGTTCGGCTGCAAGAAGGTGTGAATGTCCGACTATATTTGGTGAAAAGCAGGTGAAGCAAGGTCTGAATGCCCAACCTTACATCATCAAAAGCAAGATCAGAGTTGTTTGGCTGCAAGAAGGCCATAGTTTGCCAAAAGCGGGTAAGGTGCGAATGTCCGACTAAATATCAACAAAATTTGGGGCGGAGGTCTTCGGATGCAAGTGGGTGTGAATATCCCACCATACAAGTATGGTGGAGAGGAAGCTGTGAATAGCCGACCATAGTTTGGAAAAAGCGGGTAAGAAAAGGTTTGAATGCCCGAACATACACCATCAAAAGAGGGAGCGGAGGTGTTCCGCTGTACGAAGGTGTGAATGTCCGACCATACTTGGTAAAAAGCGGGTAAGAAAAGGTTAAAATACCCGACTGTACACAATCAATAGCGGGAGCGGATGTGTTCGGCTACAAGAAGATGTGAAAGTCCGACCATGGTTTGGAAAAAGCGGGTAAGAAAAGGTGCGCATGTCCGACAATGTATGATCAAAAGAGAGAGCGGAGGTTTTCGGATACAAGAAGGTTTGAATGTCCCACCATAGTTTGTAAAAAGCGGGTAAGAAAAGGTTCGAATGCCCGACTTTACACCATCAAAAGCGGGAGCAGAGGTGTTCCGCTGTAAGACGGTGTGAATGTCCGACCATAGTTGGTAAAAAGCGGGTAAGAAAAGGTTAAAATACCCGACTGTACACAATCAATAGCGGGAGCGGATGTGTTCGGCTACAAGAAGATGTGAAAGTCCGACCATGGTTTGGAAAAAGCGGGTAAGAAAAGGTGCGCATGTCCGACAATGTATGATCAAAAGAGAGAGCGGAGGTTTTCGGATACAAGAAGGTTTGAATGTCCCACCATAGTTTGTAAAAAGCGGGTAAGAAAAGGTTCGAATGCCCGACTATACACCATCAAAAGCGGGAGCAGAGGTGTTCCGCTGTAAGACAATGTGAATGTCCGACCATAGTTGGTAAAAAGCGGGTAAGAAAAGGTTAAAATACCCGACTGTACACAATCAATAGCGGGAGCGGAGTTGTTCGGCTACAAGAAGGTGTGAAAGTCCAACCATGGTTTGTAAAAACCGGGAAGAAAAGGCTCGAAAGCCCGACTATACACCATCAAAAAGAAGGTTTGAATGTCCATCAATAATTGCTTTAAAACAAGAAAGTAAATTTTCGAATATCAAACCGCACATGATCATAAGCGGGAGAGGAGGTGTTCGGCTGCAAGAAGGTGTGAATGTCCACCCATAATTCATGAAAAATGGGTAAAAAAAAAGGTGCGAATGCCTAACAATACATTATCAAAAGCAGGTGTGAATGTCATATCATAATTTGTGAAAAGTTGATGAGAAAGGGTGAGAATGCCCGACTATACATCATCAAAAGCGAGAGAGGTTGTGTTCGGCTGCAAGTAGGTGTGAATGTCCAGCCATAATTACTCACAAACGGGTAAGAAAAGGTAGTATTGCCAGACCATATATGATCAAAACAGGGAGCGGAGGTGGTTCAGCTGCAAGAAGGTTTGAATGTCCGACTAAAGTTCAAATATATTAACAAAAGCGGGAGGAGAGGTCTTCGGATGAGAGTGGTTGAAAATTTCCGACCATAATGTATAAAATGCGGTGAAAAAAAGGTGTAATAGAACACTAAAAGGTGGAGCGGAAGTGTTCGGCTGCAAGAAGGTGTGAATGTCCGACTATATTTGGTGAAAAGCAGGTGAAGCAAGGTCTGAATGCCCTACCTTACATCATCAAAAGCGAGATCAGAGGTGTTTGGCTGCAAGAAGGCCATAGTTTGCCAAAAGCGGGTAAGGTGCGAATGTCCGACTAAATATCAACAAAATTTGGGGCGGAGGTCTTCGGATGCAAGTGGGTGTGAATGTCCGACTATATTTGGTGAAAAGCAGGTGAAGCAAGGTCTGAATGCCCAACCTTACATCATCAAAAGCGAGATCAGAGGTGTTTGGCTGCAAGAAGGCCATAGTTTACCAAAAGCGGGTAAGGTTCGAATGTCCGACTAAATATCAACAAAATTTGGGGCGGAGGTCTTCGGATGCAAGTGGGTGTGAATATCCCACCATACAAGTATGGTGGAGAGGAAGCTGTGAATAGCTGACCATAGTTTGGAAAAAGCGGGTAAGAAAAGGTTTGAATGCCCGAACATACACCATCAAAAGAGGGAGCGGAGGTGTTCCGCTGTACGAAGGTGTGAATGTCCGACCATACTTGGTAAAAAGCGGGTAAGAAAAGGTTAAAATACCCGACTGTACACAATCAATAGCGGGAGCGGATGTGTTCGGCTACAAGAGGATGTGAAAGTCCGACCATGGTTTGGAAAAAGCGGGTAAGAAAAGGTGTGCATGTCCGACAATGTATGATCAAAAGAGAGAGCGGAGGTTTTCAGATACAAGAAGGTTTGAATGTCCCACCATAGTTTGTAAAAAGCGGGTAAGAAAAGGTTCGAATGCCCGACTATACACCATCAAAAGCGGGAGCAGAGGTGTTCCGCTGTAAGACGGTGTGAATGTCCGACCATAGTTGGTAAAAAGCGGGTAAGAAAAGGTTAAAATACCCGACTGTACACAATCAATAGCGGGAGCGGAGTTGTTCGGCTACAAGAAGGTGTGAAAGTCCAACCATGGTTTGTAAAAACCGGGAAGAAAAGGCTCGAAAGCCCGACTATACACCATCAAAAAGAAGGTTTGAATGTCCATCAATAATTGCTTTAAAACAAGAAAGTAAATTTTCGAATATCAAACCGCACATGATCATAAGCGGGAGAGGAGGTGTTCGGCTGCAAGAAGGTGTGAATGTCCACCCATAATTCATGAAAAATGGGTAAAAAAAAAGGTGCGATTGCCTAACAATACATTATCAAAAGCAGGTGTGAATGTCAGATCATAATTTGTAAAAAGTTGATGAGAAAGGGTGAGAATGCCCGACTATACACCATCAAATGCGGGAGCGGTGGTGTTCGGCTCTGAGTAGGTGTGAATCTCCGACCATAATTGCTGAAGAATGTGTTAGAAAAGGTAAGAATGCTGGACCATACATCATCAAAAGCGGGAGAGGTGGTGTTCGGCTGCAAAAAGGTGTGACTGTTCGACTAAAGTTTGTAAAAAGTGGGTAAGACAAGGTGCGAATGCCTGACAATGTATGATCAAAAGCGGGAGCGGAGGTGTTCAGCTGCAAGAAGGTCTACATGTCCATCAATAATTGCTAGAAAACATGAAATAAACTTTTCGAAAATCAAACCGCACATGATCATAAGTGGGATAGGAGGTGTTCAGCTGCAAGGTGTGAATGTCCACTCATAATTCCTGAAAAATGGGCAAAAAAAATGTGTGAATGCCCAACCATACATCATCAAAAGCAGGAGTGGAAGTGTTCGGCTACAAGAAGGTGTGAACGTCCAACCAAAATATGTAAAAAGAAGTTAAGAAAAGGTTCGAATATCCAACCAAACATAATCAAAAGCGGGAGCAGAGCTGTTCGACTGCAAGTAGGTGTGAATGTCAGATCATAATTTGCAAAAAGCTGATGAGAAAGGGTGAGAATGCCCGACTATACATCATCAAATGCGGGAGCGGAGTTGTTCGGCTGTGAGAAGGTGTGAATCTCCGACCATAATTGCTGAAAAATGTGTTAGAAAAGGTAAAAATGCCGGTCCATACATCATCAAAAGCGAGAGAGGTTGTGTTCGACTACAAGTAGGTGTGAATGTCCAGCCATAATTACTCACAAACGGGTAAGAAAAGGTAGTATTGCCAGACCATATATGATCAAAACAGGGAGCGGAGGTGGTTCAGCTGCAAGAAGGTTTGAATGTAAAACTAAAGTTCAAATATATTAACAAAAGCGGGAGGAGAGGTCTTCGGATGAGAGTGGTTGAAAATTTCCAACCATAATGTATAAAATGCGGTGAAAAAAAAGGTGTGATAGAACACTAAAAGGTGGAGCGGAAGTGTTCGGCTGCAAGAAGGTGTGAATGTCCGACTATATTTGGTGAAAAGCAGGTGAAGCAAGGTCTGAATGCCCAACCTTACATCTTCAAAAGCAAGATCAGAGTTGTTTGGCTGCAAGAAGGCCATAGTTTGCCAAAAGCGGGTAAGGTGCGAATGTCCGACTAAATATCAACAAAATTTGGGGCGGAGGTCTTCGGATGCAAGTGGGTGTGAATATCCCACCATACAAGTATGGTGGAGAGGAAGCTGTGAATAGCCGACCATAGTTTGGAAAAAGCGGGTAAGAAAAGGTTTGAATGCCCGAACATACACCATCAAAAGAGGGAGCGGAGGTGTTCCGCTGTACGAAGGTGTGAATGTCCAACCATATTTGGTAAAAAGCGGGTAAGAAAAGGTTAAAATACCCGACTGTACACAATCAATAGCGGGAGCGGATGTGTTCGGCTACAAGAAGGTGTGACAGTCCGACCATGGTTTGTAAAAAGCGGGTAAGAAAAGGTGCGAATGTCCGACAATGTATGATCAAAAGAGAGAGCGGAGGTTTTCGGATACACGAAAGTTTGAATGTCCTACCATAGTTTGTAAATAGCGGGTAAGAAAAGGTTCGAATGCCCGACTATACACCATAAAAAGTGGGAGCGGAGGTGTTCCGCTGTAAGATGGTGTGAATGTCCGACCATAGTTGGTAAAAAGCGGGTAAGAAAAGGTTAAAATACCCGACTGTACAAAATGAATAGCGGGAGTGGAGTTGTTCGGCTACAAGAAGGTGTGAAAGTCCGACCATGGTTTGTAAAAAGCAATTAAGAAAAGGTTCGAATATCCAACCAAACGTAATCAAAAGCGGGAGCAGAGCTGTTCGACTGCAAGTAGGTGTGAATGTCCAGCCATAATTACTCACAAACGGGGGAAGAAAAGGTAGTATTGCCAGACCATACATGATCAAAACAGGGAGCGGAGGTTCAGCTGCAAGGTGGGAATGTCTGACTATAGTTTGTAAAAAGCGGGTAAGACAAGGTGCGAATGCCCGACAATGTATGATCAAAAGAGTGAGCGGAGGTGTTCGGCTGCAAGGTCTGAATGTCCAACCATAATTTGTAAAAACCGGTTAAGAAAAGGCTTGAAAGCCCGACTATACATCATCAAAAGCGGGAGCGGAGGTGTTCAGCTGCAAGAAGGTGTGAATGTTCGACTAAAGTTTGTAAAAAGCTGGTAAGACAAGGAGCGATGTCCCGACATTGTATGATCAAAAGCGGGAGCGGAGGTGTCCAGCTGTGAGTAGGTGTGAATGTCCGACCATAATTGCTGAAAAATGTGTTAGAAAAGGTAAGAATACTGAACCATACATCATCAAAAGCGGTAGAGGTGGTGTTCGGCTGCAAGAAGGTGTGAAAGCACGACAATGGTTTGTAAAAAGCGGGTAATAAAAGGTTCGAATGCCCGAATATACATCATCAAAAGCGGAAGTGGAGGTGTTCGGATGCAAGAAGGTGTGAACGTCCGACCAAAGTTTGTAAAAAGCAGTGAAAAGCGAGAAAAAGCTTTTCGTGAGTTCTGCATGATTTGGGATTTTGCTTATAAAATGCATTACTTCACTCAAACTATGTTAAAACTGATTTGTCCTTCATATTTACCATGTCTACAAAGATTTAAACAAAAAAACAACGTTGTACTTTGCAGTAAAAGAAAGAGCAAATCTAAAGTTTCAGGAATCCGAGTATAAGCCTGCTTTCATGAGTTCTGCACGATTTCGGATTTTGCTATAAAATGAATTGCTTTGCTCAAACCAAGTTAAAACTGCTTTGTCCTTCCATATTCATCAATGTCTAGATCGACTTCAACAAAGAAAAACATTGGACTTTGAAGAAGTTGAAATCCATCTACACATTGATAAATATGAAGGACAAAGCAGTTCCCACTTGCCCATAAGAAAATAAGCTTATTCTCGGATTCCTGATCAGTTCAGGAAACTTCAGTTTTGCTCTTTCTTATACTGCAAAATACAATGTTTTTCTTTGTTGAAGTCGATCTAGACATTGATAAATATGAATGAAAAAGCAGTTTTAACTTGGTTTGAGTGAATGAATTCATTTTATACATAAAATCCGAAATCGTGCAGAACTCATGAAAATAAGCTTATTCTCGGATTCCTAAAACTTTTGATTGGCTCTTTCTTTTACTGCAAAGTACAACGTTGTTTTTTTGTTTAAATCTATCGAGACATTGATAAATATGAAGGTAAAAGCCGTTTTAACATAGTTTGAGTGAAGGAATTGATTTTATAGATAAAATCCCAAATCATGCAGAACTCCTCAAAAGGGGCGTATGGCTTAATCACAAGTGTGGCTCTTTCTCATTCAGGTTAGTATGAGGAAGTTTATGCTTGAAATATATGTAGAAATGGGTACATATGAAGGACAAAGCAGTGTTAACTTAGTTTGAGTGAAGGAATTCATTTTATACATAAAATCCCAAATCATGCAGAACGTATGAAAAGAAGCTTATTCTCGGATTCCTGATCCTTCAGTTTTGCTCTTTCTTCTACTGCAAAATACAATGTTGTTCTTTGTTGAAGTCGATCTAGACATTGATAAATATGAAGGAAAAAGCAGTTTTAACTTGGTTTGAGTGAATGAATTCATTTTATACATAAAATCCGAAATCGTGCAGAACTCATGAAAATAAGCTTATTCTCGGATTCCTAAAACTTTTGATTTGCTCTTTCTTTTATTGCAAAGTACAACGTTGTTTTTTTGTTTAAATCTATCGAGACATTGATAAATATGAAGGTAAAAGCCGTTTTAACATAGTTTGAGTGAAGGAATTAATTTTATAGATAAAATCCCAAACCATGCAGAACTCCTCAAAAGGGTCGTATGGCTTAATCACAAGTTTGGCTCTTTCTCATTCAGGGTAGTATGAGAAAGTTTATGCTTGAAATATATGTAGAAATGGGTACATATGAAGGACAAAGCAGTGTTAACTTAGTTTGCGTGAAGGAGTTCATTTTATACATAAAATCCGAAATCGTGCAGAACTCATGAAAATAAGCTTATTCTCGGATTCCTAAAACTTTTGATTTGCACTTTCTTTTACTGCAAAGTACAACGTTGTTTTTTGTTGAAATCTATATAGACATTGATAAATACCAGCCAAAACTCTGCTGCCGCTTTTGATAATTTATGGTTGGGCATTCTTACCTTTTCTTACCCGCTTTTTACAAATTATGATCTTACATTCACACCTACTTGCAGTCGAACACCTTCTCATCCACTTATGATCATGTGCGGTTGGGCTTTCGCACCTTTTCTTTCCCATTTTTCAGTAATTATGGGTGGACATTCAGACCTTCTTGCAGCCGAAAACCTCCGCTCCTCTTTTGATCATACATTGTCGGGCATTCACACCTTGTCTTACCCGCTTTTTACAAACTTTAGTCGGACATTCAAACCTTCTTGCAGCTGAACCACCTCCGCTCCCTGTTTTGATCATATATGGTCTGGCAATAGTACCTTTTCTTACCCGTTTGTGAGTAATTATGGCTGGACATTCACACCTACTTGCAGCCGAACACAACCTCTCCCGCTTTTGATGACATATGGTCCGGCATTCTTACCTTTTCTAACACATTTTTCAGCAATTATGGTCGGACATTCACACCTACTCACAGACGAACACCTCCGCTCCCACATTTGATAGTGTATAGTCGGGCATTCTCACCCTTTCTCAACAGCTTTTTGCAAATTATGATCTGATATTCACACCTACTTGCAGTCGAACAGCTCTGCTCCCTCTTTTGATTATGTTTGGTTGGATATTCGAACATTTTCTTAACTGCTTTTTACAAACTTTGGTCGGACGTTCACACCGTCTTGCAGCCGAACACCTCCGCTTCCGCTTTTGATGGTATATAGTCGGGCATTCGAGCCTTTTCTTACCCGCCTATTACTTACTATGGTTGGACATTCAAACCTTCTTGCAGCCGAACACAGCCGCTCCTGCTTTTGATGATGTATGATTTGGTATTCGCACCTTTTCTTACCCATTTTTCAATCATTTTTGGTCGGACATTCAGACCTTCTTGCACCTGAACACCTCTGCTCCCGCTTTTGATGGTGTATAGTCGGGCTTTCGAGCCTTTTCTTCCCCGATTTTTACAAATTGTGGTTGGACATTCAGACCTTGCAGCCGAAAACGTCCGCTCCCTCTTTTGATCATACATTGTCGGGCATTCGCCCCTTGTCTTACACGGTTTTTACAAACTTTAGTCAGACATTCACACCTTGCAGCTGAACCACCTCCATTCCCTGTTTTGATCATGTGTGGTCTGGAAATACTACCTTTTCTTCCCCCGTTTGTGAGTAATTATGGCTGGACATTCACACCTACTTGCAGCCGAAAAACCACCTCTCCCGCTTTTGATGATGCATTGTCCGGCATTCTAGTCTTTTCTATCACATTTTTCAGCAATTATGATCTGACATTCACACCTACTTGCAGTCGAACAGCTCTGCTCCCGCTTTTGATTATGTTCGGTTGGATATTCAAACCTTTTCTGAACTGCTTTTTACAAACTTTGGTCGGACGTTCACACCTTCTTGCAGCCGAACACCTCCGCTTCCGCTTTTGATGGTATATATTCGGGTATTCGAACCTTCTCTTACCCGCTTTTTACAAACCATGGTTGGACTTTCATACCTTCTTGTAGCTGAACAACTCCACTCCTGCTTTTGATGATTTATGGTTGGACATTCGCATCTTTTCCTACCCATTTTTCAGTAATTATGGGTGGATATTCACACCTTCTTGCAGCTGAACACCTCCTCTCCTGCTAATGATCATGTAAGGTTTGATATTCGAAAATTTTCTTTCATGTTTTAAAGCAATTATTAATGGACATTCACACCTACTTGCAGCCGAACACCACCTCTCCCGCTTTTGATGATGTATGGACCGGCATTCTTACCTTTTCTAACACATTTTTCAGCAATTAAGGTTGGAGAATCACACCTACTCACAGCCGAACAACTCCGCTACCGCATTTGATGGTGTATAGTCGGGATTTCTCACCCTTTCTCATCAGCTTTTTGCAAATTATTCTCTGACATTCACACCTACTTGCAGTCGAACAGCTCTGATCCCGCTTTTGATTATGTTTGGTTAGATATTCGAACCTTTTCTTAACTGCTTTTTTACAAACTTTGGTCGGACGTTCACACCTTCTTGCAGCCGAACACCTACACTTCCGGTTTTGATAGTGTATATTCGGGAATACGAACCTTTTCTTACCCGCTTTTTACAAACCATGGTCGGACTTTCACACCTTCTCTTAGCTGAACAACTCCGATCCCTCTTTTGATTGTGTACAGTCGGGTATTTTAACCTTTTCTTACCCGCTTTTTACCAACTATGATCGGACATTCACACCGTCTTACAGCGGAACACCTCCGCTCCCTCTTTTGATGGTGTATGTTCGGTTATTCGAACCTTTTCTTACCCGCTATTTACAAACCAGGTTCGGACTTTCACACCTTTTAGTAGCCGAACAACTCCGCTCCCGCTATTGATTGTGTACAGTCGGGTATTTTAACCTTTTCTTACCCGCTTTTTACCAACTATGGTCGGACATTCACACCGTCTTACAGCGGAACACCTCCTCTCCCGCTTATGATCATGTAAGGTTTGATATTCGAAAATTTACTTTCTTGTTTTAAAGCAATTATTGATGGACATTCAAACCTTCTTTTTGATGGTGTATAGTCGGGCTTTCGAGCCTTTTCTTCCCGGTTTTTACAAACCATGGTTGGACTTTCACACCTTCTTGTAGCCGAACAACTCCGCTCCTGCTATTGATTGTGTACAGTCGGGTATTTTCACCTTTTTTTACCCGCTTTTTACCAACTATGGTCGGACATTCACACCGTCTTACAGCGGAACACCTCTGCTCCCGCTTTTGATGGTGTATAGTCGGGCATTCGAACCTTTTCTTACCCGCTTTTTACAAACTATGGTGGGACATTCAAACCTTCTTGTATCCGAAAACCTCCGCTCTCTCTTTTGATCATACATTGTTGGACATTCGCACCTTTTCTTACCCGCTTTTTACAAACCATGGTCAGACTTTCACACCTTCTTGTAGCCGAACACATCCGCTCCCGCTATTGATTGTGTAAAGTCGGGTATTTTAACCTTTTCTTACCCGCTTTTTACCAACTATGGTCGGACATTAACACCTTCGTACAGCGGAACACCTCCGCTCCCTCTTTTGATGGTGTATGTTCGGGTATTCAAACCTTTTCTTACCCGCTTTTTCCAAACTATGGTCGGCTATTCACAGCTTCCTCTCCACCATACTTGTATGGTTGGATATTCACACCCACTTGCATCCGAAGACCTCTGCCCCAAATTTTTTTGATATTTAGTCGGACATTCGCACCTTACCCGCTTTTGGCAAACTATGGCCTTCTTGCAGCCAAACACCTCTGATCTCGCATTTGATGATGTAAGGTTTGGCATTCAGACCTTGCTTCACCTGCTTTTCACCAAATATAGTCGGACATTCACACCTTCTTGCAGCCGAACACTTCCGCTCCACCTTTTAGTGTTCTATCACACCTTTTTTTCACCGCATTTTATACATTATGGTCGGAAATTTTCAACCACTCTCATCCGAAGACCTCTCCTCCCGCTTTCTTTAATATATTTGAACTTTAGTCGGACATTCAAACCTTCTTGCAGCTGAACCACCTCCGCTCCCTGTTTTGATCATATATGGTCTGGCAATACTACCTTTTCTTACCCGTTTGTGAGTAATTATGGCTGGACATTCACACCTACTTGCAGCCGAACACAACCCCTCTCTCTTTTGATGATGTATGGACCGGCATTTTTACCTTTTCTAACACATTTTTCAGCAATTATGGTCGGAGATTCACACCTACTCACAGCCGAACAACTCCGCTCCCGCATTTGATGATGTATAGTCGGGCATTCTCACCCTTTCTCATCAGCTTTTTGCAAATTATGATCTGACATTCACACCTACTTGCAGTCGAACAGCTCTGCTCCCGCTTTTGATTATGTTTGGTTGGATATTCGAACCTTTTCTTAACTTCTTTTTACATATTTTGATTGGACGTTCACACCTTCTTGTAGCCGAACACTTCCACTCCTGCTTTTGATGATGTATGGTTGGGCATTCACACCTTTTTTTTGCCCATTTTTCAGGAATTATGGGTGGGCATTCACACCTTGCAGCTGAACACCTCCTATCCCACTTACGATCATGTGCGGTTTGATTTTCGAAAAGTTTCTTTCATGTTTTCTAGCAATTATTGATGGACATGTAGACCTTCTAGCAGCTGAACACCTCCGCTCCCGCTTTTGATCATACATTGTCAGGCATTCGCACCTTGTCTTACCCACTTTTTACAAACTTTAGTCGAACAGTCACACCTACTTGCAGCCGAACACGACCTCTCTCGCTTTTGATGATGTATGGACCGGCATTCTTGCCTTTTCTAACACATTTTTCAGCAATTATGGTCGGAGATTCACACCTACTCACAGCCGAACAACTCCGCGCCCGCATTTGATGGTGTATAGTCGGGCATTCTCACCCTTTCTCATCAGCTTTTTGCAAATTATGATCTGACATTCACACCTACTTGCAGTCGAACAGCTCCACTCCTGCTTTTGATTGTGTTTGGTTGGATATTCGAACCTTTTCTTAACTGCTTTTTACAAACTTTGGTTGGACGTTCACACCTTCTTGTAGCCGAACACATGCACTCCTGCTTTTGATGATGTATGGTTGGGCATTCGCATCTTTTTTTTACCCATTTTTCAGGTATTATGGGTGGACATTCACACCTTCTTGCAGCTGAACACCTCCTCTCCCACTTATGATCATGTGTGGTTTGATTTTCGAAAATTTTCTTTCATGTTTTCTAGCAATTATTGATGGACATTTAGACCTTCTTGCAGCTGAACACCACCTCTCCCGATTTTGATGATGTATGGACCGGCATTCTTACCTTTTCTAACACATTTTTCAGCAATTATGGTTGGAGATTCACACCAACTCACAGCCGAACAACTAGGCTACCGCATTTGATGGTGTATGGTCGGGATTTCTCACCCTTTCTCATCAGCTTTTTGCAAATTATTCTCTGACATTCACACCTACTTGCAGTCGAACAGCTCTGCTCCCGCTTTTGATTATGTTTGGTTAGATATTCGAACCTTTTCTTAACTGCTTTTTTACAAACTTTGGTCGGACGTTCACACCTTCTTGCAGCCGAACACCTACACTTCCGGTTTTGATAGTGTATATTCGGGCATACGAACCTTTTCTTACCCGCTTTTTACAAACCATGGTCGGACTTTCACACCTTCTCTTAGCTGAACA
Source organism: Leuresthes tenuis (assembly GCF_036924035.1). Classification (NCBI taxonomy): domain Eukaryota; kingdom Metazoa; phylum Chordata; class Actinopteri; order Atheriniformes; family Atherinopsidae; genus Leuresthes; species Leuresthes tenuis. Next base: position 13,841,201 of record NW_027325369.1, read on the forward strand.
ACTCCGCTCCCTCTTTTGATTGTTTACAGTCGGGTATTTTAACCTTTTCTTACCCGCTTTTTACCATGATCGGACATTCACACCGTCTTACAGCGGAACACCTACGCTCCCTCTTTTGATGGTGTATGTTCGGGCATTCGAACCTTTTCTTACCCGCTTTTTACAAACCAGGGTCGGACTTTTACACCTTTTAGTAGCCGAACAACTCCGCTCCCGCTATTGATTGTGTACAGTCGGGTATTTTAACCTGTTCTTACCCGCTTTTTACCAACTATGGTCGGACATTCACACCGTCTTACAGCGGAACACCTCCTCTCCCGCTTATGATCATGTACGGTTTGCTATTCGAAAATTTCCTTTCTTGTTTTAAAGCAATTATTGAAGGACATTCAAACCTTCTTTTTGATGATGTATAGTCGGGCTTTAGAGCCTTTTCTTCCCGGTTTTTACAAACCATGGTCGGACTTTCACACCTTCTTGTAGCCGAACAACTCCGCTCCTGCTATTGATAGTGTACAGTCGGGTATTTTAACCTTTTCTTACCCGCTTTTTACCAACTATGGTCGGACATTCACACCGTCTTACAGCGGAACACCTCTGCTCCCGCTTTTGATGGTGTATAGTCGGGCATTCGAACCTTTTCTTACCCGCTTTTTACAAACTATGGTGGGACATTCAAACCTTCTTGTATCCGAATACCTCCGCTCTCTCTTTTGATCATACATTGTCGGACATTCGCACCTTTTCTTACCCGCTTTTTACAAACCATGGTCGGACTTTCACACCTTCTTGTAGCCGAACACATCCACTCCCGCTATTGATTGTGTACAGTCGGGTATTTTAACCTTTTCTTACCCGCTTTTTACCAACTATGGTCGGACATTCACACCTTCGTACAGCGGAACACCTCCGCTCCCTCTTTTGATGGTGTATGTTGGGGTATTCAAACCTTTACTTACCCGCTTTTTCCAAACTATGGTCGGCTATTCACAGCTTCCTCTCCACCATACTTGTATGGTTGGATATTCACACCCACTTGCATCCGAAGACCTCTGCCCCAAATTTTTTTGATATTTAGTCGGACATTCGCACCTTACCCGCTTTTGTCAAACTATGGCCTTCTTGCAGCCAAACACCTCTGATCTCGCATTTGATGATGTAAGGTTTGGCATTCAGACCTTGCTTCACCTGCTTTTCACCAAATATAGTCGGACATTCACACCTTCTTCCAGCCGAACACTTCCGCTTCACCTTTTAGTGTTCTATCACACCTTTTTTTCACCGCATTTTATACATTATGGTTGGAAATTTTCAACCACTCTCATCCGAAGACCTCTCCTCCCGCTTTTGTTAATATATTTGAACTTTAGTCGGACATTCAAACCTTCTTGCAGCTGAACCACCTCCGCTCCCTGTTTTGATCATATATGGTCTGGCAATACTACCTTTTCTTACCCGTTTGTGAGTAATTATGGCTGGACATTCACACCTACTTGCAGCCGAACACAACCTCTCTCGCTTTTGATGATGTATGGACCGGCATTCTTACCTTTTCTAACACATTTTTCAGCAATTATGGTCGGAGATTCACACCTACTCAGAGCCGAACACCACCGCTCCCGCATTTGATGGTGTATAGTCGGGCATTCTCACCCTTTCTCATCAGCTTTTTACAAATTATGATCTGACATTCACACCTGCTTTTGATAATGTATTGTTAGGCATTCGCACCTTTTTTTTTACCCATTTTTCATGAATTATGGGTGGATATTCACACCTTCTTGCAGCCGAACACCTCCTCTCCCGCTTATGATCATGTGCGGTTTGATATTCGAAAATTTACTTTCTTGTTTTAAAGCAATTATTGATGGACATTCAAACCTTCTTTTTGATGGTGTATAGTCGGGCTTTCGAGCCTTTTCTTCCCGGTTTTTACAAACCATGGTCGGACTTTCACACCTTCTTGTAGCCGAACAACTCCGCTCCCGCTATTGATTGTGTACAGTCGGGTATTTTAACCTTTTCTTACCCGCTTTTTACCAACTATGGTCGGACATTCACACCGTCTTACAGCGGAACACCTCTGCTCCCGCTTTTGATGGTGTATAGTCGGGCATTCGAACCTTTTCTTACCCGCTTTTTACCAACTATGGTGGGACATTCAAACCTTCTTGTATCCGAAAACCTCCGCTCTCTCTTTTGATCATACATTGTCGGACATTCGCACCTTTTCTTACTCGCTTTTTACAAACCATGGTCGGACTTTCACATCTTCTTGTAGCCGAACACATCCGCTCCCGCTATTGATTGTGTACAGTCGGGTATTTTAACCTTTTCTTACCCACTTTTTACCAAGTATGGTCGGACATTCACACCTTCGTACAGCGGAACACCTCCGCTCCCTCTTTTGATGGTGTATGTTCGGGCATTCAAACCTTTTCTTACCCGCTTTTTCCAAACTATGGTCAGCTATTCACAGCTTCCTCTCCACCATACTTGTATTGTGGGATATTCACACCCACTTGCATCCGAAGACCTCCGCCCCAAATTTTGTTGATATTTAGTCGGACATTCGCACCTTACCCGCTTTTGGCAAACTATGGCCTTCTTGCAGCCAAACACCTCTGATCTCGCTTTTGATGATGTAAGGTTGGGCATTCAGACCTTGCTTCACCTGCTTTTCACCAAATATAGTCGGACATTCACACCTTCTTGCAGCCGAACACTTCCGCTCCACCTTTTAGTGTTCTATCACACCTTTTTTTCACCGCATTTTATACATTATGGTCGGAAATTTTCAACCACTCTCATCCGAAGACCTCTCCTCCCGCTTTTGTTAATATATTTGAACTTTAGTCGGACATTCAAACCTTGCAGCTGAACCACCTCCGCTCCCTGTTTTTATCATATATGGTCTGGCAATACTACCTTTTCTTACCCGTTTGTGAGTAATTATGGCTGGACATTCACACCTACTTGCAGCCGAACACAACCTCTCTCGCTTTTGATGATGTATGGACCGGCATTCTTACCTTTTCTAACACATTTTTCAGCAATTATGGTCGGAGATTCACACCTACTCACAGCCGAACAACTCCGCTCCCGCATTTGATGGTGTATAGTCGGGCATTCTCACCCTTTCTCATCAGCTTTTTGCAAATTATGATCTGACATTCACACCTACTTGCAGTCGAACAGCTCTGCTCCCGCTTTTGATTATGTTTGGTTGGATATTCGAAATATATATATAAATATAAAATCCCAAGAGTCTGCTGAGAAAAGAGAGTGAATGCGAAGTAGACTTTAACACGGCTCTGGGAGCGAGCCGAGTAAGGGCTAACCGGGAGAATTGCTTGAAAGAAACGCGACACCGAATGAGCGGTCAGAACAAAGCCTCAATACGGTTTTCCCGTGGTGTTTTTGTTGCTGCCTTGCCTTTTGCACAGAGTAAAAGACAAGGCAGCCATCGAATAGGGCCCGATTGTTCCTACTTGATCAGCCGAGGAGCAGTGGGGGGGGGGGGGGGGGGGCAAGCGTCTCAACCAAGCAAAGCTCACCATGGGGAAGGTGGCTATGCCAACTAGCCTGATGCCCTGCTCCCGCAGTGACGGATAATCGTACTCTGGTTTCTCTTCATAACGTACAAGTCTTTCGCCTTTTACTAAAGACTTCTGTGGAGAGCAGCACTAATGAGTTGTTTCTATTTTTGGCAGGCTTTACCTTTGCGGGTGAAGCCCTTTCTGTCTGTGCAAAAGAAATCTTGTTACTGTGCAGAGTGACTTCTCTGAGTAGAGTCGCCTTACTTGTTGCGACTGTGCCGATGTTCGAAGCTGGAGTGCAAAGTTGTTGCTTGAATGGTGCTTGCTGGAGCGTGCGGGAGTGCAAAGTTATACCATTTAAAAGGGCTGAAGAGTGCTCAGTGCAGCAGGTGGGCGGAGGTGCAAAGTGACACTCTGGCCACCTATGGCCATAAAAAGAACAGGGGTGTTAGCGGACAAGTGCGCATTGTGCCAGGAAGGGCCCTCGGACGTGAACCAGTGGACAGTTGTCGCTTCTCGGCCTTTTGGCTAAGATCAAGTGTAGTATCTGTTCTTATCAGTTTAATATCTGATATGTCCTCTATACGAGGACTACATATTAAATGGATTTTTAGCAATAGGAGTTGAAAAATTTGCTTGCTCCGTTCACTCCAAGCATTGACCCCGTACTGCAGTGCCGCTGGGAACGGTGCGCTCTTCTCTACTCTTGTGAAAAAGCAAACAGCGGTGCAGGATGCAAGTTTCAGGGAGCCCAAGATGAAACTTTCTTTTAGTCTGCTGAGAAAAGAGAGTGAATGCGAAGTAGACTTTAACACGGCTCTGGGAGCGAGCCGAGTGCGGGCTAACCGGGAGAATTGCTTGAAAGAAACGCCATACCAAATGAGCGGTCAGAACAAAGCCTCAATACGGTGTTCCCGTTGTGTTTTTGTTGCTGCCGCTGTTTGCTTTTTCACAAGAGCGCACCTGTTGAGGGGGGGCCTGGGGGGGCCTGGGTGATGGTGGGTCTCAGGCCCGGGCGTCCCGGGACCAGAATATGGTCGCTGCAGGCCCCGAGTCTGGTGGACATCAGGCCCTCCTGTCCTGTGTTGGCTCCCTGGTAGCGGGGATGCCTATTGCAGCCAGTCCCTGGCTGCCCCCAGTGTATATCCCCATACCCCTCTCCCTTCTGGCTCCTGTACACAGCACACACTCACACATGAAGGGTTTTGGGGGCGTGTGTGTTCGGTGGGGTGTAGTGGACTCTGCAGTAGTTGCACTCTGCAGTTCCCACCCCTGTTTTAATTACACCTTAGACATTACTACTTATCAAACACACTCACACACACACATTAGGTCTTGGGGGGTGGTTACACTGAGTGGCATCTGGTGGGTGGGGCTCTTTGGGTATGTAGGCTGCCCAGAGGGCCACGCTCCCAGTTCTACAAGTTTGGCTGCCCCTCAATTTTAATTGCTCACTATTAGAAAATATTGAAGAGCCAGAAGGGTGAGGGGAGGGGTCTTCTTCGCACACCCCTGCTTCCTGGTTGCTGCTCGGGGCGGGAGGGGCCAGGAGGATTAATTAATTGTTCTGCTGGTTTGGGGTCTGTGGTGGCTGGGGGGCTGCTGGCCCCCTGGTGTGCCCGCTGCACTACACCCCAGCGGAGTCGAGGGAGGGAGGACGTGTGGATGTATGTGACATGAAAGTGTGTGTGGTAATGATTGGGCCTGGATCTTGGACTTGCTGTCGCCTGGCCTGCCTGTGCTTCTCCCGATGGGGGGGGGCGGCGTGGCCTCTCTCCGCTGCTCGCGACTTCACCCACCTGTGGGCACGTCTTGACTCCCAGGGCACTTGGCCAGGGGTGCTGGGGCAGGCACTGACCCACTGTGTGGCTGTCTGGGGCGCTTGGCCCTCCTCGGTATTGGGTGGGGCCTCTGCCGGGGGGTTTGGGGGCGCTCGGGCTCCTGGGGCCCGGATCCAGTGCACGGCCCATGTCTGGGCGGCTGGGGCCTGGCGACGTCGGTGGGCCGTTGCCCCTGGCTCCCGGAGGGCCTCTGCCCTATGCTTATAGGGGCTCTTTCCGGGGGCTTCCTCTGCAGTCTTCTGGGTGGATTCGTGGTTGCCCCTGCGGTGGGCTTCCTGGGTTCTGTGCTCTGTGGGGGCTGCTGGTGGCCTGGGTCTTGTGGCCCTCTCTGCCTGCTTCTGATTGCTTGGGGGGGCTGTGGATTGTGGCCCTGTACGCTTATACACTCATAACTAAGCACGGTTATCATGTAGGTCCTGTGCCATGGGTGTTGCATGTTCTCACACACACACAACCACATTCAGTAGTCCAGTAGCATGGTCGCTAAGCAGTTGATGTATTATCATGTCGTCTCAGGTCATCTATATCCACAGCTGTGTTGTATGCGATGTATGTTCTGTTTTTCTCTTCTTTCCTCTTCTTCTTCTTCTTCTTTCCTTGTCCCCCGGGTCCGGTTCAGTTCTATTACATGTCATATATTGTAAACAGAAATAAATATATTTATTATATATATAAAAATCATATTTACCATGTCTTGAAAGATTTAAACAAAAAAACCAACGTTGTACTTTGCAGTAAAAAAAATAGCAAATCCAAAGTTTCAGGAATCCGAGAATAAGCTTACTTTCATGAGTTCTTCACGATTTCGGATTTTGCTTTAAAATGAATTCCTTCACTCAAACTAAATTAAAACTGCTAAACCGCTAATCTGTTACATGTAAGGCAGATGTCAAAATTTCCGACCATAATGTATAAAATGCGGTGAAAAAAAGGTGTGATAGAACACTAAAACGTGGAGCGGAAGTGTTCGGCTGCAAGAAGGTGTGAATGTCCGACTATATTTGGTGAAAAGCAGGTGAAGCAAGGTCTGAATGCCAAACCTTACATCATCAAATGCGAGATCAGAGGTGTTTGGCTGCAAGAAGGCGATAGTTTGCCAAAAGCGGGTAAGGTGCGAATGTCCGACTAAATATCAAAAAAATTTTGGGCAGAGGTCTTCGGATGCAAGTGGGTGTGAATATCCAAACATACAAGTATGGTGGAGAGGAAGCTGTGAATAGCCGACCATAGTTTGGAAAAAGCGGGTAAGAAAAGGTTTGAATACCCGAACATACACCATCAAAAGAGGGAGCGGAGGTGTTCCGCTGTACGAAGGTGTGAATGTCCGACCATAGTTGGTAAAAAGCGGGTAAGAAAAGGTTAAAATACCCGACTGTACACAATCAATAGCGGGAGTGGATGTGTTCGGCTACAAGAAGGTGTGAAAGTCCGACCATGGTTTGTAAAAAGCGGGTAAGAAAAGGTGCGAATGTCCGACAATGTATGATCAAAAGAGAGAGCGGAGGTTTTCGGATACAAGAAGGTTTGAATGTCCCACCATAGTTTGTAAAAAGCGGGTAAGAAAAGGTTCGAATGCCCGACTATACACCATCAAAAGCGGGAGCAGAGGTGTTCCGCTGTAAGACGGTGTGAATGTCCGACCATAGTTGGTAAAAAGCGGGTAAGAAAAGGTTAAAATACCCGACTGTACACAATCAATAGCAGGAGCGGAGTTGTTCGGCTACAAGAAGGTGTGAAAGTCCGACCATGGTTTGTAAAAACCGGGAAGAAAAGGCTCGAAAACCCGACTATACACCATCAAAAAGAAGGTTTGAATGTCCATCAATAATTGCTTTAAAACAAGAAAGTAAATTTTCGAATATCAAACCGTACATGATCATAAAAGGGATCGAAGTTGTTCAGCTAAGAGAAGGTGTGAAAGTCCGACCATGGTTTGTAAAAAGCGGGTAAGAAAAGGTTCGTATGCCCGAATATACACTATCAAAACCGGAAGTGTAGGTGTTCGGCTGCAAGAAGGTGTGAACGTCCGACCAAAGTTTGTAAAAAAGCAGTTAAGAAAAGGTTCGAATATCTAACCAAACATAATCAAAAGCGGGAGCAGAGCTGTTCGACTGCAATTAGGTGTGAATGTCAGAGAATAATTTGCAAAAAGCTGATGAGAAAGGGTGAGAAATCTCGACTATACACCATCAAATGCGGTAGCGGAGTTGTTCGGCTGTGAGTAGGTGTGATTTTCCAACCATAATTGCTGAAAAATGTGTTAGAAAAGGTAAGAATGCCGGTCCATACATCATCAAAAGCGGGAGAGGTGGTGTTCGGCTGCAAGTAGGTGTGAATGTCCATTAATAATTGCTTTAAAACATGAAAGAAAATTTTCGAATATCAAACCTTACATGATCATTAGCGGGAGAGGAGGTGTTCAGCTGCAAGAAGATGTGAATATCCACCTATAATTACTGAAAAATGGGTAAGAAAAGATGCGAATGTCCAACCATAAATCATCAAAAGCAGGAGTGGAGTTGTTCAGCTACAAGAAGGTATGAAAGTCCAACCATGGTTTGTAAAAAGCGGGTAAGAGAAGGTTCGAATACCCGAATATATACCATCAAAAGCGGAAGCGGGGTTTTTCGGCTGCAAGAAGGTGTGAACGTCCGACCAAAGTTTGTAAAAAGCAGTTAAGAAAAGGTTTGAATATCCAACCGAACATAATCAAAAGCGGGAGCAGAGCTGTTCGACTGCAAGTAGGTGTGAATGTCAGATCATAATTGCTGAAAAATGTGATAGAAAAGACTAGAATGCCGGACAATACATCATCAAAAGCGGGAAAGGTGGTTTTTCGGCTGCAAGTAGGTGTAATGTCCAGCCATAATTACTCAAAAACGGGGGAAGAAAAGGTAGTATTTCCAGACCACATATGATCAAAACAGGGAATGGAGGTGGTTCAGCTGCAAGGTGTGAATGTCTGACTAAAGTTTGTAAAAACCGTGTAAGACAAGGGGCGAATGCCCGACAATGTATGATCAAAAGAGGGAGCGGAGGTTTTCGGCTGCAAGGTCTGAATGTCCAACCATAATTTGTAAAAATCGGGGAAGAAAAGGCTCGAAAGCCCGACTATACACCATCAAAAGCGGGAGCAGAGGTGTTCAGGTGCAAGAAGGTCTGAATGTCCGACCAATAATTACTGAAAAATGGGTAAGAAAAGGTGCGAATGCCAAATCATACATCATCAAAAGCAGGAGCGGATGTGTTCGGCGACAAGAAGGTTTGAATGTCCAACCATAGTAAGTAATAGGTGGGTAAGAAAAGGCTCGAATGCCCGACTATACACCATCAAAAGCGGAAGTGGAGGTGTTCGGCTGCAAGACGGTGTGAACGTCCGACCAAAGTTTGTAAAAAGCATTAAGAAAAGGTTCGAATATCCAACCAAACATAATCAAAAGCGGGAGCAGAGCTGTTCGACTTCAAGTAGGTGTGAATATCAGATCATAATTTGCAAAAAGCTGATGAGAAAGGGTGAGAATGCCCGACTATACACTATCAAATGTGGGAGCGGAGGTGTTCGTCTGTGAGTAGGTGTGAATGTCCGACCATAATTGCTGAAAAATGTGTTAGAAAAGGTAAGAAGGCCGGACCATATATCATCAAAAGCGAGAGAGGTTGTGTTCGGCTGCAAGTAGGTGTGAATGTCCAGCCATAATTACTCACAAACGGGTAAGAAAAGGTACTATTGCCCGACCATATATGATCAAAACAGGGAGCGGAGGTGGTTCAGCTGCAAGAAGGTTTGAATGTAAAACTAAAGTTTGTAAAAAGCGGGTAAGACAAGGTGTGAATGCCCGACAATGTATGATCAAAAGAGGAGCGGAGGTTTTCGGCTGCAAGAAGGTCTGAATGTCCACCCATAATTACTGAAAAATGGGTAAGAAAAGGTGCGAAAGCCCAACCGCACATGATCTTAAGTGGATGAGAAGGTGTTCGACTGCAAGTAGGTGTGAATGTAATCAATGTCTAGATAGATTTCAACAAAAAACAACGTTGTACTTTGCAGTAAAAGAAAGTGCAAATCAAAAGTTTTAGGAATCCGAGAATAAGCTTATTTGCATGAGTTCTGCACGATTTCGGATTTTATGTATAAAATGAATTTCTTCACGCAAACTAAGTTAACACTGCTTTGTCCTTCATATGTACCCATTTCTACATATATTTCAAGCATAAACTTCCTCATTTTACCCTGAATGAGAAAGAGCCACACTTGTGATTAAGCCATAACTCCCTTTTGAGGAGTTCTGCATGATTTGGGATTTTATCTATAAAATTAATTCCTTCACTCAAACTATGTTAAAACGGCTTTTACCTTCATATATGTCAATGTCTCGATAGATTTAAACAAAAAAAAAACAACGTTGTACTTTGCAATAAAAGAAAGAGCAAATCCAAAGTTTTAGGAATCCGAGAATAAGCTTATTTTCATGAGTTCTGCACGATTTCGGATTTTATGTATAAAATTAATTCATTCACTCAAACCAAGTTAAAACTGCTTTTTCCTTCATATTTATCAATGTCTAGATCGACTTCAACAAAGAACCACATTGTATTTTGCAGTAGAAGAAAGAGCAAAACTGAAGGATCAGGAATCCGAGAATAAGCTTCTTTTCATACGTTCTGCATGATTTGGGATTTTATGTATAAAATGAATTCCTTCACTCAAACTAAGTTAACACTGCTTTGTCCTTCATATGTACCCATTTCTACATATATTTCAAGCATAAACTTCCTCATACTACCCTGAATGAGAAAGAGCCACACTTGTGATTAAGCCATACGCCCCTTTTGAGGAGTTCTGCATGATTTGGGATTTTATCTATAAAATCAATTCCTTCACTCAAACTATGTTAAAACGGCTTTTACCTTCATATTTATCAATGTCTCGATAGATTTAAACAAAAAAACAACGTTGTACTTTGCAATAAAAGAAAGAGCAAATCAAAAGTTTTAGGAATCCGAGAATAAGCTTATTTTCATGAGTTCTGCACGATTTCGGATTTTATGTATAAAATGAATTCATTCACTCAAACCAAGTTAAAACTGCTTTTTCATTCATATTTATCAATGTCTAGATCGACTTCAACAAAGAACAACATTGTATTTTGCAGTAGAAGAAAGAGCAAAACTGAAGGATCAGGAATCCGAGAATAAGCTTCTTTTCATACGTTCTGCATGATTTGGGATTTTATGTATAAAATGAATTCCTTCACTCAAACTAAGTTAACACTGCTTTGTCCTTCATATGTACCCATTTCTACATATATTTCAAGCATAAACTTCCTCATACTACCCTGAATGAGAAAGAGCCACACTTGTGATTAAGCCATACGCCCCTTTTGAGGAGTTCTGCATGATTTGGGATTTTATCTATAAAATCAATTCCTTCACTCAAACTATGTTAAAACGGCTTTTACCTTCATATTTATCAATGTCTCGATAGACTTAAACAAAAAAACAACGTTGTACTTTGCAGTAAAAGAAAGAGCCAATCAAAAGTTTTAGGAATCCGAGAATAAGCTTATTTTCATGAGTTCTGCACGATTTCGGATTTTATGTATAAAATTAATTCATTCACTCAAACCAAGTTGAAACTGCTTTTTCATTCATATTTATCAATGTCTAGATCGACTTCAACAAAGAAAAACATTGTATTTTGCAGTAGAAGAAAGAACAAAACTGAAGTTTCCTGAACTGATCAGGAATCCGAGAATAAGCTTCTTTTCTTATGGGCAAGTGGGAACTACTTTGTCCTTCATATTTATCAATGTGTAGATGGATTTCAACTTCTTCAAAGTCCAATGTTTTTCTTTGTTGAAGTCGATCTAGACATTGATGAATATGGAAGTACAAAGCAGTTTTAACTTGGTTTGAGCAAAGCAATTCATTTTATAGCAAAATCCGAAATCGTGCAGAACTCATGAAAGCAGGCTTATACTCGGATTCCTGAAACTTTAGATTTGCTCTTTCTTTTACTGCAAAGTACAACGTTGTTTTTTTGTTTAAATCTTTGTAGACATGGTAAATATGAAGGACAAATCAGTTTTAACCTAGTTTGAGTGAAGTAATGCATTTTATAAGCAAAATCCCAAATCATGCAGAACTCACGAAAAGCTTTTTCTCGCTTTTCACTGCTTTTTACAAACTTTGGTCGGACGTTCACACCTTCTTGCATCCGAACACCTCCGCTTCCGCTTTTGATGATATATATTCGGGCATTCGAACCTTTTATTACCCACTTTTTACAAACCATTGTCGGACTTTCACACCTTCTTGCAGCCGAACACCACCTCTACCGCTTTTGATGATGTATGGTTCAGTATTCTTACCTTTTCTAACACATTTTTCAGCAATTATGGTCGGACATTCACACCTACTCACAGCTGGACACCTCCGCTCCCGCTTTTGATCATACAATGTCGGGAAATCGCTCCTTGTCTTACCAGCTTTTTACAAACTTTAGTCGAACATTCACACCTTCTTACAGCTGAACACCTCCGCTCCCGCTTTTGATGATGTATAGTCGGGCTTTCGAGCCTTTTCTTACCCGGTTTTTACAAATTATGGTTGGACATTCAGACCTTGCAGCCGAACACCTCCGCTCTTTCTTTTGATCATACATTGTCGGGCATTCGCACCTTGTCTTACCCGCTTTTTACAAACTATAGTCAGACATTCACACCTTGCAGCTGAACCTCCGCTCCCTGTTTTGATCATGCATGGTCTGGCAATACTACCTTTTCTTCCCCCGTTTGTGAGTAATTATGGCTGGACATTCACACCTACTTGCAGTCGAACAGCTCTGCTCCCGCTTTTGATTACGTTTGGTTGGATATTCGAACCTTTTCTTAACTGCTTTTTACAAACCATGGTCGGACTTTCACACCTTCTTGTAGCCGAACAACTCCGCTCCCGCTATTGATTTTGTACAGTCGGGTATTTTAACCTTTTCTTACCCGCTTTTTACCAACTATGGTCGGACAATCACACCATCTTACAGCGGAACACCTCCGCTCCCACTTTTTATGGTGTATAGTCGGGCATTCGAACCTTTTCTTACCCGCTATTTACAAACTATGGTAGGACATTCAAACTTTCGTGTATCCGAAAACCTCCACTCTCTCTTTTGATCATACATTGTCGGACATTCGCACCTTTTCTTACCCGCTTTTTACAAACCATGGTCGGACATTCACACCTTCGTACAGCGGAACACCTCCGCTCCCTCTTTTGATGGTGTATGTTCGGGCATTCAAACCTTTTCTTACCCGCTTTTTCCAAACTATGGTCGGCTATTCACAGCTTCCTCTCCACCATACTTGTATGGTGGGATATTCACACCCACTTGCATCCGAAGACCTCCGCCCCAAATTTTGTTGATATTTAGTCGGACATTCGCACCTTACCCGCTTTTGGCAAACTATGGCCTTCTTGCAGCCAAACAACTCTGATCTTGCTTTTGATGATTTAAGGTTGGGCATTCAGACCTTGCTTCACCTGCTTTTCACCAAATATAGTCGGACATTCACACCTTCTTGCAGCCGAACACTTCCGCTCCACCTTTTAGTGTTCTATCACACCTTTATTTTCACCGCATTTTATACATTATGTTTGGAAATTTTCAACCACTCTCATCCGAAGACCTCTCCTCCCGCTTTTGTTAATATATTTGAACTTTAGTTTTACATTCAAACCTTCTTGCAGCTGAACCACCTCCGCTCCCTGTTTTGATCATATATGGTCTGGCTACTACCTTTTCTTACCCGTTTGTGAGTAATTATGGCTGGACATTCACACCTACTTGCAGTCGAACACAACCTCTCTCGCTTTTGATGATGTATGGACCGGCATTTTTACCTTTTCTAACACATTTTTCAGCAATTATGGTCGGAGATTCACACCTACTCAGAGCCGAACACCACCGCTCCCGCATTTGATGGTGTATAGTCGGGCATTCTCACCCTTTCTCATCAGCTTTTTACAAATTATGATCTGACATTCACACCTGCTTTTGATAATGTATTGTTAGGCATTTGCACCTTTTTTTTTACCCATTTTTCATGAATTATGGGTGGACATTCACACCTTCTTGCAGCCGAACACCTCCTCTCCCGCTTATGATCATGTGCGGTTTGATATTCGAAAATTTACTTTCTTGTTTTAAAGCAATTATTGATGGACATTCAAACCTTCTTTTTGATGGTGTATAGTCGGGCTTTCGAGCCTTTTCTTCCCGGTTTTTACAAAACATGGACGGACTTTCACACCTTCTTGTAGCCGAACAACTCCGCTCCCGCTATTGATTGTGTACAGTCGGGTATTTTAACCTTTTCTTACCCGCTTTTTACCAACTATGGTCGGACATTCACACCGTCTTACAGCGGAACACCTCTGCTCCCGCTTTTGATGGTGTATAGTCGGGCATTCGAACCTTTTCTTACCCGCTTTTTACCAACTATGGTGGGACATTCAAACCTTCTTGTATCCGAAAACCTCCGCTCTCTCTTTTGATCATACATTGTCGGACATTCGCACCTTTTCTTACCCGCTTTTTACAAACCATGGTCGGACTTTCACATCTTCTTGTAGCCGAACACATCCGCTCCCGCTATTGATTGTGTACAGTCGGGTATTTTAACCTTTTCTTACCCACTTTTTACCAAGTATGGTCGGACATTCACACCTTCGTACAGCGGAACACCTCCGCTCCCTCTTTTGATGGTGTATGTTCGGGCATTCAAACCTTTTCTTACCCGCTTTTTCCAAACTATGGTCAGCTATTCACAGCTTCCTCTCCACCATACTTGTATGGTGGGATATTCACACCCACTTGCATCCGAAGACCTCCGCCCCAAATTTTGTTGATATTTAGTCGGACATTCGCACCTTACCCGCTTTTGGCAAACTATGGCCTTCTTGCAGCCAAACACCTCTGATCTCGCTTTTGATGATGTAAGGTTGGGCATTCAGACCTTGCTTCACCTGCTTTTCACCAAATATAGTCGGACATTCACACCTTCTTGCAGCCGAACACTTCCGCTCCACCTTTTAGTGTTCTATCACACCTTTTTTTCACCGCATTTTATACATTATGGTCGGAAATTTTCAACCACTCTCATCCGAAGACCTCTCCTCCCGCTTTTGTTAATATATTTGAACTTTAGTCGGACATTCAAACCTTCTTGCAGCTGAACCACCTCCGCTCCCTGTTTTTATCATATATGGTCTGGCAATACTACCTTTTCTTACCCGTTTGTGAGTAATTATGGCTGGACATTCACACCTACTTGCAGCCGAACACAACCTCTCTCGCTTTTGATGATGTATGGACCGGCATTCTTACCTTTTCTAACACATTTTTCAGCAATTATGGTCGGAGATTCACACCTACTCACAGCCGAACAACTCCGCTCCCGCATTTGATGGTGTATAGTCGGGCATTCTCACCCTTTCTCATCAGCTTTTTGCAAATTATGATCTGACATTCACACCTACTTGCAGTCGAACAGCTCTGCTCCCGCTTTTGATTATGTTTGGTTGGATATTCGAACCTTTTCTTAACTTCTTTTTACATATTTTGGTTGGACGTTCACACCTTCTTGTAGCCGAACACTTCCACTCCTGCTTTTGATGATGTATGGTTGGGCATTCACACCTTTTTTTATGCCCATTTTTCAGGAATTATGGGTGGACATTCACACCTTGCAGCTGAACACCTCCTATCCTACTTATGATCATGTGCGGTTTGATTTTCAAAAAGTTTCTTTCATGTTTTCTAGCAATTATTGATGGACATGTAGACCTTCTTGCAGCTGAACACCTCCGCTCCCGCTTTTGATCATACATTGTCAGGCATTCGCACCTTGTCTTACCCACTTTTTACAAACTTTAGTCGAACAGTCACACCTTTTTGCAGCCGAACACCACCTCTCCCGCTTTTGATGATGTATGGTCCAGCATTCTTACCTTTTCTAACACATTCTTCAGCAATTATGGTCGGACATTCACACCTACTCAGAGCCGAACACCTCCGCTCCCGCATTTGATGGTGTATAGTCGGGCATTCTCACCCTTTCTCATCAGCTTTTTACAAATTATGATCTGACATTCACACCTGCTTTTGATAATGTATTGTTAGGCATTCGCACCTTTTTTTTACCCATTTTTCATGAATTATGGGTGGACATTCACACCTTCCTGCAGCCGAACACCTCCTCTCTTATGATCATGTGCGGTTTGATATTCGAAAATTTACTTTCTTGTTTTAAATCAATTATTGATGGACATTCAAACCTTCTTTTTGATGGTGTATAGTCGGGCTTTCGAGCCTTTTCTTCCCGGTTTTTACAAACCATGGTCGGACTTTCACACCTTCTTGTAGCCAAACAACTCCGCTCCCGCTATTGATTGTTTACAGTCGGGTATTTTAACCTTTTCTTACCCGCTTTTTACCAACTATGGTCGGACATTCACACCGTCTTACAGCGGAACACCTCTGCTCCCGCTTTTGATGGTGTATAGTCTGGCATTCGAAGCTTTTCTTACCCGCTTTTTGCAAACTATGGTGGGACATTCAAACCTTCTTGTATCCGAAAACCTCCGCTCTCTCTTTTGATCATACATTGTCGGACATTCGCACCTTTTCTTACCCGCTTTTTACAAACCATGGTCGGACTTTCACATCTTCTTGTAGCCGAACACATCCGCTCCCGCTATTGATTGTGTACAGTCGGGTATTTTAACCTTTTCTTATCCGCTTTTTACCAAGTATGGTCGGACATTCACACCTTCGTACAGCGGAACACCTCCGCTCCCTCTGTTGATGGTGTATGTTCGGGCATTCAAACCTTTTCTTACCCGCTTTTTCCAAACTATGGTCAGCTATTCACAGCTTCCTCTCCACCATACTTGTATGGTGGGATATTCACACCAACTTGCATCCGAAGACCTCCGCCCAAAATTTTGTTGATATTTAGTCGGACATTCGAACCTTACCCGCTTTTGGCAAACTATGGCCTTCTTGCAGCCAAACAACTCTGATCTTGCTTTTGATGATGTAAGGTTGGGCATTCAGACCTTGCTTCACCTGCTTTTCACCAAATATAGTTGGACATTCACACCTTCTTGCAGCCGAACACTTCCGCTCCACCTTTTAGTGTTCTATCACACCTTTTTTTTCACCGCATTTTTTACATTATGGTTGGAAATTTTCAACCACTCTCATCCGAAGACCTCTCCTCCCGCTTTTGTTAATATATTTGAACTTTAGTTTGACATTCAAACCTTCTTGCAGCTGAACCACCTCCGCTCCCTGTTTTGATCATATATGGTCTGGCTACTACCTTTTCTTACCCGTTTGTGAGTAATTATGGCTGGACTTTCACACCTACTTGCAGTCGAACACAACCTCTCTCGCTTTTGATGATGTATGGACCGGCATTTTTACCTTTTCTAACACATTTTTCAGCAATTATGGTCGGAGATTCACACCTACTCACAGCCGAACAACTCCGCTCCCGCATTTGATGATGTATAGTCGGGCATTCTCACCCTTTCTCATCAGCTTTTTGCAAATTATGATCTGACATTCACACCTACTTGCAGTCGAACAGCTCTGCTCCCGCTTTTGATTATGTTTCGTTGGATATTCGAACCTTTTCTTAACTTCTTTTTACATATTTTGGTTGGACGTTCACACCTTCTTGTAGCCGAACACTTCCACTCCTGCTTTTGATGATGTATGGTTGGGCATTCAAACCTTTTTTTTGCCCATTTTTCAGGAATTATGGATGGACATTCACACCTTGCAGCTGAACACCTCCTATCCCACTTATGATCATGTGCGGTTTGATTTTCGAAAAGTTTCTTTCATGTTTTCTAGCAATTATTGATGGACATGTAGACCTTCTTGCAGCTGAACACCTCCGCTCCCGCTTTTGATCATACATTGTCAGGCATTCGCACCTTGTCTTACCCACTTTTTACAAACTATAGTCGAACAGTCACACCTTTTTGCAGCCGAACACCACCTCTCTCGCTTTTGATGATGTATGGACCGGCATTTTTAACCTTTTCTAACACATTTTTCAGCAATTATGGTCGGAGATTCACACCTACTCACAGCCGAACAACTCCGCTCCCGCATTTGATGGTGTATAGTCGGGCATTCTCACCCTTTCTCATCAGCTTTTTACAAATTATGATCTGACATTCAATCCTGCTTTTGATAATGTATTGTTAGGCATTCGCACCTTTTTTTTTACCCATTTTTCATGAATTATGGGTGGACATTCACACCTTCTTGCAGCCGAACACCTCCTCTCCCGCTTATGATCATGTGCGGTTTGATATTCGAAAATTTACTTTCTTGTTTTAAAGCAATTATTGATGGACATTCAAACCTTCTTTTTGATGGTGTATAGTCGGGCTTTCGAGCCTTTTCTTCCCGGTTTTTACAAACCATGGTCGGACTTTCACACCTTCTTGTAGCCGAACAACTCCGCTCCCGCTATTGATTGTGTACAGTCGGGTATTTTAACCTTTTCTTACCCGCTTTTTACCAACTATGGTCGGACATTCACACCGTCTTACAGCGGAACACCTCTGCTCCCGCTTTTGATGGTGTATAGTCGGGCATTCGAAGCTTTTCTTACGCGCTTTTTACAAACTATGGTGGGACATTCAAACCTTCTTGTATCCGAAAACCTCCGCTCTCTCTTTTGATCATACATTGTCGGACATTCGCACCTTTTCTTACCCGCTTTTTACAAACCATGGTCGGACTTTCACATCTTCTTGTAGCCGAACACATCCGCTCCCGCTATTGATTGTGTACAGTCGGGTATTTTAACCTTTTCTTACCCGCTTTTTACCAAGTATGGTCGGACATTCACACCTTCGTACAGCGGAACACCTCCGCTCCCTCTTTTGATGGTGTATGTTCGGGCATTCAAACCTTTTCTTACCCGCTTTTTCCAAACTATGGTCGGCTATTCACAGCTTCCTCTCCACCATACTTGTATGGTGGGATATTCACACCCACTTGCATCCGAAGCCCTCCGCCCCAAATTTTGTTGATATTTAGTCGGACATTCGCACCTCACCCGCTTTTGGCAAACTATGGCCTTCTTGCAGCCAAACACCTCTGATCTCGCTTTTGATGATGTAAGGTTGGGCATTCAGACCTTGCTTCACCTGCTTTTCACCAAATATAGTCGGACATTCACACCTTCTTGCAGCCGAACACTTCCGCTCCACCTTTTAGTGTTCTATCACACCTTTTTTTCACCGCATTTTATACATTATGGTCGGAAATTTTCAACCACTCTCATCCGAAGACCTCTCCTCCCGCTTTTGTTAATATATAGTCGGGCATTCTAACCTTTTCTTAACCGCTTTTTACAAATTATGGTCGAACATTCACACCTACTTGCAGCTGAATACTTCCGCTCCACCTTTTAGGTATGTATGGTTGGCATACCAAACACACTTTGTTTCTTGTGACAATCAAGTCAGCGAAACAGCGTATACACGTCAAGACACTGAATCAAGTTTGCCACAAGAACTCATAAGTTTGGCAGTATTGCTCTGCCATCAGCAATGATACACCCATTTTATTTTCGTGAGACATGTGCAAGCACCTGTTCATCTACTGTTCTATCACTATGAATTAGTGATCTATTATCAATAAGGATACTTCTACAACTACTATCAAAGTATGTCCGGACTTCTTATGTTGTCAGTTGCTATATATGAATAAGTGGATAGCTACTGACAAGCATTAAGCATGTCACACAGCCCAAACATATAACATTTCAGGACACACCACACAGTTAACAACCACAGTGAAGCGTGTCAAAGCCCAAAAATGTAACATTCAACAGGACACTTACACAACACATTCAAATCAAACAGTCAGACAACATACAAGAACATATACCCCAGCCGGCATTGCTCCCTGCCTATTTTCGTACAGCACACTATGTGTGCGCACACCTTTATTCACAAACTCTTCAACTTATACTCTTTTACCGAAGCTGCTACAGCTCGATTGGCCGAATACCCTTAGATCCTATTTCGGTGAATTTGACATCTGCCTTATATGTAACAGATTAGCGGTTTAGCAGTTTTAATTTAGTTTGAGTGAAGGAATTCATTTTATAGCAAAATCCGAAATCGTGAAGCACTCATGAAAGTAAGCTTATTCTCGGATTCCTGAAACTTTAGATTTGCTCTTTCTTTTACTGCAAAGTACAACGTTGTTTTTTTTGTTTAAATCTTTCTAGACATGGTAAATATGAACGACAAAGCAGTTTTAACATAGTTTGAGTGAAGGAATTCATTTTATAGATAAAATCCCAAGAGTCTGCAGAGAAAAGAGAGTGAATGCGAAGTAGACTTTAACACGGCTATGGGAGCGAGCCGAGTGTCGGCTAACTGGGAGAATTGCTTGAAAGAAACGCGACACCGAATGAGCGGTCAGAACAAAGCCTCAATACGGGATTCTCGTGGTGTTTTTGTTGCTGCCTTGTCTTTTGCATAGAGTAAAAGACAAGGCAGCCATCGAATAGGGCCCGATTGTTCCTACTTGGTCAGCCGAGGAGCAAGGGGGGGGGGCAAGCGTCTCAACCAAGCAAAGCTCACCATGGGGAAGGTGGCTATACCAACTAGCCTGATGCCCTGCTCCCGCAGTGACGGATAATCGTACTCTGGTTTCTCTTCATAACATACAAGTCTTTCGCCTTTTACTAAAGACTTCCGTGGAGAGCAGCACTAATGAGTTGTTTCTATTATTGGCAGGCTTTACCTTTGCGGGTGAAGCCCTTTCTGTCTGTGCAAAAGAAATCTTGCTACTTTGCAGAGTGACTTCTCTGAGTAGAGTCGCCTTACAAGACAAGGCAGCCATCGAATAGATTGTTTCTACTTGGTCAGCCGAGGAGCAGGGGGGGGGGGGGCAAGCGTCTCAACCAAGCAAAGCTCACCAAGTAGGAACAATCGGGCCCTTTTCGATGGCTGCAACACCTGAAAGAGATATTGATGCGAGACCCGATCAAATGCTTTTTCAAAGTCTAAATTTAAGATGACAAGCCGTGTGTTTCTGTCTCTAGCGTAATCAATGATGTCTCGAATCAGTACGAGGCTGTCGGTGAGTTGTCTCCCTGAGATGGCACAAGCTTGGTCTGGGTGAATTACCTCCTCTAAAACAGAGGACATCCGTGTCGCTAAAACCTTGCTAAAAAGTTTACAGTCAAAGTTTAAAAGTGTGATGGGCCTCCAATTCTTTAGGTCAGTCTTATCATTTTTTTTATAAAGTAGAGTCACTATTCCCACTCTAAAACTGTCAGGCAGTCGGTCGAGTTTTTCAAAATCTTTAAAAATATCTAAAATGTCTGATGATAAAAGGTCCCAATAGGTCAGATAGAATTCTGCAGGAAGCCCGTCTAAACCCGGAGCTCGACTTCTCTTAAAACCTGTTAGGCATTTTTTTAACTCTAAAGCAGTAAAATTCTGTGTCAAGTGTGCATTCTCTTTTACGGTTTTGTCAACGAATTTTAAGATTTCTGCCGATGTTTCCAAGTGCACTGGTTTCTCTTTGTACATGTTACTATAAAAGGTATGTACAGTTTCAATCATCTCTTGTGTGGATTTTGTTAAATACCCATCTTCTCTTTTTAGATTTTGAATACACTCCTTTTTATTTATAACTTTCTTTCTTTTTCACCTTCCTCAATTTCCTGCTCCCTGCTTCTTACAAAAATTCCTTTACTCTTTATTTCTGCTAAAACTGACATTTCCTTTTTGACATCTTTGATTTCTTCTTTAAAGTCTATGCCACACTGATTTAGTTTAAAGTAGCGCTGTAAGCGTTTATGTAGTCCCATCATACATCTATTCTCTTTCCTTTTTTTACGTTTACCTTGCGGTTTAAAAAAAGTCTGGGTCGTTTCCTTCACCATTTCCCACCATTGTGCATGTGTTTCGTAGAGGTCTTGAAGGGTCTGCCACTCTTTATAACATTCCCTGTACTGACTGACTATGATTTCATCCTCCAACAGGGAACAGTTGAGTTTCCACAGACCACTTCCTACCGTCACACCAGAAGGGGGTGAAAGGGTGCAGGAGAGCATAAGGTGGTCTGAAGAGAAAACAGGGGTTAATCTAACATCAGTGGGTGGGCAATCTCTAGTAAAGAAATAATCAATGCGAGAGGCTCTGGTGCCATCATGACTAAACCAGGTGAAGCCCTCCTCTCTGGGATGCATGGTTTTAAAACAGTCAGTAAGCTTAAAATCCCTGCATATGCCCTGAAGTAAAATCGAAGTCTTATCCACTTTAAAATCTACCCCTGCTCTTTTTCTATCTTTCCTGCTAGAGATACAGTTAAAATCCCCTCCTACAACTAAAGGTACTTGCCCTAGCATGTAAAGCTGTATATCTTCTAAAAGGTCATACCTTTCATTTTTTCCATTGAAACCATAAATATTTAAGAGGTTAAAGTCTTGCCCCATAAAATTCAAGTGTGCTAAAAGTGCCCGTCCGTCTCTCACCACTGTGCTACCTTTCACCAGAACATGCGGATTTTTAATTAGAATGGCCACACCATCCTTTTTATTTTGATTTGAGCCACTCCATATCGATAAATGGGGCCACATTTCCTCCCATTGTCTATGGTTTTTTAAAAAAGGTAGTCCACATTCTTGTATTAAAAACACATCTGATTTTATGGAGTCTAAGAAGGATAAAATACTCTGGGCTCTTGTCTTTGATTTCACACTTCTCACATTTAGTGTTGAGAAGGTGAGAACCATTAAAAGGATAAAGGAAAGTAGGTATGTCATTTTCGTTTTTCTAAGTTATCAAAACAAATTGCACACAGGTTATTTCTTGGGAAACTAGCTCTTCCTTCATTTCTTTAGGTGAAAAGTGAGTAGGGTGATCTATATTTCCTTTTCGGACTCTCGGTGTTGGCCTCTGACGCAATGTTGCATTTAACTTTGAGTCCCTGGGGGTCGATTGCAGAGCTGAAGTTAAAAAGGAGACCTCATTTTGTGAGTCGGAGGGGAAGACTCTAGGTTCTTCCACTGAAGAACTGTCTGAAAGGGACCTAACCCTTCCCCTCTTCTCTGATACCACTGGGGAATCAGAGGCTCAGATGCCGTCCTCTTCGGCTGTTGACCTTCGGGGAGGTGAGTATCTTCACTAGACTCACCTGTCTGCTCTTCCTCCTCATTTAGCGTAGCTCCACCCTCTGCCTGTGAATTCTCACAGACTTCAACACTGAGTGGTGAGGCCTCTACAGACCCCTCCCCTTTTTGCTCCTCACTTCCAATCCAAGCTTTTGGCGGGAAGTTTGAATTTATTGGGTCAACCTCTTCACTTTGTTCACCAACTGCCACCTTTGGTCCTTCTCTTTGTTGGCTTGACTGTGGCTTTACCGTCTTTAATTTGTTGGCAAAAGATTTAGGGCAATCTCTGAAGAGGTGATTTAATTCTCCACAGAGATTAGATTTCCTGCCATTTGGACACTCTCCAAAAGTTTGCCCAATTTCTCTGCACTTCCCACATAACACCTTGGTACAAGCCTCAACCAGGTGCCCATGCTCACCACACTTGCGGCAGAACTTGGGCTGCCCCTGGTAGTGGATGTAACCTCGGTTTTCAAGGTGGCCAGAGTGTCGCCCACCCGCTGCACTGAGCACTCTTCAGCCCTTTTAAATGGTATAACTTTGCACTCCCGCACGCTCCAGCAAGCACCATTCAAGCAACAACTTTGCACTCCAGCTTCGAACATGGGCACAGTCGCAACAAGTAAGGCGACTCTACTCAGAGAAGTCACTCTGCACAGTAAGAAGATTTCTTTTGCACAGACAGAAAGGGCTTCACCCGCAAAGGTAAAGCCTGCCAAAAATAGAAACAACTCAATAGTGCTGCTCAACATTGTACTTTGCAGTAAAAGAAAGAGCAAATCTAAAGATTCAGGAATCCGAGAATAAGCTTAGTTCTTCACGATTTCGGATTTTGCTATAAAATGAATTCCTTCACTCAAACTAAATTAAAACTGCTAAACCGCTAATCTGTTACATACAAGGCAGATGTCAAATTCACCGAAATAGGATCTAAGGGTATTTGGCCAATCGAGCTGTAGCAGCTTCGGTAAAAGAGTATAAGTTGAAGAGTTTGTGAATAAAGGTGTGCGCACACATAGTGTGCTGTACGAAAATAGGCAGGGAGCAATGCCGGCTGGGGTATATGTTCTTGTATGTTGTCTGACTGTTTGATTTGAATGTGTTGTGTAAGTGTCCTGTTGAATGTTACATGTTTGGGCTTTGACACGCTTCACTGTGGTTGTTAACTGTGTGGTGTGTCCTGAAATGTTATATGTTTGGGCTGTGTGACATGCTTAATGCTTGTCAGTAGCTACCCACTTATTCATATATAGCAACTGACAACATAAGAAGTCCGGACATACTTTGATAGTAGTTGTAGAAGTATCCTTATTGATAATAGATCACTAATTCATAGTGATAGAACAGTAGATGAACAGGTGCTTGCACATGTCTCACGAAAATAAAATGGGTGTATCATTGCTGATGGCAGAGCAATACTGCCAAACTTATGAGTTCTTGTGGCAAACTTGATTCAGTGTCTTGACGTGTATACGCTGTTTCGCTGAGTTGATTGTCACAAGAAACAAAGTGTGTTTGATAAGATCCGACCATTTTATTACGGGAGGATCAGTATGTATGGATTCTGATGTGACTGATAAACCCATTCGTATCTTAAGCATAATCTAATACATGAGACAACGCCCTGGCACACGATAAAAAAAAAAAAGAGAGAGAGCAGTTTTGTGTCCCCACAGTCCATAATGTAGAAAAGAGAGAAAAAAGCCTTTCTGATTTGGTGTGTGTGCTCATAGTGCAGAGTGTAGAGAAAAAAAAGCCGTTTTGGTGTCACGGGTGTTGTGACTTACACACACACATTTCTAAATTGAGAAAGGAAATTATTTTAGAGGAAGCACTAGAGTTTAGATCCCACATTTGTTGATAGGCATTCATTTATTTCTTCACTTCTGATGAAGTTTCAACAATAAACAACAAACTTTGTATTATGAGAAAGAACCAGAATCATTCTTCAGGAATCCGAAAATAAGCTCTATTTTATGAGTTATGCACCAATTCGGATTCTCCTATAAAACGAATTCCTTAACTCAAACCAAGTTAAGACTGCTTTGTCCTTCATATTTATTCATGTCTAATCAAGTTTCAACGATAAACAACGTTTACTTTGTAGAATGAGAAAGAACTTCTTCAGCAATAAGCATCTCTCGACATATGACGAAGTACAGATTTTGCTATAAAATTAATTCCTTCTATCAGCCTGACTTAAAACTGTTTGTCCTCCTTATTTATCCACTTCAAATCAAGTTTCAACAAATAAAAAAATGTTGTAGTTTGAGAAACTACAACTTAATCTTCAGCAATCAGTATAAAAAGAGGTGCAAATGCCAACCATACATACCTAAAAGGTGGAGCGGAAGTATTCAGCTTCAAGTAGGTGTGAATGTTCGACTATAATTTGTAAAAAGCGGGTAAGAAAAGGTTCGAATGCCCGACTATATATTAACAAAAGCGGGAGGAGAGGTCTTCGGATGAGAGTGGATGAGAATTTCCAACCATAATCTATAAAATACGGTGAAAAAAAATATGTGAATTCCTCATAGAACACTAAAAGCGGAAGTGTTCGGCTGCAAGAAGGTGTGAATGTCCGACTATATTTGGTGAAAAGCAGGTGAAGCAAGGTCTGAATGCCCAACCTTACATCATCAAAAGCGAGATCAGAGGTGTTTGGCTGCAAGAAGGCCATAGTTTGCCAAAAGCGGGTAAGGTGCGAATGACCGACTAAATATCAACAAAAGTGGGGGCGGAGGTCTTCGGATGCAAGTGGGTGTGAATATCCCACCATACAAGTATGGTGGAGAGGAAGCTGTGAATGGCCGACCATAGTAAAAGGCGGGTGAGAGAAGGTGCGAATGTCAAACCATACATAATCAAAAGAAGGAGCGGAGGTGTTCTGCTGTAAGAAGGTGTGAATGTCCAACCATAGTTGGTAAAAAGCGGGTAAGAAAAGGTTAAAATACCCGACTGTACACAATCAATAGCGGGAGCGGAGTTGTTCGGCTACAAGAAGGTGTGAAAGTCCGACCATGGTTTGTAAAACCCGGGAAGAAAAGGCTCGAAAGCCCGACTATACACCATCAAAAAGAAGGTTTGAATGTCCATCAATAATTGCTTTAAAACAAGAAAGTAAATTTTCGAATATCAAACCGCACATGATCATAAGCGGGAGAGGAGGTGTTCGGCTGCAAGAAGGTGTGAATGTCCACCCATAATTCATGAAAAATGGGTAAAAAAAAGGTGCGAATGCCTAACAATACATTATCAAAAGCAGGTGTGAATGTCAGATCATAATTTGTAAAAAGCTGATGAGAAAGGGTGAGAATGCCCGACTATACACCATCAAATGCGGGAGCGGAGGTGTTCGGCTCTGAGTAGGTGTGAATGTCCGACCATAATTGCTGAAGAATGTGTTAGAAAAGGTAAGAATGCTGGACCATACATCATCAAAAGCGGGAGCAGAGCTGTTCGACTGCAAGTAGGTGTGAATGTCAGATCATAATTTGTAAAAAGCTGATGAGAAAGGGTGAGAATGCCCGACTATACACCATCAAATGCGGGAGCGGTGGTGTTCGGCTCTGAGTAGGTGTGAATCTCCGACCATAATTGCTGAAGAATGTGTTAGAAAAGGTAAAAATGCCGGTCCATACATCATCAAAAGCGAGAGAGGTTGTGTTCGACTGAAAGTAGGTGTGAATGTCCAGCCATAATTACTCACAAACGGGTAAGAAAAGGTAGTAGCCAGACCATATATGATCAAAACGGGGAGCGGAGGTGGTTCAGCTGCAAGAAGGTTGGAATGTCAAACTAAAGTTCAAATATATTAACAAAAGCGGGAGGAGAGGTCTTCGGATGAGAGTGGTTGAAAATTTCCAACCATAATGTATAAAATGCAGTGAAAAAAAAGGTGTGATAGAACACTAAAAGGTGGAGCGGAAGTGTTCGGCTGCAAGAAGGTGTGAATGTCCGACTATATTTGGTGAAAAGCAGGTGAAGCAAGGTCTGAATGCCCAACTTTACATCATCAAAAGCAAGATCAGAGTTGTTTGGCTGCAAGAAGGCCATAGTTTGCCAAAAGCGGGTAAGGTGCGAATGTCCGACTAAATATCAACAAAATTTGGGGCGGAGGTCTTCGGATGCAAGTGGGTGTGAATATCCCAACATACAAGTATGGTGGAGAGGAAGCTGTGAATAGCCGACCATAGTTTGGAAAAAGCGGGTAAGAAAAGGTTTGAATGCCCGAACATACACCATCAAAAGAGGGAGCGGAGGTGTTCCGCTGTACGAAGGTGTGAATGTCCAACCATACTTGGTAAAAAGCGGGTAAGAAAAGGTTAATATACCCGACTGTACACAATCAATAGCGGGAGCGGATGTGTTCGGCTACAAGAAGGTGTGACAGTCCGACCATGGTTTGTAAAAAGCGGGTAAGAAAAGGTCTGAATGTCCGACAATGTATGATCAAAAGAGAGAGCGGAGGTTTTCGGATACACGAAAGTTTGAATGTCCTACCATAGTTTGTAAATAGCGGGTAAGAAAAGGTTCGAATGCCCGACTATACACCATAAAAAGTGGGAGCGGAGGTGTTCCGCTGTAAGATGGTGTGAATGTCCGACCATAATTGGTAAAAAGCGGGTAAGAAAAGGTTAAAATACCCGACTGTACAAAATCAATAGCGGGAGCGGAGTTGTTCGGCTACAAGAAGGTGTGAAAGTCCGACCATGGTTTGTAAAAAGCAGTTAAGAAAAGGTTCGAATATCCAACCAAACGTAATCAAAAGCGGGAGCAGAGCTGTTCGACTGCAAGTAGGTGTGAATGTCCAGCCATAATTACTCACAAACGGGGGAAGAAAAGGTAGTATTACCAGACCATACATGATCAAAACAGGGAGCGGAGGTTCAGCTGCAAGGTGTGAATGTCTGACTATAGTTTGTAAAAAGCGGGTAAGAAAAGGTGCGAATGCCCGACAATGTATGATCAAAAGAGAGAGCGGAGGTGTTCGGCTGCAAGGTCTGAATGTCCAACCATAATTTGTAAAAACCGGTTAAGAAAAGGCTTGAAAGCCCGACTATACATCATCAAAAGCGGGAGCGGAGGTGTTCAGCTGCAAGAAGGTGTGAATGTTCGACTAAAGTTTGTAAAAAGCTGGTAAGACAAGGAGCGATGTCCCGACATTGTATGATCAAAAGTGGGAGCGGAGGTGTCCAGCTGTGAGTATGTGTGAATGTCCGACCATAATTGCTGAAAAATGTGTTAGAAAAGGTAAGAATACTGAACCATACATCATCAAAAGCGGTAGAGGTGGTGTTCGGCTGCAAGAAGGTGTGAAAGTCCGACAATGGTTTGTAAAAAGCGGGTAATAAAAGGTTCGAATGCCCGAATATACATCATCAAAAGCGGAAGCGGAGGTGTTCGGATGCAAGAAGGTGTGAACGTCCGACTAAAGTTTGTAAAAAGCAGTGAAAAGCGAGAAAAAGCTTTTCGTGAGTTCTGCATGATTTGGGATTTTGCTTATAAAATGCATTACTTCACTCAAACTATGTTAAAACTGATTTGTCCTTCATATTTACCATGTCTACAAAGATTTAAACAAAAAACAACGTTGTACTTTGCAGTAAAAGAAAGAGCAAATCTAAAGTTTCAGGAAACCGAGTATAAGCCTGCTTTCATGAGTTCTGCACGATTTCGGATTTTGCTATAAAATGAATTGCTTTGCTCAAACCAAGTTAAAACTGCTTTGTCCTTCCATATTCATCAATGTCTAGATCGACTTCAACAAAGAAAAACATTGGACTTTGAAGAAGTTGAAATCCATCTACACATTGATAAATATGAAGGACAAAGCAGTTCCCACTTGCCCATAAGAAAATAAGCTTATTCTCGGATTCCTGATCAGTTCAGGCAACTTCAGTTTTGCTCTTTCTTCTACTGCAAAATACAATGTTTTTCTTTGTTGAAGTCGATCTAGACATTGATAAATATGAATGAAAAAGCAGTTTTAACTTGGTTTGAGTGAATGAATTCGTTTTATACATAAAATCCGAAATCGTGCAGAACTCATGAAAATAAGCTTATTCTCGGATTCCTAAAACTTTTGATTGGCTCTTTCTTTTACTGCAAAGTACAACGTTGTTTTTTTGTTTAAATCTATCGAGACATTGATAAATATGAAGGTAAAAGCCGTTTTAACATAGTTTGAGTGAAGGAATTGATTTTATAGATAAAATCCCAAATCATGCAGAACTCCTCAAAAGGGGCGTATGGCTTAATCACAAGTGTGGCTCTTTCTCATTCAGGGTAGTATGAGGAAGTTTATGCTTGAAATATATGTAGAAATGGGTACATATGAAGGACAAAGCAGTGTTAACTTAGTTTGAGTGAAGGAATTCATTTTATACATAAAATCCCAAATCATGCAGAACGTATGAAAAGAAGCTTATTCTCGGATTCCTGATCCTTCAGTTTGCTCTTTCTTCTACTGCAAAATACAATGTTGTTCTTTGTTGAAGTCGATCTAGACATTGATAAATATGAAGGAAAAAGCAGTTTTAACTTGGTTTGAGTGAATGAATTCATTTTATACATAAAATCCGAAATCGTGCAGAACTCATGAAAATAAGCTTATTCTCGGATTCCTAAAACTTTTGATTTGCTCTTTCTTTTATTGCAAAGTAAAACGTTGTTTTTTTGTTTAAATCTATCGAGACATTGATAAATATGAAGGTAAAAGCCGTTTTAACATAGTTTGAGTGAAGGAATTAATTTTATAGATAAAATCCCAAACCATGCAGAACTCCTCAAAAGGGTCGTATGGCTTAATCACAAGTTTGGCTCTTTCTCATTCAGGGTAGTATGAGAAAGTTTATGCTTGAAATATATGTAGAAATGGGTACATATGAAGGACAAAGCAGTGTTAACTTAGTTTGCGTGAAGGAATTCATTTTATACATAAAATCCGAAATCGTGCAGAACTCATGAAAATAAGCTTATTCTCGGATTCCTAAAACTTTTGATTTGCACTTTCTTTTACTGCAAAGTACAACGTTGTTTTTTGTTGAAATCTATCTAGACATTGATAAATACGAGCCGAAACTCTGCTGCCGCTTTTGATAATTTATGGTTGGGCATTCTTACCTTTTCTTACCCGCTTTTTACAAATTATGATCTTACATTCACACCTACTTGCAGTCGAACACCTTCTCATCCACTTATGATCATGTGCGGTTGGGCTTTCGCACCTTTTCTTACCCATTTTTCAGTAATTATGGGTGGACATTCAGACCTTCTTGCAGCCGAAAACCTCCGCTCCTCTTTTGATCATACATTGTCGGGCATTCACACCTTGTCTTACCCGCTTTTTACAAACTTTAGTCGGACATTCAAACCGACTTGCAGCTGAACCACCTCCGCTCCCTGTTTTGATCATATATGGTCTGGCAATAGTACCTTTTCTTACCCGTTTGTGAGTAATTATGGCTGGACATTCACACCTACTTGCAGCCGAACACAACCTCTCCCGCTTTTGATGATATATGGTCCGGCATTCTTACCTTTTCTAACACATTTTTCAGCAATTATGGTCGGACATTCACACCTACTCACAGACGAACACCTCCGCTCCCACATTTGATAGTGTATAGTTTGGCATTCTCACCCTTTCTCATCAGCTTTTTGCAAATTATGATCTGATATTCACACCTACTTGCAGTCGAACAGCTCTGCTCCCGCTTTTGATTATGTTTGGTTGGATATTTGAACATTTTCTTAACTGCTTTTTACAAACTTTGGTCGGACGTTCACACCGTCTTGCAGCCGAACACCTCCGCTTCCGCTTTTGATGATATATATTCTATATATATATATATATATATATAGTCGGGCATTCGAGCCTTTTCTTACCCGCCTATTATTTACTATGGTTGGACATTCAAACCTTCTTGTAGCCGAACACATCCGCTCCTGCTTTTGATGATGTATGATTTGGCATTCGCACCTTTTCTTACCCATTTTTCAGTAATTTTTGGTCGGACATTCAGACCTTCTTGCACCTGAACACCTCTGCTCCCGCTTTTGATGGTGTATAGTCGGGCTTTCGAGCCTTTTCTTCCCCGATTTTTACAAATTGTGGTTGGACATTCAGACCTTGCAGCCAAAAACCTCCGCTCCCTCTTTTGATCATACATTGTCGGGCATTCGCCCCTTGTCTTACACGGTTTTTACAAACTTTAGTCAGACATTCAAACCTTGCAGCTGAACCACCTCCATTCCCTGTTTTGATCATGTGTGGTCTGGAAATACTACCTTTTCTTCCCCCGTTTGTGAGTAATTATGGCTGGACATTCACACCTACTTGCAGCCGAAAAACCACCTCTCCCGCTTTTGATGATGTATTGTCCGGCATTCTAGTCTTTTCTATCACATTTTTCAGCAATTATGATCTGACATTCACACCTACTTGCAGTCGAACAGCTCTGCTCCCGCTTTTGATTATGTTCGGTTGGATATTCAAACCTTTTCTTAACTGCTTTTTACAAACTTTGGTCGGACGTTCACACCTTCTTGCAGCCGAACACCTCCGCTTCCGCTTTTGATGGTATATATTCGGGTATTCGAACCTTCTCTTACCCGCTTTTTACAAACCATGGTTGGACTTTCATACCTTCTTGTAGCTGAACAACTCCACTCCTGCTTTTGATGATTTATGGTTGGACATTCGCATCTTTTCCTACCCATTTTTCAGTAATTATGGGTGGATATTCACACCTTCTAGCAGCTGAACACCTCCTCTCCCGCTAATGATCATGTAAGGTTTGATATTCGAAAATTTTCTTTCATGTTTTAAAGCAATTATTAATGGACATTCACACCTACTTGCAGCCGAACACCACCTCTCCCGCGTTTGGTGATGTATGGACTGGCATTCTTACCTTTTCTAACACATTTTTCAGCAATTATGGTTGGAGAATCACACCTACTCACAGCCGAACAACTCCGCTACCGCATTTGATGGTGTATAGTCGGGATTTCTCACCCTTTCTCATCAGCTTTTTGCAAATTATTCTCTGACATTCACACCTAGTTGCAGTCGAACAGCTCTGCTCCCGCTTTTGATTATGTTTGGTTAGATATTCGAACCTTTTCTTAACTGCTTTTTCACAAACTTTGGTCTGACGTTCACACCTTCTTGCAGCCGAACACCTACGCTTCCGGTTTTGATAGTGTATATTCGGGCATACGAACCTTTTCTTACCTGCTTTTTACAAACCATGGTCGGACTTTCACACCCTCTCTTAGCTGAACAACTCCGCTCCCTCTTTTGATTGTGTACAGTCGGGTATTTTAACCTTTTCTTACCCGCTTTTTACCAACTATGATCGGACATTCACACCGTCTTACAGCGGAACACCTCCGCTACCTCTTTTGATGGTGTATGTTCGGGCATTCGAACCTTTTCTTACCCGCTTTTTAAAACCAGGGTCGGACTTTCACAACTTTTAGTAGCCGAACAACTCCGCTCCCGCTATTGATTGTGTACAGTCGGGTATTTTAACCTTTTCTTACCCGCTTTTTACAAACCATGGTCGGACTTTCACACCTTCTCTTAGCTGAACAACTCCGCTCCCTCTTTTGATTGTGTACAGTCGGGTATTTTAACCTTTTCTTACCCGCTTTTTACCAACTATGATCGGACATTCACACCTTCTTACAGCGGAACACCTCCGCTCCCTCTTTTGATGGTGTATGTTTGGGCATTCGAACCTTTTCTTACCCGCTTTTTACAAACTATGGTAGGACATTCAAACCTTCTTGTAGCCGAACACATCCACTCGTGCATTTGATGATGTATGGTTGGGAATTCGCACCTTTTCTTACCCATTTTTCAGTAATTATGGGTGGACATTCACACCTTCTTGCAGCTGAACACCTCCTCTCCCGCTTATTATCATGTGCGGTTTGATATTCGAAAATTCTCTTTCATGTTTTCTAGCAATTATTGATGGACATTCAGACCTTCTTGCAGCTGAACACCTCCGCTCCAGCTTTTGATGGTGTATAGTCGGGCTTTCGAGCCTTTTCTTCCCCGGTTTTTACAAATTATGGTTGGACATTCAGACCTTCTTTCAGCCGAAAACCTCCGCTCCCTCTTTTGATCATACATTGTCGGGCATTCGCACCTTTTCTTACCCGCTTTTTACAAACCTTAGTCGGACATTAACACCTTCTTGCAGCTTAACCACCTCCGCTCCCTGTTTTGATCATGTATGGTCTGGCAATACTACCTTTTCTTACCCATTTGTGAGTAATTATGGCTGGACATTCACACCTACTTGCAGCCGAACACCACCTCTCCCGCTTTTGATGATGTATGGACCGGCATTCTTACCTTTTCTAACACATTTTTCAGCAATTATGGTTGGAGAATCACACCTACTCACAGCCGAACAACTCCGCTACCGCATTTGATGGTGTATAGTCGGGATTTCTCACCCTTTCTCATCAGCTTTTTGCAAATTATTCTCTGACATTCACACCTAGTTGCAGTCGAACAGCTCTGCTCCCGCTTTTGATTATGTTTGGTTAGATATTCGAACCTTTTCTTAACTGCTTTTTCACAAACTTTGGTCGGACGTTCACACCTTCTTGCAGCCGAACACCTACGCTCCCGCATTTGATGGTGTATATTCGGGCATACGAACCTGTTCTTACCCGCTTTTTACAAACCATGGTCGGACTTTCACACCTTCTTGTAGCTGAACAACTCCGCTCCCTCTTTTGATTGTGTACAGTCGGGCATACAAACCTGTTCTTACCCGCTTTTTACAAACTATGGTCGGACATTCAAACCTTCTTGTAGCCGAACACATCCACTCCTGCTTTTGATGATCTATGGTTGGGCATTCGCACCTTTTCTTACCCATTTTTCAGTAATTATGGGTGGATATTCACACCTTCTTGCAGCGGAACACCTCCTCTCCCGCTTATGATTATGTGCGGTTTGATATTCGAAAATTTTCTTTCATGTTTTATAGCAATTATTGATGGACATTCATACCTTCTTGAAGCCGAACACATCCACTCCTGCTTTTGATGATGTATGGACCGGCATTCTTACCTTTTCTAACACATTTTTCAGCAATTATGGTTGGAGATTCACACCTACTCACAGCCGAACACCTCCGCTCCCGCATTTGATGGTGTATATTCGGGCATACGAACCTGTTCTTACCCGCTTTTTACAAACCATGGTCGGACTTTCACACCTTCTTGTAGCTGAACAACTCCGCTCCCTCTTTTGATTGTGTACAGTCGGGCATACAAACCTGTTCTTACCCGCTTTTTACAAACTATGGTCGGACATTCAAACCTTCTTGTAGCCGAACACATCCACTCCTGCTTTTGATGATGTATGGTTGGGCATTCGCACCTTTTCTTACCCATTTTTCAGTAATTATGGGTGGATATTCACACCTTCTTGCAGCGGAACACCTCCTCT
Source organism: Leuresthes tenuis (assembly GCF_036924035.1). Lineage (NCBI taxonomy): Eukaryota > Metazoa > Chordata > Actinopteri > Atheriniformes > Atherinopsidae > Leuresthes > Leuresthes tenuis. Next base: position 13,875,294 of record NW_027325369.1, read on the forward strand.
CCCGCTTATGATTATGTGCGGTTTGATATTCGAAAATTTTCTTTCATGTTTTATAGCAATTATTGATGGAAATTCATACCTTCTTGAAGCCGAACACATCCACTCCTGCTTTTGATGATGTATGGTTGGGCATTCGAACCTACTTGTTGCCCGTTTTTCATTAATTATGGGTGGACATTCACACCTTGTCGCAGCCAAACACCTCCGCTCCCTGTTTTGATCATGTATGTTTTGACATTCGCACCTTTTCTCACCTGCTTTTTACTATTGTCGGCCAATCACAGCTTCCTCTCCACCATACTTGTATGGTAGGAAATTCTCACCCACTCTCATCCGAAGACCTCTCCTCCCGCTTTTGTTAATATTTAGTCGGGCATTCGAACCTTTTCTTACCCACTTTTTACAAATTATGGTCGAACATTCACACCTACTTGCAGCTGAATACTTCCGCTCCACCTTTTAGTGATGTATGGTTGGCATTTGCACCTTTTGTTACCCTCTTTTTATACGTATTGCTGAAGATTAAGTTGTTCTTTCTCAAACTACAATTTTTTTTTAATTGTTGAAACTTGATTTGAAGTGGATAAATAAGGAGGACAAACAGTTTTAAGTCACGCTGATAGAAGAAATTAATTTTATAGCAAAATCTGTATTTCGTCATATGTCGAGAGATGCTTATTGCTGAAGAAGTTCTTTCTCATTCTACAAAGTACAACGTTGTTTATCGTTGAAACTTGATTAGACATGAATAAATATGAAGGACAAAGCAGTCTTAACTTGGTTTGAGTTAATTAATTCGTTTTATAGGAGAATCCGAATTCGTGCTTATTTTCGGATTCCTGAAGAATGAGTCTGGTTCTTTCTCATAATACAAAGATTGTTGTTTATTGTTGAAACTTCATCAGAAGTGAAGAAATAAATGAATGCCTATCAACAAATGTGGGATCTAAACTCTACTGCTTCCTCTAAAATAATTTCTTTTCTCAATTCAGAAATGTGTGTGTGTAAGTCACAACACCCGTGACACCAAAAGGGCTTTCTTTTCTCTCTTTTCTCTACACTCTGCACTATGAGCACACACACCAAATCAGAAAGGCTTTTTTCTCTCTTTTCTACATTATGGACTGTGGGGACATAAAACCGCTCTCTCTTTTTTTTTTTATCGTGTGCCAGGGCGTTGTCTCACGTATTAGATTGTGCTGAAGATACGAATGGGTTTATCAGTCACATCAGAATCCATACATACTGATCCTCCCGTAATAAAATGGTCGGATCTTATCAAACACACTTTGTTTCTTGTGACAATCAAGTCAGCGAAACAGCGTATACACGTCAAGACACTGAATCAAGTTTGCCACAAGAACTCATAAGTTTGGCAGTATTGCTCTGCCGTCAGCAATCATACACCCATTTTATTTTCGTGAGACGTGCAGGCACCTGTTCATCTACTGTTCTATCACTATGAATTAGTTTATTTATTATCAATAAGGATACTTCTACAACTACTATCAAAGTATGTCCAGACTTCTTATGTTGTCAGTTGCTATATATGAATAAGTGGGTAGCTACTGACAAGCATTAAGCATGTCACACAGCCCAAACATATAACATTTCAGGACACACCACACAGTTAACAACCACAGTGAAGTGTCAAAGCCCAAACATTCAACAGGACACTTACACAACACATTCAAATCAAACAGTCAGACAACATACAAGAACATATACCCCAGCCGGCATTGCTCCCTGCCTATTTTCCTACAGCTCACTATGTGTGCGCACACCTTTAATCACAAACTCTTCAACTTATACTCTTTTACCAAAGCTGCTACAGCTCGATTGGCCGAATACCCTTAGATCCTATTTCGGTGAATTTGACATCTGCCTTACATGTAACAGATTAGCGGTTTAGCAGTTTTAATTTAGTTTGAGTGAAGGAATTCATTTTATAGCAAAATCCGAAATCGTGAAGAACTCATGAAAGTAAGCTTATTCTCGGATTCCTGAAACTTTAGATTTGCTCTTTCTTTTACTGCAAAGTCATGGTAAGACATGGTAAATATGAAGGACAAAGCAGTTTTAACATAGTTTGAGTGAAGGAATTCATTTTATAGATAAAATCCCAAGAGTCTGCTGAGAAAAGAGAGTGAATGCGAAGTAGACTTTAACACGGCTCTGGGAGCGAGCCGAGTGTGGGCTAACCGGGAGAATTGCTTGAAAGAAACGCGACACCGAATGAGCGGTCAGAACAAAGCCTCAATACGGTGTTCCCGTGGTGTTTTTGTTGCTGCCTTGTCGATTGCACAGGGGCAAGCGTTTCAACCAAGCAACGCTCACCATGGGGAAGGTGGCTATGGCAACTAGCCTGATGCCCTGCTCCCGCAGTGACGGATAATCGTACTCTGGTTTCTCTTCATAACATACAAGTCTTTCGCCTTTTACTAAAGACTTTCGTGGAGAGCAGCACTAATGAGTTGTTTCTATTTTTGGCAGGCTTTACCTTTGCGGGTGAAGCCCTTTCTGTCTGTGCAAAAGAAATCTTGTTACTGTGCAGAGTGACTTCTCTGAGTAGAGTCGCCTTACTTGTTGCGATTGTGCCGATGTTCGAAGCTGGAGTGCAAAGTTGTTGCTTGAATGGTGCTTGCTGGAGCATGCGGGAGTGCAAAGTTATACCATTTAAAAGGGCTGAAGAGTGCTCAGTGCAGCGGGTGGGCGGAGGTGCAACGTGACACTCTGGCCACCTATGGCCATAAAAAGAACACTGCTACAAGTGCGCATTGTGCCAGCAAGGGCCCTTGGACCTGAAACAGTGGACAGTTATCGCTTCTCGGCCTTTTGGCTAAGATCAATTGTAGTATCTGTTCTTATCAGTTTAATATGTCCTCTATACGAGGACTACATATTAAATGGATTTTTAAGAATAGGAGTTGAAAAAGAAGCTTGCTCCGTTCACTCCAAGCATCGACCCAGTACTGCAGTGCCGCTGGGAACGGTGCGCTCTTCTCTGCTCTTGTGAAAAAGCAAACAGCGGTGCAGGATGGAAGTTTCAGGGAGCCCAAGATGAAACTTTCTTTTAATCTGCTGAGAAAAGAGAGTGAATGCGAAGTAGACTTTAACACAGCTCTGGGAGCGAGCCGAGTGTGGGCTAACCGGGAGAATTGCTTGAAAGAAATGCGACACCGAATGAGTGGTCAGAACAAAGCCTCAATACGGTGTTCCCGTGGTGTTTGTGGCTGCCTTGTCTTTTGCACAGAGTAAAAGACAAGGCAGCCATCGAATAGGATCCGATTGTTCCTACTTGGTCAGCCGAGGAGCAAGGGGGGGGAGCAAGCGTCTCAACCAAGCAAATCTCACCAAGTAGGAACAATCGGGCCCTATTTGATGGCTGCAACACCTGAAAGAGATATTGATGCGAGACCCGATCAAAAGCTTTTTCAAAGTCTAAATTTAAGATGACAAGCCGGGTGTTTCTGTCTCTAGCGTAATCAATGTTGTCTCGAATCAGTACGAGGCTGTCGGTGAGTTGTCTCTCTGAGATGGCACAAGCCTGGTCTGGGTGAATTACCTCCTCTAAAACAGAGGACATCCGTGTCGTTAAAACCTTGCTAAAAAGTTTACAGTCAAAGTTTAAAAGTGTGATGGGCCTCCAATTCTTTAGGTCAGTCTTATCATTTTTATCAGAAGTGAAGAAATAAATGAATGCCTATCAACAAATGTGGGATCTAAACTCTAGTGCTTCCTCTAAAATAATTTCCTTTCTCAATTTAGAAATGTGTGTGTGTAAGTCACAACACTCGTGACACCAAAACGGCTTTCTTTTCTCTACACTCTGCACTATGAGCACACACACCAAATCAGAAAGGCTTTTTTCTCTCTTTTCTACATTATGGACTGTGGGGACACAAAACCGCTCTCTCTTTTTTTTTTTATCGTGTGCCAGGGCGTTGTCTGACGTATTAGATTGTGCTTAAGATACGAATGGGTTTATCAGTCACATCAGAATCCATACATACTGATCCTCCCGTAATAAAATGGTCGGATCTTATCAAACACACTTTGTTTCTTGTGACAATCAAGTCAGCGAAACAGCGTATACACGTCAAGACACTGAATCAAGTTTGCCACAAGAACTCATAAGTTTGGCAGTATTGCTCTGCCGTCAGCAATCATACATCCATTTTATTTTCGTGAGACATGTGCAGGCACCTGTTCATCTACTGTTGACTGTTGCTGACTGTTCATCTAATTTATCTATTATCAATAAGGATCAATAAGGATACTTCTACAACTACTCTATCAAAGTATGTCCGGACTTCTTACGTTGTCAGTTGCTATATATGAATAAGTGGGTAGCTACTGACAAGCATTAAGCATGTCACACAGCCCAAACATATAACATTTCAGGACACACCACACAGTTAACAACCACAGTGAAGCGTGTCAAAGCCCAAACATGTAACATTCAACAGGACACTTACACAACACATTCAAATCAAACAGTCAGACAACATACAAGAACATATACCCCAGCCGGCATTGCTCCCTGCCTATTTTCCTACAGCTCACTATGTGTGCGCACACCTTTATTCACAAACTCTTCAATTTATACTCTTTTACTGAAGCTGCTACAGCTCGATTGGCCGAATACCGAATAATCCTAATTCGGTGAATTTGACATCTGCCTTACATGTAACAGATTAGCGGTTTAGCAGTTTTAATTTAGTTTGAGTGAAGGAATTCATTTTATAGCAAAATCCGAAATCGTGAAGAACTCATGAAAGTAAGCTTATTCTCGGATTCCTGAAACTTTAGATTTGCTATTTCTTTTACTGCAAAGTACAACGTTGTTTTTTTTGTTTAAATCTTTCAAGACATGGTAAATATGAAGGACAAAGCAGTTTTAACATAGTTTGAGTGAAGGAATTCATTTTATTGATAAAATCCCAAGAGTCTGCTGAGAAAAGAGAGTGAATGCGAAGTGGACTTTAACACGGCTCTGGGAGTGAGCCGAGTGCGGGCTAACCGGGAGAATTGCTTGAAAGAAACGCCATACCAAATGAGCGGTCAGAACAAAGCCTCAATACGGTGTTCCCGTTGTGTTTTTGTTGCTGCCGCTGTTTGCTTTTTCACAAGAGCGCACCTGTTGAGGGGGGGCCTGGGGGGGCCTGGGTGATGGTGGGTCTCAGGCCCGGGCTGCTGCGACTGGTGTGACCGGGTGGTTTGTTTGTTTGTTTTTTGTTGTTGTTTGTTTGTTTTTTGTAGAGGTCCTCCGGAGTGGGGTTGGGTTGAGTGGGGTGGGGCGGGATGGGTACCTTCTGGGGGTATCGCTTGCCCCCCCCCCCCCCCCCCCCTTGCTCCTCGGCTTACCAAGTAGGAACAATCGGGCCCTATTCGATGGCTGCCTAGTCTTTTACTCTGTGCAAAAGACAAGGCAGCAACAAAAACACCACGGGAAAACCGTATTGAGGCTTTGTTCTGACCGCTCATTCGGTGTCGCGTTTCTTTCAAGCAATTCTCCCGGTTAGCCCGCACTCGGCTCGCTCCCAGAGCCGTGTTAAAGTCTACTTCGCATTCACTCTCTTTTCTCAGCAGACTCTTGGGATTTTATCAATAAAATGAATTCCTTCACTCAAACTATGTTAAAACTGCTTTGTCCTTCATATTTACCATGTCTTGAAAGATTTAAACAAAAAAACCAACGTTGTACTTTGCAGTAAAAGAAATAGCAAATCTAAAGTTTCAGGAATCCGAGAATAAGCTTACTTTCATGAGTTCTTCACGATTTCGGATTTTGCTATAAAATGAATTCCTTCACTCAAACTAAATTAAAACTGCTAAACCGCTAATCTGTTACATGTAAGGCAGATATCAAATTCACCGAATTAGGATTATTCGGTATTCGGCCAATCGAGCTGTAGCAGCTTCGGTAAAAGAGTATAAGTTGAAGAGTTTGTGAATAAAGGTGTGCGCACACGTAGTGAGCTGTAGGAAAATAGGCAGGGAGCAATGCCGGCTGGGGTATATGTTCTTGTATGTTGTCTGACTGTTTGATTTGAATGTGTTGTGTAAGTGTCCTGTTGAATGTTACATGTTTGGGCTTTGACACGCTTCACTGTGGTTGTTAACTGTGTGGTGTGTCCTGAAATGTTATATGTTTGGGCTGTGTGACATGCTTAATGCTTGTCAGTAGCTACCCACTTATTCATATATAGCAACTGACAACGTAAGAAGTCCGGACATACTTTGATAGAGTAGTTGTAGAAGTATCCTTATTGATAATAGATAAACTAATTCATAGTGATAGAACAGTAGATGAACAGGTGCCTGCACATGTCTCACGAAAATAAAATGGGTGTATGATTGCTGACGGCAGAGCAATACTGCCAAATGTATGAGTTCTTGTGGCAAACTTGATTCAGTGTCTTGACGTGTATACGCTGTTTCGCTGACTTGATTGTCACAAGAAACAAAGTGTGTTTGATAAGATCCGACCATTTTATTACGGGAGGATCAGTATGTATGGATTCTGATGTGACTGATAAACCCATTCGTATCGTAAGCATAATCTAATACGTGAGACAACGCCCTGGCACACAATAAAAAAAAAAAAGAGAGAGCGGTTTTGTGTCCCCACAGTCCATAATGTAGAAAAGAGAGAAAAAAGCCTTTCTGATTTGGTGGGTGTGCTCACAGTGCAGAGTGTAGAGAAAAGAGAGAAAAGAAAGCCGTTTTGGTGTCACGGGTGTTGTGACTTACACACACACATTTCTGAATTGAGAAAGGAAATTATTTTAGAGGAAGCACTAGAGTTTAGATCCCACATTTGTTGATAGGCATTCATTTATTTCTTCACTTCTGATGAAGTTTCAACAATAAACAACAAACTTTGTATTATGAGAAAGAACCAGAATCATTCTTCAGGAATCCGAAAATAAGCTCTATTTTACGAGTTATGCACGAATTCGGATTCTCCTATAAAACGAATTCCTTAACTCTAACCAAGTTAAGACTGCTTTGTCCTTCATATTTATTCATGTCTAATCAAGTTTCAACGATAAACAACGTTGTACTTTGTAGAATGAGAAAGAACTTCTTCAGCAATAAGCATCTCTCGACATATGACGAAATACAGATTTTGCTATAAAATTAATTCCTTCTATCAGCCTGACTTAAAACTGTTTGTCCTCCTTATTTAGCTTCAAATCAAGTTTCGACAATTAAAAAAATGTTGTAGTTTGAGAAAAAACAACTTAATCTTCAGCAATCAGTAGGGTAAGAAAGGGTAAGAAAAGGTGCAAATGCCAACCATACATCACTAAAAGGTAGAGCGGAAGTATTCGGCTGCAAGTAGGTGCGAATGCCTGACAATGTATGATCAAAAGAGGGAGCGGAGGTTTTCGGCTGCAAGGTCTGAATGTCCAACCATAATTTGTAAAAACCGGGGAAGAAAAGGCTCGAAAGCCCGACTATACACCATCAAAAGCGGGAGCGGAGGTGTTCGGCTGCAAGTAGGTGTGAATGTTCGACCATAATTTGTAAAAAGCGGGTAAGAAAAGGTTAAATTACCCGACTGTACACAATCAAAAGAGGGAGCGGAGTTGTTCAGCTAAGAGAAGGTGTGAAAGTCCGACCTTGGTTTGTAAAAAGCGGGTAAGAAAAGGTTCGTATGCCCGAATATACACCATCAAAAGCGGAAGCGGAGGTGTTCGGCTGCAAGATATTGTGAACGTCCGACCAAAGTTTGTAAAAAGCAGTTAAGAAAAGGTTTGAATATCTAACCAAACATAAGAATGAGTCTTTTCCGCTGTAGAATGCCCGACTATAGACCATCAAATGCGGGAGCGGAGGTGTTCGGCTCTGAGTAGGTGTGAATCTCCGACCATAATTGCTGAAAAATGTGTTAGAAAAGGTAAGAATGCCGGTCCATACATCATCAAAAGTGAGAGAGGTTGTGTTCGGCTGCAAGTAGGTGTGACTGTTCGACTAAAGTTTGTAAAAAGTGTGTAAGACAAGGTGCGAATGCCTGACAATGTATGATCAAAAGCGGGAGCGGAGGTGTTCAGCTGCAAGGTCTACATGTCCATCAATAATTGCTAGAAAACATGAAAGAAACTTTTCGAAAATCAAACCGCACATGATCATAAGTGGGATAGGAGGTGTTCAGCTGCAAGGTGTGAATGTCCACCCATAATTCCTGAAAAATGGGCAAAAAAAAGGTGTGAATGCCCAACCATACATCATCAAAAGCAGGAGTGGAAGTGTTCGGCTACAAGAAGGTGTGAACGTCCAACCAAAATATGTAAAAAGAAGTTAAGAAAAGGTTCGAATATCCAACCAAACATAATCAAAAGCGGGAGCAGAGCTGTTCGACTGCAAGTAGGTGGGAATATCAGATCATAATTTGCAAAAAGCTGTTGAGAAAGGGTGAGAATGCCCGACTATACACTATCAAATGTGGGAGCGGAGGTGTTCGTCTGTGAGTAGGTGTGAATGTCCGACCATAATTGCTGAAAAATGTGTTGGAAAAGGTAAGAATGCCGGACCATATATCATCAAAAGCGGGAGAGGTTGTGTTCGGCTGCAAGTAGGTGTGAATGTCCAGCCATAATTACTCACAAACGGGTAAGAAAAGGTACTATTGCCAGACCATATATGATAAAAACAGGGAGCGGAGGTGGTTCAGCTGCAAGAAGGTTTGAACGTCCGACTAAAGTTTGTAAAAAGCGGGTAAGACAAGGTGTGAATGCCCGACAATGTATGATCAAAAGAGGAGCGGAGGTTTTCGGCTGCAAGAAGGTCTTAATGTCCACCCATAATTACTGAAAAATGGGTAAGAAAAGGTGCGAAAGCCCAACCGCACATGATCATAAGTGGATGAGAAGGTGTTCGACTGCAAGTAGGTGTGAATGTAAGATCATAATTTGTAAAAAGCGGGTAAGAAAAGGTAAGAATGCCCAACCATAAATTATCAAAAGCGGCAGCAGAGTTTCGGCTCGTATTTATCAATGTCTAGATAGATTTCAACAAAAACCAACGTTGTACTTTGCAGTAAAAGAAAGTGCAAATCAAAAGTTTTAGGAATCCGAGAATAAGCTTATTTTCATGAGTTCTGCACGATTTCGGATTTTATGTATAAAATGAATTCCTTCACGCAAACTAAGTTAACACTGCTTTGTCCTTCATATGTACCCATTTCTACATATATTTCAAGCATAAACTTCCTCATACTACCCTGAATGAGAAAGAGCCACACTTGTGATTAAGCCATACGCCCCTTTTGAGGAGTTCTGCATGGTTTGGGATTTTATCTATAAAATTAATTCCTTCAATCAAACTATGTTAAAACGGCTTTTACCTTCATATTTATCAATGTCTCGATAGATTTAAACAAAAAAACAACGTTGTACTTTGCAGTAAAAGAAAGAGCCAATCAAAAGTTTTAGGAATCCGAGAATAAGCTTATTTTCATGAGTTCTGCACGATTTCGGATTTTATGTATAAAACGAATTCATTCACTCAAACCAAGTTAAAACTGCTTTTTCATTCATATTTATCAATGTCTAGATCGACTTCAACAAAGAACAACATTGTATTTTGCAGTAGAAGAAAGAGCAAAACTGAAGGATCAGGAATCCGAGAATAAGCTTCTTTTCATACGTTCTGCATGATTTGGGATTTTATGTATAAAATGAATTCCTTCACTCAAACTAAGTTAACACTGCTTTGTCCTTCATATGTACCCATTTCTACATATATTTCAAGCATAAACTTCCTCATACTACCCTGAATGAGAAAGAACCACACTTGTGATTAAGCCATACGCCCCTTTTGAGGAGTTCTGCATGATTTGGGATTTTATCTATAAAATCAATTCCTTCACTCAAACTATGTTAAAACGGCTTTTACCTTCATATTTATCAATGTCTCGATAGATTTAAACAAAAAAACAACGTTGTACTTTGCAGTAAAAGAAAGAGCCAATCAAAAGTTTTAGGAATCCGAGAATAAGCTTATTTTCATGAGTTCTGCACGATTTCGGATTTTGCTATAAAATGAATTCCTTCACTCAAACTAAATTAAAACTGCTAAACCGCTAATCTGTTACATACAAGGCAGATGTCAAATTCACCGAAATAGGATCTAAGGGTATTTGGCCAATCGAGCTGTAGCAGCTTCGGTAAAAGAGTATAAGTTGAAGAGTTTGTGAATAAAGGTGTGCGCACACATAGTGTGCTGTACGAAAATAGGCAGGGAGCAATGCCGGCTGGGGTATATGTTCTTGTATGTTGTCTGACTGTTTGATTTGAATGTGTTGTGTAAGTGTCCTGTTGAATGTTACATGTTTGGGCTTTGACACACTTCACTGTGGTTGTTAACTGTGTGGTGTGTCCTGAAATGTTATATGTTTGGGCTGTGTGACATGCTTAATGCTTGTCAGTAGCTACCCACTTATTCATATATAGCAACTGACAACATAAGAAGTCCGGACATACTTTGATCGTAGTTGTAGAAGTATCCTTATTGATAATAGATCACTAATTCATAGTGATAGAACAGTAGATGAACAGGTGCTTGCACATGTCTCACGAAAATAAAATGGGTGTATCATTGCTGATGGCAGAGCAATACTGCCAAACTTATGAGTTCTTGTGGCAAACTTGATTCAGTGTCTTGACGTGTATACGCTGTTTCGCTGACTTGATTGTCACAAGAAACAAAGTGTGTTTGATAAGATCCGACCATTTTATTACGGGAGGATCAGTATGTATGGATTCTGATGTGACTGATAAACCCATTCGTATCTTAAGCATAATCTAATACATGAGACAACGCCCTGGCACACGATAAAAAAAAAAAAGAGAGAGAGCGGTTTTGTGTCCCCACAGTCCATAATGTAGAAAAGAGAGAAAAAAGCCTTTCTGATTTGGTGTGTGTGCTCATAGTGCAGAGTGTAGAGAAAAGAAAGCCGTTTTGGTGTCACAGGTGTTGTGACTTACACACACTCATTTCTAAATTGAGAAAGGAAATTATTTTAGAGGAAGCACTAGAGTTTAGATCCCACATTTGTTGATAGGCATTCATTTATTTCTTCACTTCTGATGAAGTTTCAACAATAAACAACAAACTTTGTATTATGAGAAAGAACCAGAATCATTCTTCAGGAATCCGAAAATAAGCTCTATTTTATGAGTTATGCACGAATTCGGATTCTCCTATAAAACGAATTCCTTAACTCAAACCAAGTTAAGACTGCTTTGTCCTTCATATTTATTCATGTCTAATCAAGTTTCAACGATAAACAACGTTGTACTTTGTAGAATGAGAAAGAACTTCTTCAGCAATAAGCATCTCTCGACATATGACGAAGTACAGATTTTGCTATAAAATTAATTCCTTCTATCAGCCTGACTTAAAACTGTTTGTCCTCCTTATTTATCCACTTCAAATCAAGTTTCAACAAATAAAAAAATGTTGTAGTTTGAGAAAGTACAACTTAATCTTCAGCAATCAGTATAAAAAGAGGTGCAAATGCCAACCATACATACCTAAAAGGTGGAGTGGAAGTATTCAGCTGCAAGTAGGTGTGAATGTTCGACTATAATTTGTAAAAAGCGGGTAAGAAAAGGTTCGAATGCCCGACTATATATTAACAAAAGCATGAGGAGAGGTCTTCGGATGAGAGTGGGTGAGAATTTCCAACCATAATCTATAAAATACGGTGAAAAAACATATGTGAATGCCTCATAGAACACTAAAAGCGGAAGTGTTCGGCTGCAAGAAGGTGTGAATGTCCGACTATATTTGGTGAAAAGCAGGTGAAGCAAGGTCTGAATGCCCAACCTTACATCATCAAAAGCGAGATCAGAGGTGTTTGGCTGCAAGAAGGCCATAGTTTTCCAAAAGCGGGTAGGGTGCGAATGTCCGACTAAATATCAACAAAATTTGGGGCGGAGGTCTTCGGATGCAAGTGGGTGTGAATATTCCACCATACAAGTATGGTGGAGAGGAAGCTGTGAATAGCCGACCATAGTTTGGAAAAAGCGGGTAAGAAAAGGTTTGAATGCCCGAACATACACCATCAAAAGAGGGAGCGGAGGTGTTCCGCTGTACGAAGGTGTGAATGTCCGACCATAGTCGGTAAAAAGCGGGTAAGAAAAGGTTAAAATACCCGACTGTACACAATCAATAGCGGGAGCGGATGTGTTCGGCTACAAGAAGATGTGAAAGTCCGACCATGGTTTGTAAAAAGCGGGTAAGAAAAGGTGCGAATGTCCGACAATGTATGATCAAAAGAGAGAGCGGAGGTTTTCGGATACAAGAAGGTTTGAATGTCCCACCATAGTTTGTAAAAAGCGGGTAAGAAAAGCTTCGAATGCCCGACTATACACCATCAAAAGCGGGAGCAGAGGTGTTCCGCTGTAAGACGGTGTGAATGTCCGACCATAGTTGGTAAAAAGCGGGTAAGAAAAGGTTAAAATACCCGACTGTACACAATCAATAGCGGGAGCGGAGTTGTTCGGCTACAAGAAGGTGTGAAAGTCCGACCATGGTTTGTAAAAACCGGGAAGAAAAGGCTCGAAAGCCCGACTATACACCATCAAAAAGAAGGTTTGAATGTCCATCAATAATTGCTTTAAAACAAGAAAGTAAATTTTCGAATATCAAACCGCACATGATCATATGCGGGAGAGGAGGTGTTCGGCTGCAAGAAGGTGTGAATGTCCACCCATAATTCATGAAAAATGGGTAAAAAAAAGGTGCGAATGCCTAACAATACATTATCAAAAGCAGGTGTGAATGTCAGATCATAATTTGTAAAAAGCTGATGAGAAAGGGTGAGAATGCCCGACTATACACCATCAAATGCGGGAGCGGAGGTGTTCGGCTCTGAGTAGGTGTGAATGTCCGACCATAATTGCTGAAGAATGTGTTAGAAAAGGTAAGAATGCTGGACCATACATCATCAAAAGCGGGAGAGGTGGTGTTCGGCTGCAAAAAGGTGTGACTGTTCGACTAAAGTTTGTAAAAAGTGGGTAAGACAAGGTGCGAATGCCTGACAATGTATGATCAAAAGCGGGAGCGGAGGTGTTCAGCTGCAAGAAGGTCTACATGTCCATCAATAATTGCTAGAAAACATGAAAGAAACTTTTCGAAAATCAAACCGCACATGATCATAAGTGGGATAGGAGGTGTTCAGCTGCAAGGTGTGAATGTCCACCCATAATTCCTGAAAAATGGGCAAAAAAAAGGTGTGAATGCCCAACCATACATCATCAAAAGCAGGAGTGGAAGTGTTCGGCTACAAGAAGGTGTGAACGTCCAACCAAAATATGTAAAAAGAAGTTAAGAAAAGGTTCGAATATCCAACCAAACATAATCAAAAGCGGGAGCAGAGCTGTTCGACTGCAAGTAGGTGTGAATGTCAGATCATAATTTGCAAAAAGCTGACGAGAAAGGGTGAGAATGCCCGACTATACACCATCAAATGTGGGAGCGGAGTTGTTCGGCTGTGAGTAGGTGTGAATCTCCGACCATAATTGCTGAAAAATGTCTTAGAAAAGGTAAGAATGCCGGTCCATACATCATCAAAAGCGAGAGAGGTTGTGTTCGGCTGCAAGTAGGTGTGAATGTCCAGCCATAATTACTCACAAACGGGTAAGAAAAGGTAGTATTGCCAGACCATATATGATCAAAACAGGGAGCGGAGGTGGTTCAGCTGCAAGAAGGTTTGAATGTCCGACTAAAGTTCAAATATATTAACAAAAGCGGGAGGAGAGGTCTTCGGATGAGAGTGGTTGAAAATTTCCGACCATAATGTATAAAATGCGGTGAAAAAAAGGTGTGATAGAACACTAAAAGGTGGAGCGGAAGTGTTCGGCTGCAAGAAGGTGTGAATGTCCGACTATATTTGGTGAAAAGCAGGTGAAGCAAGGTCTGAATGCCCAACCTTACATCATCAAAAGCGAGATCAGAGGTGTTTGGCTGCAAGAAGGCCATAGTTTGCCAAAAGCGGGTAAGGTGCGAATGTCCGACTAAATATCAACAAAATTTGGGGCGGAGGTCTTCGGATGCAAGTGGGTGTGAATATCCCACCATACAAGTATGGTGGAGAGGAAGCTGTGAATAGCCGACCATAGTTTGGAAAAAGCGGGTAAGAAAAGGTTTGAATGCCCGAACATACACCATCAAAAGAGGGAGCGGAGGTGTTCCGCTGTACGAAGGTGTGAATGTCCGACCATACTTGGTAAAAAGCGGGTAAGAAAAGGTTAATATACCCGACTGTACACAATCAATAGCGGGAGCGGATGTGTTCGGCTACAAGAAGGTGTGACAGTCCGACCATGGTTTGTAAAAAGCGGGTAAGAAAAGGTTTGAATGCCCGACTATACACCATCAAAAGCGGGAGCAGAGGTGTTCCGCTGTAAGACGGTGTGAATGTCCGACCATAGTTGGTAAAAAGCGGGTAAGAAAAGGTTAAAATACCCGACTGTACACAATCAATAGCAGAAGCGGAGTTGTTCGGCTACAAGAAGGTGTGAAAGTCCAACCATGGTTTGTAAAAACCGGGAAGAAAAGGCTCGAAAGCCCGACTATACACCATCAAAAAGAAGGTTTGAATGTCCATCAATAATTGCTTTAAAACAATAAAGTAAATTTTCGAATATCAAACCGCACATGATCATAAGCGGGAGAGGAGGTGTTCGGCTGCAAGAAGGTGTGAATGTCCACCCATAATTCATGAAAAATGGGTAAAAAAAAAGGTGCGAATGCCTAACAATACATTATCAAAAGCAGGTGTGAATGTCAGATCATAATTTGTAAAAAGTTGATGAGAAAGGGTGAGAATGCCCGACTATACATCATCAAAAGCGAGAGAGGTTGTGTTCGGCTGCAAGTAGGTGTGAATGTCCAGCCATAATTACTCACAAACGAGTAAGAAAAGGTAGTATTGCCAGACCATATATGATCAAAACAGGGAGCGGAGGTGGTTCAGCTGCAAGAAGGTTTGAATGTCCGACTAAAGTTCAAATATATTAACAAAAGCGGGAGGAGAGGTCTTCGGATGAGAGTGGTTGAAAATTTCCGACCATAATGTATAAAATGCAGTGAAAAAAAGGTGTGATAGAACACTAAAAGGTGGAGCGGAAGTGTTCGGCTGCAAGAAGGTGTGAATGTCCGACTATATTTGGTGAAAAGCAGGTGAAGCAAGGTCTGAATGCCCTACCTTACATCATCAAAAGCGAGATCAGAGGTGTTTGGCTGCAAGAAGGCCATAGTTTGCCAAAAGCGGATAAGGTGCGAATGTCCGACTAAATATCAACAAAATTTGGGGCGGAGGTCTTCGGCTGCAAGAAGGTGTGAATGTCCGACTATATTTGGTGAAAAGCAGGTGAAGCAAGGTCTGAATGCCCAACCTTACATCATCAAAAGCAAGATCAGAGTTGTTTGGCTGCAAGAAGGCCATAGTTTGCCAAAAGCGGGTAAGGTGCGAATGTCCGACTAAATATCAACAAAATTTGGGGCGGAGGTCTTCGGATGCAAGTGGGTGTGAATATCCCACCATACAAGTATGGTGGAGAGGAAGCTGTGAATAGCCGACCATAGTTTGGAAAAAGCGGGTAAGAAAAGGTTTGAATGCCCGAACATACACCATCAAAAGAGGGAGCGGAGGTGTTCCGCTGTACGAAGGTGTGAATGTCCAACCATATTTGGTAAAAAGCGGGTAAGAAAAGGTTAAAATACCCGACTGTACACAATCAATAGCGGGAGCGGATGTGTTCGGCTACAAGAAGGTGTGACAGTCCGACCATGGTTTGTAAAAAGCGGGTAAGAAAAGGTGCGAATGTCCGACAATGTATGATCAAAAGAGAGAGCGGAGGTTTTCGGATACACGAAAGTTTGAATGTCCTACCATAGTTTGTAAATAGCGGGTAAGAAAAGGTTCGAATGCCCGACTATACACCATAAAAAGTGGGAGCGGAGGTGTTCCGCTGTAAGATGGTGTGAATGTCCCACCATAGTTGGTAAAAAGCGGGTAAGAAAAGGTTAAAATACCCGACTGTACAAAATGAATAGCGGGAGCGGAGTTGTTCGGCTACAAGAAGGTGTGAATGTCCGACCATGGTTTGTAAAAAGCAGTTAAGAAAAGGTTCGAATATCCAACCAAACGTAATCAAAAGCGGGAGCAGAGCTGTTCGACTGCAAGTAGGTGTGAATGTCCAGCCATAATTACTCACAAACGGGGGAAGAAAAGGTAGTATTGCCAGACCATACATGATCAAAACAGGGAGCGGAGGTTCAGCTGCAAGGTGTGAATGTCTGACTATAGTTTGTAAAAAGCGGGTAAGACAAGGTGTGAATGCCCGACAATGTATGATCAAAAGAGAGAGCGGAGGTGTTCGGCTGCAAGGTCTGAATGTCCAACCATAATTTGTAAAAACCGGTTAAGAAAAGGCTTGAAAGCCCGACTATACATCATCAAAAGCGGGAGCGGAGGTGTTCAGCTGCAAGAAGGTGTGAATGTTCGACTAAAGTTTGTAAAAAGCTGGTAAGACAAGGAGCGATGTCCCGACATTGTATGATCAAAAGCGGGAGCGGAGGTGTCCAGCTGTGAGTAGGTGTGAATGTCCGACCATAATTGCTGAAAAATGTGTTAGAAAAGGTAAGAATACTGAACCATACATCATCAAAAGCGGTAGAGGTGGTGTTCGGCTGCAAGAAGGTGTGAAAGCACGACAATGGTTTGTAAAAAGCGGGTAATAAAAGGTTCGAATGCCCGAATATACATCATCAAAAGCGGAAGTGGAGGTGTTCGGATGCAAGAAGGTGTGAACGTCCGACCAAAGTTTGTAAAAAGCAGTGAAAAGCGAGAAAAAGCTTTTCGTGAGTTCTGCATGATTTGGGATTTTGCTTATAAAATGCATTACTTCACTCAAACTATGTTAAAACTGATTTGTCCTTCATATTTACCATGTCTACAAAGATTTAAACAAAAAAACAACGTTGTACTTTGCAGTAAAAGAAAGAGCAAATCTAAAGTTTCAGGAATCCGAGTATAAGCCTGCTTTCATGAGTTCTGCACGATTTCGGATTTTGCTATAAAATGAATTGCTTTGCTCAAACCAAGTTAAAACTGCTTTGTCCTTCCATATTCATCAATGTCTAGATCGACTTCAACAAAGAAAAACATTGGACTTTGAAGAAGTTGAAATCCATCTACACATTGATAAATATGAAGGACAAAGCAGTTCCCACTTGCCCATAAGAAAATAAGCTTATTCTCGGATTCCTGATCAGTTCAGGAAACTTCAGTTTTGCTCTTTCTTATACTGCAAAATACAATGTTTTTCTTTGTTGAAGTCGATCTAGACATTGATAAATATGAATGAAAAAGCAGTTTTAACTTGGTTTGAGTGAATGAATTCATTTTATACATAAAATCCGAAATCGTGCAGAACTCATGAAAATAAGCTTATTCTCGGATTCCTAAAACTTTTGATTGGCTCTTTCTTTTACTGCAAAGTACAACGTTGTTTTTTTGTTTAAATCTATCGAGACATTGATAAATATGAAGGTAAAAGCCGTTTTAACATAGTTTGAGTGAAGGAATTGATTTTATAGATAAAATCCCAAATCATGCAGAACTCCTCAAAAGGGGCGTATGGCTTAATCACAAGTGTGGCTCTTTCTCATTCAGGTTAGTATGAGGAAGTTTATGCTTGAAATATATGTAGAAATGGGTACATATGAAGGACAAAGCAGTGTTAACTTAGTTTGAGTGAAGGAATTCATTTTATACATAAAATCCCAAATCATGCAGAACTTATGAAAAGAAGCTTATTCTCGGATTCCTGATCCTTCAGTTTTGCTCTTTCTTCTACTGCAAAATACAATGTTGTTCTTTGTTGAAGTCGATCTAGACATTGATAAATATGAAGGAAAAAGCAGTTTTAACCTGGTTTGAGTGAATGAATTCATTTTATACATAAAATCCGAAATCGTGCAGAACTCATGAAAATAAGCTTATTCTCGGATTCCTAAAACTTTTGATTTGCTCTTTCTTTTATTGCAAAGTACAACGTTGTTTTTTTTGTTTAAATCTATCGAGACATTGATAAATATGAAGGTAAAAGCCGTTTTAACATAGTTTGAGTGAAGGAATTAATTTTATAGATAAAATCCCAAACCATGCAGAACTCCTCAAAAGGGTCGTATGGCTTAATCACAAGTTTGGCTCTTTCTCATTCAGGGTAGTATGAGAAAGTTTATGCTTGAAATATATGTAGAAATGGGTACATATGAAGGACAAAGCAGTGTTAACTTAGTTTGCGTGAAGGAGTTCATTTTATACATAAAATCCGAAATCGTGCAGAACTCATGAAAATAAGCTTATTCTCGGATTCCTAAAACTTTTGATTTGCACTTTCTTTTACTGCAAAGTACAACGTTGTTTTTTGTTGAAATCTATCTAGACATTGATAAATACCAGCCGAAACTCTGCTGCCGCTTTTGATAATTTATGGTTGGGCATTCTTACCTTTTCTTACCCGCTTTTTACAAATTATGATCTTACATTCACACCTACTTGCAGTCGAACACCTTCTCATCCACTTATGATCATGTGCGGTTGGGCTTTCGCACCTTTTCTTACCCATTTTTCAGTAATTATGGGTGGACATTCAGACCTTCTTGCAGCCGAAAACCTCCGCTCCTCTTTTGATCATACATTGTCGGGCATTCACACCTTGTCTTACCCGCTTTTTACAAACTTTAGTCGGACATTCAAACCTTCTTGCAGCTGAACCACCTCCGCTCCCTGTTTTGATCATATATGGTCTGGCAATAGTACCTTTTCTTACCCGTTTGTGAGTAATTATGGCTGGAATTTCACACCTACTTGCAGCCGAACACAACCTCTCCCGCTTTTGATGACATATGGTCCGGCATTCTTACCTTTTCTAACACATTTTTCAGCAATTATGGTCGGACATTCACACCTACTCACAGACGAACACCTCCGCTCCCACATTTGATAGTGTATCGTCGGGCATTCTCACCCTTTCTCAACAGCTTTTTGCAAATTATGATCTGATATTCACACCTACTTGCAGTCGAACAGCTCTGCTCCTGCTTTTGATTATGTTTGGTTGGATATTCGAACATTTTCTTAACTGCTTTTTACAAACTTTGGTCGGACGTTCACACCGTCTTGCAGCCGAACACCTCCGCTTCCGCTTTTGATGGTATATAGTCGGGCATTCGAGCCTTTTCTTACCCGCCTATTACTTACTATGGTTGGACATTCAAACCTTCTTGTAGCCGAACACATCCGCTCCTGCTTTTGATGATGTATGATTTGGCATTCGCACCTTTTCTTACCCATTTTTCAATAATTTTTGGTCGGACATTCAGACCTTCTTGCACCTGAACACCTCTGCTCCCGCTTTTGATGGTGTATAGTCGGGCTTTCGAGCCTTTTCTTCCCCGATTTTTACAAATTGTGGTTGGACATTCAGACCTTGCAGCCGAAAACCTCCGCTCCCTCTTTTGATCATACATTGTCGGGCATTTGCCCCTTGTCTTACACGGTTTTTACAAACTTTAGTCAGACATTCACACCTTGCAGCTGAACCACCTCCATTCCCTGTTTTGATCATGTGTGGTCTGGAAATACTACCTTTTCTTCCCCCGTTTGTGAGTAATTATGGCTGGACATTCACACCTACTTGCAGCCGAAAAACCACCTCTCCCGCTTTTGATGATGTATTGTCCGGCATTCTAGTCTTTTCTATCACATTTTTCAGCAATTATGATCTGACATTCACACCTACTTGCAGTCGAACAGCTCTGCTCCCGCTTTTGATTATGTTCGGTTGGATATTCAAACCTTTTCTTAACTGCTTTTTACAAACTTTGGTCGGACGTTCACACCTTCTTGCAGCCGAACACCTCCGCTTCCGCTTTTGATGGTATATATTCGGGTATTCAAACCTTCTCTTACCCGCTTTTTACAAACCATGGTTGGACTTTCATACCTTTTTGTAGCTGAACAACTCCACTCCTGCTTTTGATGATTTATGGTTGGACATTCGCATCTTTTCCTACCCATTTTTCAGTAATTATGGGTGGATATTCACACCTTCTTGCAGCTGAACACCTCCTCTCCTGCTAATGATCATGTAAGGTTTGATATTCGAAAATTTTCTTTCATGTTTTAAAGCAATTATTAATGGACATTCACACCTTCTTGCAGCCGAACACCACCTCTCCCGCTTTTGATGATGTATGGACCGGCATTCTTACCTTTTCTAACACATTTTTCAGCAATTATGGTTGGAGAATCACACCTACTCACAGCCAAACAACTCCGCTACCGCATTTGATGGTGTATAGTCGGGATTTCTCACCCTTTCTCATCAGCTTTTTGCAAATTATTCTCTGACATTCACACCTACTTGCAGTCGAACAGCTCTGCTCCCGCTTTTGATTATGTTTGGTTAGATATTCGAACCTTTTCTTAACTGCTTTTTTACAAACTTTGGTCGGACGTTCACACCTTCTTGCAGCCGAACACCTACACTTCCGGTTTTGATAGTGTATATTCGGGAATACAAACCTTTTCTTACCCGCTTTTTACAAACCATGGTCGGACTTTCACACCTTCTCTTAGCTGAACAACTCCGATCCCTCTTTTGATTGTGTACAGTCGGGTATTTTAACCTTTTCTTACCCGCTTTTTACCAACTATGATCGGACATTCACACCGTCTTACAGCGGAACACCTCCGCTCCCTCTTTTGATGGTGTATGTTCGGGCATTCGAACCTTTTCTTACCCGCTATTTACAAACCAGGTTCGGACTTTCACACCTTTTAGTAGCCGAACAACTCCGCTCCCGCTATTGATTGTGTACAGTCGGGTATTTTAACCTTTTCTTACCCGCTTTTTACCAACTATGGTCGGACATTCACACCGTCTTACAGCGGAACACCTCCTCTCCCGCTTATGATCATGTACGGTTTGATATTCGAAAATTTACTTTCTTGTTTTAAAGCAATTATTGATGGACATTCAAACCTTCTTTTTGATGGTGTATAGTCGGGCTTTCGAGCCTTTTCTTCCCGGTTTTTACAAACCATGGTCGGACTTTCACACCTTCTTGTAGCCGAACAACTCCGCTCCTGCTATTGATTGTGTACAGTCGGGTATTTTCACCTTTTTTTACCCGCTTTTTACCAACTATGGTCGGACATTCACACCGTCTTACAGCGGAACACCTCTGCTCCCGTTTTTGATGGTGTATAGTCGGGCATTCGAACCTTTTCTTACCCGCTTTTTACAAACTATGGTGGGACATTCAAACCTTCTTGTATCCGAAAACCTCCGCTCTCTCTTTTGATCATACATTGTTGGACATTCGCACCTTTTCTTACCCGCTTTTTACAAACCATGGTCAGACTTTCACACCTTCTTGTAGCCGAACACATCCGCTCCCGCTATTGATTGTGTAAAGTCGGGTATTTTAACCTTTTCTTACCCGCTTTTTACCAACTATGGTCGGACATTAACACCTTCGTACAGCGGAACACCTCCGCTCCCTCTTTTGATGGTGTATGTTCGGGTATTCAAACCTTTTCTTACCCGCTTTTTCCAAACTATGGTCGGCTATTCACAGCTTCCTCTCCACCATACTTGTATGGTTGGATATTCACACCCACTTGCATCCGAAGACCTCTGCCCCAAATTTTTTTGATATTTAGTCGGACATTCGCACCTTACCCGCTTTTGGCAAACTATGGCCTTCTTGCAGCCAAACACCTCTGATCTCGCATTTGATGATGTAAGGTTTGGCATTCAGACCTTGCTTCACCTGCTTTTCACCAAATATAGTCGGACATTCACACCTTCTTGCAGCCGAACACTTCCGCTGCACCTTTTAGTGTTCTATCACACCTTTTTTTCACCGCATTTTACACATTATGGTCGGAAATTTTCAACCACTCTCATCCGAAGACCTCTCCTCCCGCTTTCTTTAATATATTTGAACTTTAGTCGGACATTCAAACCTTCTTGCAGCTGAACCACCTCCGCTCCCTGTTTTGATCATATATGGTCTGGCAATACTACCTTTTCTTACCCGTTTGTGAGTAATTATGGCTGGACATTCACACCTACTTGCAGCCGAACACAACCTCTCTCGCTTTTGATGATGTATGGACCGGCATTTTTACCTTTTCTAACACATTTTTCAGCAATTATGGTTGGAGATTCACACCAACTCACAGCCGAACAACTAGGCTACCGCATTTGATGGTGTATGGTCAGGATTTCTCACCCTTTCTCATCAGCTTTTTGCAAATTATTCTCTGACATTCACACCTACTTGCAGTCGAACAGCTCTGCTCCCGCTTTTGATTATGTTTGGTTAGATATTCGAACCTTTTCTTAACTGCTTTTTTACAAACTTTGGTCGGACGTTCACACCTTCTTGCAGCCGAACACCTACACTTCCGGTTTTGATAGTGTATATTCGGGCATACGAACCTTTTCTTACCCGCTTTTTACAAACCATGGTCGGACTTTCACACCTTCTCTTAGCTGAACAACTCCGCTCCCTCTTTTGATTGTTTACAGTCGGGTATTTTAACCTTTTCTTACCCGCTTTTTACCAACTATGATCGGACATTCACACCGTCTTACAGCGGAACACCTACGCTCCCTCTTTTGATGGTGTATGTTCGGGCATTCGAACCTTTTCTTACCCGCTTTTTACAAACCAGGGTCGGACTTTTACACCTTTTAGTAGCCGAACAACTCCGCTCCCGCTATTGATTGTGTACAGTCGGGTATTTTAACCTTTTCTTACCCGCTTTTTACCAACTATGGTCGGACATTCACACTGTCTTACAGCGGAACACCTCCTCTCCCGCTTATGATCATGTACGGTTTGATATTCGAAAATTTACTTTCTTGTTTTAAAGCAATTATTGATGGACATTCAAACCTTCTTTTTGATGGTGTATAGTCGGGCTTTCGAGCCTTTTCTTCCCGGTTTTTACAAACCATGGTCGGACTTTCACACCTTCTTGTAGCCGAACAACTCCGCTCCTGCTATTGATTGTGTACAGTCGGGTATTTTAACCTTTTCTTACCCGCTTTTTACCAACTATGGTCGGACATTCACACCGTCTTACAGCGGAACACCTCTGCTCCCGCTTTTGATGGTGTATAGTCGGGCATTCGAACCTTTTCTTACCCGCTTTTTACAAACTATGGTGGGACATTCAAACCTTCTTGTATCCGAATACCTCCGCTCTCTCTTTTGATCATACATTGTCGGACATTCGCACCTTTTCTTACCCGCTTTTTACAAACCATGGTCGGACTTTCACACCTTCTTGTAGCCGAACACATCCACTCCCGCTATTGATTGTGTACAGTCGGGTATTTTAACCTTTTCTTACCCGCTTTTTACCAACTATGGTCGGACATTCACAGCTTCCTCTCCACCATACTTGTATGGTTGGATATTCACACCCACTTGCATCCGAAGACCTCTGCCCCAAATTTTTTTGATATTTAGTCGGACATTCGCACCTTACCCGCTTTTGTCAAACTATGGCCTTCTTGCAGCCAAACACCTCTGATCTCGCATTTGATGATGTAAGGTTTGGCATTCAGACCTTGCTTCACCTGCTTTTCACCAAATATAGTCGGACATTCACACCTTCTTGCAGCCGAACACTTCCGCTCCACCTTTTAGTGTTCTATCACACCTTTTTTTCACCGCATTTTATACATTAATGTCGGAAATTTTGACATCTGCCTTACATGTAACAGATTAGCGGTTTAGCAGTTTTAATTTAGTTTGAGTGAAGGAATTAATTTTATAGCAAAATCCGAAATCGTGAAGAACTCATGAAAGTAAGCTTATTCTCGGATTCCTGAAACTTTAGATTTGCTATTTCTTTTACTGCAAAGTACAACGTTGGTTTTTTTGTTTAAATCTTCCAAGACATGGTAAATATGAAGGACAAAGCAGTTTTAACATAGTTTGAGTGAAGGAATTCATTTTATTGATAAAATCCCAAGAGTCTGCTGAGAAAAGAGAGTGAATGCGAAGTAGACTTTAACACGGCTCTGGGAGCGAGCCGAGTGCGGGCTAACCGGGAGAATTGCTTGAAAGAAACGCGACACCGAATGAGCGGTCAGAACAAAGCCTCAATACGGTTTTCCCGTGGTGTTTTTGTTGCTGCCTTGTCTTTTGCACAGAGTAAAAGACAAGGCAGCCATCGAATAGGGCCCGATTGTTCCTACTTGGTCAGCCGAGGAGCAAGGGGGGGGGGGGGGGGGGGGCAAGCGTCTCAACCAAGCAAAGCTCACCATGGGGAAGGTGGCTATGCCAACTAGCCTGATGCCCTGCTCCCGCAGTGACGGATAATCGTACTCTGGTTTCTCTTCATAACGTACAAGTCTTTCGCCTTTTACTAAAGACTTCTGTGGAGAGCAGCACTAATGAGTTGTTTCTATTTTTGGCAGGCTTTACCTTTGCGGGTGAAGCCCTTTCTGTCTGTGCAAAAGAAATCTTGTTACTGTGCAGAGTGACTTCTCTGAGTAGAGTCGCCTTACTTGTTGCGACTGTGCCGATGTTCGAAGCTGGAGTGCAAAGTTGTTGCTTGAATGGTGCTTGCTGGAGCGTGCGGGAGTGCAAAGTTATACCATTTAAAAGGGCTGAAGAGTGCTCAGTGCAGCAGGTGGGCGGAGGTGCAAAGTGACACTCTGGCCACCTATGGCCATAAAAAGAACAGGGGTGTTAGCGGACAAGTGCGCATTGTGCCAGGAAGGGCCCTCGGACGTGAACCAGTGGACAGTTGTCGCTTCTCGGCCTTTTGGCTAAGATCAAGTGTAGTATCTGTTCTTATCAGTTTAATATCTGATATGTCCTCTATACGAGGACTACATATTAAATGGATTTTTAGCAATAGGAGTTGAAAAATTAGCTTGCTCCGTTCACTCCAAGCATTGACCCCGTACTGCAGTGCCGCTGGGAACGGTGCGCTCTTCTCTACTCTTGTGAAAAAGCAAACAGCGGTGCAGGATGCAAGTTTCAGGGAGCCCAAGATGAAACTTTCTTTTAGTCTGCTGAGAAAAGAGAGTGAATGCGAAGTAGACTTTAACACGGCTCTGGGAGCGAGCCGAGTGCGGGCTAACCGGGAGAATTGCTTGAAAGAAACGCCATACCAAATGAGCGGTCAGAACAAAGCCTCAATACGGTGTTCCCGTTGTGTTTTTGTTGCTGCCGCTGTTTGCTTTTTCACAAGAGCGCACCTGTTGAGGGGGGGCCTGGGGGGGCCTGGGTGATGGTGGGTCTCAGGCCCGGGCTGCTGCGACTGGTGTGACCGGGTGGTTTGTTTGTTTGTTTTTTGTTGTTGTTTGTTTGTTTTTTGTAGAGGTCCTCCGGAGTGGGGTTGGGTTGAGTGGGGTGGGGCGGGATGGGTACCTTCTGGGGGTACAGTAGCTCCCAGAATATGGTCGCTGCAGGCCCCGAGCCTGGTGGACATCAGGCCCTCCTGTCCTGTGTTGGCTCCCTGGTAGCGGGGATGCCTATTGCAGCCAGTCCCTGGCTGCCCCCAGTGTATATCCCCATACCCCTCTCCCTTCTGGCTCCTGTACACAGCACACACTCACACATGAAGGGTTTTGGGGGCGTGTGTGTTCGGTGGGGTGTAGTGGACTCTGCAGTAGTTGCACTCTGCAGTTCCCACCCCTGTTTTAATTACACCTTAGACATTACTACTTATCAAACACACTCACACACACACATTAGGTCTTGGGGGGTGGTTACACTGAGTGGCATCTGGTGGGCGGGGCTCTTTGGGTATGTAGGCTGCCCAGAGGGCCACGCTCCCAGTTCTACAAGTTTGGCTGCCCCTCAATTTTAATTGCTCACTATTAGAAAATATTGAAGAGCCAGAAGGGTGAGGGGAGGGGTCTTCTTCGCACACCCCTGCTTCCTGGTTGCTGCTCGGGGCGGGAGGGGCCAGGAGGATTAATTAATTGTTCTGCTGGTTTGGGGTCTGTGGTGGCTGGGGGGCTGCTGGCCCCCTGGTGTGCCCGCTGCACTACACCCCAGCGGAGTCGAGGGAGGGAGGACGTCTGGATGTATGTGACATGAAAGTGTGTGTGGTAATGATTGGGCCTGGATCTTGGACTTGCTGTCGCCTGGCCTGCCTGTGCTTCTCCCGATGGGGGGGGCGGCGTGGCCTCTCTCCGCTGCTCGCGACTTCACCCACCTGTGGGCACGTCTTGACTCCCAGGGCACTTGGCCAGGGGTGCTGGGGCAGGCACTGACCCACTGTGTGGCTGTCTGGGGCGCTTGGCCCTCCTGGGTATTGGGTGGGGCCTCTGCCGGGGGGTTTGGGGGCGCTCGGGCTCCTGGGGCCCGGATCCAGTGCACGGCCCATGTCTGGGCGGCTGGGGCCTGGCGACATCGGTGGGCTGTTGCCCCTGGCTCCCGGAGGGCCTCTGCCCTATGCTTATAGGGGCTCTTTCCGGGGGCTTCCTCTGCAGTCTTCTGGGTGGATGCGTGGTTGCCCCTGCGGTGGGCTTCCTGGGTTCTGTGCTCTGTGGGGGCTGCTGGTGGCCTGGGTCTTGTGGCCCTCTCTGCCTGCTTCTGATTGCTTGGGGGGGCTGTGGATTGTGGCCCTGTACGCTTATACACTCATAACTAAGCACGGTTATCATGTAGGTCCTGTGCCATGGGTGTTGCATGTTCTCACACACACACAACCACATTCAGTAGTCCAGTAGCATGGTCGCTAAGCAGTTGATGTATTATCATGTCGTCTCAGGTCATCTATATCCACAGCTGTGTTGTATGCGATGTATGTTCTGTTTTTCTCTTCTTTCCTCTTCTTCTTCTTCTTCTTTCCTTGTCCCCCGGTCCGGTTCAGTTCTATTACATGTCATATATTGTAAACAGAAATAAATATATTTATTATATATATAAAAATCATATTTACCATGTCTTGAAAGATTTAAACAAAAAAACCAACGTTGTACTTTGCAGTAAAAGAAATAGCAAATCCAAAGTTTCAGGAATCCGAGAATAAGCTTACTTTCATGAGTTCTTCACGATTTCGGATTTTGCTATAAAATGAATTCCTTCACTCAAACTAAATTAAAACTGCTAAACCGCTAATCTGTTACATGTAAGGCAGATGTCAAAATTTCCGACCATAATGTATAAAATGCGGTGAAAAAAAGGTGTGATAGAACACTAAAACGTGGAGCGGAAGTGTTCGGCTGCAAGAAGGTGTGAATGTCCGACTATATTTGGTGAAAAGCAGGTGAAGCAAGGTCTGAATGCCAAACCTTACATCATCAAATGCGAGATCAGAGGTGTTTGGCTGCAAGAAGGCGATAGTTTGCCAAAAGCGGGTAAGGTGCGAATGTCCGACTAAATATCAAAAAAATTTGGGGCAGAGGTCTTCGGATGCAAGTGGGTGTGAATATCCAAACATACAAGTATGGTGGAGAGGAAGCTGTGAATAGCCGACCATAGTTTGGAAAAAGCGGGTAAGAAAAGGTTTGAATACCCGAACATACACCATCAAAAGAGGGAGCGGAGGTGTTCCGCTGTACGAAGGTGTGAATGTCCGACCATAGTTGGTAAAAAGCGGGTAAGAAAAGGTTAAAATACCCGACTGTACACAATCAATAGCGGGAGTGGATGTGTTCGGCTACAAGAAGGTGTGAAAGTCCGACCATGGTTTGTAAAAAGCGGGTAAGAAAAGGTGCGAATGTCCGACAATGTATGATCAAAAGAGAGAGCGGAGGTTTTCGGATACAAGAAGGTTTGAATGTCCCACCATAGTTTGTAAAAAGCGGGTAAGAAAAGGTTCGAATGCCCGACTATACACCATCAAAAGCGGTAGCAGAGGTGTTCCGCTGTAAGACGGTGTGAATGTCTGACCATAGTTGGTAAAAAGCGGGTAAGAAAAGGTTAAAATACCCGACTGTACACAATCAATAGCAGGAGCGGAGTTGTTCGGCTACAAGAAGGTGTGAAAGTCCGACCATGGTTTGTAAAAACCGGGAAGAAAAGGCTCGAAAGCCCGACTATACACCATCAAAAAGAAGGTTTGAATGTCCATCAATAATTGCTTTAAAACAAGAAAGTAAATTTTCGAATATCAAACCGTACATGATCATAAGAGGGATCGAAGTTGTTCAGCTAAGAGAAGGTGTCAAAGTCCGACCATGGTTTGTAAAAAGCGGGTAAGAAAAGGTTCGTATGCCCGAATATACACTATCAAAACCGGAAGAGGGGTTGTTCGGCTGCAAGAAGGTGTGAACGTCCGACCAAAGTTTGTAAAAAGCAGTTAAGAAAAGGTTTGAATATCCAACCGAACATAATCAAAAGCGGGAGCAGAGCTGTTCGACTGCAAGTAGGTGTGAATGTCAGATCATAATTGCTGAAAAATGTGATAGAAAAGACTAGAATGCCGGACAATACATCATCATAAGCGGGAGAGGTGGTTTTTCGGCTGCAAGTAGGTGTAATGTCCAGCCATAATTACTCAAAAACGGGGGAAGAAAAGGTAGTATTTCCAGACCACATATGATCAAAACAGGGAATGGAGGTGGTTCAGCTGCAAGGTGTGAATGTCTGACTAAAGTTTGTAAAAACCGTGTAAGACAAGGGGCGAATGCCCGACAATGTATGATCAAAAGAGGGAGCGGAGGTTTTCGGCTGCAAGGTCTGAATGTCCAACCATAATTTGTAAAAATCGGGGAAGAAAAGGCTCGAAAGCCCGACTATACACCATCAAAAGCGGGAGCAGAGGTGTTCAGGTGCAAGAAGGTCTGAATGTCCGACCAATAATTACTGAAAAATGGGTAAGAAAAGGTGCGAATGCCAAATCATACATCATCAAAAGCAGGAGCGGATGTGTTCGGCTACAAGAAGGTTTGAATGTCCAACCATAGTAAGTAATAGGTGGGTAAGAAAAGGCTCGAATGCCCGACTATACACCATCAAAAGCGGAAGCGGAGGTGTTCGGCTGCAAGACGGTGTGAACGTCCGACCAAAGTTTGTAAAAAGCATTAAGAAAAGGTTAGAATATCCAACCAAACATAATCAAAAGCGGGAGCAGAGCTGTTCGACTTCAAGTAGGTGTGAATATCAGATCATAATTTGCAAAAAGCTGATGAGAAAGGGTGAGAATGCCCGACTATACACTATCAAATGTGGGAGCGGAGGTGTTCGTCTGTGAGTAGGTGTGAATGTCCGACCATAATTGCTGAAAAATGTGTTAGAAAAGGTAAGAAGGCCAGACCATATATCATCAAAAGCGAGAGAGGTTGTGTTCGGCTGCAAGTAGGTGTGAATGTCCAGCCATAATTACTCACAAACGGGTAAGAAAAGGTACTATTGCCCGACCATATATGATCAAAACAGGGAGCGGAGGTGGTTCAGCTGCAAGAAGGTTTGAATGTAAAACTAAAGTTTGTAAAAAGCGGGTAAGACAAGGTGTGAATGCCCGACAATGTATGATCAAAAGAGGAGCGGAGGTTTTCGGCTGCAAGAAGGTCTGAATGTCCACCCATAATTACTGAAAAATGGGTAAGAAAAGGTGCGAAAGCCCAACCGCACATGATCTTAAGTGGATGAGAAGGTGTTCGACTGCAAGTAGGTGTGAATGTAATCAATGTCTAGATAGATTTCAACAAAAAACAACGTTGTACTTTGCAGTAAAAGAAAGTGCAAATCAAAAGTTTTAGGAATCCGAGAATAAGCTTATTTTCATGAGTTCTGCACGATTTCGGATTTTATGTATAAAATTAATTTCTTCACGCAAACTAAGTTAACACTGCTTTGTCCTTCATATGTACCCATTTCTACATATATTTCAAGCATAAACTTCCTCATATTACCCTGAATGAGAAAGAGCCACACTTGTGATTAAGCCATACCTCCCTTTTGAGGAGTTCTGCATGATTTGGGATTTTATCTATAAAATTAATTCCTTCACTCAAACTATGTTAAAACGGCTTTTACCTTCATATTTATAAATGTCTCGATAGATTTAAACAAAAAAACAACGTTGTACTTTGCAATAAAAGAAAGAGCAAATCCAAAGTTTTAGGAATCCGAGAATAAGCTTATTTTCATGAGTTCTGCACGATTTCGGATTTTATGTATAAAATGAATTCATTCACTCAAACCAAGTTAAAACAGCTTTTTCCTTCATATTTATCAATGTCTAGATCGACTTCAACAAAGAACAACATTGTATTTTGCAGTAGAAGAAAGAGCAAAACTGAAGGATCAGGAATCCGAGAATAAGCTTCTTTTCATACGTTCTGCATGATTTGGGATTTTATGTATAAAATGAATTCCTTCACTCAAACTAAGTTAACACTGCTTTGTCCTTCATATGTACCCATTTCTACATATATTTCAAGCATAAACTTCCTCATACTACCCTGAATGAGAAAGAACCACACTTGTGATTAAGCCATACGCCCCTTTTGAGGAGTTCTGCACGATTTCGGATTTTATGTATAAAATTAATTCATTCACTCAAACCAAGTTAAAACTGCTTTTCCCTTCATATTTATCAATGTCTAGATCAACTTCAACAAAGAACAACATTGTATTTTGCAGTAGAAGAAAGAGCAAAACTGAAGGCTCAGGAATCCGAGAATAAGCTTCTTTTCATACGTTCTGCATGATTTGGGATTTTATGTATAAAATGAATTCCTTCACTCAAACTAAGTTAACACTGCTTTGTCCTTCATATGTACCCATTTCTACATATATTTCAAGCATAAACTTCCTCATACTACCCTGAATGAGAAAGAACCACACTTGTGATTAAGCCATACGCCCCTTTTGAGGAGTTCTGCATGATTTGGGATTTTATCTATAAAATCAATTCCTTCACTCAAACTATGTTAAAACGGCTTTTACCTTCATATTTATCAATGTCTCGATAGATTTAAACAAAAAAACAACTTTGTACTTTGCAATAAAAGAAAGAGCAAATCAAAAGTTTTAGGAATCCGAGAATAAGCTTATTTTCATGAGTTCTGCACGATTTCGGATTTTATGTATAAAATGAATTCATTCACTCAAACCAAGTTAAAACTGCTTTTTCCTTCATATTTATCAATGTCTAGATCGACTTCAACAAAGAACAACATTGTATTTTGCAGTAGAAGAAAGAGCAAAACTGAAGGATCAGGAATCCGAGAATAAGCTTCTTTTCATACGTTCTGCATGATTTGGGATTTTATGTATAAAATGAATTCCTTCACTCAAACTAAGTTAACACTGCTTTGTCCTTCATATGTACCCATTTCTACATATATTTCAAGCATAAACTTCCTCATACTACCCTGAATGAGAAAGAGCCACACTTGTGATTAAGCCATACGCCCCTTTTGAGGAGTTCTGCATGATTTGGGATTTTATCTATAAAATCAATTCCTTCACTCAAACTATGTTAAAACGGCTTTTACCTTCATATTTATCAATGTCTCGATAGATTTAAACAAAAAAACAACGTTGTACTTTGCAGTAAAAGAAAGAGCCAATCAAAAGTTTTAGGAATCCGAGAATAAGCTTATTTTCATGAGTTCTGCACGATTTCGGATTTTATGTATAAAATTAATTAATTCACTCAAACCAAGTTGAAACTGCTTTTTCATTCATATTCATCAATGTCTAGATCGACTTCAACAAAGAAAAACATTGTATTTTGCAGTAGAAGAAAGAACAAAACTGAAGTTTCCTGAACTGATCAGGAATCCGAGAATAAGCTTATTTTCTTATGGGCAAGTGGGAACTACTTTGTCCTTCATATTTATCAATGTGTAGATGGATTTCAACTTCTTCAAAGTCCAATGTTTTTCTTTGTTGAAGTCGATCTAGACATTGATGAATATGGAAGTACAAAGCAGTTTTAACTTGGTTTGAGCAAAGCAATTAATTTTATAGCAAAATCCGAAATCGTGCAGAACTCATGAAAGCAGGCTTATACTCGGATTCCTGAAACTTTAGATTTGCTCTTTCTTTTACTGCAAAGTACAACGTTGTTTTTTTGTTTAAATCTTTGTAGACATGGTAAATATGAAGGACAAATTAGTTTTAACATAGTTTGAGTGAAGTAATGCATTTTATAAGCAAAATCCCAAATCATGCAGAACTCACGAAAAGCTTTTTCTCGCTTTTCACTGCTTTTTACAAACTTTGGTCGGACGTTCACACCTTCTTGCATCCGAACACCTCCGCTTCCGCTTTTGATGATGTATATTCGGGCATTCGAACCTTTTATTACCCACTTTTTACAAACCATTGTCGGACTTTCACACCTTCTTGCAGCCGAACACCACCTCTACCGCTTTTGATGATGTATGGTTCAGTATTCTTACCTTTTCTAACACATTTTTCAGCAATTATGGTCGGACATTCACACCTACTCACAGCTGGACACCTCCGCTCCCGCTTTTGATCATACAATGTCGGGACATCGCTCCTTGTCTTACCAGCTTTTTACAAACTTTAGTCGAACATTCACACCTTCTTACAGCTGAACACCTCCGCTCCCGCTTTTGATGATGTATAGTCGGGCTTTCGAGCCTTTTCTTACCCGGTTTTTACAAATTATGGTTGGACATTCAGACCTTGCAGCCGAACACCTCCGCTCTTTCTTTTGATCATACATTGTCGGGCATTCGCACCTTGTCTTACCCGCTTTTTACAAACTATAGTCAGACATTCACACCTTGCAGCTGAACCTCCGCTCCCTGTTTTGATCATGTATGGTCTGGCAATACTACCTTCCCCCGTTTGTGAGTAATTATGGCTGGACATTCACACCTACTTGCAGTCGAACAGCTCTGCTCCCGCTTTTGATTACGTTTGGTTGGATATTCGAACCTTTTCTTAACTGCTTTTTACAAACCATGGTCGGACTTTCACACTTTCTTGTAGCCGAACAACTCCGCACCCGCTATTGATTTTGTACAGTCGGGTATTTTAACCTTTTCTTACCCGCTTTTTACCAACTATGGTCGGACATTCACACCATCTTACAGCGGAACACCTCCGCTCCCACTTTTTATGGTGTATAGTCGGGCATTCGAACCTTTTCTTACCCGCTATTTACAAACTATGGTAGGACATTCAAACTTTCGTGTATCCGAAAACCTCCGCTCTCTCTTTTGATCATACATTGACGGACATTCGCACCTTTTCTTACCCGCTTTTTACAAACCATGGTCGGACATTCACACCTTCGTACAGCGGAACACCTCCGCTCCCTCTTTTGATGGTGTATGTTCGGGCATTCAAACCTTTTCTTACCCGCTTTTTCCAAACTATGGTCGGCTATTCACAGCTTCCTCTCCACCATACTTGTATGGTGGGATATTCACACCCACTTGCATCCGAAGACCTCCGCCCCAAATTTTGTTGATATTTAGTCGGACATTCGCACCTTACCCGCTTTTGGCAAACTATGGCCTTCTTGCAGCCAAACAACTCTGATCTTGCTTTTGATGATGTAAGGTTGGGCATTCAGACGTTGCTTCACCTGCTTTTCACCAAATATAGTCGGACATTCACACCTTCTTGCAGCCGAACACTTCCGCTCCACCTTTTAGTGTTCTATCACACCTTTATTTTCACCGCATTTTATACATTATGGTTGGAAATTTTCAACCACTCTCATCCAAAGACCTCTCCTCCCACTTTTGTTAATATATTTGAACTTTAGTTTTACATTCAAACCTTCTTGCAGCTGAACCACCTCCGCTCCCTGTTTTGATCATATATGGTCTGGCTACTACCTTTTCTTACCCGTTTGTGAGTAATTATGGCTGGACATTCACACCTACTTGCAGTCGAACACAACCTCTCTCGCTTTTGATGATGTATGGACCGGCATTTTTACCTTTTCTAACACATTTTTCAGCAATTATGGTCGGAGATTCACACCTACTCACAGCCGAACAACTCCGCTCCCGCATTTGATGGTGTATAGTCGGGCATTCTCACCCTTTCTCATCAGCTTTTTACAAATTATGATCTGACATTCACACCTGCTTTTGATAATGTATTGTTAGGCATTCGCACCTTTTTTTTTACCCATTTTTCATGAATTATGGGTGGACATTCACACCTTCTTGCAGCCGAACACCTCCTCTCCCGCTTATGATCATGTGCGGTTTGATATTCGAAAATTTACTTTCTTGTTTTAAAGCAATTATTGATGGACATTCAAACCTTCTTTTTGATGGTGTATAGTCGGGCTTTCGAGCCTTTTCTTCCCGGTTTTTACAAACCATGGTCGGACTTTCACACCTTCTTGTAGCCGAACAACTCCGCTCCCGCTATTGATTGTGTACAGTCGGGTATTTTAACCTTTTCTTACCCGCTTTTTACCAACTATGGTCAGACATTCACACCGTCTTACAGCGGAACACCTCTGCTCCCGCTTTTGATGGTGTATAGTCGGGCATTCGAACCTTTTCTTACCCGCTTTTTACAAACTATGGTGGGACATTCAAACCTTCTTGTATCCGAAAACCTCCGCTCTCTCTTTTGATCATACATTGTCGGACATTCGCACCTTTTCTTACCCGCTTTTTACAAACCATGGTCGGACTTTCACATCTTCTTGTAGCCGAACACATCCGCTTCTGCTATTGATTGTGTACAGTCGGGTATTTTAACCTTTTCTTACCCACTTTTTACCAAGTATGGTCGGACATTCACACCTTCGTACAGCGGAACACCTCCGCTCCCTCTTTTGATGGTGTATGTTCGGGCATTCAAACCTTTTCTTACCCGCTTTTTCCAAACTATGGTCAGCTATTCACAGCTTCCTCTCCACCATACTTGTATGGTGGGATATTCACACCCACTTGCATCCGAAGACCTCCGCCCCAAATTTTGTTGATATTTAGTCGGACATTTGCACCTTACCCGCTTTTGGCAAACTATGGCCTTCTTGCAGCCAAACACCTCTGATCTCGCTTTTGATGATGTAAGGTTGGGCATTCAGACCTTGCTTCACCTGCTTTTCACCAAATATAGTCGGACATTCACACCTTCTTGCAGCCGAACACTTCCGCTCCACCTTTTAGTGTTCTATCACACCTTTTTTTCACCGCATTTTATACATTATGGTCGGAAATTTTCAACCACTCTCATCCGAAGACCTCTCCTCCCGCTTTTGTTAATATATTTGAACTTTAGTCGGACATTCAAACCTTCTTGCAGCTGAACCACCTCCGCTCCCTGTTTTGATCATATATGGTCTGGCAATACTACCTTTTCTTACCCGTTTGTGAGTAATTATGGCTGGACATTCACACCTACTAGCAGCCGAACACAACCTCTCTCGCTTTTGATGATGTATGGACTGGCATTCTTACCTTTTCTAACACATTTTTCAGCAATTATGGTCGGAGATTCACACCTACTCACAGCCGAACAACTCCGCTCCCGCATTTGATGGTGTATAGTCGGGCATTCTCACCCTTTCTCATCAGCTTTTTGCAAATTATGATCTGACATTCACACCTACTTGCAGTCGAACAGCTCTGCTCCCGCTTTTGATTATGTTTGGTTGGATATTCGAACCTTTTCTTAACTTCTTTTTACATATTTTGGTTGGACGTTCACACCTTCTTGTAGCCGAACACTTCCACTCCTGCTTTTGATGATGTATGGTTGGGCATTCACACCTTTTTTTTGCCCATTTTTCAGGAATTATGGTTGGACATTCACACCTTGCAGCTGAACACCTCCAATCCTACTTATGATCATGTGCGGTTTGATTTTCAAAAAGTTTCTTTCATGTTTTCTAGCAATTATTGAT
This sequence comes from Leuresthes tenuis, assembly GCF_036924035.1. NCBI lineage: Eukaryota > Metazoa > Chordata > Actinopteri > Atheriniformes > Atherinopsidae > Leuresthes > Leuresthes tenuis. The sequence goes on from NW_027325369.1 coordinate 13,911,190, forward strand.
GGACATGTAGACCTTCTTGCAGCTGAACACCTCCGCTCCCGCTTTTGATCATACATTGTCAGGCATTCGCACCTTGTCTTACCCACTTTTTACAAACTTTAGTCGAACAGTCACACCTTTTTGCAGCCGAACACCACCTCTCCCGCTTTTGATGATGTATGGTCCAGCATTCTTACCTTTTCTAACACATTCTTCAGCAATTATGGTCGGACATTCACACCTACTCAGAGCCGAAAACCTCCGCTCCCGCATTTGATGGTGTATAGTCGGGCATTCTCACCCTTTCTCATCAGCTTTTTACAAATTATGATCTGACATTCACACCTGCTTTTGATAATGTATTGTTAGGCATTCGCACCTTTTTTTTACCCATTTTTCATGAATTATGGGTGGACATTCACACCTTCCTGCAGCCGAACACCTCCTCTCCCGCTTATGATCATGTGCGGTTTGATATTCGAAAATTTACTTTCTTGTTTTAAAGCAATTATTGATGGACATTCAAACCTTCTTTTTGATGGTGTATAGTCGGGCTTTCGAGCCTTTTCTTCCCGGTTTTTACAAACCATGGTCGGACTTTCACACCTTCTTGTAGCCAAACAACTCCGCTCCCGCTATTGATTGTGTACAGTCGGGTATATTAACCTTTTCTTACCCGCTTTTTACCAAGTATGGTTGGACATTCACACCTTCGTACAGCGGAACACCTCCGCTCCCTCTTTTGATGGTGTATGTTCGGGCATTCAAACCTTTTCTTACCCGCTTTTTCCAAACTATGGTCGGCTATTCACAGCTTCCTCTCCACCATACTTGTATGGTGGGATATTCACACCCACTTGCATCCGAAGACCTCCGCCCCAAATTTTGTTGATATTTAGTCGGACATTCGCACCTTACCCGCTTTTGGCAAACTATGGCCTTCTTGCAGCCAAACAACTCTGATCTTGCTTTTGATGATGTAAGGTTGGGCATTCAGACCTTGCTTCACCTGCTTTTCACCAAATATAGTCGGACATTCACACCTTCTTGCAGCCAAACACTTCCGCTCCACCTTTTAGTGTTCTATCACACCTTTTTTTTCACCGCATTTTATACATTATGGTTGGAAATTTTCAACCACTCTCATCCGAAGACCTCTCCTCCCGCTTTTGTTAATATATTTGAACTTTAGTTTGACATTCAAACCTTCTTGCAGCTGAACCACCTCCGCTCCCTGTTTTGATCATATATGGTCTGGCTACTACCTTTTCTTACCCGTTTGTGAGTAATTATGGCTGGACATTCACACCTACTTGCAGTCGAACACAACCTCTCTCGCTTTTGATGATGTATGGACCGGCATTTTTACCTTTTCTAACACATTTTTCAGCAATTATGGTCGGAGATTCACACCTACTCACAGCCGAACAACTCCGCTCCCGCATTTGATGATGTATAGTCGGGCATTCTCACCCTTTCTCATCAGCTTTTTGCAAATTATGATCTGACATTCACACCTACTTGCAGTCGAACAGCTCTGCTCCCGCTTTTGATTATGTTTGGTTGGATATTCGAACCTTTTCTTAACTTCTTTTTACATATTTTGGTTGGACGTTCACACCTTCTTGTAGCCGAACACTTCCACTCCTGCTTTTGATGATGTATGGTTGGGCATTCACACCTTTTTTTTGCCCATTTTTCAGGAATTATGGGTGGACATTCACACCTTGCAGCTGAACACCTCCTATCCCACTTATGATCATGTGCGGTTTGATTTTCGAAAAGTTTCTTTCATGTTTTCTAGCAATTATTGATGGACATGTAGACCTTCTTGCAGCTGAACACCTCCGCTCCCGCTTTTGATCATACATTGTCAGGCATTCGCACCTTGTCTTACCCACTTTTTACAAACTTTAGTCGAACAGTCACACCTTTTTGCAGCCGAACACCACCTCTCCCACTTTTGATGATGTATGGTCCAGCATTCTTACCTTTTCTAACACATTCTTCAGCAATTATGGTCGGACATTCACACCTACTCAGAGCCGAACACCTCCGCTCCCGCATTTGATGGTGTATAGTCGGGCATTCTCACCCTTTCTCATCAGCTTTTTACAAATTATGATCTGACATTCACACCTGCTTTTGATAATGTATTGTTAGGCATTCGCACCTTTTTTTTACCCATTTTTCATAAATTATGGGTGGACATTCACACCTTCCTGCAGCCGAACACCTCCTCTCCCGCTTATGATCATGTGCGGTTTGATATTCGAAAATTTACTTTCTTGTTTTAAAGCAATTATTGATGGACATTCAAACCTTCTTTTTGATGGTGTATAGTCGGGCTTTCGAGCCTTTTCTTCCCGGTTTTTACAAACCATGGTCGGACTTTCACACCTTCTTGTAGCCGAACAACTCCGCTCCCGCTATTGATTGTGTACAGTCAGGTATTTTAACCTTTTCTTGCCCGCTTTTTACCAACTATGGTCGGACATTCACACCGTCTTACAGCGGAACACCTCTGCTCCCGCTTTTGATGGTGTATAGTCGGGCATTCAAACCTTTTCTTACCCGCTTTTTACAAACCATGGTCGGACTGTCACACCTTCTTGTAGCCGAACACATCCGCTCCCGCTATTGATTGTGTACAGTCGGGTATATTAACCTTTTCTTACCCGCTTTTTACCAAGTATGGTTGGACATTCACACGTTCGTACAGCGGAACACCTCCGCTCCCTCTTTTGATGGTGTATGTTCGGGCATTCAAACCTTTTCTTACCCGCTTTTTCCAAACTTTGGTCGGCTATTCACAGCTTCCTCTCCACCATACTTGTATGGTGGGATATTCACACCCACTTGCATCCGAAGACCTCCGCCCCAAATTTTGTTGATATTTAGTCGGACATTCGCACCTTACCCGCTTTTGGCAAACTATGGCCTTCTTGCAGCCAAACAACTCTGATCTTGCTTTTGATGATGTAAGGTTGGGCATTCAGACCTTGCTTCACCTGCTTTTCACCAAATATAGTCGGACATTCACACCTTCTTGCAGCCGAACACTTCCGCTCCACCTTTTAGTGTTCTATCACACCTTTTTTTTCACCGCATTTTATACATTATGGTTGGAAATTTTCAACCACTCTCATCCGAAGACCTCTCCTCCCGCTTTTGTTAATATATTTGAACTTTAGTTTGACATTCAAACCTTCTTGCAGCTGAACCACCTCCGCTCCCTGTTTTGATCATATATGGTCTGGCAATACTACCTTTTCTTACCCGTTTGTGAGTAATTATGGCTGGACATTCACACCTACTTGCAGTCGAACACAACCTCTCTCGCTTTTGATGATGTATGGACCGGCATTTTTACCTTTTCTAACACATTTTTCAGCAATTATGGTCGGAGATTCACACCTACTCACAGCCGAACAACTCCGCTCCCGCATTTGATGATGTATAGTCGGGCATTCTCACCCTTTCTCATCAGCTTTTTGCAAATTATGATCTGACATTCACACCTACTTGCAGTCGAACAGCTCTGCTCCCGCTTTTGATTATGTTTGGTTGGATATTCGAACCTTTTCTTAACTTCTTTTTACATATTTTGGTTGGACGTTCACACCTTCTTGTAGCCGAACACTTCCACTCCTGCTTTTGATGATGTATGGTTGGGCATTCACACCTTTTTTTTGCCCATTTTTCAGGAATTATGGGTGGACATTCACACCTTGCAGCTGAACACCTATCCCACTTATGATCATGTGCGGTTTGATTTTCGAAAAGTTTCTTTCATGTTTTCTAGCAATTATTGATGGACATGTAGACCTTCTTGCAGCTGAACACCTCCGCTCCCGCTTTTGATCATACACTGTCAGGCATTCGCACCTTGTCTTACCCTCTTTTTACAAACTTTAGTCGAACAGGCACACCTTTTTGCAGCCGAACACCACCTCTCCCGCTTTTGATGATGTATGGTCCAGCATTCTTACCTTTTCTAACACATTCTTCAGCAATTATGGTCGGACATTCACACCTACTCAGAGCCGAACACCTCCGCTCCCGCATTTGATGGTGTATAGTCGGGCATTCTCACCCTTTCTCATCAGCTTTTTACAAATTATGATCTGACATTCACACCTGCTTTTGATAATGTATTGTTAGGCATTCGCACCTTTTTTTTTACCCATTTTTCATGAATTATGGGTGGACATTCACACCTTCTTGCAGCCGAACACCTCCTCTCCCGCTTATGATCATGTGCGGTTTGATATTCGAAAATTTACTTTCTTGTTTTAAAGCAATTATTGATGGACATTCAAACCTTCTTTTTGATGGTGTATAGTCGGGCTTTCGAGCCTTTTCTTCCCGGTTTTTACAAACCATGGTCGGACTTTCACACCTTCTTGTAGCCGAACAACTCCGCTCCCGCTATTGATTGTGTACAGTCGGGTATTTTAACCTTTTCTTACCCGCTTTTTACCAAGTATGGTCGGACATTCACACCGTCTTACAGCGGAACACCTCTGCTCCCGCTTTTGATGGTGTATAGTCGGGCATTCGAAGCTTTTCTTACGCGCTTTTTACAAACTATGGTGGGACATTCAAACCTTCTTGTATCCGAAAACCTCCGCTCTCTCTTTTGATCATACATTGTCGGACATTCGCACCTTTTCTTACCCGCTTTTTACAAACCATGGTCGGACTTTCACATCTTCTTGTAGCCGAACACATCCGCTCCCGCTATTGATTGTGTACAGTCGGGTATTTTAACCTTTTCTTACCCGCTTTTTACCAAGTATGGTCGGACATTCACACCTTCGTACAGCGGAACACCTCCGCTCCCTCTTTTGATGGTGTATGTTCGGGCATTCAAACCTTTTCTTACCCGCTTTTTCCAAACTATGGTCGGCTATTCACAGCTTCCTCTCCACCATACTTGTATGGTGGGATATTCACACCCACTTGCATCCGAAGCCCTCCGCCCCAAATTTTGTTGATATTTAGTCGGACATTCGCACCTCACCCGCTTTTGGCAAACTATGGCCTTCTTGCAGCCAAACACCTCTGATCTCGCTTTTGATGATGTAAGGTTGGGCATTCAGACCTTGCTTCACCTGCTTTTCACCAAATATAGTCGGACATTCACACCTTCTTGCAGCCGAACACTTCCGCTCCACCTTTTAGTGTTCTATCACACCTTTTTTTCACCGCATTTTATACATTATGGTCGGAAATTTTCAACCACTCTCATCCGAAGACCTCTCCTCCCGCTTTTGTTAATATATAGTCGGGCATTCTAACCTTTTCTTAACCGCTTTTTACAAATTATGGTCGAACATTCACACCTACTTGCAGCTGAATACTTCCGCTCCACCTTTTAGGTATGTATGGTTGTCATACCAAACACACTTTGTTTCTTGTGACAATCAAGTCAGCGAAACAGCGTATACACGTCAAGACACTGAATCAAGTTTGCCACAAGAACTCATAAGTTTGGCAGTATTGCTCTGCCATCAGCAATGATACACCCATTTTATTTTCGTGAGACATGTGCAAGCACCTGTTCATCTACTGTTCTATCACTATGAATTAGTGATCTATTATCAATAAGGATACTTCTACAACTACTATCAAAGTATGTCCGGACTTCTTATGTTGTCAGTTGCTATATATGAATAAGTGGGTAGCTACTGACAAGCATTAAGCATGTCACACAGCCCAAACATATAACATTTCAGGACACACCACACAGTTAACAACCACAGTGAAGCGTGTCAAAGCCCAAAAATGTAACATTCAACAGGACACTTACACAACACATTCAAATCAAACAGTCAGACAACATACAAGAACATATACCCCAGCCGGCATTGCTCCCTGCCTATTTTCGTACAGCACACTATGTGTGCGCACACCTTTATTCACAAACTCTTCAACTTATACTCTTTTACCGAAGCTGCTACAGCTCGATTGGCCAAATACCCTTAGATCCTATTTCGGTGAATTTGACATCTGCCTTGTATGTAACAGATTAGCGGTTTAGCAGTTTTAATTTAGTTTGAGTGAAGGAATTCATTTTATAGCAAAATCCGAAATCGTGAAGAACTAAGCTTATTCTTGGATTCCTGAATCTTTAGATTTGCTCTTTCTTTTACTGCAAAGTACAATGTTGAGCAGCACTAATGAGTTGTTTCTATTTTTGGCAGGCTTTACCTTTGCGGGTGAAGCCCTTTCTGTCTGTGCAAAAGAAATCTTCTTACTGTGCAGAGTGACTTCTCTGAGTAGAGTCGCCTTACTTGTTGCGACTGTGCCGATGTTCGAAGCTGGAGTGCAAAGTTGTTGCTTGAATGGTGCTTGCTGGAGCGTGCGGGAGTGCAAAGTTATACCATTTAAAAGGGCTGAAGAGTGCTCAGTGCAGCGGGTGGGCGACACTCTGGCCACCTTGAAAACCGAGGTTACATCCACTACCAGGGGCAGCCCAAGTTCTGCCGCAAGTGTGGTGAGCATGGGCACCTGGTTGAGGCTTGTACCAAGGTGTTATGTGGGAAGAGCAGAGAAATTGGGCAAACTTTTGGAGAGTGTCCAAATGGCAGGAAATGTAATCTCTGTGGAGAATTAAATCACCTCTTCAGAGATTGCCCTAAATCTTTTGCCAACAAATTAAAGACGGTAAAGCCACAGTCAAGCCAACAAAGAGAAGGACCAAAGGTGGCAGTTGGTGAACAAAGTGAAGAGGTTGACCCAATAAATTCAAACTTCCCGCCAAAAGCTTGGATTGGAAGTGAGGAGCAAAAAGGGGAGGGGCCTGTAGAGGCCTCACCACTCAGTGTTGAAGTCTGTGAGAATTCACAGGCAGAGGGTGGAGCTACGCTAAATGAGGAGGAAGAGCAGACAGGTGAGTCTAGTGAAGATACTCACCTCCCCGAAGGTCAACAGCCGAAGAGGACGGCATCTGAGCCTCTGATTCCCCAGTGGTATCAGAGAAGAGGGGAAGGGTTAGGTCCCTTTCAGACAGTTCTTCAGTGGAAGAACCTAGAGTCTTCCCCTCCGACTCACCAAATGAGGTCTCCTTTTTAACTTCAGCTCTGCACTCGACCCCCAGGGACTCAAAGTTAAATGCAACATTGCGTCAGAGGCCAACACCGAGAGTCCGAAAAGGAAATATAGATCACCCTACTCACTTTTCACCTAAAGAAATGAAGGAAGAGCTAGTTTCCCAAGAAATAACCTGTGTGTAATTTGTTTTGATAACTTAGAAAAACGAAAATGACATACCTACTTTCCTTTATGCTTTTAATGGTTCTCACCTTCTCAACACTAAATGTGAGAAGTGTGAAATCAAAGACAAGAGCCCAGAGTATTTTATCCTTCTTAGACTCCATAAAATCAGATGTGTTTTTAATACAAGAATGTGGACTACCTTTTTTAAAAAACCATAGACAATGGGAGGAAATGTGGCCCCATTTATCGATATGGAGTGGCTCAAATCAAAATAAAAATGATGGTGTGGCCATTCTAATTAAAAATCCGCATGTTCTGGTGAAAGGTAGCACAGTGGTGAGAGACGGACGGGCACTTTTAGCACACTTGAATTTTATGGGGCAAGACTTTAACCTCTTAAATATTTATGGTTTCAATGGAAAAAATGAAAGGTATGACCTTTTAGAAGATATACAGCTTTACATGCTAGGGCAAGTACCTTTAGTTGTAGGAGGGGATTTTAACTGTATCTTGAGCAGGAAAGATAGAAAAAGAGCAGGGGTAGATTTTAAAGTGGATAAGACTTCGATTTTACTTCAGGGCATATGCAGGGATTTTAAGCTTACTGACTGTTTTAAAACCATGCATCCCAGAGAGGAGGGCTTCACCTGGTTTAGTCATGATGGCACCAGAACCTCTCGCATTGATTATTTCTTTACTAGAGATTGCCCACCCACTGATGTTAGATTAACCCCTCAAATCAAAACCTCAACATTAAACCTCAAATCAAAATAAAAATGATGGTGTGGCCATTCTAATTAAAAATCCGCATGTTCTGGTGAAAGGTAGCACAGTGGTGAGAGACGGACGGGCACTTTTAGCACACTTGAATTTTATGGGGCAAGACTTTAACCTCTTAAATATTTATGGTTTCAATGGAAAAAATGAAAGGTATGACCTTTTAGAAGATATACAGCTTTACATGCTAGGGCAAGTACCTTTAGTTGTAGGAGGGGATTTTAACTGTATCTTGAGCAGGAAAGATAGAAAAAGAGCAGGGGTAGATTTTAAAGTGGATAAGACTTCGATTTTACTTCAGGGCATATGCAGGGATTTTAAGCTTACTGACTGTTTTAAAACCATGCATCCCAGAGAGGAGGGCTTCACCTGGTTTAGTCATGATGGCACCAGAACCTCTCGCATTGATTATTTCTTTACTAGAGATTGCCCACCCACTGATGTTAGATTAACCCCTGTTTTCTTTTCAGACCACCTTATGCTCTCCTGCACCCTTTCACCCCCTTCTGGTGTGACGGTAGGAAGTGGTCTGTGGAAACTCAACTGTTCCCTGTTGGAGGATGAAATCATAGTCAGTCAGTACAGGGAATGTTATAAAGAGTGGCAGACCCTTCAAGACCTCTACGAAACACATGCACAATGGTGGGAAATGGTGAAGGAAACTACCCAGACTTTTTTTAAACAGCAAGGTAAACGTAAAAAAAGGAAAGAGAATAGATGTATGATGGGACTACATAAACGCTTACAGCGCTACTTTAAACTAAATCAGTGTGGCATAGACTTTAAAGAAGAAATCAAAGATGTCAAAAAGGAAATGTCAGTTTTAGCAGAAATAAAGAGTAAAGGAATTTTTGTAAGAAGCAGGGAGCAGGAAATTGAGGAAGGTGAAAAAGAAAGAAAGTTATAAATAAAAAGGAGTGTATTCAAAATCTAAAAAGAGAAGATGGGTTTTTAACAAAATCCACACAAGAGATGATTGAAACTGTACATACCTTTTATAGTAACATGTACAAAGAGAAACCAGTGCACTTGGAAACATCGGCAGAAATCTTAAAATTCGTTGACAAAACCGTAAAAGAGAATGCACACTTGACACAGAATTTTACTGCTTTAGAGTTAAAAAAATGCCTAACAGGTTTTAAGAGAAGTCGAGCTCCGGGTTTAGACGGGCTTCCTGCAGAATTCTATCTGACCTATTGGGACCTTTTATCATCAGACATTTTAGATGTTTTTAAAGATTTTGAAAAACTCGACCGACTGCCTGACAGTTTTAGAGTGGGAATAGTGACTCTACTTTATAAAAAAAAATGATAAGACTGACCTAAAGAATTGGAGGCCCATCACACTTTTAAACTTTGACTGTAAACTTTTTAGCAAGGTTTTAGCGACACGGATGTCCTCTGTTTTAGAGGAGGTAATTCACCCAGACCAAGCTTGTGCCATCTCAGGGAGACAACTCACCGACAGCCTCGTACTGATTCGAGACAACATTGATTACGCTAGAGACAGAAACACCCGGCTTGTCATCTTGAATTTAGACTTTGAAAAAGCATTTGATCGGGTCTCGCATCAATATCTCTTTCAGGTGTTGCAGCCATCGAAAAGGGCCCGATTGTTCCTGCTTGGTTGAGACGCTTGCCCCCCCCCCCCTGCTCCTCGGCTGACCAAGTAGAAACAATCTATTCGATGGCTGCCTTGTCTTGTAAGGCGACTCTACTCAGAGAAGTCACTCTGCAAAGTAGCAAGATTTCTTTTGCACAGACAGAAAGGGCTTCACCCGCAAAAGTAAAGCCTGCCAATAATAGAAACAACTCATTAGTGCTGCTCTCCACGGAAGTCTTTAGTAAAAGGCGAAAGACTTGTATGTTATGAAGAGAAACCAGAGTACGATTATCCGTCACTGCGGGAGCAGGGCATCAGGCTAGTTGGTATAGCCACCTTCCCCATGGTGAGCTTTGCTTGGTTGAGACGCTTGCCCCCCCCCCCTTGCTCCTCGGCTGACCAAGTAGGAACAATCGGGCCCTATTCGATGGCTGCCTTGTCTTTTACTCTATGCAAAAGACAAGGCAGCAACAAAAACACCACGAGAATCCCGTATTGAGGCTTTGTTCTGACCGCTCATTCGGTGTCGCGTTTCTTTCAAGCAATTCTCCCGGTTAGCCGACACTCGGCTCGCTCCCATAGCCGTGTTAAAGTCTACTTCGCATTCACTCTCTTTTCTCTGCAGACTCTTGGGATTTTATCTATAAAATGAATTCCTTCACTCAAACTATGTTAAAACTGCTTTGTCGTTCATATTTACCATGTCTAGAAAGATTTAAACAAAAAAAACAACGTTGTACTTTGCAGTAAAAGAAAGAGCAAATCTAAAGTTTCAGGAATCCGAGAATAAGCTTACTTTCATGAGTGCTTCACGATTTCGGATTTTGCTATAAAATGAATTCCTTCACTCAAACTAAATTAAAACTGCTAAACCGCTAATCTGTTACATGTAAGGCAGATGTCAAATTCACCGAAATAGGATCTAAGGGTATTCGGCCAATCGAGCTGTAGCAGCTTCGGTAAAAGAGTATAAGTTGAAGAGTTTGTGAATAAAGGTGTGCGCACACATAGTGTGCTGTACGAAAATAGGCAGGGAGCAATGCCGGCTGGGGTATATGTTCTTGTATGTTGTCTGACTGTTTGATTTGAATGTGTTGTGTAAGTGTCCTGTTGAATGTTACATTTTTGGGCTTTGACACGCTTCACTGTGGTTGTTAACTGTGTGGTGTGTCCTGAAATGTTATATGTTTGGGCTGTGTGACATGCTTAATGCTTGTCAGTAGCTACCCACTTATTCATATATAGCAACTGACAACATAAGAAGTCCGGACATACTTTGATAGTAGTTGTAGAAGTATCCTTATTGATAATAGATCACTAATTCATAGTGATAGAACAGTAGATGAACAGGTGCTTGCACATGTCTCACGAAAATAAAATGGGTGTATCATTGCTGATGGCAGAGCAATACTGCCAAACTTATGAGTTCTTGTGGCAAACTTGATTCAGTGTCTTGACGTGTATACGCTGTTTCGCTGACTTGATTGTCACAAGAAACAAAGTGTGTTTGATAAGATCCGACCATTTTATTACGGGAGGATCAGTATGTATGGATTCTGATGTGACTGATAAACCCATTCGTATCTTAAGCATAATCTAATACATGAGACAACGCCCTGGCACACGATAAAAAAAAAAAAGAGAGAGAGCGGTTTTGTGTCCCCACAGTCCATAATGTAGAAAAGAGAGAAAAAAGCCTTTCTGATTTGGTGTGTGTGCTCATAGTGCAGAGTGTAAAGAAAAGAAAGCCGTTTTGGTGTCACGGGTGTTGTGACTTACACACACACATTTCTAAATTGAGAAAGGAAATTATTTTAGAGGAAGCACTAGAGTTTAGATCCCACATTTGTTGATAGGCATTCATTTATTTCTTCACTTCTGATGAAGTTTCAACAATAAACAACAAACTTTGTATTATGAGAAAGAACCAGAATCATTCTTCAGGAATCCGAAAATAAGCTCTATTTTATGAGTTATGCACGAATTCGGATTCTCCTATAAAACGAATTCCTTAACTCAAACCAAGTTAAGACTGCTTTGTCCTTCATATTTATTCATGTCTAATCAAGTTTCAACGATAAACAACGTTGTACTTTGTAGAATGAGAAAGAACTTCTTCAGCAATAAGCATCTCTCGACATATGACGAAATACAGATTTTGCTATAAAATTAATTCCTTCTATCAGCCTGTCTTAAAACTGTTTGTCCTCCTTATTTATCCACTTCAAATCAAGTTTCAACAATTAAAAAAAATTTGTAGTTTGAGAAAGAACAACTTAATCTTCAGCAATCAGTATAAAAAGAGGTGCAAATGCCAACCATACATACCTAAAAGGTGGAGCGGAAGTATTCAGCTGAAAGTAGGTGTGAATGTTCGACCATAATTTGTAAAAAGCGGGTAAGAAAAGTTTCGAATGCCCGACTATATATTAACAAAAGCGGGAGGAGAGGTCTTCGGATGAGAGTGGGTGAGAATTTCCAACCATAATCTATAAAATACGGTGAAAAAAAATATGTGAATGCCTCATAGAACACTAAAAGCGGAAGTGTTCGGCTGCAGCCCGACCTTGGTTTGTAAAAAGCGGGTAAGAAAAGGTTCGTATGCCCGAATATACACCATCAAAAGCGGAAGCGGAGGTGTTCGGCTGCAAGATATTGTGAACGTCCGACCAAAGTTTGTAAAAAGCAGTTAAGAAAAGGTTCGAATATCTAACCAAACATAATCAAAAGCGGGAGCAGAGCTGTTCGACTGGAAGTAGGTGTGAATGTCAGATCATAATTTGCAAAAAGCTGATGAGAAAGGGTGAGAATGCCCAACTATACACCATCAAATGCGGTAGCGGAGTTGTTCGGCTGTGAGTAGGTGTGAATCTCCAACCATAATTGCTGAAAAATGTGTTAGAAAAGGTAAAAATGCCGGTCCATACATAATCAAAATCGGGAGAGGTGGTGTTCAGCTGCAAGAAGGTCTAAATGTCCATCAATAATTGCTAGAAAACATGAAAGAAAATTTTCAAAAATCAAACCACACATGATCATAAGTGGGAGAGGAGGTGTTCAGCTGCAAGAAGGTGTGAATGTCCACCCATAATACCTGAAAAATGGGTAAAAAAAAGGTGCGAATGCCCAACCATACATCATCAAAAGCAGGAGTGCATGTGTTCGGCTACAAGAAGGTGTGAACGTCCAACCAAAGTTTGTAAAAAGCAGTTAAGAAAAGGTTCGAATATCCAACCATACATAATCAAAAGCGGGAGCAGAGCTGTTCGACTGCAAGTAGATGTGAATGTCAGATCATAATTTGCAAAAAGCTGATGAGAAAGGGTGAGAATGCCCGACTATACACCATCAAATGCGGTAGCGGAGTTGTTCGGCTGTGAGTAGGTGTGAATCTCCGACCATAATTGCTGAAAAATGTGTTAGAAAAGGTAAGAATGCCGGTCCATACATCATCAAAAGCGAGAGAGGTTGTGTTCGGCTGCAAGTAGGTGTGAATGTCCAGCCATAATTACTCACAAACGGGTAAGAAAAGGTACTATTGCCAGACCATATATGATCAAAACAGGGAGCGGAGGTGGTTCAGCTGCAAGAAGGTTTGAATGTCCGAATAAAGTTCAAATATATTAACAAAAGCGGGATGAGAGGTCTTCGGATGAGAGTGGTTGAAAATTTCCAACCATAATGTATAAAATGCGGTGAAAAAAAGGTGTGATAGAACACTAAAAGGTGGAGCGGAAGTGTTCGGCTGCAAGAAGGTGTGAATGTCCGACTATATTTGGTGAAAAGCAGGTGAAGCAAGGTCTGAATGCCCAACCTTACATCATCAAAAGCGAGATCAGAGGTGTTTGGCTGCAAGAAGGCCATAGTTTGCCAAAAGCGGGTAAGGTGCGAATGTCCGACTAAATATCAACAAAATTTGGGGCGGAGGTCTTCGGATGCAAGTGGGTGTGAATGTCCGACTATATTTGGTGAAAAGCAGGTGAAGCAAGGTCTGAATGCCCAACCTTACATCATCAAAAGCGAGATCAGAGGTGTTGGGCTGCAAGAAGGCCATAGTTTGCCAAAAGCGGGTAAGGTGTGAATGACCGACTAAATATCAACAAAAGTGGGGGCGGAGGTCTTCGGATGCAGGTGGGTGATAATATCCCACCATACAAGTATGGTGGAGAGGAAGCTGTGAATGGCCGACCATAGCAAAAGGCGGGTGAGAGAAGGTGCGAATGTCAAACCATACATAATCAAAACAGGGAGCGGAGGTGTTCTACTGTAAGAAGGTGTGAATGTCCAACCATAGTTGGTAAAAAGCGGGTAAGAAAAGGTTAAAATACCCGACTGTACACAATCAATAGCGGGAGCGGAGTTGTTCGGCTACTAAAAGGTGTGAAAGTCCGACCATGGTTTGTAAAAAGCGGGTAAGAAAAGGTGCGAATGCCCGACAATGTATGATCAAAAGAGGGAGTGGAGGTTTTCGGCTGCAAGAAGGTCTGAATGTCCAACCATAATTTGTAAAAACCGGGGAAGAAAAGGCTCGAAAGCCCGACTATACACCATCAAAAGTGGGAGCGGAGGTGTTCAGCTGCAAGACGGTCTGAATGTCCATCAATAATTGCTAGAAAACATGAAAGAAAATTTTCGAATATCAAACTGCACATGATCATAAGCGGGAGAGGAGGTGTTCAGCTGCAAGAAGGTGTGAATGTCTACCCATAATTACTGAAAAATGGGTAAGTAAGGGTGAGAATGCCTAACCATACATCATCAAAAGAGGGAGCGGAGGTGTTCCGCTGTAAGACGGTGTGAATGTCCGACCATAGATGGTAAAAAGCGGGTAAGAAAAGGTTAAATTACCCGACTGTACACAATCAAAAGAGGGAGCGGAGTTGTTCAGCTAAGAGAAGGTGTGAAAGTCCGACCTTGGTTTGTAAAAAGCGGGTAAGAAAAGGTTCGTATGCCCGAATATACACCATCAAAAGCGGAAGCGGAGGTGTTCGGCTGCAAGATATTGTGAACGTCCGACCAAAGTTTGTAAAAAGCAGTTAAGAAAAGGTTCGAATATCTAACCAAACATAATCAAAAGCGGGAGCAGAGCTGTTCAACTGGAAGTAGGTGTGAATGTCAGATCATAATTTGCAAAAAGCTGATGAGAAAGGGTGAGAATAACCGACTATACACCATCAAATGCGGTAGGGGATTATTCGGCTGTGAGTAGGTGTGAATCTCAAACCATAATTGCTGAAAAATGTGTTAGAAAAGGTAAAAATGCCGGTCCATACATCATCAAAATCGGGAGAGGTGGTGTTCAGCTGCAAGAAGGTCTAAATGTCCATCAATAATTGCTAGAAAACATGAACGAAAATTTTCGAAAATCAAACCACACATGATCATAAGTGGGAGAGGAGGTGTTCAGCTGCAAGAAGGTGTGAATGTCCACCCATAATACCTGAAAAATGGGTAAAAAAAAAGGTGCGAATGCCCAACTATACACCATCAAAAGCGGAAGCGGAGGTGTTCAGCTGCAAGACGGTGTGAACGTCCGACCAAAGTTTGTAAAAAGCATTAAGAAAATGTTCGAATATCCAACCAAACATAATCAAAAGCTGGAGCAGAGCTGTTCGACTGCAAGTAGGTGTGAATATCAGATCATAATTTGCAAAAAGCTGATGAGAAAGGGTGAGAATGCCCGACTATACACTATCAAATGTGGGAGCGGAGGTGTTCGTCTGTGAGTAGGTGTGAATGTCCCACCATAATTGCTGAAAAATGTGTTAGAAAAGGTAAGAATGCCGGACCATATATCATCAAAAGCGGGAGAGGTTGTGTTCGGCTGCAAGAAGGTGTGAATGTCCAGCCATAATTACTCACAAACGGGTAAGAAAAGGTACTATTGCCAGACCATATATGATCAAAACAGGGAGCGGAGGTGGTTCAGCTGCAAGAAGGTTTGAATGTCCGACTAAAGTTTGTAAAAAGCGGGTAAGACAAGGTGTGAATGCCCGACAATGTATGATCAAAAGAGGAGCGGAGGTTTTCGGCTGCAAGAAGGTCTGAATGTCCACCCATAATTACTGAAAAATGGGTAAGAAAAGGTGCGAAAGCCCAACCGCACATGATCATAAGTGGATGAGAAGGTGTTCGACTGCAAGTAGGTGTGAATGTAAGATCATAATTTGTAAAAAGCGGGTAAGAAAAGGTAAGAATGCCCAACCATAAATTATCAAAAGCGGCAGCAGAGTTTCGGCTGGTATTTATCAATGTCTATATAGATTTCAACAAAAAACAACGTTGTACTTTGCAGTAAAAGAAAGTGCAAATCAAAAGTTTTAGGAATCCGAGAATAAGCTTATTTTCATGAGTTCTGCACGATTTCGGATTTTATGTATAAAATTAATTTCTTCACGCAAACTAAGTTAACACTGCTTTGTCCTTCATATGTACCCATTTCTACATATATTTCAAGCATAAACTTCCTCATATTACCCTGAATGAGAAAGAGCCACACTTGTGATTAAGCCATACCTCCCTTTTGAGGAGTTCTGCATGATTTGGGATTTTATCTATAAAATTAATTCCTTCACTCAAACTATGTTAAAACGGCTTTTACCTTCATATTTATAAATGTCTCGATAGATTTAAACAAAAAAACAACGTTGTACTTTGCAATAAAAGAAAGAGCAAATCAAAAGTTTTAGGAATCCGAGAATAAGCTTATTTTCATGAGTTCTGCACGATTTCGGATTTTATGTATAAAATGAATTCATTCACTCAAACCAAGTTAAAACTGCTTTTTCCTTCATATTTATCAATGTCTAGATCGACTTCAACAAAGAACAACATTGTATTTTGCAGTAGAAGAAAGAGCAAAACTGAAGGATCAGGAATCCGAGAATAAGCTTCTTTTCATACGTTCTGCATGATTTGGGATTTTATGTATAAAATGAATTCCTTCACTCAAACTAAGTTAACACTGCTTTGTCCTTCATATGTACCCATTTCTACATATATTTCAAGCATAAACTTCCTCATACTACCCTGAATGAGAAAGAACCACACTTGTGATTAAGCCATACGCCCCTTTTGAGGAGTTCTGCATGATTTGGGATTTTATCTATAAAATCAATTCCTTCACTCAAACTATGTTAAAACGGCTTTTACCTTCATATTTATCAATGTCTCGATAGATTTAAACAAAAAAACAACGTTGTACTTTGCAGTAAAAGAAAGAGCCAATCAAAAGTTTTAGGAATCCGAGAATAAGCTTATTTTCATGAGTTCTGCACGATTTCGGATTTTATGTATAAAATGAATTCATTCACTCAAACCAAGTTAAAACTGCTTTTTCATTCATATTTATCAATGTCTAGATCGACTTCAACGAAGAACAACATTGTATTTTGCAGTAGAAGAAAGAGCAACACTGAAGGATCAGGAATCCGAGAATAAGCTTATTTTCTTATGGGCAAGTGGGAACTGCTTTGTCCTTCATATTTATCAATGTGTAGATGGATTTCAACTTCTTCTACTGCAAAGTCCAATGTTTTTCTTTGTTGAAGTCGATCTAGACATTGATGAATATGGAAGGACAAAGCAGTTTTAACTTGGTTTGAGCAAAGCAATTCATTTTATAGCAAAATCCGAAATCGTGCAGAACTCATGAAAGCAGGCTTATACTCGGATTCCTGAAACTTTAGATTTGCTCTTTCTTTTACTGCAAAGTACAACGTTGTTTTCTTGTTTAAATATTTCTAGACATGGTAAATATGAAGGACAAATCAGTTTTAACATAGTTTGAGTGAAGTAATGCATTTTATAAGCAAAATCCCAAATCATGCAGAACTCACGAAATGCTTTTTCTCGCTTTTCACTGCTTTTTACAAACTTTGGTCGGACGTTCACACCTTCTTGCATCCGAACACCTCCGCTTCCGCTTTTGATGATGTATATTCGGGCATTTGAACCTTTTTTTACCCGCTTTTTACAAACCATTGTCGGACTTTCACACCTTCTTGCAGCCGAACACCACCTCTCCCGCTTTTTATGATGTATGGTCCAGTATTCTTACCTTTTCTAACACATTTTTCAGCAATTATGGTCGGACATTCACACCTACTCACAGCTGGACACCTCCGCTCCCGCTTTTGATCATACAATGTCGGGACATCGCTCCTTATCTTACCAGCTTTTTACAAACTTTAGTCGAACATTCACACCTTCTTGCAGCTGAACACCTCCGCTCCCGCTTTTGATGATGTATAGTCGGGCTTTCGAGCCTTTTCTTACCCGGTTTTTACAAATTATGGTTGGACATTCAGACCTTGCAGCCGAACACCTCCGCTCTCTCTTTTGATCATACATTGTTGGGCATTCGCACCTTGTCTTACCCGCTTTTTATAAACTTTAGTCAGACATTCACACCTTGCAGCTGAACCACCTCCGCTCCCTGTTTTGATAATGTATGGTCTGGCAATACTACCTTTTCTTACCGGTTTGTGAGTAATTATGGCTGGATATTCACACCTACTTGCAGCCGAACACCACTTTTCCCGCTTTTGATGATGTATGGTCCGGCATTCTAGTCTTTTCTAACACATTTTTCAGCAATTATGGTTTGACATTCACACCTACTCACAGCCGAACACTTCCGCTCCCGCATTTGATGGTGTATAGTCGGGCATTCTCACCCTTTCTCATCAGCTTTTTGCAAATTATGATCTGACATTCACACCTACTTGCAGTCGAACAGCTCTGCTCCCGCTTTTGATTATGTTTGGTTGGATATTCGAAACTTTTCTTCACTGCTTTTTACAAACTTTGGTCGGACGTTCACACCTTCTTGCAGCCGAAAACCTCCACTCCCTCTTTTGATCATACATTGTCGGGCATTCGCACCTTTTCTTACCCGCTTTTTACAAACCATGGTCGGACTTTCACACCTTCTTGTAGCCGAACAACTCCGCTCCCGCTATTGATTGTGTAGAGTCGGGAATTTTAACCTTTTCTTACCCGCTTTTTACCAACTATTGTTGGACATTCACACCGTCTTACAGCGGAACACCTCCACTCCCTCTTTTGATGGTGTATGTTCGGGCATTCGAACCTTTTCTTACCCGCATTTTACGAACTATGGTCGGACATTCAAACCTTCTTTTAGCCGAACACATCCATTCCTGCTTTTGATGATGTATGGTTGAGCATTCGCACCTTTTCTTACCCATTTTTTACAAACTATGGTCAGACATTCACACCTTCTTACAGTGGAACACATCCACTCCTGCTTTTGATGATGTATGGTTGGGCATTCGTACCTTTTCTTACCCATTTTGCAGTAATTATGGGTGGACATTCACACCTTTTTGCATTTTAACACCTCCTCTCCCGCTTATGATCATGTGCGGTTTGATATTCGAAAATTCTCTTCCATGTTTTCTAGCAATTATTGATGGACATTCAGACCTTCTTGCAGCTGAACACCTCCGCTCCAGCTGTTGATGGTGTATAGTCGGGCTTTCGAGCCTTTTCTTCCCCGATTTTTACAAATTATGGATGGACATTCAGACCGTCTTTCAGCCGAAAACCTCCGCTCCCTCTTTTGATCATACATTGTCGGGCATTCGCACCTTTTCTTACCTGCTTTTTACAATTCATGGTCGGACTTTCACACCTTTTAGTAGCGGAACAACTCTGCTCCCGCTATTGATTGTGTACAATAGGGTATTTTAACCTTTTCTTACCTGCTTTTTGCCAATTATGGTT
This sequence comes from Leuresthes tenuis, assembly GCF_036924035.1. Taxonomy (NCBI): domain Eukaryota; kingdom Metazoa; phylum Chordata; class Actinopteri; order Atheriniformes; family Atherinopsidae; genus Leuresthes; species Leuresthes tenuis. The sequence goes on from NW_027325369.1 coordinate 13,930,522, forward strand.
GGACATTCACACCTTCTTACAGCGGAACACCTCCGCTCCCTCCTTTGATGGTGTATGTTCGGGCATTCGAACCTTTTCTTACCCGCTTTTTACAAACTATGGTCAGACATTCAAACCTTCTTGTAGCCGAACACATCCACTCCTGCTTTTGATGATGGGTATTCAAACCTACTTGTTGCCCGCTTTTCATTAATTATGGGTGGACATACACACCTTGTCGCAGCCAAACACCTCCGCTCCCTGTTAGGATCATGTATGGTTGGGCATTCGTACCTTTTCTTACCCATTTTGCAGTAATTATGGGTGGACATTCACACCTTCTTTTATTTGAACACCTCCTCTCCCGCTTATGATCATGTGCGGTTTGATATTCGAAAATTCTCTTCCATGTTTTCTAGCAATTATTGATGGACATTCAGACCTTCTTGCAGGTGAACACCTCCGCTCCAGCTGTTGATGGTGTATAGTCGGGCTTTCGAGCCTTTTCTTCCCAGATTTTTACAAAATATGGATGGACATTCAGACCTTGTTTCAGCCGAAAACCTCCGCTCCCTCTTTTGATCATACATTGTCGGGCATTCGCACCTTTTCTTACCCGCTTTTTACAAACCATGGTCGGACTTTCACACCTTTTAGTAGCGGAACAACTCTGCTCCCGCTATTGATTGTGTACAATCGGGTATTTTAACCTTTTCTTACCTGCTTTTTGCCAACTATGGTCGGACATTCACACCTTCTTACAGCGGAACACCTCCGCTCCCTCCTTTGATGGTGTATGTTCGGGCATTCGAACCTTTTCTTACCCGCTTTTTACAAACTATGGTCAGACATTCACACCTTCTTGCAGCCGAACACTTCCGCTCTACCTTTTAGTGTTCTATGGGATATTCACACCTTTTTTTTCACCGCATTTTATAGATTATGGTTGTAAATTCTCACCCACTCTTATCCGAAGACCTCTCCTCCTGCTTTGGTTAATATATAGTCGGGCATTCGAACCTTTTCTTACCCGCTTTTTACAAATTATGGTCGAACATTCACACCTACTTGCAGCCGAACACCTCCGCTCCCGCTTTTGATGGTGTATAGTCGGGCTTTCGAGCCTTTTCTTACCCGCTTTTTACAAACTATGGTCGGACATTAAAACCTTCTTGTAGCCGAACACATCCACTCCTGCTTTTGATGATGTATGGTTGGGCATTCGTACCTTTTCTTACCCATTTTGCAGTAATTATGGGTGGACATTCACACCTTTTTGCATTTTAACACCTCCTCTCCCGCTTATGATCATGTGCGGTTTGATATTCGAAAATTCTCTTCCATGTTTTCTAGCAATTATTGATGGACATTCAGACCTTCTTGCAGCTGAACACCTCCGCTCCAGCTGTTGATGGTGTATAGTCAGGCTTTCGAGCCTTTTCTTCCCCGATTTTTACAAATTATGGATGGACATTCAGACCGTCTTTCGGCCGAAAACCTCCGCTCCCTCTTTTGATCATACATTGTCGGGCATTCGCACCTTTTCTTACCTGCTTTTTACAATTCATGGTCGGACTTTCACACCTTTTAGTAGCGGAACAACTCTGCTCCCGCTATTGATTGTGTACAATAGGGTATTTTAACCTTTTCTTACCTGCTTTTTGCCAATTATGGTTGGACATTCACACCTTCTTACAGCGGAACACCTCCGCTCCCTCCTTTGATGGTGTATGTTCGGGCATTCGAACCTTTTCTTACCCGCTTTTTACAAACTATGGTCAGACATTCAAACCTTCTTGTAGCCGAACACATCCACTCCTGCTTTTGATGATGGGTATTCAAACCTACTTGTTGCCCGCTTTTCATTAATTATGGGTGGACATACACACCTTGTCGCAGCCAAACACCTCCGCTCCCTGTTAGGATCATGTATGGTTGGGCATTCGTACCTTTTCTTACCCATTTTGCAGTAATTATGGGTGGACATTCACACCTTCTTTTATTTGAACACCTCCTCTCCCGCTTATGATCATGTGCGGTTTGATATTCGAAAATTCTCTTCCATGTTTTCTAGCAATTATTGATGGACATTCAGACCTTCTTGCAGGTGAACACCTCCGCTCCAGCTGTTGATGGTGTATAGTCGGGCTTTCGAGCCTTTTCTTCCCAGATTTTTACAAAATATGGATGGACATTCAGACCTTGTTTCAGCCGAAAACCTCCGCTCCCTCTTTTGATCATACATTGTCGGGCATTCGCACCTTTTCTTACCCGCTTTTTACAAACCATGGTCGGACTTTCACACCTTTTAGTAGCGGAACAACTCTGCTCCCGCTATTGATTGTGTACAATCGGGTATTTTAACCTTTTCTTACCTGCTTTTTGCCAACTATGGTCGGACATTCACACCTTCTTACAGCGGAACACCTCCGCTCCCTCCTTTGATGGTGTATGTTCGGGCATTCGAACCTTTTCTTACCCGCTTTTTACAAACTATGGTCAGACATTCACACCTTCTTGCAGCCGAACACTTCCGCTCTACCTTTTAGTGTTCTATGGGATATTCACACCTTTTTTTTCACCGCATTTTATAGATTATGGTTGTAAATTCTCACCCACTCTTATCCGAAGACCTCTCCTCCTGCTTTGGTTAATATATAGTCGGGCATTCGAACCTTTTCTTACCCGCTTTTTACAAATTATGGTCGAACATTCACACCTACTTGCAGCCGAACACCTCCGCTCCCGCTTTTGATGGTGTATAGTCGGGCTTTCGAGCCTTTTCTTCCCCGGTTTTTACAAATTATGGTTGGACATTCAGACCTTGCAGCCGAAAACCTCCGCTCCCTCTTTTGATCATACATTGTCAGGCATTCGCACCTACTTGCAGCCGAATACTTCCGCTCCACCTTTTAGTGATGTATGGTTGGCATTTGCACCTTTTCTTACCCTTTCTTACCCTACTGATTGCTTAAGATTAAGTTGTTTTTTCTCAAACTACAACATTTTTTTAATTGTTGAAACTTGATTTGAAGTGGATAAATAAGGAGGACAAACAGTTTTAAGTCAGGCTGATAGAAGGAATTAATTTTATAGCAACTTCTGTATTTCGTCATATGTCGAGAGATGCTTATTGCTGAAGAAGTACAAAGCACAACGTTGTTTATCGTTGAAACTTGATTAGACATGAATAAATATGAAGGACAAAGCAGTCTTAACTTGGTTAGAGTTAAGGAATTCGTTTTATAGGAGAATCCGAATTCGTGCATAACTCGTAAAATAGAGCTTATTTTCGGATTCCTGAAGAATGAGTCTGGTTCTTTCTCATAATACAAAGTTTGTTGTTTATTGTTGAAACTTCATCAGAAGTGAAGAAATAAATGAATGCCTATCAACAAATGTGGGATCTAAACTCTAGTGCTTCCTCTAAAATAATTTCCTTTCTCAATTCAGAAATGTGTGTGTGTAAGTCACAACACCCGTGACACCAAAACGGCTTTCTTTTCTCTCTTTTCTCTACACTCTGCTCTGGGAGCGAGGCGAGTGTGGGCTAACCGGGAGAATTGCTTGAAAGAAACGCGACACCGAATGAGTGGTCAGAACAAAGCCTCAATACGGTGTTCCCGTGGTGTTTGTGGCTGCCTTGTCTTTTGCACAGAGTAAAAGACAAGGCAGCCATCGAATAGGGCCCGATTGTTCCTACTTGGTCAGCCGAGGAGCAAGGGGGGGGAGCAAGCGTCTCAACCAAGCAAATCTCACCAAGTAGGAACAATCGGGCCCTATTCGATGGCTGCAACACCTGAAAGAGATATTGATGCGAGACCCGATCAAAAGCTTTTTCAAAGTCTAAATTTAAGATGACAAGCCGGGTGTTTCTGTCTCTAGCGTAATCAATGATGTCTCGAATCAGTACGAGGCTGTCGGTGAGTTGTCTCTCTGAGATGGCACAAGCCTGGTCTGGGTGAATTACCTCCTCTAAAACAGAGGACATCCGTGTCGTTAAAACCTTGCTAAAAAGTTTACAGTCAAAGTTTAAAAGTGTGATGGGCCTCCAATTCTTTAGGTCAGTCTTATCATTTTTATCAGAAGTGAAGAAATAAATGAATGCCTATCAACAAATGTGGGATCTAAACTCTAGTGCTTCCTCTAAAATAATTTCCTTTCTCAATTTAGAAATGTGTGTGTGTAAGTCACAACACCCGTGACACCAAAACGGCTTTCTTTTCTCTACACTCTGCACTATGAGCACACACACCAAATCAGAAAGGCTTTTTTCTCTCTTTTCTACATTATGGACTGTGGGGACATAAAACCGCTCTCTCTTTTTTTTTTTATCGTGTGCCAGGGCGTTGTCTCACGTATTAGATTATGCTTAAGATACGAATGGGTTTATCAGTCACATCAGAATCCATACATACTGATCCTCCCGTAATAAAATGGTCGGATCTTATCAAACACACTTTGTTTCTTGTGACAATCAAGTCAGCGAAACAGCGTATACACGTCAAGACACTGAATCAAGTTTGCCACAAGAACTCATAAGTTTGGCAGTATTGCTCTGCCGTCAGCAATCATACACCCATTTTATTTTCGTGAGACATGTGCAAGCACCTGTTCATCTACTGTTCTATCACTATGAATTAGTGATCTATTATCAATAAGGATACTTCTACAACTACTATCAAAGTATGTCCGGACTTCTTATGTTGTCAGTTGCTATATATGAATAAATGCGTAGCTACTGACAAGCATTAAGCATGTCACACAGCCCAAACATATAACATTTCAGGACACACCACACAGTTAACAACCACAGTGAAGTGTGTCAAAGCCCAAACATGTAACATTCAACAGGACACTTACACAACACATTCAAATCAAACAGTCAGACAACATACAAGAACATATACCCCAGCCGGCATTGCTCCCTGCCTATTTTCGTACAGCACACTATGTGTGCGCACACCTTTATTCACAAACTCTTCAACTTATACTCTTTTACCGAAGCTGCTACAGCTCGATTGGCCGAATACCCTTTGATCCTATTTCGGTGAATTTGACATCTGCCTTACATATAACCGATTAGCGGTTTAGCAGTTTTAATTTAGTTTGAGTGAAGGAATTCATTTTATAGCAAAATCCGAAATCGTGAAGAACTCATGAAAGTAAGCTTATTCTCGGATTCCTGAAACTTTAGATTTGCTCTTTCTTTTACTGCAAAGTACAACGTGTTTTTTTTTGTTTAAATCTTTCTAGACATGGTAAATATTAAGGACAAAGCAGTTTTCACATAGTTTGAGTGAAGGAATTCATTTTATAGATAAAATCCCAAGAGTCTGCTGAGAAAAGAGAGTGAATGCGAAGTAGACTTTAACACGGCTATGGGAGCGAGCCGAGTGTGGGCTAACCGGGAGAATTGCTTGAAAGAAACGCGACACCGAATGAGCTATCAGAACAAAGCCTCAATACGGGATTCTCGTGGTGTTTTTGTTGCTGCCTTGTCTTTTGCACAGAGTAAAAGACAAGGCAGCCATCGAATAGGGCCCGATTGTTCCTAGTTGGTCAGCCGAGGAGCAAGGGGGGGGGGGGGGGGGCAAGCGTCTCAACCAAGCAAAGCTCACCATGGGGAAGGTGGCTATGCCAACTAGCCTGATGCCCTGCTCCCGCAGTGACGGATAATCGTACTCTGGTTTCTCTTCATAACGTACAAGTCTTTCGCCTTTTACTAAAGCTTTCTGTGGAGAGCAGCACTAATGAGTTGTTTCTATTTTTGGCAGGCTTTACCTTTGCGGGTGAAGCCCTTTCTGTCTGTGCAAAAGAAATCTTCTTACTGTGCAGAGTGACTTCTCTGAGTAGAGTCGCCTTACTTGTTGCGACTGTGCCGATGTTCGAAGCTGGAGTGCAAAGTTGTTGCTTGAATGGTGCTTGCTGGAGCGTGCGGGAGTGCAAAGTTATACCATTTAAAAGGGCTGAAGAGTGCTCAGTGCAGCGGGTGGGCGACACTCTGGCCACCTTGAAAACCGAGGTTACATCCACTACCAGGGGCAGCCCAAGTTCTGCCGCAAGTGTGGTGAGCATGGGCACCTGGTTGAGGCTTGTACCAAGGTGTTATGTGGGAAGAGCAGAGAAATTGGGCAAACTTTTGGAGAGTGTCCAAATGGCAGGAAATGTAATCTCTGTGGAGAATTAAATCACCTCTTCAGAGATTGCCCTAAATCTTTTGCCAACAAATTAAAGACGGTAAAGCCACAGTCAAGCCAACAAAGAGAAGGACCAAAGGTGGCAGTTGGTGAACAAAGTGAAGAGGTTGACCCAATAAATTCAAACTTCCCGCCAAAAGCTTGGATTGGAAGTGAGGAGCAAAAAGGGGAGGGGCCTGTAGAGGCCTCACCACTCAGTGTTGAAGTCTGTGAGAATTCACAGGCAGAGGGTGGAGCTACGCTAAATGAGGAGGAAGAGCAGACAGGTGAGTCTAGTGAAGATACTCACCTCCCCGAAGGTCAACAGCCGAAGAGGACGGCATCTGAGCCTCTGATTCCCCAGTGGTATCAGAGAAGAGGGGAAGGGTTAGGTCCCTTTCAGACAGTTCTTCAGTGGAAGAACCTAGAGTCTTCCCCTCCGACTCACAAAATGAGGTCTCCTTTTTAACTTCAGCTCTGCAATCGACCCCCAGGGACTCAAAGTTAAATGCAACATTGCGTCAGAGGCCAACACCGAGAGTCCGAAAAGGAAATATAGATCACCCTACTCACTTTTCACCTAAAGAAATGAAGGAAGAGCTAGTTTCCCAAGAAATAACCTGTGTGTAATTTGTTTTGATAACTTAGAAAAACGAAAATGACATACCTACTTTCCTTTATCCTTTTAATGGTTCTCACCTTCTCAACACTAAATGTGAGAAGTGTGAAATCAAAGACAAGAGCCCAGAGTATTTTATCCTTCTTAGACTCCATAAAATCAGATGTGTTTTTAATACAAGAATGTGGACTACCTTTTTTAAAAAACCATAGACAATGGGAGGAAATGTGGCCCCATTTATCGATATGGAGTGGCTCAAATCAAAATAAAAAGGATGGTGTGGCCATTCTAATTAAAAATCCGCATGTTCTGGTGAAAGGTAGCACAGTGGTGAGAGACGGACGGGCACTTTTAGCACACTTGAATTTTATGGGGCAAGACTTTAACCTCTTAAATATTTATGGTTTCAATGGAAAAAATGAAAGGTATGACCTTTTAGAAGATATACAGCTTTACATGCTAGGGCAAGTACCTTTAGTTGTAGGAGGGGATTTTAACTGTATCTTGAGCAGGAAAGATAGAAAAAGAGCAGGGGTAGATTTTAAAGTGGATAAGACTTCGATTTTACTTCAGGGCATATGCAGGGATTTTAAGCTTACAAACTGTTTTAAAACCATGCATCCCAGAGAGGAGGGCTTCACCTGGTTTAGTCATGATGGCACCAGAGCCTCTCGCATTGATTATTTCTTTACTAGAGATTGCCCACCCACTGATGTTAGATTAACCCCTGTTTTCTTTTCAGACCACCTTATGCTCTCCTGCACCCTTTCACCCCCTTCTGGTGTGACGGTAGGAAGTGGTCTGTGGAAACTCAACTGTTCCCTGTTGGAGGATGAAATCATAGTCAGTCAGTACAGGGAATGTTATAAAGAGTGGCAGACCCTTCAAGACCTCTACGAAACACATGCACAATGGTGGGAAATGGTGAAGGAAACGACCCAGACTTTTTTTAAACAGCAAGGTAAACGTAAAAAAAGGAAAGAGAATAGATGTATGATGGGACTACATAAACGCTTACAGCGCTACTTTAAACTAAATCAGTGTGGCATAGACTTTAAAGAAGAAATCAAAGATGTCAAAAAGGAAATGTCAGTTTTAGCAGAAATAAAGAGTAAAGGAATTTTTGTAAGAAGCAGGGAGCAGGAAATTGAGGAAGGTGAAAAAGAAAGAAAGTTATAAATAAAAAGGAGTGTATTCAAAATCTAAAAAGAGAAGATGGGTTTTTAACAAAATCCACACAAGAGATGATTGAAACTGTACATACCTTTTATAGTAACATGTACAAAGAGAAACCAGTGCACTTGGAAACATCGGCAGAAATCTTAAAATTCGTTGACAAAACCGTAAAAGAGAATGCACACTTGACACAGAATTTTACTGCTTTAGAGTTAAAAAAATGCCTAACAGGTTTTAAGAGAAGTCGAGCTCCGGGTTTAGACGGGCTTCCTGCAGAATTCTATCTGACCTATTGGGACCTTTTATCATCAGACATTTTAGATGTTTTTAAAGATTTTGAAAAACTCGACCGACTGCCTGACAGTTTTAGAGTGGGAATAGTGACTCTACTTTATAAAAAAAATTATAAGACTGACCTAAAGAATTGGAGGCCCATCACACTTTTAAACTTTGACTGTAAACTTTTTAGCAAGGTTTTAGCGACACGGATGTCCTCTGTTTTAGAGGAGGTAATTCACCCAGACCAAGCTTGTGCCATCTCAGGGAGACAACTCACCGACAGCCTCGTACTGATTCGAGACATCATTGATTACGCTAGAGACAGAAACACCCGGCTTGTCATCTTAAATTTAGACTTTGAAAAAGCATTTGATCGGGTCTCGCATCAATATCTCTTTCAGGTGTTGAAGTAGAAACCAAGTAGAAACAATCTATTCGATGCACAGAGTAAAAGACAAGGCAGCCACAAACACCACGGGAACACGGTATTGAGGCTTTGTTCTGACCACTCATTCGGTGTCGCGTTTCTTTCAAGCAATTCTCCCGGTTAGCCCGCACTCGGCTCGCTCCCAGAGCCGTGTTAACGTCCACTTCGCATTCACTCTCTTTTCTCAGCAGATTAAAAGAAAGTTTCATCTTGGGCTCCCTGAAACTTCCATCCTGCACCGCTGTTTGCTTTTTCACAAGAGCAGAGGAGAGCGCACCGTTCCCAGCGGCACTGCAGTACCGGGTCGAGGCTTGGAGTGAACGGAGCAAGCTTCTTTTTCAACTCCTATTCTTAAAAATCCATTTAATATGTTGTCCTCGTATAGAGGACATATTAAACTGATAAGAACAGATACTACACTTGATCTTAGCCAAAAGGCCGAGAAGCGATAACTGTCCACTGTTTCAGGTCCGAGGGCCCTTGCTGGCACAATGCGCACTTGTAGCAGTGTTCTTTTTATGGCCATAGGTGGCCAGAGTGTCACGTTGCACCTCCGCCCACCCGCTGCACTGAGCACTCTTCAGCCCTTTTAAATGGTATAACTTTGCACTCCCGCATGCTCCAGCAAGCACCATTCAAGCAACAACTTTGCACTCCAGCTTCGAACATCGGCACAGTCGCAACAAGTAAGGCGACTCTACTCAGAGAAGTCACTCTGCAAAGTAGCAAGATTTCTTTTGCACAGACAGAAAGGGCTTCACCCGCAAAGGTAAAGCCTGCCAATAATAGAAACAACTCATTAGTGCTGCTCTCCACGGAAGTCTTTAGTAAAAGGCGAAAGACTTGTATGTTATGAAGAGAAACCAGAGTACGATTATCCGTCACTGCGGGAGCAGGGCATCAGGCTAGTTGGTATAGCCACCTTCCCCATGGTGAGCTTTGCTTGGTTGAGACGCTTGCCCCCCCCTTGCTCCTCGGCTGACCAAGTAGGAACAATCGGGCCCTATTCGATGGCTGCCTTGTCTTTTACTCTATGCAAAAGACAAGGCAGCAACAAAAACACCACGAGAATCCCGTATTGAGGCTTTGTTCTGACCGCTCATTCGGTGTCGCGTTTCTTTCAAGCAATTCTCCCGGTTAGCCCACACTCGGCTCGCTCCCATAGCCGTGTTAAAGTCTACTTCGCATTCACTCTCTTTTCTCTGCAGACTCTTGGGATTTTATCTATAAAATGAATTCCTTCACTCAAACTATGTTAAAACTGCTTTGTCGTTCATATTTACCATGTCTAGAAAGATTTAAACAAAAAAAACAACGTTGTACTTTGCAGTAAAAGAAAGAGCAAATCTAAAGTTTCAGGAATCCGAGAATAAGCTTACTTTCATGAGTGCTTCACGATTTCGGATTTTGCTATAAAATGAATTCCTTCACTCAAACTAAATTAAAACTGCTAAACCGCTAATCTGTTACATGTAAGGCAGATGTCAAATTCACCGAAATAGGATCAAAGGGTATTCGGCCAATCGAGCTGTAGCAGCTTCGGTAAAAGAGTATAAGTTGAAGAGTTTGTGAATAAAGGTGTGCGCACACATATTGAGCTGTAGGAAAATAGGCAGGGAGCAATGCCGGCTGGGGTATATGTTCTTGTATGTTGTCTGACTGTTTGATTTGAATGTGTTGTGTAAGTGTCCTGTTGAATGTTTGGGCTTTGACACTTCACTGTGGTTGTTAACTGTGTGGTGTGTCCTGAAATGTTATATGTTTGGGCTGTGTGACATGCTTAATGCTTGTCAGTAGCTACCCACTTATTCATATATAGCAACTGACAACATAAGAAGTCTGGACATACTTTGATAGTAGTTGTAGAAGTATCCTTATTGATAATAGATAAACTAATTCATAGTGATAGAACAGTAGATGAACAGGTGCCTGCACATGTCTCACGAAAATAAAATGGGTGTATGATTGCTGACGGCAGAGCAATACTGCCAAACTTATGAGTTCTTGTGGCAAACTTGATTCAGTGTCTTGACGTGTATACGCTGTTTCGCTGACTTGATTGTCACAAGAAACAAAGTGTGTTTGATATGCCAACCATACATACCTAAAAGGTGGAGCGGAAGTATTCAGCTGCAAGTAGGTGTGAATGTTCGACCATAATTTGTAAAAAGCGGGTAAGAAAAGGTTAGAATGCCCGACTATATATTAACAAAAGCGGGAGGAGAGGTCTTCGGATGAGAGTGGTTGAAAATTTCCGACCATAATGTATAAAATGCGGTAAAAAAAGGTGTGATAGAACACTAAAAGGTGGAGCGGAAGTGTTCGGCTGCAAGAAGGTGTGAATGTCCGACTATATTTGGTGAAAAGCAGGTGAAGCAAGGTCTGAATGCCCAACCTTACATCATCAAAAGCGAGATCAGAGTTGTTTGGCTGCAAGAAGGCCATAGTTTGCCAAAAGCGGGTAAGGTGCGAATGTCCGACTAAATATCAACAAAATTTGGGGAGGAGGGCTTCGGATGCAAGTGGGTGTGAATATCCCACCATACAAGTATGGTGGAGAGGAAGCTGTGAATAGCCGACCATAGTTTGGAAAAAGCGGGTAAGAAAAGGTTTGAATACCCGAACATACACCATCAAAAGAGGGAGCGGAGGTGTTCCGCTGTACGAAGGTGTGAATGTCCGACCATACTTGGTAAAAAGCGGGTAAGAAAAGGTTAAAATACCCGACTGTATACAATCAATAGCGGGAGCGGATGTGTTCGGCTACAAGAAGATGTGAAAGTCCGACCATGGTTTGTAAAAAGCGGGTAAGAAAAGGTGCGAATGTCCGACAATGTATGATCAAAAGAGAGAGCGGAGGTTTTCGGATACAAGAAGGTTTGAATGTCCCACCATAGTTTGTAAAAAGCGCGTAAGAAAAGGTTCGAATGCCCGACTATACACCATCAAAAGCGGGAGCAGAGGTGTTCCGCTGTAAGACGGTGTGAATGTCCGACCATAGTTGGTAAAAAGCGGGTAAGAAAAGGTTAAAATACCCGACTGTACACAATCAATAGCGGGAGCGGAGTTGTTCGGCTACAAGAATGTGTGAAAGTCCGACCATGGTTTGTAAAAACCGGAAAGAAAAGGCTCGAAAGCCCGACTATACACCATCAAAAAGAAGGTTTGAATGTCCATCAATAATTGCTTTAAAACAAGAAAGTAAATTTTCGAATATCAAACCGCACATGGTCATAAGCGGGAGAGGAGGTGTTCGGCTGCAAGAAGGTGTGAATGTCCACCCATAATTCATGAAAAATGGGTAAAAAAAAGGTGCGAATGCCTAACAATACATTATCAAAAGCAGGTGTGAATGTCAGATCATAATTTGTAAAAAGCTGATGAGAAAGGGTGAGAATGCCCGACTATACACCATCAAAAGCGGGAGCAGAGGTGTTCCGCTGTAAGACGGTGTGAATGTCCGACCATAGTTGGTAAAAAGCGGGTAAGAAAAGGTTAAAATACCCGACTGTACACAATCAAAAGCAAGATCAGAGTTGTTTGGCTGCAAGAAGGCCATAGTTTGCCAAAAGCGGGTAAGGTGCGAATGTCCGACTAAATATCAACAAAATTTGGGGAGGAGGGCTTCGGATGCAAGTGGGTGTGAATATCCCACCATACAAGTATGGTGGAGACGAAGCTGTGAATAGCCGACCATAGTTTGGAAAAAGCGGGTAAAAAAAGGTTTGAATGCCCGAACATACACCATCAAAAGAGGGAGCGGAGGTGTTCCGCTGTACGAAGGTGTGAATGTCCGACCATACTTGGTAAAAAGCGGGTAAGAAAAGGTTAAAATACCCGACTGTATACAATCAATAGCGGGAGCGGATGTGTTCGGCTACAAGAAGATGTGAAAGTCCGACCATGGTTTGTAAAAAGCGGGTAAGAAAAGGTGCGAATGTCCGACAATGTATGATCAAAAGAGAGAGCGGAGGTTTTCGGATACAAGAAGGTTTGAATGTCCCACCATAGTTTGTAAAAAGCGCGTAAGAAAAGGTTCGAATGCCCGACTATACACCATCAAAAGCGGGAGCAGAGGTGTTCCGCTGTAAGACGGTGTGAATGTCCGACCATAGTTGGTAAAAAGCGGGTAAGAAAAGGTTAAAATACCCGACTGTACACAATCAATAGCGGGAGCGGAGTTGTTCGGCTACAAGAATGTGTGAAAGTCCGACCATGGTTTGTAAAAACCGGAAAGAAAAGGCTCGAAAGCCCGACTATACACCATCAAAAAGAAGGTTTGAATGTCCATCAATAATTGCTTTAAAACAAGAAAGTAAATTTTCGAATATCAAACCGCACATGGTCATAAGCGGGAGAGGAGGTGTTCGGCTGCAAGAAGGTGTGAATGTCCACCCATAATTCATGAAAAATGGGTAAAAAAAAGGTGCGAATGCCTAACAATACATTATCAAAAGCAGGTGTGAATGTCAGATCATAATTTGTAAAAAGCTGATGAGAAAGGGTGAGAATGCCCGACTATACACCATCAAAAGCGGGAGCAGAGGTGTTCCGCTGTAAGACGGTGTGAATGTCCGACCATAGTTGGTAAAAAGCGGGTAAGAAAAGGTTAAAATACCCGACTGTACACAATCAATAGCGGGAGCGGAGTTGTTCGGCTACAAGAAGGTGTGAAAGTCCGACCATGGTTTGTAAAAACCGGAAAGAAAAGGCTCGAAAGCCCGACTATACACCATCAAAAAGAAGGTTTGAATGTCCATCAATAATTGCTTTAAAACAAGAAAGTAAATTTTCGAATATCAAACCGCACATGGTCATAAGCGGGAGAGGAGGTGTTCGGCTGCAAGAAGGTGTGAATGTCCACCCATAATTCATGAAAAATGGGTAAAAAAAAGGTGCGAATGCCTAACAATACATTATCAAAAGCAGGTGTGAATGTCAGATCATAATTTGTAAAAAGCTGATGAGAAAGGGTGAGAATGCCCGACTATACACCATCAAATGCGGGAGCGGAGGTGTTCGGCTCTGAGTAGGTGTGAATGTCCGACCATAATTGCTGAAGAATGTGTTAGAAAAGGTAAGAATGCTGGACCATACATCATCAAAAGCGGGAGAGGTGGTGTTCGGCTGCAAAAAGGTGTGACTGTTTGACTAAAGTTTGTAAAAAGTGGGTGAGACAAGGTGCGAATGCCTGACAATGTATGATCAAAAGCGGGAGCGGAGGTGTTCAGCTGCAAGAAGGTCTACATGTCCATCAATAATTGCTAGAAAACATGAAAAAAACTTTTCGAAAATCAAACCGCACATGATCATAAGTGGGATAGGAGGTGTTCAGCTGTGAGTAGGTGTGAATGTCCGATCATAATTGCTGAAAAATGTGTTAGAAAAGGTAAGAATACTGGACCATACATCATCAAAAGCGGGAGAGGTGGTGTTGGGCTGCAAGAAGGTGTGAAAGTCCGACAATGGTTTGTAAAAAGCGGGTAATAAAAGGTTCGAATGCCCGAATATACATAATCAAAAACGGAAGCGGAGTTGTTCGGATGCAAGAAGGTGTGAACGTCCAACCAAAGTTTGTAAAAAGCAGTGAAAAGCGAGAAAAAGCTTTTCGTGAGTTCAGCATGATTTGGGATTTTGCTTAAAAATGCATTACTTCACTCAAACTATGTTAAAACTGATTTGTCCTTCATATTTACCATGTCTAGAAAGATTTAAACAAAAAAACAACGTTGTACTTTGCAGTAAAAGAAAGAGCAAATCTAAAGTTTCAGGAATCCGAGTATAAGCCTGCTTTCATGAGTTCTGCACGATTTCGGATTTTGCTATAAAATGAATTGCTTTGCTCAAACCAAGTTAAAACTGCTTTGTCCTTCCATATTCATCAATGTCTAGATCGACTTCAACAAAGAAAAACATTGGACTTTGCAGTAGAAGAAGTTGAAATCCATCTACACATTGATAAATATGAAGGACAAAGCAGTTCCCACTTGCCCATAAGAAAATAAGCTTATTCTCGGATTCCTGATCCTTCAGTTTTGCTCTTTCTTCTACTGCAAAATACAACGTTGTTCTTTGTTGAAGTCGATCTAGACATTGATAAATATGAATGAAAAAGCAGTTTTAACTTGGTTTGAGTGAAGGAATTGATTTTATAGATAAAATCCCAAATCATTCAGAACTCCTCAAAAGGGGCGTATGGCTTAATCACAAGTGTGGCTCTTTCTCATTCAGGGTAGTATGAGGAAGTTTATGCTTGAAATATATGTAGAAATGGGTACATATGAAGGACAAAGCAGTGTTAACTTAGTTTGAGTGAAGGAATTCATTTTATACATAAAATCCCAAATCATGCAGAACGTATGAAAAGAAGCTTATTCTCGGATTCCTGATCCTTCAGTTTTGCTCTTTCTTCTACTGCAAAATACAATGTTGTTCTTTGTTGAAGTCGATCTAGACATTGATAAATATGAAGGAAAAAGCAGTTTTAACTTGGTTTGAGTGAATGAATTCATTTTATACATAAAATCCGAAATCGTGCAGAACTCATGAAAATAAGCTTATTCTCGGATTCCTAAAACTTTTGATTTGCTCTTTCTTTTATTGCAAAGTACAACGTTGTTTTTTTGTTTAAATCTATCGAGACATTGATAAATATGAAGGTAAAAGCCGTTTTAACATAGTTTGATTGAAGGAATTAATTTTATAGATAAAATCCCAAACCATGCAGAACTCCTCAAAAGGGGCGTATGGCTTAATCACAAGTGTGGCTCTTTCTCATTCAGGGTAGTATGAGGAAGTTTATGCTTGAAATATATGTAGAAATGGGTACATATGAAGGACAAAGCAGTGTTAACTTAGTTTGCGTGAAGGAATTCATTTTATACATAAAATCCGAAATCGTGCAGAACTCATGAAAATAAGCTTATTCTCGGATTCCTAAAACTTTTGATTTGCACTTTCTTTTACTGCAAAGTACAACGTTGGTTTTTGTTGAAATCTATCTAGACATTGATAAATACCAGCCGAAACTCTGCTGCCGCTTTTGATAATTTATGGTTGGGCATTCTTACCTTTTCTTACCCGCTTTTTACAAATTATGATCTTACATTCACACCTACTTGCAGTCGAACACCTTCTCATCCACTTATGATCATGTGCGGTTGGTCTTTCGCACCTTTTCTTACCCATTTTTCAGTAATTATGGGTGGACATTCAGACCTTCTTGCAGCCGAAAACCTCCGCTCCTCTTTTGATCATACATTGTCGGGCATTCACACCTTGTCTTACCCGCTTTTTACAAACTTTAGTCGGACATTCAAACCTTCTTGCAGCTGAACCACCTCCGCTCCCTGTTTTGATCATATATGGTCTGGCAATACTACCTTTTCTTACCCGTTTGTGAGTAATTATGGCTGGACATTCACACCTACTTGCAGCCGAACACAACCTCTCCCGCTTTTGATGATATATGGTCCGGCATTCTTACCTTTTCTAACACATTTTTCAGCAATTATGGTCGGACATTCACACCTACTCACAGACGAACACCTCCGCTCCCACATTTGATAGTGTATAGTCGGGCATTCTCACCCTTTCTCAACAGCTTTTTGCAAATTATGATCTGATATTCACACCTACTTGCAGTCGAACAGCTCTGCTCCCGCTTTTGATTATGTTTGGTTGGATATTCGAACATTTTCTTAACTGCTTTTTACAAACTTTGGTCGGACGTTCACACCGTCTTGCAGCCGAACACCTCCGCTTCCGCTTTTGATGGTATATAGTCGGGCATTCGAGCCTTTTCTTACCCGCCTATTACTTACTATGGTTGGACATTCAAACCTTCTTGTAGCCGAACACATCCGCTCCTGCTTTTGATGATGTATGTTTGGCATTCGCACTTTTTCTTACCCATTTTTCAGTAATTTTTGGTCGGACATTCAGACCTTCTTGCACCTGAACACCTCTGCTCCCGCTTTTGATGGTGTATAGTCGGGCTTTCGAACCTTTTCTTCCCCGATTTTTACAAATTGTGGTTGGACATTCAGACCTTGCAGCCGAAAACCTCCGCTCCCTCTTTTGATCATACATTGTCGGGCATTCGCCCCTTGTCTTACACGGTTTTTACAAACTTTAGTCAGACATTCACACCTTGCAGCTGAACCACCTCCATTCCCTGTTTTGATCATGTGTGGTCTGGAAATAATACCTTTTCTTCCCCCGTTTGTGAGTAATTATGGCTGGACATTCACACCTACTTGCAGCTGAAAAACCACCTCTCCCGCTTTTGATGATGTATTGTCCGGCATTCTAGTCTTTTCTATCACATTTTTCAGCAATTATGATCAGACATTCACACCTACTTGCAGTCGAACAACTCTGCTCCCGCTTTTGATTATGTTCGGTTGGATATTCAAACCTTTTCTTAACTGCTTTTTACAAACTTTGGTCGGACGTTCACACCTTCTTGCAGCCGAACACCTCTGCTTCCGCTTTTGATGGTATATATTCGGGTATTCGAACCTTCTCTTACCCGCTTTTTACAAACCATGGTTGGACTTTCATACCTTCTTGTAGCTGAACAACTCCACTCCTGCTTTTGATGATTTATGGTTGGACATTCGCATCTTTTCCTACCCATTTTTCAGTAATTATGGGTGGATATTCACATCTTCTTGCAGCTGAACACCTACTCTCCCGCTAATGATCATGTAAGGTTTGATATTCGAAAATTTTCTTTCATGTTTTAAAGCAATTATTAATGGACATTCACACCTACTTGCAGCCGAACACCACCTCTCCCGCTTTTGATGATGTATGGACCGGCATTCTTACCTTTTCTAAAACATTTTTCAGCAATTATGGTTGGAGATTCACACCTACTCACAGCCCAACACCTCCGCTCCCGCATTTGATGGTGTATATTCGGGCATACGAACCTGTTCTTACCCGCTTTTTACAAACCCTGGTCGGACTTTCACACCTTCTTGTAGCTGAACAACTCCGCTCCCTCTTTTGATTGTGTACAGTCGGGCATACAAACCTGTTCTTACCCGCTTTTTACAAACTATGGTCGGACATTCAAACCTTCTTGTAGCCGAACACATCCACTCCTGCTTTTGATGATGTATGGTTGGGCATTCGCACCTTTTCTTACCCATTTTTCAGTAATTATGGGTGGATATTCACACCTTCTTGCAGCGGAACACCTCCTCTCCCGCTTATGATTATGTGCGGTTTGATATTCGAAAATTTTCTTTCATGTTTTATAGCAATTATTGATGGACATTCATATCTTCTTGAAGCCGAACACATCCACTGCTGCTTTTGATGATGTATGGTTGGGCATTCGAACCTACTTGTTGCCCGTTTTTCATTAATTATGGGTGGACATTCACACCTTGTCGCAGCCAAACACCTCCGCTCCCTGTTTTGATCATGTATGTTTTGACATTCGCACCTTTTCTCACCTGCTTTTTACCATTGTCGTTCAATCACAGCTTCCTCTCCATCATACTTGTATGGTAGGAAATTCTCACCCACTCTCATCCGAAGACCTCTCCTCCCGCTTTTGTTAATATTTAGTCGGGCATTCGAACCTTTTCTTACCCACTTTTTACAAATTATGGTCGAACATTCACACCTACTTGCAGCTGAATACTTCCGCTCCACCTTTTAGTGATGTATGGTTGGCATTTGCACCTTTTGTTACCCTCTTTTTATACTGATTGCTGAAGATTAAGTTGTTCTTTCTCAAACTACAATTTTTTTTTAATTGTTGAAACTTGATTTGAAGTGGATAAATAAGGAGGACAAACAGTTTTAAGTCACGCTGATAGAAGAAATTAATTTTATAGCAAAATCTGTATTTCGTCATATGTCGAAAGATGCTTATTGCTGAAGAAGTTCTTTCTCATTCTACAAAGTACAACGTTGTTTATCGTTGAAACTTGATTAGACATGAATAAATATGAAGGACAAAGCAGTCTTAACTTGGTTTGAGTTAATTAATTCGTTTTATAGGAGAATCCGAATTCGTGCTTATTTTCGGATTCCTGAAGAATGAGTCTGGTTCTTTCTCATAATACAAAGTTTGTTGTTTATTGTTGAAACTTCATCAGAAGTGAAGAAATAAATGAATGCCTATCAACAAATGTGGGATCTAAACTCTACTGCTTCCTCTAAAATAATTTCTTTTCTCAATTCAGAAATGTGTGTGTGTAAGTCACAACACCCGTGACACCAAAACGGCTTTCTTTTCTCTCTTTTCTCTACACTCTGCACTATGAGCACACACACCAAATCAGAAAGGCTTTTTTCTCTCTTTTCTACATTATGGACTGTGGGGACACAAAACCGCTCTCTCTTTTTTTTTTTGATTGTGTGCCAGGGCGTTGTCTCACGTATTAGATTATGCTTAAGATACGAATGGGTTTATCAGTCACATCAGAATCCATACATACTGATCCTCCCGTAATAAAATGGTCGGATCTTATCAAACACACTTTGTTTCTTGTGACAATCAAGTCAGCGAAACAGCGTATACACGTCAAGACACTGAATCAAGTTTGCCACAAGAACTCATAAGTTTGGCAGTATTGCTCTGCCGTCAGCAATCATACACCCATTTTATTTTCGTGAGACATGTGCAGGCACCTGTTCATCTACTGTTCTATCACTATGAATTAGTTTATCTATTATCAATAAGGATACTTCTACAACTACTATCAAAGTATGTCCAGACTTCTTATGTTGTCAGTTGCTATATATGAATAAGTGGGTAGCTACTGACAAGCATTAAGCATGTCACACAGCCCAAACATATAACATTTCAGGACACACGACACAGTTAACAACCACAGTGAAGTGTCAAAGCCCAAACATTTAACAGGACACTTACACAACACATTCAAATCAAACAGTCAGACAACATACAAGAACATATACCCCAGCCGGCATTGCTCCCTGCCTATTTTCCTACAGCTCAATATGTGTGCGCACACCTTTATTCACAAACTCTTCAACTTATACTCTTTTACCGAAGCTGCTACAGCTCGATTGGCCGAATACCCTTAGATCCTATTTCGGTGAATTTGACATCTGCCTTACATGTAACAGATTAGCGGTTTAGCAGTTTTAATTTAGTTTGAGTGAAGGAATTCATTTTATAGCAAAATCCGAAATCGTGAAGCACTCATGAAAGTAAGCTTATTCTCGGATTCCTAAAACTTTAGATTTGCTCTTTCTTTTACTGCAAAGTACAACGTTGTTTTTTTTGTTTAAATCTTTCTAGATATGGTAAATATGAACGACAAAGCAGTTTTAACATAGTTTGAGTGAAGGAATTCATTTTATAGATAAAATCCCAAGAGTCTGCAGAGAAAAGAGAGTTAATGCGAAGTAGACTTTAACACGGCTATGGGAGCGAGCCGAGTGTGGGCTATCCGGGAGAATTGCTTGAAAGAAACGCGACACCGAATGAGCGGTCAGAACAAAGCCTCAATACGGGATTCTCGTGGTGTTTTTGTTGCTGCCTTGTCTTTTGCATAGAGTAAAAGACAAGGCAGCCATCGAATAGGGCCCGACTGTTCCTACTTGGTCAGCCGAGGAGCAAGGGGGGGGGCAAGCGTCTCAACCAAGCAAAGCTCACCATGGGGAAGGTGGCTATACCAACTAGCTTGATGCCCTGCTCCCGCAGTGACGGATAATCGTACTCTGGTTTCTCTTCATAACATACAAGTCTTTCGCCTTTTACTAAAGACTTCCGTGGAGAGCAGCACTAATGAGTTGTTTCTATTATTGGTAGGCTTTACCTTTGCGGGTGAAGCCCTTTCTGTCTGTGCAAAAGAAATCTTGCTACTTTGCAGAGTGACTTCTCTGAGTAGAGTTGCCTTACTTGTTGCGACTGTGCCGATGTTCGAAGCTGGAGTGCAAAGTTGTTGCTTGAATGGTGCTTGCTGGAGCATGCGGGAGTGCAAAGTTATACCATTTAAAAGGGCTGAAGAGTGCTCAGTGCAGCGGGTGGGCGGAGGTGCAACGTGACACTCTGGCCACCTATGGCCATAAAAAGAACACTGCTACAAGTGCGCATTGTGCCAGCAAGGGCCCTCGGACCTGAAACAGTGGACAGTTATCGCTTCTCGGCCTTTTGGCTAAGATCAAGTGTAGTATCTGTTCTTATCAGTTTAATATGTCCTCTATACGAGGACAACATATTAAATGGATTTTTAAGAATAGGAGTTGAAAAAGAAGCTTGCTCCGTTCACTCCAAGCCTCGACCCGGTACTGCAGTGCCGCTGGGAACGGTGCGCTCTCCTCTGCTCTTGTGAAAAAGCAAAGAGCGGTGCAGGATGGAAGTTTCAGGGAGCCCAAGATGAAACTTTCTTTTAATCTGCTGAGAAAAGAGAGTGAATGCGAAGTGGACTTTAACACGGCTCTGGGAGCGAGCCGAGTGCGGGCTAACCGGGAGAATTGCTTGAAAGAAACGCGACACCGAATGAGTGGTCAGAACAAAGCCTCAATACGGTGTTCCCCTGGTGTTTGTGGCTGCCTTGTCTTTTGCACAGAGTAAAAGACAAGGCAGCCATCGAATAGATTGTTTCTACTTGGTCAGCCGAGGAGCAGGGGAGGGGGGGGGGAGGGGGGGGGGGGGGGGGGGGGCAAGCATCTCAACCAAGCAAAGCTCACCAAGTAGGAACAATCGGGCCCTTTTCGATGGCTGCAACACCTGAAAGAGATATTGATGCGAGACCCGATCAAATGCTTTTTCAAAGTCTAAATTTAAGATGACAAGCCGGGTGTTTCTGTCTCTAGCGTAATCAATGATGTCTCGAATCAGTACGAGGCTGTCGGTGAGTTGCCTCCCTGAGATGGCACAAGCTTGGTCTGGGTGAATTACCTCCTCTAAAACAGAAGACATCCGTGTAGCTAAAACCTTGCTAAAAAGTTTACAGTCAAAGTTTAAAAGTGTGATGGGCCTCCAATTCTTTAGGTCAGTCTTATAATTTTTTTTATAAAGTAGAGTCACTATTCCCACTCTAAAACTGTCAGGCAGTCGGTCGAGTTTTTCAAAATCTTTAAAAACATCTAAAATGTCTGATGATAAAAGGTCCCAATAGGTCAGATAGAATTCTGCAGGAAGCCCGTCTAAACCCGGAGCTCGACTTCTCTTAAAACCTGTTAGGCATTTTTTTAACTCTAAAGCAGTAAAATTCTGTGTCAAGTGTGCATTCTCTTTTACGGTTTTGTCAACGAATTTTAAGATTTCTGCCGATGTTTCCAAGTGCACTGGTTTCTCTTTGTACATGTTACTATAAAAGGTATGTACAGTTTCAATCATCTCTTGTGTGGATTTTGTTAAAAACCCATCTTCTCTTTTTAGATTTTGAATACACTCCTTTTTATTTATAACTTTCTTTCTTTTTCACCTTCCTCAATTTCCTGCTCCCTGCTTCTTACAAAAATTCCTTTACTCTTTATTTCTGCTAAAACTGACATTTCCTTTTTGACATCTTTGATTTCTTCTTTAAAGTCTATGCCACACTGATTTAGTTTAAAGTAGCGCTGTAAGCGTTTATGTAGTCCCATCATACATCTATTATCTTTCCTTTTTTTACGTTTACCTTGCTGTTTAAAAAAAGTCTGGGTCGTTTCCTTCACCATTTCCCACCATTGTGCATGTGTTTCGTAGAGGTCTTGAAGGGTCTGCCACTCTTTATAACATTCCCTGTACTGACTGACTATGATTTCATCCTCCAACAGGGAACAGTTGAGTTTCCACAGACCACTTCCTACCGTCACACCAGAAGGGGGTGAAAGGGTGCAGGAGAGCATAAGGTGGTCTGAAAAGAAAACAGGGGTTAATCTAACATCAGTGGGTGGGCAATCTCTAGTAAAGAGATAATCAATGCGAGAGGCTCTGGTGCCATCATGACTAAACCAGGTGAAGCCCTCCTCTCTGGGATGCATGGTTTTAAAACAGTCAGTAAGCTTAAAATCCCTGCATATGCCCTGAAGTAAAATCGAAGTCTTATCCACTTTAAAATCTACCCCTGCTCTTTTTCTATCTTTCCTGCTCAAGATACAGTTAAAATCCCCTCCTACAACTAAAGGTACTTGCCCTAGCATGTAAAGCTGTATATCTTCTAAAAGGTCATACCTTTCATTTTTTCCATTGAAACCATAAATATTTAAGAGGTTAAAGTCTTGCCCCATAAAATTCAAGTGTGCTAAAAGTGCCCGTCTGTCTCTCACCACTGTGCTACCTTTCACCAGAACATGCGGATTTTTAATTAGAATGGCCACACCATCCTTTTTATTTTGATTTGAGCCACTCCATATCGATAAATGGGGCCACATTTCCTCCCATTGTCTATGGTTTTTTAAAAAAGGTAGTCCACATTCTTGTATTAAAAACACATCTGATTTTATGGAGTCTAAGAAGGATAAAATACTCTGGGCTCTTGTCTTTGATTTCACACTTCTCACATTTAGTGTTGAGAAGGTGAGAACCATTAAAAGGATAAAGGAAAGTAGGTATGTCATTTTCGTTTTTCTAAGTTATCAAAACAAATTACACACAGGTTATTTCTTGGGAAACCTTCCTTCATTTCTTTAGGTGAAAAGTGAGTAGGGTGATCTATATTTCCTTTTCGGACTCTCCGTGTTGGCCTCTGACGCAATGTTGCATTTAACTTTGAGTCCCTGGGGGTCGATTGCAGAGCTGAAGTTAAAAAGGAGACCTCATTTTGTGAGTCGGAGGGGAAGACTCTAGGTTCTTCCACTGAAGAACTGTCTGAAAGGGACCTAACCCTTCCCCTCTTCTCTGATACCACTGGGGAATCAGAGGCTCAGATGCCGTCCTCTTCGGCTGTTGACCTTCGGGGAGGTGAGTATCTTCACTAGACTCACCTGTCTGCTCTTCCTCCTCATTTAGCGTAGCTCCACCCTCTGCCTGTGAATTCTCACAGACTTCAACACTGAGTGGTGAGGCCTCTACAGGCCCCTCCCCTTTTTGCTCCTCACTTCCAATCCAAGCTTTTGGCGGGAAGTTTGAATTTATTGGGTCAACCTCTTCACTTTGTTCACCAACTGCCACCTTTGGTCCTTCTCTTTGTTGGCTTGACTGTGGCTTTACCGTCTTTAATTTGTTGGCAAAAGATTTAGGGCAATCTCTGAAGAGGTGATTTAATTCTCCACAGAGATTACATTTCCTGCCATTTGGACACTCTCCAAAAGTTTGCCCAATTTCTCTGCTCTTCCCACATAACACCTTGGTACAAGCCTCAACCAGGTGCCCATGCTCACCACACTTGCGGCAGAACTTGGGCTGCCCCTGGTAGTGGATGTAACCTCGGTTTTCAAGGTGGCCAGAGTGTCGCCCACCCGCTGCACTGAGCACTCTTCAGCCCTTTTAAATGGTATAACTTTGCACTCCCACACGCTCCAGCAAGCACCATTCAAGCAACAACTTTGCACTCCAGCTTCGGACATCGGCACAGTCGCAACAAGTAAGGCGACTCTACTCAGAGAAGTCACTCTGCATAGTAAGAAGATTTCTTTTGCACAGACAGAAAGGGCTTCACCCGCAAAGGTAAAGCCTGCCAAAAATAGAAACAACTCATTAGTGCTGCTCTCCACAGAAATCTTTAGTAAAAGGCGAAAGACTTGTACGTTATGAAGAGAAACCAGAGTACGATTATCCGTCACTGCGGGAGCAGGGCATCAGGTTAGTTGGTATAGCCACCTTCCCCATGGTGAGCTTTGCTTGGTTGAGACGCTACTTCGCATTCACTCTCTTTTCTCAGCAGACTCTTGGGATTTTATCTATAAAATGAATTCCTTCACTCAAACTATGTGAAAACTGCTTTGTCCTTAATATTTACCATGTCTAGAAAGATTTAAAAAAAAAACCAATGTTGTACTTTGCAGTAAAAGAAAGAGCAAATCTAAAAATTCAGGAATCCGAGAATAAGCTTAGTTCTTCACGATTTCGGATTTTGCTATAAAATGAATTCCTTCACTCAAACTAAATTAAAACTGCTAAACCGCTAATCTGTTACATACAAGGCAGATGTCAAATTCACCGAAATAGGATCTAAGGGTATTTGGCCAATCGAGCTGTAGCAGCTTCGGTAAAAGAGTATAAGTTGAAGAGTTTGTGAATAAAGGTGTGCGCACACATAGTGTGCTGTACGAAAATAGGCAGGGAGCAATGCCGGCTGGGGTATATGTTCTTGTATGTTGTCTGACTGTTTGATTTGAATGTGTTGTGTAAGTGTCCTGTTGAATGTTACATGTTTGGGCTTTGACACGCTTCACTGTGGTTGTTAACTGTGTGGTGTGTCCTGAAATGTTATATGTTTGGGCTGTGTGACATGCTTAATGCTTGTCAGTAGCTACCCATTTATTTATATATAGCAACTGACAACATAAGAAGTCCGGACATACTTTGATAGTAGTTGTAGAAGTATCCTTATTGATAATAGATAAACTAATTCATAGTGATAGAACAGTAGATGAACAGGTGCTTGCACATGTCTCACGAAAATAAAATGGGTGTATGATTGCTGACGGCAGAGCAATACTGCCAAACTTATGAGTTCTTGTGGCAAACTTGATTCAGTGTCTTGACGTGTATACGCTGTTTCGCTGACTTGATTGTCACAAGAAACAAAGTGTGTTTGATAAGATCCGATCATTTTATTACGGGAGGATCAGTATGTATGGATTCTGATGTGACTGATAAACCCATTCGTATCTTAAGCATAATCTAATACGTGAGACAACGCCCTGGCACACGATAAAAAAAAAAAAAGAGAGAGAGCGGTTTTGTGTCCCCACAGTCCATAATGTAGAAAAGAGAGGAAAAAAGCCTTTCTGATTTGGTGTGTGTGCTCATAGTGCAGAGTGTAGAGAAAAGAAAGCCGTTTTGGTGTCACGGGTGTTGTGACTTACACACACACATTTCTAAATTGAGAAAGGAAATTATTTTAGAGGAAGCACTAGAGTTTAGATCCCACATTTGTTGATAGGCATTCATTTATTTCTTCACTTCTGATGAAGTTTCAACAATAAACAACAAACTTTGTATTATGAGAAAGAACCAGACTCATTCTTCAGGAATCCGAAAATAAGCTCTATTTTATGAGTTATGCACGAATTCGGATTCTCCTATAAAACGAATTCATTAACTCAAACCAAGTTAAGACTGCTTTGTCCTTCATATTTATTCATGTCTAATCAAGTTTCAACGATAAACAACGTTGTACTTTGTAGAATGAGAAAGAACTTCTTCAGCAATAAGCATCTCTCGACATATGACGAAATACAGATTTTGCTATAAAATTAATTCCTTCTATCAGCCTGACTTAAAACTGTTTGTCCTCCTTATTTATCCACTTCAAATCAAGTTTCAACAATTAAAAAAAATTTGTAGTTTGAGAAAGAACAACTTAATCTTCAGCAATCAGTATAAAAAGAGGGTAACAAAAGGTGCAAATGCCAACCATACATCACTAAAAGGTGGAGCGGAAGTATTCAGCTGCAAGTAGGTGTGAATGTTCGACCATAATTTGTAAAAAGCGGGTAAGAAAAGGTTAGAATACCCGACTTTATATTAACAAAAGCGGGAGGAGAGGTCTTCGGATGAGAGTGGGTGAGAATTTCCAACCATAATCTATAAAATACGGTGAAAAAAAATATGTGAATACCTCATAGAAAACTAAAAGCGGAAGTGTTCGGCTGCAAGAAGGTGTGAATGTCCGACTATATTTGGTGAAAAGCAGGTGAAGCAAGGTCTGAATGCCCAACCTTACATCATCAAAAGCGAGATCAGAGGTGTTTGGCTGCAAGAAGGCCATAGTTTGCCAAAAGCGGGTAAGGTGCGAATGACCGACTAAATATCAACAAAAGTGGGGGCGGAGGTCTTCGGATGCAAGTGGGTGTGAATATCCCACCATACAAGTATGGTGGAGAGGAAGCTGTGAATGGCCGACCATAGTAAAAGGCGGGTGAGAGAAGGTGCGAATGTCAAACCATACTTAATCAAAACAGGGAGCGGAGGTTTTCTGCTGTAAGAAGGTGTGAATGTCCAACCATAGTTGGTAAAAAGCGGGTAAGAAAAGGTTAAAATACCCGACTGTACACAATCAATAGCGGGAGCGGAGTTTTTTGGCTACTAAAAGGTGTGAAAGTCCGACCATGGTTTGTAAAAAGCGGGTAAGAAAAGGTGCGAATGCCCGACAATGTATGATCAAAAGAGGGAGTGGAGGTTTTCGGCTGCAAGAAGGTCTGAATGTCCAACCATAATTTGTAAAAACCAGGGAAGAAAAGGCTCGAAAGCCCGACTATACACCATCAAAAGTGGGAGCGGAGGTGTTCAGCTGCAAGACGGTCTGAATGTCCATCAATAATTGCTAGAAAACATGAAAGAAAATTTTCGAATATCAAACTGCACATGATCATAAGCGGGAGAGGAGGTGTTCAGCTGCAAGAAGGTGTGAATGTCTACCCATAATTACTGAAAAATGGGTAAGAAAAGGTGCGAATGCCTAACCATACATCATCAAAAGAGGGAGCGGAGGTGTTCCGCTGTAAGACGGTGTGAATGTCCGACCATAGATGGTAAAAAGCGGGTAAGAAAAGGTTAAATTACCCGACTGTACACAATCAAAAGAGGGAGCGGAGTTGTTCAGCTAAGAGAAGGTGTGAAAGTCCGACCTTGGTTTGTAAAAAGAGGGTAAGAAAAGGTTCGTATGCCCGAATATACACCATCAAAAGCGGAAGCGGAGGTGTTCGGCTGCAAGATATTGTGAACGTCCGACCAAAGTTTGTAAAAAGCAGTTAAGAAAAGGTTCGAATATCTAACCAAACATAATCAAAAGCGGGAGCAGAGCTGTTCGACTGGAAGTAGGTGTGAATGTCAGATCATAATTTGCAAAAAGCTGATGAGAAAGGGTGAGAATGCCCGACTATACACCATCAAATGCGGTAGCGGAGTTGTTCGGCTGTGAGTAGGTGTGAATCTCCAACCATAATTGCTGAAAAATGTGTTAGAAAACGTAAAAATGCCGGTCCATACATCATCAAAATCGGGAGAGGTGGTGTTCAGCTGCAAGAAGGTCTAAATGTCCATCAATAATTGCTAGAAAACATGAAAGAAAATTTTCGAAAATCAAACCACACATGATCATAAGTGGGAGAGGAGGTGTTCAGCTGCAAGAAGGTGTGAATGTCCATCCATAATACCTGAAAAATGTGTAAAAAAAAGGTGCGAATGCCCAACCATACATCATCAAAAGCAGGAGTGCATGTGTTCGGCTACAAGAAGGTGTTAACGTCCAACCAAAGTTTGTAAAAAGCAGTTAAGAAAAGGTTCGAATATCCAACCATACATAATCAAAAGCGGGAGCAGAGCTGTTCGACTGCAAGTAGGTGTGAATGTCCAGCCATAATTACTCACAAACGGGGGAAGAAAAGGTAGTATTGCCAGACCATACATGATCAAAACAGGGAGCGGAGGTTCAGCTGCAAGGTGTGAATGTCTGACTATAGTTTGTAAAAAGCGGGTAAGACAAGGTGCGAATGCCCAACAATGTATGATCAAAAGAGAGAGCGGAGGTGTTCGGCTGCAAGGTCTGAATGTCCAACCATAATTTGTAAAAACCGGGTAAGAAAAGGCTCGAAAGCCCGACTATACATCATCAAAAGCGGGAGCGGAGGTGTTCAGCTGCAAGAAGGTGTGAATGTTCGACTAAAGTTTGTAAAAAGCTGGTAAGACAAGGAGCGATGTCCCGACATTGTATGATCAAAAGCGGGAGCGGAGGTGTCCAGCTGTGAGTAGGTGTGAATGTCCGACCATAATTGCTGAAAAATGTGTTCGAAAAGGTAAGAATACTGGACCATACATCATCAAAAGCGGGAGAGGTGGTGTTCGGCTGCAAGAAGGTGTGAAAGTCCGACAATGGTTTGTAAAAAGCGGGTAAAAAAAGGTTCGAATGCCCGAATATACATCATCAAAAGCGGAAGCGGAGGTGTTCGGATGCAAGAAGGTGTGAACGTCCGACCAAAGTTTGTAAAAAGCAGTGAAAAGCGAGAAAAAGCATTTCGTGAGTTCTGCATGATTTGGGATTTTGCTTATAAAATGCATTACTTCACTCAAACTATGTTAAAACTGATTTGTCCTTCATATTTACCATGTCTAGAAATATTTAAACAAGAAAACAACGTTGTACTTTGCAGTAAAAGAAAGAGCAAATCTAAAGTTTCAGAAATCCGAGTATAAGCCTGCTTTCATGAGTTCTGCACGATTTCGGATTTTGCTATAAAATGAATTGCTTTGCTCAAACCAAGTTAAAACTGCTTTGTCCTTCCATATTCATCAATGTCTAGATCGACTTCAACAAAGAAAAACATTGGACTTTGCAGTAGAAGAAGTTGAAATCCATCTACACATTGATAAATATGAAGGACAAAGCAGTTCCCACTTGCCCATAAGAAAATAAGCTTATTCTCGGATTCCTGATCCTTCAGTGTTGCTCTTTCTTCTACTGCAAAATACAATGTTGTTCTTTGTTGAAGTCGATCTAGACATTGATAAATATGAAGGAAAAAGCAGTTTTAACTTGGTTTGAGTGAATGAATTCATTTTATACATAAAATCCGAAATCGTGCAGAACTCATGAAAATAAGCTTATTCTCGGATTCCTAAAACTTTTGATTGGCTCTTTCTTTTACTGCAAAGTACAATGTTGTTTTTTTGTTTAAATCTATCGAGACATTGATAAATATGAAGGTAAAAGCCGTTTTAACATAGTTTGAGTGAAGGAATTGATTTTATAGATAAAATCCCAAATCATGCAGAACTCCTCAAAAGGGGCGTATGGCTTAATCACAAGTGTGGTTCTTTCTCATTCAGGGTAGTATGAGGAAGTTTATGCTTGAAATATATGTAGAAATGGGTACATATGAAGGACAAAGCAGTGTTAACTTAGTTTGAGTGAAGGAATTCATTTTATACATAAAATCCCAAATCATGCAGAACGTATGAAAAGAAGCTTATTCTCGGATTCCTGATCCTTCAGTTTTGCTCTTTCTTCTACTGCAAAATACAATGTTGTTCTTTGTTGAAGTCGATCTAGACATTGATAAATATGAAGGAAAAAGCAGTTTTAACTTGGTTTGAGTGAATGAATTCATTTTATACATAAAATCCGAAATCGTGCAGAACTCATGAAAATAAGCTTATTCTCGGATTCCTAAAACATTTGATTTGCTCTTTCTTTTATTGCAAAGTACAACGTTGTTTTTTTGTTTAAATCTATCGAGACATTGATAAATATGAAGGTAAAAGCCGTTTTAACATAGTTTGAGTGAAGGAATTAATTTTATAGATAAAATCCCAAATCATGCAGAACTCCTCAAAAGGGAGGTATGGCTTAATCACAAGTGTGGCTCTTTCTCATTCTGGGTAATATGAGGAAGTTTATGCTTGAAATATATGTAGAAATGGGTACATATGAAGGACAAAGCAGTGTTAACTTAGTTTGCGTGAAGAAATTCATTTTATACATAAAATCCGAAATCGTGCAGAACTCATGAAAATAAGCTTATTCTCGGATTCCTAAAACTTTTGATTTGCACTTTCTTTTACTGCAAAGTACAACGTTGTTTTTTGTTGAAATCTATCTAGACATTGATAAATACGAGCCGAAACTCTGCTGCCGCTTTTGATAATTTATGGTTGGGCATTCTTACCTTTTCTTACCCGCTTTTTACAAATTATGATCTTACATTCACACCTACTTGCAGTCGAACACCTTCTCATCCACTTATGATCATGTGCGGTTGGGCTTTCGCACCTTTTCTTACCCATTTTTCAGTAATTATGGGTGGACATTCAGACCTTCTTGCAGCCGAAAACCTCCGCTCCTCTTTTGATCATACATTGTCGGGCATTCACACCTTGTCTTACCCGTTTTTTACAAACTTTAGTCGGACATTCAAACCTTCTTGCAGCTGAACCACCTCCGCTCCCTGTTTTGATCATATATGGTCTGGCAATAGTACCTTTTCTTACCCGTTTGTGAGTAATTATGGCTGGACATTCACACCTTCTTGCAGCCGAACACAACCTCTCCCGCTTTTGATGATATATGGTCCGGCATTCTTACCTTTTCTAACACATTTTTCAGCAATTATGGTCGGACATTCACACCTACTCACAGACGAACACCTCCGCTCCCACATTTGATAGTGTATAGTCGGGCATTCTAAACATTTCTCATCAGCTTTTTGCAAATTATGATCTGATATTCACACCTACTTGCAGTCGAACAGCTCTGCTCCCGCTTTTGATTATGTTTGGTTGGATATTCGAACATTTTCTTAATGCTTTTTACAAACTTTGGTCGGACGTTCACACCGTCTTGCAGCTGAACACCTCCGCTTCCGCTTTTGATGGTGTATAGTTGGGCATTCGCACCTTTTTTTTTACCCATTTTTCAGGTATTATGGGTGGACATTCACACCTTCTTGCAGCTGAACACCTCCTCTCCCACTTATGATCATGTGTGGTTTGATTTTCGAAAATTTTCTTTCATGTTTTCTAGCAATTATTGATGGACATTTAGACCTTCTTGCAGCTGAACACCACCTCTCCCGATTTTGATGATGTATGGACCGGCATTTTTACCTTTTCTAACACATTTTTCAGCAATTATGGTTGGACATTCACACCTACTCACAGCCGAATAATCCCCTACCGCATTTGATGGTGTATAGTCGGGCATTCTCACCCTTTCTCATCAGCTTTTTGCAAATTATGATCTGACATTCACACCTACTTCCAGTTGAACAGCTCTGCTCCCGCTTTTGATTATGTTTGGTTAGATATTCGAACCTTTTCTTAACTGCTTTTTACAAACTTTGGTCGGACGTTCACAATATCTTGCAGCCGAACACCTCCGCTTCCGCTTTTGATGGTGTATATTTGGGCATACGAACCTTTTCTTACCCGCTTTTTACAAACCAAGGTCGGACTTTCACACCTTCTCTTAGCTGAACAACTCCGCTCCCTCTTTGATTGTGTACAGTCAGGTAATTTAACCTTTTCTTACCCGCTTTTTACCATCTATGTTCGGACATTCACACCGTCTTACAGCGGAACACCTCCGCTCCCTCTTTTGATGATGTATGGTTAGGCATTCGCACCTTTTCTTACCCATTTTTCAGTAATTATGGGTAGACATTCACACCTTCTTGCAGCTGAACACCTCCTCTCCCGCTTATGATCATGTGCAGTTTGATATTCGAAAATTTTCTTTCATGTTTTCTAGCAATTATTGATGGACATTCAGACCGTCTTGCAGCTGAACACCTCCGCTCCCACTTTTGATGGTGTATAGTCGGGCTTTCGAGCCTTTTCTTCCCCGGTTTTTACAAATTATGGTTGGACATTCAGACCTTCTTGCAGCCGAAAACCTCCACTCCCTCTTTTGATCATACATTGTCGGGCATTCGCACCTTTTCTTACCCGCTTTTTACAAACCATGGTCGGACTTTCACACCTTTTAGTAGCCGAACAACTCCGCTCCCGCTATTGATTGTGTACAGTCGGGTATTTTAACCTTTTCTTACCCGCTTTTTACCAACTATGGTTGGACATTCACACCTTCTTACAGCAGAACACCTCCGCTCCCTGTTTTGATTATGTATGGTTTGACATTCGCACCTTCTCACACCCGCCTTTTACAATGGTCGGCCATTCACAGCTTCCTCTCCACCATACTTGTATGGTGGGATATTCACACCCACCTGCATCCGAAGACCTCCGCCCCCACTTTTGTTGATATTTAGTCGGTCATTCGCACCTTACCCGCTTTTGGCAAACTATGGCCTTCTTGCAGCCCAACACCTCTGATCTCGCTTTTGATGATGTAAGGTTGGGCATTCAGACCTTGCTTCACCTGCTTTTCACCAAATATAGTTGGACATTCACACCCACTTGCATCCGAAGACCTCCGCCCCAAATTTTGTTGATATTTAGTCGGACATTCGCACCTTACCCGCTTTTGGCAAACTATGGCCTTCTTGCAGCCAAACACCTCTGATCTCGCTTTTGATGATGTAAGGTTGGGCATTCAGACCTTGCTTCACCTGCTTTTCACCAAATATAGTCGGACATTCACACCTTCTTGCAGCCGAACACTTCCGCTCCACCTTTTAGTGTTCTATCACACCTTTTTTTCACCGCATTTTATACATTATGGTTGGAAATTTTCAACCTCTCTCATCCGAAGACCTCTCCTCCCGCTTTTGTTAATATATTTGAACTTTATTCGGACATTCAAACCTTCTTGCAGCTGAACCACCTCCGCTCCCTGATTTGATCATATATGGTCTGGCAATACTACCTTTTCTTACCCGTTTGTGAGTAATTATGGCTGGACATTCACACCTACTTGCAGCCGAACACAACCTCTCTCGCTTTTGATGATGTCTGGACCGGCATTCTTACCTTTTCTAACACATTTTTCAGCAATTATGGTCGGAGATTCACACCTACTCACAGCCGAACAACTCCGCTCCCGCATTTGATGGTGTATAGTCGGGCATTCTCACCCTTTCTCATCAGCTTTTTGCAAATTATGATCTGACATTCACACCTATTTGCAGTTGAACAGCTCTGCTCCCGCTTTTGATTATGTATGGTTGGATATTCGAACCTTTTCTTAACTGCTTTTTACAAACTTTGGTTGGACGTTCACACCTTCTTGTAGCCGAACACATGCACTCCTGCTTTTGATAATGTATGGTTGGGCATTCGCACCTTTTTTTTTACCCATTTTTCAGGTATTATGGGTGGACATTCACACCTTCTTGCAGCTGAACACCTCCTCTCCCACTTATGATCATGTGTGGTTTGATTTTCGAAAATTTTCTTTCATGTTTTCTAGCAATTATTGATGGACATTTAGACCTTGCAGCTGAACACCACCTCTCCCGATTTTGATTATGTATGGACCGGCATTTTTACCTTTTCTAACACATTTTTCAGCAATTATGGTTGGAGATTCACACCTACTCACAGCCGAACAACTCCGCTACCGCATTTGATGGTGTATAGTCGGGCATTCTCACCCTTTCTCATCAGCTTTTTGCAAATTATGATCTGACATTCACACCTACTTGCAGTCGAACAGCTCTGCTCCCGCTTTTGATTATGTATGGTTGGATATTCGAACCTTTTCTTAACTGCTTTTTACAAACTTTGGTTGGACGTTCACACCTTCTTGTAGCCGAACACATGCACTCCTGCTTTTGATGATGTATGGTTGGGCATTCGCACCTTTTTTTTACCCATTTTTCAGGTATTATGGGTGGACATTCACACCTTCCTGCAGCTGAACACCTCCTCTCCCACTTATGATCATGTGTGGTTTGATTTTCGGAAATTTTCTTTCATGTTTTCTAGCAATTATTGATGGACATTTAGACCTTCTTGCAGCTGAACACCACCTCTCCCGATTTTGATTATGTATGGACCGGCATTTTTACCTTTTCTAACACATTTTTCAGCAATTATGGTTGGAGATTCACACCTACTCACAGCCGAATAATCCCCTACTGCAATTTGATGGTGTATAGTCGGGCATTCTCACCCTTTCTCATCAGCTTTTTGCAAATTATGATCTGACATTCACACCTACTTCCAGTTGAACAGCTCTGCTCCCGCTTTTGATTATGTTTGGTTAGATATTCGAACCTTTTCTTAACTGCTTTTTACAAACTTTGGTCGGACGTTCACAATATCTTGCATCCGAACACCTCCGCTTCCGCTTTTGATGGTGTATATTTGGGCATACGAACCTTTTCTTACCCGCTTTTTACAAACCAAGGTCGGACTTTCACACCTTCTCTTAGCTGAACAACTCCGCTCCCTCTTTGATTGTGTACAGTCAGGTAATTTAACCTTTTCTTACCCGCTTTTTACCATCTATGTTCGGACATTCACACCGTCTTACAGCGGAACACCTCCGCTCCCTCTTTTGATGATGTATGGTTAGGCATTCGCACCTTTTCTTACCCATTTTTCAGTAATTATGGGAAGACATTCACACCTTCTTGCAGCTGAACACCTCCTCTCCCGCTTATGATCATGTGCAGTTTGATATTCGAAAATTTTCTTTCATGTTTTCTAGCAATTATTGATGGACATTCAGACCGTCTTGCAGCTGAACACCTCCGCTCCCACTTTTGATGGTGTATAGTCGGGCTTTCGAGCCTTTTCTTCCCCGGTTTTTACAAATTATGGTTGGACATTCAGACCTTCTTGCAGCCGAAAACCTCCACTACCTCTTTTGATCATACATTGTCGGACATTCGCACCTTTTCTTACCCGCTTTTTACAAACCATGGTCGGACTTTCACACCTTTTAGTAGCCGAACAACTCCGCTCCCGCTATTGATTGTGTACAGTCGGGTATTTTAACCTTTTCTTACTCGCTTTTTACCAACTATGGTTGGACATTCACACCGTCTTACAGCAGAACACCTCCGCTCCCTGTTTTGATTATGTATGGTTTGACATTCGCACCTTCACTCACCCGCCTTTTACTATGGTCAGCCATTCACAGCTTCCTCTCCACCATACTTGTATGGTGGGATATTCACACCCACCTGCATCTGAAGACCTCCGCCCCCACTTTTGTTGATATTTAGTCGGTCATTCGCACCTTACCCGCTTTTGGCAAACTATGGCCTTCTTGCAGCCCAACACCTCTGATCTCGCTTTTGATGATGTAAGGTTGGGCATTTAGACCTTGCTTCACTGCTTTTCACCAAATATAGTCGGACATTCACACCCACTTGCATCCGAAGACCTCCGCCCCAAATTTTGTTGATATTTAGTCGGACATTCGCACCTTACCCGCTTTTGGCAAACTATGGCCTTCTTGCAGCCAAACACCTCTGATCTCGCTTTTGATGATGTAAGGTTGGGCATTCAGACCTTGCTTCACCTGCTTTTCACCAAATATAGTCGGACATTCACACCTTCTTGCAGCCGAACACTTCCGCTCCACCTTTTAGTGTTCTATCACACCTTTTTTTCACCGCATTTTATACATTATGGTTGGAAATTTTCAACCACTCTCATCCGAAGACCTCTCCTCCCGCTTTTGTTAATATATTTGAACTTTAGTCGGACATTCAAACCTTCTTGCAGCTGAACCACCTCCGCTCCCTGTTTTGATCATATATGGTCTGGCAATACTACCTTTTCTTACCCGTTTGTGAGTAATTATGGCTGGACATTCACACCTACTTGCAGCCGAACACAACCTCTCTCGCTTTTGATGATGTATGGACCGGCATTCTTACCTTTTCTAACACATTTTTCAGCAATTATGGTTGGAGATTCACACCTACTCACAGCCGAACAACTCCGCTACCGCATTTGATGGTGTATAGTCGGGCATTCTCACCCTTTCTCATCAGCTTTTTGCAAATTATGATCTGACATTCACACCTACTTCCAGTCGAACAGCTCTGCTCCCGCTTTTGATTATGTTTGGTTAGATATTCGAACCTTTTCTTAACTGCTTTTTACAAACTTTGGTCGGACGTTCACAATATCTTGCAGCCGAACACCTCCGCTTCCGCTTTTGATGGTGTCTATTCGGGCATACGAACCTTTTCTTACCCGCTTTTTACAAACCAAGGTCGGACTTTCACACCTTCTCTTAGCTGAACAACTCCGCTTCCTCTTTTGATTGTGTACAGTCGGGTAATTTAACCTTTTCTTACCCGCTTTTTACCATCTATGGTCGGACATTCACACCGTCTTACAGCGGAACACCTCCGCTCCCTCTTTTGATGATGTATGGTTAGGCATTCGCACCTTTTCTTACCCATTTTTCAGTAATTATGGGTAGACATTCACACCTTCTTGCAGCTGAACACCTCCTCTCCCGCTTATGATCATGTGCAGTTTGATATTCGAAAATTTTCTTTCATGTTTTCTAGCAATTATTGATGGACATTCAGACCGTCTTGCAGCTGAACACCTCCGCTCCCACTTTTGATGGTGTATAGTCGGGCTTTCGAGCCTTTTCTTCCCCGGTTTTTACAAATTATGGTTGGACATTCAGACCTTCTTGCAGCCGAAAACCTCCACTCCCTCTTTTGATCATACATTGTCGGGCATTCGCACCTTTTCTTACCCGCTTTTTACAAACCATGGTCGGACTTTCACACCTTTTAGTAGCCGAACAACTCCGCTCCCGCTTTTGATGATATATGGTCCGGCATTCTTACCTTTTCTAACACATTTTTCAGCAATTATGGTCGGACATTCACACCTACTCACAGACGAACACCTCCGCTCCCACATTTGATAGTGTATAGTCGGGCATTCTCACCCTTTCTCATCAGCTTTTTGCAAATTATGATCTGATATTAGCACCTACTTGCAGTCGAACAGCTCTGCTCCCGCTTTTGATTATGTTTGGTTGGATATTCGAACATTTTCTTAATGCTTTTTACAAACTTTGGTTGGACGTTCACACCGTCTTGCAGCTGAACACCTCCGCTTCCGCTTTTGATGGTGTATAGTTGGGCATTCGCACCTTTTTTTTTACCCATTTTTCAGGTATTATGGGTGGACATTCACACCTTCTTTCAGCTGAACAACTCTCCCACTTATGATCATGTGTGGTTTGATTTTCGAAAATTTTCTTTCATGTTTTCTAGCAATTATTGATGGACATTTAGACCTTCTTGCAGCTGAACACCACCTCTCCCGATTTTGATTATGTATGGACTGGCATTTTTACCTTTTCTAACACATTTTTCAGCAATTATGGTTGGAGATTCACACCTACTCACAGCCGAACAACTCCGCTACCGCATTTGATGGTGTATAGTCGGGCATTCTCACCCTTTCTCATCAGCTTTTTGCAAATTATGATCTGACATTCACACCTACTTGCAGTCGAACAGCTCTGCTCCTGCTTTTGATTATGTATGGTTGGATATTCGAACCTTTTCTTAACTGCTTTTTACAAACTTTGGTTGGACGTTCACACCTTCTTGTAGCCGAACACTTCCACTCCTGCTTTTGATGATGTATGGTTGGGCATTCGCACCTTTTTTTTACCCATTTTTCAGGTATTATGGGTGGACATTCACACCTTCTTGCAGCTGAACACCTCCTCTCCCACTTATGATCATGTGTGGTTTGATTTTCGAAATTTTTCTTTCATGTTTTCTAGCAATTATTGATGGACATTTAGACCTTCTTGCAGCTGAACACCACCTCTCCCGATTTTGATTATGTATGGACCGGCATTTTTACCTTTTCTAACACATTTTTCAGCAATTATGGTTGGAGATTCACACCTACTCACAGCCGAACAACTCCGCTACCGCATTTGATGGTGTATAGTCGGGCATTCTCACCCTTTCTCATCAGCTTTTTGCAAATTATGATCTGACATTCACACCTACTTCCAGTCGAACAGCTCTGCTCCCGCTTTTGATTATGTTTGGTTAGATATTCAAACCTTTTCTTAACTGCTTTTTACAAACTTTGGTCGGACGTTCACAATATCTTGCAGCCGAACACCTCCGCTTCCGCTTTTGATGGTGTCTATTCGGGCATACGAACCTTTTCTTACCCGCTTTTTACAAACCAAGGTCGGACTTTCACACCTTCTCTTAGCTGAACAACTCCGCTTCCTCTTTTGATTGTGTACAGTCGGGTAATTTAACCTTTTCTTACCCGCTTTTTACCATCTATGGTCGGACATTCACACCGTCTTACAGCGGAACACCTCCGCTCCCTCTTTTGATGATGTATGGTTAGGCATTCGCACCTTTTCTTACCCATTTTTCAGTAATTATGGGTAGACATTCACACCTTCTTGCAGCTGAACACCTCCTCTCCCGCTTATGATCATGTGCAGTTTGATATTCGAAAATTTTCTTTCATGTTTTCTAGCAATTATTGATGGACATTCAGACCGTCTTGCAGCTGAACACCTCCGCTCCCACTTTTGATGGTGTATAGTCGGGCTTTCGAGCCTTTTCTTCCCCGGTTTTTACAAATTATGGTTGGACATTCAGACCTTCTTGCAGCCGAAAACCTCCACTCCCTCTTTTGATCATACATTGTCGGGCATTCGCACCTTTTCTTACCCGCTTTTTACAAACCATGGTCGGACTTTCACACCTTTTAGTAGCCGAACAACTCCGCTCCCGCTATTGATTGTGTACAGTCGGGTATTTTAACCTTTTCTTACCCGCTTTTTACCAACTATGGTTGGACATTCACACCTTCTTACAGCAGAACACCTCCGCTCCCTGTTTTGATTATGTATGGTTTGACATTCGCACCTTCTCTCACCCGCCTTTTACTATGGTCGGCCATTCACAGCTTCCTCTCCACCATACTTGTATGGTGGGATATTCACACCCACCTGCATCCGAAGACCTCCGCCCCCACTTTTGTTGATATTTAGTCCGTCATTCGCACCTTACCCGCTTTTGGCAAACTATGGCCTTCTTGCAGCCCAACACCTCTGATCTCGCTTTTGATGATGTAAGGTTGGGCATTCAGACCTTGCTTCACCTGCTTTTCACCAAATATAGTCGGACATTCACACCCACTTGCATCCGAAGACCTCCGCC
Organism: Leuresthes tenuis; assembly: GCF_036924035.1. Lineage (NCBI taxonomy): Eukaryota > Metazoa > Chordata > Actinopteri > Atheriniformes > Atherinopsidae > Leuresthes > Leuresthes tenuis. The sequence goes on from NW_027325369.1 coordinate 13,969,871, forward strand.
CCAAATTTTGTTGATATTTAGTCGGACATTCGCACCTTACCCGCTTTTGGCAAACTATGGCCTTCTTGCAGCCAAACACCTCTGATCTCGCTTTTGATGATGTAAGGTTGGGCATTCAGACCTTGCTTCACCTGCTTTTCACCAAATATAGTCGGACATTCACACCTTCTTGCAGCCGAACACTTCCGCTCCACCTTTTAGTGTTCTATCACACCTTTTTTTCACCGCATTTTATACATTATGGTTGGAAATTTTCAACCACTCTCATCCGAAGACCTCTCCTCCCGCTTTTGTTAATATATTTGAACTTTAGTCGGACATTCAAACCTTCTTGCAGCTGAACCACCTCCGCTCCCTGTTTTGATCATATATGGTCTGGCAATACTACCTTTTCTTACCCGTTTGTGAGTAATTATGGCTGGACATTCACACCTACTTGCAGCCGAACACAACCTCTCTCGCTTTTGATGATGTATGGACCGGCATTCTTACCTTTTCTAACACATTTTTCAGCAATTATGGTCGGAGATTCACACCTACTCACAGCCGAACAACTCCGCTCCCGCATTTGATGGTGTATAGTCGGGCATTCTCACCCTTTCTCATCAGCTTTTTGCAAATTATGATCTGACATTCACACCTACTTGCAGTCGAACAGCTCTGCTCCCGCTTTTGATTATGTATGGTTGGATATTCAAACCTTTTCTTAACTGCTTTTTACAAACTTTGGTTGGTCGTTCACACCTTCTTGTAGCCGAACACTTCCACTCCTGCTTTTGATGATGTATGGTTGGGCATTCGCACCTTTTTTTTTACCCATTTTTCAGGTATTATGGGTGGACATTCACACCTTCTTGCAGCTGAACACCTCCTCTCCCACTTATGATCATGTGTGGTTTGATTTTCGAAAATTTTCTTTCATGTTTTCTAGCAATTATTGATGGACATTTAGACCTTCTTGCAGCTGAACACCACCTCTCCCGATTTTGATTATGTATTGACCGCCATTTTTACCTTTTCTAACACATTTTTCAGCAATTATGGTTGGAGATTCACACCTACTCACAGCCGAACAACTCCGCTACCGCATTTGATGGTGTATAGTCGGGTATTCTCACCCTTTCTCATCAGCTTTTTGCAAATTATGATCTGACATTCACACCTACTTCCAGTCGAACAGCTCTGCTCCCGCTTTTGATTATGTTTGGTTAGATATTCGAACCTTTTCTTAACTGCTTTTTACAAACTTTGGTCGGACGTTCACAATATCTTGCAGCCGAACACCTCCGCTTCCGCTTTTGATGGTGTATATTCGGGCATACGAACCTTTTCTTACCCGCTTTTTACAAACCAAGGTCGGACTTTCACACCTTCTCTTAGCTGAACAACTCCGCTCCCTCTTTTGATTGTGTACAGTCGGGTAATTTAACCTTTTCTTACCCGCTTTTTACCATCTATGGTCGGACATTCACACCGTCTTACAGCGGAACACCTCCGCTCCTTCTTTTGATGATGTATGGTTAGGCATTCGCACCTTTTCTTACCCATTTTTCAGTAATTATGGGTAGACATTCACACCTTCTTGCAGCTGAACACCTCCTCTCCCGCTTATGATCATGTGCAGTTTGATATTCGAAATTTTTCTTTCATGTTTTCTAGCAATTATTGATGGACATTCAGACCGTCTTGCAGCTGAACACCTCCGCTCCCACTTTTGATGGTGTATAGTCGGGCTTTCGAGCCTTTTCTTCCCCGGTTTTTACAAATTATGGTTGGACATTCAGACCTTCTTGCAGCCGAAAACCTCCACTCCCTCTTTTGATCATACATTGTCGGGCATTCGCACCTTTTCTTACCCGCTTTTTACAAACCATGGTCGGACTTTCACACCTTTTAGTAGCCGAACAACTCCGCTCCCGCTATTGATTGTGTACAGTCGGGTATTTTAACCTTTTCTTACCCGCTTTTTACCAACTATGGTTGGACATTCACACCTTCTTACAGCAGAACACCTCCGCTCCTTCTTTTGATTATGTATGGTTTGACATACGCACCTTCTCTCACCCGCCTTTTACTATGGTCGGCCATTCACAGCTTCCTCTCCACCATACTTGTATGGTGGGATATTCACACCCACTTGCATAGGAAGATCTCCGCCCCCACTTTTGTTGATATTTAGTCGGTCATTCGCAGCTTACCCGCTTTTGGCAAACTATGGCCTTCTTGCAGCCAAACACCTCTGATCTCGCTTTTGATGATGTAAGGTTGGGCATTCAGACCTTGCTTCACCTGCTTTTCACCAAATATAGTCGGAAATTCACACCTTCTTGCAGCCGAACACTTCCGCTCCACCTTTTAGTGTTCTATCACACCTTTTTTTCCACCGCATTTTATAGATTATGGTTGGAAATTCTCAACCACTCTCATCCGAAGACCTCTCCTCCCGCTTTTGTTAATATATTTGAACTTTAGTCGGACATTCACACCTTCTTGCAGCTGATCCACCTCCGCTCCCTGTCTTGATCATGTATGGTCTGGCAATACTACCTTTTCTTACCCGTTTGTTAGTAATTATGGCTGGACATTCACACCTACTTGCAGCCGAACACCACCTCTCCCGCTTTTGATGATGTATGGACCGGCATTCTTACCTTTTCTAACACATTTTTCAGCAATTATGGTCGGAGATTCACACTTACTCACAGCCGAACAACTCCGCTCCCGCATTTGATGGTGTATAGTCGGGCATTCTCACCCTTTCTCATCAGCTTTTTAGAAATTATGATCTGACATTCACACCTGCTTTTGATAATGTATAGTTGGGCATTCGCACCTTTTCTTACCCATTTTTCAGTAATTATGGGTGGATTTTCACACCTTCTTGCAGCTGAACACCTCCTCTCCCGCTTATGATCATGTGCGGTTTGACATTCGAAATTTTTTTTTCATGTTTTCTAGCAATTATTGATGGACACTCAGACCTTCTTGCAGCTGAACACCTCCGCTCCTGCTTTTGATGGTGTATAGTCGGGCTTTCGAGCCTTTCCTTCCCGGTTTTTAAAAATTATGGTTGGACATTCAGACCTTCTTGCAGCCGAACACCTTCGCTCCCTCTTTTGATCATACATTGTCGGACATTCGAACCTTTTCTTACCAGCTATTTACAAACCATGGTTGGACTTTCACACCTTCTTGTAGCCGAACAACTCTGCTCCCGCTATTGATTGTGTACAGTCGGGTATCTTAACCTTTTCTTACCCGCTTTTTACCAACTATGGTCGGACATTCACACCGTCTTACAGCGGAACACCTCCGCTCCCGCTTTTGATGGTGTATAGTCAGGCATTTTAACCTTTTCTGACCCGCTATTTACAAACTATGGTCGGACATTCAAACCTTCTTGTAGCCGAAAACCTCCGCTCCCTCTCTTGATTATACATTGTTGGGCATTCACACCTTATCTTACCCGCTATTTACAAACTATGTTCGGACATTCACACCTTCTTAAAGCGGAACACCTCCGCTCCCTCTTTTGATAGTGTATGTTCGGGCATTCGAACCTATTCTTACCCCCTTTTTACAATCAATGCTCGGAGATTCACACCTACTCACAGCCGAACAACTCCGCTCCCGCATTTGATGGTGTATAGTCGGGCATTCTCACCCTTTCTCATCAGCTTTTTGCAAATTTTGATCTGACATTCACACCTACTTGCAGTCGAACAGCTCTGCTCCCGCTTTTGATTATGTTTGGTTGGATATTCGAAACTTTTCTTAACTGCTTTTTACAAGCTTTGGTCGGACGTTCAAACTTCCTTGCAGCCGAACACCTCCGCTTCCGCTTTTGATGGTGTATATTCGGGCATACAAACCTTTTCTTACCCACTTTCTACAAACCATTTTCAGACTTTCACTCTTTGGTGCTGAACAACTCCGCTCCCTCTTTTGATTGTGTACAGTCGGGTATTTTCACCTTTTCTTACCTGCTTTTTACAAACTATGGTCGGACATTCAAACCTTCTTGTAGCCGAACACATCCACTCCTGCTTTTGATGATGTATGGTTCGGCATTCGCACTTTTCTTACCCATTTTTCAGTAATTATTGGTGGACATTCAGACCTTCTTGCAGCTGAACAGCTCAGCTCCCTCTTTTGATCATACATTGTCGGGCATTCGCACCTTGTCTTACCCGCTTTTTACAAACTTTAGTCAGACATTCACACCTTGCAGCTGAACCACCTCCACTCCCTGTTTTGATCATGTATGGTCTGGCAATACTACCTTTTCTTACCCATTTGTGAGTAATTATGGCTGGATATTCACACCTACTTGCAGCCGAGCACCACCTCTCCCGCTTTTGATGATTTATTGTCCGGCATTCTAGTCTCTTCTAACACATTTTTCAGCAATTATGGTCGGACATTCACACCTACTCAGAGCCGAACACTTCCGCTCCCGCTTTTGATGGTGTATAGTCGGGCATTCTCACCCTTTCTCATGAGCTTTTTGCAAATTATGATCTGACATTCACACCTACTTGCAGTCGAACAGCTCTGCTCCCGCTTTTGATTATGATTGGTTGGATATTCGAACCTTTTCTTAACAGCTTTTTACAAACTTTGGTCGGACGTTCACACCTTCTTGCAGCCGAACACCTCCGCTTCCGCTTTTGATGGTATATATTCGGGCATTCGAACCTTTTCTTACCCGCTTTTTACAAACTATGGTCGGACATTCAAACCTAGCCGAACACATCCACTCCTGCTTTTGATGATGTATGGTTTGGCATTCGCACCCTTTTTTTACCCATTTTTCAGGAATTATGGGTGGACATTCACACCTTCTTGCAGCTGAACACCTCCTCTCCCGCATTTGATGGTGTATAGTCGGGCATTCTCACCCTTTCTCATCAGCTTTTTGCAAATTATGATCTGACATTCACACCTACTTGCAGTCGAACAGCTCTGCTCCCGCTTTTGATTATGTTTGGTTGGATATTCGAACCTTTTCTTAACTGCTTTATACAAACTTTGGTTGGACGTTCACACCTTCTTGCAGCCGAACACCTCTGCTCCCTCTTTTGATGGTCTTTGTTTGGGCATTCGAACCTTTTCTTACCCGCTTTTTACAAACTATGGTCGGACATTCAAACCTAGCCGAACACATCCACTCCTGCTTTTGATGATGTATGGTTTGGCATTCGCACCCTTTTTTTACCCATTTTTCAGGAATTATGGGTGGACATTCAGACCTTCTTGCAGCCGAAAACCTCCGCTCCCTCTTTTGATCATACATTGTCGGGTTTTCGCACCTTGTCTTACCGCTTTTTATAAACTTTAGTCGGAAATTCACACCTTCTTGCAGCTGAACGACCTCCGCTCTCTGTTTTGATCATGTATGGTCTGACAATACTACCTTTTCCTACCCGTTTGTGAGTAATTAATCCCAAAATATTGAGCATAAAATAAGTCTTTATGCTGATGATGTATTACTTTTCCTTCAGAACTCACAGACTTCTCTCACTCACACGATCACACTCATAAATAAATTCTCAGCACTTTCTGACTACTCTATCAACTGGTCTAAGACCACAGTTCTGCCCATTAACTGTAGGGTCTATAATATACCTGCGATCACTTTACAGTCAGGAAATATTAGATATTTAGGCATAAACATTTCCTCCAGGCTCTCAGAGCTAACAAAGCTAAATTATGTGCAATTATTAAAGACAGTAGAGGACGATCTCTCTCGTTGGAAGTCCTTACCTATATCACTTATGGGGAGAGTTACATCCATTAAAATGATGATACTACCAAAAGATAACTATATGTTCTCAATGATCCCCATAAAACCACCTGCTACTTGGTTTAAGTAACTAGATTCATGCATCTCCAAATTTCTGTGGAAAAACAAACCACCACGTATTAGTTTAAAAACCCTACAGAAGACCAAGGACAGTGGTGGATTAGATTTACCTCGTTGTCAGCACTATTCCTTAGCCAATAGGTTACAATATATATCAAAATGGTTTAAACCTTGTTGTTGTCACAGTTCCCAGAGACGTTGTAATCGTTGAGGATTCTATATTCACCCCCTCATTAGAGGCACGTGTTGCAGATTGATGACACTGAATCTTCTTCTCTGTTCATTGCTGGCATCATTCCCAGCATCGTAAGTGTTCGTGGCATTGTTAGCCTCTTCTTCTGGATCTTGATATCGAGAATCCTTTTGTATTTCTGGTTTGTCAGTCCTCTCTCTTCGTTCACCGGAGTCTTCGTCTTTTTGTCCTTGAGTTTGGTGATTTTTTCTTCTTTTGATGCCTTGACACAATGTGACAGGTGATACCACGTGGGAGATCCTTTAACTTGGACTGCTGTCCCTGTGCTGCGAAATGGCTGTGCTGCTCAAATGGTCTCTCCTTCATCATGGTTACATGCTGCCATTCCGACATCTCGCCATTCCGACATGGGTCTCCAATTGTCGGAATGGCGACACTTAATTTTTTATCAAACGTCCCGCCATTCCGACACTTTTTTCCTCCTATGGTCGGAATGGCGGTATGTTTTTTTTTTTTAACATACCGCCATTCCGTCAGTTCCTTTTGATAGCCTATTTTTTACCCAAAACATTTTGCACTAATGATATGCCGGCGCAAATACACCCTAAAGTTTGGCGCACAAGCTCTGCACATGCAGAGGCCACAGCCTCGCAAACAAACTTTAATAATCTATTATCAAAATCCCCTGAATTTCAAATATAAAAATACAGATATTAATATAACTCTGGCGAGACTGAAACTGATTAAGCAGAAATACAGTGTCAGTGAGCTGTCACAGCAGCCAGCTGGAGCGGAGCTCTCCACAGAGCCCATGCGTCTTTTGCACGCTGTCATCATATGCAAAAGTAATAATTGCAATAACAGATATCACGGCTACTGCACAGGACACAGTTGCGAGCACTCTGCCTTGCCTTGCCAATAGGAGAAGAGAGAAATGACAGCATAGAACGTATAAAACACAACAAAATGCAGTAAAAACGTTTATTTATGTTATTCACGTGATTTATGAGTACTCGCTCCAATTTTGGGAAGCGCGGATGGGCTTTGCGCATTTGGCACAAACACACAGCCGTTGCGCAACGCTTTATACAGCCTGTTGATATCTTAAGGACCTAACTGGTCACACCTGGGAGTAAATGTCATGTAGAGATTGTTTTTACATGACATTACAGCTGAACAAATAGCTTTCATCCACAAACCAACGTGGGAGAGCCCGAAGATACATGTGCCAGACCTACATAGGCATGTGTAAAACCAATTTTGACCACTTCATACTGTTTATTTGCTTTCTTTTAGTTAACTTTCGTTTCTTTTGGATTCTTGTGCGTGTTATGGAGCCGTTTTGGTCCATGTTTGTAAGTCTTTTTTTCCTGGATTAAATTTTCGGAAGTTGAAACAAGTGGCATTGGAGTGTGTGATTGAAAACCACCGCGGACTGCTTCTGTTCCTCCAGTTGCCGAGTCTTTGTGTTTTTACTAACGCTTGTCTATAAACATGTGTTAAACATATGAATTGCATGAACAGAAAGAAGGGACTCACCTGTTGAGTAACACACATTTCCTTATACGGAAAGCCTTGTCGGAATGGTGGGACATTTGAACGTCGGAATAGCGGGATGTCGGAATGGTGGGATGTCGGAATGGTGGGACGTTTGCATGTCGGAATGGTGGTATGTCGGAATGGTGGGATGTCGGAATAGCGGGATGTCGGAATGGCGGGATTTCGGAATGGGTGTTGCCACCCCCTTCATCATATACACAGTTATTTATACATCACCTTCCACCATGAAGCGTTGTCCCTTTTTGTTTCTCTCTTTTTTCTTAAAATGCTGTTATGCATGTCTAAACCAATCCATTAAATTAGATAATTTTGGCAGTAAAGCGATCTACAATGTGCTTGGTCGCAAAGCTGCTCATCTGTGGTAAACAGCTCTTCAGAAAGGCATTCTTCAATTGATTTCACTAATTTTATGTAATAATTTTGTGATTTCCTACAAAACTACACTTCTTCTTCCATCTGTCTGAGTATTTAATATTGTCTGGGTCCCGTTAAAACATGTATTTTTCCCATCTAATTCCTTGTTTGCTTTAAAACAAGTATTCCCCATTTTCTATCCCTTCAGTAGCCAACCAGTTTGTATGGAGTACACTGGCGCAACTTGACTGATCAGTAAAACACTGCTTTTGTTGTCACCGCAAGGCTTCCCCCGTCGGTTGTTTCACTGAGACACTACTGAGTAACTATAACTCAACACAGTTTATACACATAACATTCATACACATACTAACAAACAAACAAACAATTATTTATCGCAATTTTCTCATCTCTGTTTGAACGTACACCCAGGTAAATATTCCTGTAGTCTTCTCATACAGACGATGGACCCATTCATTGTTTAACTTCACTGTTTTGCAAATCCTAATTGAATATTACACATTGACATTGAACTTTACTGGATAAGCATGTCTTCATTGTATTCAGCAGCCTATATGTGAGCATCTATGTGTAAGCTGTTCTTCTTTGCATTTATCAGCAGCAAGCAATTCTTCATTGCACATGCATATGAAAATAGTAAAACAATTCCAATGCGTTAGCGAAACCTTCTATATCAGGAGTGTCCATCATGATGCTGGGAATAGAACCTCTTTCCCAGAATAGTTCAACCTTCATTACTCAACTGATCATAACTCCGCAATGAGCACATTTCAAAGTATCATTCCTCTACATGTATTCAAAAATCTATGTGTAAATGTTTAATATTTCTTATATTTGTTGATGTCATTCTGTGTGCATGTGGCCTAAACCCAATCTCTGTGTGGCAATTTTAATTTAAACAAGTTGGACTCTGCCTCTGATCATTTAAAAAAGGTGTGTACCAATATCAACCTTTCTCAGGTAATTACTGATCCTACAAAACCAAAGAGATCCTTCAAGGTTGTCCCTGATTGGCTCAATCTTAACAAATCAAAGGTAGAAAATCCGCAGTATCTGAACTTGGTGTTAGTTATCACTGCTCAATAGCCTGTATCAGAATTGCAAAAATGAAAACATTAGGTCCACGCTTGGTATCCAGATCCTGAAACATCTCCATGAGCAGGCTTTTTTTTAACTGATCTGTTGAATAGTTATATGACACTGTTAAAATCCCAGATGAAGATCTAGCACTTGACCATTTTTGTAAATCTTCTAATTCCATAGTTGATAAACACGCCCCTTTTAAAAAGAATAGAACCTAGAACAGGTCCAGTCCCTGGCTTTCGGGAGAACTGTCTTCTTTAGTTTTTTTTTTTTTTTTCCCTTGTCCTGTTCAGCATTATGTCAGAAGAATTGTAGTCTGAATACCTTTGATGCCAAACAGATTTGCTTTGCCAAGGGAAGTTTTAATAGCCTATTTTTTACCCAAAACATTTTGCACTAATGATATGCCGGCGCAAATACGCCCTAAAGTTTGGCGCACAAGCTCTGCACATGCAGAGGCCACAGCCTCGCAAACAAACTTTAATAATCTATTATCAAAATCCCCTGAATTTCAAATATAAAAATACAGATATTAATGTAACTCTGGCGAGACTGAAACTGATTAAGCAGAAATACAGTGTCAGTGAGCTGTCACAGCAGCCAGCTGGAGCGGAGCTCTCCACAGAGCCCATGCGTCTTTTGCACGCTGTCATCATATGCAAAAGTAATAATTGCAATAACAGATATCACGGCTACTGCACAGGACACAGTTGCGAGCACTCTGCCTTGCCTTGCCAATAGGAGAAGAGAGAAATGACAGCATAGAACGTATAAAACACAACAAAATGCAGTAAAAACGTTTATTTATGTTATTCACGTGATTTATGAGTACTCGCTCCAATTTTGGGAAGCGCGGATGGGCTTTGCGCATTTGGCACAAACACACAGCCGTTGCGCAACGCTTTATACAGCCTGTTGATATCTTAAGGACCTAACTGGTCACACCTGGGAGTAAATGTCATGTAGAGATTGTTTTTACATGACATTACAGCTGAACATATAGCTTTCATCCACAAACCAACGTGGGAGAGCCCTAAGATACATGTGCCAGACGCACATAGGCATGTGTAAAACCAATTTTGACCACTTCATACTGTTTATTTGCTTTCTTTTAGTTAACTTTCGTTTCTTTTGGATTCTTGTGCGTGTTATGGAGCCGTTTTGGTCCATGTTTGTAAGTCTTTTTTTCCTGGATTAAATTTTCGGAAGTTGAAACAAGTGGCATTGGAGTGTGTGATTGAAAACCACCGCGGACTGCTTCTGTTCCTCCAGTTGCCGAGTCTTTGTGTTTTTACTAACGCTTGTCTATAAACATGTGTTAAACATATGAATTGCATGAACAGAAAGAAGGGACTCACCTGTTGAGTAACACACATTTCCTTATACGGAAAGCCTTGTCGGAATGGTGGGACATTTGAACGTCGGAATAGCGGGATGTCGGAATGGTGGGATGTCGGAATGGTGGGACGTTTGCATGTCGGAATGGTGGTATGTCGGAATGGTGGTATGTCGGAATGGTGGGATGTCGGAATAGCGGGATGTCGGAATGGCGGGATTTCGGAATGGGTGTTGCCACCCCCTTCATCATATACACAGTTATTTATACATCACCTTCCACCATGAAGCGTTGTCCCTTTTTGTTTTTCTCTTTGTTCTTAAAATGCTGTTATGCATGTCTAAACCAATCCATTAAATTAGATAATTTTGGCAGTAAAGCGATCTACAATGTGCTTGGTCGCAAAGCTGCTCATCTGTGGTAAACAGCTCTTCAGAAAGGCATTCTTCAATTGATTTCACTAATTTTATGTAATAATTTTGTGATTTCCTACAAAACTACACTTCTTCTTCCATCTGTCTGAGTATTTAATATTGTCTGGGTCCCGTTAAAACATGTATTTTTCCCATCTAATTCCTTGTTTGCTTTAAAACAAGTATTCCCCATTTTCTATCCCTTCAGTAGCCAACCAGTTTGTATGGAGTACACTGGCGCAACTTGACTGATCAGTAAAACACTGCTTTTGTTGTCACCGCAAGGCTTCCCCCGTCGGTTGTTTCACTGAGACACTACTGAGTAACTATAACTCAACACAGTTTATACACATAACATTCATACACATACTAACAAACAAACAAACAATTATTTATCGCAATTTTCTCATCTCTGTTTGAACGTACACCTAGGTAAATATTCCTGTAGTCTTCTCATACAGACGATGGACCCATTCATTGTTTAACTTCACTGTTTTGCAAATCCTAATTGAATATTACACATTGACATTGAACTTTACTGGATAAGCATGTCTTCATTGTATTCAGCAGCCTATATGTGAGCATCTATGTGTAAGCTGTTCTTCTTTGCATTTATCAGCAGCAAGCAATTCTTCATTGCACATGCATATGAAAATAGTAAAACAATTCCAATGCGTTAGCGAAACCTTCTATATCAGGAGTGTCCATCATGATGCTGGGAATAGAACCTCTTTCCCAGAATAGTTCAACCTTCATTACTCAACTGATCATAACTCCGCAATGAGCACATTTCAAAGTATCATTCCTCTACATGTATTCAAAAATCTATGTGTAAATGTTTAATATTTCTTATATTTGTTGATGTCATTCTGTGTGCATGTGGCCTAAACCCAATCTCTGTGTGGCAATTTTAATTTAAACAAGTTGGACTCTGCCTCTGATCATTTAAAAAAGGTGTGTACCAATATCAACCTTTCTCAGGTAATTACTGATCCTACAAAACCAAAGAGATCCTTCAAGGTTGTCCCTGATTGGCTCAATCTTAACAAATCAAAGGTAGAAAATCCGCAGTATCTGAACTTGGTGTTAGTTATCACTGCTCAATAGCCTGTATCAGAATTGCAAAAATGAAAACATTAGGTCCACGCTTGGTATCCAGATCCTGAAACATCTCCATGAGCAGGCTTTTTTTTAACTGATCTGTTGAATAGTTATATGACACTGTTAAAATCCCAGATGAAGATCTAGCACTTGACCATTTTTGTAAATCTTCTAATTCCATAGTTGATAAACACGCCCCTTTTAAAAAGTATAGAACCTAGAACAGGTCCAGTCCCTGGCTTTCGGCAGAACTGTCTTCTTTAGTTTTTTTTTTTTTTTCCCTTGTCCTGTTCAGCATTATGTCAGAAGAATTGTAGTCTGAATACCTTTGATGCCAAACAGATTTGCTTTGCCAAGGGAAGTTTTATAAATGTAAAGCTCCCCTTGATGCCCATTTATTTATTTCTGTTTACAATATATGGCATGAACTGAACTGAACCGGACCGGGGGACAAGGAAAGAAGAAGAGGAAAGAAGAGGAAACAGAACAAAAATAGAAACAAAAACCAGACAACCAGCTGCTACACCTGTAAAAAACAAAACAGACAACAATCCATGGCCTCTGAGGGGAATCCAGCCTTAGCACCACCAGGAGCACCTGAAAGCAGACAAGCAGAGAAAAAACAAACACACAAACAAACAAAAACAAGCACAAGAAGCGGCAATCGCATACAACACAGCTGTGGATATAGATGACCTGAGACGACACGATAATACATGAACTGCTTAGCGACCATGCTACTGGACTAATGAATGTGTGTGTGTGTGTGTGTGTGTGAGAACATGCAACACCCATGGCACAGGACCTACATGATAACCGTGCTTAGTTATGAGTGTATAAGCGTACAGGGCCACAATCCACAGCAACCCAAGCAATCAGAAGCAGGCAGAGAGGGCCACAAGACCCAGGCCACCAGCAGCCCCCACAGAGCACAGAACCCAGGCAGCCCACCGCAGGGGCAACCACGCATCCACCCAGAAGACTGCAGAGGAAGCCCCCGGAAAGAGCCCCCATAAGCATAGGGCAGAGGCCCTCCGGGAGCCAGGGGCAACAGCCCACCGACCCCGCCAGGCCCCAGCCGCCCAGACATGGGCCGTGCACTGGACCCGGGCCTCAGGGGCCCGAGCGCCCCCAAATTCCCCGGCAGAGGCCCCACCCAATACCCAGGAGGGCCAAGCGCCCCAGACAGCCACAAAGTGGGTCAGCGCCTGCCCCAGCGCCCCTGGCCAAGTGCCCTGGGAGTCAAGACGTGCCCACAGGTGGGTGAAGTCGCGAGCAGTGGGGAGAGTCAACGCTGACACCCCATCGGAAGAAGCACAGGCAGGCCAGGCGACAGCAAGTCCCAGATCCAGGCCCAATCATTACCACACACACTTTCACGTCCCATACATCCACACGTCCTACCTCCCTCGACTCTGCTGGGGTGTAGTGCAGCGGGCACACCAGGGGGCCAGCAACCCCCCAGCCACAGCAGACCCCGAACCAGCAGAACAATTAATTAATCCGCCTGGCCCCTCCTGCCCCAAGCAGACACCAGGAAGCATGGGTGTGCGAAGAAGACCCCTCCCCTCACCCTTCTGGCTCTTCAATATTTTCTAATAGTGAGCAATTAAAATTGAGGGGCAGCCAAACTTGTAGAACTGGGAGCGCGGCACTCTGGGCAGCCTACATACCCAAAGAGCCCCGCCCACCAGATGCCACTCAGTGTAACCATCCCCCAAGACCTAATGTGTGTGTGTGAGTGTGTTTGATAAGTAGTAATGTCTAAGGTGTAATTAAAACAGGGGCAGAGAACTGTAGAGTGCAACCAAAGGGGACCACCTATGTGGCCCCATCCACTACACCCCACCGAACACACACGCCCCCAAAACCCTTCATGTGTGAGTGTGTGCTGTGTACAGGAGCCAGAAGGGAGAGGGGTATGGGGATATATACCGGGGGAGCTACTTTCCCCCAGAGAGGGCAGCCAGGGACTGGCTGCAATAGGCATCCCTGCTACCTGGGAGCCAACAATGGGCAGGAGGGCCTGATGTCCACCAGGCTCGGGGCCTGCAGCGACCATATTCCGGGATCTACTGTACCCCCAGAAGGTACCCATCCCGCCCCACCCCACTCAACCCAACCCCACCCCGGAGGACCTCTACAAAAAACAAACAAACAACATAAAAAAACAAACAAACAAACCACCCGGTCACACCAGTCGCAGCAGCCCAGGCCTGAGACCCACCATCACCCAGCAACCCACCACCACCAATATGTGATAAAACTAATCAGAGGGGACCAGAGAGAATGAAATTCAGCCAATTGATGTTTTGAGGAGGCAGACATTGTTTCCATGCTAATATAATCTAAAAGAAAATTTCTAAACTGGTTAATACACAGATTGTTCTTCGCTTTCCAGTTCATGAGAATAGTTTTCTTTGCGATACATAACACTGTGAGAACCATGTGTGCTGAGTTAATTTCCATGTTGATGTTGTCTAAGTCACCCAGTATGCACAGTGTGGGGCATGCAGGGATGCTACACTTTAGCCATGTTGATAGGTCCTCACAGACTTCAAGCCAGAACTGCTGGACAGGCGCACAAAACCACAAAGCGTGTGCAAAATCATCAGGTGTGTTATCTGTGCAATGTGAGCAGATGTTTGAGTGTGTTAGACCCATCCTGAACATCCTTTGTCCTGTATAATGTGTTCTATGAAGGATTTTGTATTATATGAGCTGTAAATTAGGATTTCGAGTCATTATGAAGGTGTTCAAACATATTTGTGGTTAGAAGCTATGACCAGAACTGATGGATAAATCTGCCTCCCATTTTGAGGATGGAAGAGACATTGTGTCATCTATCTTACACAATAATTTATATATTTTTGATAGTAGTTTTGGGGTGCAGATGCTTAGAAATTCTGCTACCCTAGTCGGGAGTTGTAAGTCTGGTTGGTGGAGGATATATCCATCCATCCATCCATCATCTGCCGCTTATCCGGGGGTCGGGTCGCGGGGGCAGCAGCTTGAGCAGAGAAACCCAGACGTCTCTGTCCCCAGCCACTTCCTCCAGCTCTTCCGGGGGGACCCCGAGGCGTTCCCAGGCCAGCCGAGAGACATAGTCTCTCCAACGTGTCCTGGGTCTCCCCCGGGGTCTCCTCCCAGTGGGACGTGCCCGGAACACCTCCCCAGGGAGGTGCCCGAGCCACCTCATCTGACTCCTCTCAATGCGGAGGAGCAGCGGTTCTACTCCGAGCCCCTCCCGGATGACTGAGCTTCTCACCCTATCTCTAAGGGAGAGCCCAGACACCCTGCGGAGGAAACCCATTTCGGCCGCTTGTATTCGCGATCTTGTTCTTTCGGGTCACTACCCACAACTCGTGACCATAGGTGAGGATGGGAACGTAGATTGACCAGTAAGTAGAGAGCTTCGCCTTCTGGCTCAGCTCCCTCTTCACAACGACGGGTCGGTGCAGAGCCCGCAACACTGCAGACGCCGCACCGATCCGCCCGTCAATCTCCCGCTCCATTCGTCCCTCACTCGTGAACAAGACCCCGAGATACTTGAACTCCTCCACTTGGGGAAGGATCTCATTCCCGACCCGGAGAGAGCATTCCACCCTTTTCCGGCTGAGAACCATAGTCTCGGATTTGGAGGTGCTGATTCTCATCCCAGCCGCTTCACACTCGGCTGCGAATCGCTCCAGTGAGAGCTGAAGGTCACGGCCTGACGACGCTAACAGAACCACATCATCTGCAAAAAGCAGAGACCCGATTCTGAGGTCGCCAAATCGGACACCCTCAACGCCCTGGCTCCGCCTAGAAATTCTGTCCATAAAAGTTAGGAACAGAATCGGTGACAAAGGGCAGCCCTGACGGAGTCCAACTCTCACCGGAAACGTATCCGACTTACTGCCGGCAATGCGGACCAAACTCTGGCACCGGTCATACAGAGACCGAACGGCCCCTATCAAGGGGTCCGGCACTCCATATTCCCGGAGCACCCCCCACAGGACTCCACGAGGGACACGGTCGAACGCTTTCTCCAAGTCCACAAAACACATGTAGACTGGTTGGGGCGAACTCCCATGCACCCTCCAGGATCCTGCCGAGGGTATAGAGCTGGTCCACTGTTCCACGGCCAGGACGAAAGCCACACTGCATCTCCTGAATCCGAGGCTCGATTATCCGACGGATCCTCCTCTCCAATACCCCCGAATAGACCTTACCAGGGAGGCTGAGGAGTGTGATACCCCTATACTTGGAACACAGCCTCCGGTCCCCCTTTTTAAAGAGGGGGACCACCACCCCAATCTGCCAGTCCAGAGGCACTGTCCCCGATGTCCACGCGATACTGCAGAGGCGTGTCAGCCAAGACAGCCCTACAACATCCAGAGCCTTGAGAAACTCAGGACAGACCTCATCCACCCCCGGGGCCTTGCCACCGAGGAGCTTTTTAACCACCTCGGCAACCTCAGCCCCAGAAATGGGAGGCCCCGTCTCCGAGCTCTCTGACTCTGCCTCTTCCGAGCACGTGTTGGTAGGATTGAGGAGTTCCTCGAAGTACTTCCCCCACCGACTCACAACATCCCTAGTTGAGGTCAGCAAAGCCCCGTCCCCACTGTAAACAGTGTTGACTGTGAGCCGCTTCCCCCCCCTGAGACGCCGGATGGTGGACCAGAATCTTTTCGAGGCCGTCCGGAAATCGTTCTCCATGGGCTCACCGAACTCCTCCCAGGCCCGAGTTTTTGCCTCAGCAACCGCCGAAGCCGCGGCCCGTCTGGCCCGTCGGTACTTATCAGCTGCTTCCAGGGTCCCACTGGCCAAAAAGGCCCGATAGGACTCCTTCTTCAGCTTGACGGCTTCCCTCACCACTGGTGTCCACCAGAAGGTTCGAGGGTTGCCGCCACGACAGGCACCGACCACCTTACGGCAACAACTCCGATCAGCTGCCTCGGCAATGGAGTCACGGAACATGGCCCATTCGGACTCAATGTCCCCCACCTCCCCCGGGATATGGTTGAAGCTCTGCCGGAGGTGAGGGGGATTCTGACAAACGCTCCCAGCAGACCCTCACAATACGTTTGGGCCTGCCAGGTCTGATCGGCATCCTCCCCCACCAGCGGAGCCAACTCACCACCAGGTGGTGATCAGTTGACAGCTCCGCCCCTCTCTTCACCGGAGTGTCCAGGACATACGGCCGCAAGTCCGATGATACAACCACAAAGTCGATCATCGAACTGCGGCCAAGGGTGTCCTGGTGCCAAGTGCACATATGGACACCCTTATGCCTGAACATGGTGTTCGTTATGGACAGTCTATGACTGGCACAGAAGTCCAACAACATAACACCACTCTGATTCAGATCGGGGGGGCCGTTCCTCCCAATCACACCCCTCCAGGTCTCACTGTCATTGCCCACGTGAGCATTGAAGTCCCCCAGCAGAACGAGGGAGTCTGCGGTAGGAGCATTCTCCAGTGCCTTCCCCAGAGACTCCAAAAAGGGTGGGTACTCTGAACTGCTGTTTGGCGCATAGGCACAAACAACA
Organism: Leuresthes tenuis; assembly: GCF_036924035.1. Taxonomy (NCBI): domain Eukaryota; kingdom Metazoa; phylum Chordata; class Actinopteri; order Atheriniformes; family Atherinopsidae; genus Leuresthes; species Leuresthes tenuis. The sequence goes on from NW_027325369.1 coordinate 13,987,332, forward strand.
GTCAGGACTCGTCCCCCCACCCGAAGGCGGAGGGAGGCTACCCTCTCGTTCACTGGGGTAAACCCCAATGTACTGGCACACAGCCGGGGGGCAATAAGTATGCCCACACCTGCTCTGCGCCTCTCACCACGGGCAACTCCAGAGTGGAAGAGAGTCCAACCCCTCTCAAGAGTACTGGTTCCAGATCCCAAGCCGTGTATCGAGGTGAGTCCGACTATATCTAACGGTCTGATGAAGTTTCAACAATAAACAACAAACTTTGTATTATGAGAAAGAACCAGACTCATTCTTCAGGAATCCGAAAATAAGCTCTATTTTACGAGTTATGCACGAATCCGGATTCTCCTATAAAACGATTTCCTTAACTCAAACCAAGTTAAGACTGCTTTGTCCTTCATATGTATTCATGTCTAATCAAGTTTCAATGATATACAACGTTGTACTTTGTAGAATGAGAAAGAACTTCTTCAGCAATAAGCATCTCTCGACAAATGACGAAATACAGATTTTGCTATAAAATTAGTTGCTATCAGCCTGACTTAAAACTGTTTGTCTTCCTTATTTATCCACTTCAAATCAATTTTCAACAATTAAAAAAAATTTGTAGTTTGAGAAAGAACAACTTAATCTTGAGCAATCAGTATAAAAAGAGGGTAAGCAAAGGTGCGAATGTCAAACCATACATGATCAAAAAAGGGAGCGGAGGTGTTTGGCTGCGACAAGGTGTGAATGTCAACCCATAATTAATGAAAAGCGGGCAACAAGTAGGTTCGAATGCCCAACCATACATCATCAAAAGCAGGAGTGGATATGTTCGGCTACAAGGTTTGAACGTCTGACCATAGTTTTTAAAAAGCGGGTAAGAAAAGGTTCGAATGCCCAAACATACACCATCAAAGGAGGGAGCGGAGGTGTTCCGCTGTAAGAAGGTGTGAATGTCCGACCATAGTTGGTAAAAAGCGGGTAAGAAAAGGTTAAAATACCAGACTGTACAAAATCAGTAGCGGGAGCGGAGTTGCTCGGCTACTAAAAGGTGTGAAAGTCCGACCATGGTTTGTAAAAAGCGGGTAAGAAAAGGTGCAAATGCCCGACAATGTATGATTAAAAGAGGGAGCGGAGGTGTTCGGCTGCAAGAAGGTGTGAATGTACACCCATAATTACTGAAAAATGGGTAAGAAAAGGTGCGAATGCCCAACCATACATCATCAAAAGCAGGAGTGGATGTGTTCGGCTCCAAGAGGGTAAGAAAAGGTGCTAATGCCCGACAATGTATGATCAAAAGAGGGAGCGGAGGTTTTCGGCTGCAAGAAGGTCTGAATGTCCAACTATAATTTGTAAAAACCGGGGAAGAAAAGGCTTGAAAGCCCGACTATACACCATCATAAGCGGGAGAGGAGGTGTTCAGCTGAAAGAAGGTGTGAATGTCCACCTATAATTACTGAAAAATGGGTAAGAAAAGGTGCGAATGCCCAAACATATATCATCAAAAGCAGGAGTGGATGTGTTGGGCTACAAGAAGTTTTGAATGTCCGACAATAGTTTGTAAAAAGCGGGTAAGAAAAGGTTCGAATGCCCGAACATACACCATCAAAAGAGGGAGCGGAGGTGTTCCGCTGTAAAACAGTCTGAATGTCTTACCATAGTTGGTAAAAATCGGATAAGAAAAGGTTAAAATACCCGACTGTACACAATCAATAGCTGGAGCGGAATTGTTCGGCTACAAGAAGGTGTGAAAGTCCGACCATGGTTTGTAAAAAGGGGCTAAGAAAAGGTTCGAATGCCCGAATATATACCATCAAAAGCAGAAGCGGAGGTGTTCGGCTGCAAGAAGGTGTGAACGTCCGACCAAAGTTTTTAAAAATCAGTTAAGAAAAGGTTTGAATATCCAACCAAACATAATCAAAAGCGGGAGCAGAGCTGTTCGACTGCAAGTAGGTGTGAATGTCATATCATAATTTGCAAAAAGCTGATGAGAAAGGGTGAGAATGCCCGACTATACACCATCAAATGCCGGAGCGGAAGTGTTCGTCTGTGAGTAGGTGTGAATGTCCGACCATAATTGCTGAAAAATGTGTTAGAAAACGTCAGAATGCCGGACCATACATCATCAAAAGCAGGAGAGGTGGTGTTCGGCTGCAAGAAGGTGTGAATGTCCAGCCATAATTACTCACAAACGGGTAAGAAAAGGTAGTATTGCCAGACCATACATGATCAAAACAGGGAGCGGAGGTGGTTCAGCTACAAGAAGGTGTGAATGTCCTACTAAAGTTTGTAAAAAGCGGGTAAGACAAGGTGCGAATGCCAGACAATGTATGATCAAAAGAGGGAGCGGAGGTTTTCGGCTGCAAGAAGGTCTGATTGTCAAACCATAATTTGTAAAAACAGGTGAAGAAAAGGCTCGAAAGCCAGACTATATACCATCAAAAGCGGCAGCGGAGGTGTATGGCTGTAAGAAGGTCTGAATGTCCACCAATAATTACTGAAAAATGGGTAAGAAAAGGTGCGAATGCCCAAACATACATAATCAAAAGCAGGATTGGATGTGTTCGGCTACAAGAAGGTATGAATGTCCGACTATAGTTTGTTAAAAGCGGGTAAGGAAAGATTCGAATGCCCGAACATACACCATCAAAAGAGGGAGCGGAGGAGCTCCGCTGTAAGACGGTCTGAATGTCCATCAATAATTGCTAGAAAACATGAAAGAAAATTTTCGAATATCAAACCGCACGTGATCATAAGCTGGGAGAAGGTGTTCGACTACATGTAGGTGTGAATGTCAGATCATTATTTGTAAAAAGCGGGTGAGAAAAGGTAAGAATGTCCAACCATAAATTATGAAAAGCGGCAGCAGAGATGTTCGGCTGGTATTTATCAATATTTCTATCTATTGATAGATTTCAACAAAAAACAACGTTGTACTTTGCAGTAAAAGAAAGAGCAAATCTAAAGTTTCAGGAATCCGAGTATAAGCTTGCTTTCATGAGTTCTGCACGATTTCAGTCTTTGCTATAAATGAATTCCTTAACTCAAACTATGTTAAAACTGCTTTTAACTTCATATTTATCAATGTCTAGATCAACTTCAACAAAGAACAACATTGGATTTTGCAGTAGAAGAAAGAGCAACACTGAAGGATCAGGAATCCGAGAATAAGCTTATTTTCATGAGTTCTGCAGGATTTCGGATTTTACTTTAAAACTGCTTTGTCCTTCATATTTATCAATGTCTAGATCGACTTCAACAAAGAACAACATTGTATTTTGCAGTAGAAGAAAGAGCAACACTGAAGGATCAGGAATCCGAAAAGAAGCTTATTTTCATACATTCTGCTTGATTTGGGATTTTGCTATAAAATTTTTGAGGAGTTATGCATGATTTTGAATTTAGCTATAAAATTAATTCCTTCACTCAAACAAAGTGGAAACTGCTTTGTCCTTCATATTTATCAACGTCTATATCGATTTCATCAAAGAACAAGGTTGTATTTTGCAGTATAGGAAAGAGCATGCTTATGATCATGTGCGGATGATATTTGAAAATTTTCTTTCATGTTTTAAAGCAATTATTGATGGACATTCAGACCTTCTTGCAGCTGAACCAATCTGCTCCCGCTTTTGATGGTGTATAGTCGGGCTTTCGAGCCTTTCCTTCCCGGTTTTTACAAATTTACGGTTGGACATTCAGACCTTCTTGCAGTCGAACACCTCCGCTCCCGCTTTTGATGGTGTATAGTCAGGCATTTGAACCTTTTCTTACCCGCTTTTTACAAACTATGGTCGGACATTCAAACCTTGTAGCCAAAACCTCCGCTCCCTCTTTTGATCATACATTGTCGGGCATTCGCACCTTTTCTTACCCGTTTTTTACAAACCATGGTCGGACTTTCACACCTTCTTGTAGCCGAACAATTCCGCTCCAGCTATTGATTGTGTACAGTCGGGTATTTTAACCTTTTCTTACCCACTTTTTACCAACTATGGTCGGACATTCACACCTTCTTACAGCGGAACACCTCCGCTCCCTCTTTTGATGGTGTATGTTTGGGCATTGAAACCTACTTGTTGCCCGCTTTTCATTAATTTTGGGTTGACATTCACACCTTGTCACAGCCAAACACCTCCGCTCCCTTTTTTTATCATGTATGGTTGGACATTTGCACCTTTTCTCACCCGCTTTTTGCAAACTATGGTCGGCTGTTCACAGCTTCCTCTCCACCATACTTGTATGGTGGGATATTCACACCCACTTGCATCCGAAGACCTTTTGTTGATATTTAGTCGGTCATTCGCAGCTTACCCGCTTTTGGCAAACTAAGGCCTTCTTGCAGCCAAACACCTCTGATCTCGCTTTTGATGATGTAAGGTTGGGCATTCAGACCTTGCTTCACCTGCTTTTCACCAAATATAGTCAGACATTCACACCTTCTTGCAGCCGAACACTTCCGCTCCACCTTTTAGTGTTCTATCACACCTTTTTTTTCACCGCATTTTATAGATTATGGTTGGAAATTCTCAACCACTCTCATCCGAAGACCTCTCCTCCCGCTTTTGTTAATATATTTGAAATTTAGTCGGACATTCACACCTTCTTGCAGCTGAACCACCTCCGCTCCCTGTTTTGATCATGTATGGTCTGGCAATACTACCTTTTCTTACCCGTTTGTGAGTAATTATGGCTGGACATTCACACCTACTTGCAGCCGAACACCACCTCTCTCACTTTTGATGATGTATGGACCGGCATTCTTACCTTTTCCAACACAGTTTTCAGAAATTACGGTCGGAGATTCACACCTACTCACAGCCGAACAACTTCGCTCCCGCATTTGATGGTGTGCAGTCGGGAATTCTCACCCTTTCTCATCAGCTTTTTGCAAATTATGATCTGACATTCACACCTGCTTTTGATAATGTATGGTTGGGCATTTGCACCTTTTCTTACCCATTTTTCAGTAATTATGGGTGGACATTCACACCTTCTTGCAGCTGAACACCTCCTCTCCCGCTTATGATCATGTGCGGTTTGACATTCGAAATTTTTTTTTCGTGTTTTCTAGCAATTATTGATGGACATTCAGACCTTCTTGCAGCTGAATACCTCCGCTCCCGCTTTTGATGATGTATAGTCGGGCTTTCGAGCCTTTTCCTCCCCGGTTTTTCAAATTATGGTTGGATATTAACACCTTCTTGCAGCCGAAAACCTCCGCTCCCTCTTTTGATCATTAATTGTCGGGCATTCGCATCTTTTCTTACCCGCTTTTTACAAACCATAGTCGGACTTTCACACCTTTTAGTAGCCGAACAACTCCGCTCCCGCTATTGATTGTGTACATTTGGGTATTTTAACCTTTTCTTACCCGCTTTTTACCAACTATGGTCGAACATTCACACCTTCTTACAGCGGAACACCTCCGCTCCATCTTTTGATAGTGTATGTTCGGGCATTCGAACCTATTCTTACCCCCTTTTTACAAACTATGCTCGGAGATTCACACCTACTCACAGCCGAACAACTCCGCTCCCGCATTTGATGGTGTATAGTCGGGCATTCTCACCCTTTCTTATCAGCTTTTTGCAAATTATGATCTGACATTCACACCTACTTGCAGTCGAACAGCTCTGCTCCCGCTTTTGATTATGTTTGGTTGGTTATTCGAACCTTTTCTTAACTGCTTTTTACAAACTTTGGTCGGACGTTCACACCTTCTTGCAGCCGAACACCTCCGCTCCCGCTATTGATTGTGTACAGTCGGGTATTTTAACCTTTTCTTACCCGCTTTTTACCAACTATGGTCGGACATTTACACCTTCTTACAGCGGAACACCTCCGCTCCCTCTTTTGATGGTCTATGTTCGGGCATTCAAACCTTTTCTTACCCGCTTTTTACAAACTATGGTCGGACATTCAAACCTTCTTGTAGCCGAACACATCCACTCCTGCTTTTGATGATGTATGGTTGGGCATTCTCACCTTTTCTTATCCATTTTTCAGTAATTATGGGTGGACATTCACACATTCTTGCAGCTGAACAACTCCTCTCCCTCTTTTGATCATACATTGTCAGGCATTCGCACCTTGTCTTACCCGCTTTTTATAAACTTTAGTCGGACATTCACACCTTCTTGCAGCTGAACGACCTCCGCTCCCTGTTTTGATCATGTATGGTCTGGCAATACTACCTTTTCTTACCCGTTTGTGAGTAATTAATCCCAAAATATTGAGCAAAAAATAAGACTTTATGCTGATGATGTATTACTTTTCCTTCAGAACTCACAGACGTCTCTCACTCACATGATCACACTCATAAATAAATTCTCAGCACTTTCTGACTACTCTATCAACTGGTCTAAGACCACAGTTCTGCCCATTAACTGTAGGGTCCATAATATACCTGCAATCACTTTACAGTCAGGAAATATTAGATATTTAGGCATAAACATTTCCTCCAGGCTCTCAGAGCTAACAAAGCTAAATTATATGCAATTATTAAAGACAGTAGAGGACGATCTCTCTCGTTGGAAGTCCTTACCTATATCACTTATGGGAGAGTTACATCCATTAAAATGATGATACTACCAAAAGTTAACTATTTGTTCTCAATGATCCCCATAAAACCATCTGCTACTTGGTTTAAGTCACTAGATTCATGCATCTCCAAATTTCTGTGGAAAAACAAACCACCACGTATTAGTTTAAAAACCCTACAGAAGACCAAGGACAGTGGTGGATTAGATTTATCTCATTTTCAGCACTATTCCTTAGCCAATAGGTTACAATATATATCAAAATGGTTTAAACCTTGTTGTTGTCACAGTTCCCACAGACGTTGTAATCGTTGAGGATTCTATATTCACCCCCTCATTAGAGGCACGTGTTGCAGATTGATGACACTGAATCTTCTTCTCTGTTCATTGCTGGCATCATTCCCAGCATCGTAAGTGTTCGTGGCATTGTTAGCCTCTTCTTCTGGATCTTGATATCGAGAATCCTTTTGTATTTTTGGTTTGTCAGTCCTCTCTCTTCGTTCACCGGAGTCTTCGTCTTTTTGTCCTTGAGTTTGGTGATTTTTTCTTCATTTGATGCCTTGACACAATGTGACAGGTGATTCCACGTGGGAGATCCTTTAACTTGGACTGCTGTCCCTGTGCTGCGAAATGGCTGTGCTGCTCAAATGGTCTCTCCTTCATCATGGTTACATGCTGCCATTCCGACATCTCGCCATTCCGACATGGGTCTCCGATTGTCGGAATGGCGACACTTAATTTTTTATCAAACGTCCCACCATTCCGACACTTTTTTCCTCCTATGGTCGGAATGGCGGTATGTTTTTTGTTTTTTTTAACATACCGCCATTCCGACAGTTCCTTTTAATAGCCTATTTTTTACCCAAAACATTTTGCACTAATGATATGCCGGCGCAAATACGCCCTAAAGTTTGGCGCACAAGCTCTGCACATGCAGAGGCCACAGCCTCGCAAACAAACTTTAATAATCTATCATCAAACTCCCCTGAATTTCAAATATAAAAATACAGATATTAATGTAACTCTGGCGAGACTGAAACTGATTAAGCAGAAATACAGTGTCAGTGAGCTGTCACAGCAGCCAGCTGGAGCGGAGCTCTCCACAGAGCCCATGCGTCTTTTGCACGCTGTGATCATATGCAAAAGTAATAATTGCAATAACAGATATCACGGCTACTGCACAGGACACAGTTGCGAGCACTCTGCCTTGCCTTGCCAATAGGAGAAGAGAGAAATGACAGCATAGAACGTATAAAACACAACAAAATGCAGTAAAAACGTTTATTTATGTTATTCACGTGATTTATGAGTACTCGCTCCAATTTTGGGAAGCGCGGATGGGCTTTGCGCATTTGGCACAAACACACAGCCGTTGCGCAACGCTTTATACAGCCTGTTCATATCTTAAGGACCTAACTGGTCACACCTGGGAGTAAATGTCATGTAGAGATTGTTTTTACATGACATTACAGCTGAACATATAGCTTTCATCCACAAAGCAACGTGGGAGAGCCCGAAGACGCATGTGCCAGACGCACATAGGCATGCGTAAAACCAATTTTGACCACTTCATACTGTTTATTTGCTTTCTTTTAGTTAACTTTCGTTTCTTTTGGATTCTTGTGCATGTTATGGAGCCGTTTTGGTCCATGTTTGTAAGCCTTTTTTTCCTGGATTAAATTTTCGGAAGTTGAAACAAGTGGCATTGGAGTGTGTGATTGAAAACCACCGCGGACTGCTTCTCCTCCTCCAGTTGCCGAGACTTTGTGTTTTTAATAACGCTTGTCTATAAACATGTGTTAAACATATAAATTGCATGAACTGAAAGAAGGGACTCACCTGTTGAGTAACACACATTTCCTTATACGGAAAGCCTTGTCGGAATGGTGGGACATTTGAACGTCGGAATAGCGGGATGTCGGAATGGTGGGATGTCGGAATGGTGGGACGTTTGCATGTCGGAATGGTGGTATGTCGGAATGGCGGGATTTCGGAATGGGTGTTGCCACCCCCTTCATCATATACACAGTTATTTATACATCACCTTCCACCATGAAGCGTTGTCCCTTTTTGTTTCTCTCTTTGTTCTTAAAATGCTGTTATGCATGTCTAAACAAATCCATTAAATTAGATCTCATAAAAAAAAAAACATACCGCCATTCCGACCATAGAAGGAAAAAAGTGTCGGAATGGCGGGACGTTTGATAAAAAATTAATTGTCACCATTCCGACAATTGGAGACCCATGTCGGAATGGCGAGATGTCGGAATGGCAGCATGTAACCATGATGAAGGAGAGACCATTAGAGCAGCACAGCCATTTCGCAGCACAGGGACAGCAGTCCAAGTTAAAGGATCTCCCACGTGGTATCACCTGTCACATTGTGTCAAGGCATCAAAAGAAGAAAAAATCACCAAACTCAAGGACAAAAAGACGAAGACTCCGGTGAACGAAGAGAGAGGACTGACAAACCGGAAATACAAAAGGATTCTCGATATCAAGATCCAGAAGAAGAGGCTAACAATGCCACGAACACTAACGATGCTGGGAATGATGCCAGCAATGAACAGAGAAGAAGATTCAGTGTCATCAATCTGCAACACGTGCCTCTAATGAGGGGGTGAATATAGAATCCTCAACGATTACAACGTCTCTGGGAACTGTGACAACAACAAGGTTTAAACCATTTTGATATATATTGTAACCTATTGGCTAAGGAATAGTGCTGAAAATGAGGTAAATCTAATCCACCACTGTCCTTGGTCTTCTGTAGGGTTTTTAAACTAATACGTGGTGGTTTGTTTTTCCACAGAAATTTGGAGATGCATGAATCTAGTGACTTAAACCAAGTAGCAGATGGTTTTATGGGGATCATTGAGAACAAATAGTTAACTTTTGGTAGTATCATCATTTTAATGGATGTAACTCTCCCCATAAGTGATAAAGGTAAGGACTTCCAACGAGAGAGATCGTCCTCTACTGTCTTTAATAATTGCACATAATTTAGCTTTGTTAGCTCTGATAGCCTGGAGGAAATGTTTATGCCTAAATATCTAATATTTCCTGACTGTAAAGTGATCGCAGGTATATCATGGACCCTACAGTTAATGGGCAGAACTGTGGTCTTAGACCAGTTGATAGAGTAGTCAGAAAGTGCTGAGAATTTATTTATGAGTGTGATCGTGTGAGTGAGAGACGTCTGTGAGTTCTGAAGGAAATGTAACACATCATCAGCATAAAGACTTATTTTATGCTCAATATTTTGGGATTAATTACTCACAAACGGGTAAGAAAAGGTAGTATTGCCAGACCATACATGATCAAAACAGGGAGCGGAGGTCGTTCAGCAGCAAGAAGGTGTGAATGTCCGACTAAAGTTTATAAAAAGCGGGTAAGACAAGGTGCGAATGCCCGACAATGTATGATCAAAAGAGGGAGCGGAGGTTTTCGGCTGCAAGAAGTTCTGAATGTCCACCCATAATTACTGAAAAATGGGTAAAAAAACGGTGCGAATGCCCAAACATACATCATCAAAAGCAGGAGTGGATGTGTTCGGCTACAAGAAGGTTTGAATGTCCGACCATAGTATGTAAAAAGCGGGTAAGAAAAGGTTCGAATGCCCGAACATATACCATCAAAAGTGGAAGTGGAGGTGTTCGGCTGCAAGAAGGTGTGAACGTCCGACCAAAGTTTGCAAAAAGCAGTTAAGAAAAGGTTCGAATATCCAACCAAACATAATCAAAAGCGGGAGCAGAGCTGTTCGACTGCAAGTAGGTGTGAATGTCCAGCCATAATTACTCACAAACGGGTAAGAAAAGGTAGTATTGCCAGACCATACATGATCAAAACAGGGAGCTGAGGTGGTTCAGCTGCAAGGTATGAATGTCTGACTATAGTTTGTAAAAAGCGGGTAAGACAAGGTGCGAATGCCCGACAATGTATGATCAAAAGAGGGAGCGGAGGTCTTCGGCTGCAAGGTCTGAATGTCTAACCATAATTTCTAAAAACCGGGTAAGAAAAGGCTCGAAAGCCCGACTATACACAATCAAAAGCGGGAGCGGAGGTGTTCAGCTGCAAGAAGGTGTGAATGTTCGACTAAAGTTTGTAAAAAGCTGGTAAGACAAGGTGCGAATGCCCGACAATGTATGATCAAAAGCGGGAGAGGAGGTGTTCAGCTGCAAGAAGGTCTGAATGTCCATCAATAATTGTTAGAAAACATGAAAGAAAATTTCCGAAAATCAAACCGCACATGATCATAAGTGGGAGAGGGGGTGTTCAGCTGCAAGAAGGTGTGAATGTCCACCCATACATCATCATAAGCAGGAGTGGATGTGTTCGGCTACGAGAAGGTGTGAACGTCCAACCAAAGTTTTTAAAAAGCAGTTCGGAAAAGGTTTTAATATCCAACCAAACATAATCAAAACTGGGAGCAGAGCTGTTCGTCTGTGAGTAGGTGTGAATCTCCGACCATAATTGCTGAAAAATGTGTTAGAAAAGGTAAGAATGCTGGTCCATACATCATCAAAAGCGAGAGAGATTGTGTTCAGCTGCAAGTAGGTGTGAATATCCAGCCATAATTACTCACAAACGGGTAAGAAAAGGTAGTATTGCCAGACCATACGTGATCAAAACAGGGAGCGGAGGTGGTTTAGCTGCAAAAAGGGATGAATGTCCAACTAAAGTTCAAATATATGAACAAAAGCGGGAAGAGAGGTCTTCGGATGAGAGTGGTTGAGAATTTCCAACCATAATCTATAAAATGCGATGAAAAAAAAGGTGTGAAGGAATGAATTTTATAGCAAAATCTGAAATCATGAATAACTCCGCAAAAGGAACATATTCTCATTCAGGGTAATATGAGGAACTTTATGCTTGATACATTTTAGACATGGATAACTATGAAGGACAAAGCAATTTTAACTTGGTTTGAGCAAAGCAATTCATATTATAGGAAAATCCGAAATCGTGCAGGTCTCATGAAAGTAAGCTTTTTCTCGGATTCCTGATCCTCCAGTGTTGCTCTTTCCTATACTGCAAAATACAACCTTGTTCTTTGTTGAAATCGATATAGACATTGATAAATATGAAGGACAAAGCAGTTTCCACTTTGTTTGAGTGAAGGAATTAATTTTATAGCTAAATCCAAAATCATGCATAACTCCTCAAAAATTTTATAGCAAAATCCCAAATCAAGCAGAACGTATGAAATTAAGCTTATTCTCGGATTCCTGATCCTTCAGTGTTGCTCTTTCTTCTACTGCAAAATCCAATGTTGTTCTTTGTTGAAGTCGATCTAGACATTGATAAATATGAAGTTAAAAGCAGTTTTAACATAGTTTGAGTGAAGGAATTCATTTTATACATCCATCCATCCATCATTTGCCGCTTATCTGGGGGTCGGGTCGCGGGGGCAGCAGCTTGAGCAGAGAAACCCAGATGTCTCTGTCCCCGGCCACTTCCTCCAGCTCTTCCGGGGGGACCCCGAGGCGTTCCCAGGCCAACCGAGAGACATAGTCTCTCCAGCGTGTCCTGGGTCTTCCCCGGGGTCTCCTCCCAGTGGGACGTGCCCGGAACACCTCCCAAGGGAGGCGCTCAGGGGGCATCCTAACCAGATGCCCAAGCCACCTCATCTGACTCCTCTCAATGCGGAGGAGCAGCGGTTCTACTCCGAGCCCCTCCCGGATGACTGAGCTTCTCACCCTATCTCTAAGGGAGAGCCCAGACACCCTTCGGAGGAAACCCATTTCGGCCGTTTGTATTCGCGATCTTGTTCTTTCGGTCACTACCCACAACTCGTGACCATAGGTGAGGATGGGAACGTAGATTGACCAGTAAGAAGAGAGCTTCGCCTTCTGGCTCAGCTCCCTCTTCACAACGACGGGTCGGTGCAGAGCCCGCAACACTGAAGACGCCGCACCGATCCGCCCGTCAATCTCCCGCTCCATTCGTCCCTCACTCGTGAACAAGACCCCGAGATACTTGAACTCCTCCACTTGGGGAAGGATCTCATTCCCGACCCGGAGAGAGCATTCCACCCTTTTCCGGCTGAGAACCATAGTCTCGGATTTGGAGGTGCTGATTCTCATCCCAGCCGCTTCACACTCGGCTGCGAATCGCTCCAGTGAGAGCTGAAGGTCACGGCCTGACAACGCTAACAGAACCACATCATCTGCAAAAAGCAGAGACCCGATTCTGAGGTCGCCAAATTGGACACCCTCAACGCCCTGGCTGCGCCTAGAAATTCTGTCCATAAAAGTTAGGAACAGAATCGGTGACAAAGGGCAGCCCTGACGGAGTCCAACTCTCACCGGAAACGTATCCGACTTACTGCCGGCAATGCGGACCAAACTCTGGCACCGGTCATACAGAGACCGAACGGCCCCTATCAAGGGGTCCGGCACTCCATATTCCCGGAGCACCCCCCACAGGACTCCACGAGGGACACGGTCGAACGCTTTCTCCAAGTCCACAAAACACATGTAGACTAGTTGGGCGAACTCCCATGCACCCTCCAGGATCCTGCCAAGGGTATAGAGCTGGTCCACTGTTGCACGGCCAGGACGAAAGCCACACTGCATCTCCTGAATCCGAGGCTCGATTATCCGACGGATCCTCCTCTCCAATACCCCCGAATAGACCTTACCAGGGAGGCTGAGGAGTGTGATACCCCTATAGTTGGAACACACCCTCCGGTCCCCCTTTTTAAAGAGGGGGACCACCACCCCAATCTGCCAGTCCAGAGGCACTGTCCCCGATGTCCACGCGATGCTGAAGAGGCGTGTCAGCCAAGACAGCCCTACAACATCCAGAGCCTTGAGAAACTCAGGACGGACCTCATCCACCCCCGGGGCCTTGCCACCGAGGAGCTTTTTGACCACCTCGGCAACCTCAGCCCCAGAAATGGGAGGCCCCGTCTCCGAGCTCTCTGACTCTGCCTCTTCCGAGCACGTGTTGGTAGGATTGAGGAGTTCCTCGAAGTACTCCCCCCACCGACTCACAACATCCCTAGTTGAGGTCAGCAAAGCCCCGTCCCCACTGTAAACAGTGTTGACTGTGAGCCGCTTCCCCCCCCCTGAGACGCCGGATGGTGGACCAGAATCTCTTCGAGGCCGTCCGTAAATCGTTCTCCATGGTCTCACCGAACTCCTCCCAGGCCCGAGTTTTTGCCTCAGCAACCGCCGAAGCCGAAGCCGCAGCCCGTCTGGCCTGTCGGTACCTATCAGCTGCTTCCAGGGTCCCACTGGCCAAAAAGGTCCGATAGGACTCCTTCTTCAGCTTGACGGCTTCCCTCACCACTGGTGTCCACCAGCAGGTTCGAGGGTTGCCGCCACGACAGGCACCGACCACCTTACGGCCACAACTCCGATCAGCTGCCTCGGCAATGGAGTCACGGAACATGGCCCATTCGGACTCAATGTCCCCCACCTCCCCCGGGATATGGTTGAAGCTCTGCCGGAGGTGGGAGTTAAAGCTCCTTCTGACGGGGGATTCTGACAAACGCTCCCAGCAGACCCTCACAATACGTTTGGGCCTGCCAGGTCTGATCGGCATCCTCCCCCACCAGCGGAGCCAACTCACCACCAGGCGTTGATCAGTTGACAACTCCGCCCCTCTCTTCACCCGAGTGTCCAGGACATACGGCCGCAAGTCCGATGATACAACCACAAAGTCGATCATCGAACTGCGGCCAAGGGTGTCCTGGTGCCAAGTGCACATATGGACACCCTTATGTCTGAACATGGTGTTCGTTATGGACAGTCCATGACCAGCACAGAAGTCCAACAACATAACACCACTCTGGTTCAGATCGGGGGGGCCGTTCCTCCCAATCACACCCCTCCAGGTCTCACTGTCATTGCCCACGTGAGCATTGAAGTCCCCCAGCAGAACGAGGGAGTCTCCGGTAGGAGCATTCTCCAGTGCCTCCCCCAGAGACTCCAAAAAGGGTGGGTACTCTGAACTGCTGTTTGGCGCATAGGCACAAACAACAGTCAGGACTCGTCCCCCCACCCGAAGGCGGAGGGAGGCTACCCTCTCGTTCACTGGGGTAAACCCCAATGTACTGGCACACAGCCGGGGGGCAATAAGTATGCCCACACCTGCTCTGCGCCTCTCACCACAGGCAACTCCAGAGTGGAAGAGAGTCCAACCACTCTCAAGAGGACTGGTTCCAGAGCCCAAGCCGTGCGTCGAGGTGAGTCCGACTATATCTAGCCGGAACCGCTCAGCCTCGCGCACCAGCTCCGGCTCCTTCCCCAACAGAGAGGTGACATTCCACATCCCAAGAGCTAGCTTCAGTAGCTGAGGATCAGACCGCCAAGGCCTCTGCCTTCGGCTGCTACCCAGCTCACATCGCACCCGACCCCCTTTGCCCCTCCCACGGGTGGTGAGCCCGTCGGAAGGGGGACCCACGTCATCATTACGGGCTATGCCCGACCGAGCCCCATGGGCACAGACCCGGCCACCAGGCGCCCGCTGCCGGGCCCCACCCCCGGGCCTGGCACCGGGGGGAGGCCCCGGTGTCCCATATCCGGGCAAGGGATCACGAGGTCCAAATTTTTTGTTCATCATAAGGAGTCTTTTGAGCTGTTCTTTGTCTGGTCCCTCATCTAGGATCTGTTTGCCTTGGGTGACCCTACCAGGGGCTTAAAGCCCCGGGCAACATAGCTCCCAGACTCATTGGGGCACGCAAACTCCCCCACCACGATAAGGTGACAGCTCAGGGGGGAGGAGTCATTTCATACATAAAATCCCAAATCATGCAGAACGTATGAAAAGAAGCTTATTCTCGGATTCCTGATCCTTCAGTGTTGCTCTTTCTTCTACTAAAAAATACAAAGTTGTTCTTTGTTGAAATCTATCAATAGATAGAAATATTGATAAATACCAGCCGAACATCTCTGCTGCCGCTTTTCATAATTTATGGTTGGACATTCTTACCTTTTCTTACCCGCTTTTTACAAATTATAATCTGACATTCACACCTACTTGTAGTCGAACACCTTCTCCCAGCTTATGATCATGTGCGGTTTGATATTCGAAAATTTTCTTTCATGTTTTCTAGCAATTATTGATGGACATTCAGACCGTCTTACAGCGGAGCTCCTCCGCTCCCTCTTTTGATGGTGTATGTTCGGGCATTCGAATCTTTCCTTACCCGCTTTTATCAAACTATAGTCGGACATTCAAACCTTCTCGTAGCCGAACACATCCACTCCTGCTTTTGATGATGTATGTTTGGGCATTCGCACCTTTTCTTACCCATTTTTCAGTAATTATTGGTGGACATTCAGACCTTCTTACAGCCGAACACCTCCGCTGCCGCTTTTGATGGTGTATAGTCTGGCTTTCGAGCCTTTTGTTCCCCTGTTTTTACAAATTATGGTTTGACAATCAGACCTTCTTGAAGCCGAAAACCTCCGCTCCCTCTTTTGATCAAACATTGTCAGGCATTCGCACCTTGTCTTACCCGCTTTTTACAAACTTTAGTCGGACATTCAGACCTTCTTGTAGCTGAACCACCTCCGCTCCCTGTTTTGATCATGTATGGTCTGACAATACTACCTTTTCTTACCCGTTTGTGAGTAATTATGGCTGGACATTCACACCTTCTTGCAGCCGAACACCACCTCTCCCGCTTTTGATGATGTATGGTCCGGCATTCTGACGTTTTCTAACACATTTTTCAGCAATTACGATCGGACATTCACACCTACTCACAGACGAACACTTCCGCTCCGGCATTTGATGGTGTATAGTCGGGCATTCTCACCACTTCTCATCAGCTTTTTGCAAATTATGATCTGACATTCACACCTGCTTTTGATAATGTATGGTTGGGCATTCGCACCTTTTCTTACCCATTTTTCAGTAATTATGCGTGGACATTCACACCTTCTTGCAGCTGAACACCTCCTCTCCCGCTTATGATCATGTGCGGTTTGACATTCGAAAATTTTTTTTCATGTTTTCTAGCAATTATTGATGGACATTCAGACCTTCTTGCAGCTGAACACCTCCGCTCCCGCTTTTGATGGTGTATAGTTGGGCTTTCGAGCCTTTTCCTCCCCGGTTTTTACAAATTATGGTTGGATATTAACACCTTCTTGCAGCCGAAAACCTCCGCTCCCTCTTTTGATCATTAATTGTCGGGCATTCGCATCTTTTCTTACCCGCTTTTTACAAACCATAGTCGGACTTTCATACCTTTTAGTAGCCGAACAACTCCGCTCCCGCTATTGATTGTGTACAGTCGGGTATTTTAACCTTTTCTTACCCGCTTTTTACCAACTATGGTCGGACATTCACACCTTCTTACAGCGGAACACCTCCGCTCCCTCTTTTGATAGTGTATGTTTGGGCATTCGAACCTATTCTTACCCCCTTTTTACAAACTATGCTCGGAGCTCCGCTCCGGCATTTGATGGTGTATAGTCAGGCATTCTCAACCTTTCTCATCAGCTTTTTGCAAATTATGATCTGACATTCACACCTACTTGCAGTCGAACAGCTCTGCTCCCGCTTTTGATTATGTTTGGTTAGATATTCGAACCTTTTCTTAACTGCTTTTTAAAAACTTTGGTCGGACGTTCACACCTTCTTGCAGCCGAACACCTCCGCTTCCGCTTTTGATGGTATATATTCGGGCATTCGAACCTTTTCTTAGCAGCTTTTTACAAACCATGGTTGAACTTTCACACCTTCTTGTAGCCGAACAACTCCGCTCCCGCTATTGATTGTGTACAGTCAGGTATTTTAACCTTTTCTTACCCGCTTTTTACCAACTATGGTCGGACATTCACACCGTCTTACAGCGGAACACCTCCGCTCCCGCTTTTGATGGTGTATAGTCAGGCATTTGAACCTTTTCTTACCTGCTTTTTACAAACTATGGTCGGACATTCAAACCTTCTTGTAGCCGAAAACCTCCGCTCCCTCTTTTGATCATACATTGTCGGGCATTCGCACCTTTTCTTACCCGTTTTTTACAAACCATGGTCGGACTGTCACACATTCTTGTAGCCAAACACATCCGCTCCCGCTATTGATTGTGTACAGTCGGGTATTTTAATCTTTTCTTACCCGTTTTATACCAACTATGGTCTGACATTCACACCTTCTTACAGCGGAACTCCTCCGCTCCCTCTTTTGATGGTGTATGTTTGGGCATTCGAACCTTTTCTTACCCGCTTTTTACAAACTATGCTCGGACATTCAAACCTTCTTGTAGCTGAACACATCCACTCCTGCTTTTGATGATGTATGGTTGGGCATTCAAACCTACTTGTTGCCCGCTTTTCATTAATTTTGGGTGGACATTCACACCTTGTCACAGCCAAACACCTCCGCTCCCTGTTTTGATCATGTATGGTTGGACATTCGCACCTTTTCTCACCCGCTTTTTGCAAACTATGGTCGGCTGTTCACAGCTTCCTCTCCACCATACTTGTATGGTGGGATATTCACACCCACTTGCATCCGAAGACCTTTTGTTGATATTTAGTCGGTCATTCGCAGCTTACCCGCTTTTGGCAAACTAAGGCCTTCTTGCAGCCAAACACCTCTGATCTCGCTTTTGATGATGTAAGGTTGGGCATTCAGACCTTGCTTCACCTGCTTTTCACCAAATATAGTCAGACATTCACACCTTCTTGCAGCCGAACACTTCCGCTCCACCTTTTAGTGTTCTATCACACCTTTTTTTTCACCGCATTTTATAGATTATGGTTGGAAATTTTCAACCACTCTCATCCGAACACCTCTCCTCCCGCTTTTGTTAATATATTTGAACTTAAGTCGGACATTCACACCTTCTTGCAGCTGAACCCCCTCCGCTCCCGCTTATGATCATGTGCGGTTTGATATTCGAAAATTTTCTTTCATGTTTTAAAGCAATTATTGATGGACATTCAAATCTTCTTGTAGCCGAACACATCCACTCCTGCTTTTGATGATGTATGGTTTGGCATTCGCACTCTTTTTTTACCCATTTTTCAGGAATTATGGGTGGACATTCAGACCTTCTTGCAGCCGAAAACCTCCCTCTTTTGATCATACATTGTCGGGCATTCGCACCTTGTCTTACCCGCTTTTTATAAACTTTAGTCGGACATTCACACCTTCTTGCAGCTGAACGACCTCCGCTCCCTATTTTGATCATGTATGGTCTGGCAATACTACCTTTTCTTACC
Source organism: Leuresthes tenuis (assembly GCF_036924035.1). Taxonomy (NCBI): domain Eukaryota; kingdom Metazoa; phylum Chordata; class Actinopteri; order Atheriniformes; family Atherinopsidae; genus Leuresthes; species Leuresthes tenuis. The sequence continues at coordinate 14,006,047 of NW_027325369.1, forward strand.
CGTTTGTGAGTAATTAATCCCAAAATATTGAGCATAAAATAAGTCTTTATGCTGATGATGTGTTACTTTTCCTTCAAAACTCACAGACGTCTCTCACTCACACGATCACACTCATAAATAAATTCTCAGCACTTTCTGACTACTCTATCAACTGGTCTAAGACCACAGTTCTGCCCATTAACTGTAGGGTCCATAATATAACTGCGATCACTTTACAGTCAGGAAATATTAGATATTTAGGCATAAACATTTCCTCCAGGCTCTCAGAGCTAACAAAGCTAAATTATGTGCAATTATTAAAGACAGTAGAGGACGATCTCTCTCGTTGGAAGTCCTTACCTATATCACTTATGGGGAGAGTTACATCCATTTAAATGATGATACTACCAAAAGTTAACTATTTGTTCTCAATGATCCCCATAAAACCATCTGCTACTTGGTTTAAGTCACTAGATTCATGCATCTCCAAATTTCTGTGGAAAAACAAACCACCACGTATTAGTTTAAAAACCCTACAGAAGACCAAGGACAGTGGTGTATTAGATTTACCTCATTTTCAGCACTATTCCTTAGCCAATAGGTTACAATATATATCAAAATGGTTTAAACCTTGTTGTTGTCACAGTTCCCAGAGACGTTGTAATCGTTGAGGATTCTATATTCACCCCCTCATTAGAGGCACGTGTTGCAGATTGATGACACTGAATCTTCTTCTCTGTTCATTGCTGGCATCATTCCCAGCATCGTAAGTGTTGGTGGCATTGTTAGCCTCTTCTTCTGGATCTTGATATCGAGAATCCTTTTGTATTTCTGGTTTGTCAGTCCTCTCTCTTCGTTCACCGGAGTCTTCGTCTTTTTGTCCTTGAGTTTGCTGATTTTTTCTTCTTTTGATGCCTTGACACAATGTGACAGGTGATACCACGTGGGAGATCCTTTAACTTGGACTGCTGTCCCTGTGCTGCGAAATGGCTGTGCTGCTCAAATGGTCTCTCCTTCATCATGGTTACATGCTGCCATTCCGACATCTCGCCATTCCGACATGGGTCTCCAATTGTCGGAATGGCGACACTTAATTTTTTATCAAACGTCCCGCCATTCCGACACTTTTTTCCTCCTATGGTCGGAATGGCGGTATGTTTTTTTTTTTTTTAACATACCGCCATTCCGACAGTTCCTTTTAATAGCCTATTTTTTACCCAAAACATTTTGCACTAATGATATGCCGGCGCAAGTACGCCCTAAAGTTTGGCGCACAAGCTCTGCACATGCAGAGGCCACAGCCTCGCAAACAAACTTTAATAATCTATTATCAAAATCCCCTGAATTTCAAATATAAAAATACAGATATTAATGTAACTCTGGCGAGACTGAAACTGATTAAGCAGAAATACAGTGTCAGTGAGCTGTCACAGCAGCCAGCTGGAGCGGAGCTCTCCACAGAGCCCATGCGTCTTTTGCACGCTGTCATCATATGCAAAAGTAATAATTGCAATAACAGATATCACGGCTACTGCACAGGACACAGTTGCGAGCACTCTGCCTTGCCTTGCCAATAGGAGAAGAGAGAAATGACAGCATAGAACGTATAAAACACAACAAAATGCAGTAAAATCGTTTATTCATGTTATTCACGTGATTTATGAGTACTCACTCCAATTTTGGGAAGCGCGGATGGGCTTTGCGCATTTGCTTTCTTTTAGTTAACTTTCGTTTCTTTTGGATTCTTGTGCGTGTTATGGAGCCGTTTTGGTCCATGTTTGTAAGTCTTTTTTTCCTGGATTAAATTTTCGGAAGTTGAAACAAGTGTTATTGGAGTGTGTGATTGAAAACCACCGCGGACTGCTTCTCCTCCTCCAGTTGCCGAGACTTTGTGTTTTTGATAACGCTTGTCTATAAACATGTGTTAAACATATAAATTGCATGAACAGAAAGAAGGGACTCACCTGTTGAGTAACACACATTTCCTTATACGGAAAGCCTTGTCGGAATGGTGGGACATTTGAACGTCGGAATAGCGGGATGTCGGAATGGTGGGATGTCGGAATGGTGGGATGTCGGAATGGTGGGACGTTTGCATGTCGGAATGGTGGTATGTCGGAATGGTGGTATGTCGGAATGGTGGGATGTCGGAATAGCGGGATGTCAGAATGGCGGGATTTCGGAATGGTTGTTGCCACCCCCTTCATCATATACACAGTTATTTATACATCACCTTCCACCATGAAGCGTCCCTTTTTGTTTCTCTCTTTGTTCTTAAAATGCTGTTATGCATGTCTAAACCAATCCATTAAATTAGATCATTTTGGCAGTAAAGCGATCTACAATGTGCTTGGTCGCAAAGCTGCTCATCTGTGGTAAACAGCTCTTCAGAAAGGCATTCTTCAATTGATTTCACTAATTTTATGTAATAATTTTGTGATTTCCTACAAAACTACACTTCTTCTCCCATCTGTCTGAGTATTTAATATTGTCTGGGTCCCGTTAAAACATGTATTTTTCCCATCTAATTCCTTGTTTGCTTTAAAACAAGTATTGCCCATTTTGTATCCCTTCAGTAGCCAATCAGTTTGTATGGAGTACACTGGAGCAACTTGACTGATCAGTAAAACACTGCTTTTGTTGTCACCGCAAGGCTTCCCCCGTCGGTTGTTTCACTGAGACACTACTGAGTAACTATAACTCAACACAGTTTATACACATAACATTCATATACATACTAACAAACGAACAAACAATTATTTATCGCAATTTTCTCATCTCTGTTTGAACGTACACCCAGGTAAATATTCCTGTAGTCTTCTCATACCGACTATGGACCCATTCATTGTTTAACTTCACTGTTTTGCAAATCCTAATTGAATATTACAGATTGACATTGAACTTTACTGGATAAGCAGGTCTTCATTGCATTCAGCAGCCTATATGTGAGCATCTATGTGTAAGCTGTTCTTCTTTGCATTTATCAGCAGCAAGCAATTCTTCATTGCACATGCATATGAAAATAGTAAAACAATTCCAATGCGTTAGCGAAACCTTCTATATCAGGAGTGTCCATCATGATGCTGGGAATAGAACCTCTTTCCCAGAATAGTTCAACCTTCATTACTCAACTGATCATAACTCCGCAATGAGCACATTTCAAAGTATCATTCCTCTACATGTATTCAAAAATCTATGTGTAAATGTTTAATATTTCTTATATTTGTTGATGTCATTCTGTGTGCATGTGGCCTAAACCCAATCTCTGTGTGGCAATTTTAATTTAAACAAGTTGGACTCTGCCTCTGATCATTTAAAAAAGGTGTGTACCAATATCAACCTTTCTCAGGTAATTACTGATCCTACAAAACCAAAGAGATCCTTCAAGGTTGTCCCTGATTTGCTCAATCTTAACAAATCAAACGTAGAAAATCCGCAGTATCTGAACTTGGTGTTAGTTATCACCGCTCAATAGCCTATATCAGAATTGCAAAAATGAAAAAATTAGGTCCACGCTTGGTATCCAGATCCTGAAACATCTCCATGAGCAGGCTTTTTTTTAACTGATCTGTTGAATAGTTATATGACACTGTTAAAATCCCAGATGAAGATCTAGCACTTGACCATTTTTGTAAATCTTCTAATTCCATAGTTGATAAACACGCCCCTTTTAAAAAGTATAGAATTTAGAACAGGTCTAGTCCCTGGCTTTCGGCAGAACTGTCTTCTTTACTTTTTTTTTTTTTTTTCCCTTGTCCATTATGTCATTATGTCAGAAGAATTGTAGTCTGAATACCTTTGATGCCAAACAGATTTGCTTTGCCAAGGGAAGTTTTATAAATGTAAAGCTCCCCTTGATGCCCATTTATTTATTTCTGTTTACAATATATGACATGAACTGAACTGAACCGGACCGGGGGACAAGGAAAGAAGAAGAGGAAAGAAGAGGAAACAGAACAAAAATAGAAACAAAAACCAGACAACCAGCTGCTACACCTGTAAAAAACAAAACAGACAACAATCCATGGCCTCTGGGGGGAATCCAGCCTTAGCGCCACCAGGAGCACCTGAAAGCAGACAAGCAGAGAAAAAACAAACACACAAACAAACAAAAACAAGCACAAGAAGCGGCAATCGCATACAACACAGCTGTGGATATAGATGACCTGAGACGACATGATAATACATCAACTGCTTAGCAACCATGCTACAGGTTCACACCTACTTGCAGTCGAACAGCTCTGCTCCCGCTTTTGATTATGTTCGGTTGGATATTCGAACCTTTTCTTAACTGCTTTTTACAAACTTTGGTCGGACGTTCACACCTTCTTGCAGCCGAACACCTCCACTTCCACTTTTGATGGTATTATTCGGGCATTCGAACCTTTTCTTACCCGCTTTTTACAAACCATGGTCGGACTTTCACACATTCTTGTAGCCAAACAACTCCGCTCCCTTTATTGATTGTGTACAGTCAGGTATTTTAACCTTTTCTTACCCGCTTTTTACCAACTATGGTCGGACATTTACACCTTCTTACAGCGGAACACCTCCGCTCCCTCTTTTGATGGTCTATGTTCGGGTATTCGAACCTTTTCTTACCCGCTTTTTACAAACTATGGTCGGACATTCAAACCTTCTTGTAGCTGAACACATCCACTCCCGCTTATGATTTTGTGCGGTTTGATATTCGAAAATTTTCTTTCATGTTTTAAAGCAATTATTGATGGACATTCAAATCTTCTTGTAGCCGAACACATCCACTCCTGCTTTTGATGATGTATGGTTTGGCATTCGCACTCTTTTTTTACCCATTTTTCAGGAATTATGGGTGGACATTCAGAACTTCTTGCAGCCGAAAACCTCCGCTCCCTCTTTTGATCATACATTGTCGGGCATTCGCACCTTGTCTTACCCGCTTTTTATAAACTTTAGTCGGACATGCACACCTTCTTGCAGCTGAACGACCTCCGCTCCCTGTTTTGATCATGTATGGTCTGGCAATACTACCTTTTCTTACCCGTTTGTGAGTAATTAATCCCAAAATATTGAGCATAAGTCTTTATGCTGATGATGTATTACTTTTCCTTCAGAACTCACAGACGTCTCTCACTCACACGATCACACTCATAAATAAATTCTCAGCACTTTCTGACTACTCTATCTACTGGTCTAAGACCAGAGTTCTGCCCATTAACTCTAGGGTCCATAATATACCTGCGATCACTTTACAGTCAGGAAATATTAGATATTTAGGCTTAAACATTTCCTCCAGGCTCTCAGAGCTAACAAAGCTAAATTATGTGCAATTATTAAAGACAGTAGAGGACGATCTCTCTCGTTGGAAGTCCTTATGGGGAGAGTTACATCCATTAAAATGATGATACTACCAAAAGTTAACTATTTGTTCTCAATGATCCCCATAAAACCATCTGCTACTTGGTTTAAGTCACTAGATTCACGCATCTCCAAATTTCTGTGGAAAAACAAACCACCACGTATTAGTTTAAAAACCCTACAGAAGACCAAGGACAGTGGTGGATTAGATTTACCTCATTTTCGGCACTATTCCTTAGCCAATAGGTTACAATATATATCAAAATGGTTTAAACCTTGTTGTTGTCACAGTTCCCAGAGACGTTGTAATCGTTGAGGATTCTATATTCACCCCCTCATAAGAGGCACGTGTTGCAGATTGATGACACTGAATCTTCTTCTCTGTTCATTGCTGGTATCATTCCCAGCATCGTAAGTGTTCGTGGCATTGTTAGCCTCTTCTTCTGGATCTTGATATCGAGAATCCTTTTGTATTTCTGGTTTGTCAGTCCTCTCTCTTCGTTCACCGGAGTCTTCGTCTTTTTGTCCTTGAGTTTGCTGATTTTTTCTTCTTTTGATGCCTTGACACAATGTGACAGGTGATACCACGTGGGAGATCCTTTAACTTGGACTGCTGTCCCTGTGCTGCGAAATGGCTGTGCTGCTCAAATGGTCTCTCCTTCATCATGGTTACATGCTGCCATTCCGACATCTCGCCATTCCGACATGGGTCTCCAATTGTCGGAATGGCGACACTTAATTTTTTATCAAACGTCCCGCCGTTCCGACACTTTTTTCCTCCTATGATCGGAATGGCGGTATGTTTTTTTTTTTTTTATGAGATCTAATTTAATGGATTGGTTTAGCTCCCCCCTGAGCTGTCACCTTATCGTGGTGGGGGAGTTTGCGTGCCCCAATGAGTCTGGGAGCTATGTTGCCCGGGGCTTTAAGCCCCTGGTAGGGTCACCCAAGGCAAACAGATCCTATATGAGGGACCAGACAAAGAACAGCTCAAAAGACTCCTTATGATGAACAAAAAATTTGGACCTCGTGATCCCTTGCCCGGATATGGGACACCTGGGCCTCCCCCCGGTGCCAGGCCCGGGGGTGGGGCCCGGCAGCGGGCGCCTGGTGGCCGGGCCTTTGCCCATGGGGCTCGGTCGGGCATAGCCCGAAATGATGACGTGGGTCCCCCTTCCGACGGGCTCACCACCCGTGGGAGGGGCCAAGGGGGTCGGGTGCGATGTGAGCTGGGTAGCAGCCGAAGGCAGAGGCCTTGGCGGTCTGATCCTCGGCTACTGAAGCTAGCTCTTGGGACGTGGAATGTAACCTCTCTGTTGGGGAAGGAGCCGGAGCTGGTGCGCGAGGCTGAGCGGTTCCGGCTAGATATAGTCGGACTCACCTCGACGCACGGCTTGGGCTCTGGAACCAGTCCTCTTGAGAGGGGTTGGACTCTCTTCCACTCTGGAGTTGACCGTGGTGAGAGGCGCAGAGCAGGTGTGGGCATACTTATTGCCCCCCGGCTGTGTGCCAGTACATTGGGGTTTACCCCAGTGAACGAGAGGGTAGCCTCCCTCCGCCTTCGGGTGGGGGGACGAGTCCTGACTGTTGTTTGTGCCTATGCGCCAAACAGCAGTTCAGAGTACCCACCCTTTTTGGAGTCTCTGGGGGAGGCACTGGAGAATGCTCCTACCGGAGACTCCCTCGTTCTGCTGGGGGACTTCAATGCTCACGTGCGCAATGACAGTGAGACCTGGAGGGGTGTGATTGGGAGGAACGGCCCCCCCGATCTGAACCAGAGTGGTGTTATGTTGTTGGACTTCTGTGCTGGTCATGGACTGTGCATAACGAACACCATGTTCAGACATAAGGGTGTCCATATGTGCACTTGGCACCAGGACACCCTTGGCCGCAGTTCGATGATCGACTTTGTGGTTGTATCATCGGACTTGCGGCCGTATGTCCTGGACACTCGGGTGAAGAGAGGGGCGGAGCTGTCAACTGATCAACGCCTGGTGGTGAGTTGGCTCCGCTGGTGGGGGAGGATGCCGATCAGACCTGGCAGGCCCAAACGTATTGTGAGGGTCTGCTGGGAGCGTTTGTCAGAATCCCCCGTCAGAAGGAGCTTTAACTCCCACCTCCGGCAGAGCTTCAACCATATCCCGGGGGAGGTGGGGGACATTGAGTCCGAATGGGCCATGTTCCGTGACTCCATTGCCGAGGCAGCTGATCGGAGTTGTGGCCGTAAGGTGGTCGGTGCCTGTCGTGGCGGCAACCCTCGAACCTGCTGGTGGACACCAGTGGTGAGGGAAGCCGTCAAGCTGAAGAAGGAGTCCTATCAGGCCTTTTTGGCCAGTGGGACCCTGGAAGCAGCTGATAGGTACCGACAGGCCAGACCGGCCGCGGCGTTGGCGGTTGCAGAGGCAAAAACTCGGGCCTGGGAGGAGTTCGGTGAGACCATGGAGAACGATTTACGGACGGCCTCGAAGAGATTCTGATCCACCATCCGGCGTCTCAGGGGGGGGAAGCGGCTCACAGTCAACACTGTTTACAGTGGGGACGGGGCTTTGCTGACCTCAACTAGGGATGTTGTGAGTCGGTGGGGGGAGTACTTCGAGGAACTCCTCAATCCTACCAACACGTGCTCGGAAGAGGCAGAGTCGGAGAGCTCGGAGACGGGGCCTCCCATTTCTGGGGCTGAGGTTGCCGAGGTGGTCAAAAAGCTCCTCGGTGGCAAGGCCCCGGGGGTGGATGAGGTCCGTCCTGAGTTTCTCAAGGCTCTGGATGTTGTAGGGCTGTCTTGGCTGACACGCCTCTGCAGCATCGCGTGGACATCGGGGACAGTGCCTCTGGACTGGCAGATTGGGGTGGTGGTCCCCCTCTTTAAAAAGGGGGACCGGAGGGTGTGTTCCAACTATAGTATAACACTCCTCAGCCTCCCTGGTAAGGTCTATTCGGGGGTATTGGAGAGGAGGATCCGTCGGATAATCGAGCCTCGGATTCAGGAGATGCAGTGTGGCTTTCGTCCTGGCCGTGGAACAGTGGACCAGCTCTATACCCTCGGCAGGATCCTGGAGGGTGCATGGGAGTTCGCCCAACCAGTCTACATGTGTTTTGTAGACTTGGAGAAAGCGTTCGACCGTGTCCCTCGTGGAGTCCTGTGGGGGGTGCCGTCCTGACTGTTGTTTGTGCCTATGCGCCAAACAGCCCTTGATAGGGGCCGTTCGGTCTCTGTATGACCGGTGCCAGAGTTTGGTCCGCATTGCCGGCAGTAAGTCGGATACGTTTCCGGTGAGAGTTGGACTCCGTCAGGGCTGCCCTTTGTCACCGATTCTGTTCCTAACTTTTATGGACAGAATTTCTAGGCGGAGCCAGGGCGTTGAGGGTGTCCGATTTGGCGACCTCAGAATCGGGTCTCTGCTTTTTGCAGATGATGTGGTTCTGTTAGCCTCGTCAGGCCGTGACCTTCAGCTCTCACTGGAGCGATTCGCAGCCGAGTGTGAAGCGGCTGGGATGAGAATCAGCACCTCCAAATCCGAGACTATGGTTCTCAGCCGGAAAAGGGTGGAATGCTCTCTCCGGGTCGGGAATGAGATCCTTCCCCAAGTGGAGGAGTTCAAGTATCTCGGGGTCTTGTTCACGAGTGAGGGACGAATGGAGCGGGAGATTGACGGGCGGATCGGTGCGGCGTCTGCAGTGTTGCGGGCTCTGCACCGACCCGACGTTGTGAAGAGGGAGCTGAGCCAGAAGGCGAAGCTCTCTACTTACTGGTCAATCTACGTTCCCATCCTCACCTATGGTCACGAGTTGTGGGTAGTGACCGAAAGAACAAGATCGCGAATACAAGCGGCCGAAATGGGTTTCCTCCGCAGGGTGTCTGGGCTCTCCCTTAGAGATAGGGTGAGAAGCTCAGTCATCTGGGAGGGGCTCGGAGTAGAACCGCTGCTCCTCCGCATTGAGAGGAGTCAGATGAGGTGGCTCGGGCATCTGGTTAGGATGCCCCCTGGGCGCCTCTCTGGGGAGGTGTTCCGGGCATGTCCCACTGGGAGGAGACCCCGGGGAAGACCCAGGACACGCTGGAGAGACTATGTCTCTCGGCTGGCCTGGGAACGCCTCGGGGTCCCCCCGGAAGAGCTGGAGGAAGTGGCCGGGGACAGAGACGTCTGGGTTTCTCTACTCAAGCTGCAGCCCCCGCGACCCGACCCCCGGATAAGCGGCAGATGATGGATGGATGGATGGATGGATGGTTTAGACATGCATAACAGCATTTTAAGAACAAAGAGAGAAACAAAATGGGACAACGCTTCATGGTGGAAGGTGATGTATAAATAACTGTGTATATGACGAAGGGGGTGGCAACACCCATTCCGAAATCCCGCCATTCTGACATCCCGCTATTCCGACATCCCACCATTCCGACATACCACCATTCCGACATGCAAACGTCCCACCATTCCGACATCCCACCATTCCGACATCCCGTTATTCCGACGTTCAATGTCCCACCATTCCGACAAGGCTTTCCGTATAAGGAAATGTGTGTTACTCAACAGGTGAGTCCCTTCTTTCTGTTCATGCAATTTATATGTTTAACACATGTTTATAGACAAGCGTTATTAAAAACACAAAGTCTCGGCAACTGGAGGAGGAGAAGCAGTCCGCGGTGGTTTTCAATCACACACTCCAATGCAACTTGTTTCAACTTCCGAAAATTTAATCCAGGAAAAAAAGGCTTACAAACATGGACCAAAACGGCTCCATAACACGCACAAGAATCCAAAAGAAACGAAAGTTAACTAAAAGAAAGCAAATAAAAAGTATGAAGTGGTCAAAATTGGTTTTACGCATGCCTATGTGCGTCTGGCACATGCGTCTTCGGGCTCTCCCACGTTGGTTTGTAGATGAAAGCTATATGTTCAGCTGTAATGTCATGTAAAAACAATCTCTACATGACATTTACTCCCAGGTGTGACCAGTTAGGTCCTTAAGATATCAACAGGCTGTATAAAGCCTTGCGCAACGGCTGTGTGTTTGTGACAAATGCGCAAAGCCCATCCGCGCTTCCCAAAATTGGAGCGAGTACTCATAAATCACGTGAATAACATGAATAAACGTTTTTACTGCATTTTGTTGTGTTTTATACGTTCTCTGCTGTCATTTCTCTCTTCTCCTATTGGCAAGGCAAGGCAGAGTGCTCGCAACTGTGTCCTGTGCAGTAGCCGTGATATCTGTTATTGCAATTATTACTTTTGCATATGATGACAGCGTGCAAAAGACGCATGGGCTCTGTGGAGAGCGCCGCTCCAGCTGGCTAATGTGACAGCTCACTGACACTGTATTTCTGCTTAATCAGTTTCAGTCTCGCCAGAGTTACATTAATATCTGTATTTTTATATTTGAAATTCATAATAATAGATTATTAAAGTTTGTTAGCCGGCACATCATTAGTGAAAAATGTTTTGGGTAAAAAATAGGCTATTAAAAGGAACTGTCGGAATGGCGGTATGTTAAAAAAAAAAAAAACATACCGCCATTCCGACCATAGGAGGAAAAAAGTTTCGGAATGGCGGGACATTTGATAAAAAATTAAGTGTCGCCATTCCGACATGGGTCTCCAATTGTCGGAATGGCGACACTTAATTTTTGGTTTTATGGGGATCATTGAGAACAAATAGTTAACTTTTGGTAGTATCATCATTTTAATGGATGTAACTCTCCCCATAAATGATATAGTTAAGGACTTCCAACAAGAGAGATCGTCCTCTACTGTCTTTAATAATTGCACATAATTTAGCTTTGTTAGCTCTGAGATTCTGGAGGAAGTGTTTATGCCTAAATATCTAATATTTCCTGACTGTAAAGTGATCGCAGGTATATTATGGACCCTACAGTTAATGGGCAGAACTGTGGTCTTAGACCAGTTGATAGAGTAGTCAGAAAGTGCTGAGAATTTATTTATGAGTGTGATCGTGTGAGTGAGAGACGTCTGTGAGTTCTGAAGGAAAAGTAAAACATCATCAGCATAAAGACTTATTTTATGCTCAATATTTTGGGATTAATTACTCACAAACGGTTAAGAAAAGGTAGTATTGCCAGACCATACATGATCAAAACAGGGAGCGGAGGTCGTTCAGCTGCAAGAAGGTGTGAATGTCCGACTAAAGTTTATAAAAAGCGGGTAAGACAAGGTGCGAATGCCCGACAATGTATGATCAAAAGAGGGAGCGGAGGTTTTCGGCTGCAAGAAGGTCTGAATGTCCACCCATAATTCCTGAAAAATGGGTAAAAAAAGAGTGCGAATGCCAAACCATACATCATCAAAAGCAGGAGTGGATGTGTTCGGCTACAAGAAGATTTGAATGTCCATCAATAATTGCTTTAAAACATGAAAGAAGATTTTCGAATATCAAACAGCACATGATCATAAGCGGAGGAGGAGTTGTTCAGCTACAAGAAGGTGTGAATGTCCACCCATAATTACTGAAAAATGGGTAAGAAAAGGTGAGAATGCCCAACCATACATCATCATAAGCAGGAGTGGATGTGTTCGGCTACAAGAAGGTTTAAATGTCCGACCATAGTTTGTAAAAAGCGGGTAAGAAAAGGTGAAAATACCCGACTGTACACAATCAAAAGAGGGAGCGGAGTTGTTCAGCAACAAAGAGTGAAAGTCTGACCATGGTTTGTAAAAAGTGGGTAAGAAAAGTTTTGTATGCCCGAATATACACCATCAAAAGCGGAAGCGGAGGTGTTCGGCTGCAAGAAAGTTTGAACGTCCGACCAAAGTTTGTAAAAAGCAGTTAAGAAAAGTTTCGAATATCCAACCAAATATAATCAAAAGCGGGAGCAGAGCTGTTCGACTGCAAGTAGGTGTGAATATCAGATCATAATTTGCAAAAAGCTGATGAGAAAGGGTGAGAATGCCCGACTATACACCATCAAATGCGGGAGCGGAGTTGTTCGGCTGTGAGTAGGTGTGAATCTCCGAGCATAGTTTGTAAAAAAGGGGGTAAGAATAGGTTTGAATGCCCGAACATACACTATCAAAAGAGGGAGCGGAGGTGTTCCGCTGTAAGAAGGTGTGAATGTCCGACCATAGTTGGTAAAAAGCGGGTAAGAAAAGGTTGAATTACCCGACTGTACACAATCAATAGCGGGAGCGGAGTTGTTCGGCTGGTATTTATCAATATTTCTATCTATTGATAGATTTAAACAAAAAACAACGTTGTACTTTGCAGTAAAAGAAAGAGAAAATCTAAAGTTTCAGGAATCCGAGTATAAGCTTGCTTTCATGAGTTCTGCACAATTTCAGATTTTTTTATGAATGAATTCCTTAACTCAAACTATGTTAAAACTGCTTTTAACTTATTATCTATCAATGTCTAGATCGACTTCAACAAAGAACAACATTGTACTTTGCAGTAATGAAAGAGCAAATCAAAACTTTTAGGAATCCGAGAATAAGCTTCTTTTCATGAGTTCTGCACGATTTCAGATTTTACTATAAATGAATTCCTTCACTCAAACTATGTTAAAACTGCTTTGTCCTTCATATTTATCAATGTCTAGATCGACTTCAACAGAGAACAACATTGTATTTTGCAGTAGAAGAAAGAGCAACACTGAAGGATCAGGAATCCGAGAATAAGCTTCTTTTCATACGTTCTGCATGATTTGGGATTTTATGTATAAAATGAATTCCTTCACTTAAACCAAGTGAAAACTGTTTTGTCCTTCATATTTATCAATGTCTAGATCGACTTCAACAAAGAACAACATTGTATTTTGCAGTAGTAGAAAGAGCAACACTGAAGGATCAGGAATCCAAGAATAAGCTTATTTTCATACGTTCTGCATGATTTGGGATTTTATGTATAAAATGAATTCCTTCACTCAAACTATGTTAAAACTGCTTTGTCCTTCATATTTATCAATGTCTAGATCGACTTCAACAAAGAACAACATTGTATTTTGCAGTAGAAGAAAGAGCAACACTGAATGATCAGGAATCCGAAAACAAGCTTATTTTCATACGTTCTGCTTGATTTGGGATTTTGCTATAAAATTTTTGAGGATTTATGATTGATTTTGGATTTAGCTATAAAATTAATTCCTTCACTCAAACAAAGTGGAAACTGCTTTGTCCTTCACATTTATCAATGTCTATATCGATTTCAACAAAGAACAAGGTTGTATTTTGCAGTATAGGAAAGAGCAACACTGGAGGATCAGGAATCCGAGAAAAAGCTTACTTTCATGAGTCCTGCACGATTTCGGATTTTCCTATAAAATGAATTGCTTTGCTCAAACCAAGTTAAAATTGCTTTGTCCTTCATAGTTATCCATGTCTAAAATGTATCAAGCATAAAGTTCCTCATATTACCCTGAATGAGAAAGAAGCATCCCTTTGGTTGAGCAATACGTTCCTTTTGCGGAGTTATGCATGATTTCGGATTTTGCTATAAAATTCATTCCTTCACACCTTTTTTTTCACCGCATTTTATAGATTATGGTTGTAAATTCTCAACCACTCTCATCCGAAGACCTCTTCTCCCGCTTTTGTTAATATATTTTAACTTTAGTTGGACATTCACCCGCTTTTGATCATACATTGTCGGGCATTCGCACCTTGTCTTACCAGCTTTTTACAAACTTTAGTCGAACATTCACACCTTCTTGCAGATGAACACCTCCGCTCCCGCTTTTGATCGTGTATAGTCGGGCTTTCGAGCCTTTTCTTACCCGGTTTTTAGAAATTATGGTTGGACATTCAGACCTCTCAGCCGAAGACCTCCGCTCCCTCTTTTGATCATACATTGTCGGGCATTCGCAACTTGTCTTACCCGCTTTTTATAAACTTTAGTCGGACATTCACACCTTCTTGCAGCTGAACAACCTCCGCTCCCTGTTTTGATCATGTATGGTCTGGCAATACTACCTTTTCTTACCCGTTTGTGAGTAATTAATCCCAAAATATTGAGCATAAAATAAGTCTTTATGCTGATGATGTATTACTTTTCCTTCAGAACTCACAGACGTCTCTCACTCACACCATCACACTCATAAATAAATTCTCAGCACTTTCTGACTACTCTATCAACTGGTCTAAGACCACAGTTCCGCCCATTAACTGTAGGGTCCATAATATACCTGCGATCACTTTACAGTCAGGAAATATTAGATATTTAGGCATAAACATTTCCTCCAGGCTCTCAGAGCTAACAAAGCTAAATTATGTGCAATTATTAAAGAGAGTAGAGGACGATCTCTCTCGTTGGAAGTCCTTACCTATATCACTTATGGGGAGAGTTACATCCATTAAAATGATGATACTACCAAAAGTTAACTATTTGTTCTCAATTATCCCCATAAAACCATCTGCTACTTGGTTTAAGTAACTAGATTCATGCATCTCCAAGTTTCTGTGGATAAACAAACCACCACGTATTAGTTTAAAAACCCTACAGAAGACCAAGGACAGTGGTGGATTAGATTTACCTCATTTTCAGCACTATTCCTTAGCCAATAGGTTACAATATATATCAAAATGGTTTAAACCTTGTTGTTGTCACAGTTCCCAGAGACGTTGTAATCGTTGAGGATTCTATATTCACCCCCTCATTAGAGGCACGTGTTGCAGATTGATGACACTGAATCTTCTTCTCTGTTCATTGCTGGCATCATTCCCAGCATCGTAAGTGTTCGTGTCATTGTTAGCCTCTTCTTCTGGATCTTGATATCGAGAATCCTTTTGTATTTCTGGTTTGTCAGTCCTCTCTCTTCGTTCACCGGAGTCTTTGTCTTTTTGTCCTTGAGTTTGCTGATTTTTTATTCTTTTGATGCCTTGACACAATGTGACAGGTGATATCACGTGGGAGATCCTTTAACTTGGACTGCTGTCCCTGTGCTGCGAAATGGCTGTGCTGCTCAAATGGTCTCTCCTTCATCATGGTTACATGCTGCCATTCCGACATCTCGCCATTCCGACATGGGTCTCCAATTGTCTGAATGGCGACACTTAATTTTTTATCAAACGTCCCGCCATTCCGACACTTTTTTCCTCCTATGGTCGGAATGGCGGTATGTTATTTTGTTTTTAACATACCGCCATTCCGACATTTCCTTTTAATAGCCTATTTTTTACCCAAAACATTTTGCACTAATGATATGCCGGCGCAAATACGCCCTAAAGTTTGGCGCACAAGCTCTGCACATGCAGAGGCCACAGCCTCGCAAACAAACTTTAATAATCTATTATCAAAATCCTCTGAATTTCAAATATAAAAATACAGATATTAATGTAACTCTGGTGAGATTGAAACTGATGAAGCAGAAATACAGTGTCAGTGAGCTGTCACAGCAGCCAGCTGGAGCGGAGCTCTCCACAGAGCCCATGCGTCTTTTGCACGCTGTCATCAAATGCAAAAGTAATAATTGCAATAACAGATATCACGGCTACTGCACAGGACACAGTTGCGAGCACTCTGCCTTGCCTTGCCAATAGGAGAAGAGAAAAAATGACAGCATAGAACGTATAAAACACAACAAAATGCAGTAAAAACGTTTATTCATGTTATTCACGTGATTTATGAGTACTCGCTCCAATTTTGGGAAGCACGGATGGGCTTTGCGCATTTGGCACATACACACAGCCATTGCGCAAGGCTTTATACAGCCTGTTGATATCTTAAGGACCTAACTGGTCACACCTGGGAGTAAATGTCATGTAGAGATTGTTTTTACATGACATTACAGCTGAACATATAGCTTTCATCCACAAACCAACGTGGGAGTGCCCGAAGAGGTATGTGCTAGACGCACATAGGCATGCGTAAAACCAATTTTGACCACTTCATACTGTTTATTTGCTTTCTTTTTGTTAACTTTCGTTTCTTTTGGATTCTTGTGCGTGTTATGGAGCCGTTTTGGTCCATGTTTGTAAGCCTTTTTTTCCTGGATTAAATTTTCGGAAGTTGAAACAAGTGGCATTGGAGTGTGTGATTGAAAACCACCGCGGACTGCTTCTCCTCCTCCAGTTGCAGAAACTTTGTGTTTTTAATAACGCTTGTCTATAAACATGTGTTAAACATATAAATTGCATTCACAGAAAGAAGGGCCTCACCTGTTGAGTAACACACATTTCCTTATACGGAAAGCCTTGTCGGAATGGTGGGACATTTGAACGTCGGAATAGCGGGATGTCGGAATGGTGGGACGTTTGCATGTCGGAATGGTGGTATGTCGGAATGGTGGTATGTCGGAATGGTGGGATGTCGGAATAGCGGGATGTTGGAATGGCGGGATTTCGGAATGGGTGTTGCCACCCCCTTCTTCATATACACAGTTATTTATACATCACCTTCCACCATGAAGCGTTGTCCCTTTTTGTTTCTCTCTTTGTTCTTAAAATGCTGTTATGCATGTCTAAACCAATCCATTAAATTAGATCATTTTGGCAGTAAAGCGATCTACAATGTGCTTGGTCGCAAAGCTGCTCATCTATGGTAAACAGCTCTTCAGAAAGGCATTCTTCAATTGATTTCACTAATTTTATGTAATAATTTTGTGATTTCCTACAAAACTACACTTCTTCTCCCATCTGTCTGAGTATTTAACATTGTTTGGGTCCCGTTAAAACATATATTTTTCCCATCTAATTCCTTGTTTGCTTTAAAACAAGTATTCCCCATTTTCTATCCCTTCAGTAGCCAACCAGTTTGTACGGAGTACACTGGAGCAACTTGACTGATCAGTAAAACACTGCTTTTGTTGTCACCGCAAGGCTTCTCCCGTCGGTTGTTTCACTGAGACACTACTGAGTAACTATAACTCAACACAGTTTATACACATAACATTCATACACATACTAACAAACAAACAAACAATTATTTATCGCAATTTTCTCATCTCTGTTTGAACGTACACCCAGGTAAATATTCCTGTAGTCTTCTCATACCGACTATGGACCCATTCATTGTTTAACTTCACTGTTTTGCAAATCCTAATTGAATATTACACATTGACATTGAACTTTACTGGATAAGCAGGTCTTCATTGCATTCAGCAGCCTATATGTGAGCATCTATGTGTAAGCTGTTCTTCTTTGCATTTATTAGCAGCAAGCAATTCTTCATTGCACATGCATATGAAAATAGTAAAACAATTCCAATGCGTTAGCGAAACCTTCTATATCAGGAGTGTCCATCATGATGCTGGGAATAGAACCTCTTTCCCAGAATAGTTCAACCTTCATTACTCAACTGATCATAACTCTGCAATGAGCACATTTCAAAGTATCATTCCTCTACATGTATTCAAAAATCTATGTGTAAATGTTTAATAATTCTTATATTTGTTGATGTCATTCTGTGTGCATGTGGCCTAAACCCAATCTCTGTGTGGCAATTTTAATTTAAACAAGTTGAACTCTGCCTCTGATCATTTAAAAAAGGTGTGTACCAATATCAACCTTTCTCAGGTAATTACTGATCCTACAAAACCAAAGAGATCCTTCAAGGTTGTCCCTGACTGGCTCAATCTTAACAAATCAAAGGTAGAAAATCCGCAGTATCTGAACTTGGTGTTAGTTATCACTGCTCAATAGCCTGTATCAGAATTGCAAAAATGAAAACATTAGGTCCACGCTTGGTATCCAGATCCTGAAACATCTCCATGAGCAGGCTTTTTTTCAACTGATCTGTTGAATAGTTATATGACACTGTTAAAATCCCAGATGAAGATCTAGCACGACCATTTTTGTAAATCTTCTAATTCCATAGTTGATAAACACGCCCCTTTTAAAAAGTATAGAACTTAGAACAGGTCTAGTCCCTGGCTTTTGGCACAACTGTCTTCTTTACTTTTTTTTTTTTTTCCCCTTGTCCTGTTCAGCATTATGTCAGAAGAATTGTAGACACCAGGAAGCAGGGGTGTTTGAAGAAGACCCCTCCCCTCACCATTTTGGCTCTTCAATATTTTCTAATAGTGAGCAATTAAAATTGAGGGGCAGCCAAACTTGTAGAACTGGGAGCGCGGCACTCTGTGCAGCCTACATACCCAAAGAGCCCCGCCCACCAGATGCCACTCAGTGTAACCACCCCCAAGACCTAATGTGTGTGTGTGAGTGTGTTTGATAAGTAGTAATGTCTAAGGTGTAATTAAAACAGGGGCAGGGAACTGCAGAGTGCAACCAAAGGGGACCACCTACGTGGCCCCATCCACTACACCCCACCGAACACACACGCCCCCAAAACACTTCATGTGTGAGTGTGTGCTGTGTACAGGAGCCAGAAGGGAGAGGGGTATGGGGATATATACCGGGGGAGCTACTCTCCCCCAGAGAGGGCAGCCAGGGACTGGCTGCAATAGGCATCCCTGCTACCTGGGAGCCAACAATGGGCAGGAGGGCCTGATGTCCACCAGGCTCGGGGCCTGCAGCGACCATATTCCGGGAGCTACTGTACCCCCAGAAGGTACCCTTCCCGCCCCAGCCCACTCAACCCAACCCCACCCCGGAGGACCTCTACAAAAACAAACAAACAACATCAAAAAACAAACAAACAAACAACCTGGTCACACCAGTCGCAGCAGTCCGGGCCTGAGACCCACCATCACCCAGCAACCCACCACCACCACTATGTGATAAAACTAATCAGAGGGGACCAGAGAGAATGAAATTCAGCCAATTGATGTTTTGAGGAGGCAGACATTGTTTCCATGCTAATATAATCTAAAAGAAAATTTCTAAACTGGTTAATACACAGATTGTTCTTCGTTTTTCAGTTCATGAGAACAGTTTTCTTTGCGATACATAACACTGTGAGAACCATGTGTGCTGAGTTAATTTCCATGTTGATGTTGTCTAAGTCACCCAGTATGCACAGTGTGGGACATGCAGGGATGCTACACTTTAGCCATGTCCTCACAGACTTCAAGCCAGAACTTCTGGACAGGCGCACAAAACCACAAAGCGTGTGCATAATCATCAGGTGTGTTATCTGTGCAATGTGAGCAGATGTTTGAGTGTGTTAGACCCATCCTGAACATCCTTTGTCCTGTATAGTGTGTTCTATGAAGGATTTTGTATTGTATGAGCTGTAAATTAGGTTTTCGAGTCATTATGAAGGTGTTCAAACATATTTGTGGTTAGAAGCTATGACCAGAACTGATGGATAAATCTGCCTCCCATTTTGAGGATGGAAGAGACATTGTGTCATCTATCTTAGACAATAATTTATATATTTTTGATAGTAGTTTTGGGGTGCAGATGCTTAGAAATTCTGCTACCTTAGTCGGGAGTTGTAAGTCTGGTTGGTGGAGGATATATCCATCCATCCATCCATCATCTGTCGCTTATCCGAGGGTCGGGTCGCGGGGGCAGCAGCTTGAGCAGAGAAACCCAGACGTCTCTGTCCCCAGCCACTTCCTCCAGCTCTTCCGGGGGGACCCCGAGGCGTTCCCAGGCCAGCCGAGAGACATAGTCTCTCCAACGTGTCCTGGGTCTCCCCCGGGGTCTCCTCCCAGTGGGACGTGCCCGGAACACCTCCCCAGGGAGGCGCCCAGGGGGCATCCTAACCAGATGCCCGAGCCACCTCATCTGACTCCTCTCAATGCGGAGGAGCAGCGGTTCTACTCCGAGCCCCTCCCGGATGACTGAGCTTCTCACCCTATCTCTAAGGGAGAGCCCAGACACCCTGCAGAGGAAACCCATTTCGGCCGCTTGTATTCGCGATCTTGTTCTTTCGGTCACTACCCACAACTCGTGACCATAGGTGAGGATGAGAACGTAGATTGACCAGTAAGTAGAGAGCTTCGCCTTCTGGCTCAGCTCCCTCTTCACAACGACGGGTCGGTGCAGAGCCCGCAACACTGCAGACGCCGCACCGATCCGCCCGTCAATCTCCCGCTCCATTCGTCCCTCACTCGTGAACAAGACCCCGAGATACTTGAACTCCTCCAATTGGGGAAGGATCTCATTCCCGACCCGGAGAGAGCATTCCACCCTTTTCCGGCTGAGAACCATAGTCTCGGATTTGGAGGTGCTGATTCTCATCCCAGCCGCTTCACACTCGGCTGCGAATCACTCCAGTGAGAGCTGAAGGTCACGGCCTGACGACGCTAACAGAACCACATCATCTGCAAAAAGCAGAGACCCGATTCTGAGGTCGCCAAATCGGACACCCTCAATGCCCTGGCTCCGCCTAGAAATTCTGTCCATAAAAGTTAGGAACAGAATCGGTGACAAAGGGCAGCCCTGACGGAGTCCAACTCTCACCGGAAACGTATCCGACTTACTGCCGGAAATGCGGACCAAACTCTGGCACCGGTCATACAGAGACCGAACGGCCCCTATCAAGGGGTCCGGCACTCCATATTCCTCGAACGCTTTCTCCAAGTCCACAAAACACATGTAGACAGGTTGGGCGAACTCCCATGCACCCTCCAGGATCCTGCCGAGGGTATAGAGCTGGTCAACTGTTCCACGGCCAGGACGAAAGCCACACTGCATCTCCTGAATCCGAGGCTCGATTATCCGACGGATCCTCCTCTCCAATACCCCCGAATAGACCTTACCAGGGAGGCTGAGGAGTGTGATACCCCTATAGTTGGAACACACCCTCCGGTCCCCCTTTTTAAAGAGGGGGACCACCACCCCAATCTGCCAGTCCAGAGGCACTGTCCCCGATGTCCACACGATACTGCAGAGGCGTGTCAGCCAAGACAGCCCTACAACATCCAGAGCCTTGAGAAACTCAGGACGGACCACCAAGGAGCTTTTTTAACCACCTCGGCAACCTCAGCCCCAGAAACGGGAGGCCCCGTCTCCGAGCTCTCCGACTCTGCCTCTTCCGAGCACGTGTTGGTAGGATTGAGGAGTTCCTCGAAGTACTCCCCCCACCGACTCACAACATCCCTAGTTGAGGTCAGCAAAGCCCCGTCCCAAGCCGCTTCCCCCCCCTGAGACGCCGGATGGTGGACCAGAATCTTTTCGAGGCCGTCCGGAAATCGTTCTCCATGGTCTCACCGAACTCCTCCCAGGCCCGAGTTTTTGCCTCAGCAACCGCCGAAGCCGCGGCCCGTCTGGCCCGTCGGTACCTATCAGCTGCTTCCAGGGTCCCACTGGCCAAAAAGGCCCGATAGGACTCCTTCTTCAGCTTGACGGCTTCCCTCACCACTGGTGTCCACCAGCAGGTTCGAGGGTTGCCGCCACGACAGGCACCGACCATCTTACGGCCACAACTCCGATCAGCTGCCTCGGCAATGGAGTCACGGAACATGGCCCATTCGGACTCAATGTCCCCCACCTCCCCCGGGATATGGTTGAAGCTCTGCCGGAGGTGGGAGTTAAAGCTCCTTCTGACGGGGGATTCTGACAAACGCTCCCAGCAGACCCTCACAACACGTTTGGGCCTGCCAGGTCTGATCGGCATCCTCCCCAAACAGCGGAGCCAACTCACCACCAGGTGGCGATCAGTTGACAGCTCCGCCCCTCTCTTCACCCGAGTGTCCAGGACATACGGCCGCAAGTCCGATGATACAACCACAAAGTCGATCATCGAACTGCGGCCGAGGGTGTCCTGGTGCCAAGTGCACATATGGACACCCTTATGCCTGAACATGGTGTTCGTTATGGACAGTCTATGACTGGCACAGAAGTCCAACAACATAACACCACCCTGATTCAGATCGGGGGGGCCGTTCCTCCCAATCACATCCCTCCAGGTCTCACTGTCATTGCCCACGTGAGCATTGAAGTCCCCCAGCAGAACGAGGGAGTCTCCGGTAGGAGCATTCTCCAGTGCCTCCCCCAGAGACTCCAAAAAGGGTGGGTAATCTGAACTGCTGTTTGGCACAAACAACAGTCAGGACTCGTCCCCCCACCCAAAGGCTGAGGGAGGCTACCCTCTCGTTCACTGGGGTAAACCCCAATGTACTGGCTCTCAGCCGGGGGGCAATAAGTATGCCCACACCTGCTCTGCGCCTCTCACCACGGGCAACTCCAGAGTGGAAGAGAGTCCAACCCCTCTCAAGAGTACTGGTTCCAGATCCCAAGCCGTGCGTCGAGGTGAGTCCGACTATATCTAACGATCTGATGAAGTTTCAACAATAAACAACAAACTTTGTATTATGAGAAAGAACCAGACTCATTCTTCAGGAATCCAAAAATAAGCTCTATTTTACGAGTTATGCACGAATTCGGATTCTCCTATAAAACGAATTCCTTAACTCAAACCAAGTTAAGACTGCTTTGTCCTTCATATTTATTCATGTCTAATCAAGTTTCAATGATAAACAACGTTGTACTTTGTAGAATGAGAAAAAACTTCTTCAGCAATAAGCATCTCTCGACAAATGACGAAATACAGATTTTGCTATAAAATTAATTGCTATCAGCCTGACTTAAAACTGTTTGCCTTCCTTATTTATCCACTTCAAATCAAGTTTCAACAATTAAAAAAATTTTGTAGTTTGAGAAAGAACAACTTAATCTTGAGCAATCAGTATAAAAAGAAGGTAAGCAAAGGTGCGAATGTCAAACCAAACATGATCAAAACAGGGAGCGGAGGTGTTTGGCTACGACAAGGTGTGAATGTCCACCCATAATTAATGAAAAGCGGGCAACAAGTAGGTTCGAATGCCCAACCATACATCATCAAAAGCAGGAGTGGATATGTTCGGCTACAAGAAGGTTTGAACGTCTGACCATAGTTTGTAAAAAGCGGGTAAAAAAAGGTTCGAATGCCCGAACATACACCATCAAAGGAGGGAGCGGAGGTGTTCCGCTGTAAGAAGGTGTGAATGTCCGACCATAGTTGGTAAAAAGCGGGTAAGAAAAGGTTAAAATACCCGACTGTACACAATCAGTAGCGGGTGCGGAGTTTTTCGGCTACTAAAAGGTGTGAAAGTCCGACCATGGTTTGTAAAAAGCGGGTAAGAAAAGGTGCGAATGCCCGACAATGTATGATCAAAAGAGGGAGCGGGGGTGTTCGGCTGCAAGAAGGTGTGAATGTACACCCATAATTACTGAAAAATGGGTAAGAAAAGGTGCGAATATCCGACAATGTATGATCAAAAGAGGGAGTGGAGGTTACCGGCTGCAAGAAGGTCTGAATGTCCAACTATAATTTGTAAAAACCGGGGAAGAAAAGGCTTGAAAGCCCGACTATACACCATCATAAGCGGGAGAGGAGGTGTTCAGCTGCAAAGAGGGTATGAATGTCTAAACATACATCATCAAAAGCAGGAGTGGATGTGTTGGGCTACAAGAAGGTTTGAATGTCCGACCATAGTTTGTAAAAAGCGGGTAAGAAAAGGTTCAAATGCCCGAACATACACCATCAAAAGATGGAGCGGAGGTGTTCCGCTGTAAGACAGTGTGAATGTCCTACCATAGTTGGTAAAAATCGGGTAAGAAAAGGTTAAAATACTCGACTGTACACAATCAATAGCTGGAGCGGAATTGTTCGGCTACAAGAAGGTGTGAAAGTCCAACCATGGTTTGTAAAAAGTGGGTAAGAAAAGGTTCGAATGCCCGAATATATACCATCAAAAGAGGAAGTGGAGGTTTTCGGCTGCAAGAAGGTGTGAACGTCCGACCAAAGTTTTTAAAAAGCAGTTAAGAAAAGGTTCGAATATCCAACCAAACATAATCAAAAGCGGGCGCAGAGCTGTTCGACTGCAAGTAGGTGTTAATGTCAGATCATAATTTGCAAAAAGCTGATGAGAAAAGGTGAGAATGCCCGACTATACACCATCAAATGCGGGAGCGGAAGTGTTTGTCTGTGAGTAGGTGTGAATTTCCGACCATAATTGCTGAAAAATGTGTTAGAAAACGTCAGAATGCCGGACCATACATCATCAAAAGCGGGAGAGGTGGTGTTCGGCTGCAAAAAGGTGTGAATGTCCAGCCATAATTACTCACAAACGGGTAAGAAAAGGTAGTATTGCAAGACCATACATGATCAAAACAGGGAGCGGAGGTGGTTCAGCTGCAAGAAGGTGTGAATGTCCGACTAAAGTTTATAAAAAGCGGGTAAGACAAGGTGCGAATGCCTGACAATGTATGATCAAAAGAGGGAGCGGAGGTTTTCGGCTGCAAGAAGGTCTGAATGTCCAACCATAATTTGTAAAAACAGGGGAAGAAAAGGCTCGAAAGCCAGACTATACACCATCAAAAGCGGCAGCGGAGTTGTTCGGCTGTAAGAAGGTCTGAATGTCCACCAATAATTACTGAAAAATGGGTAAGAAAAGGTGCGAATGCCCAAACATACATCATCAAAAGCAGGAGTGGATGTGTTCGGCTACAAGAAGGTTTGAATGTCCGACTATAGTTTGTTAAAAGCGGGTAAGGAAAGATTCGAATGCCCGAACTTACACCATCAAAAGAGGGAGCGGAGGAGCTCCGCTCTAAGACGGTCTGAATGTCCATCAATAATTGCTAGAAAACATGAAAGAAAATTTTCGAATATCAAACCGCACATGATCATAAGCTGGGAGAAGGTGTTCGACTACAAGTAGGTTTGAATGTCAGATCATAATTTGTAAAAAGCGGGTAAGAAAAGGTAAGAATGTCCAACCATAAATTATGAAAAGCGGCAGCAGAGATGTTCGGCTGGTATTTATCAATATTTCTATCTATTGATAGATTTCCACAAAAAACAACGTTTTACTTTGCATTAAAAGAAAGAGCAAATCTAAAGTTTCAGGAATCCGAGTATAAGCTTGCTTTCATCAGATCTGTATGATTTCAGATTTTGCTATAAATGAATTCCTTCACTCAAACTATGTTAAAACTGCTTTTAACTTCATATTTATCAATGTCTAGATCAACTTCAACAAAGAACAACATTGGATTTTGCAGTAGAAGAAAGAGCAACACTGAAGGATCAGGAATCCGAGAATAAGCTTATTTCCATACGTTCTGCATGATTTGGGATTTTATGTATAAAATGAATTCCTTCACTCAAACCAAGTGAAAACTGCTTTTTCCTTCATATTTATCAATGTCTAGATCGACTTCAACAAAGAACAACATTGTACTTTGCAGTAAAGAAAGAGCAAATCAAAAGTTTTAGGAATCCGAGAATAAGCTTATTTTCATGAGTTCTGCACGATTTCGGATTTTACTATAAATGAATTCCTTCACTCAAACTATGTTAAAACTGCTTTGTCCTTCATATTTATCAATGTCTAGATCGACTTCAACAAAGAACAACATTGGATTTTGCAGTAGAAGAAAGAGCAACAACGAAGGATCAGGAATCCAAGAATAAGCTTATTTTCATACGTTCTGCATGATTTGGGATTTTATGTATAAAATGAATTCCTTCACTCAAACCAAGTGAAAACTGCTTTGTCCTTCATATTTATCAATGTCTAGATCGACTTCAACAAAGAACAACATTGTACTTTGCAGTAAAGAAAGAGCAAATCAAAAGTTTTAGGAATCCGAGAATAAGCTTATTTTCATGAGTTCTGCACGATTTCGGATTTTACTATAAATGAATTCCTTCACTCAAACTATGTTAAAACTGCTTTGTCCTTCATATTTATCAATGTCTATATCGACTTCAACAAAGAACAACATTGTATTTTGCAGTAGTAGAAAGAGCAACACTGAAGGATCAGGAATCCGAAAACAAGCTTATTTTCATACGTTCTGCTTGATTTGGGATTTTGCTATAAAATTTTTGAGGAGTTATGCATGATTTTGGATTTAGCTATAAAATTAATTCCTTCACTCAAACAAAGTGGAAACTGCTCTGTCCTTCATATTTATCAATGTCTATATCGATTTCAACAAAGAACAAGGTTGTATTTTGCAGTATAGGAAAGAGCAACACTGGAGGATCAGGAATCCGAGTAAAAGCTTACTTTCATGAGTCCTGCACGATTTCGGATTTTCCTATAAAATGAATTGCTTTGCTCAAACCAAGCAAATGTATCAAGCATAAAATTCCTCATATTACCCTGAATGAGAAAGAAGCATCCCTTTGGTTGAGCAATACGTTACTCTCATCCGAAGACCTCTCCTCCCGCTTTTGTTAATATATTTGAACTTTAGTCGGACATTCACACCTTCTGGCAGCTGAACCACCTCCGCTCCCTGTTTTGATCATGTATGGTCTGGCAATACTACCTTTTCTTACCAGTTTGTGAGTAATTATGGCTGGACATTCACACCTACTTGCAGCCGAACACCACCTCTCTCGCTTTTGATGATGTATGGACCGGCATTCTTACCTTTTCTAACACATTTTTCAGAAATTACGGTCGGAGATTCACACCTACTCACAACCGAACAACTCCGCTCCCGCATTTGATGGTGTGCAGTCGGGCATTCTCACCCTTTCTCATCAGCTTTTTGCAAATTATGATCTGACATTCACACCTACTTGCAGTCGAAAAGCTCTGCTCCCGCTTTTGATTATGTTTGGTTTGATATTCAAACCTTTTCTTAACTGCTTTTTAAAAACTTTGGTTGTACGTTCACACCTTCTTGTAGCCGAACACATCCACTCCTGCTTTTGATGATGTATGGTTGGGCATTCGCACCTTGTTTTTACCCATTTGTCAGGAATTATGGGTGGATATTCACACCTTCTTGCAGCTGAACACCTCCCCTCCCACTTATGATCATGTGCGGTTTGATTTTCGAAAATTTTCTTTCATGTTTTCTAGCAATTAATGATGGACATTTAGACCTTCTTGCAGCTGAACACCTCCGCTCCTGCTTTTGATCATACATTGTCAGGCATTCGCACCATGTCTTACCCGCTTTTTACAAACTTTAGTCGAACATTTACACCTTTTTGCAGCCGAACACCACCTCTCTCGCTTTTGATAATGTATGGTCCGGCATTCTTACCTTTTCTAACACATTTTTCAGCAATTATGGTCGGACATTCACACCTACTCAGAGCCGAACACCTCCGCTCCCGCATTTGATGGTGTATAGTCGGGCATTCTCACCCTTTCTCATCAGCTTTTTGCAAATTATGATCTGACATTCACACCTGCTTTTGATAATGTATGGTTGGGCATTCGCACCTTTTTTTACCCATTTTTCAGGAATTATGGGTGGACATTCACACGTTGCAGCTGAACACCTCCTCTCCTGCTTATGATCATGTGCGGATGATATTCGAAAATTTTCTTTCATGTTTTAAAGCAATTATTGATGGACATTCAGACCTTCTTGCAGCTGAACCACTCTGCTCCCGCTTTTGATGGTGTATAGTCGGGATTTCGAGCCTTTCCTTCCCGGTTTTTACAAATTATGGTTGGACATTCAGACCTTCTTGCAGCCGAACACCTCCGCTCTCTTTATTGATTGTGTACAGTCGGGAATTTTAACCTTTTCTTACCCGCTTTTTACCAACTATGGTCGGACATTCACACTGTCTTACAGCGGAACACCTCCACTCCCGCTTTTGATGGTGTATAGTCAGGCATTTGAACCTTTTCTTACCCGCTTTTTACAAACTATGGTCAGACATTCAAACCTTCTTGTAGCCGAAAACCTCCGCTCCCTCTTTTGATTATATATTGTTGTGCATTCGCACCTTATCTTACCCGCTTTTTACAAACTATAGTCAGACATTCACACCTTGCAGCTGAACCCCTCCGCTCCCGCTTTTGATTGTGTATAGTCGGGCATTTGAACCTTTTCTTACCCGGTTTTTAGAAATTATGGTTGGACATTCAGACCTTGCAGCCGAAAACCTCCGCTCCCTCTTTTGAACATACATTGTCGGGCATTCGCACCTTGTCTTACCCGCTTTTTAAAAACTATAGTCAGACTTTCACACCTTGCAGCTGAACCACCTCAGCTTCCTGTGTTGATCATGTATGGTTGGGCAATACTACCTTTTCTTACCCGTTTGTGAGTAATTATGGATGGACATTCACACCTACTTGCAGTCGAACAGCTCTGCTCCCGCTTTTGATTATGTTTGAATATTCGAACGTTTTCTTAACTGCTTTTTGCAAATTTTGGTCGGACGTTCCCACCTTCTTGCAGCCGAACACCTCCGCTTCCGCTTTTGATGGTATATATTCGGGCATTCGAACCTCTTCTTCCCAGCTTTTTACAAACCATGGTTGGTCTTTCACACCTTCTTGTAGCCGAACAACTCCGCTCCCGCTATTGATTGTGTACAGTCGGGTATATTAACCTTTTCTTACCCGCTTTTTACCAACTATGGTCGGACATTCACACCGTCTTACAGCGGAACACCTCCGCTCCCGCTTTTGATGGTGTATAGTCAGGCATTTGAACCTTTTCTTACCCGCTTTTTAAAAACTATGGTCGGACATTCAAACCTTTTTGTAGCCAAAAACCTCCGCTCCCTCTTTTGATCATACATTGTCGGGCATTCGCACCTTTTCTTACCCGTTTTTTACAAACCATGGTCGGACTTTCACACATTCTTGTAGCCAAACACATCTGCTCCCGCTATTGATTGTGTACAGTCGGGCATTCTCACCCTTTCTCATCAGCTTTTTGCAAATTATGATCTGACATTCACACCTGCTTTTGATAATGTATGGTTGGGCATTCGCACCTTTTTTTACCCATTTTTCAGGAATTATGGGTGGACATTCACACGTTGCAGCTGAACACCTCCTCTCCTGCTTATGATCATGTGCGGATGATATTCGAAAATTTTCTTTCATGTTTTAAAGCAATTATTGATGGACATTCAGACCTTCTTGCAGCTGAACCACTCTGCTCCCGCTTTTGATGGTGTATAGTCGGGATTTCGAGCCTTTCCTTCCCGGTTTTTACAAATTATGGTTGGACATTCAGACCTTCTTGCAGCCGAACACCTCCGCTCTCTTTATTGATTGTGTACAGTCGGGAATTTTAACCTTTTCTTACCCGCTTTTTACCAACTATGGTCGGACATTCACACCGTCTTACAGCGGAACACCTCCACTCCCGCTTTTGATGGTGTATAGTCAGGCATTTGAACCTTTTCTTACCCGCTTTTTACAAACTATGGTCAGACATTCAAACCTTCTTGTAGCCGAAAACCTCCGCTCCCTCTTTTGATTATATATTGTTGTGCATTCGCACCTTATCTTACCCGCTTTTTACAAACTATAGTCAGACATTCACACCTTGCAGCTGAACCCCTCCGCTCCCGCTTTTGATTGTGTATAGTCGGGCATTTGAACCTTTTCTTACCCGGTTTTTAGAAATTATGGTTGGACATTCAGACCTTGCAGCCGAAAACCTCCGCTCCCTCTTTTGAACATACATTGTCGGGCATTCGCACCTTGACTTACCCGCTTTTTAAAAACTATAGTCAGACTTTCACACCTTGCAGCTGAACCACCTCAGCTTCCTGTGTTGATCATGTATGGTTGGGCAATACTACCTTTTCTTACCCGTTTGTGAGTAATTATGGATGGACATTCACACCTACTTGCAGCCGAACACCTCCGCTTCCGCTTTTGATGGTATATATTCGGGCATTCGAACCTCTTCTTCCCAGCTTTTTACAAACCATGGTTGGTCTTTCACACCTTCTTGTAGCCGAACAACTCCGCTCCCGCTATTGATTGTGTACAGTCGGGTATATTAACCTTTTCTTACCCGCTTTTTACCAACTATGGTCGGACATTCACACCGTCTTACAGCGGAACACCTCCGCTCCCGCTTTTGATGGTGTATAGTCAGGCATTTGAACCTTTTCTTACCCGCTTTTTAAAAACTATGGTCGGACATTCAAACCTTTTTGTAGCCAAAAACCTCCGCTCCCTCTTTTGATCATACATTGTCGGGCATTCGCACCTTTTCTTACCCGTTTTTTACAAACCATGGTCGGACTTTCACACATTCTTGTAGCCAAACACATCTGCTCCCGCTATTGATTGTGTACAGTCGGGTATTTAAACCTTTTCTTACCCACTTTTTACCAACTATGGTCGGACATTCACACCTTCTTACAGCGGAACACCTCCGCTCCCTCTTTTGGTGGTGTATGTTTGGGCATTCGAACCTTTTCTTACCCGCTTTTTACAAACTATGCTCGGACATTCAAACCTTCTTGTAGCCGAACACATCCACTCCTGCTTTTGATGATGTATGGTTGGGCATTCAAACCTACTTGTTGCCCGCTTTTAATTAATTTTGGGTGGACATTCACACCTTGTCACAGCCAAACACCTCCGCTCCCTGTTTTGATCATGTATGGTTGGACCTTCGCACCTTTTCTCACCCGCTTTTTGCAAATGCTATGGTCAGCTATTCACAGCTTTCTCTCCACCGTACTTGTATGGTGGGATATTCACACCCACTTGCATCCGAAGACCTCCGCCCCCACTTTTGTTGATATTTAGTCGGTCATTCGCAGCTTACCCGCTTTTGGTAAACTATGGCCTTCTTGCAGCCAAACACCTCTGATCTCGCTTTTGATGATGTAAGGTTGGGCATTCAGACCTTGCTTCACCTGCTTTTGACCAAATATAGTCGGACATTCACACCTTCTTGTGCAGCCGAACACTTCCGCTCCACCTTTTAGTGTTCTATCACACCTTTTTTTCACCGCATTTTATAGATTATGGTTGGAAATTCTCAACCACTCTCATCCGAAGACCTCTCCTCCCGCTTTTGTTAATATATTTGAACTTTAGTCGGACATTCACAGCTTCTTGCAGCTGAACCACCTCCGCTCCCTGTTTTGATCATGTATGGTCTGGCAATACTACCTTTTCTTACCAGTTTGTGAGTAATTATGGCTGGACATTCACACCTACTTGCAGCCGAACACCACCTCTCTCGCTTTTGATGATGTATGGACCGGCATTCTTACCTTTTCTAACACATTTTTCAGAAATTACGGTCGGAGATTCACACCTACTCACAACCGAACAACTCCGCTCCCACATTTGATGGTGTGCAGTCGGGCATTCTCACCCTTTCTCATCAGCATTTTGCAAATTATAATCTGACATTCACACCTACTTGCAGTCGAAAAGCTCTGCTCCCGCTTTTGATTATGTTTGGTTTGATATTCAAACCTTTTCTTAACTGCTTTTTACAAACTTTGGTTGGACGTTCACACCATCTTGTAGCCGAACACATCCCCTCCTGCTTTTGATGATGTATGGTTGGGCATTCGCACCTTGTTTTTACCCATTTGTCAGGAATTATGGGTGGATATTCACACCTTCTTGCAGCTGAACACCTCCTCTCCCACTTATGATCATGTGCGGTTTGATTTTCGAAAATTTTCTTTCATGTTTTCTAGCAATTAATGATGGACATTTAGACCTTCTTGCAGCTGAACACCTCCGCTCCTGCTTTTGATCATACATTGTCAGGCATTCGCACCTTGTCTTACCCGCTTTTTACAAACTTTAGTCGAAAATTTACACCTTTTTGCAGCCGAACACCACCTCTCTCGCTTTTGATAATGTATGGTCCGGCATTCTTACCTTTTCTAACACATTTTTCAGCAATTATGGTCGGACATTCACACCTACTCAGAGCCGAACACCTCCGCTCCCGCATTTGATGGTGTATAGTCGGGCATTCTCACCCTTTCTCATCAGCTTTTTGCAAATTATGATCTGACATTCACACCTGCTTTTGATAATGTATGGTTGGGCATTCGCACCTTTTTTTATCCATTTTTCAGGAATTATGGGTGGACATTCACACGTTGCAGCTGAACACCTCCTCTCCTGCTTATGATCATGTGCGGATGATATTCGAAAATTTTCTTTCATGTTTTAAAGCAATTATTGATGGACATTCAGACCTTCTTGCAGCTGAACCACTCTGCTCCCGCTTTTGATGGTGTATAGTCGGGATTTCGAGCCTTTCCTTCCCGGTTTTTACAAATTATGGTTGGACATTCAGACCTTCTTGCAGCCGAACACCTCCGCTCTCTTTATTGATTGTGTACAGTCGGGAATTTTAACCTTTTCTTACCCGCTTTTTACAAACTATGGTCAGACATTCAAACCTTCTTGTAGCCGAAAACCTCCGCTCCCTCTTTTGATTATATATTGTTGGGCATTCGCACCTTATCTTACCCGCTTTTTACAAACTATAGTCAGACATTCACACCTTGCAGCTGAACCCCTCCGCTCCCGCTTTTGATTGTGTATAGTCGGGCATTTGAACCTTTTCTTACCCGGTTTTTAGAAATTATGGTTGGACATTCAGACCTTGCAGCCGAAAACCTCCGCTCCCTCTTTTGAACATACATTGTCGGGCATTCGCACCTTGTCTTACCCGCTTTTTAAAAACTATAGTCAGACTTTCACACCTTGCAGCTGAACCACCTCAGCTTCCTGTGTTGATCATGTATGGTTGGGCAATACTACCTTTTCTTACCCGTTTGTGAGTAATTATGGATGGACATTCACACCTACTTGCAGTCGAACAGCTCTGCTCCCGCTTTTGATTATGTTTGAATATTCGAACGTTTTCTTAACTGCTTTTTGCAAACTTTGGTCGGACGTTCCCACCTTCTTGCAGCCGAACACCTCCGCTTCCGCTTTTGATGGTATATATTCGGGCATTCGAACCTTTTCTTCCCAGCTTTTTACAAACCATGGTTGGTCTTTCACACCTTCTTGTAGCCGGACAACTCCGCTCCCGCTATTGATTGTGTACAGTCGGGTATATTAACCTTTTCTTACCCGCTTTTTACCAACTATGGTCGGACATTCACACCGTCTTACAGCGGAACACCTCCGCTCCCGCTTTTGATGGTGTATAGTCAGGCATTTGAACCTTTTCTTACCCGCTTTTTAAAAACTATGGTCGGACATTCAAACCTTTTAGCCGAACATATCCACTCCTGCTTTTGATGATGTATGGTTGGGCATTCGAACCTACTTGTTGCCCGCTTTTCATTAATTATGGGTGGACATTCACACCTTGTCGCAGCCAAACACCTCCGCTCCCTGTTTTGATCATGTATGGTTTGACATTCGCACCTTTGCTTACCCTCTTTTTATACTGATTGCTCAAGATTAAGTTGTTCTTTCTCAAACTACAAAATTTTTTTAATTGTTGAAACTTGATTTGAAGTGGATAAATAAGGAAGACAAACAGTTTTAAGTCAGGCTGATAGCAAATAATTTTATAGCAAAATCTGTATTTCGTCATTTGTCGAGAGATGCTTATTGCTGAAGAAGTTCTTTCTCATTCTACAAAGTACAACGTTGTTTGTCATTGAAACTTGATTAGACATGTATAAATATGAAGGACAAAAGCAGTGATAACTTGGTTTTAGTTAAGGAATTCGTTTTATAGGAGAATCCGAATTCGTGCATAACTCGTAAAATAGAGCTTATTTTCGGATTCCTGAAGAATGAGTCTGGTTCTTTCTCATGATACAAAGTTTGTTGTTTATTGTTGAAACTTCATCAGACCGTTAGATATAGTCGGACTCACCTCGTCGCACGGCTTTGGATCTGGAACCAGTACTCTTGAGAGGGGTTGGACTCTCTTCCACTCTGGAGTTGCCCGTGGTGAGAGGCGCAGAGCAGTTGTGGGCATACTTATTGCCCCCCGGCTGTGTGCCAGTACATTGGGGTTTACCCCAGTGAACGAGAGGGTAGCCTCCCTCCGCCTTCGGGTGGGGGGACGAGTCCTGACTGTTGTTTGTGCCTATGCGCCAAACAGCAGTTCAGAGTACCCACCCTTTTTGGAGTCTCTGGGGGAGGCACTGGAGAATGCTCCGACCGGAGACTCCCTCGTTCTGCTGGGGGACTTCAATGCTCACGTGGGCAATGACAGTGAGACCTGGAGGGGTGTGATTGGGAGGAACGGCCCCCCCGATCTGAATCAGAGTGGTGTTATGTTGTTGGACTTCTGTGCCAGTCATAGACTGTCCATAACGAACACCAAGTTCAGGCATAAGGGTGTCCATATGTGCACTTGGCACCAGGACACCCTTGGCCGCAGTTCGATGATCGACTTTGTGGTTGTATCATCGGACTTGCGGCCGTATGTCCTGGACACTCGGGTGAAGAGAGGGGCGGAGCTGTCAACTGATCACCACCTGGTGGTGAGTTGGCTCCGCTGGCGGGGGAGGATGCCGATCAGACCTGGCAGGCCCAAACGTATTGTGAGGGTCTGCTGGGAGCGTTTGTCAGAATCCCCCGTCAGAAGGAGCTTTAACTCCCACCTCCGGCAGAGCTTCAACCATATCCCGGGGGAGGTGGGGGACATTGAGTCCGAATGGGCCATGTTCCGTGACTCCATTGCCGAGGCAGCTGGTCGAAGTCGTGGCCGTAAGGTGGTCGGTGCCTGTCGTGGCGGCAACCCTCGAACCTGCTGGTGGACACCAGTGGTGAGGGAAGCCGTCAAGCTGAAGAAGGAGTCCTATCGGGCCTTTTTGGCCAGTGGGACCCTGGAAGCAGCTGATAGGTACCAACGGGCCAGATGGGCCGCGGCTTCGGCGGTTGCTGAGGCAAAAACTCGGGCCTGGGAGGAGTTCGGTGAGACCATGGAGAACGATTTCCGGACGGCCTCGAAAAGATTCTGGTCCACCATCCGGCGTCTCAGGGGGGGGGGAGCGGCTCACAGTCAACACTGTTTACAGTGGGGACGGGGCTTTGCTGACCTCAACTAGGGATGTTGTGAGTCGGTGGGGGGAGTACTTCGAGGAACTCCTCAATCCTACCAACACGTGCTCGGAAGAGGCAGAGTCGGAGAGCTCGGAGACGGGGCCTCCCATTTCTGGGGCTGAGGTTGCCGAGGTGGTTAAAAAGCTCCTTGGTGGCAAGGCCCCGGGGGTGGATGAGGTCCGTCCTGAGTTTCTCAAGGCTCTGGATGTTGTAGGGCTGTCTTGGCTGACACGCCTCTGCAGTATCGCGTGGACATCGGGGACAGTGCCTCTGGACTGGCAGATTGGGGTGGTGGTCCCCCTCTTTAAAAAGGGGGACCGGAGGGTGTGTTCCAACTATAGGGGTATCACACTCCTCAGCCTCCCTGGTAAGGTCTATTCGGGGGTATTGGAGAGGAGGATCCGTCGGATAATCGAGCCTCGGATTCAGGAGATGCAGTGTGGCTTTCGTCCTGGCCGTGGAACAGTGGACCAGCTCTATACCCTCGGCAGGATCCTGGAGGGTGCATGGGAGTTCGC
This sequence comes from Leuresthes tenuis, assembly GCF_036924035.1. NCBI lineage: Eukaryota > Metazoa > Chordata > Actinopteri > Atheriniformes > Atherinopsidae > Leuresthes > Leuresthes tenuis. Next base: position 14,041,461 of record NW_027325369.1, read on the forward strand.
CCAACCAGTCTACGTGTGTTTTGTGGACATGGAGAAAGCGTTCGACCGTGTCCCTCGTGGAGTCCTGTGGGGGGTGCTCCGGGAATATGGAGTGCCAGACCCCTTGATAGGGGCCGTTCGGTCTCTGTATGACCGGTGCCAGAGTTTGGTCCGCATTGTAACACAGTAAGTCGGATACGTTTCCGGTGAGAGTTGGACTCCGTCAGGGCTGCCCTTTGTCACAGATTCTGTTCCTAACTTTTATGGACAGAATTTCTAGGCGGAGCCAGGGCGTTGAGGGTGTCCGATTTGGCGACCTCAGAATCGGGTCTCTGCTTTTTGCAGATGATGTGGTTCTGTTAGCGTTGTCAGGCCGTGACCTTCAGCTCTCACTGGAGCGGTTCGCAGCCGAGTGTGAAGCGGCTGGGATGTGAATCAGCACCTCCAAATCCGAGACTATGGTTCTCAGCCGTAAAAGGGTGGAATGCTCTCTCCGGGTCGGGAATGAGATCCTTCCCCAAGTGGAGGAGTTCAAGTATCTCGGGGTCTTGTTCACGAGTGAGGGACTAATGGAGCGGGAGATTGACGGGCGGATCGGTGCGGCGTCTGCAGTGTTGCGGGCTCTGCACCGACCCGTCGTTGTGAAGAGGGAGCTGAGCCAGAAGGCGAAGCTCTCTACTTACTGGTCAATCTACGTTCCCATCCTCACCTATGGTCACGAGTTGTGGGTAGTGACCGAAAGAACAAGATCGCGAATACAAGCGGCCGAAATGGGTTTCCTCCGCAGGGTGTCTGGGCTCTCCCTTAGAGATAGGGTGAGAAGCTCAGTCATCCGGGAGGGGCTCGGAGTAGAACCGCTGCTCCTCCGCATTGAGAGGAGTCAGATGAGGTGGCTCGGGCATCTGGTTAGGATGCCCCCTGGGCGCCTCTCTGGGGAGGTGTTCCGGGCACGTCCCACTGGGAGGAGACCCCGGGGGAGACCCAGGACACGTTGGAGAGACTATGTCTCTCGGCTGGCCTGGGAACGCCTCGGGGTCCCGCCGGAAGAGCTGGAGGAAGTGGCTGGGGACAGAGACGTCTGGGTTTCTCTGCTCAAGCTGCTGCCCCCGCGACCCGACCCCCGGATAAAGGGCAGATGATGGATGGATGGATGGATATATCCTCCACCAACCAGACTTACAACTCCCGACTAGGGTAGCAGAATTTCTAAGCATCTGCACCCCAAAACTACTATCAAAAATATATAAATTATTGTCTAAGATAGATGACACAATGTCTCTTCCATCCTCAAAATGGGAGGCAGATTTATCCATCAGTTCTGGTCATAGCTTCTAACCACAAATATGTTTGAACACCTTCATAATGACTCGAGATCCTAATTTACAGCTCATACAATACAAAATCCTTCATAGAACACACTATACAGGACAAAGGATGTTCAGGATGGGTCTGTGCTCACATTGCACAGATAACACACCTGATGATTATGCACACGCTTTGTGGTTTTGTGCGCCTGTCCAGAAGTTCTGGCTTGAAGTCTGTGAGGACCAATCAACATGGCTAAAGTGTAGCATCCCTGCATGCCCCACACTATGCATACTGGGTGACTTAGACAACATCAACATGGAAATTAACTCAGCACACATGGTTCTCACAGTGTTATGTATCACAAAGAAAACTATTCTCATGAACTGGAAAGCGAAGAACAATCTGTGTATTAACCAGTTTAGAAATGTTCTTTTAAATTATATTAGCATGGAAACAATGTCTGCCTCCTCAAAACATCAATTGGCTGAATTTCATTCTCTCTGGTCCCCTCTGATTAGTTTTATCACATAGTGGTGGTAGTGGGTTGCTGGGTGATGGTGGGTCTCAGGCCCGGGCTGCTGCGACTGGTGTGACCGGGTGGTTTGTTTGTTTGTTTTTTTATGTTGTTTGTTTGTTTTTTGTAGAAGTCCTCCGGGTTGGGGTTGGGTTGAGTGGGATGGGGCGGGATGGGTACCTTCTGGGGGTACAGTAGCTCCCGGAATATGGTCGCTGCAGGCCCCGAGCCTGGTGGACATCAGGCCCTCCTGCCCATTGTTGGCTCCCAGGTAGCAGGGATGCCTATTGCAGCCAGTCCCTGGCTGCCCTCTCTGGGGGAGAGTAGCTCCCCCGGTATATATCCCCATACCCCTCTCCCTTCTGGCTCCTGTACACAGCACACACTCACACATGAAGGGTTTTGGGGGCGTGTGTGTTCGGTGGGGTGTAGTGGATGGGGCCACGTAGGTGGTCCCCTTTGGTTGCACTCTGCAGTTCCCTGCCCCTGTTTTAATTACACCTTAGACATTACTACTTATCAAACACACTCACACACACATATTAGGTCTTGGGGGTGGTTACACTGAGTGGCATCTGGTGGGAGGGGCTCTTTGGGTATGTAGGCTGCCCAGAGTGCCGCGCTCCCAGTTCTACAAGTTTGGCTGCCCCTCAATTTTAATTGCTCACTATTAGAAAATATTGAAGAGCCAGAAGGGTGAGGGGAGGGGTCTTCTTCGCACACCCCTGCTACCTGGTGTCTGCTCGGGGCAGGAGGGGCCAGGAGGATTAATTAATTGTTCTGCTGGTTCGGGGTCTGTGGTGGCTGGGGGGTTGCTGGCCCCCTGGTGTGCCCGCTGCACTACACCCCAGCAGAGTCCAGGGAGGTAGGACGTGTGGATGTGTGGATGTATGGGACGTGAAAGTGTGTGTGGTAATGATTGGGCCTGGATCTGGGACTTGCTGTCGCCTGGCCTGCCTGTGCTTCTTCCGATGGGGCGTCAGCGTTGCCTCTCCCCACTGCTCGCGACTTCACCCACCAGTGGGCACGTCTTGACTCCCAGGGCACTTGGCCAGGGGCGCTGGGGCAGGCGCTGACCCACTTGGTGGCTGTCTGGGGCGCTTGGCCCTCCTGGGTATTGGGTGGGGCCTCTGAGGGGGTGTTTGGGGGCGCTCGGGCCCCTGGGGCCCGGGTCCAGTGCACGGCCCATGTCTGGGCGGCTGGGGCCTGGCGGGGTCGGTGGGCTGTTGCCCCTGGCTCCCGGAGGGCCTCTGCCCTATGCTTATGGGGGCTCTTTCCGGGGGCTTCCTCTGCAGTCTTCTGGGTGGATGCGTGGTTGCCCCTGCCGTGGGCTGCCTGGGTTCTGTGCTCTGTGGGGGCTGCTGGTGGCCTGGGTCTTGTGGCCCTCTCTGCCTGCTTCTGATTGCTTGGGGGGGGGGGCTGTGGATTGTGGCCCTGTACGCTTATACACTCATAACTAAGCACGGTTATCATGTAGGTCCTGTGCCATGGGTGTTGCATGTTCTCACACACACACACACATTCATTAGTCCAGTAGCATGGTCGCTAAGCAGTTGATGTATTATCATGTCGTCTCAGGTCATCTATATCCACAGCTGTGTTGTATGCGATTGCCGCTTCTTGTGTTTGTTTTTGTCTGTTTGTGTGTTTGTTTTTTCTCTGCTTGTCTGCTTTCAGGTGCTCCTGGTGGCGCTAAGGCTGGATTCCCCTCAGAGGCCATGGATTGTTGTCTGTTTTGTTTTTTACAGGTGTAGCAGCTGGTTGTCTGGTTTTTGTTTCTATTTTTGTTCTGTTTCCTCTTCTTTCCTCTTCTTCTTTCCTTGTACCCCGGTCCGGTTCTGTTCAGTTCATGTCATATATTGTAAACAGAAATAAATAAATGGGCATCAAGGGGAGCTTTACATTTATAAAACTTCCCTTGGCAAAGCAAATCTGTTTGGCATCAAAGGTATTCAGACTACAATTCTTCTGACATAATGCTGAACAGGACAAGGGGAAAAAAATAAAAAAAAGTAAAGAAGACAGTTCTGCCGAAAGCCAGGGACTAGACCTGTTCTAAGTTCTGTACTTTTTAAAAGGGGCGTGTTTATCAACTATGGAATTAGAAGATTTACAAAAATGGTCAAGTGCTAGATCTTCATCTGGGATTTTGACAGTGTCATATAACTATTCAACAGATCAGTTAAAAAAAGCCTGCTCATGGAGATGTTTCAGGATCTGGATACCAAGCGTGGACCTAATGTTTTCATTTTTGCAATTCTGATACAGGCTATTGAGCAGTGATAACTAACACCAAGTTCAGATACTGCAGATTTTCTACCTTTGATTTGTTAAGATTGAGCCAATCAGGGACAACCTTGAAGGATCTCTTTGGTTTTGTAGGATCAGTAATTACCTGAGAAAAGGTTGATATTGGTACACACTTTTTTTAAATGATCAGAGGCAGAGTTCAACTTGTTTAAATTAAAATTGCCACACAGAGATTGGGTTTAGGCCACATGCACACAGAATGACATCAACAAATATAAGAAATATTAAACATTTACACATAGATTTTTGAATACATGTAGAGGAATGATACTTTGAAATGTGCTCATTGCGGAGTTATGATCAGTTGAGTAATGAAGGTTGAACTATTCTGGGAAAGAGGTTCTATTCCCAGCATCATGATGGACACTCCTGATATAGAAGGTTTCGCTAACGCATTGGAATTGTTTTACTATTTTCATATGCATGTGCAATGAAGAATTGCTTGCTGCTGATAAATGCAAAGAAGAAAAGCTTACACATAGATGCTCACATATAGGCTGCTGAATGCAGTGAAGACCTGCTTATCCAGTAAAGTTCAATGTCAATGTGTAATATTCAATTAGGATTTGCAAAACAGTGAAGTTAAACAATGAATGGGTCCATAGTCGATATGAGAAGACTACAGGAATATTTACCTGGGTGTACGTTCAAACAGAGATGAGAAAATTGCGATAAATAATTGTTTGTTTGTTTGTTAGTATGTATATGAATGTTATGTGTATAAACTGTGTTGAGTTATAGTTACTCAGTAGTGTCTCAGTGAAACAACCGACGGGGGAAGCCTTGCGGCGACAACAAAAGCAGTGTTTTACTGATCAGTCAAGTTGCTCCAGTGTACTCCATACAAACGGGTTAGCTACTGAAGGGATAGAAAATGGCGAATACTTGTTTTAAAGCAAACAAGGAATTAGATGGGAAAAATACATGTTTTATCGGGACCCAGACAATATTAAATACTCAGACAGATGGGAGAAGAAGTGTAGTTTTGTAGGAAATCACAAAATTATTACATAAAATTAGTGAAATCAATTGAAGAATGCCTTTCTGAAGAGCTGTTTACCACAGATGAGCAGCTTTGCGACCAAGCACATTGTAGATCGCTTTACTGCCAAAATGATCTAATTTAATGGATTGGTTTAGACATGCATAACAGCATTTTAAGAACAAAGAGAGAAACAAAAAGGGACAACGCTTCAAGGTGGAAGGTGATGTATAAATAACTGTGTATATGATGAAGGGGGTGGCAACACCCATTCCGAAATCCCGCCATTCCAACATCCCGCTATTCCGACATCCCACCATTCCGACATCCCACCATTCCGACATACCACCATTCCGATATGCAAACGTCCCACCATTCCGACATCCCACCATTCCGACATCCCGCTATTCTGACGATCAAATGTCCCACCATTCCGACAAGGCTTTCCGTATAAGGAAATGTGTGTTACTCAACAGGTGAGTCCCTTCTTTCTGTTCATGCAATTTATATGTTTAACACATGTTTATAGACAAGCGTTATTAAAAACACAAAGTCTCGGCAACTGGAGGAGGAGAAGCAGTCCGCGGTGGTTTTCAATCACACACTCCAATGCCACTTGTTTCAACTTCCGAAAATTTAATCCAGGAAAAAAAGGCTTACAAACATGGACCAAAACGGCTCCATAACACGCACAAGAATCCAAAAGAAACGAAAGTTAACTAAAAGAAAGCAAATAAACAGTATGAAGTGGTCAAAATTGGTTTTACGCATGCCTATGTGCGTCTGGCACATGCGTCTTCGGGCTCTCCCACGTTGGTTTGTGGATGAAAGCTATATGTTAAGCTGTAATGTCATGTAAAAACAATCTCTACATGACATTTACTCCCAGGTGTGACCAGTTAGGTCCTTAAGATATCAACAGGCTGGCTGTGTGTTTGTGCCAAATGCGCAAAGCCCATCCGCGCTTCCCAAAATTGGAGCGAGTACTCATAAATCACGTGAATAACATGAATAACCGTTTTTACTGCATTTTGTTGTGTTTTATACGTTCTATGCTGTCATTTCTCTCTTCTCCTATTGGCAAGGCAAGGCAGAGTGCTCGCAACTGTGTCCTGTGCAGTAGCCGTGATATCTGTTATTGCAATTATTACTTTTGCATATGATGACAGCGTGCAAAAGACGCATGGGCTCTGTGGAGAGCTCCGCTCCAGCTGGCTGCTGTGACAGCTCACTGACACTGTATTTCTGCTTAATCAGTTTCAGTCTCACCAGAGTTACATTAATATCTGTATTTTTATATTTGAAATTCAGGGGATTTTGATAATAGATTATTAAAGTTTGTTTGCGAGGCTGTGGCCTCTGAATGTGCAGAGCTTGTGCGCCAAACTTTAGGGCGTATTTGCGCCGGCATATCATTAGTGCAAAATGTTTTGGGTAAAAAATAGGCTATTTAAAGGAACTGTCGGAATGGCGGTATGTTAAAAAAAAAAAAACATACCGCCATTCCGACCATAGGAGGAAAAAAGTGTCGGAATGGCGGGACGTTTGATAAAAAATTAAGTGTCGGAATGGCAGCATGTAACCATGATGAAGGAGAGACCATTTGAGCAGCACAGCCATTTCGCAGCACAGGGACAGCAGTCCAAGTTAAAGGATCTCCCACGTGGTATCACCTGTCACATTGTGTAAAGGCATTAAAAGAAGAAAAAATCACCAAACTCAAGGACAAAAAGACGAAGACTCAGGTGAACGAAGAGAGAGGACTGACAAACCAGAAATACAAAAGGATTCTCGATATCAAGATCCAGAAGAAGAGGCTAACAATGCCACGAACACTTACGATGCTGGGAATGATGCCAGCAATGAACAGAGAGGAAGATTCAGTGTCATCAATCTGCAACACGTGCCTCTAATGAGGGGGTGAATATAGAATCCTCAACGATTACAACGTCTCTGGGAACTGTGACAACAACAAGGTTTAAACCATTTTGATATATATTGTAACCTATTGGCTAAGGAATAGTGCTGAAAATGAGGTAAATCTAATCCACCACTGTCCTTGGTCTTCTGTAGGGTTTTTAAACTAATAAGTGGTGGTTTGTTTTTCCACAGATATTTGGAGATGCATGAATCTAGTGACTTAAACCAAGTAGCAGATGGTTTTATGGGGATCATTGAGAACAAATAGTTAACTTTTGGTAGTATCATCATTTTAATGGATGTAACTCTCCCCATAAGTGATATAGGTAAGGACTTCCAACGAGAGAGATCGTCCTCTACTGTCTTTAATAATTGCACATAATTTAGCTTTGTTAGCTCTGAGAGCCTGGAGGAAATGTTTATGCCTAAATATCTAATATTTCCTGACTGTAAAGTGATCGCAGTTATATTATGGACCCTACAGTTAATGGGCAGAACTGTGGTCTTAGACCAGTTGATAGAGTAGTCAGAAAGTGCTGAGAATTTATTTATGAGTGTGATCGTGTGATTGAGAGACGTCTGTGAGTACTGAAGGAAAAGTAATACATCATCAGCATAAAGACTTATTTTATGCTCAATATTTTGGGATTAATTACTCACAAACGGGTAAGAAAAGGTAGTATTGCCAGACCATACATCATCAAAAGCAGGAGTGGATGTGTTCGGCTACAAGAAGGTTTGAATGTCCGACCAAAGTTTGTAAAAAGCAGTTAAGAAAAGTTTCAAATATCCAACCAAACATAATCAAAAGCGGGAGCAGAGCTGTTCGACTGCTAGTAGGTGTGAATGTCCAGCCATAATTACTCACAAATGGGTAAGAAAAGGTAGTATTGCCAGACCATACATTATCAAAACAGGGAGCTGAGGTGGTTCAGCTGCAAGGTGTGAATGTCTGACTATAGTTTGTAAAAAGCGGGTAAGACAAGGTGCGAATGCCCGACAATGTATAATCAAAAGAGGGAGCGGAGGTCTTCGGCTGCAAGGTCTGAATGTCCAACCATAATTTCTAAAAACCGGGTAAGAAAAGGCTCGAAAGCCCGACTATACACAATCAAAAGCGGGAGCGGAAGTGTTCAGCTCCAAGAAGGTGTGAATGTTCGACTAAAGTTTGTAAAAAGCTGGTAAGACAAGGTGCGAATGCCCGACAATGTATGATTAAAAGCGGGAGCGGAGGTGTCCAGCTGCAAGAAGGTGTGAATGTTTGACTAAAGTTTGTAAAAAGCTGGTAAGACAAGGTGCGAATGCCCGACAATGTATGATCAAAAGCGGGAGCGGAGGTGTCCAGCTGCAAGAAGGTCTGAATGTCCATCAATAATTGCTAGAAAACATGAAAGAAAATTTCCGAAAATCAAACCGCACATGATCATAAGTGGGAGAGGGGGTGTTCAGCTACGAGAAGGTGTGAACGTCCAACCAACGTTTTTAAAAAGCAGTTAGGAAAAGGTTTTAATATCCAACCAAACATAATCAAAAGTGGGAGCAGAGCTGTTCGACTGCACGTAGGTGTGAATGTCAGATCATAATTTGCAAAAAGGTGATGAGAAAGGGTCAGAATGCCCGACTATACACCATCAAATGCGGGAGCGGAGTTGTTCGTCTGTGAGTAGGTGTGAATCTCCGACCATAATTGCTGAAAAATGTGTTAGAAAAGGTAAGAATGCCGGTCCATACATCATCAAAAGCGAGAGAGATTGTGTTCAGCTGCAAGTAGGTGTGAATATCCAGCCATAATTACTCACAAACGGGTAAGAAAATGTAGTATTGCCAGACCATACATGATCAAAACAGGGAGCGGAGGTGGTTTAGCTGCAATAAGGGGTGAATGTCCGACTAAAGTTCAAATATATTAACAAAAGCGGGAGGAGAGGTCTTCGGATGAGAGTGGTTGAGAATTTCCAACCATAATCTATAAAATGGGCTGAAAAAAAAAGGTGTGAAGGAATGAATTTTATAGGAAAATCCGAAATCGTGACTCATGACTCATGAAAGTAAGCTTTTTCTCGGATTCCTGATCCTCCAGTGTTGCTCTTTCCTATACTGCAAAATACAACCTTGTTCTTTGTTGAAATCGATATAGACATTGATAAATATGAAGGACAAAACAGTTTCCACTTTGTTTGAATGAAGGAATTAATTTTATGGCTAAATCCAAAATCATGCATAACTCCTCAAAAATTTTATAGGAAAATCCCAAATCAAGCAGAACGTATGAAAATAAACTTGTTTTCGGATTCCTGATCCTTCAGTGTTGCTCTTTCTTCTACTGCAAAATACAATGTTGTTCTTTGTTGAAGTCGATCTAGACATTGATAAATATGAAGGACAAAGCAGTTTTAACAGAGTTTGAGTGAAGGAATTCATTTTATACATAAAATCCCAAATCATGCAGAACGTATGAAAATAAGCTTATTCTCGGATTCCTGATCCTTCAGTGTTGCTCTTTCTTCTACTGCAAAATCCAATGTTGTTCTTTGTTGAAGTCGATCTAGAAATTGATAAAAATGAAGGACAAAGCAGTTTTAACTTGGTTTGAGTGAAGGAATTAATTTATAGTAAAATCCGAAATCTTGCAGAACTCATGAAAATAAGCTTATTCTCGGATTTCTAAAACTTTTGATTTGCTCTTTCTTTACTGCAAAGTACAATGTTGTTCTTTGTTGAAGTCGATCTAGACATTGATAAATCTGAAGGACAAAGCAGTTTTCACTTGGTTTGAGTGAAGGAATTCATTTTATACATAAAATCCCAAATCATGCAGAACGTATGAAAATAAGCTTATTCTCGGATTCCTGATCCTTCAGTGTTGCTCTTTCTACTACTGCAAAATACAATGTTGTTCTTTGTTGAAGTCAATCTAGACATTGATAAATATGAAGGACAAGGCAGTTTTCACTTGGTTTGAGTGAAGGAATTCATTTTATACATAAAATCCCAAATCATGCAGAACGTATGAAAAGAAGCTTATTCTCGGATTCCTGATCCTTCAGTGTTGCTCTTTCTTCTACTGCAAAATCCAATGTTGTTCTTTGTTGAAGTCGATCTAGACATTGATAAATCTGAAGGACAAAGCAGTTTTCACTTGGTTTGAGTGAAGGAATTCATTTTATACATAAAATCCCAAATCATGCAGAACGTATGAAAATAAGCTTATTCTCGGATTCCTTATCCTTCAGTGTTGCTCTTTCTTCTACTGCAAAATCCAATGTTGTTCTTTGGTTGAAGTCGATCTAGAAATTGATAAATATGAAGGACAAAGCAGTTTTAACATAGTTTGAGTGAAGGAATTAATTTATAGTAAAATCCGAAATCGTGCAGAACTCATGAAAATAAGCTTATTCTCGGATTTCTAAAACTTTTGATTTGCTCTTTCTTTACTGCAAAGTACAATGTTGTTCTTTGTTGAAGTCGATCTAGACATTGATAAATCTGAAGGACAAAGCAGTTTTCACTTGGTTTGAGTGAAGGAATTCATTTTATACATAAAATCCCAAATCATGCAGAACGTATGAAAATAAGCTTTTTCTCGGATTCCTGATCCTTCAGTGTTGCTCTTTCTTCTACTAAAAAATACAAAGCTGTTCTTTGTTGAAGTCGATCTAGACATTGATAAATATGAAGGACAAAGCAGTTTTCACTTGGTTTGAGTGAAGGAATTAATTTTATACATAAAATCCCAAATCATGCAGAACGTATGAAAAGAAGCTTATTCTCGGATTCCTGATCCTTCAGTGTTGCTCTTTCTTCTACTGCAAAATCCAATGTTGTTCTTTGTTGAAGTTGATCTAGACATTGATAACTATGAAGTTAAAAGCAGTTTTAACATAGTTTGAGTGAAGGAATTCATTTATAGCAAAATCTGAAATCGTGCAGAACTCATGAAAGCAAGCTTATACTCGTGTTAGCCCGATTTTTTCATTGGAAGCCCAAGAACAAGCTGGAGAAATCGTTTATTAAAAAAGTATTTATTCATGGTCACAAGTAGAGTATATTGCAGCGCTGGACTCGGAGTGACAGAGCTCCCGCAGGAAATCCGTCAAGCCGAGCCCCGTTATCCGGAAACATGTCATATTTATATTCAGCTTTATCTCACAGAAGTTGTTTTCACACTTGTCAGAGTATAATTGGCCAGTTTTGGGTGACATGCTCATGCCAACTGCTGTCCTTGTTGTGTTCTTTGGATGTGATAAACAATGTGTGTGTGTGTGAGTGCTGTTTTAGGCGTGGAGCTACTGTACCAGACCTATCTGCCCTAATAGAGATGTTTTGTCTGACCCAGTTGTTTATGTCCTTCTAAGGTCTTGGACCATTTAAGGTCATCTGTTGTGCAGTATGAGCAGAGTGGAAAAGTACCAGCTAGGAACATAGGTTATTTAGGAAAATACAGAATATGAATTTATAATGTCTAAGATCAAAGCCAATTATAACAACTCCCCCTTTTGACATGATTTAATCATGTCAACTAAATGAGGTAGGACCGTTATATTCTGTATTGTGTCACACCTGTTAGCGGCAGCCAACTTAGCAGGTCCCCAAACTGCAAGTGGCCAACTACCTTGAGGTCCAGCACAACCAGACAGGAGATTCTTGTTATCCCCCTTTTGATATAACTTCATTATGTGAGCTGTTATGTGTAAGCTGTTCTTCTTTGCGATTATCAGCAGCAAGCAAGTTTTCATTGCATATGCATGTGTAAAACAATTGTAATGCGTTAGCTAAACCTTTCTGTATCAGGAGTGTTTATCATGATGCTGGGAACAGAACCTCTTTCCCAGAATAGTTCAACCTTCATTACTCAACTGATCATAACTCTGCAATGAGCACATTTCATAAAAGCTATAAGTATCACGCCTGTACGTGTATGCAAGGAATAAATCAATAAATGTTTCAATATGTCTTCAAATTAGTGTGTGTATGTGGCCCCGAACCCAATCTCTGTGTAGAATCTTAGTTCATTTTGGCCCAAAACTATATGTGGTTTAAGCAGTGGCAAGACCCTGCTCACCCATAAGTACCATTACAACACATAATAATAATTAACTAAGCTACAACAATTCATAAAATATTGAAACCCAAAAAGTGCTTAAGGCAATTAACATCACCATCAGGATCGTCCACTGTTCGCAGCGAATAGGAGCGAAAAACCCGATGGCTGATACCTGGGAAAATTCTCCTATGGCCCCATTCCCCCTTGGCGACCGACCACTTAATTACCTTTCAGTGCCTAAGGTCCCGCTCCGAACAGCCGATTCACACCAATGGCAATGGACATATTTATGATTGGCTATGATTAGTAATTGGTCTACTTAAAATCATTAAAGTACATAGGAACATCACAAAACACAACACACAAAACAATACAGTACAGACATTTAAACATGATGTGAATATGAAGATATGACCCTGTTGAGAACAGATGAGTAATGATAGTGTAAAAACTGACAATTTCTTTTGAGTGAAAACTTTATGATAACATTGTGCCGAGTGGTGCAGTGCAGCTCAGTCTCTTCTGGTCTAATCCTGTCACTGCTTGGTGTTTGGTTGTCCTTCTGGCTGAACCTCAGTTCAGCAGTCTGAGCTAACTAGGAAGGAGAGGTTACCAGCACTTCACTTCCACAAAGGGGTCTTTACCACCCGTTTTCCCTAACTAATCTTTTTCTTTGGGACAATTCAGGAGAGCATTCAGATTATTTTGTTGACAGTGGTTGAAGGTTGTGTGGTTGTTCAACCATTATCTTGGCATGATGATCATGCCTCCCAGAATTTCAGACTGACGTCTTGTCAGTCACTTGGCTGTGAGTCCTGTAGAGGTTCTGCTGCAGATGCAGTTAATTTAAGCTGTGGATGAATGTTAGCAGGAGAGAACCGAGCAGCACAACATTTCATTTTCACAATGTTCTATATTCAGGAATTCCCTTTTAACAGATTCAATCCCAGTATTCATTGGTCGACCAATTAAGTTTTCATATGAACCCCAAACAAAAACAAATAAATAAACCGAAAAAAATAAATAAAATAAAATAAAAAAAATAAATAAAAATAAATTAAATGAAAAACAAAACAACTGGCCAGTTGATAGAAACAATGTTTTAGGACAGTACCGTAATACTCACCAACCTGCTGTACAGCATTAATGAGAAATCCAGTACCATCAACCTTTTCTGTGGAAAAACTTGAAACCATTTAGAGAAAACAGCAAGACAAAGACAAAACACAAGACAACATAGAACAAAAGACAAAAGGAAGACAACGACTCACAGAATTTTGGGAAAAACTTGAGAAGTGTTAGTAAACTATGATTAATTGTTGTATCTCCACCCCCCCGATGAGACTTAGTCTCCTCCGTATGTTAGTTCTGCTGAACTCTTCCACTGCAGTTTCTGCTCCTGTGTTGTTGCTGCAGGACAGAAATGTTTGTGGTTAGAGTTCATTTTGGGAGCAGCACAGCATCAAGAAAGCAGCCATTTCTTCTCAATGAGTAACTGATTAACCTTTTTGGTATAAATAGTGTCTGTCCTCTTAATTCAACTCAGAGTGTTTTTGATAAAATTTCAGCACGATCTGCTTAATTGTCACTTGTTACTTAATACTAAATTCTATTTAATTCTTACCAGTGGCTGTGTTTCGTGATGCTGAGCCATCCACAGACAGGATCAGCATTAATTTTTAATTTTTAATTTTTTTTCATTTGAATTAGAAACACTTCATGTGGTACCAACAGTGTGGCATCAGAGTTTCTTATAACATCACATGATACAATAGCATATTTCCATACAAATTAGAATCAAAGACAAAGGTTTATTCTATTTTTCTATTTGTCTTAATTCCTCATTTATTTATTTTTTAGATGAGCCTTGTGGCCTTGTGCTGCTAACTTTTTCCTTAGCAGTGCCACAGCATTGTGCTTGTGTTGTCAGACATCAGATCTTTGGTTGGTTATTGATCACTGTTATCTTGCATGCATGCTTTGACCTAAGGGCCCAGATTCTTGATATTATTTTGTAATATTTTTCTTTGCTCGTAGCAGTTTTGGAATGTTAGCTAAATTGTTCAGGATCCTTCTTTTTTTTCCTTGACATGAATTAGACCTTTAATCGTGCAGTTCAAAGCTCTGTGCTTTACCTTACTTTGAGCAGCTCTGCCTCAGTTTATTATGTTTTACTTAATCTTTACTTCTTTCTTCCAGTATGTGTGGATGTATGTGGATGTATGTGTACGTATAGATGTGCGTGTGTGTGTGTGTGTGTGTGTCTGTATGTGGCCTTGGGTTTCACTGCTTTGTTTTATTTTCTTCTATCTTGTGAAGCACTTTGTGCCACATTTTCTTGTATGTAAAGTGTTATAAAAATAAAGTTTGATTGATTGATTCATTCATTGATTGATTGCACCAGATTAAAAAATTTGGGTCATCTCCCGTGTAATTTCTCGAATGAACCAGAACACATGATTAAAACTGTTCTCACAGAACATTTTATTCATCCCATTCATATCCTTTTCTTTCGACCAACATGTCATGACTGAGCACAGATTGGATTGTACATATTGTTTCTCAATAAATTGCAATTGAAGTGGATTGTTGCCATTTTTCAGAGATCTTTTAGTCACCTGGTGTGGCGTGGTGGGAAGAGAGGGTGTGTCCAGATTATTGTTGTAGCTCTTTGTCACTTGAGCTTTTAATGTCTGACTTTCACACAGGAGAGGTGTGAAAATTAGTTATTGTAACCTTTATTGTTTCTGCTACTGTGGTTCTACAGTCTAGTCTCCACAGTAGTGTTTTCCTTTGGTTTCATAGTCAGTGGTCCGTTCAGTCTCTGATAGAGTTTTAGTCCCCGTGGTCTAGTCTTTGTCAGTAGGTGAGGTTCCTAAGTCAGTCCGGACCTCAGTTAATGTTCTTTCGGCAGGATCTTGAGCCTGAGTACAGTGATCCTTGTGGATCCAGTTACTCAGTCTATTCTCAGTCAACCATACCTTTACACAATGTGTTGTAGCTTCTGCGTCCTGTCCATATAGGAGAGGACCAGTTAAGTTTGTTCACTTTCCTGGTCCTCTTCCTTGGTGAGTATTTATGTAACCTGTTGAGATATCCTCATCACCGTGTTATTCTGTTGTTTCACATTCACACAAGTTTCCATACTGTAGTACAACAAGGGGTGAGCCCCTTGGTGCAGTTGTAAATGGACAGGGTGTTTCCTCCCTGTCATGACCTCATGTGGGACAACATGACAACATTCATGGTGGCATTTGGAGTAAATCTTTGGCTAACACAATACGTAGAGCTTCAGCCCAGGTTAACTGTGTGTCTGCACAGACTTCTGTTCGGCCTTTATGATGGTTCTATTTGCTCTTTTCACTAGTCCTTGTAAAGCTGGGTGAGAGACTGCACCGAGCTTATGTGTAATTCCAAACATTTTTTCTACTTCTCTTAGTTCTTCATTAGAAAAGTGAGTGAGTACCATTGTCTGATCTTATCACTTCTGGTACCCCAAATCTTGGAATAATTTCTCTTGTAAGCCATTTAATGACTTCTTTTCCTTTTTCGGTTTTAGTAGGTGTGGCTTCTACCCATCTAAAAAAGGGATCCACACCCACTAGAAGATATCGTTTACCTTCAGTCCTGTTTGCTGCTCCCATGTCAGTACAATCAATTACTATCTGCTTCCAAGGGGCATCAGGTACTGGGAAACTTGTCTAGTCCTGCTTTGAGATTGAACAGCTTGCAAATTTCACAAGATTGCACAAGATATTTTATTGTGTCTTTTAGGTGGGGGTGCCACCAGTGTTGTGAAATTAGCGCTGTTACTTTTGAGCTAGCACAGTGTGCTCTACTGTGTGCTTCTTGACATAGCAAATTTAGTAGTCCAGTTGGAGCTACTATTTTGCCTTCATGATTCCTCCAGAGTCTTGTGGAATCCTTTTTTATTTATTTTTTCCGTTCCATGCTTGCTTTTCAGACGGTGCCGCTGCTTCGTGAAGTTCTTTAATGTTTTCTAAACATAATTCTCGTTGTGATTTTACCTCCAATGTTTTCTGAGACATCTGGTTAAATGCAGTATATCTTGCTTTTGTTTTTGCTGCCTTATCTGCCGCATTGTTGCCTCTCGCTACTCTCCCATCTCCCTTTTGATGTCCTCTGCACTTGACTATAGCAACTTGTTTTGGTTCAAGTATGGCATAATATAGTTCGAGTAATTGATTCAAGTGTTTAACCGGGGTGCCTGCTGAGGTCACAAAGCCTTTCCTTTTCCAGTGACACATGTCTGGTATAGAGGCATGTCTTTAACTGTAAACACTGTTTTTGTTTTCATTTCACTAATTTATTCAATGTTTATTGTTAGATTAATTAATATTTATCTGCAGGGTTAGAATTTTCTAATAGTATTAATATATTGTTCAGCTGTACAGCTCTCTGGTTGCTGTGGCTGTTTTTAAATGTGCCATGAAAACAAACCTTGACTTGACTTGTTATGAGTCAGACTTACTGCAGCGCAGCTGTCTTTAAATTTCTTTTAGAGTTTTCTTCTTTAAGAAACTCATTGGTGATATCTGACTCTCGTTGTGCCTTTTATTGCCGTGTTTTTGTTAATTTCCTAATAATCTAACTCACTTTAAACCTTTCTGTAAAGCACTTTGCTGCTCTGTTAAGATAACAGATCAATTGATTCATAGATCTGCTGCAGTTAAATAGTTAAATGGTTTAATGAGATTAAATATAAATACTGATGATAAATATTAACTCAGAATTGGTTAAAAGAAGCAGAGGAGAAGTATTTAGATCAGCTAAATTTTAAGTCATGCTACTGTGATCTCTAACACAATAAAGGCTAACCTTTAATGCTTTAAGATGGTAAGAAACTGTCTGACACCTATCTGTCTGACCTTGCTGTTAAATCCTGATATTTTCTAATATGTCATATGGTCTGACTGTCCGGTCTCAGACCTGCTTCAGGTGGAAATCATAAAGTCTCAATTTGTAGAACATCTTTTGTTCAGGCAGTTTTTCAATTAAAGGATCAAAGATTTAAATGCTGTGTTTGTTTGTCTGACCTTAACTTTTTAAGAGAGCTGTTAAATCTTAATTCAACAACAAACTGGTTCTAATGTTTAGTTTTAAACAGTCTGTTCTTCCTGGATTTATTTTGGATTTTTTATTTTTTATTTTGTTATCTCTTCACTGTGATACGTGCATTGAAAAGCGGATTTCAGATTGTCCATTCAATTTGGTATTTCTCCCATTCATCCATCCATCCATTTTCTCTACCGTCAGTCCGTTAATCGGGTAGCGGGGGGGGGGAGGCTGGAGCCTATCCCAGCAGTCATCGAGCGAAAGGCGGGGTACACCCTGGACAGGTCGCCAGTCCATCACAGGGCCACACATAGAGACAAACGAGACAAACAACCATGCACACTCACACTCACTCCTAAGGACAATTTAGAGTCACCAATTAACCTAACATGCCTGTTTTTGGACGGTGGGAGGAAGCTGGAGAACCCGGAGAGAACCCATGCATACACGGGGAGAACATGCAAACTCCACACAGAAAGGCCCCAGGCGGGGATTAAACCTGGAATCCTCTTGCTGTGAGGCTATGGTGCTAATCACCACACCACCGTGCAGCCCCTTCTCCCATTCAAATTTATTTTAAAATAAATTAATTGTTGAATTGATGATAAATGCTCTAGTAAAAACTTCCAATATCATTGTAAATTTTTCGACTAAATAACTATATGTAACTCTGGTACTCTTTAAGTACAGGCCAATGATCAATCAGAATCTGTCCTCACTCTCAGGGCTGAATGGGGGAAGAAGGAAGCAGGGTTGGGATGAGATAATCTTAGGGTGAGAGCATTTATGACAAAGCTAAGGATATCTAACCTTGTCTTTTCCAATTACACATGTCCACATGTACAGCCTAAGCTGTTTATGCTGAATCTGTATAAATGGTCAGTTTTTTCTTTTGCTAAATGGCATGCTTCTGTTATTGAGCATGCGTGATGTTGGGAAGAGGTGTCTTATCTTCTAGTGTAGTAGGATGTGTCCCTGGAAAAGATGACGTTGTGTCTGGCACATGCTGTGGTAGTGGTGCAGAGGACTGCGTCTGAATATAGAATTTAACTTCTCCTAAAAATGCTGACAGTCTGCAAGAAATGTTTTTTTTTTTCTTTATCTGCCCTTGCTTTCTGGAATAAACCTGCCTCCTTTAGTTTTGCTGTTGCTTGATTCTTACTGCCTGTTGCTTGTTTTGAAAACATGGAGAAATCCCGTAGTAGCGGTGGAGCACTTTCACCCCCCCCCCCCCCAAACATTCCTCTCTCTTGCATTTCTCTCATCCAGTTCACAAATCTCTCAGTCACTCCTTTTTCATCTTCTCTTGGAACCTTTTTTTTCCATCTAGTCAAGGTGTTAAACAATACCGACCCCAATGAGCCGGGTTTACCTGTTTTCCACTTCTCAACTATGATTTGTGACATGTTTAAATGTTTTACACGTGTTAATCAGAATGGGTGAATGGCGCAATGCCCGAGTGTTGGACCCGACCAAGAAGCTTCTACACAGAATCTTTTACTCTGTTCGCTTGATCGCTGGGGGTTCTCCCAGTCCCTTCACTCGTTTTAATTCACCAATCTCTGTAACACCCTAACTAAATTCCCCTTTATTTTCTATTCCAATGCCCCCCTTTTACAGAACCACTTGAGATCTGTGTCAGTGTAGGAATTCTCGATCAGTCTCGACTGCTCGATACACTTCCACTAACACAGTAAAATATCAACCAAGTAGCAAACCACCCCACATTTTCATGAAAAATAATAAAACTTAGCCCTGTGTCCTTATGCAGAGATAAACCCTTCGTATATCGTCTATGCACAACATCTGCAGAACCACCGCCGATTGCGGAGAGAAAAAAACAAAAACAGACACACCGCCAATTGCGGATTTTACAGTCCAACCACCAAACGTGAAGTAATACAGACCCACCGCTGATTGCAGATAGAGGTCCAAGCGCCCTTGTGCGCAGAAATTACCCACACAGTCTATTGTGAAGTAATACAGACCCACCGCCGATTGCAGATAAAGGTCCAAGCGCCCTCGTGCGCAGAAATTATTCACGCCGCCTATGGTGCAGTAATACAGACCCACCGCCGATTGCAGATAAAGGTCCAAGCGCCCTTGTGCGCAGAAATTACTCACATCCGGTCATGCAGTAATACCGAGATTACTCACACCGCGATAGCGGACTAATAGACCCCCGCCCATTGGCATCTAATTCCTATTCAATTTAGAAGACAGGATGAATTTATGTTATCTTAATTTATGTCTTTTATTTGGCCAAATTGTACTAAACTAGGACACATATGACTCTCCCTATGTGAGACTATGTGTTTATACTTTACATGTGACCACCTAGTAAACCTGCAGACACAAATTTTGTGCTTTTGATTTAGTGATCGGAGGACATCCTAATTCAGACAATTTAGTTTAGAATGACCAATGTGCAGAAATTTCACATATCTTGATACAAGAGGTTTTCTGCTCACCTTGTGTTTTAGGCGCCTTGAATTGTCTGAAGAAGAGTCCCCTCCAACCAGCTCCGGAAGTCCTCGATCGGACACGGTCTCAGAGTCAGCCAATCCGGGTCACGGCACCAATTGTTAGCCCGGTTTTTTCATTGGAAGCCCAAGAACAAGCTGGAGAAATCGTTTATTAAAAAAGTATTTATTAGTGGTCACAAGTAGAGTATATTGCAGCGCTGGACTCGGAGTGACAGAGCTCCCGCAGGAAATCCGTCAGGCCGAGCCCCGTTATCCGGAAACATGTCATATTTATATTCAGCTTTATCTCACAGAAGTTGTTTTCACACTTGTCAGAGTATAATTGGCCAGTTTTGGGTGACATGCTCATGCCAGCTGCTGTCCTTGTTGTGTTCTTTGGATGTGATAAACAATGTGTGTGTGTGTGAGTGCTGTTTTAGGCGTGGAGCTACTGTACCAGACCTATCTGCCCTAATAGAGATGTTTTGTCTGACCCAGTTGTTTATGTCCTTCTAAGGTCTTGGACCATTTAAGGTCATCTGTTGTGCAGTATGAGCAGAGTGGAAAAGTACCAGCTAGGAACATAGGTTATTTAGGAAAATACAGAATATGAATTTATAATGTCTAAGATCAAAGCCAATTATAACACTCGGATTCCTGAAACTTTAGATTTGCTCTTTCTTTTACTGCAAAGTACAACATTGTTTTTTGTTGAAATCTATCAATAGATAGAAATATTGATAAATACCAGCCGAACATCACTGCTGCCGCTTTTCATAATTCATCGTTGGACATTCTTACCTTTTCTTACCCGCTTTTTACAAATTATGATCTGACATTCACACCTACTTGTAGTCGAACACCTTCTCCCAGCTTATGATCATGTATGGTTTGATATTCAAAAATTTTCTTTAATGTTTTCTAGCAGTTATTGATGGACATTCAGACCGTCTTACAACGGAGCTCCTCCGCTCCCTCTTTTGATGGTGTGTGTTCGGGCATTCGAATCTTTCCTTACCCGCTTTTAACAAACTATAGTCGGACATTCAAACCTTCTTGTAGCCGAACACATCCACTCCTGCTTTTGATGATGTATGTTTGGGCATTCGCACCTTTTCTTACCCATTTTTCAGTAATTATTGGTGGACATTCAGACCTTCTTACAGCCGAACACCTCCGCTGCCGCTTTTGATGGTGTATAGTCTGGCTTTCGAGCCTTTTCTTCCCCTGGTTTTACAAATTATGGTTGGACATTCAGACCTTCTTGCAGCCGAAAACCTCCGCTCCCTCTTTTGATCATACATTGTCAGGCATTCGCACCTTGTCTTACCCGCTTTTTACAAACTTTAGTCGGACATTCACACCTTCTTGCAGCTGAACCACCTCCGCTCCCTGTTTTGATCATGTATGGTCTGGCAATACTACCTTTTCTTACCCGTTTGTGAGTTATTATGGCTTTACATTCACACCTTCTTGCAGCCGAACACCACCTCTCCCGATTTTGATGATGTATGGTCCGGCATTCTGACGTTTTCTAACACATTTTTCAGCAATTATGGTCGGACATTCACACCTACTCACAGACGAACACTTCCGCTCCGGCATTTGATGGTGTGAAGTCGGGCATTCTCACCCTTTCTCATCAGCTTTTTGCAAATTATGATATGACATTCACACCTACTTGCAGTCGAACAGCTCTGCTCCCGCTTTTGATTATGTTTGGTTGGATATTCGAACCTTTTCTTATCCACTTTTTAAAAACCATGGTCGGACTTTCACACCTTTTAGTAGCCGAACAACTCCGCACCCGCTACTGATTGTGTACAGTCGGGTATTTTAACCTTTTCTTACCCGCTTTTTACCAACTAGGGTCGGACATTCACACCTTCTTACAGCGGAACACCTCCGCTCCCTCCTTTGATGGTGTATGTTCGGGCATTCGAACCTTTTCTTACCCGCTTTTTACAAACTATGGTCAGACGTTCAAACCTTCTTGTAGCCGAACATATCCACTCCTGCTTTTGATGATGTATGGTTTGGCATTCGAACCTACTTGTTGCCCGCTTTTCATTAATTATGGGTGGACATTCACACCTTGTCGCAGCCAAACACCTCCGCTCCCTGTTTTGATCATGTATGGTTTGACATTCGCACCTTTGCTTACCCTCTTTTTAGACTGATTGCTCAAGATTAAGTTGTTCTTTCTCAAACTACAATTTTTTTTTAATTGTTTAAACTTGATTTGAAGTGGATAAATAAGGAAGACAAACAGTTTTAAGTCAGGCTGATAGCAATTAATTTTATAGCAAAATCTGTATTTCGTCATTTGTCGAGAGATGCTTATTGCTGAAGAAGTTCTTTCTCATTCTACAAAGTACAACGTTGTTTATCATTGAAACTTGATTAGACATGAATAAATATGAAGGACAAAGCAGTCTTAACTTGGTTTGAGTTAAGGAATTCGTTTTATAGGAGAATCCGAATTCGTGCATAACTCGTAAAATAAGTTCTACAAGTTTGGCTGCCCCTCAATTTTAATTGCTCACTATTAGAAAATATTGAAGAGCCAGAAGGGTGAGGGGAGGGGTCTTCTTCGCACACCCCTGCTTCCTGGTGTCTGCTCGGGGCAGGAGGGGCCAGGAGGATTAATTAATTGTTCTGCTGGTTCGGGGTCTGTGTCGGCTGAGGGGTTGCTGGCCCCCTGGTGTGCCCGCTGCACTACACCCCAGCAGAGTCCAGGGAGGTAGGACGTGTGGATGTGTGGATGTATGGGATGTGAAAGTGTGTGTGGTAATGATTGGGCCTGGATCTGGGACTTGCTGTCGCCTGGCCTGCCTGTGCTTCTCCCGATGGGGCGTCAGCGTTGCCTCTCCCCACTGCTCGCGACTTCACCCACCTGTGGGCACGTCTTGACTCCCAGGGCACTTGGCCAGGGGCGCTGGGGCAGGCGCTGACCCACTTTGTGGCTGTCTGGGGCGCTTGGCCCTCCTGGGTATTGGGTGGGGCCTCTGCCGGGGAGTTTGGGGGCGCTCGGGCCCCTGGGGCCCGGGTCCAGTGCACGGCCCATGTCTGGGCGGCTGGGGCCTGGCGGGGTCGGTGGGCTGTTGCCCCTGGCTCCCGGAGGGCCTCTGCCCTATGCTTATGGGGGCTCTTTCCGGGGGCTTCCTCTGCAGTCTTCTGGGTGGATGCGTGGTTGCCCCTGCGGTGGGCTGCCTGGGTTCTGTGCTCTGTGGGGGCTGCTGGTGGCCTGGGTCTTGTGGCCCTCTCTGCCTGCTTCTGATTGCTTGGGGGGGGGGGCTGTGGATTGTGGCCCTGTACGCTTATACACTCATAACTAAGCACGGTTATCATGTAGGTCCTGTGCCATGGGTGTTGCATGTTCTCACACACACACACATTCATTAGTCCAGTAGCATGGTCGCTAAGCAGTTGATGTATTATCATGTCGTCTCAGGTCATCTATATCCACAGCTGTGTTGTATGCGATTGCTGCTTTTTGTGCTTGTTTTTGTTTGTTTGTGTGTTTGTTTTTTCTCTGCTTGTCTGCTTTCAGGTGCTCCTGGTGGCGCTAAGGCTGGATTCCCCTCAGAGGCCATGGATTGTTGTCTGTTTTGTTTTTTACAGGTGTAGCAGCTGGTTGTCTGGTTTTTGTTTCTATTTTTGTTCTGTTTCCTCTTCTTTCCTCTTCTTCTTTCCTTGTCCCCCGGTCCGGTTCAGTTCAGTTCATGTCATATATTGTAAACAGAAATAAATAAATGGGCATCAAGGGGAGCTTTACATTTATAAAACTTCCCTTGGCAAAGCAAATCTGTTTGGCATCAAAGGTATTCAGACTACAATTCTTCTGACATAATGCTGAACAAGTGGAAAAAAAAGTAAAGAAGACAGTTCTGCCGAAAGCCAGGGACTTGACCTGTTCTAAGTTCTATACTTTTTAAAAGGGGCGTGTTTATCAACTATGGAATTAGAAGATTTACAAAAATGGTCAAGTGCTAGATCTTCATCTGGGATTTTAACAGTGTCATATAACTATTCAACAGATCAGTTAAAAAAAAGCCTGCTCATGGAGATGTTTCAGGATTTGGATACCAAGCGTGGACCTAATGTTTTCATTTTTGCAATTCTGATACAGGCTATTGAGCAGTGATAACTAACACATAGTTCAGATACTGCGGATTTTCTACCTTTGATTTGTTAAGATTGAGCCAATCAGGGACAACCTTGAAGGATCTCTTTGGTTATCTCTTTGGTTTTGTAGGGTCAGTAATTGGTACACACTCTTTTTAAATGATCAGAGGCAGAGTTCAACTTGTTTAAATTAAAATTGCCACACAGAGATTGGGTTTAGGCCACATGCACACAGAATGACATCAACAAATATAAGAAATATTAAACATTTACACATAGATTTTTGAATACATGTAGAGGAATGATACTTTGAAATGTGCTCATTGCGGAGTTATGATCAGTTGAGTAATGAAGGTTGAACTATTCTGGGAAAGAGGTTCTATTCCCAGCATCATGATGGACACTCCTGATATAGAAGGTTTCGCTAACGCATTGGAATTGTTTTACTATTTTCATATGCATGTGCAATGAAGAATTGCTTGCTGCTGATAAATGCAAAGAAGAACAGCTTACACATAGATGCTCACATATAGGCTGCTGAATGCAATGAAGACCTGCTTATCCAGTAAAGTTCAATGTCAATGTGTAATATTCAATTAGGATTTGCAAAACAGTGAAGTTAAACAATGAATGGGTCCATAGTCGGTATGAGAAGACTACAGGAATATTTACCTGGGTGTACGTTCAAACAGAGATGAGAAAATTGCGATAAATAATTGTTTGTTTGTTTGTTAGTATGTATATGAATGTTATGTGTATAAACTGTGTTGAGTTATAGTTACTCAGTAGTGTCTCAGTGAAACAACCGACGGGGGAAGCCTTGCGGTGACAACAAAAGCAGTGTTTTACTGATCAGTCAAGTTGCTCCAGTGTACTCCATACAAACTGGTTAGCTACTGAAGGGATAGAAAATGGGGAATACTTGTTTTAAAGCAAACAAGGAATTAGATGGGAAAAATACATGTTTTATCGGGACCCAGACAATATTAAATACTCAGACAGATGGGAGAAGAAGTGTAGTTTTGTAGGAAATCACAAAATTATTACATAAAATTAGTGAAATCAATTGAAGAATGCCTTTCTGAAGAGCTGTTTACCACAGATGAGCAGCTTTGCGACCAAGCACATTGTAGTTCGCTTTACTGCCAAAATGATCTAATTTAATGGATTGGTTTAGACATGCATAACAGCATTTTAAGAACAAAGAGAGAAACAAAAAGGGACAACGCTTCAAGGTGGAAGGTGATGTATAAATAACTGTGTCTATGATGAAGGGGGTGGCAACACCCATTCCGAAATCCCGCCATTCCGACATCCCGCTATTCCGACATCCCTCCATTCCGACATCCCGCTATTCCGACATCCCTCCATTCCGACATTCCACCATTCCGACATACCACCATTCCGACATGCAAACGTCCCACCATTCCGACATCCCACCATTCCGACATCCCGCTATTCCGACGATCAAATGTCCCACCATTCCGACAAGGCTTTCCGTATAAGAAAATGTGTGTTACTCAACAGGTGAGTCCCTTCTTTCTGTTCATGCAATTTATATGTTTACCACATGTTTATAGACAAGCGTTATTAAAAACACAAAGTCTCGGCAACTGGAGGAGGAGAAGCAGTCCGTGGTGGTTTTCAATCACACACTCCAATGCCACTTGTTTCAACTTCCGAAAATTTAATCCAGGAAAAAAAGGCTTACAAACATGGACCAAAACGGCTCCATAACACGCACAAGAATCCAAAAGAAACGAAAGTTAACTAAAAGAAAGCAAATAAACAGTATGAAGTGGTCAAAATTGGTTTTACGCATGCCTATGTGCGTCTGGCACATGCGTCTTCGGGCTCTCCCACGTTGGTTTGTGGATGAAAGCTATATGTTCAGCTGTAATGTCATGTAAAAACAATCTCTACATGACATTTACTCCCAGGTGAGACCAGTTAGGTCCTTAAGATATCAACAGGCTGTATAAAGCCTTGCGCAACGGCTGTGTGTTTGTGCCAAATGCGCAAAGCCCATCCGCGCTTCCCAAAATTGGAGCGAGTACTCATAAATCACGTGAATAACATGAATAAACGTTTTTACTGCATTTTGTTGTGTTTTATACGTTCTATGCTGTCATTTCTCTCTTCTCCTATTGGCAAGGCAAGGCAGAGTGCTCGCAACTGTGTCCTGTGCAGTAGCCGTGATATCTGTTATTGCAATTATTACTTTTGCATATGATGACAGCGTGCAAAAGACGCATGGGCTCTGTGGAGAGCTCCGCTCCAGCTGGCTGCTGTGACAGCTCACTGACACTGTATTTCTGCTTAATCAGTTTCAGTCTCGCAAGAGTTACATTAATATCTGTATTTTTATATTTGAAATTCAGGGGATTTTGATAATAGATTATTAAAGTTTGTTTGCGAGGCTGTGGCCTCTGCATGTGCAGAGCTTGTGCGCCAAACTTTAGGGCGTATTTGCGCCGGCATATCATTAGTGCAAAATGTTTTGGGTAAAAAATAGGCTATTAAAAGGAACTGTCGGAATGGCGGTATGTTAAAAAAAAAAAAAACATACCGCCATTCCGACCATAGGAGGAAAAAAGTGTCGGAATGGCGGGACGTTTGATAAAAAATTAAGTGTCGCAATTGGAGACCCATGTCGGAATGGCGAGATGTCGGAATGGCAGCATGTAACCATGATGAAGGAGAGACCATTTGAGCAGCACAGTCATTTCGCAGCACAGGGACAGCAGTCCAAGTTAAAGGATCTCCCACGTGGTATCACCTGTCACATTGTGTCAAGGCATCAAAAGAAGAAAAAATCACCAAACTCAAGGACAAAAAGACGAAGACTCCGGTGAACGAAGAGAGAGGACTGACAAACCAGAAATACAAAAGGATTCTCGATATCAAGATCCAGAAGAAGAGGCTAACAATGCCACGAACACTTACGATGCTGGGAATGATGCCAGCAATGAACAGAGAAGAAGATTCAGTGTCATCAATCTGCAACACGAGCCTCTAATGAGGGGGTGAATATAGAATCCTCAACGATTACAACGTCTCTGGGAACTGTGACAACAACAAGGTTTAAACCATTTTGATATATATTGTAACCTATTGGCTAAGGAATAGTGCTGAAAATGAGGTAAATCTAATCCACCACTGTCCTTGGTCTTCTGTAGGGTTTTTAAACTAATACGTGGTGGTTTGTTTTTCCACAGAAATTTGGAGATGCATGAATCTAGTTACTTAAACCAAGTAGCAGATGGTTTTATGGGGATCATTGAGAACAAATAGTTAACTTTTGGTAGTATCATCATTTTAATGGATGTAACTCTCCCCATAAGTGATATAGGTAAGGACTTCCAACGAGAGAGATCGTCCTCTACTGTCTTTAATAATTGCACATAATTTAGCTTTGTTAGCTCTGAGAGCCTGGAGAAAATGTTTATGCCTAAATATCTAACATTTCCTGACTGTAAAGTGATCGCAGGTATATTATGGACCCTACAGTTAATGGGCAGAACTGTGGTCTTAGACCAGTTGATAGAGTAGTCAGAAAGTGCTGAGAATTTATTTATGAGTGTGATCGTGTGAGTGAGAGACGTCTGTGAGTTCTGAAGGAAAAGTAATACATCATCAGCATAAAGACTTATTTTATGCTCAATATTTTGGGATTAATTACTCACAAACGGGTAAGAAAAGGTAGTATTGCCAGACCATACATGATCAAAACAGGGAGCGGAGGTCGTTCAGCTGCAAGAAGGTGTGAATGTCCACCCATAATTCCTGAAAAATGGGTAAAAAAAGGGTGCGAATGCCAAACCATACATCATCAAAAGCAGGAGTGGATGTGTTCGGCTACAAGAAGATTTGAATGTCCGAGGTGGTTCGGCTGCAAGGTGTGAATGTCTGACTAAAGTTTGTAAAAAGCGGGTAAGACAAGGTGCGAATGCCCGACAGTGTATGATCAAAAGAGGGAGCAGAGGTGTTCAGTTGCAAGAAGGTCTGAATGTCCAGCAATAATTACTGAAAAATGGGTAAGAAAAGGTGCGAATGCCCAACCATACATCATCAAAAGCAGGAGCGGATGTTTTCGGCTACAAGAAGGTTTGAATGTCCGACCATAGTTTGTAAAAAGCAGGTAAGAAAAGGTGAAAATACCCGACTGTACACAATCAAAAGAGGGAGCGGTGTTGTTCAGCAACAAAGAGTGAAAGTCTGACCATGGTTTGTAAAAAGTGGGTAAGAAAAGGTTCGTATGCCCGAATATACGCCATCAAAAGCGGAAGCGGAGTTTTTCGGCTGCAAGAAAGTTTGAACGTCCGACCAAAGTTTGTAAAAAGCAGTTAAGAAAAGTTTCGAATATCCAACCAAACATAATCAAAAGCGGGAGCAGAGCTGTTCGACTGCAAGTAGGTGTGAATGTCTGATCATAATTTGCAAAAAGCTGATGAGAAAGGGTGAGAATGCCCGACTCTACACCATCAAATGCGGGAGCGGAGTTGTTCGGCTGTGAGTAGGTGTGAATCTCCGAGCATAGTTTGTAAATAAGGGGTAAGAATAGGTTTGAATGCCCGAACATACACTATCAAAAGAGGGAGCGGAGGTGTTCCGCTGTAAGAAGGTGTGAATGTCCGACCATAGTTGGTAAAAAGCGGGTAAGAAAAGGTTAAATTACCCGACTGTACACAATCAATAGCGGGAGCGGATTTGTTCGGCTACTAAAATGGTGTGAAAGTCCAACTATGGTTTGTAAAAAGCGGGTAAGAAAAGGTGCGAATGCCCGACAATGTATGATCAAAAGAGGGAGCGGAGGTTTTCGGCTGCAAGAAGGTGTTAATATCCAACCATAATTTGTAAAAACTGGGGAGGAAAAGGCTCGAAAGCCCGACTATACACCATCAAAAGCGGGAGCGGAGGTGTTCAGCTGCAAGAAGGTCTGAATGTCCATCAATAATTGCTAGAAAACATGAAAAAAAAATTTCGAATGTCAAACCGCTCATGATCATAAGCGGGAGAGGAGGTGTTCAGCTGCAAGAAGGTGTGAATGTCCACCCATAATTACTGAAAAATGGGTAAGAAAAGTTGCGAATGCCCAATCATACATTATCAAAAGCAGGTGTGAATGTTAGATCATAATTTCTAAAAAGCTGATGAGAAAGGGTGAGAATGCCCGACTATACACCATCAAATGCGGGGAGCGGAGTTGTTCAGCTGTGAGTAAGTGTGAATCTCCGACCATAATTGCTGACAAATGTGTTAGAAAAGGTAAGAATGCCGGTCCATACATCATCAAAAGCGGGTGAGGTGGTGTTCGGCTGCAAGTAGGTGTGAATGTCCAGCCATAATTACTAACAAACAGGTAAGAAAATGTAGTATTGCCAGACCATACATGATCAAAACAGGGAGCGGAGGTGGATCAGCTGCAAGAAGGTGTGAATGTTCGACTAAAGTTCAAATATATTAACAAAAGCGGGAGGAGAGGTCTTCGGATGAGAGTGGTTGAGAATTTCCAACCATAATCTATAAAATGCGGTGAAAAAAAAAGGTGTGAAGGAAATAATTTTCTAGCAAAATCCGAAATCATGCATAATTCCGCAAAAGAAACGTATTGCTCAACAAAAGGGATGCTTCTTTCTCATTCAGGGTAATATGAGGAATTTTATGCTTGATACGTTTTAGACATGGATAACTATGAAGGACAAAGCAATTTTAACTTGGTTTGAGCAAAGCAATTAATTTTATACATAAAATCCCAAATCATGCAGAACGTATGAAAATAAGCTTATTCTCGGATTCCTGATCCTTCAGTGTTGCTCTTTCTACTACTGCAAAATACAATGTTGTTCTTTGTTGAAGTCGATCTAGACATTGACAAATATGAAGGACAAAGCAGTTTTCACTTGGTTTGAGCAAAGCAATTCATTTTATACATAAAATCCCAAATCATGCATAACGTATGAAAAGAAGCTTGTTCTCGGATTCCTGATCCTTCAGTGTTGCTCTTTCTTCTACTGCAAAATACAATGTTGTTCTTTGTTGAAGTCGATCTAGACATTGATAAATATGAAGGACAAAGCAGTTTTAACATAGTTTGAGTGAAGGAATTCATTTTATAGTAAAATCCGAAATCGTGCAGAACTCATGAAAATAAGCTTATTCTCGGATTCCTAAAACTTTTGATTTGCTCTTTCTTTACTGCAAAGTACAATGTTGTTCTTTGTTGAAGTCGATCTAGACATTGATAAATATGAAGGACAAAGCAGGTTTCACTTGGTTTGAGTGAAGGAATTCATTTTATACATAAAATCCCAAATCATGCAGAACGTATGAAAAGAAGCTTATTCTCGGATTCCCGATCCTTCAGTGTTGCTCTTTCTTATACTGCAAAATCCAATGTTGTTCTTTGTTGAAGTTGATCTAGACATTGATAAATATGAAGTTAAAAGCAGTTTTAACATAGTTTGAGTGAAGGAATTCATTTATAGCAAAATCTGAAATCGTGCAGAACTCATGAAAGCTTATACTCGGATTCCTGAAACTTTAGATTTGCTCTTTCTTTTACTGCAAAGTACAACGTTGTTTTTTGTTGAAATCTATCAATAGATAGAAATATTGATAAATACCAGCCGAATATCTCTGCTGCCGCTTTTCATAATTTAAGGTTGGACATTCTTACCTTTTCTTACCCGCTTTTTACAAATTTTTGCATCCCAAATCATGCAGAACGTATGAAAATAAGCTTTTTCTCGGATTCCTGATCCTTCAGTGTTGCTCTTTCTTCTACTGCAAAATCCAATGTTGTTCTTTGTTGAAGTCGATCTAGACATTGATAAATATGAAGGACAAAGCAGTTTTAACATAGTTTGAGTGAAGGAATTAATTAATAGTAAAATCCGAAATCGTGCAGAACTCATGAAAATAAGCTTATTCTCGGATTTCTAAAACTTTAGATTAGCTCTTTCTTTTACTGCAAAGTACAACGTTGTTTTTTGTTGAAATCTATCAATAGATAGAAATATTGATAAATACCAGCCGAACATCTCTGTTGCCGCTTTTAATAATTCATGGTTGGACATTCTTACCTTTTCTTACCCGCTTTTTACAAATTATGATCTGACATTCACACCTACTTGTAGTCGAACACCTTCTCCCAGCTTATGATCATGTGCGGTTTGATATTCGAAAATTTTCTTTCATGTTTTTTAGCAATTATTGATGGACATTCAGACCGTCTTACAGCGGAACACCTCCGCTCCCTCTTTTTATGGTGTATGTTCGGGCATTCGAACCTTTCCTTACCCGCTTTTTACAAACTATAGTCGGACATTCAAACCTTCTTGTAGCCGAACACATCCACTCCTGCTTTTGATGATGTATTGTTGGGCATTCGCACCTTTTCTTACCCATTTTTCAGTAATTATTAGTGGACATTCAGACCTTCTTACAGCCGAACACCTTCGCTGCCGCTTTTGATGGTGTATAGTCTGGCTTTCGAATCTTTTCCTCCCCTGTTTTTACAAATTATGGTTGGACATTCAGACCTTCTTGCAGCCGAAAACCTCCGCTCCCTCTTTTGATCATACATTGTCGGGCATTCGCACCTTGTCTTACCCGCTTTTTATAAACTTTAGTCGGACATTCACACCTTCTTGCAGCTGAACGACCTCCGCTCCCTGTTTTGATCATGTATGGTCTGGCAATACTACCTTTTCTTACCCGTTTGTGAGTAATTAATCCCAAAATATTGAGCATAAAATAAGTCTTTTTGCTGATGATGTATTACTTTTCCTTCAGAACTCACAGACGTCTCTTACTCACACGATCACACTCATAAATAAATTCTCAACACTTTCTGACTACTCTATCAACTGGTCTAAGACCACAGTTCTGCCCATTAACTGTAGGGTCCATAATATACCTGCGATCACTTTACAGTCAGGAAATATTAGATATTTAGGCATAAACATTTCCTCCAGGCTCTCAGAGCTAACAAAGCTAAATTATGTGCAATTATTAAAGAGAGTAGAGGACGATCTCTCTCGTTGGAAGTCCTTACCTATATCACTTATGGGGAGAGTTAAATCCATTAAAATGATGATACTACCAAAAGTTAACTATTTGTTCTTAATGATCCCCATAAAACCATCTGCTACTTGGTTTAAGTCACTAGACTCATGCATCTCCAAATTTCTGTGGAAAAACAAACCACTACATATTAGTTTAAAAACCCTACAGAAGACCAAGGACAGTGGTGGATTAGATTTACCTCATTTTCAGCACTATTCCTTAGCCAATAGGTTACAATATATATCAAAATGGTTTAAACCTTGTTGTTGTCACAGTTCCCAGAGACGTTGTAATCGTTGAGGATTCTATATTCACCCCCTCATTAGAGGCACGTGTTGCAGATTGATGACACTGAATCTTCTTCTCTGTTCATTGCTGGCATCATTCCCAGCATCGTAAGTGTTCGTGGCATTGTAAGCCTCTTCTTCTGGATCTTGATATCGAGAATCGTTTTGTATTTCTGGTTTGTCAGTCCTCTCTCTTCGTTCACCGGAGTCTTCGTCTTTTTGTCCTTGAGTTTGGTGATTTTTTCTTCTTTTGATGCCTTGACACAATGTGACAGGTGATACCACGTGGGAGATCCTTTAACTTGGACTGCTGTCCCTGTGCTGCGAAATGGCTGTGCTGCTCAAATGGTCTCTCCTTCATCATGGTTACATGCTGCTATTCCGACATCTCGCCATTCCGACATGGGTCTCCAATTGTCGGAAAGTCGACACTTAATTTTTTATCAAACGTCCCGCTATTCCGACACTTTTTTCCTCCTATGGTCGGAATGGCGGTATGTTTTTTTTTTTTTTTAACATACCGCCATTCCGACAGTTCCTTTTAATAGCCTATTTTTTACCCAAAACATTTTGCACTAATGATATGCCGGCGCAAATACGCCCTAAAGTTTGGCGCACAAGCTCTGCACATGCAGAGGCCACAGCCTCGCAAACAAACTTTAATAATCTATTATCAAAATCCCCTGAATTTCAAATATAAAAATACAGATATTAATGTAACTCTGGCGAGACTGAAACTGATTAAGCAGAAATACAGTGTCAGTGAGCTGTCACAGCAGCCAGCTGGAGCGGAGCTCTCCACAGAGCCCATGCGTCTTTTGCACGCTGTCATCATATGCAAAAGTAATAATTGCAATAACAGATATCACGGCTAGTGCACAGGACACAGTTGCGAGCACTCTGCCTTGCCTTGCCAATAGGAGAAGAGAGAAATGACAGCATAGAACGTATAAAACACAACAAAATGCAGTAAAAACGTTTATTCATGTTATTCACGTGATTTATGAGTACTCGCTCCAATTTTGGGAAGCGCGGATGGGCTTTGCGCATTTGGCACAAACACACAGCCGTTGCGCAAGGCTTTTTACAGCCTGTTGATATCTTAAGGACCTAACTGGTCACACCTGGGAGTAAATGTCATGTAGAGATTGTTTTTACATGACATTACAGCTGAACATATAGCTTTCATCCACAAACCAACGTGGGAGAGCCCGAAGACGCATGTGCCAGACGCACATAGGCATGCGTAAAACCAATTTTGACCACTTCATACTGTTTATTTGCTTTCTTTTAGTTAACTTTCGTTTCTTTTGGATTCTTGTGCGTGTTATGGAGCCGTTTTGGTCCATGTTTGTAAGCCCTTTTTTCCTGGATTAAATTTTCGGAAGTTGAAACAAGTGGCATTGGAGTGTGTGATTGAAAACCACCGCGGACTGCTTCTCCTCCTCCAGTTGCCGAGACTTTGTGTTTTTAATAACGCTTGTCTATAAACATGTGTTAAACATATAAATTGCATGAACAGAAAGAAGGGACTCACCTGTTGAGTAACACACATTTCCTTATACGGAAAGCCTTGTCGGAATGGTGGGACATTTGAACGTCGGAATAGCGGGATGTCGGAATGGTGGGATGTCGGAATGGTGGGACGTTTGCATGTCGGAATGGTGGTATGTCGGAATGGTGGGATGTCGGAATGGTGGGATGTCGGAATAGCGGGATGTCGGAATGGCGGGATTTCGGAATGGGTGTTGCCAACCCCTTCATCATATACACAGTTATTTATACATCACCTTCCACCATGAAGCGTTGTCCCTTTTTGTTTCTCTCTTTGTTCTTAAAATGCTGTTATGCATGTCTAAACCAATCCATTAAATTAGATCATTTTGGCAGTAAAGCGATCTACAATGTGCTTGGTCGCAAAGCTGCTCATCTGTGGTAAACAGCTCTTCAGAAAGGCATTCTTCAATTGATTTCACTAATGTTATGTAATAATTTTGTGATTTCCTACAAAACTACACTTCTTCTCCCATCTGTCTGAGTATTTAATATTGTCTGGGTCCCGTTAAAACATGTATTTTTCCCATCTAATTCCTTGTTCGCTTTAAAACAAGTATTCCCCATTTTCTATCCCTTCAGTAGCCAACCAGTTTGTATGGAGTACACTGGAGCAACTTGACTGATCAGTAAAACACTGCTTTTGTTGTCACCGCAAGGCTTCCCCCGTCGGTTGTTTCACTGAGACACTACTGAGTAACTATAACTCAACACAGTTTATACACATAACATTCATATACATACTAACAAACAAACAAACAATTATTTATCGCAATTTTCTCATCTCTGTTTGAACGTACACCCAGGTAAATATTCCTGTAGTCTTCTCATACCGACTATGGACCCATTCATTGTTTAACTTCACTGTTTTGCAAATCCTAATTGAATATTACACATTGACATTGAACTTTACTGGATAAGCAGGTCTTCATTGCATTCAGCAGCCTATATGTGAGCATCTATGTGTAAGCTGTTCTTCTTTGCATTTATCAGCAGCAAGCAATTCTTCATTGCACATGCATATGAAAATAGTAAAACAATTCCAATGCGTTAGCGAAACCTTCTATATCAGGAGTGTCCATCATGATGCTGGGAATAGAACCTCTTTCCCAGAATAGTTCAACCTTCATTACTCAACTGATCATAACTCCGCAATGAGCACATTTCAAAGTATCATTCCTCTACATGTATTCAAAAATCTATGTGTAAATGTTTAATATTTCTTATATTTGTTGATGTCATTCTGTGTGCATGTGGTCTAAACCCAATCTCTGTGTGGCAATTTTAATTTAAACAAGTTGAACTCTGCCTCTGATCATAAAAGTGTGTACCAATATCAACCTTTCTCAGGTAATTACTGATCCTACAAAACCAAAGAGATCCTTCAAGGTTGTCCCTGATTGGCTCAATCTTAACAAATCAAAGGTAGAAAATCCGCGGTATCTGAACTTGGTGTTAGTTATCACTGCTCAATAGCCTGTATCAGAATTGCAAAAATGAAAACATTAGGTCCACGCTTGGTATCCAGATCCTGAAACATCTCCATGAGCAGGCTTTTTTTTAACTGATCTGTTGAATAGTTATATGACACTGTTAAAATCCCAGATGAAGATCTAGCACTTGACCATTTTTGTAAATCTTTTAATAATGATAAACACGCCCCTTTTAAAAAGTATAGAACTTAGAACAGGTCTAGTCCCTGGATTTCGGCAGAACTGTCTTCTTTACTTTTTTTTTTTTTTCCCCTTGTTCAGCATTATGTCAGAAGAATTGTAGTCTGAATACCTTTGATGCCAAACAGATTTGCTTTGCCAAGGGAAGTTTTATAAATGTAAAGCTCCCCTTGATGCCCATTTATTTATTTCTGTTTACAATATATGACATGAACTGAACTGAACCGGACCGGGGGACAAGGAAAGAAGAAGAGGAAAGAAGAGGAAACAGAACAAAAATAGAAACAAAAACCAGACAAATAGCTGCTACACCTGTAAAAAACAATACAGACAACAATCCATGGCCTCTGAGGGGAATCCAGCCTTAGCGCCACCAGGAGCACCTGAAAGCAGACAAGCAGAGAAAAAACAAACACACAAACAAACAAAAACAAGCACAAGAAGCGGCAATCGGATACAACACAGCTGTGGATATAGATGACCTGAGACGACATGATAATACATCAACTGCTTAGCGACCATGCTACTGGACTAATGAATGTGTGTGTGTGTGAGAACATGCAACACCCATGGCACAGGACCTACATGATAACCGTGCTTAGTTATGAGTGTATAAGCGTACAGGGCCACAATCCACAGCCCCCCCCCAAGCAATCAGAAGCAGGCAGAGAGGGCCACAAGACCCAGGCCACCAGCAGCCCCCACAGAGCACAGAACCCAGGCAGCCCACCGCAGGGGCAACCACGCATCCACCCAGAAGACTGCAGAGGAAGCCCCCGGAAAGAGCCCCCATAAGAATAGGGCAGAGGCCCTCCGGGAGCCAGAGGCAACAGCCCACCGACCCCGCCAAGCCCCAGCCGACCAGACATGGGCCGTGCACTGGACCCGGGCCCGAGGGGCCCGAGCGCCCCCAGACCCCCCGGCAGAGGCCCCACCCAATACCCAGGAGGGCCAAGCGCCCCAGACAGCCACAAAGTGGGTCAGCGCCTGCCCCCTGGCCCGTGCCCACAGGTGGGTGAAGTCGCGAGCAGTGGGGAGAGGCAACGCTGACGCCCCATCGGGAGAAGCACAGGCAGGCCAGGCGACAGCAAGTCCCAGATCCAGGCCCAATCATTACCACACACACTTTCACGTCACATACATCCACACATCCACACGTTCTACCTCCCTGGACTCTGCTGGGGTGTAGTGCAGCGGGCACACCAGGGGGCCAGCAACCCCCCAGCCACCACAGACCCCGAACCAGCAGAACAATTAATTAATCCTCCTGGCCCCTCCTGCCCCGAGCAGACACCAGGAAGCAGGGGTGTGCGAAGAAGACCCCTCCCCTCACCCTTCTGGCTCTTCAACATTTTCTAATAGTGAGCAATTAAAATTGAGGGGCAGCCAAACTTATTTTACAAGTTATGCACGAATTCGGATTCTCCTATAAAACGAATTCCTTAACTCAAACCAAGTTAAGACTGCTTTGTCCTTCATATTTATTCATGTCTAATCAAGTTTCAATGATAAACAACATTGTACTTTGTAGAATGAGAAAGAACTTCTTCAGCAATAAGCATCTCTCGACAAAAGACGAAATACAGATTTTGCTATAAAATTAATTGCTATCAGCCTGACTTAAAACTGTTTGTCTTCCTTATTTATCCACTTCAAATCAAGTTTCAACAATTAAAAAAAATTTGTAGTTTGAGAAAGAACAACTTAATCTTGAGCAATCAGTATAAAAAGAGGGTAAGCAAAGGTGCGAATGTCAAACCATACATGATCAAAACAGGGAGCGGAGGTGTTTGGCTGCGACAAGGTGTGAATGTCCACCCATAATTAATGAAAAGCGGGCAACAAGTAGGTTCGAATGCCAAACCATACATCATCAAAAGCAGGAGTGGATATGTTCGGCTACAAGAAGGTTTGAACGTCTGACCATAGTTTGTAAAAAGCGGGTAAGAAAAGGTTCGAATGCCCGAACATACACCATCAAAGGAGGGAGCGGAGGTGTTCCGCTGTAAGAAGGTGTGAATGTCCGACCCTAGTTGGTAAAAATCGGGTAAGAAAAGGTTAAAATACCCGACTGTACAAAATCAGTAGCGGGTGCGGAGTTGTTTGGCTACTAAAAGGTGTGAAAGTCCGACCATGGTTTGTATAAAGCGGATAAGAAAAGGTGCGAATGCCCGACAATATATGATCAAAAGAGGGAGCGGAGGTGTTCGGCTGCAAGAAGGTGTGAATGTACACCCATAATTACTGAAAAATGGGTAAGAAAAGGTGCGAATGCCCAACCATACATCATCAAAAGCAGGAGTGGATGTGTTCGGCTCCAAGAAGGTTTGAACGTCTGACCATAGTTTGTAAAAAGCAGGAAAGAAAAGGTTTGACTGCCCGAACATACACCATCAAAAGAGGGAGCGGAGGTGTTCCGCTGTAAGAAGGTGTGAATGTCCGACCATAGTTGGTAAAAAGCGGGTAAGAAAAGGTTAAAATACCTGACTGTACACAATCAATAGCGGGAGCGGAGTTGTTCGGCTACTAAAAGATGTGAAAGTCCGACTATGGTTTGTAAAAAGCGGGTAAAAAAAGGTGCTAATGCCCGACAATGTATGATCAAAAGAGGGAGTGGAGGTTTTCGGCTGCAAGAAGGTCTGAATGTCCAACTATAATTTGTAAAAACTGGGGAAGAAAAGGCTTGAAAGCCCGACTATACACCATCATAAGCGGGAGAGGAAGTGTTCCGCTGTAAGAAGGTGTGAATGTCCGACCATAGTTGGTAAAAAGCGGGTAAGAAAAGGTTAAAATACCCGACTGTACACAATCAATAGCGGGAGCGGAGTTGTTCGGCTACTAAAAGATGTGAAAGTCCGACTATGGTTTGTAAAAAGCGGGTAAGAAAAGGTGCTAATGCCCGACAATGTATGATCAAAAGAGGGAGTGGAGGTTTTCGGCTGCAAGAAGGTCTGAATGTCCAACTATAATTTGTAAAAACCGGGGAAGAAAAGGCTTGACAGCCCGACTATACACCATCATAAGCGGGAGAGGAGGTGTTCAGCTGCAAGAAGGTGTGATTGTCCACCCATAATTACCGAAAAATGGGTAAGAAAAGGTGCGAATGCCCAAACATACATCATCAAAAGCAGGAGTGGATGTGTTGGGCTACAAGAAGGTTTGAATGTCCGACCATAGTTTGTAAAAAGCGGGTAAGAAAAGGTTCGCATGCCCGAACATACACCATCAAAAGAGGGAGTGGAGGTGTTCCGCTGTAAGACAGTGTGAATGTCCTACCATAGTTGGTAAAAATCGGGTAAGAAAAGGTTAAAATACCCGACTGTACACAATCAATAGCTGGAGCGGAATTGTTCGGCTACAAGAAGGTGTGAAAGTCCGACCATGGTTTGTAAAAAGTGGATAAGAAAAGGTTCGAATGCCCGAATATATACCATCAAAAGCGGAAGCGGAGGTGTTCGGCTAAAAGAAGGTGTGAACGTCCGACCAAAGTTTTTAAAAAGCAGTTAAGAAAAGGTTCGAATATCCAACCAAACATAATCAAAAGCGGGAGCAGAGCTGTTCGACTGCAAGTAGGTGTGAATGTCAGATCATAATTTGCAAAAAGCTGATGAGAAAGGCTGAGAATGCCCGACTATACACCATCAAATGCCGGAGCAGAAGTATTCGTCTGTGAGTAGGTGTGAATGTCCGACCATAATTGCTGAAAAATGTGTTAGAAAACGTCAGAATGCCGGACCATACATCATCAAAATCGGGAGAGGTGGTGTTCGGCTGCAAGAAGGTGTGAATGTCCAGCCATAATTACTCACAAACGGGTAAGAAAAGGTAGTATTGCCAGACCATACATGATCAAAACAGGGAGCGGAGGTGGTTCAGCTGCAAGAAGGTGTGAATGTCCGACTAAAGTTTGTAAAAAGCGGGTAAGACAAGGTGCGAATGCCTGACAATGTATGATCAAAAGAGGGAGCGGAGGTTTTCGGCTGCAAGAAGGTCTGAATGTCCGACTATAGTTTGTTAAAAGCGGGTAAGGAAAGATTCAAATGCCCGAACATACACCATCAAAAGAGGGAGTGGAGGAGCTCCGCTGTAAGACGGTCTGAATGTCCATCAATAACTGCTAGAAAACATGAAAGAAAATTTTCGAATATGAAACCGCACATGATCATAAGCTGGGAGAAGGTGTTCGACTACAAGTAGGTGTGAATGTCAGATCATAATTTGTAAAAAGCGGGTAAGAAAAGGTAAGAATGTCCAACCATGAATTATGAAAAGCGGCAGCAGAGATGTTCGGCTGGTATTTATCAATATTTCTATCTATTGATAGATTTCAACAAAAAACAACGTTGTACTTTACAGTAAAAGAAAGAGCAAATCTAAAGTTTCAGGAATCCGAGTATAAGCTTGCTTTCATGAGTTCTGCACGATTTCAGATTTTGCTATAAATGAATTCCTTCACTCAAACTATGTTAAAACTGCTTTTAACTTCATATTTATCAATGTCTGGATCAACTTCAACAAAGAACAACATTGGATTTTGCAGTAGAAGAAAGAGCAACACTGAAGGATCAGGAATCCGAAAACAAGCTTATTTTCATACGTTCTGCTTGATTTGGGATTTTCCTATAAAATTTTTGAGGAGTTATGCATGATTTGGGATTTAGCTATAAAATTAATTCCTTCACTCAAACAAAGTGGAAACTGTTTTGTCCTTCATATTTATCAATGTCTATATCGATTTCAACAAAGAACAAGGTTGTATTTTGCAGTATAGGAAAGAGCAACACTGGAGGATCAGGAATCCGAGAAAAAGCTTACTTTCATGAGTCATGAGTCACGATTTCGGATTTTCCTATAAAATTCATTCCTTCACACCTTTTTTTTTCAGCGCATTTTATAGATTATGGTTGGAAATTCTCAACCACTCTCATCCGAAGACCTCTCCTCCCGCTTTTGTTAATATATTTGAACTTTAGTCGGACATTCACCCCTTTTTGCAGCTAAAACCACCTCCGCTCCCTGTTTTGATCATGTATGGTCTGGCAATACTACATTTTCTTACCCGTTTGTGAGTAATTATGGCTGGATATTCACATCTACTTGCAGCTGAACACAATCTCTCTCGCTTTTGATGATGTATGGACCGGCATTCTTACCTTTTCTAACACATTTTTCAGCAATTATGGTCGGAGATTCACACCTACTGACAGACAAACAACTCCGCTCCCGCATTTGATGGTGGATAGTCGGGCATTCTGACCCTTTCTCATCACCTTTTTGCAAATTATGATCTGACATTCACACCTACGTGCAGTCGAACAGCTCTGCTCCCACTTTTGATTATGTTTGGTTGGATATTAAAACCTTTTCCTAACTGCTTTTAAAAACTTTGGTTGGACGTTCACACCTTCTCGTAGCCGAACACATCCACTCCTGCTTATGATGATGTATGGGTGGACATTCACACCTTCTGTCAGCTGAACACCCCCTCTCCCACTTATGATCATGTGCGGTTTGATTTTCGGAAATTTTCTTTCATGTTTTCTAGCAATTATTGATGGACATTCAGACCTTCTTGCAGCTGAACACCTCCACTCCCGCTTTTGATCATACATTGTCGGGCATTCGCACCTTGTCTTACCAGCTTTTTACAAACTTTAGTCGAACATTCACACCTTCTTGCAGCTGAACACCTCCGCTCCCGCTTTTGATTGTGTATAGTCGGGCTTTCGTGCCTTTTCTTACCCGGTTTTTAGAAATTGTGGTTGGACATTCAGACCTTGCAGCCGAAGACCTCCGCTCCCTCTTTTGATCATACATTACCGGGCATTCGCACCTTGTCTTACCTGCTTTTTACAAACTATAGTCAGACATTCACACCTTGCAGCTGAACCACCTCAGCTCCCTGTTTTGATAATGTATGGTCTGCCAATACTACCTTTTCTTACCCCTTTGTGAGTGATTATGGCTGGACATTCACACCTACTTGCAGTCGAACAGCTCTGCTCCCGCTTTTGATTATGTTTGGATATTCGAACCTTTTCTTAACTGCTTTTTGCAAACTTTGGTCTGACGTTCACACCTTCTTGCAGCCGAACACCTCCGCTTCCGCTTTTGATGGTATATATTCGGGCATTCGAACCTTTTCTTACCAGCTTTTTACAAACCATGGTTGGACGTTCACACCTTATTGTAGCCGAACAACTCCGCTCCCGCTATTGATTGTGTACAGTCGGGTATTTTAACCTTTTCTTACCCGGTTTTTACCAACTATGGTTGGACATTCACACCGTCTTGTAGCCAAAAAACCTCCGCTCCCTCTTTTGATGGTGTATGTTTGGGCATTCAAACCTTTTCTTACCCGCTTTTTACAAACTATGCTCGGACATTCAAACCTTCTTGCAGTCGAACACTTCCGCTCCACCTTTTAGTGTTCTATCACACCTTTTTTTAACCGCATTTTATAGATTATGGTTGGAAATTCTCAACCACTCTCATCCGAAGACCTCTCCTCCCGCTTTTGTTAATATATTTGAACTTTAGTCGGACATTCACACCTTCTTGCAGCTGAACCACCTCCGCTCCCTGTTTTGATCATGTATGGTCTGGCAATACTACCTTTTCTTACCCGTTTGTGAGTAATTATGGCTGGACATTCACACCTTCTTGCAGCCGAACACCACCTCTCCCGATTTTGATGATGTATGGTCCGGCATTCTGACGTTTTCTAACACATTTTTCAGCAATTATGGTCGGACATTCACACCTACTCACAGACGAATACTTCCGCTCCGGCATTTGATGGTGTATAGTCGGGCATTCTCACCCTTTCTCATCAGCTTTTTGCAAATTATGATCTGACATTCACACCTACTTGCAGTCGAACAGCTCTGCTCCCGCTTTTGATCATACATTACCGGGCATTCGCACCTTGTCTTACCTGCTTTTTACAAACTATAGTCAGACATTCACACCTTGCAGCTGAACCACCTCAGCTCCCTGTTTTGATAATGTATGGTCTGGCAATACTACCTTTTCTTACCCCTTTGTGAGTGATTATGGCTGGACATTCACACCTACTTGCAGTCGAACAGCTCTTCTCCCGCTTTTGATTATGTTTGGATATTCGAACCTTTTCTTACCAGCTTTTTACAAACCATGGTTGGACTTTCACACCTTCTTGTAGCCGAACAACTCCGCTCCCGCTATTGATTGTGTACAGTCGGGTATTTTAACCTTTTCTTACCCGGTTTTTACCAACTATGGTTGGACATTCACACCGTCTTGTAGCCAAAAAACCTCCGCTCCCTCTTTTGATGGTGTATGTTTGGGCATTCAAACCTTTTCTTACCCGCTTTTTACAAACTATGCTCGGACATTCAAACCTTCTTGTAGCCGAACACATCCACTCCTGCTTTTGATGATGTATGATTGTGCATTCAAACCTACTTGTTGCCCGCTTTTTCATTAATTTTGGGTGGACATTCACACCTTGTCACAGCCAAACACCTCCGCTCCCTGTTTTGATCATGTATGGTTGGACATTCGCACCTTTTCTCACCCGCTTTTTGCAAACTATGGTAGGCTATTCACAGCTTCCTCTCCACCATACTTGTATGGTGGGATATTCACACCCACTTGCATCCGAAGACCTCCGCCCCCACTTTTGTTGATATTTAGTCGGTCATTCGCAGCTTACCCGCTTTTGGCAAACTATGGCCTTCTTGCAGCCAAACACCTCTGATCTCGCTTTTGATGATGTAAGGTTGGGCATTCAGATCTTGCTTCACCTGCTTTTCACCAAATATAGTAGGACATTCAAACCTTCTTGCAGTCGAACACTTCCGCTCCACCTTTTAGTGTTCTATCACACTTTTTTTTCACTGCATTTTATAGATTATGGTTGGAAATTCTCAACCACTCTCATCCGAAGACCTCTCCTCCCGCTTTTGTTAATATATTTGAACTTTAGTCGGACATTCACACCTTCTTGCAGCTGAACCACCTCCGCTCCCTGTTTTGATCATGTATGGTCTGGCAATACTACCTTTTCTTACCCGTTTGTTAGTATTTATGGCTGGACATTCACACCTACTTGCAGCCGAACACCACCTCTCCCGCTTTTGATGATGTATGGTTGGGCATTCTCACCTTTTCTTACCCATTTTTCAGGAATTATTGGTGGACATTCAGACCTTCTTGTAGCCGAAAACCTCCGCTCCCTCTTTTGATCATACATTGTCGGGCATTCGCACCTTGTCTTACCCGCTTTTTATAAACTTTAGTCGGACATTCACACCTTCTTGCAGCTGAACTACCTCCGCTCCCTGTTTTGATCATGTATGGTCTGGCAATACTACCTTTTCTTACCCGTTTGTGAGTAATTAATCCCAAAATATTGAGCATAAAATGTCTCTCACTCACATGATCACACTCATAAATAAATTCTCAGCACTTTCTGACTACTCTATCAACAGGTCTAAGACCACAGTTCTGCCCATTAACTGTCGGGTCCAACAATACCTGCGATCACTTTACAGTCAGGAAATATTAGATATTTAGGCATAAACATTTCCTCCAGGCTCTCAGAGCTAACAAAGCTAAATTATGTGCAATTATTAAAGACAGTAGAGGACGATCTCTCTCGTTGGAAGTCCTTACCTATATCCCTTATGGGGAGAGTTGCATCCATTAAAATGATGATACTACCAAAAGTTAACTATTTGTTCTCAATTATCCCAATAAAACCATCTGCTACTTGGTTTAAGTCACTAGATTCATGCATCTCCAAATTTCTGTGGAAAAACAAACCACCACGTATTAGTTTAAAAACCCTACAACTACCTCATTCTCAGCACTATTCCTTAGCCAATAGGTTACAATATATATCAAAATGGTTTAAACCTTGTTGTTGTCACAGTTCCCAGAGACGTTGTAATCGTTGAGGATTCTATATTCACCCCCTCATTAGAGGCACGTGTTGCAGATTGATGACACTGAATCTTCTTCTCTGTTCATTGCTGGCATCATTCCCAGCATCGTAAGTGTTCGTGGCATTGTTAGCCTCTTCTTCTGGATCTTGATATCGAGAATCCTTTTGTATTTCTGGTTTGTCAGTCCTCTCTCTTCGTTCACCGGAGTCTTCGTCTTTTTGTCCTTGAGTTTGGTGATTTTTTCTTCTTTTGATGACTTGACACAATGTGACAGGTGATACCACGTGGGAGATCCTTTAACTTGGACTGCTGTCCCTGTGCTGCGAAATGGCTGTGCTGCTCAAATGGTCTCTCCTTCATCATGGTTACATGCTG
Organism: Leuresthes tenuis; assembly: GCF_036924035.1. NCBI lineage: Eukaryota > Metazoa > Chordata > Actinopteri > Atheriniformes > Atherinopsidae > Leuresthes > Leuresthes tenuis. Next base: position 14,086,076 of record NW_027325369.1, read on the forward strand.
CCATTCCGACATCTCGCCATTCCGACATGGGTCTCCAATTGTCGGAATGGCGACACTTAATTTTTTATCAAACGTCCCGCCATTCCGACACTTTTTTCCTCCTATGGTCGGAATGGCGGTATGTTTTTTTTTAACATTCCGCCATTCCGACAGTTCCTTTTAATAGCCTATTTTTTACCCAAAACATTTTGCACTAATGATATGCCGGCGCAGATACGCCCTAAAGTTTGGCGCGCAAGCTCTGCACATGCAGAGGCCACAGCCTCGCAAACAAACTTTAATAATCTATTATCAAAATCCCCTGAATTTCAAATATAAAAATACAGATATTAATGTAACTCTGGCGAGACTGAAACTGATTAAGCAGAAATACAGTGTCAGTGAGCTGTCACAGCAGCCAGCTGGAGCGGAGCTCTCCACAGAGCCCATGCGTCTTTTGCACGCTGTCATCATATGCAAAAGTAATAATTGCAATAACAGATATCACGGCTGCTGCACAGGACACAATTGCGAGCACTCTGCCTTGCCTTGCCAATAGGAGAAGAGAGAAATGACAGCATAGAACGTATAAAACACAACAAAATGCAGTAAAAACGTTTATTCATGTTATTCACGTGATTTATGAGTACTCGCTCCAATTTTGGGAAGCGCGGATGGGCTTTGCGCATTTGGCACAAACACACAGCCGTTGCGCAAGGCTTTATACAGCCTGTTGATATCTTAAGGACCTAACTGGTCACACCTGGGAGTAAATGTCATGTAGAGATTGTTTTTACATGACATTACAGCTGAACATATAGCTTTCATCCACAAACCAACGTGGGAGAGCCCGAAGACGCATATGCCAGACGCACATAGGCATGCGTAAAACCAATTTTGACCACTTCATACTGTTTATTTGCTTTCTTTTAGTTAACTTTTGTTTCTTTTGGATTCTTGTGCGTGTTATGGAGCCGTTTTGGTCCATGTTTGTAAGCCTTTTTTTCCTGGATTAAATTTTCGGAAGTTGAAACAAGTGGCATTGGAGTGTGTGATTGAAAACCACCGCGGACTGCTTCTCCTCCTCCAGTTGCCGAGACTTTGTGTTTTTAATAACGCTTGTCTATAAACATGTGTTAAACATATAAATTGCTTGAACAGAAAGAAGGGACTCACCTGTTGAGTAACACACATTTCCTTATACGGAAAGCCTTGTCGGAATGGTGGGACATTTGAACGTCGGAATAGCGGGATGTCGGAATGGTGGGATGTCGGAATGGTGGGACGTTTGCATGTCGGAATGGTGGTATGTCGGAATGGTGGTATGTCGGAATGGTGGGATATCGGAATAGCGGGATGTCGGAATGGCGGGAATTCGGAATGGGTGTTGCCACCCCCTTCATCATATTCAGAGTTATTTATACATCACCTTCCACCATGAAGCGTTGTCCCTTTTTGTTTCTCTCTTTGTTCTTAAAATGCTGTTATGCATGTCTAAACCAATCCATTAAATTAGATCATTTTGGCAGTAAAGCGATCTACAATGTGCTTGGTCGCAAAGCTGCTCATCTGTGGTAAACAGCTCTTCAGAAAGGCATTCTTCAATTGATTTCACTAATTTTATGTAATAATTTTGTGATTTCCTACAAAAATACACTTCTTCTCCCATCTGTCTGAGTATTTAATATTGTCTGGGTCCCGTTAAAACTTGTATTTTTCCCATCTAATTCCTTGTTTGCTTTAAAACAAGTATTCCCCATTTTCTATCCCTTCACTAGCCAACCAGTTTGTATGGAGTACACTGGAGCAACTTGACTGATCAGTAAAACACTGCTTTTGTTGTCACCACAAGGCTTCCCCCGTCGGTTGTTTCACTGAGACACTACTGAGTAACTATAACTCAACACAGTTTATACACATAACATTCATATACATACTAACAAACAAACAAACAATTATTTATCGCAATTTTCTCATCTCTGTTTGAACGTACACCCAGGTAAATATTCCTGTAGTCTTCTCATACCGACTATGGACCCATTCATTGTTTAACTTCACTGTTTTGCAAATCCTAATTGAATATTACACATTGACATTGAACTTTACTGGATAAGCAGGTCTTCATTGCATTCAGCAGCCTATATGTGAGCATCTATGTGTAAGCTGTTCTTCTTTGCATTTACCTTCTTTGCGAAACCTTCTATATCAAGAGTGTCCATCATGATGCTGGGAATAGAACCTCTTTCCCAGAATAGTTCAACCTTCATTACTCAACTGATCATAACTCCGCAATGAGCACATTTCAAAGTATCATTCCTCTACATGTATTAAAAAATCTATGTGTAAATGTTTAATATTTCTTATATTTGTTGATGTCATTCTGTGTGCATGTGGCCTAAACCCAATCTCTGTGTGGCAATTTTAATTTAAACAAGTTGAACTCTGCCTCTGATCATTTAAAAAAGGTGTGTACCAATATCAACCTTTCTCAGGTAATTACTGATCCTACAAAACCAAAGAGATCCTTCAAGGTTGCCCCTGATTGGCTCAATCTTAACAAATCAAAGGTAGAAAATCCGCAGTATCTGAACTTGGTGTTAGTTATCACTGCTCAATAGCCTGTATCAGAATTGCAAAAATGAAAACATTAGGTCCACGCTTGGTATCCAGATCCTGAAACATCTCCATGAGCAGGCTGTTTTTTTAACTGATCTGTTGAATAGTTATATGACACTGTTAAAATCCCAGATGAAGATCTAGCACATGACCATTTTTGTAAATCTTCTAATTCCATAGTTGATAAACACGCCCCTTTTAAAAAGTATAGAACTTAGAACAGGTCTAGTCCCTGGCTTTCGGCAGAACTGTCTTCTTTACTTTTTTTTTTTTTTCCCCTTGTCCTGTTCAGCATTATGTCAGAAGAATTGTAGTCTGAATACCTTTGATGCCAAACAGGTTTGATTTGCCAAGGGAAGTTTTGTAAATGTAAAGCTCCCCTTGATGCCCATTTATTTATTTCTGTTTACAATATGTGACATGAACTGAACTGAACCGGACCGGGGGACAAGGAAAGAAGAAGAGGAAAGAAGAGGAAACAGAACAAAAATAGAAACAAAAACCAGACAACCAGCTGCTACACCTGTAAAAAACAAAACAGACAACAATCCATGGCCTCTGAGGGGAATCCAGCCTTAGCGCCACCAGGAGCACCTGAAAGCAGACAAGCAGAGAAAAAACAAACACACAAACAAACAAAAACAAGCACAAGAAGCGGCAATCGCATACAACACAGCTGTGGATATAGATGACCTGAGACGACATGATAATACATCAACTGCTTAGCGACCATGCTACTGGACTAATGAATGTGTGTGTGTGTGTGTCTGTGTGTGTGAGAACATGCAACACCCAGGACCTACATGATAACCGTGCTTAGTTATGAGTGTATAAGCGTACAGGGCCACAATCCACAGCCCCCCCCCCCAAGCAATCAGAAGCAGGCAGAGAGGGCCACAAGACCCAGGCCACCAGCAGCCCCCACAGAGCACAGAACCCAGGCAGCCCACCGCAGGGGCAACCACGCATCCACCCAGAAGACTGCAGAGGAAGCCCCCGGAAAGAGCCCCCATAAGCATAGGGCAGAGGCCCTCCGGGAGCCAGGGGCAACAGCCCACCGACCCCGCCAGGCCCCAGCCGCCCAGACATGGGCCCCAGGGGCCCGAGCGCCCCCAAACCCCCCGGCATACGCCCCACCCAATACCCAGGAGGGCCAAGCGCCCCAGACAGCCACAAAGTGGGTCAGCGCCTGCCCCAGCGCCCCTGGCCAAGTGCCCTGGGAGTCAAGAAGTGCCCACAGGTGGGTGAAGTCGCGAGCAGTGGGGAGAGGCAACGCTGACGCCCCATCGGGAGAAGCACAGGAAGGCCAGGCGACAGCAAGTCCCAGATCAAGGCTCAATCATTACCACACACACTTTCACGTCCCATACATCCACACATCCACACGTCCTACCTCCCTCGACTCTGCTGGGGTGTAGTGCAGCGGGCACACCAGGGGGCCAGCAACCCCCCAGCCACCACAGACCCCGAACCAGCAGAACAATTAATTAATCCTCCTGGCCCCTCCTGCCCCGAGCAGACACCAGGAAGCAGGGGTGTGCGAAGAAGACCCCTCCCCTCACCCTTCTGGCTCTTCAATATTTTCTAATAGTGAGCAATTAAAATTGAGGGGCAGCCAAACTTGTAGAACTGGGAGCGCGGCACTCTGGGCAGCCTACATACCCAAAGAGCCCCGCCCACCAGATGCCACTCAGTGTAACCACCCCCCAAGACCTAATGTGTGTGTGTGAGTGTGTTTGATAAGTAGTAATGTCTAAGGTGTAATTAAAACAGGGGCAGGGAACTGCAGAGTGCAACCAAAGGGGACCACCTACGTGGCCCCATCCACTACACCCCACCGAACACACACGCCCCCAAAACCCTTCATGTGTGAGTGTGTGCTGTGTACAGGAGCCAGAAGGGAGAGGGGTATCCCTGCTACCTGGGAGCCAACAATGGGCAGGAGGGCCTGATGTCCACCAGGCTCGGGCCTGCAGCGACCATATTCCGGGAGCTACTGTACCCCCAGAAGGTACCCATCCCGCCCCATCCCACTCAACCCAACCCCACCCTGGAGGACTTCTACAAAAAACAAACAATTATTGGTGGACATTCACACCTTCTTGCAGCTGAACACCTCCTCTCCCGCTTATGATGGTGTATAGTCGGGCTTTCGAGCCTTTTTTTCCCCGGTTTTTACAAATTATAGTTGGACATTCAGACCTTCTTGCAGCCGAAAACCTCCACTCCCTCTTTTGATCATACATTGTCGGGCATTAGCACCTTTTCTTACCCGCTTTTTACAAACCATAGTCGGACTTTCACATCTTTTAGTAGCCGAACAACTCCGCTCCCGCTATTGATTGTGTACAGTCGGGTATTTTAACCTTTTCTTACCCGCTTTTTACCAACTATGGTCGGACATTCACACCTTCTTACAGCGGAACACCTCCGCTCCCTCTTTTGATGGTGTATGTTCGGAAAGTCAAACCTTTTCTTACCTGCTTTTTACAAACTATGGTCAGACATTCAAACCTTCTTGGAGCCGAACACATCCACTCCTGCTTTTAATGATGTATGGTTGGGCATTCGCACCCTTTTCTTACCCATTTTTCAGTAATTATGGGTTTACATTCACACCTTCTTGCAGCCGAACACCTCTGGTCCCTCTTTTGATCATACATTGTCGGGCATTCGCACCTTTTCTTACCCGCTTTTTACAAACCATGGTCGGACTTTCACACCTTTTAGTAGCCGAACAACTCCGCACCCGCTACTGATTGTGTACAGTCGGGTATTTTAACCTTTTCTTACCCGCTTTTTACCAACTATGGTCGGACATTCACACCTTCTTACAGCGGAACACCTCCGCTCCCTCCTTTGATTGTGTATGTTCAGGCATTCGAACCTTTTCTTACCCGCTTTTTACAAATTATGGTCAGACGTTCAAACCTTCTTGTAGCCTAACATATCCACTCCTGCTTTTGATGATGTATGGTTGGGCATTCGAACCTACTTGTTGCCCGCTTTTCATTAATTATGGGTGGACATTCACACCTTGTCGCAGCCAAACACCTCCGCTCCCTGTTTTGATCATGTATGGTTTGACATTCGCACCTTTGCTTACCCTCTTTTTATACTGATTGCTCAAGATTAAGTTGTTCTTTCTCAAACTACAATTTTTTTTAATTGTTGAAACTTGATTTGAAGTGGATAAATAAGGAAGACAAACAGTTTTAAGTCAGGCTGATAGCAAATAATTTTATAGCAAAATCTGTATTTCGTCATTTGTCGAGAGATACTTATTGCTGAAGAAGTTCTTTCTCATTCTACAAAGTACAACGTTGTTTATCATTGAAACTTGATTAGACATGAATAAATATGAAGGACAAAGCAGTCTTAACTTGATTTGAGTTAAGGAATTCGTTTTATAGGAGAATCCGAATTCGTGCATAACTCGTAAAATAGAGCTTATTTTTGGATTCCTGAAGAATGAGTCTGGTTCTTTCTCATAATACAAAGTTTGTTGTTTATTGTTGAAACTTCATCAGACCGTTAGATATAGTCGGACTCACCTCGACGCACGGCTTGGGATCTGGAACCAGTACTCTTGAGAGGGGTTGGACTCTCTTCCACTCTGGAGTTGCCCGTGGTGAGAGGCGCAGAGCAGGTGTGGGCATACTTATTGCCCCCCGGCTGTGTGCCAGTACATTGGGGTTTACCCCAGTGAACGAGAGGGTAGCCTCCCTCCGCCTTCGGGTGGGGGGACGAGTCCTGACTGTTGTTTGTGCCTATGCGCCAAACAGCAGTTCAGAGTACCCACCCTTTTTGGAGTCTCTGGGGGAGGCACTGGAGAATGCTCCTACCGGAGATTCCCTCGTTCTGCTGGGAGACTTCAATGCTCACGTGGGCAATGACAGTGAGACCTGGAGGGGTGTGATTGGGAGGAACGGCCCCCCCGATCTGAATCAGAGTGGTGTTATGTTGTTGGACTTCTGTGCCAGTCATAGACTGTCCATAACGAACACCATGTTCAGGCATAAGGGTGTCCATATGTGCACTTGGCACCAGGACACCCTTGGCCGCAGTTCGATGATCGACTTTGTGGTTGTATCATTGGACTTGCGGCCGTATGTCCTGGACACTCGGGTGAAGAGAGGGGCGGAGCTGTCAACTGATCACCACCTGGTGGTGAGTTGGCTCCGCTGGTGGGGGAGGATGCCGATCAGACCTGGCAGGCCCAAACGTATTGTGAGGGTCTGCTGGGAGCGTTTGTCAGAATCCCCCGTCAGAAGGAGCTTTAACTCCCACCTCCGGCAGAGCTTCAACCATATCCCGGGGGAGGTGGGGGACATTGAGTCCGAATGGGCCATGTTCCGTGACTCCATTGCCGAGGCAGCTGATCGGAGTTGTGGCCGTAAGGTGGTCGGTGCCTGTCGTGGCGGCAACCCTCGAACCTGCTGGTGGACACCAGTGGTGAGGGAAGCCGTCAAGCTGAAGAAGGAGTCCTATCGGGCCTTTTTGGCCAGTGGGACCCTGGAAGCAGCTGATAGGTACCGACGGGCCAGACGGGCCGTGGCTTCGGCGGTTGCTGAGGCAAAAACTCGGGCCTGGGAGGAGTTCGGTGAGACCATGGAGAACGATTTCCGGACGGCCTCGAAAAGATTCTGGTCCACCATCCGGCGTCTCGGGGGGGGAAGCGGCTCACAGTCAACACTGTTTACAGTGGGGACGGGGCTTTGCTGACCTCAACTAGGGATGTTGTGAGTCGGTGGGGGGAGTACTTCGAGGAACTCCTCAATCCTACCAACACGTGCTCGGAAGAGGCAGAGTCGGAGAGCTCGGAGACGGGGCCTCCCATTTCTGGGGCTGAGGTTGCCGAGGTGGTTAAAAAGCTCCTTGGTGGCAAGTCCCCGGGGGTGGATGAGGTCCGTCCTGAGTTTCTCAAGGCTCTGGTCCCTCGTGGAGTCCTGTGGGGCGTGCTCCGGGAATATGGAGTGCCGGACCCCTTGATAGGGGCCGTTCGGTCTCTGTATGACCGGTGCCAGAGTTTGGTCCGCATCGCTGGCAGTAAGTCGGATACGTTTCCGGTGAGAGTTGGACTCCGTCAGGGCTGCCCTTTGTCACCAATTCTGTTTCTAACTTTTATGGACAGAATTTCTAGGCGGAGCCAGGGCGTTGAGGGTGTCCGATTTGGCGACCTCAGAATCGGGTCTCTGCTTTTTGCAGATGATGTGGTTCTGTTAGCGTCGTCAGGCCGTGACCTTCAGCTCTCACTGGAGCGTTTCGCAGCCGAGTGTGAAGCGGCTGGGATGAGAATCAGCACCTCCAAATCCGAGACCATGGTTCTCAGCCGGAAAAGGGTGGAATGCTCTCTCCGGGGTCGGGAATGAGATCCTTCCCCAAGTGGAGGAGTTCAAGTATCTCGGGGTCTTGTTCACGAGTGAGGGACGAATGGAGCGGGAGATTGACGGGCGGATCGGTGCGGCGTCTGCAGTGTTGCGGGCTCTGCACCGACCCGTCGTTGTGAAGAGGGAGCTGAGCCAGAAGGCGAAGCTCTCTACTTACTGGTCAGTCTACGTTCCCATCCTCACCTATGGTCACGAGTTGTGGGTAGTGACCGAAAGAACAAGATCGCGAATACAAGCGGCCGAAATGGGTTTCCTCCGCAGGGTGTCTGGGCTCTCCCTTAGAGATAGGGTGAGAAGCTCAGTCATCCGGGAGGGGCTCGGAGTAGAACCGCTGCTCCTCCGCATTGAGAGAAGTCAGATGAGGTGGCTCGGGCATCTGGTTAGGATGCCCCCTGGACGCCTCCCTGGGGAGGTCTTCTGGGCACGTCCCACTGGGAGGAGACCCCGGGGGAGACCCAAGACACGTTGGAGAGACTATGTCTCTCGGCTGGCCTGGGAACGCCTCGGGGTCCCCCCGGAAGAGCTGGAGGAAGTGGCCGGGGACAGAGATGTCTGGGTTTCTCTGCTCAAGCTGCTGCCCTCGCGACCCGACCCCCGGATAAGCGGCAGATGATGGATTGATGGATGGATGGGTAAGAAAAGGTAGTATTGCCAGACCATACATGATCAAAACAGGGAGCGGAGGTGGTTCAGCTGCAAGAAGGTGTGAATGTCCGACTAAAGTTCAAATATATTAACAAAAGCGGGAGGAGAGGTCTTCCGATGAGAGTGGTTGAAAATTTCCAACCATAATCTATAAAATGCGGTGAAAAAAAAAAGGTGTGAAGGAATGAATTTTATAGCAAAATCCGAAATCATGCAGAACTCCTCAAAAGGAACGTATTGCTCAAGCAAAGGGATGCTTCTTTCTCATTCAGGGTAATATGAGGAACTTTATGCTTGATACATTTTAGACATGGATAAATATGAAGGACAAAGCAATTCTAACTTGGATGGAGCAAAGCAATTCATTTTATAGGAAAATCCGAAATCAAGCAGAACGTATGAAAATAAGCTTATTTTCGGATTCCTGATCCTTCAGTGTTGCTCTTTCTTCTACTGCAAAATACAATGTTGTTCTTTGTTGAAGTCAATCTAAACATTGATAAATATGAAGGACAAAGCAGTTTTCACTTGGTTTGAGTGAAGGAATTCATTTTATAGATAAAATCCCAAATCATGCAGAACGTATGAAAAGAAGCTTATTCTCGGATTCCTGATCCTTCAGTGTTGCTCTTTCTACTACTGCAAAATACAATGTTGTTCTTTGTTGAAGTCAATCTAGACATTGATAAATATTAAGTTAAAAGCATTTTTAAGATAGTTTGAGTGAAGGAATTCATTTTATAGCAAAATCCCAAATCATGCAGAACGTATCAAAATAAGCTTATTCTCGGATTCCTGATCCTTCAGTGTTGCTCTTTCTTCTACTGCAAAATACAAAGTTGTTCTTTGTTGAAGTCGATCTAAACATTGATAAATATGAAGGACAAAGCAGTTTTCACTTGGTTTGAGTGAAGGAATTCATTTTATAGATAAAATCCCAAATCATGCAGAACGTATGAAAAGAAGCTTATTCTCGGATTCCTGATCCTTCAGTGTTGCTCTTTCTACTACTGCAAAATACAATGTTGTTCTTTGTTGAAGTCAATCTAGACATTGATAAATATGAAGTTAAAAGCATTTTTAAGATAGTTTGAGTGAAGGAATTCATTTTATAGCAAAATCCCAAATCATGCAGAACGTATCAAAATAAGCTTATTCTCGGATTCCTGATCCTTCAGTGTTGCTCTTTCTTCTACTGCAAAATACAAAGTTGTTCTTTGTTGAAGTCAATCTAGACATTGATAAATATGAAGTTAAAAGCAGTTTTAACATAGTTTGAGTGAAGGAATTCATTTTATAGATAAAATCCCAAATAATGCAGAACTCCTGAAAAGGGGCGTATGGCTTAATCACAAGTGTGGTTCTTTCTCATTCAGGGTAATATGAGGAAGTTTATGCTTGAAATATATGTAGAAATGGGTATATATCAAGGACAAAGCAATTTTAACATAGTTTGAGTGAAGGAATTCATTTTATAACAAAATCTGAAATCGTGCAGAACTCATGAAAGCAAGCTTATACTCGGATTCCTGAAACTTTAGATTTGCTCTTTCTTTTACTGCAAAGTACAACGTTGTTTTTTGTTGAAATCTATCTAGACATTGATAAATACCAGCCGAACATCTCTGCTGCCACTTTTCATAATAATGGTTGGACATTCTTACCTTTTCTTACCCGCTTTTTACAAATTATGATCTAACATTCACACCTACTTGTAGTCGAACACCTTCTCCCAGCTTATGATCATGTGCGGTTTGATATTCGAAAATTTTCTTTCATGTTTTCTAGCAATTATTGATGGACATTCAGACCGTCTTACAGCGGAACACCTCCGCTCCCTCTTTTTATGGAGTATGTTCGGGCATTCGAACCTTTCCTTACCCGCTTTTTACAAACTATAGTCGGACATTCAAACCTTCTTGTAGCCGAACACATCCACTCCTGCTTTTGATGATGTATGGTTGGGCATTCGCACCTTTTCTTACCTATTTTTCAGTAATTATTGGTGGACATTCAGACCTTCTTACAGCCGAACACCTCCGCTGCCGCTTTTGATGGTGTATAGTCTGGCTTTCGAATCTTTTCCTCCCCTGTTTTTACAAACTTTAGTCGGACATTCACACCTTCTTGCAGCTGAACCACCTCCGCTCCCTGTTTTGATCATGTATGGTCTGGCAATACTACCTTTTCTTACCCGTTTGTGAGTAATTATGACTGTACATTCACACCTTCTTGCAGCCGAACACCACCTCTCCCGCTTGTGATGATGTATGGTTCGGCATTCTTACGTTTTCTAACACATTTTTCAGCAATTATGGTCGGACATTCACACCTACTCACAGACGAACACTTCCGCTCCGGCATTTGATGGTGTATAGTCGGGCATTCTCACCCTTTCTCATCAGCTTTTTGCAAATTATGATCTGACATTCACCCCTACTTGCAGTCGAACAGCTCTGCTCCCGCTTTTGATTATGTTTGGTTGGATATTTGAACCTTTTCTTAACTGCTTTTTAAAAACTTTGGTCGGACGTTCACACCTTCTTGCAGCCGAACACCTCCGCTTCCGCTTTTGATGGTATATATTCGGGCATTCGAACCTTTTCTTACCCACTTTTTACAAACCATGGTCAGACTTTCACACCTTCTTGTAGCCGAACAATTCCGCTCCAGCTATTTATTGTGTACAGTCGGATATTTTAACCTTTTCTTACCCGATTTTTACCAACTATGGTAGGACATTCACACTGTCTTACAGCGGAACACCTCCACTCCCTCTTTTGATGGTGTATGTTCGGGCATTCGAACCTTTTCTTACCCGCTTTTAACAAACTATAGTCGGACATTCAAACCTTCTTGTAGCCGAACACATCCACTCCTGCTTTTGATGATGTATGTTTGGGCATTCGCACCTTTTCTTACCTATTTTTCAGTAATTATGGGTGGACATTCACACCTTCTTGCAGCTGAACACCTCCTCTCCCGCTTGTGATGGTGTATAGTCGGGCATTCGAAGGCTTTCTTCCCCGGTTTTTACAAATTATGCATGGACATTCACACCTTCTCTCAGCCGAAAACCTCCGCTCCCTCTTTTGATCATACATTGTCGGGCATTCGCACCTTTTCTTACCCACTTTTTACAAACCATGGTCGGACGTTCACACCTTTTAGTAGCTGAACAACTCCGCTCCCACTATTGATTGTGTACAGTCGGGTATTTCAAACTTTTCTTACCCGCTTTTTACCAACTATGGTCGGATATTTACACCTTCTTACAGCGGAACACCTCCGCTCCCTCTTTTGATGGTGTATGTTCGGGCATTCGAACCTTTTCTTACACACTTTTTACAAACTATGGTCGGACATTCAAACCTTGTAGCCGAACGCATCCACTCCTGCTTTTGATGATGTATGGTTGGGCATTCTCACCTTTTCTTACCCATTTTTCAGTAATTATGGGTGGACATCCACACCTTCTTGCAGCTGAACAACTCCTCTCCCGCTTATGATCATGTGCGGTTTGATATTCGAAAATTTTCTTTCATGTTTTAAAGCAATTATTGATGGACATTCAAATCTTCTTGTAGCCGAACACATCCACACCTGCTTTTGATGATGTATGGTTGGGCATTCGCACCCTTTTTTTACCCATTTTTCAGGAATTATGGGTGGACATTCAGATCATCTTGCAGCCGAAAACCTCCGCTCCCTCTTTTGATCATACATTGTCGGGCATTCGCACCTTGTCTTACCCGCTTTTTATAAACTTTAGTCAGACATTCACACCTTCTTGCAGCTGAACGACCTCCGCTCCCTGTTTAGATCATGTATGGTCTGGCAATACTACCTTTTCTTACCTGTTTGTGAGTAATTAATCCCAAAATATTGAGTCTTTATGCTGATGATTTATTAGTTTTCCTTCAGAACTTACAGACGTCTCTCACTCACACGATCACACTCATAAATGAATTCTCCAGAATATACCTGCAATCACTTTACAGTCAGGAAATATTAGATATTTAGGTATAAACATTTCCTCCAGGCTCTCAGAACTAACAAAGATAAATTATGTGCAATTATTAAAGACAGTATAGGACGATCTCTCTCGTTGGAAGTCCTTACCTATATCACTTATGGGGAGAGTTACAACCATTAAAATGATGATACTACCAAAAGTTAACTATTTGTTCTCAATGATCCCCATAAAACCATCTGCTACTTGGTTTAAGTCACTAGATTCATGCATCTCCAAATTTCTGTGGAAAAACAAACCCCCACATATTAGTTTAAAAACCCTACAGAAGACCAAGGACAGTGGTGGATTAGATTTACCTCATTTTCAGCACTATTCCTTAGCCAATAGGTTACAATATATATCAAAATGGTTTAAACCTTGTTGTTGTCACAGTTCCCAGAGACATTGTAATCGTTGAGGATTCTATATTCACCCCCTCATTAGAGGCACATGTTGCAGATTGATGACACTGAATCTTCTTCTCTGTTAGTTGCTGGCATCATTCCCAGCATCGTAAGTGTTCGTGGCATTGTTAGCCTCTTCTTCTGGATCTTGATATCGAGCATCCTTTTGTATTTCTGGTTTGTCAGTCCTCTCTCTTCGTTCACCGAAGTCTTCGTCTCTTTGTCCTTGAGTTTGGTGATTTTTTCTTCTTTTGATGCCTTGACACAGTGTGACAGGTGATACCACGTGGGAGATCCTTTAACTTGGTCTGCTGTCCCTCTGCTGCGAAATGGCTGTGCTGCTCAAATGGTCTCTCCTTCATCATATACACAGTTATTTATACATCACCTTCCACCATGAAGCGTTGTCCCTTTTTGTTTCTCTCTTTGTTCTTAAAATGCTGTTATGCATGTCTAAATCAATCCATTGAATTAGATCATTTTGGCAGTAAAGCGATCTGCAATGTGTTTGGTCGCATAGCTGCTCATCTGTGGTAAACAGCTCTTCAGAAAGGCATTCTTCAATTGATTTCACTAATTTTATGTAATAATTTTGTGATTTCCTACAAAACTACACTTCTTCTCCCATCTGTCTGAGTATTTAATATTGTCTGGGTCCCGTTAAAACATGTATTTTTCCCATCTAATTCCTTGTTTGCTTTAAAACAAGTATTCCCCATTTTCTATCCCTTCAGTAGCCAACCAGTTTGTATGGAGTACACTGGAGCAACTTGACTGATCAGTAAAACACTGCTTTTGTTATCACCGCAAGGCTTCCCCCGTGGGTTGTTTCACTGAGACACTACTGAGTAACTATAACTCAACACAGTTTATACACATAACATTCATATATGTACTAACAAACAAATAAACAATTATTTATCGCAATTTTCTCATCTCTGTTTGAACGTACACCCAGGTAAATATTCCTGTAGTCTTCTCATACCAACTATGGACCCATTCATTGTTTAACTTCACTGTTTTGCAAATCCTAATTGAATATTACACATTGACATTGAACTTTACTGGATAAGCAGGTCTTCATTGCATTCAGCAGCCTATATGTGAGCATCTATGTGTAAGCTGTTCTTCTTTGCTTTTATCAGCAGCAAGCAATTCTTCATTGCACATGCATATGAAAATAGTAAAACAATTCCAATGCGTTAGCGAAACCTTCTATATCAGGAGTGTCCATCATGATGCTGGGAATAGAACCTCTTTCCCAGAATAGTTCAACCTTCATTACTCAACTGATCATAACTCCGCAATGAGCACATTTCAAAGTATCATTCCTCTACATGTATTCAAAAATCTATGTGTAAATGTTTAATATTTCTTATATTTGTTGATGTCATTCTGCGTGCATGTGGCCTAAACCCAATCTCTGTGTGGCAATTTTAATTTAAACAAGTTGAACTCTGCCTCTGATCATTTAAAAAAGGTGTGTACCAATATCAACCTTTCTCAGGTTATTACTGATCCTACAAAACCAAAGAGATCCTTCAAGGTTGTCCCTGATTGGCTCAATCTTAACAAATCAAAGGTAGAAAATCCGCAGTATCCGAACTTGGTGTTAGTTATCACTGCTCAATAGCCTGTGTCAGAATTGCAAAAATGAAAACACTAGGTCCACGCTTGGTATCCAGATCCTGAAACATCTCCATGAGCAGGCTTTTTTTTAACTGATCTGTTGAATAGTTATACTCATGACACTGTTAAAATCCCAGATGAAGATCTAGCACTTGACCATTTTTGTAAATCTTCTAATTCCATAGTTGATAAACACGCCCCTTTTAAAAAGTATAGAACTTAGAACAGGTCTAGTCCCTGGCTTTCGGCAGAACTGTCTTCTTTACTTTTTTTTTTTTTCCCCTTGTCCTGTTCAGCATTATGGCAGCAGAATTGTAGTCTGAATACCTTTGATGCCAAACAGATTTGCTTTGCCAAGGGAAGTTTTATAAATGTAAAGCTCCCCTTGATGCCCATTTATCTATTTCTGTTTACAATATATAACATGAACTGAACTGAACCGGACCGGGGGACAAGGAAAGAAGAAGAGGAAAGAAGAAGAAACAGAACAAAAATAGAAACAAAAACCAGACAACCAGCTGCTACACCTGTAAAAAACAAAACAGACAACAATCCATGGCCTCTGAGGGGAATCCAGCCTTAGCGCCACCAGGAGCACCTGAAAGCAGACAAGCAGAGAAAAAAACAAACACACAAACAAACAAAAACAAGCACAAGAAGCGGCAATCGGATACAAAACAGCTGTGGATATAGATGACCTGAGACGACATGATAATACATCAACTGCTTAGCGACCATGCTACTGGACTAATGAATGTGTGTGTGTGTGTGTGTGAGAACATGCAACACCCATGGCACAGGACCTACATGATAACCGTGCTTAGTTATGAGTGTATAAGCGTACAGGGCAACAATCCACAGCCCCCCACAAGCAATCAGAAGCAGGCAGAGAGGGCCACAAGACCAAGGCAACCAGCAGCCCCCACAGAGCACAGAACCCAGGAAGCCCACCGCAGGGGCAACCACGCATCCACCTAGAAGACTGCAGAGGAACCCCCCGGAAAGAGCCCCCATAAGCATAGGGCAAAGGCCTTCCGGGAGCCAGGGGCAACAGCCCATCGACCCCGCCATGCCCCAGCCGCCCAAACATGGGCCGTGCACTGGACCCGGGCCCGAGGGGCCCGAGCGCCCCCAAACCCCCCAGAGAGGCCCCACAGACAGCACAGACAGGCCAGGCGACAGCAAGTCCCAGATCCAGGCCCAATCATTACCACACACACTTTCACGTCCCATACATCCACACATCCACACGTCCTCCCTCCCTCGACTCCGCTGGGGTGTAGTGCAGCGGGCACACCAGGGGGCCAGCAGCCCCCCAGCCACCACAGACTCCGAACCAGCAGAACAATTAATTAATCCTCCTGGCCCCTCCTGCCCCGAGCAGCAACCAGGAAGCAGGGGTGTGCGAAGAAGACCCCTCCTCTCACCCTTCTGGCTCTTCAATATTTTCTAATAGTGAGCAATTAAAATTGAGGGGCAGCCAAACTTGTAGAACTGGGAGTGCGGCCCTCTGGGCAGCCTACATACCCAAAGAGCCCCGCCCACCAGATGCCACTCAGTGTAACCACCCCCCAAGACCTAATGTGTGTGTGTGAGTGTGTTTGATAAGTAGTAATGTCTAAGGTGTAATTAAAACAGGGGCGGGGAACTACAGAGTGCAACCAAAGGGGACCACCTACGTGGCCCCATCCACTACACCCCACCGAACACACACGCCCCCAAAACCCTTCATGTGTGAGTGTGTGCTGTGTACAGGAGCCAGAAGGGAGAGGGGTATGGGGATATATACTGGGGGAGCAACTCTCCCCCAGAGAGGGCAGCCAGGGACTGGCTGCAATAGGCATTCCCGCTACCTGGGGGCCAACACAGGGCAGGAGGGCCTGATATCCACCAGGCTCGGGGCCTGCAGCGACCATATTCCGGGAGCTACTGTACCCCCAGAAGGTACCCATCCCGCCCCACCCCACTCAACCCAACCCCACCCCGGAGGACCTCTACAAAAAACAAACAAACATCAACAAAAAACAAACAAACAAACCACCCGGTCACACCAGTCGCAGCAGCCTGGGCCTGAGACCCACCATCACCCAGCAACCCACCACTATGTGATAAAACTAATCAGAGGGGACCAGAGAGAATGAAATTCAGCCAATTGATGTTTTGAGGAGGCAGAAATTGTTTCCATGCTAATATAATCTAAAAGAAAATTTCTAAACTGGTTAATACACAGATTGTTCTTCGCTTTCCAGTTCATGAGAATAGTATTCTTTGCGATACATAACACTGTGAGAACCATGTGTGCTGAGTTAATTTCCATGTTGATGTTGTCTAAGTCACCCAGTATGCACAGTGTGGGGCATGCAGGGATGCTACACTTTAGCCATGTTAATAGGTCCTCACAGACTTCAAGCCAGAACTTCTGGACAGGCGCACAAAACCACAAAGCGTGTGCATAATCATCAGGTGTGTTATCTGTGCAATGTGAGCAGATGTTTGAGTGTGTTAGACCCATCCTGAACATCCTTTGTCCTGTATAGTGTGTTCTATGAAGAATTTTGTATTGTATGAGCTGTAAATTAGGATTTTGAGTCATTCTGAAGGTGTTCAAACATATTTGTGGCCAGAAGCTATGACTAGAACTGATGGATAAATCTGCCTCCCATTTTGAGGATGGAAGAGACATTGTGTCATCTATCTTAGACAATAATTTATATATTTTTGATAGTAGTTTTGGGGTGCAGATGCTTAGAAATTCTGCTACCCTAGTCGGGAGTTGTAAGTCTGGTTGGTGGAGGATATATTTCTTTTTTATTGTAGACTTAAGTTGTTGATATTCTAGGAATTTATTGCTGCCTATCTCATGTTGTGATATGAGCTCATCAAATGAAATGAAATTTCCATTTTGGATTATATGTTCCAGATGTTTGATTCCTTTGATCTTCCACAGAGTAAAGTTTAGCATTTTTTTCTTTTGCAGTATGTCAGGATTGTTCCAGAATGGTGTAAGCTTACACAGGACAAGTGAGGACTTTGTTATTTTAAGAAATTCCCACCAGGCTGTCAGAGAGGTTCTGATGTTAATGCTTTTGAAACATTTGTGATTTTTTACGTTTTGACTAATAAGTGGCAGGTAAGAGATTTCCAGATTATCACACAATGCTTGTTCTTTATTTATCCATGGTTCTGCTATTGGGCTAGGTTTAAACCATTTTTATATATACTATAACCTATTGGCTAAGGAATAGTGCTGAAAATTAGGTAAATCTAATCCACCACAGTCCTTGGTCTTCTGTAGGGTTTTTAAACTAATAGGTGGTGGTTTGTTTTTCCATAGAAATTTGGAGATGCATGAATCTAGTGACTTAAACCAAGTAGCAGATGGTTTTATGGGGATCATTGAGAATAGTTAACTTTTGGTAGTATCATCATTTTAATGGTTGTAACTCTCCCCATAAGTGATATAGGTAAGGACTTCCAATGAGAGAGATCGTCCTCTACTCTCTTTAATAATTGCACATAATTTAGCTTTGTTAGCTCTGAGAGCCTGGAGGAAATGTTTATGCCTAAATATCTAATATTTCCTGACTGTAAAGTGATCGCAGGTATATTCTGGACCCTACAGTTAATGGGCAGAACTGTGGTCTTAGACCAGTTGATAGAGTAGTCAGAAAGTGCTGAGAATTTATTTATGAGTGTGATCGTGTGAGAGACATCTTTGAGTTCTGAAGGAAAAGTAATACATCATCAGCATAAAGACTTGTTTTATGCTCAATATTTTGGGATTGGATGCCTTTAATATATATGTCTGATAGAAGCTGCTAAAGGTTTGATGAAAATAGCAAAAAGTGAGGGAGAAAGTGGGCAACCCTGTCTTGTACCTCTCTGCAGACTGAAGCTTGGAGAAGTTTGATCATTTGTCCTGACACTTGCATTTGGGGAGCTATATAATATCGTTATCCAGTTGATGAAGTGTGACCCAAACCCGAATTTGTTTAATGCTGCGAATAAAAATTTCCAGTTCACTCCATCAAATGCTTTTTCTGCATCTAGAGAGTCGATTGTGGTTTCCAAGTTGTTGATGGTAGAATAGTCTATGAGATTAATGATCCGGTTTGTGAACGAACTGTTGTGCCTACTGCTCTTCAGCCTGTCAAATGAAACGTAGAATTTGAAACGTGACAAATGAACGAAGACCCAAGGAGTTGAGTCGTAAACGAATCAATACTGTTTCCTGTGCGAGGACCCGTCAGCCGAGGAGTTGAGTCATGAACGAATCAATACTGTTTCCTGTGCGAGGACCCGTCACCCGAGGAGTTGAGTCGTGAACGAATCAATACTGTTTCCTGTCCTGCTGACTGAGCTTATGAAGCTGCCGCCTGCCATGTGGTGAGGAAGGGTACTGCAGGAAAATGAACGAATCACTCACTGAGACAACTCGTTACTCCCGAGTCATATAAAAAATTAGTTCATATCAAACGAATCGCTCACGAACGACACATCACTATCTATTTGAGGAGTTATGCATTAATTCAGATTTTGCAATAAAATTAATTCCTTCTCTCAAACCAAGTTCAAACTGCTTTGTACTTCATATTTATCTACTTCTAATCTAGTTTCAACAATAAACAACACTGTATTTTGTAGTATGAAAAAGAACCAGACCTAATTTTCAGCAATAAGCTTCTCTCGAGGAGATATGAAGGAATACAGATTTTGCTTACTTAAAACGGTTTGTCCTTATTTCTTCACTTCTGATGAAGTTTCAACAATAAACAGCAAACTTTGTATTATGAGAAAGAACTCATTCTTCAGGAATCCGAAAATAAGCTTTATTTTACGAGTTATGCACGAATTCGGATTCTCCTATAAAACGAATTCCTTAACTCAAACCAAGTTAAGACTGCTTTGTCCTTCATATTTATTCATGTCTAATCAAGTTTCAACGATAAACAACGTTGTACTTTGTAGAATGAGAAAGAACTTCTTCAGCAATAAGCATCTCTCGACATATGACAAAATACAGATTTTGCTATAAAATTAATTTCTTCTATCAGCCTGACTTAAAATTGTTTGTCCTCCTTTTTTATCCACTTCAAATCAAGTTTCAACCATTGAAAAAATTTTGTAGTTTGAGAAAGAACAACTTAATCTTCAGCAATCAGTATAAAAAGAGGGTAAGAAAAGGTGCAAATGCCAACCATACATCACTAAAAGGTGGAGCGGAAGTATTCGGCTGCAAGTAGGTGTGAATGTTCGACCATAATTTCTAAAAAGCGGGTAAGAAAAGGTTCGAATGCCCGACTATATATTAACAAAAGTGGGAGGAGAGGTCTTCGGGTGAGAGTGGGTGAGAATGTCCAACCATAATCTATAAAATGCGGTGAAAAAAAAGGTGTGAATGCCCCATAGAACACTAAAAGGTGGAGCGGAAGTGTTCGGCTGCAAGAAGGTCTGAATGTCCGACTATATTTGGTGAAAAGCAGGTGAAGGTCTGAATGCCCAACCTTACATCATCAAAAGCGAGATCAGAGGTGTTTGGCTGCAAGAAGGCCATAGTTTGTCAAAAGTGGGTAAGGTGCGAATGACCGACTAAATATCAACAAAAGTGGGGGCGGAGGTCTTCGGATGCAAGTGGGTGTGAATATCCCACCATACAAGTATGGTGGAGAGGTAGCTGTGAATGGCCGACCATAGTAAAAAGCGGGTGAGAAAAGGTGCGAATGTCAAACCATACATGATCAAAACAGGGAGCGGAGGTGTTTGGCTGCGACAAGGTGTGAATGTCCACCCATAATTAATGAAAAGTGGGCAACAAGTAGGTTCGAATGCCCAACCATACATCATCAAAAGCAGGAGTGGATGTGTTCGGCTACAAGAAGGTTTGAACGTCTGACCATAGTTTGTAAAAAGCGGGTAAGAAAAGGTTCGAATGCCCGAACATACACCATCAAAGGAGGGAGCGGAGGTTTTCCGCTGTAAGAAGGTGTGAATGTCTGACCATAGTTGGTAAAAAGCGGATAAGAAAAGGTTAAAATACCCGACTGTACACAATCAATAGCGGGAGCGGAGTTGTTCGGCTACTAAAAGGTGTGAAAGTCCGACCATGGTTTGTAAAAAGCGGGTAAGAAAAGGTGCGAATGCCCGTCAAAGTATGATCAAAAGAGGGAGCGGAGGTTTTCGGCTGAAAGAAGGTCTGAATGTCCGTCAATAATTGCTAGAAAACATGAAAGAGAATTTTCGAATATCAAACCGCACATGATCATAAGCGGGAGAGGAGGTGTTCATCTGCAAGAAGGTGTGAATGTCCACCCATAATTACTGAAAAATGGTTAAGAAAAGGTGCGAATGCCCAACCATACATCACCAAAAGCAGGAGTGGATGTGTTCGGCTACAAGAAGGTTTGAATGTCCGACCATAGTTTGTAAAAAGCGGGTAAGAAAAGGTTTGAATGCCCGAACATAAACCATCAAAAGAGAGAGCGGAGGTGTTCCGCTGTAAGAAGGTGTGAATGTCCGACCATAGTTGGTAAAAATCAGGTAAGAAAAGGTTAAAATACCCGACTGTACACAATCAATAGCGGGAGCGGAGTTGTTCGGCTACAAGAAGGTGTGAAAGTCCGACCATGGTTTGTAAAAAGCGGGTAAAAAAAGGTTCGAATGCCCGAATATATACCATCAAAAGCGGAAGCGGAGGTGTTCGGCTGCAAGAAGGTGTGAACGTCCGACCAAAGTTTGTAAAAAGCAGTTAAGAAAAGGTTCGAATATCCAACCAAACAAAATCAAAAGCGGGAGCAGACCTGTTCGACTGCAAGTAGGTTTGAATGTCAGATCATAATTTGCAAAAAGCTGATGAGAAAGGGTGAGAATGCCTGACTATACACCATCAAACGCGGGAGCGGAAGTGTTCGGCTGTGAGTAGGTGTGAATGTCCAGCCATAATTACTCACAAACGGGTAAGAAAAGGTAGTATTGCCAGACCATATATGATCAAAACAGGGAGCGGAGGTGGTTCAGCTGCAAGAAGGTGTGAATGTCCGACTAAAGTTTATAAAAAGCCGGTAAGACAAGGTGCGAATGCCCGACAATGTATGATCAAAAGAGGGAGTGGAGGTTTTCGGCTGCAAGAAGGTCTGAATGTCCACCCATAATTCCTGAAAAATGGGTAAAAAAAGGGTGCGAATGCCCAACCATACATCATCAAAAGCAGGAGTGGATGTGTTCGGCTACAAGAAGGTGTGAATGTCCGACCATAGTTTGTAAAAGGCGGGTAAGAAAAGGTTCGAATGCCCGAACATACACCATCAAAAGAGGGAGCGGAGGTGTTCCGCTGTAAGAAGGTATGAATGTCCGACCATAGTTGGTAAAAAGCGGGTAAGAAAAGGTTAAAATACCCGACTGTACACAATCAAAAGAGGGAGCGGAGTTGTTCAGCAACAAAGTATGAAAGTCCGACCATGGTTTGTAAAAAGCGGGTAAGAAAAGGTGAGTATGCCCGAATATACACCATCAAAAGCGGAAGCGGAGGTGTTCGGCTGCCAGAAGGTGTGAACGTCCGACCAAAGTTTGTAAAAAGCAGTTAAGAAAAGTTTCGAATATCCAACCAAACATAATAAAAAGCGGGAGCAGAGCTGTTCGGCTGTGAGTAGGTGTGAATCTCCGAGCATAGTTTGTAAAAAGGGGGTAAGAATAGGTTTGAATGCCCGAACATACACCATCAAAAGAGGGAGCGGAGGTGTTTCGCTGTAAGAAGGTGTGAATGTCCGACCATAGTTGGTAAAAAGCCGGTAAGAAAAAGTTCGAATGCCCGACTATATATTAACAAAAGCGGGAAGAGAGGTCTTCGGATGAGAGTGGTTGAGAATTTCCAACCATAATCTATAAAATGCGGTGAAAAAAAAGGTGTGATAGAACACTAAAAGATGGAGCGGAAGTGTTCGGCTGCAAGAAGGTGTGAATGTCCGACTATATATGGTAAAAAGCAGGTGAAGCAAGGTCTGAATGCCCAACCTTACATCATCAAAAGCGAAATCAGAGGTGTTTGGCTGCAAGAAGGCCATAGTTTGCCAAAAGAGGGTAAGGTGCGAATGACCGACTAAATATCAACAAAAGTGAGGGCGGAGGTCTTCGGATGCAAGTGGGTGTGAATATCCCACCATACAAGTATGGTGGAGAGGAAGCTGTGAATAGCCGACCATAGTTTGCAAAAAGCAGGTGAGAAAAGGTGCGAATGTCCCACTATACATGATTAAAACAGGGAGCGGAGGTGTTTGGCTGCAACAAGGTGTGAATGTCCACCCATAATTAATTAAAGGCGGGCAACAAGTAGGTTTGAACGCCCAACCATACATCATCAAAAAGAGGAGTGGATGTGTTCGGCTACAAGAAGGTTTGAATGTCCGAGCATAGTTTGTAAAAAGCGGGTAAGAAAAGGTTAAAATACCCGACTGTACACAAACAATAGCGGGAGCGGAGTTGTTCGGCTACAAGAAGGTGTGAAATTCCACCCGTGGTTTATAAAAAGCGGGTAACAAAAGATTCGAATGCCCGAATATATACCATCAGAAGTGGAAGCGGAGGTGTTCGGCTGCAAGAAGGTGTGAAAGTCCGACCATGGTTTGTAAAAAGCAGTTAAGAAAAGGTTCGAATATCCAACCAAACATAATCAAAAGCGGGAGCAGAGCTGTTCGACTGTAAATAGGTGTGAATGTCAGATCATAATATGCAAAAAGCTGATGAGAAAGAGTGAGAATGCCCGACAATAAACCATCAAATGCGGGAGCAGAAGTGTTCGGCTGTGAGTAGGTGTGAATGTCAAACAATAATTGCTGAAAGATGTGTTAGAAAAGGTAAGAATGCTGGACCAACCATACATCATCAAAAGCGGGAGACGTGGTGTTCGGCTGCAAGAAGGTGTGAAAGTCCGACCATGGTTTGTAAAAAGCGGGTAAGAAAAGGTTCGAATGCCCGAATATACACCATCAAAAGCGGAAGCGGAGGTGCGACCGACCAAAGTTTGTAAAAAGCAGTGAAAAGCGAGAAAAAGCTTTTCATTTGTTCTGCATGTTTTGGGATTTTGTTTTAAAATGAATTCCTTCACTCAAACTATGTTAAAACTGTTTTGTCCTTCATAGTTATCCATGTCTAAAAATGTTTGAAGCATAAACTTATCATATTACCCTAAATGAGAAAGAACCACACTTGTGATTAAGCCATACGTTCCTTTTGAGGAGTTCTGCATGATTTGGGATTTTTGCTATTAAATAAATTCCTTCACTCAAACTGAGTGAAAACTGCTTTTACCTTCATATTTATCAATGTCTAGATCGACTTCAACAAAGAACAACATTGGACTTTGCAGTAGAAGAAGTTGAAATCGATCTAGACATTGATAAATATGAAGGACAAAGCAGTTTTCACTTGGTTTGAGTGAAAGAATTCATTTTATACATAAAATCCCAAATCATGCAGAACGTATGAAAATAAGCTTATTCTCGGATTCCTGATCCTTCAGTGTTGCTCCTTCTTCTACTGCAAAATACAATGTTCTTTGTTGAAGTCGATCTAGACATTGATAAATATGAAGGACAAAGCAGTTTTAACTTGGTTTGAGTGAAGGAATTCATTTATACATAAAATCCCAAATCATGCAGAACGTATGAAAATAAACTTATTCTCGGATTCCTGATCCTTCAGTGTAGCTCTTTCTTCTACTGCAAAATCCAATGTTGTTCTTTGTTGAAGTCGATCTAGACATTGATAAATATGAAGTTAAAAGCAGCTTTAACATAGTTTGAGTGAAGGAATTCATTTTATAGCAAAATCCCAAATCATGCAGAACGTATGAAAAGAAGCTTTTTCTCGGATTCCTGATCCTTCAGTGTTGCTCTTTCTTCTACTGCAAAATACAATGTTGTTCTTTGTTGAAGTCGATCTAGACATTGATAAATATGAAGTTAAATGCAGTTTTAACATAGTTTGAGGGAAGGCATTCATTATAGAGTAAAATCCGAAATCGTGCAGAGCTCATGAAAGCAAGCTTATACTCGGATTCCTGAAACTTTAGATTTGCTCTTTCTTTTACTGCAAAGTACAACGTTGTTTTTTGTTGAAATCTATCTAGACATTGATAAATACCAGCCGAACATCTCTGCTGCCACTTTTGATAATTTATGGTTGGGCATTCTTAACTTTTCCTATCCGCCTTTTACAAATTATGATCTGACATTCAAACCTACTTGCAGTCAAACACCTTCTCTCACACCGATCATGTGCGGTTTGATATTCTAAAATTTTGTTTCATGTTTTCTAGCAATTATTGATGGACATTCAGACCGTCTTACAGCGAAGCTCCTCCGCTCCCTCTTTTGATGGTGTATGTTCGGGCATTCGAACCTTTTCTTACCCATTTTTCAGTAATTATGGGTGGACATTCACACCTTCTTGCAGCTGAACACCTCCTCTCCCGCTTATGATCATGTGCGGTTTGATATTCGAAAATTTTCTTTCATATTTTTAAGCAATTATTGATGGACATTCAAACCTTCTTGTAGCGGAACACATCCACTCCTGCTTTTCATGATGTATGGTTGGGCATTAGCACCCTTTTTTTACCCATTTTTCAGGAATTATGGTTGGATATTCAGACCTTCTTGCAGCCGAAAACCTCCACTCCCTCTTTTGATCATACATTGTCGGAAATTCGCACCTTTTCTTACCCGCCTTTTACAAACCATAGTCGGACTTTCACACCTTTTAGAAGCCGAACAACTCCGCTCCCGCTATTGATTATGTACAGTCGGGTATTTTAACCTTTTCTTACCCGCTTTTTACCAACTATGGTCGGACATTCACACCTTCTTACAGCGGAACACCTCCGCTCCCGCATTTGATGGTGTATAGTCGGGCATTCTCACCCTTTCTCATTAGCTTTTTGCAAATTATGATCTGACATTCACACCTACTTGCAGTCGAACAGCTCTGCTCCCGCTTTTGATTATGTTTGGTTGGATATTCGAAACTTTTCTTAACTGCTTTTTACAAATTTTGGTCGGACGTTCACACCTTCTTGCAGCCGAACACCTCCGCTTCCGCTTTTGATGGTGTATATTCGGGCATACAAACCTTTTCTTACCCGCTTTTTACAAACCATGGTCAGACTTTCACACTTTGTTGCTGAACAACTCCGCTCCCTCTTTTGATTGTGTACAGTCGGGTATTTTCACCTTTTCTTACCCGCTTTTTACCAACTATGGTCGGACATTCACACCTTCTTACAGCGGAACACCTCCGCTCTCTCTTTTGATGGTTTATGTTCGGGCATTCGAACCTTTTCTTACCCGCCTTTTACAAACTATGGTCGGACATTCAAACCTTCTTGTAGCCGAACACATCCACTCCTGCTTTTGATGATGTATGGTTGGGCATTCGCACCTTTTCTTACCAATTTTTCAGTAATTATTGGTGGACATTCAGACCTTCTTGCAGCTGAACACCGCTCCCGCTTTTGATGGTGTATAGACGGGCTTTCGAGACTTTTCTTCCCCGGTTTTTACAAATTATGGTTGGACATTCAGACCTTGCAGCCAAAAACCTCCGCTCCCTCTTTTGATCATACATTGTCGGGCATTCGCAGCTTTTCTTACCCGCTTTTTACAAAGTTTAGTCAGACATTCACACCTTGCAGCTGAACCACCTCCGCTCCCTGTTTTGATCATGTATGGTCTGGCAATATTACCTTTTCTTACCCGTTTGTAAGTAATTATGGCTGGACATTCACACCTACTTGCAGCCGAACACTTCCTCTCCCGCTTTTGATGATGTATGGACCGGCATTCTAGTCTTTTCTAACACATTTTTCAGCAATTATGGTCGGAGATTCACACCTACTCATGTTGTGACTTTTGTGGAGTCCAAATTACCTAATGTTCTATACTTAGTAGTTAAAGATGAGAAGTCACGAAGTGTCGAAGATGAGCTGGTTCGCGGTCCAATGATAGTTTTATTGCAGAGTTAAAATTCGACCATACATGAGAAGTAGCACGGGCTAAGTCTGAAAACTCTTTTGAAAGTTCCCCTCTTTTTAACAAGTTGGGCCTTTGGATGCTCATCCCCGGGCCCCTCCTTTCATATGGCGTGTTTTCCCTAATCTTCCACCGTTATGTCTTAATCAATTAGTTTACCCGTGGCAGGGCCCTTTGTCCTGACTTTTTTTCCAGTACTCCTGACCTCCCCTCTACATCCACATCTCCTGTTTACTATCTTTGCATTGATGCGTGACTCGACACTAACCTTTGGTACTTTCCATGACATTAATGCCTGACTCGTCATTACACAGAGCTAAACTTTGTTACTTTCCATAAAACCTTGTTTGTGTTTTTCCAGCTTTAACTTTCGTAAGCATGCCTTCATATTCTATTACTTTTAGGGCCCGGTAAACTTACACTACATTTCCCCCCTGTGGTCCTGATAAGGACCACCCATCAAAGAAAACCACGTTTCAGTAGATATCGTGCACACACAGATTAATGAAGTACAGCACACTGATTATATTATAGAGGTAAAAACACCACACCAACAGTAAGTAGTCAGCACATATGCATCCCACAGTGAGGATCACGAGAAGATGAAGTTCCAGCTGTAAGGACAGCTGTATGACTTCACCTTAAAATCCATCCTGGGACTGGCCCATCCAGATGGCTCTCGTGATCGTCCCTGACGGCTCCTCGCTGAACCTTGCAGACATGGCCAGGGAAACATCCTCTCACATGTAGATTGTGAGAGGTAAAGCCCTCGCCAGGTGGCAATGTCAGCAGTACAACATGTCAACACTAAACTAAACGTACCATAAAAATCACACGTGAACATGCAGGGTAAATATACTTGTGAAATAATGATTGTTGCAACAGCACACACCAAACCATGTCCATTTCTGCTCACGCAGTTAGTTATCTTTGGTTTGTTCTAAGGGCGAACCCTTGGCACACGTATGAAGGTTAATCCTCTGAAACTTTTTTTTACAGAAAGATTTTTAATTATTGTTTTCACTAACTTCATTGCCACTAGGACAATGCTTAAATTGTACCAATTTAAAGTCACTCATCAGGCCTGTGCCTATGACACAGGCTAAGCTTACAACAGAGGGTTCACACCCTCGCTACTTCAGCATGTATATCGCTATAGAGCATCACAACATAGTGCTATGTAGCAATATACTTATTCACGGTGCATATGCACTCGTGAATACATCATTGAATCATGCCTACATAGCAAGGTTACTAATTTACAAATATTAATCATCATTATCCCCTTTATCCATAAACAAGCACTAATTGCATATATGTACTTACTACCTTTGTCTTAATTACTTTCATCCCTTTAATCCATCGTAATATGTTATACATCCTCTTTCTGATAGTCCCATTTCTATTGTCTTAATCCTCCAGCCGGTCTTTCCTGGGGTAAGGTGGGTTCCCCCACCCCCCTTCTCAGTATGGCTTCCATTCCATTGACTGCAGTGGTTTGTCGCCGCAGTCTGTTTTGACAAAATGTGAGAAGAGAGGCATTGGCTTGTTGCAGTTGCGTTAGGGTTAGCTGAGCCCGATCATAATCAGCTCTGCCTTTGCAGAGTGTTGGCTGTCCGTTGGGCAAGGACCAATTGCTGAGTCAGTTGCTCTTGCTGAGCTTCTGACTTTCTGGATCTGTTTGCGGGCCATAGGAGTGAGACCTGCTCGCAGCGCAGAGTAGACTGTTTTTGTCATGGTCCCAATTTCACCCCGAAGATCACTGAGTTGTATGTACTGATCGAAAGGCCAGGTCAGGAATGCTGAGATATGAGCCCTATCACCTGAGCCGACTTGAAGATAGGTCGGTCTGACAGATGGAGGTTTTGCAATCGGTTGGATCGCAACTGCTGGTTGGTTGATGTGGATCTCCGAAGGATGCCCTCGATCCTCTGGATTGTCTGGACTTTGCGGGTTGGACGGAGGTCTGCGGAAAGCTGGTGGCCACTGGATGTCGGGCCGGATCTGCTGCTGGTCTCGCTGGATTCCCCCTTGGTGGTGTCTGGGACTGGCTCCACTCAGGCCTCCCTGACGGCGGGTCGAAGTGCCTTTCGTCCTGCTGGGAGTCACCAAGGTGCCTATTTGGAACAAATAGCAGCTAGGGGTGGGTGTGTTCCTTCGGGTGTGTGTGTGTAGTCCCCTCTGCTAGAACTGTGACCAAACCAATCATCCACGGCCACATGTGGTCGGGTAAAGAAAGCTTCCACCATTTCCAACAGTCTGTGATGGAGACATGGTAGGTTTTAGTGATTATATGAGTATAACATGTATACAAGAGACTTGCCTTCCTTTGTATATATGACGATCAACAACATGTACGTGAATATTTACAACATGTATGTGAGTATTTACAACATGTATGTGAGTATTTACAACACATACCTTGTGGGGAGCAGGCGGCGACCATTTACCTTCCTACCTATTTTCCTATATTTCATACAGCCCTATGTGTTCTTCCACGTCTGGGTGATTTTGCATCAACACTACAGGGAATTGTCCAGTTATGCTAGCAAAAAGACGTGATATTAGGAGACGGAGCAAAGGTATGACACAGCAGATCACCAGCAGCACCACCAACACAATTCCGGCCAGTACTATTCCAGCCATTTTTAGGTATTTTAGCCATCCTAATTTACCTAGCCAGTCCCAAAAGCTTGTAATTTGCGTATTCCAATTGGAATTTTTCACATGTTCATCTCGCAGCCGCTTCATTTCTTTCAGGACTCCTGTCAAACTACCGTTGGCGCCTGTGTGCATTGGAATCAAGGTGCAACATTCTTCCCCAATTACATCACAAATTCCCTGATCCTCTGCCATGCGTGTTTCTATCACAAATCTATTTTGTAAGGTCATTAATGATGTTGCATTTAATTGTTCCCACACTAGCGTTACCCCTTTTACAGTGAAATTCATAAATCTCTGCTGATTAAACCAAAGGAGATTGACCCACCGACTGTTTCTAGCTATGTATTGGGCGTTTGCTACAGTTCCTACAAACGGAGCTGAGCCTAATCCCCTCCCAGTCTCTATCCAGGCGTCTCCTATGGCAGTGTTATCATCAGGAACACCCAAGGGGAACTGATCCCAGGTAATATAAACTTCATTGGATGCCCTCCAATCCCATGCTTTCCAATCATCCCAGTCCTTATCTTGGTTGGAGTCAGGAGCACTTCGTTTGCTCCTAAGGTGTATTTCAGTTTCATTTGATTCTTTTGTAATTAAGGATAAACGTTCTGTTAACATTATTGGAGCACATA
The DNA here is from genome assembly GCF_036924035.1 of Leuresthes tenuis. Classification (NCBI taxonomy): domain Eukaryota; kingdom Metazoa; phylum Chordata; class Actinopteri; order Atheriniformes; family Atherinopsidae; genus Leuresthes; species Leuresthes tenuis. The sequence continues at coordinate 14,116,070 of NW_027325369.1, forward strand.
TGCCCGTCCAGTTGGCCGGTAGGTGTGGCAACATAGTGGCGTTACTCTCACAAGTCCAAAAGATATCTCCCAATGGTTCTGTTCCCTTTCCCAAATCCAGCAGTCTGTACTGGGCTATATAGGACGAATTTTGTTCATAAATGACATGTCCCCCGTTTGGTACTATTTGCTTACATTGTATTCGGGCTTTCGGACTGGTCTCACATATTTTGATGGTTCCTGTGGCATTTCCTGTGGTTAGTTTCGGGTACCATGTTAATCTGCTGCATCTCACCAATCCCTCCGCATCCGTCATCACTGCAGATGCTCTCTGCGTAACCTCCTCCAATTCGTCTCCTCGTGCTATGCAGAAAGGAAAGATAAGGTCGTCAGGCTTGTGCACCACTGGGGGAAGTACTGTCAGTGTGTCATAATCATCAAAATCACCCTATCTTACTCCCTGGTAATATTTGAACTTGGGGCAGTTTTTTAGCATTATAGCAGGCAATGCAGTCTCGTTTTTCCTGCTTTCTTGCAGCAAACATATTATTGAATACTTATTGAATACTGTATCCATTGTTGGAACAAATTTGTGTCCCAATGTGCTGTTCTTAATTTGTTCAAATCCCGTCTTTGTCTTTTATTCATTAATCTTACGTTGATTCTGGCTTCTTCTACTGACATGCTCTGTCCTGTTTGTGTGTTTTTACACATTGTCTTGGTGCATCTTACCTGAATGGTCACCGTCCCCTCCCCACTGCAGTCCGCGTTTTGGGGATATCCCAGCCAATGCTTACCCATTGACTCGGCCCCTATTATTTCTTCTGTTAACACATAATCATATATATCTGCTTTGACATGGATTATGTATTTAATTTCCCCATTATCACTATCTATTATCCCTCTGTTAGTGGCTAATGTGGTCATTGCCAAAGCGCATGTGTCTGATGTGTTTCGCGGGGTGACTGTGTGAGGATTAGCAGTGGTGGTTACTATAATTTCCCCCGTTGTTAACCCACAAAGGGTTAACACCATCATGCAGCTAATCCCGGCGTGGGCGGATATGTGAAAGTTTGTGGGTCACTCGGGCCTGGTACTTCCTCTTGCGGTGAAAGTGGTGACGGGCATGCATGTGACGGGCCATCTGATGAACGTGCCACACCGCCATCAGAACCCTGTGTGTGTTGCGAATGGTGCTCTTCAGGTGCTGGTGGGCCGTCTTGAGGCACCACCTGACTTGCAGGAGCACCTGCGTCAGTAAGAGGGTCACTGGGCCTGTCAGGCGTCTCAGCAGCATGTGAATACTCTGAGTCGCTGGATTGCAGTCTGTGCCGACGGGCTGACAAACGGGCTGACCTCCTCTGACCATGTGGTGACAGTGATTCAGAACTTGAGGAGGTCGGTGACGGACTGGAACTGGTGTCCTGAGGGAGGCTGTGCGCCGCCCTTTCACCATGCTCAGACCCCGACAGTTCTGGAAAGTGTCCAGGTGGGTCTGGTGGCCTATAGCGGGTGCAGTGATTCTTGTGGAACCAGAAGGGCTTACCTTCAAAGCAGTGGGAGTAGTGAGCACATCCTTAAAGGGTCCCTCCCTACGTGGTTCGTTCCACTGTCGCCTAAACACCCGTATGAACACCAGGTCACCAATTTGGACGTCACGAACGTCAAGGGGAATGTGTGTCTCGTCTTTGCCGTGGGCTTCTTTCACCTGTTGGAACACAAGTCTGTGGATTTGAGTTAATGCACGTAAATAATCTCCCAACTCACGTTCCAGCTGAGCCATGGCAGGCCCCTCCAGTGGTTTGTGGGAGAGGCATAGGACGCCCTGTAAGCATCTTATGAGGAGTTAGATGGGTTAGTCGATTAGTTTGGGAGCGCATTGCCATCAATGCCAGGGGAAGTGCATCTACCCATGTTAGTTTGCCATTGCAATCAGCCATGATTTTAGCTATTTTGGTTTTCAAGACACCATTGGCTCACTCCACAGACCCCTGAGACTGTGGGTGATAAACACATCCATACTTCTGCTTGATACCCAGGATTTTGAACATTTCCTGTATCACCTGTGAAACAAAATGCGGACCATTATCAGATGAGACGGTGTCTGGCATGCCAAACCTGGGAAACATAGAAATTTTGCTGCAGCCTTGTGATCAGCCTTGGAGGTGGGGCAGGCCTCGATCCACCTACTGAACCTGCAAACAACAACCAGCATGTATCTTTTACCTTGTACCCGGTCAATCATATCCACATAATCCATAACCAGATGTCGAAAAGGACCATCTGGCATGGGAATATGAGCCAAAGGCTGGGTAAACATTTTGCGGACATTGTACTTTGGACAGTGAGGACACATGGCAAGTTCTCTATCAACCATCAGTGTCATGTATGGCGACCACCACACAGCTTGCAGCTTTCTGATAACTTGGGCCCTAGAACAATGATCAGGTTCATACATCTTTTTAATAGCAATAGGCAGCAGAGATAGTGGCAAAACAAAATGCCCGCGGAAACCCCGCCACAACCCCAGATGGGGGTGTGAAGTTCGAACAGCTCCCCTTTGAACCCACAGGCGTTTTTCTGCTTCCGAGACCTTGTTTTGTGCTTCTATCAATGATGCTAGGTTTGTTATAGGTGCACAATCTTCTTCAAACAGAATTGGTCCCTGCACTACCTGGCCTGTCGCTTCTTTGGCTGCCTCGTCTGCCAAATTGTTGCCTACCGCAATGGGTGAGGTGTTGTTTTGATGCGCTGCACATTTAACTATGGCTAACGAGGTTGGAAGTTGTATAGCCTGTATTAGTTCGATCACTGCTTGTCCATGTGCCACAGGGGTGCCATCAGTACGCACAAACCCTCTTTGCTTCCAGATACTGGCGTTTACATGGCACACTCCATAGCCATATCCACTATCTGTGTAGATTGTTGCCCTTTTGTTAGCTGCTAATTTACAGGCTTCTGTCAGTGCTTTAATCTCAGCTAATTGGGCAGAACAAGGCTGGTCCAGACTCACTGATAGTAGTTTGGTGAAGGAGCCATCAGGATTAAGTTGGACGATTCCATACCCAGCCTTGTTCCCTGTTTCGCCCCTGACACTTGAGCCATCAACGAACAAGGTCAGGTCAGACGGAATAGGGTGATTGAATAAATCATCCCTGACATTCATGAAGGTGTCCGTCTCCTTGAGACAATCATGGGGCTCACCTTCTGTTGGCAATACCATTCTTGTGGCCGGGTTTATGGTAGTGCATCTCAGTACCGTCAAGTCAGGTCCTGAAAGCAGGATCTCATAACCCGTTCGTCGTGCTTGGGTTATCACAAAGCGTGGGCTTGTGAGCATTGCATGCAGCTGATGTGAAGTGTACAAGAATATTGGATGGCCCATAGTGATGACAGAGGCCTTCTTGTATGCAAAAGCGGCCGCTGCTAGCCCCTGGTAACAGGGTGGCAGCCCTTCTTCCACAACATCTAATTTTGTGCTGTAGTACGAAATTGGTTGTTTACCTGTTGGGGTTTCTTGCATCAATACTGCACATGCCTACCCTTGCTTTTCTGCCACATACAGATAGAATGGTTTGCCATAGTCTGGATTGGCTAGAGCTGGGGCAGTCTGGAGATCTTTTTCAGCAGCTGGAAAGCCCCTTCTGCCTCATCAGTCCATTGCAGCTGGGTCGACTGTTGTCCTTGTCCCGCTGCACGGATCAAAGCTCTCAATGGTGCCGTTTTGAGAGCATAATCACAAATCCAGGGCCTGCTGTAGCCTGCCATACCAAGGAAAGACAACATGTGACCAACAGTTTGAGGTTTAGGCATTTTACTGATGGCTTCAAGCTGGGACGGTGCAATTTGTCTTTTGTCCCCACTTAGCTGTCTGCCCAAATACTCAACCGTTGTTTGGCAGAACTGCAGCTTTTTCTTACTCACTTTGTGTCCTCCTTCCGCCAGAGCTGTCAATACAGCGATGGAATCTTTCTCGCACTGTTCTTTTGAGTCAGAGCAAATCAAAATGTCATCCACATACATTAAGGTGGTGGACTGTATGTCCAAATGACTGAGATCATGTGCAAGAACGCGATTGAAGATGGAGGGAGAGTGTACAAATCCTTGTGGCAAGCGAGTGTATGTGTATTGTTGACCCTTGAATGTGAATGCAAACAAATATTGGGAATCTGGATGCACTGGTACACTGAAGAATGCAGAGCACAGGTCTCACAGGTTCACCGTGAACCATTTTGTGCCTGGTGGTATGTTGGACAACAATGTGTGTGGATAAGGCACGATGGGCACTTCTTCTGCGATAATAGCATTGATTAGCCTTAAGTCATGCACTAGTCTGTATTCATCACCATTTGGTTTCTTTATGGGAAAGATGGGGGGAAAGATGCACTGTTCGTTTTTTATTAGGACCCCTGCCTCCACTAATCCTGTTATGATGGGATTTATACCGTCTATGACTTCCTGTCTGAGGGGATATTGCTTTTGATATGGCAATCTGATGCCTGATTTCAAGTGGAATCGTTGTGGTTCAGCCAATTTCCCTATCCCTACATCTGTCTTGTGTTGGGACCATACTTGGGATGGGACTTGTTCTAATAGTGTCAAGTGTTCTTCAGTTGTCACCATAAGCCCAACTCTGTCTCTGGATACCTTAACCCTTTCTGCTATTACCTCATCTGCATATGTGAAAGCGATTTTGAAAAATTGTCCATCTGCGGAGACACTAATCTGGTGGCAGTCTGTGGGAGTCCAATCTTTGATTTGCCTTGCAGCATGAACCATGGGGCCCAAGTCATGTGATTCATACTTGTCAGCAATCAAAAGAGTGACGTGAGCTGTGGAGTTGGGGACTTGAAACCAGTCACTGACATCTTTCCCTGCAGCTGCAGCTGCCCCTTGAGGTCCTACTATGATGTCTTCGTACTGGACAATCAGTGCTTTGTTGTTGATGTTTTCATCCCAACTTTTCTCATAGTCCTCGTGAACTTGGTCTTTGTCATAAAACATGGTGCAATGGAGTGGGAGTGTTGGCTCCTTAGCCATGTCATAGTGATTCATTACCAGTGGTCTCCATGCTTCCCATTCATGATGAAGAAAAGAGTCCGGTGTTGTCAGCTTCATCCAGAAAACATGGGCCTCTGGGTTGTTAGTTGGCATCTGTGGAGATCCTGTAGGAACAGACATGTTATCAGATTTATCAGACTGGTCGTCTGTCACCTCAAAATAGATACCATCAGGAGTACATTTGATTTTTGCATTAAGCTTACACAACACATCTCTTCCCAGGAGATTAATTGGTGTATCTGCTGAATATAAAAGAGAAGAATAAATGGTCTTTTCTCCTATCTTCAACGGAACCGGTTCAGTCATTGGTATTATTTGTGTTTTCCCAGAGAAACCTACTGTTTGAATCTTCGAAGCTGAGAGGGGAAGGCTGGCTCCGTCTTTTCCTATACAGGAGTATGTGGCTCCTGTGTCTATCATGAACTGGTGATGCTGGTTATATACAGTTACATCTATTGTGGGTTCAGCATGTGGGCTTTGTGTTAAAATTGGTAAAATCACCTCCCCTTCAGGTTTCTCTGGGCCTCCCTATTTGCCAATGTGCTGCTGGACCCATCCATGGTCCATTGTTCTGAGGATTCGGACCTGTTCCAGCGCTTGGGGGTCCTGGACCCAGTTGTTGGGGCTCTGGCCATGGGTTGATGGGGCAGTTCCTCTGCATGTGTCCCGTCTGTCCGCACCCCCAGCACTGCAATCTTGATTGGAATGAGGGTGCCGTTGAGGCTACCTGTGGCTGTGGTTGATATTGCCCGGGTGGGGGTCCCCCAGACGGTCCTTGGGGCCTCTTCCATCTACCTCGCATGGGAGGGCCACCACGTCCTCTTCCTGCTGCAGGCTGCTGGATGCCTCCCCTTTGGTTGAGGTGCACATGGATTGGAGGGATCTGCTGATTCTGGAATTGACCTGCAAGTGGAGCTGTGGGGAAAACATTAGGCACAGCAGATGTTTGTTGAACATGAGGTGATGACATGGTGGGTGTAATAACGGGTGCCTGCATTAGCCCTCCTTCTGTTGGTCCTCCCTCCACTGGAGCGGCCACACTTACAGCTTACAACTTACAGCCACTCCCTCTCCTTCTTCTGCTTTGCCAATTCACCTATTTGTAGCTGAGTCAGTTTATTAGCCAGACTCTTACTCTGATCGTCCAAGGCCTGTTTCTCAGCCCTGTGTGCCTTCACATAGTGTATTATATGCTCAGAGAAAAGAGCATATAATGGCTCAAATCAAAATAAAAATGATGGTGTGGCCATTCTAATTGAAAATCTGCATGTTCTGGTGAAAGGTAGCACAGTGGTGAGAGACGGACGGGCACTTTTAGCACACTTGAATTTTATGGGGCAAGACTTTAACCTCTTAAATATTTATGGTTTCAATGGAAAAAATGATAGTTGTAGGAGGGGATTTTAACTGTATCTTGAGCAGGAAAGATAGAAAAAGAGCAGGGGGAGATTTTAAAGTGGATAAGACTTCGATTTTACTTCAGGGCATATGCAGGGATTTTAAGCTTACTGTCTGTTTTAAAACCATGCATCCCAGAGAGGAGGGCTTCACCTGGTTTAGTCATGATGGCACCAGAGCCTCTCGCATAGATTATTTCTTTACTAGAGATTGCCCACCCACTGATGTTAGATTAACCCCTGTTTTCTTTTCAGACCACCTTATGCTCTCCTGCACCCTTTCACCCCCTTCTGGTGTGACGGTAGGAAGTGGTCTGTGGAAACTCAACTGTTCCCTGTTGGAGGATGAAATCATAGTCAGTCAGTACAGGGAATGTTATAAAGAGTGGCAGACCCTTCAAGACCTCTACGAAACACATGCAAAATGGTGGGAAATGGTGAAGGAAACTACCCAGACTTTTTTTAAACAGCAAGGTAAACGTAAAAAAAGGAAAGAGAATAGATGTATGATGGGACTACAGAAACGCTTACAGCGCTACTTTAAACTAAATCAGTGTGGCATAGACTTTAATGAAGAAATCAAAGATGTCAAAAAGGAAATGTCAGTTTTAGCAGAAATAAAGAGTAAAGGAATTTTTGTAAGAAGCAGGGAGCAGGAAATTGAGGAAGGTGAAAAATGCACACGGTACTTTTTTAAGAAAGTTATAAATAAAAAGGAGTGTATTCAAAATCTAAAAAGAGAAGATGGGTTTTTAACAAAATCCACACAAGAGATGATTGAAACTGTACATACCTTTTATAGTAACATGTACAAAGAGAAACCAGTGTACTTGGAAACATCGGCAGAAATTTTAAAATTCGTTGACAAAACCGTAAAAGAGAATGCACACTTGACACAGGATTTTACTGCTTTAGAGTTAAAAATGCCTAACAGGTTTTAAGAGAAGTCGAGCTCCGGGTTTAGACGGGCTTCCTGCAGAATTCTATCTGACCTTTTTGGGACCTTTTATCATCAGACATTTTAGATGTTTTTAAAGATTTTGAAAAACTCGACCGACTGCCTGACAGTTTTAGAGTGGGAATAGTGACTCTACTTTATAAAAAAAAGGATAAGACTGACCTAAAGAATTGGAGGCCCATCACACTTTTAAACTTTGACTGTAAACCTTTTAGCAAGGTTTTAGCGACACGGATGTCCTCTGTTTTAGAGGAGGTAATTCACCCAGACCAGGCTTGTGCCATCTCAGGGAGACAACTCACCGACAGCCTCGTACTGATTCGAGACATCATTGATTACGCTAGAGACAGAAACAACCGGCTTGTCATCTTAAATTTAGACTTTGAAAAAGCTTTTGATCGGGTCTCGCATCAATATCTCTTTCAGGTGTTGCAGCCATCGAATAGGGCCCGATTGTTCCTACTTGGTGAGCTTTGCTTGGTTGAGACGCTTGCTCCCCCCCCCTTGCTCCTCGGCTGACCAAGTAGGAACAATCGGGCCCTATTCGATGGCTGCCTTGTCTTTTACTCTGTGCAAAAGACAAGGCAGCCACAAACACCACGGGAACACCGTATTGAGGCTTTGTTCTGACCGCTCATTCGGTGTCGCGTTTCTTTCAAGCAATTCTCCCGGTTAGCCCGCACTCGGCTCGCTCCAAGAGCCGTGTTAAAGTCTACTTCGCATTCACACTCTTTTCTCAGCAGACTAAAAGAAAGTTTAATCTTGGACTCGCTGAAACTTCCATCCTGCACTGCTGTTTGCTTTTTCACAAGAGCAGAGAAGAGCGCACCGTTCCCAGCGGCACTGCAGTACCGGGTCGATGCTTGGAGTGAACGGAGCAAGCTCCTTTTTCAACTCCTATTGCTAAAAATCCATTTAATATGTAGTCCTCGTATAGAGGACATATCAGATATTAAACTGATAAGAACAGATACTACACTTGATCTTAGCCAAAAGGCCGAGAAGCGATAACTGTCCACTGGTTCACGTACGAGGGCCCTTCCTGGCACAATGTGCACTTGTAGCGGTGTTCTTTTTATGGCCATAGGTGGCCAGAGTGTCACTTTGCACCTCCGCCCACCCGCTGCACTGAGCACTCTTCAGCCCTTTTAAATGGTATAACTTTGCACTCCCGCACGCTCCAGCAAGCACCATTCAAGCAACAACTTTGCACTCCAGCTTCGAACATCGGCACAGTCGCAACATGTAAGGCGACTCTACTCAGAGAAGTCACTCTGCACAGTAACAAGATTTCTTTTGCACAGACAGAAAGGGCTTCACCCGCAAAGGTAAAGCCTGCCAAAAATAGACACAACTCATTAGTGCTGCTCTCCACGGAAGTCTTTAGTAAAAGGCGAAAGACTTGTACGTTATGAAGAGAAACCAGAGTACGATTATCTGTCACTGCGGGAGCAGGGCATCAGGTTAGTTGGCATAGCCACCTTCTCCATGGTGAGCTTTGCTTGGTTGAGACGCTTGCTCCCCCCCCTTGCTCCTCGGCTGACCAAGTAGGAACAATCGGGCCCTATTCGATGGCTGCCTTGTCTTTTACTCTGTGCAAAAGACAAGGCAGCAACAAAAACACCACGGGAACACCGTATTGAGGCTTTGTTCTGACCGCTAATTCGGTGTCGCGCTTCTTTCAAGCAATTCTCCCGGTTAGCCCACACTCGGCTCGTTCCCACAGCCGTGTTAAAGTCTAGTTCGCATTCACTCTCTTTTCTCAGCAGACTCTTGGGATTTTATCTATAAAATGAATTCCTTCACTCAAACTATGTTAAAACTGCTTTCTCCTTCATATTTACCATGTCTAGAAAGATTTAAACAAAAAAAACAACGTTGTACTTTGCAGTAAAAGAAAGAGCAAATCTAAAGTTTCAGGAATCCGAGAATAAGCTTACTTTCATGAGTTCTTCACGATTTCGGATTTTGCTTTAAAATTAATTCCTTCACTCAAACTAAATTAAAACTGCTAAACCGCTAATCTGTTACATGTAAGGCAGATGTCAAATTCACCGAAATAGGATCTAAGGGTATTCGGCCAATCGAGCTGTAGCAGCTTTGGTAAAAGAGTATAAGTTGAACAGTTTGTGAATAAAGGTGTGCGCACACATAGTGAGCTGTAGGAAAATAGGCAGGGAGCAATGCCGGCTGGGGTATATATTCTTGTATGTTGTCTGACTGTTTGATTTGAATGTGTTGTGTAAGTGTCCTGTTGAATGTTACATGTTTGGGCTTTGACACGCTTCACTGTGGTTGTTAACTGTGTGGTGTGTCCTGAAATGTTATATGTTTGGGCTGTGTGACATGCTTAATGCTTGTCAGTAGCTACCCACTTATTCATATATAGCAACTGACAACATAAGAAGTTCGGACATACTTTGATAGTAGTTGTAGAAGTATCCTTATTGATAATAGATAAACTAATTCATAGTGATAGAACAGTAGATGAACAGGTGCCTGCACATGTCTCACGAAAATAAAATGGGTGTATGATTGCTGACGGCAGAGCAATACTGCCAAACTTATCAGTTCTTGTGGCAAACTTGATTCAGTGTCTTGACGTGTATACGCTGTTTCGCTGACTTGATTGTCACAAGAAACAAAGTGTGTTTGATAAGATCCGACCATTTTATTACGGGAGGATCAGTATGTATGGATTCTGATGTACTGATAAACCCATTCGTATCTTAAGCATAATCTAATACGTGAGACAACGCCCTGGCACACAATCAAAAAAAAAAGAGAGAGCGGTTTTGTGTCCCCACAGTCCATAATGTAGAAAAGAGAGAAAAAAGCCTTTCTGATTTGGTGTGTGTGCTCACAGTGCAGAGTGTAGATAAAAGAGAGAAAAGAAAGCCGTTTTGGTGTCACGGGTGTTGTGACTTACACACACACATTTCTGAATTGAGAAAGGAAATTATTTTAGAGGAAGCACTAGAGTTTAGATCCCACATTTGTTGATAGGCATTCATTTATTTCTTCACTTCTGATGAAGTTTCAACAATAAACAGCAAACTTTGTATTATGAGAAAGAACCAGACTCATTCTTCAGGAATCCGAAAATAAGCTCTATTTTACGAGTTATGCACGAATTCGGATTCCCCTATAAAACTAATTCCTTAACTCAAACCAAGTTAAGACTGCTTTGTCCTTCATATTTATTCATGTCTAATCAAGTTTCAACGATAAACAACGTTGTACTTTGTAGAATGAGAAAGAACTTCTTCAGCAATAAGCATCTCTCGACATATGACGAAATACAGATTTTGCTATAAAATTAATTCCTTCTATCAGCCTGACTTAAAACTGTTTGTCCTCCTTATCTATCCACTTCAAATCAAGTTTCAACAATTAAAAAAATGTTGTAGTTTGAAAAAGAACATCTTAATCTTCAGCAATCAGTATAAAAAGAGGGTAAGAAAAGGTGCAAATGCCAACCATACATCACTAAAAGGTGGAGCGGAAGTATTCAGCTGCAAGTAGGTGTGAATGTCCGACCATAATTTGTAAAAAGCGGGTAAGAAAAGGTTCGAATGCCCGACTATATATTAACAAAAGCGGGAGGAGAGGTCTTCGGGTGAGAGTGGGTGAGAATGTCCAACCATAATCTATAAAATGCGGTGAAAAAAAAGGTGTGAATGCCCCATAGAACACTAAAAGGTGGAGCGGAAGTGTTCGGCTGCAAGAAGGTGTGAATGTCCGACTATATTTGGTGAAAAGCAGGTGAAGCAAGGTCTGAATGCCTAACGTTACATCATCAAAAGCGAGATCAGAGGTGTTTGGCTGCAAGAAGGCAATAGTTTGCCAAAAGCGGGTAAGGTGCGAATGACCGACTAAATAGTGTGGTGTGAATATCCCACCATACAAGTATGGTGGAGAGGAAGCTGTGAATGGCCAACCATAGTAAAAAGCAGGTGAGAAAATGTTCGAATGTCAAACCATACATGATCAAAAAAGGGAGAGGAGGTGTTTGGCTGCGACAAGGTGTGAATGTCCACCCATAATTAATGAAAAGCGGGCAACTAGTAGGTTCGAAAGCCCAACCATACATCATCAAAAGCAGGAGTGGATGTGTTCGGCTACAAGAAGGTTTAAATATCCGACCATAGTTTGTAAAAAGCAGGTAAGAAAAGGTTGAAATACCCGACTGTACACAATCAATAGCGGGAGCGGAGTTGTTCGGCTACTAAAAGGTGTGAAAGTCCGACCATGGTTTGTAAAAAGCGGGTAAGAAAAGGTGCGAATGCCCGACAATGTATGATCAAAAGAGGGAGCGGAGGTGTTCAGCTGCAAGGTCTGAATGTCCATCAATAATTGCTAGAAAACATGAAAGAAAATTTTCGAATATCAAACCGCACATGATCATAAGCGGGAGAGGAGTTGTTCAGCTGCAAGAAGGTGTGAATGTCCATCCATAATTACTGAAAAATGGGTAAGAAAAGGTGCGAATGCCCAACCATACATCATCAAAAGAGGGAGCGGAGGTGTTCCGCTGTAAGACGGTGTGAATGTCCGACCATAGTTGGTAAAAAGCGGGTAACAAAGGTTAGAATACCCGACTGTACACAATCAAAAGGTGGAACAGAGGTGTTCAGCTGCAAGAAGGTCTGAATGTCCACCAATAATTACTGAAAAATGGTTATGAAAAGGTGCGAATGCGGGTGTAAAAATGCGGGTGTAAAAAGCGGGTAAGAAAAGGTTCGAATGCCCGACTATATATTAACAAAAGCGGGAGGAGAGGTCTTCGGGTGAGAGTGGGTGAGAATGTCCAACCATAATCTATACCCAACCATACATCATCAAAAGCAGGAGTGGATGTGTTCGGCTACAAGAAGGTTTGAATGTCCGACCATAGTTTGTAAAAGGCGGGTAAGAAAAGGTTAAAATACCCGACTGTACACAATCAAAAGAGGGAGCGGAGTTGTTCAGCTAAGAGAAGGTGTGAAAGTCCGACCATGGTTTGTAAAAAGCGGGTAAGAAAAGGTTCGTATGCCCGAATATACACCATCAAAAGCGGAAGCGGAGGTGTTCGGCTGCAAGAAGGTGTGAACGTCCGACCAAAGTTTGTAAAAAGCAGTTAAGAAAAGGTTCGGATATCTAACCAAACACAATCAAAAGTGGGAGCAGAGCTGTTCGACTGCAAGTAGGTGTGAATGTCAGATCATAATTTGCAAAAAGCTGATGAGAAAGGGTGAGAATGCCCGACTATACACCATCAAATGCGGTAGCGGAGTTGTTCAGCTGCAAGAAGGTGTGAATGTCCACCCATAATCCCTGAAAAATGGGTAAAAAAAAGGTGCGAATGCCCAACCATACATCATCAAAAGCAGGAGTGGATGTGTTCGGCTACAAGAAGGTGTGAACGTCCAACCAAAGTTTGTAAAAAGCAGTTAAGAAAAGGTTCGAATATCCAACCAAACATAATCAAAAGCGGGAGCAGAGCTGTTCGACTGCAAGTAGGTGTGAATGTCAGATCATAATTTGCAAAAAACTGATGAGAAAGGGTGAGAATGCCCGACTATACACCATCAAATGCGGGAGCGGAGTTGTTTGGCTGTGAGTAGGTGTGAATCTCCAACCATAATTGCTGAAAAATGTGTTAGAAAAGGTAAGAATGCCGGACCATACATCATCAAAAGCGGCAGAGGTGGTGTTCGGCTGCAAAAAGGTGTGAATGTCCAGCCATAATTACTCACAAACGGGTAAGAAAAGGTAGTATTGCCAGACCATACATGATTAAAACTGCTTTGTCCTTCCATATTTATCAATGTTGAGATAGATTTAAACAAAAAAAAAACAAGTTGTACTTTGCAATTTAAGAAAGGGCAACACTGAAGGATCAGGAATCCGAGAATAAGCTTTTCATGAGTTCTACATATGTTGGGATTTTGTTTTAAAATGAATTCCTTCACTCAAACTATGTTAAAACTGCTTTGTCCTTCATATGTACCCATTTCTACACATATTTCAAGCATAAACTTCCTCATATTACCCTGAATGAGAAAGAACCACACTTGTAATTAAGCCATACGCCCCTTTTGAGGAGTTCTGCATGATTTGGGATTTTATCTATAAAATGAATTCCTTCACTCAAAGTATGTTAAAATGGCTTTTACCTTCATATGTATCAATGTCTAGATAGATTTAAACAAAAAAAACAACGTTGTACTTTGCAGTAAAAGAAAGAGCAAATCAAAAGTTTTAGGAATCCGAGAATAAGCTTATTTTCATGAGTTCTGCACGATTTCGGATTTTACTATAAATGAATTCCCTCACTCAAACTATGTTAAAACTGCTTTTAACTTCATATTTATCAATGTCTAGATCGACTTCAACAAAGAACAAATTGTATTTTGCAGTAGAAGAAAGAGCAACACTGAAGGATCAGGAATCCGAGAATAAGCTTCTTTTCATACGTCCATCCATCCATCCATTATCTGCCGCTTATCCGGGGGTCGGGTCGCGGGGGCAGCAGCTTGAGCAGAGAAACCCAGACGTCTCTGTCCCCGGCCACTTCCTCCAGCTCTTCCGGGGGGACCCCGAGGCGTTCCCAGGCCAACCGAGAGACATAGTCGGAAATCTTTCTAGACATGGTAATATGAAGGACAAATCAGTTTTAACATAGTTTGAGTGAAGGAATGCATTTTATAAGCAAAATCCCAAATCATGCAGAACTCATAAAAAGCTTTTTCTCGCTTTTCACTGCTTTTTACAAACTTTGGTCGGACGTTCGCACCTTCTTGCAGCCGAACCCCTCCGCTTCCGCTTTTGATGGTGTATATTCGGGCATTCGAACCTTTTCTTACCCGCATTTTACAAATCTTGGTTGGACTTTCACACCTTCTTGCAGCCGAACACCACCTCTCCCGCTTTTGATGATGTATGGTCCAGGATTCTTACCTTTTCTAACACATTTTTCAGCAATTATGGTCGGAGATTCACACCTACTCACAGCCAAACAACTCCGTTCCTGCATTTGATGGTGTATAGTCGGGCATTCTCACCCTTTCTCATCAGCTTTTTGCAAATTATGAACTGACATTCACACCTACTTGCAGTCGAACAGCTCTGCTCCCGCTTTTGATTATGTTTGGTTGGATATTCAAACATTTTCTTAACTGCTTTTTACCAACTTTGGTTGGACGTTCACACCTTCTTGCAGCCAAACACATCCATTCCTGCTTTTGATGATGTATGGTTGGGCATTCGCACCTTTTTCTTTACCCATTTTTCAAGAATTATGTGTGGACATTCACACCTTGCAGCTGAACACCTCCTCTCCCACTTATGATCATGTGCGGTTTGATTTTCGAAAATTTTCTTTCATGTTTTCTAGCAATTATTGATGGACATTTAGACCTTCTTGCAGCTGAACACCTCCACTCCTGCTTTTGATCATACATTGTCAGGCATTCGCACCTTGTCTTACTCGCTTTTTACAAACTTTAGTCGAACATTCACACCTTTTTGCAGCCAAAAACCACCTCTCCCGCTTTTGATAATGTATGGTCCGGCATTCTTACCTTTTCTAACACATTTTTCAGCAATCATGGTCGGACATTCACACCTACTCAGAGCCGAACACCTCCGCTCCCGCATTTGATGGTGTATAGTCGGGCATTCTCAACCTTTCTCATCAGCTTTTTGCAAATTATGATCTGACATTCACACCTGCTTTTGATAATGTACGGTTGGGCATTCACACCTTTTTTTACCCATTTTTCAGGAATTATGGGTGGACATTCACACCTTCTTGCAGCTGAACACCTCCTCTCCCGCTTATGATCATGTGCGGTTTGATATTCAAAAATTTTCTTTCATGTTTTAAAGCAATTATCGATGGACATTCAGACCTTCTTGCAGCTGAACCCCTCTTTTCCCTCTTTTGATGGTGTATAGTCGGGCTTTCGAGCCTTTTCTTCCCGGTTTTTACAAATTATGGTTGGACATTCATACCTTCTTGCAGCCGAACACCTCCGCTCCCTCTTTTGATCATACATTGTCGGGCATTCGCACCTTGTCTTACCCGCTTTTTACAAACTTTAGTCGGACATTCACACCTTCTTGCAGCTGAACCACCTCCGCTCCCTGTTTTGATCATGTATGGTCTGGCAATACTACCTTTTCCTACGCGTTTGTGAGTAATTATGGCTGGACATTCACACCTACTTGCAGTCGAACAGCTCTGCTCCCGCTTTTGATTATGTTTGGTTGGATATTCGAACCTTTTCTTAACTGCTTTTTACAAACTTTGGTCGGACGTTCACACCTTCTTGCAGCCGAACACCTCCGCTTCCGCTTTTGATGGTATATATTCGGGCATTCGAACATTTTCTTACCAGCTTTTTACAAACCATGGTCGGACTTTCACACCTTCTTGTGGCCGAACAACTCCGCTCCCGCTATTGATTGTGCAAAGTCGGGTATTTTAACCTTTTCTTACCCGCTTTTTACCAACTATGGTCGGACATTCACACCGTCTTACAGCGGAACACCTCCGCTCCCGCTTTTGATGGTGTATAGTCGGGCATTCAAACCTTTTCTTACGCGCTTTTTATAAACTCTGGTAGGACATTCAAACCTTCTTGTAGCCGAAAACCTCCGCTCCCTCTTTTGATCATACATTGTCGGGCATTCGCACCTTTTCTTACCCGCTTTTTACAAACCATGGTCAGACTTTCACACCTTCTTGTAGCCGAACACATCCGCTCCCGCTATTGATTGTGTACAGTCGGGTATTTTAACCTTTTCTTACCCGCTTTTTACCAACTATGGTTGGACATTCACACCTTCTTACAGCGGAACACCTCAGCTCCCTCTTTTGATGGTGTATGTTCGGGCATTCGAACTTTTTCTTACCCGCTTTTTACAAACTATGCTTGGACATTCAAACCTTCTTGTAGCCGAACACATCCACTCCTGCTTTTGATGATGTATGGTTGGGCATTAAAACCTAGTTGTTGCCCGCTTTTCATTAATTATGGGTGGACATTCAAATCTTGTCGCAGCCAAACACCTCCGCTCCCTGTTTTGATCATGTATGGTTGGACATTTGCACCTTTTCTCACCCGCTTTTTTCAAACTATGGTGGGATATTCACACCTACTTGCATTCGAAGACCTCCGCCCCCACTTTTGTTGATATTTAGTCGGTCATTCGCACCTTACCCTTTTTGGAAAACTATGGCCTTCTTGCAGCCAAACACCTCTGATCTCGCTTTTGATGATGTAAGGTTGGGCATTCGCACCTTTTTTTTACCCATTTGCCAGGAATTATGTGTGGACATTCACACCTTCTTGCAGCTGAACACCTCCTCTCCAACTTATGATCATGTGCGGTTTGATTTTCGAAATTTTTCTTTCATGTTTTCTAGCAATTATTGATGGACATTTAGACCTTCTTGCAGCTGAATACCTCCACTCCTGCTTTTGATCATACATTGTCAGCCATTCGCACCTTGTCTTACCCGCTTTTTACAAACTTTAGTAAAAAATTCAAACCTTTTTGCAGCCGAAAACCACCTCTCCCGCTTTTGATGATGTATGGTCTGGCATTCTTACCTTTTCTAACACATTTTTCAGCAATTATGGTCGGACATTCACACCTACTCAGAGCCGAACACCTCCACTCCCGCATTTGATCGTGTATAGTCGGGCATTCTCACCCTTTCTCATCAGCTTTTTGCAAATTATGATCTGACATTCACACCTGCTTTTGATAATGTACGGTTGGGCATTCGCACCTTTTTTTACCCATTTTTCAGGAATTATAGGTGGACATTCACACCTTCTTGCAGCTGAACACCTCCTCTCCCGCTTATGATCATGTGCGGTTTGATATTCGAAAATTTTCTTTCATGTTTTAAAGCAATTATTGATGGACATTCAGACCTTCTTGAAGCTGAACCCCTCTTTTCCCTCTTTTGATGGTGTATAGTCGGGCTTTCGATCCTTTTCTTCCCGGTTTTTACAAATTATGGTTGGACATTCAGACCTTCTTGCAGCTGAACCACCTCCGCTCCATGTTTTGATCATGTATGGTCTGGCAATACTACCTTTTCTTACCCGTTTGTGAGTAATTATGGCTGGACATTCACACCTTCTTGCAGCCGAACACCACCTCTCTCGCTTTTGATGATGTATGGACCGGCATTCTTACCTTTTCTAAAACTATTTTGAGCAATTATGGTCGGAGATTCACACCTACTCACAGCCGAACAACTCCGCTACCGCATTTGATGGTGTATAGTCGGGCATTCTCACCCTTTCTCATCAGCTTTTTGCAAATTATGATCTGACATTCACACCTACTTGCAGTCGAACAGCTCTGCTCCCGCTTTTGATTATGTTTGATTCTATATTCGAACCTTTTCTTAACTGCTTTTTACAAACTTTGGTCGGACGTTCACACCTTCTTGCAGCCGAACAACTCCGCTTCCGCTTTTGATGGTATATATTCGGGCATACGAACCTTTTCTTACCCGCTTTTTACAAACCATTGTCGGACTTTCACACCCTCTCTTAGCTGAACAACTCCTCTCCCTCTTTTGATTGTGTACAGTCAGGTATTTTAACCTTTTCTTGCCAGCTTTTTTACAGACTATGGTCAGACATTCACACCTTCTTACAGCGGAACACCTTCGCTCCCTCTTTTGATGGTGTATATTAGGGCATTCAAACCTTTTCTTACCCGCTTTTTACAAACTATGGTCGTACATTCAAACCTTCTCGTAGCCGAACACATCCACTCTTGCTTTTGATGATGTGTGGTTGGGCAATCGCACCTTTTCTTTACCATTTTTCAGTAATTATTGGTGGACATTCAGACCTTCTTCCAGCTGAACACCTCCACTCCCGCTTTTGATGGTGTATAGTCGGATTTTCGAGCCTTTTCTTCCCCGGTTTTTACAAATTATGTTTGGACATTCAGACCTTGCAGCCAAAAACCTCCTTTCCCTCTTTTGATTATACATTGTCGGGCATTCGCACCTTGTCTTACCCGCTTTTTACAAACTTTAGTCAGAAATTCACACCTTGCAGCTGAACCACCTCCGCTCCCTGTTTTGATCATGTATGGTCTGGCAATACTACCTTTTCTTACCCGTTTGTGAGTAATTATGGCTGGACATTCACACCTTCTTGCAGCCGAACACCACCTCTCCCGCTTTTGATGATGTATGGACCGCCATTCTTACCTTTTCTAACACATTTTTCAGCAATTATGGTCGGAGATTCCCACCTACTCACAGCCGAACAACTCCGCTACCGCATTTGATGGTGTATAGTCGGGCATTCTCACCCTTTCTCATCAGCTTTTTGCAAATTATGATCTGACATTCACACCTACTTGCAGTCGAACAGCTCTGCTCCCACTTTTGATTGTGTTTGGTTAGATATCCGAACCTTTTCTTAACTGCTTTTTACAAACTTTTGTCGGACGTTCACACCTTCTTGCAGCCGAACACCTCCGCTTCCGCTTTTGATGGTGTATATTCGGGCATACGAACCTTTTCTTACCCGCTTTTTACAAACCATGGTCGGACTTTCACACCTTCTCTTAGCTGAACAACTCCGCTCCCTCTTTTGATTGTGTACAGTCGGGTATTTTAACCTTTTCTTACCCGCCTTATACAAACTATGGTCGGACATTCAAACCTTCTTGTAGCCGAACACATCCACTCCTGCTTTTGATGATGTATGGTCCGGCATTCTAATCTTTTCTAACACATTTTTCAGCAATTATGGTCGGAGATTCACACCTACTCACAGCCGATCACTTCCGCTCCCGCATTTGATGGTGTATAGTCGGGCATTCTCACCCTTTCTCATCAGTTTTTTGCAAATTATGATCTGACATTCACACCTACTTGCAGTCAAACAGCTCTGCTCCCGCTTTTGATTGTGTTTGGTTAGATATTCGAACCTTTTCTTAACTGCTTTTAACAAACTTTGGTAGGACGTTCAAACCTTGCAGCCGAACACCTCCGCTCCCGCTATTGATTGTGTACAGTCGGGTCTTTTAACCTTTTCTTACCCGCTTTTTACCAACTATGGTGGGGCATTCACACCTTCTTGCAGCTGAACACCTCCTCTCCCGCTTATGATCATGTGCGGTTTGATATTCGAAAATTTTCTTTCATGTTTTCTAGCAATTATTGATGGACATTCAGACCTTCTTGCAGCTGAACACCTCCGCTCCCGCTTTTGATGGTGTATAGTCGGGCTTTCGAGCCTTTTCTTCCCTGGTTTTTACAAATTATGGTTGGACATTCAGACCTTCTTGCAGCGGAAAACCTCCGCTCCCTCTTTTGATCATACATTGTCGGGCATTAGCACCTTTTCTTACCCGCTTTTTAGAAACCATGGTCAGACTTTCACACCTTTTAGTAGCCAAACAACTCCGCTCCCGCTATTGATTGTGTACAGTCGGGTATTTTAACCTTTTCTTACCCGCTTTTTACCAACTATGGTCGGACATTCACACCTTCTTACAGCGGAACACCTCCGCTCCCTCTTTTGATGGTGTATGTTCAGGCATTCACACCTTTTCTTACCCGCTTTTTATAAACTATGGTCGTATATTCACACCTTCTTGCAGCCGAACACCTCCTCTCCCGCTTATGATCATGTGCGGTTTGATATTCGAAAATTTTCTTTCATGTTTTCTAGCAATTATTGATGGACATTCAGACCTTCTTGCAGCTGAACACCTCCGCTCCCGCTTTTGATGGTGTATAGTCGGGCTTTCGAGCCTTTTCTTCCCTGGTTTTTACAAATTATGGTTGGACATTCAGACCTTCTTGCAGCGGAAAACCTCCGCTCCCTCTTTTGATCATACATTGTCGGGCATTCGCACCTTTTCTTAACCGCTTTTTAGAAACCATGGTCACACTTTCACACCTTTTAGTAGCCGAACAACTCCGCTCCCGCTATTGATTGTGTACAGTCGGGTATTTTAACATTTTCTTACCCGCTTTTTACCAACTATGGTCGGACATTCACACCTTCTTACAGCGGAACACCTCCGCTCCCTCTTTTGATGGTGTATGTTCAGGCATTCGAACCTTTTCTTACCCGCTTTTTACAAACTATGGTCAGATATTCAAACCTTCTTGCAGCCGAACACATCCACTCCTGCTTTTGATGATGTATGGTTGGGCATTCGAACCTACTTGTTGCCCGCTTTTCATTAATCATGGGTGGACATTCACACCTTGTCGCAGCCAAACACCTCCGCTCCCTTTTTTGATCATGTATGGTTTGACATTCGCACATTTTCTCACCCGCTTTTTACTATGGTCGGCCATTCACAGCTTCCTCTCCACCATACTTGTATGGTGGGATATTCACACCCACTTGCATCCAAAGACCTCCGCCCCCACTTTTGTTGATATTTAGTCGGTCATTCGCACCTTACCCGCTTTTGGCAAACTATGGCCTTCTTGCAGCCAAACACCTCTGATCTCGCTTTTGATGATGTAAGGTTGGGCTTTCAGACCTTGCTTCACCTGCTTTTCACCAAATATAGTCGGACATTCACACCTTCTTGCAGCCGAACACTTCCGCTCCACCTTTTAGTGTTCTATGGGGCATTCACACCTTTTTTTATCACCGTATTTTATAGATTATGGTTGGAAATTCTCACCCACTCTCATCCGAAGACCTCTCCTCCCGCTTTTGTTAATATATAGTCGGGCATTCGAACCTTTTCTTACCCGCTTTTTACAAATTATGGTCGGACATTCACACCTACTTGTAGCCGAATACTTCCGCTCCACCTTTTAGTGATGTATGGTTGGTATTTGCACCTTTTCTTTCCCTCTTTTTATACTGATTGCTGAAGATTAAGTTGTTCTTTCTCAAACTACAAAATTTTTTTAATGGTTAAAACTTTATTTGAAGTGGATAAATAAGGAGGACAAACAGTTTTAAGCCATGCTGATAGAAGGAATAAATTTTATAGCAAAATCTGTACTTCGTCATATGTCGAGAGATGCTTATTGCTGAAGAAGTTCTTTCTCATTCTACAAAGTACAACGTTGTCTATCGTCCAAACTTGATTAGACATGAATAAATATGAAGGACAAAGCAGTCTTAACTTCGTTTGAGTTAAGAAATTCGTTTTATAGGAGAATCCGAATTCGTGCATAACTCGTAAAATAGAGCTTATTTTCGATTATGCTTAAGATACGAATGGGTTTATCAGTCACATCAGAATCCATACATACTGATCATCCCGTAATAAAATGGTCGGATCTTATCAAACACACTTTGTTTCTTGTGACAATCAAGTCAGCGAAACAGCGTATACACGTCAAGACACCGAATCAAGTTTGCCACAAGAACTCATAAGTTTGGCAGTATTGCTCTGCCGTCAGCAATCATACACCCATTTTATTTTCGTGAGACATGTGCAGGCACCTGTTCATCTACTGTTCTATCACTATGAATTAGTTTATCTATTATCAATAAGGATACATCTACAACTACTATCAAAGTATGTCCGGACTTCTTATGTTGTCAGTTGCTATATATGAATAAGTGGGTAGCTACTGACAAGCATTAAGCATGTCACACAGCCCAAACATATAACATTTCAGGACACACCACACAGTTAACAACCACAGTGAAGCGTGTCAAAGCCCAAACATGTATAATTCAACAGGACACTTACACAACACATTCAAATCAAACAGTCAGACAACATACAAGAACATATACCCCAGCCGGCATTGCTCCCTGCCTATTTTCCTACAGCTCACTATGTGTGAGATGACCTTTATTCACAAACTCTTCAACTGATACTCTTTTACCGAAGCTGCTATAGCTCAATTGGCCGAATACCCTTAGATCCTATTTCGGTGAATTTGACATCTGCCTTACATGTAACAGATTAGAGGTTTAGCAGTTTTAATTTAGTTTGAGTGAAGGAATTCATTTTATAGCAAAATCCAAAATCGTGAAGAACTCATGAAAGTAAGCTTATTCTCGGATTCCTGAAACTTTAGATTTGCTCTTTATTTTACAGTCTTTTGCCTTTTACTAAAGACTTCCGTGGAGAGCAGCACTAATGAGTTGTTTCTATTTTTGGCAGGCTTTACCTTTGCGGGTGAAGCCCTTTCTGTCTGTGCAAAAGAAATCTTGTTACTGTGCAGAGTGACTTCTCTGAGTAGAGTCGCCTTACTTGTTGCGACTGTGCCGATGTTTGAAGCTGGAGTGCAAAGTTGTTGCTTGAATGGTGCTCGCTGGAGCGTGCGGGAGTGCAAAGTTATACCATTTAAAAGGGCTGAAGAGTGCTCAGTACAGCCCCAAAATATTGAGCATAAAATAAGTCTTTATGCTGATGATGTATTACTTTTCCCCCTTGCTCCTCGGCTGACCAAGTAGGAACAATCGGGCCCTATTCGATGGCTGCCTTGTCTTTTACTCTGTGCAAAAGACAAGGCAGCAACAAAAACACCACTGGAACACCGTATTGAGGCTTTGTTCTGACTGCTCATTCGGTGTCACGTTTCTTTCAAGCAATTCTCCCGGTTAGCCCATACTCGGCTCGCTCCCAGAGCCGTGTTAAAGTCTACTTCGCATTCAATACAAAATTCTTCATAGAACACACTATACAGGACAAAGGATGTTCAGGATGGGTCTAACACACTCAAACATCTGCTCACATTTCACAGATAACACACCTGATGATTATGCACACGCTTTGTGGTTTTGTGCGCCTGTCCAGAAGTTCTGGTTTGAAGTCTGTACGGACCTATCAACATGGCTAAAGTGTAGCATTCCTGCATGCCCCACACTGTGCATACTGGGTGACTTAGACGACATCAACATGGAAATTAACTCAGCACACATGGTCCTCACAGTGTTATGTATCGCAAAGAAAACTATTCTCATGAACTGGAAAGCGAAGAACAATCTGTGTATTAACCAGTTTAGATATGTTCTTTTAGATTATATTAGCATGGAAACAATGTCTGCCTCCTCAAAACATCAATTGGCTGAATTTCATTCTCTCTGGCCCCCGCTGATTAGCTTTATCACATAGTGGTGGTGGTGGGTTGCTGTCCCGTCGCTCTGGGCGGTTGGGTGTTTGCTGGGGGGGGGGGGCTGTGTGGCTTCGGGCGTCTGGTGGTCTCTCGGGTCGTGGGGACCGGGTTGGTCATTGCTGGGGGGGACTGTGTTTCGGGCTTGGAGGTCAGTTTTGGGGGCTTGCGGGTGGGGCTGTCTTGCGGTGTGGGGCTGGGTCCCTTAGGGGCCTTGGGGTGGTGGCTGCTGGCTCTGTACCGGGTGGCCGGGCCGCTCTGACGTGGGTGGTGGTGCTGGGCCTGGGCCCTGGTGGCTGGGTTGCCCTGGACATGCCAGAGTATGGGTGGGTTGGTGCAGGTCCTGGTGCCAGGCTTGTTGCTCTGGGACCTCCAGGGTGTCCGCAGGTGATTGTTTTCTTTAGGGTGTTGAGGCGTGCGGTGGGGGTTGTTGCTTTTCCCCTGTTGGGGGGGGCTGGGTGATGGTGGGTCTCAGGCCAGTGCTTTACATCAGCCGGCGTCTGGTGTGACCAGGTGGTTTGTTTGTTGTTGTTTGTTTGTTTGTTTGTAGAGGTCCTCCGGGGTGGGGTGGGGCGGGGTGGGTACCTCCTGGGGGTACATTAGCTCCCGGAATATGGTCGCTGCAGGCCCCGAGCCTGGTGGACATCAGGCCCTCCTGCCCTGTGTTGGGTCCCAGGTAGCCGGGGTGCCTATTGCAGCCAGTCCCTGGCTACCCTGTCCGGGGGAGAGTAGCTTAGACATGGATAAATAAGAAGGACAATGCAGTTTTAACTTGGTTTAAGTAAAGGAATTCATTTTACAGAAAAATCCTGAATCGTGCATAACTCCTCATAAGGAGTGTATTGCTCAAACATAAGTGTTGTTCTTTCTCATACAAGGTTAATAAAAAAAGTTTATGTTTGAAACCAGCTTGGACATGGATAAATAAGAAGGACAAAGCAGTTTTAACTTGGTTTAAGTGAAGGAATTCATTTTACAGCAAAATCCTGAATCGTGCATAACTCCTCATAAGGAGTGTATTGCTCAAACATAAGTGTTGTTGTTTCTCATACAAGGTTATAAAAAGAAGTTTATGTTTGAAACCAGCATAAACATGGACAAATATGAAGGACAAAGCAGTTTTAACTTGGTTTATGTAAAGGAATTCATTTTACAGAAAAATCCTGAATCGTGCATAACTCCTCATAAGGAGTGTATTGCTCAAACATAAGTGTTGTTCTTTCTCATACAAGGTTATAAAAAGAAGTTTATGTTTGAAACCAGCTTAGACATGGATAAATAAGAAGGACAAAGCAGTTTTAACTTGGTTTAAGTGAAGGAATTCATTTTACAGCAAAATCCTGAATCGTGCATAACTCCTCATAAGGAGTGTATTGCTCTAACATAAGTGTTGTTCTTTCTCATACAAGGTTATAAAAAGAAGTTTATGTTTGAAACCAGCTTAAACATTGACAAATATGAAGGACAAAGCAGTTTTAACTTGGTTTGAGTGAAGCAATTCATTTTATGGCAATATCTGAAATCTTGACTATCTCCTTAAAAGAAAGCGAATTTCGGATTCCAGAAGAACAAGTGTGGTTCTTTCTCATATAGGGTAAAATAAAGGAGTTTATACTTGAAACCAGCTTAGACATGGATAAATAAGAAGGACAACGCAGTTTTAACTTGGTTTAAGTTAAGGAATTCATTTTACAGCAAAATCCGAAATCGTGCATAACTCCTCATAAGGAGTGTATTGCTCAAACATAAGTGTTGTTCTTTCTCATACAAGGTTATAAAAATAAGTTTATTTTTAAACCAGCTTAGGCATGGATAAATAAGAAAGACAAAGCAGTTTTAACTTGGTTTAAGTTAAGGAATTCAAAGTTAGCAGTTCCTTGATGAGGGATATTTCAGACACCAAAATCCATCCCATCACTATCAGTGATCACGCTCCAGTTTCTATCACACTGAAGAATAAAAGATTTATACCACCAGGAATTGGAGATTTAATACATCATTACTAAAAGACCCTGATTTTATTAATTATTTCAAAATGGAATGGTCTGTATATTTAGAAAATAATGACCTGCCAGGAATGTCAGCTTGTACTCTCTGGGAAAGCGGAAAAGCAGTCATTAGAGGCAAAATAATCTCTTTTACATCAAATAAGAAAAAGAGGGAAAGTTCAAGGATATCAGATTTAGAACGCAGGATCAAATCATTAGAAGTTGTCTACAGTAATCCAAATAGGAACACACACTGAATGAACTAAGAAAAGCTAAACTTGAATTAAACAAAATTATTAACAAACAAACACAGTTTCTGATACAAAGACTTCGCTTGGAGAACTTTGAGCATGGCAATAAATCTGGAAGGTTCCTACCTAACCAACTAAAGAGAAATAAAGAGAAAACAACAATCACTTCTGTTAAAAACTGAAAAGGAAATGTCACCCATGAAATCAACAATGCTTTTAGGGACTTCTATAAAACCTTATATTCATCACAAAATGATCCATCAGATAGTAACATAGATCAGTTTCATAGATCATAGACTATTCTACCATCAACAACCTGGAAACCACAATAGTCTCTCTAGATGCAGAAAAAGCATTTGATCGAGTGAACTGGAAATTTTTATTTGCAGAATTAAACAAATTCGGGTTTGGGTCACACTTCATCAACTGGATAAGGATATCATATAGCTCCCCAAATGCAAGTGTCAGGACAAATGATCAAACTTCTCCAAGCTTCAGTCTGCAGAGAGGTACAAGACAGGGTTTCCCACTTTCTCCCTCACTTTTTGCTATTTTCATCGAACCTTTAGCAGCTGCTATCAGACAAGATAGAAATATTAAAGGCATCCAACCCCAATATATTGAGCATAAAATAAGTCTTTATGCTGATGATGTATTACTTTTCCTCCAGATTTCACAGACGTCTCTCACTCACGATCACACTCATAAATAAATTCTCAGCACTTTCTGACTACTTGTGGAGGGGGGCGTGGTGCATCAGCTGCAGGAGAGAGCTGTGGAGAGAGCTCTAGGGAGCAGGACTAGGTGAGTGATTAGTACACCGGCAGTCACTTGTCTAATCACTCTCCTCTTTTAAAAAACTCAGTAGCGTGCTGGAGCAGGGAGGAGGATTGAAGTGGAGTCGGCAGCACAAACCGGGAGGGAAGGCCTGCGAACGACTCCACATTCGTGAAAAAGAGTTAAATGAACTATACGTTGAACCGTCCGCTGTCTCTGAGTCTCTGAGTGAGAGAACCCGCAGTGGCATCAGGCCGCCACATTGGCACCCAACTGGGATTCAGCAGAGGAGACATGACGGAACCGCAACAGCCCATAACAGCTCTGGCCCAAATGCTGGCGGAGGTCGCGGCGATGAATCGGGATCAGGCGGCTCTCAGCAGGCAGCAGCTGGCCACACTGCAGGGCCAGGCGGAACGGCAGACGGAGCTGCTGGAAGCACTGGTGGCTCGAGCCGGGGCAGCGGCACCGGCCCCCTCGCTCGCTGGGGTTGGCCTATATAAGATGACGCCTGAAGACGACCCTCAGTCATTTCTGGTGATGTTCGAGGCAACGGCGGCGGCATGCAGATGGCCGGAGGCGGAGTGGGCCGTGCGGTTGCTTCCCCTCCTGTCTGGGGACGCCCAAACGGCCGAGTGGTACGGCCGAGTGGTACGGCGGAGTGGGTACGCTGCCACCGACCCACTGACCTGGAGGCCGCGATCACCCTCGCTGAGGACCATCTGGCCATTTTTTTCCAGGGCCGGACACCGGAGGCTCGGCCATTATCGCTGGGCCGGCCAACACCAGCGCCCAGGAGGAGGCTGTCAACAGCTGGCTCTCAGCTGGCAACAGCACGACCGTCTCCTCTCCCCCGCACTAACCTTTCCTGCCCTCTCTTTCCACCCCAGGTTCCAGCCGCTACAAGTCCTGCTCCCGACCCACAGAGGGTCCTTCAGGTGGCGGGGCAGGAGTGTTTGAGGTGCGGGCAGCCCGGTCATTTTCGCCGCGAGTGCCCGCTCATGGAGGTCGGACAGGTGATTCGGGTTGTTGGCCCTCTATCGCCCTCCCCCGGTCCAGGAGGGACGTACAGCGTTCCGATAAGGATTCAGGGGGGTACACATCAGGCAATGGTGGACTTGGGCTGCACACAGTCTATAGTTCACCAGAATCTGATTCGACCTGGGGCTTTGATAGAGGCAGAATGGGTGGATATTAGGTGTGTGCATGGGGATATTCACAGATACCCCATGGTCCCGGTTGAAATTCGCTGTAAGGGGAAAAAGCATAGTGTGAAGGCCGCGGTTAGCTCCTGCCTGGCGCACCCCCTGATTTTGGGAACCGATTGGCCCGGGTTTGATAGATTAGTGGGGCAGTGTGTGGGGGTGTGCTCACGACCGTCAGGGTCATGGGATATGTGTGCTGTGCTCAGCGGTGACGCGAGGTTGTCCGACACTGCAGATGGGGAGGGGGAGCCGACGGTACGTTCACAGGAGGCTCCGTCGGTTCCCGTGTTCGACTCCATGGAAGATTTTCCACTCGAGCAGTCTCGTGATGATACTCTACGCTATGCCTTGGATCAGGTGATAAAAATTGATGGTCATATGGTGCGCCCTGACGCAGTGCTAACATATCCACATTTTTCATTGTGCAGGGAGAGAGTGTACAGAGTGAGTCGTGACACTCAGACAGAGGAAATCATAACACAGCTGTTGGTGCCGAAAAGCCGTCGGGAAATCGTTTTCCAGGCGGCTCATTATAACCCGATGGCGGGGCATATGGGGTATGAAAAAACGATGAATCGTATAATGGCCCGGTTCTATTGGCCAGGCATTCGGGCAGACGTGCGCCGCCTGTGTGCGTCCTGCTCCGAATGCCAGTTGGTTAACCAACCGGCCGTCCCGAAAGCGCCTTTGTGCCCATTGCTGCTGATTGAGGTCCCATTTGAGCGTATTGGGATGGCCCTCATCGGGCCCTTTCATCGGAGCGCACGTGGATATCGCTTTGTGTTAGTTCTGGTGGATTATGCAACACGATATCCAGAAGCAGTGCCGCTGCGCATCATCTCTGCAAAGAGTGTAGCGCAGGCACTGTTTCAAGTTATCTCCCGAGTCGGGATCCCGAAAGAGATCCTGACTGATCAAGGCACCCAATTTATGTCAAGAACACTTAGAGAACTGTATGGATTATTGGGCATCAAGTCGATTATAACCAGTGTTTACCACCCTCAAACTGACGGCCTGGTGGAGCGCCTGAATAAGACGTTGAAGTCCATGATCCGTAAGTTTGTGCACGAGGATTGTAGTAAGTGGGATAGGTGGCTTGATCCTCTGCTGTTTGCAGTGCGTGAGGTACCCCAGGCCTCAATGGGATTTTCTCCCTTTGAGCTGCTGTTTGGCAGGGGCACGTGGGGTTTTGGATCTGGTTAAGGAAAGCTGGGAGGACGGTCCAAGCCCCAGTAAGAATGAAGTTCAGTATGTCCTGGACCTGAGATCAAAGCTCCACACACTAGGGCAGTTGTCACGGGAGAATTTGCTCCGGGCCCAGGAACGTCAGCGGCGGCTGTACAACAGAGGATCTAGGTTAAGACAATTTTCACCGGGAGATACTTGTATTGCTCCCATCTTCTAGCTCAAAATTACTCGCCAAGTGGTGGGGTGGGGTGGGTACCTATGCTGGAGATGGGTGTGATTGAGGAGTCTAACAGCGCCTGGGGTAGTCCCATCATTGTAGTAGTCAAGAAGGATGGGTCTATCCGGTTCTGTGTGGACTATCGCAAGGTGAATGATGTGTCACGATTTGATGCCTATCCTATGCCCCGGGTCAACGAGCTCCTGGATCGCCTGGGCACTGCTCGTTTTTTTACGACACTGGATTTGGCCAAGGGCTTCTGGCAGATTCCCTTGTCTCCAGAGTCTAAGGAAAACACGGCCTTCTCCACTCCGTACGGGTTGTACCAATTTGTCACACTTCCGTTCGGGTTGTTCGGGGCCCCAGCCACATTTCAAAGCCTTATGGATCGGGTCCTGCGGCCGCATGCTACGTATGCTGCCGCTTACCTGGATGACGTCATCATCCATAGCAACAGCTGGGTGGAGCATGTGCAGCAGGTGGCGGCAGTGCTGGAGTCACTGAGGCGGGCGGGGCTCACGGCCAACCCAAAGAAGTGTGCAGTTGGACGGAGGGAGATACGGTATCTGGGGTACCACTTGGGCAGCGGGCAGGTGCGTCCACAGGTAGACAAGAGCAGCGATTGCAGCCTGCCCAAAACCTAAGACCAAGAAAGAGGTGAGGCGGGTTTTGGGGCTGGCCGGATATTACCGGCGATTTATTCCCAACTTCGCGGAGCTGACCAGCCCCTTGACCGACCTTACCCGAAAAGGTGCCTCTGATCCGGTCCGGTGGACGGAGCAGTGCCAGGCGTCACTTGAGAGGGTAAAGCAGACCCTCTGTGGGGAGCCTCTTCTCTACACACCTAACTTCTCTCTCCCATTTGTCCTGCAGACTGATGCATCGGGAAGGGGGTTGGGGGCTGTTCTGTCCCAGCAGGTGCGGGGCGTTGACCGCCCAGTGCTTTACATCAGCCGGAAACTATCCGAGAGGGAGACCAGATACAGCACGGTGGAGAGGGAGTACCTGGCCATCCAGTGGGCTGGTTAGGCCGGATGGCTCCCCGGCCAAAGTCAGGCAGTGGAGTTATGTGGAGGGGGCATGGTGCATCAGCTGCAGGAGAGAGCTGTGGAGAGAGCTCTGGGGAGCAGGACTAGGTGAGTGATTAGTACACCGGCAGTCACTTGTCTAATCACTCTCCTCTTTTAAAAAACTCAGTAGCGTGCTGGAGCAGAGGATTGAAGTGGAGTCGGCAACACGAACCGGGAGGGAAGGCCTGCGAACGACTCCACATTCGTGAAAAAGAGTTAAATAAACTATACGTTGAACCGTTCGCTGTCTCCGAGTCTCTCTGAGAGAAGGCCTAGGTGATGGTAGGTCTCAGGCTGCTGTGTCTGGTGTGACCGGGTGGTTTGTTTGTTGTTGTTTGTTTGTTTGTTTGTAGAGGTCCTCCGGGGTCGGGTGGGGTTGGGTTGAGTGGGGTGGTGTGGGGTGGGTACCTTCTGGGGGTACAGTAGCTCCCGGAATATGGTCGCTGAAGGCCCCGATTCTGGTGGACATCAGGCCCTCCTGCCCTGTGTTGGGTCCCAGGTAACGGGGGTGCCTATTGCAGCCAGTCCCTGGCTGCCCTCTCCGGGGGAGAGTATTTCCCCCGGTGTATATCCCCATACCCCTCTCCCTTTTAGCTCCTGTACACAACACACACTCATACATGAAGGGTTTTGGGGGCGTGTGTGTTCTGTGGGGTGTAGTGGATGGGGCCACATAGGTGGTCCCCTTGGCTGCACTCTGCAGTTCCCCGCCCCTGTTTTAATTACACCTTAGACATCACTACTTATCAAACACACACACACACACATTAGGTCTTGGGGGGTGGTTGCACTGAGTGGCATCTGGTGGGCGGGGCTCTTTGGGTATGTAGGCTGCCCAGAGGGCCGCGCTCCCACTTCTACAAGGTTGGCTTCCCCTCAATTTTAATCGCTGACTATTAGAAAATATTGAAGAGCCAGAAGGGTGAGGGGAGGGGTCTTCTCACACCCCTGCTTCCTGGTTGCTGCTCGGGCAGGAGTGGCCAGGAGGAATTAATTATTCTGCTGGTTCAGGGTCTGTGGTGGCTGGGGGGCTGCTGGCCCCCTGGTGTTTCCGCTGCGCTACACACCAGCGGAGTCAAGGGAGGGAGGATGTGTGGATGTATGGGATGTGAAAGTGTGTGTGGTGATGATTGGGCCTGGGTCTGGGACTTTCTGTTGCCTGGCCTGCCTGTGCTTCTCCCAATGGGGGGGGCGGTGTTGCCTCTCCCCACTGCTCGCGACTTCACCCACCTGTGGGCACGTCTTGACTCCCAGGGCACTTGGCCAGGGGCGCTGGGGCAGGCGCTGACCCACTGCGTGGCTGTCTGGGGCGCTTGGCCCTCCCGGGTATTGGGTGGGGCCTCTGCTGGGGGGTTTTGGGGCGCTCGGGCTCCTGGGGCCCGGGTCCGGTGCACGGCCCATGTCTGGGCGGCTGGGTCCTGGTGGGGTCGGTGGGCTGTTGCCCCTGGCTCCCGGGGGGCCTCTGCCCTATGCTTATGGGGGCTCTGTCCGGGGGCTTCCTCTGCTGTCTACTGGGTGGATGCGTGGTTGTCCCTGCGGTGGGCATCCTGGGTTCTGTGCTCCGTGGGGGCTGCTGGTGGCCTGGGTCTTGTGGCCCTCTCTGCCTGCTTCTGATTGCTTGGGGGGGGGCTGTGGATTGCGGCCGTGTACACTTATACACTCATAACTAAGCACGGTTATCATGTAGGTCCTGTGTGGGGTGTTGCATGTTCTCACACATACACACACAACACACATTCATTAGTACAGAAGCAGTTGATGTATTACCATGTCGCCTCTATATCCAAAGTTGTGTTGTATGCGATTGCCACTACTTGTGCTTGTTTTTGTTTGTTTGTGTGTTTGTTTATTCTCTGCTTGTGTGCTTTCAGGTGCTCCTGGTGGCGCTAAGGCTGGATTCGCAACAGAGAGCATGGATTATTGTCTGTTTTGTTTTTTTACAGGTGTAGCAGCTGGTTGTCTGGTTTTTGTTTCTATTTTTGTTCTGTTTCCTCTTCTTTCCTCTTCTTCTTTCCTTGTCCTGGTCCGGTTCAGTTCTATTACATGTTATATATTGTAAACAGAAATAAATAAATGGGCATCAAGGGGAGCTTTACATTTGTAAAACTTCGTTGGGCTAAGCAAATCTGTTTGGCATAAAAGGTATTCACAATTCTGCTGCCATAATGCTGAACAGAACAAGGGAAAATAAAAAAAAGGGAAGGAATTAATTTTACAGCAAAATCCTGAATCGTGCATAACTCCTCATGAAGAGCGTATTGCTCAAACATAAGTGTGGTTCTTTCTCATACAAGGTTATAAAAAGACGTTTATGCTTGAATCCAGCTTAGACATGGATAAATAAGAAGGACAAAGCAGTTTTAACTTGGTTTAAGTGAAGGAATTGATTTTACAGCAAAATCCTGAATCGTGCATAACTCCTCATAATGAGTGTATTGCTCAAACATAAGTGTTGTTGTTTGTCATACAAGGTTATAAAAAGAAGTTTATGTTTGAAACCAGCATAAACATGGACAAATATGAAGGACAAAGCAGTTTTAACTTGGTTTGAGTGAAGCAATTCATTTTATGGCAATATCTGAAATCTTGACTATCTCCTTAAAAGAAAGCGAATTTTGAATTCCAGAAGAACAAGTGTGGTTCTTTCTCATATAAGGTAATATAAAGAAGTTTATACTTGAAACCAGCTTAGACATGGATAAATAAGAAGAACAAAGCAGTTTTAACTTGGTTTGAGTGAAGCAATTCGTTTTATGGCAATATCTGAAATCTTGACTATCTCCTTAAAAGAAAGCGAATTTTGGATTCCAGAAGAACAAGTGTGGTTCTTTCTCATATAAGGTCATATAAAGAGGTTTATACTTGAAACCAGCTTAGACATGGATAAATTTGAAGGACAAAGCAGTTTTAACTTGGTTTAAGTGAAGGAATTCATAGTTAGCAATTCCTTGATGAGGGATATTTCAGACACCAAAATCCATCCCATCACTATCAGTGATCACGCTCCAGTTTCTATCACACTGAAGAATAAAAGAGTTATACCACCAGGAATTGGAGATTTAATACATCATTACTAAAAGACCCTGATTTTATTAATTATTTCAAAATGGAATGGTCTGTATATTTAGAAAATAATGACCTGCCAGGAATGTCAGCTTGTACTCTCTGGGAAACCGGAAAAGCAGTCATTAGAGGCAAAATAATCTCTTTTACATCAAATAAGAAAAAGAGGGAAAGTTCAAGGATATCAGATTTAGAACTCAGGATCAAATCATTACAAGTTGTCTATCTTGTGATGGTAAATTTTATGTCTCAGGACTGACAGACTCTCCAATCCACATTAACCATTTGTATCACCCAGATACGCTAATTGTTTTAAACTATTTACCTCTTAATTAACACTCAGACAAGATAATTGTTTTAACCTCCTGTTTCTTAATTATCATCAAGACTGCATCCTGACCCCCTCTGGAGATGTTGTTACACATCTAAAGAACAAAGCCCCCACCTCAGGTATAAATGCTCTGTATTCCTTTTGTTTGTATCTTTTCATACCATTGCCGCTGAATGGTGTGGACTGATATTTTTCCTTGCAACGAAGAATAAAAACTTAGCCGGCCGGCAGAAAAAGTAAGTTTCTCTATTTCATTGCTCATCAAAGGTATTAGGATGGAAGCGATTGAAAACTTCCAAAAAAACCTCCAAAGAGGAACACACACTGAATGATCTAAGAAAAGCTAAACTTGAATTAAACAAAATTATTAACAAACAAACACAGTTTCTGATACAAAGACTTCGCTTGGAGAACTTTGAGCATGGCAATAAATCTGGGAGGTTCCCAGCTAACCAACTAAAGAGAAATAAAGAGAAAACAACAATCACCTCTGTTAAAAACTGAAAAGGAAATGTCACCCATGAAATCAACAATGCTTTTGGGGACTTCTATAAAACCTTATATTCATCACAAAATGATCCATCAGACAGTAACATAGATCAGTTTCATAGATCATAGACTATTCTACCATCAACAACCTGGAAACCACAATCGACTTTCTAGATGCAGAAAAAGCATTTGATCGAGTGAACTGGAAATTTTTATTTGCAGAATTAAACAAATTCGGGTTTGGGTCACACTTCATCAACTGGATAAGGATATCATATAGCTCCCCAAATGCAAGTGTCAGGACAAATTATCAAACTTCTCCAAGCTTCAGTCCTCAGAGAGGTACAAGACAGGGTTGCTCACTTCCTCCCTCACTTTTTGCTATTTTCATCGAACCTTTAGCAGCTGCTATCAGACAAGATAGAAATATTAAAGGCATCCAACCCCAAAATATTGAGCATAAAATAAGTCTTTATGCTGATGATGTATTACTTTTCCTCCAGAACTCACAGACGTCTCTCACTCACACGATCACACTCATAAATAAATTCTCAGCTCTTTCTGACTACTCTATCAATTGGTCTAAGACCACAGTTCTGCCCATTAATTGTAGGGTCCAGAATATACCTGCAATTACTTTACAGTCAGGAAATATTAGATATTTAGGCATAAACATTTCCTCCAGGCTCTCAGAGCTCACAAAGCTAAATATGTGCAATTATTAAAGACAGTAGAGGACGATCTCTCTCGTTGGAAGTCCTTACCTATATCACTTATGGGGAGAGTTACAACCATTAAAATGATGATACTACCAAAAGTTAACTATTTGTTCTCAATGATCCCCATAAACCATCTGCTACTTGGTTTAAGTCACTAGATTCATGCATCTCCAAATTTCTGTGGAAAAACAAACCACCACGTATTAGTTTAAAAACGCTACAGAAAACCAAGGAAAGTGGTGGATTAGATTTACCTCATTTTCAGCACTATTCCTTAGCCAATAGGTTACAGTATATATCAAAATGGTTTAAACCTAGCCCAATATATGGATAAATATAGAACAAGCATTGTGTGATAATCTAGAAATCTCTGACCTGCCACTTATTAGTCAAAACGTAAAAAATCACAAATGTTTTAAAAGCATTAACATCAGCACCTCTCTGACAGCCTGGTGGGAATTTCTTAAAATAACAAAGTCTTCACTTGTCCCGTGTAAGCTTACACCCATCTGGAACAATCCTGACATTCTGCAAAACAAAAAAATGCTAAACTTTACTCTGTGGAAGATCAAAGGAATCAAACATCTGGAACATATAATCCAAAATGGAAATTTTATTTCATTTGATGAGCTCATAGGGTAGCAGAATTTCTAAGCATCTGCACCCCAAAACTACTATCAAAAATATATAAATTATTGTCTAAGATAGATGACACAATGTCTCTACAATCCTCAAAATGGGAGGCAGATTTATCCATCAGTTCTAGTCATAGCTTCAGGCCACAAATATGTTTGAACACCTTCAGAATGACTCGAAATCCTAATTTACAGCTCATACAATACAAAATTCTTCATAGAACACACAGAATCAACATGGCTAAAGTGTAGCATTCCTGCATGCCCCACACTGTGCATACTGGGTGACTTAGACAACATCAACATGGAAATGAACTCAGCACACATGGTCCTCACAGTGTTATGTATCGCAAAGAAAACTATTCTCATGAACTGGAAAGCGAAGAACAATCTGTGTATTTACCAGTTTAGAAATGTTCTTTTAGATTATATTAGCGTGTCAATGTCTGCCTCCTCAAAACATCAATTGGCTGAATTTCATTCTCTCTGGTCCCCGCTGATTAGCTTTATCACATACTGGTGGTGGTGGGTTGCTGTCCCGTCGCTCTGGGCGGTTGGGTGTGTGCTGGGGGGGGGGCGCCTGGTGCCAGGCATGTTGCTCTAGGACCTCCAGGGTGTCCGCAGGTGGTTGTTTTCTTTAGGGTGTTAGGGCATGCGGTGGGGGGGGTGCTTTTCTCCTGTTGGGGGGGAGGCCTGGGTGATGGTAGGTCTCAGGCTGCTGTGTCTGGTGTGACCGGGTGGTTTGTTTGTTGTTGTTTGTTTGTTTGTTTGTAGAGGTCCTCCGGGGTCGTGTGGGGTTGGGTTGAGTGGGGTGGTGTGGGGTGGGTACCTTCTGGGGGTACAGTAGCTCCCGGAATATGGTCGCTGCAGGCCCCGAGCCTGGTGGACATCAGGCTCTCCTGCCCTGTGTTGGGTCCCAGGTAACGGGGGTGCCTATTGCAGCCAGTCCCTGGCTGCCCTCTCCGGGGGAGAGTATTTCCCCCGGTGTATATCCCCATACCCCTTTCCCTTTTGGCTCCTGTACACAGCACACACTCACACATGAAGGGTTTTGGGGGCGTGTGTGTTCTGTGGGGTGTAGTGGATGGGGCCACGTAGGTGGTCCCCTTGGCTGCACTCTGCAGTTCCCCGCCCCTGTTTTAATTACACCTTAGACATCACTACTTATCAAACACACACACACACATTAGGTCTTGGGGGGTGGTTGCACTGAGTGGCATCTGGTGGGCGGGTCTCTTTGGGTATGTAGGCTGCCCAGAGGGCCGCGCTCCCACTTCTACAAGGTTGGCTTCCCCTCAATTTTAATCGCTCACTATTAGAAAACATTGAAGAGCCAGAAGGTTGAGGGGAGGGGTCTTCTCACACCCCTGCTTCTTGGTTGTTGCTCGGGCAGGAGTGGCCAGGAGGAATTAATTATTCTGCTGGTTCAGGGTCTGTGGTGGCTGGGGGGCTGGCCAGCAGCAGAGTCAAGGGAGGGAGGACGTGTGGATGTGTGGATGTATGGGATGTGAAAGTGTGTGTGGTGATGATTGGGCCTGGGTCTGGGTGGGGTCGGTGGGCTGTTGCCCCTGGCTCCCGGGGGGACTCTGCCCTATGCTTATGGGGGCCCGGCTTTCTCTGCTGTCTACTGGGTGGATGCGTGGTTGTCCCTGCGGTGGGCATCCTGGGTTCTGTGCTCCGTGGGGGCTGCTGGTGGCCTGAGTCTTATGGCCCTCTCTGCCTGCTTCTGATTGCTTGGGGGGGCTGTGGATTGTGGCCGTGTACACTTATACACTCATAACTAAGCACGGTTATCATGTAGGTCCTGTGCTATGGGTGTTGCATGTTCTCACACATACACACACAACACACATTCATTAGTACAGAAGCAGTTGATGTATTACCATGTCTTCTCAGGTCATCTATATCCACAGTTGTGTTGTATGCGATTGCCACTACTTGTGCTTGCATGGATAAATAAGAAGGACAACGCAGTTTTAACTTGGTTTGAGTGAAGCAGTTCATTTTATGGCAATATCTGAAATCTTGACTATCTCGTTAAAAGAAAGCGAATTTTGGATTCCAGAAGAACAAGTGTGGTTCTTTCTCATATAAGGTAATATAAAGAAGTTTATACTTGAAACCAGCTTAGACATGGATAAATAAGAAGGACAAAGCAGTTTTAACTTGGTTTAAGTGAAGGAATTCATTTTACAGCAAAATCCTAAATCGTGCATAACTCCTCATGAAGAGCGTATTGCTCAAACATAAGTGTGGTTCTTTCTCATACAAGGTTATAAAAAGAAGTTTATGCTTGAATCCAGCTTAAACAAGGATAAATTTGACGGACAAAGCAGTTTTAACTTGGTTTAAGAGGAGGAATTAATTTTACAGCAAAATCCTGAATCGTGCATAACTCCTCATAAAGAGTGTATTGCTCAACCATAAGTGTGGTTCTTTCTCATACAAGGTTATAAAAATAAGTTTATACTTGAATCCAGCTTAGACATGGATAAATAAGAAGGACAAAGCAGTTTTAACTTGGTTTAAGTGAAGGAATTCTTTTTACAGCAAAATACTAAATCGTGCATAACTCCTCATAACGAGTGTATTGCTCAAACATAAGTGTTGTTCTTTCTCATACAAGGTTATAAAAATAAGTTTATGTTTGAAACCAGCTTAAACATGGACAAATATGAAGGACACACGCATAAATAAACCAGTTTTAACTTGGTTTAAGTGAAGGAATTCATAGTTAGCAGTTCCTTGATGAGGGATATTTCAGACACCAAAATCCACCCCATCACTATCAGTGATCACGCTCCAGTTTCTATCACACTGAAGAATAAAAGAGTTATACTCTTATAATTGGAGATTTATTGTCTAAGATAGATGACACAATGTCTCTACCATCCTCAAAATGGGAGGCAGATTTATCCATCAGTTCTAGTCATAGCTTCTGGCCACAAATATGTTTGAACACCTTCAGAATGACTCGAAATCCTAATTTACAGCTCATACAATACAAAATTCTTCATAGAACACACTATACAGGACAAAGGGTTGGGTCTAACACACTCAAACATCTGCTCACATTGCACAGATAACACACCTGACGATTATGCACACGCTTTGTGGTTTTGTGCGCCTGTCCAGAAGTTCTGGTTTGGAGTCTGTACGGACCTATCAACATGGCTAAAGTGTAGCATTCCTGCATGCCCCACACTGAGCATACTGGGTGACTTAGACAACATCAACATGGAAATGAACTCAGCACACATGGTCCTCATAGTGTTGTTAGCCCGATTTTTTAATTGGAAGCCCAAGAATAAGCTGGAGAAATCGTTTATTAAAAAAGTATTTACTAGTGGTCACAAGTAGAGTATATTGCAGCGCTGGACTCGGAGTGCCAGAGCTCCCGCAGGAAATCCGTCAGGCCGAGCCCCGTTATCTGGAAACATGTCATATTTATATTCAGCTTTATCTCACAGAAGTTGTATTCACACTTGTCAGAGTATAATTGGCCAGTTTTATAATGGCATGATCAGGCCAGCTGCTGTCCTTGTTGTGTTCTTTGGATGTGATAAACAATGTGTGTGTATGTGTGAGTGCTGTTTTAGGTGTCTAATGTACCAGACCTATCTGCCCTAATAGAGATGTTTTGTCTGACCCAGTTGTTTATGTCATTC
Source organism: Leuresthes tenuis (assembly GCF_036924035.1). Lineage (NCBI taxonomy): Eukaryota > Metazoa > Chordata > Actinopteri > Atheriniformes > Atherinopsidae > Leuresthes > Leuresthes tenuis. Next base: position 14,155,153 of record NW_027325369.1, read on the forward strand.
TAAGGTCTTGGACCATTTAAGGTCATCTATTGTGCAGTATGAGCAGAGTGGAAAAGTACCAGCTAGGAACATAGGTTATTTAGTAAAATACAGAATATGAATTTATAATGTCTAAGAACAAAGCCAATTATAACAGTATTATGGTCAATTTCGGATTTTGCTCTAAAATGAATTCCTTCACTCAAACCAAGTTAAAACTGCTTTGTCTTTCATATTTATCCATGTCTAAGCTGGTTTAAAGCATAAACGTCTTTATATTACTCTCTATGAGAAATCTCCACACTTGTGATTGAGCAATACGCTCCTTTTGATGAATTATGGTCAATTTCGGATTTTGCTCTAAAATCCATTCCTTCACTCAAACCAAGTTAAAACTGCTTTGTCTTTCATATTTATCCATGTCTAAGCTGGTTTAAAGCATAAACTTCTTTATATTACTCTCTATGAGAAAGCTCCACACCTGTGATTGAGCAATACGCTCCTTTTGATGAATTATGGTCAATTTCGGATTTTGCTCTAAAATCCATTGCTTCACTCAAACCAAGTTAAAACTGCTTTGTCTTTCATATTTATCCATGTCTAAGCTGATTTCAAGCATAAACTTCTTTATATTACTCTCTATGAGAAAGCTCCACACTTGTGATTGAGCAATACGCTCCTTTTGAGGAATTATGGTCAATTTCGGATTTTGCTCTAAAATCCATTGCTTCACTCAAACCAAGTTAAAACTGCTTTGTCTTTCATATTTATCCATGTCTAAGCTGGTTTAAAGCATAAACTTCTTTATATTACTCTCTATGAGAAAGCTCCACACTTGTGATTGAGCAATACGCTCCTTTTGATGAATTATGGTCAATTTCGTATTTTGCTCTAAAATGCATTCTGTCACTCAAACCAAGTTAAAACTGCTTTGTCTTTCATATTTATCCATGTCTAAGCTGGTTTCAAGCAAAAACTTCTTTATATTACTCTCTATGAGAAAGATCCACACTTGTGATTTAGCAATACGCTCCTTTTGAGGAGTTTGCTCTAAAATGAATTCCTTCACTCAAACCAAGTTAAAACTGCTTTGTTCTTCATATTTATCCATGTCTAAGCTGGTTTAAAGCATACACTTCTTTATATTACTCTCTATGAGAAAGATCAACACTTGTGATTGAGCAATACGCTCCTTTTGAGGAATTATGGTCAATTTCGGATTTTGCTCTAAAATCCATTGCTTCACTCAAACCAAGTTAAAACTGCTTTGTCTTTCATATTTATCCATGTCTAAGCTGATTTCAAGCATAAACTTCTTTATATTACTCTCTATGAGAAAGCTCCACACTTGTGATTGAGCAATACGCTCCTTTTGATGAATTATGGTCAATTTCGGATTTTGCTCTAAAATCCATTCCTTCACTCAAACCAAGTTAAAACTGCTTTGTCTTTCATATTTATCCATGTCTAAGCTGATTTCAAGCATAAACTTCTTTATATTACTCTCTATGAGAAAGCTCCACACTTGTGATTGAGCAATACGCTCCTTTTGAGGAGTAATTGTCAATTTCGGATTTTTTTCTAAAATGAATTCCTTCACTCAAACCAAGTTAAAACTGCTTTGTCTTTCATATTTATCCATGTCTAAGCTGGTTTCAAGCATAAACTTCTTTATATTACTCTCTATGAGAAAGATCCACACTTGTGATTGAGCAATACGCTCCTTTTGAGGAGTTATGGTTGTCAGTTACCAGGGGATTCAGGACGCAGATGCAGGGTCGTGTGGTTACAAGATGGTTTTATTATAACAAACACAAGAGATCACGGCACTGCAGGGCGCTCTCTCGTACGGTGTACATTTTAGGACATCCTCAAGATCAGGCAATTCAGCGTCATAGCTCAGATGAAAAGGTGTCACACTCGCACCAAAAGGCTTCATAAAAAAACTTTTCACAGTCAACGGCCTCAGAAAAAGAAATGTCAGACTCAACGGCTTCAGCTCAAACGTTCTCATATGAAACGGCATCAGCGCAAACGTCATTTAAAACGGCTTCAGCTCAAAAGTTCTCATATAAAACGGCTTCAGCTCAAAGCGCAAACGTTGTCATTTAAAACGGCATTAGCTCAAAAGTTGTCAAACACCTTTATGTTTTGACAAGTAATTTAGTGTACTGAAATTGTAACTGTCTGTGTAATTGATTGATGTATCAATAACACTGCGTTACGCACACTACAGTTTATGGAGGTGCTGGTGAAGGAGCAAACATGGATAAAGGGTGGACGCCGCACACTCAACTCCAAATGCAAAGAGTTTTATTTTACGTTTCAGGCTGCAACAAGGCCATTGTCAAGTCATGCATGCTCATATAGCCAAATATGAGGAGGTGCACTGTGTGAAATGCCATTAATTGCATGCAAGGCAAGGTGAAAGAAAAAAAAGGGGAAAATAATAATAATAATTGACTCAGAACAAGTCCTAACTGCAAAATGAGAAATAAAGCAAACCAATGACAATAGACTGACAACACACTGGAAAATCAATAAAACAAATATTTGTACATAAGTCTTATTCAGAAACAGTAAGTTTACACATTTCAGCATTGTGGATACTTCTTTCTGTCGGGGCTGACATCTTCAAACAGTGTCTGAAAAATATGTTTTTTTAAATAAAATTGGGTGCATGCCAATTAGGAGAGAGTGGGTAAGAGTCACTTTTCATTATCAAGATCACTAAATCAACACAGTTATGTTATCTTTTAATCAAATTGCGTCTGTTTTCGGGGAAAGTATTTGTTTTAATCATAAACATATTTAATTGTGATGTAATAATTTCGACATACACACATAATTAAAATATTTAGTGTATGGGGCAGGTGTCTCAACTTACCCCAGAGGTATTTATTACTTTGTTACTATCTATTACTCCCCACAGCTAAAACGGTGCACTTTCATGCAAGGTCTATTGTTGTAGCTCACAGATAGTACCACAAGTCACATATAAAACAACATAGCCTACAATGTCATCTACTGCTCTTTTAATTGATTACTCGCCGGCTCTGTTGTAAACAAATGCACATGGCCAGGAGGTGGTTTAGCAAAACTGCGCAAAAGTGACTGGACTTTCATAGTTCCCCTTTGGTTCACACCAAATAGCAAATTTTAGAGACAGTTTTGCGTTGTGAAATAAAGAAAAATAAAATAAAATAAAACTTACGTTCGTGTCCTGTTCCAAATATGTCTAGGATCTTTCTGTTGGAGCGCTTGCCATTGCAGATACAGTCGCAACTTGATTGCAAAGTTGTCTCTGGCCAACTTAACCCATTAGGCGCCAGAGGTTTTTTTCTAAAATCCTTGATTTTGACAAATAAATTTCAAAAGGCTATATCTTAAAACTGATAGGAGATATAGACTTTCTGTAAATTAGAGAAATGTTGAGGATGACCCAAAGTTTATGTAGGAAGCAAATTGACACGCCTAATTTGCATATTATGACGTCATGGCGTGGCGGCCATCTTGGATTATAGAATTTCAATGATGAAATGCAGCCTTTTTCCCCAAATATGCCCCTATGAATGTCTGTGCTACATTCAATATTCTATATTAAATGCACTAGACAATGCAAAATGTTCAGGGAAATAGCAAAGAGTAAACCAACACTGTAAATTATTTCTAGTAAATGGCCGAAAAAATGCACATGAGCGATAACCTCACGTTTGCCTGCAGAGGTCAAAATTGGCCCATGCCTATCCATCCAGGTGACACTGTTTGTAGTTTTTTATGGTGTGATACCTTTCATTGCATGGTACCACACAAAGACCCACCCCACACTGCCTACAACTGTAATTTGTCTGACGGCGCCCTTAGGACGGGTTCGATCAGAACATACAACACAATCTGGGAGGTCATCAGCCTTATACAGAAAGTGACGTTCTGTGAGTCTCTGTGGCATTTCTCCTGATGACTTCTTCCTCCCTTTATGACTCTCTTTCCTGGAGTAGCCTTCCAGTAAACCAGTTACCACGTCTTGCACAAAGACCTTCAGAAACTTGTGAGGAGGTGGAATACAGCTTCAGTAAATTATGTGAGCATTCACCATACTTATGCTAAGAATAGCATGGAAAATTCTGTTATACCACTTTCTTGATCTGTGGGGAAAGAGTTAGGTCTTCATTCTTTGATCTGCAGTGTCAATGCACCCCATGAATTAATTATAATCATAAACACACACAGGTGTATTTATTCATCTGTACCCACTGGTAGTGTGTTTTGTCCTGATGCGTTTTTCGATTTCACTGACAGTTACATCAGACCACTGGTGAAATCTTGAATGTGGCTTGATTTCATGGGAGGCTAAAAACTGATGGGCATAACGATTTGTTTCTACAGTCAATAAATTCCAGAAATCATCATTGAGAAAAATTAACAAAAAATCTTGGGTCGAATCAGCATTGGATAGTTCTCTGTCCCCCTGATAGCCAACTGTTTCATCAAATGGCTTTATCCAATTTTGGTACCCCACCTCATCAGTCAAATACTCAAAGCCTGCATGTCCATAACCTGGTTTAGTGAGACGCACGTTGGCTGACTTGTCTCTGCGCTGCGTGACAGCGTGTCTGCCTCTAAATGCGCTCCTGTCATGTCTCCACCAAGTGCGCCAATACGTGCTCCGGTCAGTGAACAGACAGCATGGCTGCATCTGCAGGAACTGCGCCACTACGTTTTACCCCAGCTCTCCCACTGACACTTCGACCACGTCTGACATGTCCATCAGATTTGCGTTCACATGGCGAGCTCGATAAAAAGACCGAACACGCACATTACTCCCAGCCTCGTTCCCTCCAGTACTACCATGCCTGCTAACTCCTAGATGCAAACTTCGACCCCCTGAAACATTTTCCTCACCACCAACATTGCTGGGCAAAGGATCTGAAGTTGGTGTTTGGTGTAGGAAAACACTTTGTACGACTGCTGATGAGGCAGGGATGCGGCGTGGGAACATGTCGCCACTAGCGGGACTAGCTAACAGCTGACCGTCATCTTCTGAAGGTAGATTTTCCCCTTCAGAATAAGGATTATCGAATAGAAGATCCAGCGCTTCTTTGCAGGTAAACTTTTTAGTGGACATTGTGCAATTATTGGAAAAAAATACTCGCTAATGCTGACTATATCGCTCTGCTGCTGTCGCTCAATGAGTACTCGCTCGGTGAAGAACTCGTACTGATTCAACTTGCTGTAGCTCAAAAAAATTACATTGATGGATGACGTTTTTTGCGTCAAAGGTGAAGTTTGACATGTCTGCCAACCAGAAGTGGAGAGTAGGAACAAAATATGACGTTATTTTTGCCACAATGGGCCGTTTTATTCAAGGCGCCATCTTGTCGACTTAAGTCGACCATGGCGCTTAGAGGGTTCATTTATTTCCGCGATCAAACCATGGATTATATTACATCCATGGGTCAAACCTAGACCAAAGACTATCATTGCCTAGACTTTGTACCAGTGACATTTTTTCCCGGTGTCGTTTTACAACCTTTTAGCTGATGCCTTTCAGTCTGACATGTGACAACTTTTGAGTTGAAGCCGTTTTATATGAGAACTTTTGAGCTGATGCTGTTGAGTCTGACAACCTTTTAGCTGAAGCCATTTTAAATGAGAACTTTTGAGCTGATGCCGTTGAGTCTGACAACCTTTTAGCTGCACCCTGCAGGTTTCTGGAGTGATGTGCCCAGGGCACAAAGCTAACATTTGATAACATGTAAGCTAACATTCCCGTGATGACATTTTACATTTAGATGGAAAGCCATAGAAGCACGTTAGCATTTTTCTGAAGTCACCTGACACAATATAATTTTGAAATTCTGAAAGTGAGAAACTTAAGTGGAATAAACTATTTAGATAAGCTACTTACATTCATCGACAGCTACTTGCAACACGGCACTCTGGCGCATATTTTTTTTTTCGTGCAGGCGCCGACTTAGACGATAGGCAGATGGATAATGAAATGGTACAGTCTGCTTCAGGGGCGTTTGACATTTTACTAGAAAATGTCAAACCCACCCCAACCCCCGTAAATCGCACTAGGTTTACACCTACACGTGATCAATTAAAAGTTGAAATCACTTACATTCAATTCAATTCAATTCAATTTTATTTATATAGCGCCAGATTACAACAATTGTCATCTCAAGGCACTTAAGTAATATAGTCCAATTCAAGCCAATTGGAATTCAATTCATTGTAATCATAATCCAATTAATTCATATAGAGCTAATTAAAAAAATTAATATCCTAGCTAAGGAAACCAACAGATTGCACCGAAATGTGTCTTCAGTCCAATCTCCCGTCCTGAGCGTGCCTGTGGCAACTGTGGAAAGGAACGACTCCCTTTTAACAGGAAGAAACCTCTGGCAGAACCAGACTCAGGAAGGGTGGCCATCCGCCTCGACCAGCTGGGGTTTGAGAAGACAGAAAAGAGGGAAAAGAGGGGGGAAAAACACCATAACGCCATTCAAAGGATATCTGTTGGAACAGGGAAACATAGGTTAATAACCACAATAATGTCACATGTACATAAAATCAATTTTGAAATTAAACAGGGGGAAAAAGAGAGCAAAGTGAGGAAAGGTGTGACAGATGAGGTCCCCCAGCAGTCTAAGCCTATAGCAGCTTAACTATGGGATGTTTCAGGATTACCTGAGCCATCCCTAACTATAAGCTTTATCGAAAAGAAAAGTTTTAAGCCTAATCTTAAAAGTGGAAAGGGTGTCTGCTTCCCGGACATTTACTGGCAGCTTATTCCACAAGAGAGGGGCCTGATAACTGAAGGCTCTACCTCCCATTCTACTTTTAGAAACTCTGGGAACAACAAGTAAACCTGCAGTTTGGGAGCGAAGTGCTCTGTTAGGAAAATATCTTACAATTAAATCTTTAAGATATGATGGAGCTCGGTCATTAAGAACTTTATATGTGAGAAGAAGAATCTTAAATTCTATTCTGAATTTAACAGGGAGCCAATGAAGAGAAGCTAAAACTGGAGAAACATGATCTCTCCTGTTAGTTCTCATCAGAACTCTGGCTGCAGCATTTTGGATCAGCTGGAGGCTTTTCAGAGAATATGTGGGACAGCCCAATAATAAGGAATTACAGTAGTCCAACCTTGAAGTAACAAATGCATGAACTAGTTTCTCTGCATCACCTTGAGACAGGATGTTCCTGATTTTGGCAATATTACGAAGGTGAAAGAAGGCAGTCCTAGAAACCAGTTTTATATGTGCGTCAAATGATAAATTCTGGTCAAAAATAACTCCAAGGTTCCTCACTGTAGAACTAGAAGCCAAGGAAATACCATCTAGAGTAACTATATAACTAGACAATTTCTCCCTGAAGCGCTCAGGTCCAAAGAGAACAACTTCAGTTTTGTCTGAATTTAAAAGCAGACAGTTCTGAGTCATCCAGGTCTTTATGTCTTTAAGACAGGCTTGTAGCCTGACCAACCTGTAGGTTTCATCTGGTTTCATAGATAAGTACAGCTGAGTATCATCAGCATAACAATGGAAATTTATGCCATGCTGTCTGATAATGTTACCTAATGGAAGCATGTATAAAGTAAAAAGAATCGGTCCAAGCACAGAACCCTGAGGAACTCCATGACTTACTCCAACGTGTGAGGAAGATTCCTCATTTACAAGAACAAACTGGAATCTATCAGATAAATATGACTTAAACCAGCCTAATGCAGTTCCTTTAATCCCAATAACATGTTCAAGTCTCTGTAACAGAATGCTGTGATCGATCGTATCAAATGCAGCACTGAGATCCAACAGGACAAGCACAGAAACAAGTCCGCTATCAGAAGCTAACAGGAGATCATTGGTAACTTTCACCAGTGCCGTTTCTGTGCTATGATGCACTCTGAATCCTGACTGAAACTCTTCAAACAGATTATTTCTATGTAAATGATCACAAAGTTGAGCTGCAACTATTTTTTCAAGAACTTTGGACAAAAAAGGGAGATTGGATATAGGTCGATAATTAGCCAACACTTCTGAATCAAGAGTAGGTTTTTTAAGTAAAGGTTTAATTACAGCAACCTTAAAAGTCTGAGGTACATATCCTATCAACAAAGACCGATTGATCAAATCCAATATGGAAGTGTCAATTAAGGGGAAAACCTCCTTGAACAGTCTGGTTGGGATTGGGTCTAACATACAAGTTGATGGTTTAGAAGAGACTATTGCTGTTGTTAGCTCAGAAAGATCAACTGGACAGAAGCTGTCTAAATACAATTCAGGTTCGAAAGATACTTCTAAAGCTGCTCTACTTGATGATACATCAGTGATAATAGTGGGAAGGATTCCATTAATCTTCTCTCTGATAGAAACAATTTTATTGATGAAGAATCTCATGAAATCATCACTGCTGAGAGTTAAAGGAATACATGGCTCAACAGAGCTCGGACTCTTTGTCAGCCTGGCAACAGTGCTGAAAAGAAACCTGGGATTATTCTTATTCTCTTCTATCAATAATGAATAATACGCAGTTCTAGCTTTACGAAGTGCTTTCTTATACGTTATTAAACTATCTTTCCAGACTAATTGAGACTCTTCTAAATTAGAGGAACGCCACTGTCTCTCCAGCTTTCTTGCAGTCTGCTTTAACGCACGCAGCTGTGAATTATACCAAGGAGCCAACCTCTTCTGACTGATTACCTTCCTTTTCAGAGGGGCAACATTGTCCAGTGTTGTACGCATTGAAGCTGTAGTGCTGTCAACAAGAGAGTCAAGTTCTACTGGAGTAAAATTTAGGTAGCCATCCTGTGTCATATCAGCACATGGCAGTGAAGAAAAGGATGATGAAATCAACTCTTTAAATCTGGTTACAGCATTCTCTGACAGACACCTTCTATATGTAGAATTCTTCTCAGAAACCGTGTAGTCAAGTAATGGAAATTCAAAAGTTATTAAAAAATGGTCAGACAAGACAGGGTTATGAGGGAACACTGTTAACTGTTCACTCTCAATGCCATAAGTCAGCACAAGGTCAAGGGTGTGATTAAGGCAGTGAGTAGGTCTGTGAACACTTTGAGAAAATCCAATAGAGTCTAATATAGAATTAAAGTTAATATTTAGGCTGTCATTTTCAACATCTACATGGACATTAAAGTCACCCACTACAATGACTTTATCTGTACTCACCACTAACTGGGATAAAAACTCCTAGAATTCAGACAGAAACTCAGAATAAGGGCCAGGTGGACGATACACAACAACAAACACAAGAGGTTTTTGTGATTTCCACTTTGGGTGGGAAAAACTGAGAATCAGAGATTCAAAAGAGCTAAAACTAATCTTGGGTCTAGGACTGATTAGTAACCCTGATCTGAAGATAGCTGCCACTCCTCCTCCTCTGCCTGTGGTTCTAGGAACATGAACATTTAAATAGTCAGAGGGAGTTGATTCATTAATGCTAACATGATCCTCCTGCTGCAGCCAGGTTTCTGTAAGACAAAATATATCAATATGATGATCACAAATCAAATCATTCACTAACAGAGACTTCAAAGGGAGAGATCTAATATTCAGCAAACCACATTTAATAGTTTGATGTTTTTGTTCAGTTAAAGTTTTTGTTTTAAATTTTTTTTACATTGCATGGGCGAAAAAGATATTTGAGATTTGGGGGCGTTTGGGGGCGACTCTGCACCTGCAGGAGAAAGTTTTAGTCACCTCCCATGCCCCTCCCATAAACTCTCATACAAACTAGAGATTGCGGCTAGATTATTTGGTTAAGAGGCTAAAACTAACAAGCAGCTGACGCTGTAGTTCATATTGAGAGCACTAAGTGAGTATTTTTAAGAACAATCATAAGAAGATGATTAATGACCAATGGTATTACCTACGTTCGTGAACAGACATTTACACATTGTGTTCTAAAATACAGTTTCTCTCGTTTCCGTCCTGATGCGCAGTATTGTTCATATCAGTTTAGATGATGCTACATGAACCTGAGCTAGTAAGCTGCATAACAGAAGGAGGTTAAATGGAAGATAACTCTTGAAATCCACATTTTGTTACCAATATGTGGGCTAGCTGATAGAAATAATTTTTTTGTTTTTGTCATTATAAGATGACATTTTGTATTGCTCAAACTGATTAAAATGTAGCATAATGCACGTTTTAAAATAATGTGAATTTTCGGTGCTAACGTTTTCAATGCCTTATCATCAGAGAAGACAGAAGAAAAGAGAGAGAGAGAGAGAGCAATCCCTTTCCTGAGTAAAGCAGCAACAGGCAGCGCCTTGATAAAATCTGGATATGGCTGGAAAATTATATGAATAATAATATGATAATATGAAGGTTTTTTTTCAACTAATTACAGTTTAAAGAACTGTCAGTGATATTCCTTGTTGCACTGTCTTTGATTAAAAAAGGACTATTAACCTACAGAAATCCGACAATAAGCATTACTCAACGAGTGATTCACAAATACAGATTTAACTGTAAAAATGAATTATTAACTAAAATTAACTTAAATCTTCTTTTTTAAATTCATATTTATGCCAGTTTCCCGTTCTTCCATGTTGTCTTCACAGACAGGTCCATTTTCATTAGGTAATAAAGTAAGTAAATTGTAAAAATTTTACAATGAAAAAAAATATAGAACTGGACAACGAAGTAATTAGATATATCGAAACTAATTCTACACCAAAAGTAAAACAACACTCCAAGAAACAGCTGTTTATATCTTCTACTATGAGATCACTAGCCACACAAGGTTATGAGACATTCAGTAAAGCAAGGTTCAGACAGAAGGTAACAATGTGAGTCCTTCTAAGCATCCAGGGTTTCTAACAAGACAGGAGGAGGAAGCCTCTCTCAGCACACAGTTACTGACTTCATTTCATATAGTATAACCTCAGAACATTTTTCCAACATTTCCCACCTGTTTATGCTAAAAGAAAATAAGTATTAAACACATTTTGGAATATATATAAATATATATGTATATATATATTCATGTATATTTTTTGTTTTTTTTCTGCTCTTCAATTACATTATTTGTATAACTTTGTATATATTGTGCACCATTGTTCAAAGACATTTTCAATAAACATTTGATTTAATTGAGAATTCACTTGGGGTCATGCAAGGCACTGCAAAAACATCATCTGCATCCTCGTCTCCATCATCCTTGTGTAGCTCGTCGTCATCGCCATTCTCTACCTGTTGATATGTTGTGCGGGTAAGGGTGGTCTCAATCAGTCTTTTGAACAGTCCTCTCAGCATGGAATACAGCCACAGGTGACTAGTGTGGCTGCTACAACAAACAGATATAGCAGTACTGAAGTAGCTAGGTTGCTCCACCGGCCAAACCACTTCTCCATCAAAACAGTGAAGGGGTTGTCGATCTGGGAGTTCTCTGCCAGCTTTGCAGAGAGTGATGTGAGTCCCTCTGAGTCTAAGGGCTTGGTGATGCTGCCATCTGGGGAAGTATTGTTGGGAATAAAGGTGCAACAAAAAGTTCCAAACATTTTACGCAACCCTCCTTTCTCTGCCAGAAACATATCCAAAGCCATTCTATTTTGCCATGCCATAAGGGAAGTTAGACCTAATTGTTCAGCAACTTTAACAACACCTCTAATGTAGTTCACAAAGCACTGTTGGTTGTAATTTATGTAATTTATCCAATTGCCATGGCCGTTGTCTGTCCATTTTTCCTGCCTTAATTTAGCCACACCCTATGTTCTCGCTTTAGTCGTGTTTTTCTTCATTAAATTTGACACGAAACTATTCCTGTTGAGAGAATTCTCCTTTGTAGTCAGACTTATGCCTCAGAGAACAGTGGTGGATAACTAATCTTTCCTTTCCTCTGCAGGTCATGACCTTATTAATTGACAGTGTGATAAGTGAATCCAGGTAGTCCTTTCTGCTATTTCAGCTACTGTTGGAGTTGTAAGCAGTACCTGATATGGACGTTCCCACCTTGGACTGGACGCGTTCTGTTTCTTTATCATCTTGATGAGGATCCAGTCTCCTGGTTTTACTGTCTTTAGCGATTCTGACACAGGTTCACTTGGAACAGAATTGACAGAAGAGATCTCTCTACTTGTTAACATTTTTACCATGTGTTCTGCTAAGGTTTCTTAAGGTTTCTTGTCTCTTCATCATGTCTGGTGAATGGTTTTAACTGTGGCAGTACAAATGGTCTGCACTTAGTCTCTTAAATGGAGTTAACCCACATATAACAATATTTGACTGCCATTTGGAGGATTGAACTTCAAATGTCAGCTATTTTAGCTGACATTGCTTGGGAGAATATTGATGGTTATTGGTTATTACATATGGTATAAGTGTACCTCTTCATTCTGTAGGTAAAAGCAAACCAGACTTGACTATCTGGGTGCACAGGTACAGGAAAGAAAGCATTACTAATATCAACAACAGAGAAACACTTTTTCTTGTGTGTGTGGATCTGGTACTGTGGAGCCACACGGCACAACTGCTCTGTTAACTGCCTGCAGATCTTGCTCCGAACCTTTTTCACAGGTGTAATGGAAACTTTAGTAAGGCACAGTGTCAGTTTTTTTCTTCTGAGGAGATAAGAGGCTTTTATGATAATATCTTGCGAGAGAACACAGTACAAAATACAGAATTGCTCTGACCACTGAGGCAAAGACACTTAAGTTATATTGTCAATTGCCACATCATCACTCCTTGGGTATCGTTGATTGTTATTATCTAGTCTACCTTTCCTCCCCAACCACAATTGAGGTTACTCAGATTCATTCATAAATACCAGCTTCATCATTATAACGATCACACAATGGGGAAGAGGGATATAAGAAAACAGGACATTGTTAAGGTTGCAATTTGGACTAAAAAGTGGCAGGGATCTGGGAACAATTTCAGTCTCAAGGGTTTTTAATATTAAATCCAAGATGAACACAAATACTCATTGGAACAGAAAGCAAGGCGGTGAAGGCAGGCTGGTCGGGTAAGCACACACATGGAATCTGAGGGAATCATCTGGCAGAGTCTTGGCTGTGTATAAGAGGGAGAGTGATCGCTAATCCTGGACAGGTGTGTGTCATCTGGGTGAGACCAGCCTGCCTCAACCTGAAAACACAACACAAAAGGGAGGGGGGAAACAAAGAAACAGAAGCAACAAATAACCACAACCATCACAGTAACCCCCCCACGCCCCAATGGATGCCACCTGGCGGCTTTCCAGGCTTGTCCGGGAACTCCCGGTAGAAATCAGAGAGCAGAACAGGGTCCAAAATGAGGGCCTTGCTAATCCAAGACCTTTCCTAAGGGCTGTACCCTTCCAGTACCCAGGTACTGGAAACCGCAGTCCCGCCTGTGCACATCCAGCAGGTGGCAGACTGTGAATGCAGGATGACCTTCAATGAGCCGGGGGATAGGAGGAGGCTCAGTGGGCTCTTCGTAATGGGTTTGAGCAGAGACACATGGAAGGCAGGATAAACTCTTAAAGCAGGAGAAAGTTTAAGCCTGATGACACTAGGGTTGATGATGCGTTCAATGGCCCAATATACTTTGGGGCAAGCTTTCGTAAATTAGTCTGAAGAGGAAGGTCACGTGAAGAAAGCCAAACCTCTTGACCAACCTGGTAATCAGGAGCAGGGGTCCGATGTCAATCTGCCAATCGTTGGTTTCTTGTTGCTGTCCGTGTCAAAGCTGTTCGGGCTTCCCGCCAGACACGGCAGGCGCGGCGTAGATGGGCCTGGACTGTGGGGACTGCAACTTCAGACTCCTGACTTGGAAATAGGAGGTTGATAACCCTTGGGAGAGCATGAACGGAGACAAACCTGTGGCAGTGCTGATCAGGGAGTTGTGGGTGTATTCAACCCAAGGCAGGTGAGTGGACCAAGAGGCTGGGAGACAAGAAGCCACACATCGTAGTGATGCTCCTCGGTCTTGGTTTGCTCGCTCCGTCTGGCCGTTGGTTTGTCGGTGGTAACCAGAGGAGAGGCTGGCCGAAGCTCCCAGAGCATGACAGAATGCTTTCCAGTCTTGGGAGGCAAACTGGGGACCCCGGTCAGAATTATGTCCTTGGGAATACCATGAAGATGGAACAAATGGCGCACAAGTAGGTTGCAGTTTCTTCTAATGCTGAGGGAAGTTTAGGCAGGGGTACAAAATGGACTGACTTAGAAAAACGATCAATCAGGGTAAGATTAACCGTATTTCCATCCGATGGAGGTAAGCCAGTAACGAAATCCACAGCAATGTGCGACCAGGGGCGATGTGGTATTGGCAAAGGATGGAGGAGCCCAGCGTTCAATGACGTATGGCACGGTAAGATGACTTGCTGCGCACACAGTCGGAGCAGGCAGAGACAAGGCATTAGGCTTGGTGTTCCAGGAGCCAGGGCAGTAGGTGAGAGTGAAGTCGAATCTTCCTAGGAAAAGTGCCCACCATGCCTGACGAGAGTTCAGCCTACGAGCAGAGCATAAATATGCAAGATTTTTTATGATCAGTCCATACGATGAACGGTTGTACTGCACCTTCAAGCCAGTGTCTCCATTCCCGCAGGGCCAACACGACTGTTAGCAACTCCCGGTTCCCCACATAATTTCGCTCAGCTGGAGAGAGGCGTCTGGAGAAGGCGACACAGGGGTGGATTTTGTCGTTGTCTGGGAATCACTGGGAGAGTATGGCTCCCACTCCTGTGTCAGAGGCGTCGACCTCCACGATGAACTGCAGACTTGGGTCCGGGTGTACTAGGACAGGGGCACTAGAAAACTTTTCCTTAAGATTATTAAAGGCAGCTTGAGCTGCTGAGGACCACGCAAAAGCCTTCTTTATAGAAGTCCACTGAGTGAGTGGGGCTGCCAACCTGGCATAGTTCTTAATAAATTGTCTGTAGAAGTTTGCAAACCCCAAGAACCTCAAGAAGTTTGCGAGTGGTGGGAACTGGCCACTCCATGACGGCTTTGATTTTAGCTGGTCAGGTTTTAATTGGCCTTTGTGAACAGTTGAAACACTAAATTCACATTTTCTGCTTTAACATAAAGTTTGTTCTCCAATAACCTCTGTAACACATGCAACACATGTTCCTTTACACTTTTAGAGAAAATCAAAATGTCATCGAGATAAACAAACAAATCTATTCAACATGTCTCTGAGAACATCCTTTATCAAGGCTTGAAATACTGCAGGAGCATTAGTTGGTCCAAAAGGCATTACCCGGTACTCATAATGGCCAAGGTCAGTATTAAAAGCAGTCTTCCACTCATCCCCTCTCCTAATCCTCACGAGGTGGTAAGTATTTTTCAAGTCTAACTTTGTGAAGACCACAGAGTCATGGAGGGGGTAAAAGCTGAGTCAATTAGTGGTAGAGGGTACTTGTACTTAAGATTAAGAACTCTCTTCCACTCTGGAGTTGCCCGTGGTGAGAGGCGCAGAGCAGGTGTGGGCACACTTATTGCCCCCCGGCTGTGTGCCAGTACATTGGGGTTTACCCGAGTGAACGAGAGGGTAGCCTCCCTCCGCCTTCAGGTGGGGGGACGAGTCCTGACTGTTGTTTGTGCCTATGCGCCAAACAGCAGTTCAGAGTACCCACCCTTTTTGGAGTCTCTGGGGGAGGCACTGGAGAGTGCTCCTACCGGAGACTCCCTCGTTCTGCTGGGGGACTTCAATGCTCACGTGGGCAATGACAGTGAGACCTGGAGGGGTGTGATTGGGAGGAACGGCCCCCCCGATCTGAACCAGAGTGGTGTTATGTTGTTGGACTTCTGTGCCAGTCATGGACTGTCCATAACGAACACCATGTTCAGGCATAAGGGTGTACATATGTGCACTTGGCACCAGGACACCCTTGGCCGCAGTTCGATGATCGACTTTGTGGTTGTATCATCGGACTTGCGGCCGTATGTCCTGGACACTCGGGTAAAGAGAGGGGCGGAGCTGTCAACTGATCACCACCTGGTGGTGAGTTGGCTCCGCTGGTGGGGGAGGATGCCGATCAGACCTGGCAGGCCCAAACGTATTGTGAGGGTCTGCTGGGAGCGTTTGTCAGAATCCCCCGTCAGAAGGAGCTTTAACTCCCACCTCCGGCAGAGCTTCAACCATATCCCGGGGGAGGTGGGGGACATTGAGTCCGAATGGGCCATGTTCCGTGACTCCATTGCCGAGGCAGCTGATCGGAGTTGTGGCCGTAAGGTGGTCGGTGCCTGTCGTGGCGGCAACCCTCGAACCTGCTGGTGGACACCAGTGGTGAGGGAAGCCGTCAAGCTGAAGAAGGAGTCCTATCGGGCCTTTTTGGCCAGTGGGACCCTGGAAGCAGGTGATAGGTACTGACAGGCCAGACGGGCCGCGGCTTCGGTGGTTGCTGAGGCAAAAACTCGGGCCTGGGAGGAGTTCGGTGAGACCATGGAGAACGATTTCCGGATGGCCTCGAAGAGATTCTGGTCCACCATCCGGCGTCTCAGGGGGGGGAAGCGGCTCACAGTCAACACTGTTTACAGTGGGGACGGGGCTTTGCTGACCTCAACTAGGGATGTTGTGAGTCGGTGGGGGGAGTACTTCGAGGAACTCCTCAATCCTTCCAACACGTGCTCGGAAGAGGCAGAGTCGGAGAGCTCGGAGACGGGGCCTCCCATTTCTGGGGCTGAGGTTGCCGAGGTGGTCAAAAAGCTCCTCGGTGGATGAGGTCCGTCCTGAGTTTCTCAAGGCTCTGGATGTTGTAGGGCTGTCTTGGCTGACACGCCTCTGCAGCATTGCGTGGACATCGGGGACAGTGCCTCTGGACTGGCAGATTGGGGTGGTGGTCCCCCTCTTTAAAAAGGGGGACCGGAGGGTGTGTTCCAACTATAGGGGTATCACACTCCTCAGCCTCCCTGGTAAGGTCTATTCGGGGGTATTGGAGAGGAGGATCCGTCGGATAATCGAGCCTCGGATTCAGGAGATGCAGTGTGGCTTTCGTCCTGGCCGTGGAACAGTGGACCAGCTCTATACCCTCAGCAGGATCCTGGAGGGTGCCTGGGAGTTCGCCCAACCAGTCTACATGTGTTTTGTGGACTTGGAGAAAGCGTTCGACCGTGTCCCTCGTGGAGTCCTGTGGGGGGTGCTCCGGGAATATGGAGTGCCGGACCCCTTGATAGGGGCCGTTCGGTCTCTGTATGACTGGTGCCAGAGTTTGGTCCGCATTGCCGGCAGTAAGTCGGATACGTTTCCGGTGAGAGTTGGACTCCGTCAGGGCTGCCCTTTGTCACCGATTCTGTTCCTAACTTTTATGGACAGAATTTCTAGGCGGAGCCAGGGCGTTGAGGGTGTCCGATTTGGCGACCTCAGAATCGGGTCTCTGCTTTTTGCAGATGATGTGGTTCTGTTAGCGTCGTCAGGCCGTGACCTTCAGCTCTCACTGGAGCGATTCGCAGCCGAGTGTGAAGCAGCTGGGATGAGAATCAGCACCTCCAAATCCGAGACTATGGTTCTCAGCCGGAAAAGGGTGGAATGCTCTCTCCGGGTCGGGAATGAGATCCTTCCCCAAGTGGAGGAGTTCAAGTATCTCGGGGTCTTGTTCACGAGTGAGGGACGATTGGAGCGGGAGATTGATGGGCGGATCGGTGCGGCGTCTGCAGTGTTGCGGGCTCTGCACCGACCCGTCGTTGTGAAGAGGGAGCTGAGCCAGAAGGCGAAGCTCTCTACTTACTGGTCAATCTACGTTCCCATCCTCACCTATGGTCACGAGTTGTGGGTAGTGACCGAAAGAACAAAATCGCGAATACAAGCGGCCGAAATGGGTTTCCTCCGCAGGGTGTCTGGGCTCTCCCTTAGAGATAGGGTGAGAAGCTCAGTCATCCGGGAGGGGCTCGGAGTAGAACCGCTGCTCCTCCGCATTGAGAGGAGTCAGATGAGGTGGCTCGGGCATCTGGTTAGGATGCCCCCTGGACGCCTCCCTGGGGAGGTGTTCCGGGCACGTCCCACTGGGAGGAGACCCCGGGGGAGACCCAGGACACGTTGGAGAGACTATGTCTCTCGGCTGGCCTGGGAACGCCTCGGGGTCCCCCCGGAAGAGCTGGAGGAAGTGGTCGGGGACAGAGACGTCTGGGTTTCTCTGCTCAAGCTGCTGCCCCCGCGACCCGACCCCCGGATAAGCGGCAGATGATGGATGGATGGGTACTTGTACTTAATTGTGATTTCATTCAAACCTGTGTAGTCTATACAAGGGTGCAGGGATCCATCCTTCTTTTCAACAAAGAAAGATCCAGATCCAGATCCAGTCATCCTTCCACAGGTGAAGATGACGGGAGGATGAGGCCAGTTGCCAGGGAATCTTGGATGTATTTCTCCATGGCCTCTTTCTCAGGCTTGGAGAAGTTATAGAGCTTCTTTGCAGGGAGAGGAGAACCAGGGAGTAAGTCAATGGCACAATCGTATGGTCTGCCTTTGGCTGGGGCAGTCGCAGGCAGCTTCGGCAGAGAGAGTGCTTTGTCTTTGCTGAATACCTGCTTGAAGTCATGATACTCACTGGGGACAGCTGACAAATCAATCTCCTCTGGGGGCCTTGGAGAGCTGGAAACACTGGAGGGTATGGCTGAACGTAGACAGTTCGCATGGCAAAAAACACTCCAGTTAACTATACAAGCAGTGGACCAGTCAATATGTGGATTATGAACCTCAAACCAAGGTAGCCCAACTACAACAGAGGAAATGGGTGAGGAAATCACATATAACTCAATCAGCTCGGGGTGGTTGCCAGAGAGGACTAAGGAAATGGGTTCAGTAGGATGAGTAACTCTATGCCTTTTTTAGGCATTTCAGGCCTTTTGAAACGCCAGCAAATTTTTTTTTGCTAAATTTTAAAATTCTTCTGCATTGTTTGTCATCTGATTTTTTGATCTTTTACTTTTGCATATTTCTTCTCTTTTCTATAATTTTCTGCCTTCATCTAACTCCTTTCAAAAATATATTTCAGACCTTTTGAAACCTCAGCGAATTCATTTTTACTAAATTTTCAAAAGCTTCTGCATTGTTCATTGTGCATTGTCACTTTTTGTTTTGCATTTTCCTTCTCTTTTCTGCAGTTTTCTGCCTTAATCCAGCTCCTTTCAAAAATACCTTTCAAGTGCTTTAAAGTAATAACTTTCTGCTAAATTTTCACTATTTTCAGCTTTTTTAGCATGGTCAGCTATCCCCATTCAGCTCATCAGCATTGTCACTGCTGTTTCGCAGGAACAGCTTTTTCTAGTTATTATTATTATTGTTGTGAGAATGCTGATTCAGCACTATTACTCACTATTGTTTTTCTGTTTCTCCTTATTATTTTACAACATCTTAGTGTCACGTTTTCAAGGGAGCGAAGGAGCAGGACCCAAATTCTGACACGGACAGGAGTCACAAGTAACTTATAGGGTGTATAACAAGAAATAAAAATCACAGCAATGCTGGAAGAAAAACTAGAAACTAAGGTACTAGGAAATTCAAAAGGAGGTAACAAAACCAAACACTACAAAACTCGGGAGGAAACTTGGAAACACGGAAAACTAGCGACTAGAGAAACAGACAAAGTGTAGACTACGGGGGTAACAGCGAGGATCTGACAAAGACTGAGAGGACAATAGGAGACTAAATGCTGTGGAGAGAATGATTAGTGATATGAAACACGTGGGGAGACTTAACATGGGACATGGGGGTGGAACTGGAGACTCACAGGGAATTGAGGGAAACAGGAAATGACAAGTTAAACTAATAGAAAACTAAACAGACTAGAAACTAGGAAACCAGAATACAAAACTAAACCAGAAAAACACAAAAACAATCAAGGATCATGACAGACCCCCCCCCTTAAGGGATGGATCCCAGACATCTCAAACCTTGGGTGGGAGGGAGGGGCTCTGAAGGAGAGTCCCGGGGACTGGAGTCTGTCTGGCGGCCGACCAGACGAGCAGTAGTGAGGGAGCCAACTGCTCGTCTGGCCGGCCAGACTTCCGGCGACGTGGGGCCCAGGATTGGAGTCGGCCTGGCGGCAGACCAGCTGAGCAGTGGCGAGGGAGACGTCCGGTGGCGGGTGACGTCGGACCTGTTTCTTAGGCTGGACCCCCTCCAGAGCAGCAGCGGGGAGAGGTGAAGGCAGAAGCGGACCCGCCCGGGCTCCCACTGGCGAAGACGAGGAGGAACGCAGCAGCGAGCCTGCCCGGGCCACCACTGGCGAAGACGAAGGCAAGGAGAGAGGCGAGCCCCTGACTGAAATCATTCTTTCCTCCTCCCCCCTCAATTAATTCCACAGGGAGAGTGGAGCTGGAGGTCGGCGGGGCGTGTGTCTGCTGGGTCCGCAGTATGGTCAGATCCTATTGTCACGTTTTCAAGGGAGCGAAAGCGTGCCTCACATGTTCCCATATTTCTGAATACACCAACCAGGCCTTATGTGTGATCACAGGTTCATGTCAGCCCCTCACTGCTTATGAGGCCAGAGCCAACATGGCTGCCCTCTTCTAATAGTAATAATAATAATAACATGGCTGGCCAATTGTAACAGCTTTATGCCACCCTGTGTTATCTGTGCAAAAAATACAAAATAACATGACAGCCTCTGTCTCTTAGACATCACATCACACTTTTCCATTATAAACAGGTTGTCCTTTTCTCCTTTATATTGATAGTGAGGGCTGTGTTCAAACTGACATAAAACCTGTATTATACACAGGATCTCTATATAAATTACACGAGTGTCTTCAGCAGACCTTGCTCTTATTGAAAAGTTCAAATTTGTGAAAGTGGATTCTCCTCCCTCACCTACCCGAAGAGCGTTCTAGACTGCAGCCTCCATCTGCCCCAGAATAGACAAGCTGAGCACTACCCACCAGGGCCAGTCATCTCACTGAGGTAGGCATACCTGACATCATGAAGCCAAATGTTTCATTGTTGAAAAATGATAATAGAAAATATAAGCCTTGTCGACAATGATTATGGATTAACTTTGTTTTGTCAATCATAAGCACATGTGTTCAAAATGTGACACATTTCAAAAAATGAATTACATGTGGGGGTCCCTGTTCTGTTTGTCTCTCGTCCAAGGGGTCCTCGGGCTGGAAAAGGTTGAAGACCCCTGCCCGAGAAGACATGAGATTATTAGTTTAAGTTTGTGAGTGTCAGTGGGGCTTTTGTTTAGCATCTATGCATGCCTGTATCACTGTGCTCATTGACAGCACAGAAATACAAGCCTCCATCTTCTGGCACCAGGTTCTTCACTGTGAACATCCCAGTGTGAGCATCAGGCTTGGTGGTTGAGCATTTCTCCTTGCCAAAATCCCCAAAGTCATGTTCACTTTCTCCTGTAGTTGTGAAGACGATCAGTTTCATGGCTTCATCTGGCAGCTGTCTGTACCAGTATATCTGGAAGTAAAAATTGCCTTTGGTGTGGCTGCATTCTATTGTTGTATTTTCACCCATTTTTCCACACAGTGGAGGGCTGAGTGACATCAATCCTATGAGTAAAACCTGTAAATATAAAAGTAAAACTTACTAAAAAATATTATTGATCATAAGTAAATTCTCTAAATTAAATTGTTTTATTTTGTTATTTACCTGATGGCCACATTAAAGAGACTAGTAATCGCAGAAGATTTTGTTAAACGATGATTATATCCATGTCCTGTTATACAGAGGCTGCCACAGTCCAACTTAGTTACACAGATATTAAAAGCTGAAAGGGGAGTGGCAGTGCAGCATGTGAAGGGATCATGTGAGCTGCTCTCTAATCTGAAAATGGCTTTTAAAGCACAGCTTCAGTTTTTATTAGAGGTTCCCCACAGTGTCATTTCCTGTATAGATTACATGGTTAAGATAAAAGCTAAAAAAATTATGGATTGAACATGTTTTATGTTTACTCTGTTTTCTTTAATTTAAAATAAGAAACAGATACTGTTTGTTTGTGTAGATGTAACTTTGTAAACATAAGCTGTGCTACGAGTGATAGCATATTCTTTGATGGAGAGCAACAATTGTTTCTCTCCATTGCTGATGTTTTTCCTGCTTGGCACACTTGAATTCCCAAACTTCTGCTTTTATAGAAGTGCTCACACTAGTTGGTGACCAATAAATCAAGTGGGTTCATATAACTTACTCTCGTAAATCCTATGGAAGCGTTAAGGGTGGACAAGTTTTTGTTCATTGTAAATGGAGGAAATGGAAATGGAGGTTGCTTGTGTAGTTGCTCCTCTAAGGCTGCATGTACCTAATTTTAAGTCCAATTAAGGAAAAGATATGTTTTTTATTATACCTTTACACAAAAAACCTCTTTTGTGTACTTTTTTTTTCATTAGTGTGCATAAAAGTAATAATAATTCTAAAAAGAGAGCATTTATAAATCTACTTTTGAAGTAAGAATTTAGGGAAAGCTCTTGAAAAGTTCATTGTCTCATGACCTCGGCGTGCCAAATAATACGACATACGACAAATCATTTTGTTCAGATTTGTTCAGATTCCAAAATATTAAGATTGATAACAGTCTTAATATTTCATCAATTTAAGATTGATGACAATATATAAATTTTCAAACCAAGCTCTTGACACTTTGGGATAGCAATTTAATTTGGTAAAATTTTCAGTTAATCTCCTTCATTGCAGAGTTCATTTGAGGGTCAAACTGATGTGAGGGAAGTTTTATTTGACAACATCTTTCTAAAGACAGAGTAGTTGGAGTGCCACCAGTGACGGAAGAAAAGGTTAAGCAACTCAAAATGCTGATGGATTTGTCCAAATATAGCTCCAAAAACTCACCTGGAATTAGAGGTTTATTTGATCAACAACATGTTCTGTACACTTTAGTCCAGTAGATGACACTGTTTTCTAACTTTTGAACAAAGAAATCAGGGAAGTCAGAGAATATCAATGAATATCGTTGTTCCTTGGTCTAATGGGACTTAGACCAGTAAGTCCTATTAGACCCCACTGGATTAAATATTTATCCTCAGAGCTGTAGTTGGTTCCAAGAGAATTCATGTGGCATTCACCCATTCACCGAGGCATTCAGCGTGAAAGTCATTTGAGTGGTCAGCTAGACTATAAAAACGCTATACAAGTAAAGTCCATGTTGTGTGTTCAGTAAAAGAAACAAAAATACCAACAAGAAATTTAAAAAATCCTAATACTTGATCTCAGTAGCAACTGAACCTTCAGCTGATTCATCTGATATTGCTTAGTTTTGCACAAAACATTGTAATAATTTATACACATAACAGTGACATACTGTACAGTAATGCTCAGTTAAAATCCTTAGAACTTTACATGAAAATCAGACGTCTCCATGACGGAGACATGTTTGATATCGTTTTACAAACGAATACCGTTTTCTCCATGAACTCAAGAGAGAATATGTATAATAAAGATAATGATAATAATAATATACGTTTTTGGAGTCAGAGGACGTTTTTATCTTTATCCCTGATCCTGAACAAAATGTTGACACACTGGTAACAAAAGACAGTATATACAGTATATAAAGCATTATACATGTCTGATTTACTGAGGACAAACCAACAACAGAAAACCTAATGAGTCAGTGCTCCCAAAGTTTTAAAAATATCCTTCCAAATAATATTGTGGCTGCATTGATGAGTTTTTTTTAAGGATTTCACAACATGAATTTGATTTAAAAACTAAAGCAAAAAACCAAAATGATTTTGTTGTGTGCTACTGGTTAGATGCAGATTAAACTGATCCAGATAACAATTAATCAGGAGTGAGAGGCTCTCTTTAGCTGAAAGTGTTGAATCTGGTGCTGTTGTGCAAAGGGATGCCCTCTGCTCCTCTGAACTCCTCTGCGATGTCATCGAATGTGCGGCCTTTTGTCTCGGGGAGGCGAATCCAAATGAAGGTGAAGGCGAGTAGAGCCACAGCCATAAAAAGGAGGTAGACGTAAGCTCCACAGATTTTCTGTGCATGAGAGAAACAGACATGACATCATTCTGTACGATTTGTTCTTTTTTTTTCAATTGTGTTACCAGAAATGCTCTGTTAAGATGACAACGTCATGCCATGTGATCAAGCAAAATCAAGAAATCCACCTCCAAAGTTTTCCCAGAGTCTAGCTTGGTCATGCAGCATGCATGCAGGCCAACAATATAAACACACCAGTAATGGAGGAAAGAGGAGTGCCAGAACAAACTTCCCTCCCCAGTTGAGCATGCTGGTGAAAGCCATGGCGATGGGTCTGCCAGGCTGGTCGAACAGCTCAGCAGCAATGAACCAGGAGATGGGGCCAGGGCCCAGCTCGTAGGCTGAGATCAGACAGAAAACCAGCAGGACCTGCAGGCTTCGTAGTTCTGGGACCAGGTGCTGCACAGTGGAGAAATTACTCTTGGAGGGAATGTTGTGGGTTAAACATTGAAAGTTGGCCAGTTGTTATGTTCTGCATGGTGGGGATCGTAGGATAATACATATAGTTCGTTTTTATATCTATCTTTGTCTTAAAATTTCTCATTAGTTGGATCTGTCATCATCATATGTAAGGCCTGCATGAAACTTTTCCTGCACAAATTAGAATTGCCACACTAAGATTGTTTTACCAGGACAGAATCGACGATGGTCATGAGTAAGTTGCACACTGCTATGGAGATGAAACCAGTGAGCAGCAGTTTCCTCCTGCCAGCCCGCTCCATCAGGAAGAACTGGAGAGGGAAAAATTAAGTGCTCATATTTCATCCACCTTTTGTTTTATAATGCACAGTTACTGTCACATTTACTGACTTGCTGGTTATGTTGTTACACTCTGAAAAGATGATATGTTAGGGAACAAGAGGCTGCAGTAAATTATTTAAAGTAGATCTTGTACTTACCGCTACCAAAGTGAAAGTGAGATTGACAGCTCCCACACCCAGAGTAAGAAACTTGGCCTCTTCAAACTGGGCCTGGAACATTCTGGTGGAATAGTTGATTATCTGGAAGCAAAGGGCAGGAATTTGATTTATCGTAGCAGGTCACGGGGGTATCTTTGTGTTCCTAAGGAACTGAGGTAATGTGCAGACACACTGCCTCCAATTCTGAGTGGGAGCTCGAGTAGCAGTAGGAGTGCTGAAGTTGAATAATTCAAAGAAGATATTCCACAGAGCTGTAGCTAAATCTTTATAGCAGTGAACAAGCCTCACAAAGAGCTCAGCCCAAGCATCACATAAATTAACAATTTTTCAAGTGTTTATGAATTTCAAAGTCTCAGCTTCAGAATTTATAAAATAGCGTTTTATCACAGCGACTGACCGCATTGAATCCAGAGAGCTGGCTTCCCAAGTTGACAATCAGGACAATAATGATTGGCTGCCTGTAGCTGCGTTTCTTGAAAAAATCATGGATGGTGACACCGCTCTGAGTGTGCGAGGCCTCCTCTTTCATCTCTTCCAGCTCAGCAAATACCTTGTCTCCTCTGCCTCTCAGCCTAAGCAGGGCTGCAGGGTGAAGACATTAACCGATAACACCTTCTTTAATGAAGCTTTCGAAGTCTAATGCAGCCATAAAGCTGATATGATAGAGTGCACTTACATTTTAATGTTTTAAATCCTGGTCAGTCATTAATCTTAGAGCTCATAGAAAAGATGTATTCAACTTATCTCTAATTATTCCTAAGCAGAATCTCTCTCCATAATCATAACATGTTATGTAAAATAACATAAAATAACATCTGCAAATTAATCATGAACCACCCCCTGGGACCCACCAACTTCTGCATTCCATTCCTCTCCTCGGTTAATGAGCAGGTATCGAGGGCTTTCAGGGCAGAAAGGCAGAACCAGGTACTGAGCCAGCGCTGGGATGAGAGACAGGGACAGCATTATGGCCCAGTAATGCTCTGTACCCAATACTGTCTCCAGACCAGCCACCTGCAGCAAACAAACAGAGAGACTCTGTTTCACAAGGCCAGTCTCAGCAGAAAATGTGTAATGTCCTCATCCCCAAAACAGCAGTTTCACGATCCATGGTTATACATTTTGAGATGGCAGTGTCATGCTGTTCTCTTTGGGGCATTGTCTACATGACCTGAAGGGAATTATGACCCATAAATGGTCAAAGAGCGTAAAGTCCAAGTAAGTACATTATTTTAACCCTAACCACCCTAATAATTTTGTAACATTTCAACCTAACTGTGGACAGTATATTAATTCCAGTTTTAATTATATATTTTTTTACTCCTAACCATTCAGGTGTGAGAACAAGTACGGGTCTTGAACTCAAGATATTAATCCACAGATTACTTCTTCCATCATCCCCTCCTTCATTATTTTAAACTTTGGTCACCAAATTAACAAAACCAAACCTCTCATAACATATTCAAAGTGGACAAAAATGTAGTGAAATGTGGAGTGAATGAAAGCATGAAAGTGAAGATGCTGAAAATCAAAGTAATGACGTGTATACTACATCGTGAAGGGAAGCTACAAATATTGCACAATTGAGGAAGGATCATTGCAAAACAGCAACATTTTACACTGAATCAATGTAGCTAATAGTTTCATATGTCTATTCTGACGTTAGTTTGTAATGAATTGGAGAACATGCATGGAGAGAAGTTGTCTGTGTCTGTGTTTGCACTCTGACTCACAGCAAGTTTGCATATGCAAATTCAACCAACAAAAAAGATGACAGCAAGCACTGTCCTCACCATTCCAACCAGGGTGCCAGAGGCAAAGGACACCTGGTTGAGCGTAGCAAAGGCCCCTCTCAGACTGGTGGGGGACACCTCCTGGATGTAGAGGGGGTTCAGACTCATCACGAGACCGCAGAACAGACCAAACACCAACCGTCCCAGAATGAGAACCTCAAATGACTCGCTGGCTTTGGAGGCAAACATGATACACGTTCCCATCACAGACAGACAGTTTACTAACAGGATGGAGTTACGCCTGCAGGGGAGAAGAGAAATAAAAAGTAAAGGCAATGATTGAAATTCTGCTCATATTTCTGTCTCTCCTACCTGCCATAAGAATCTGCCAAGAATTTGACTCCCAGTGAGCCCAGCAAAGCTCCAAAGTCTTTAATACTGACAGAGAGTGACCACAGCAGAGTCAGGCTGTGATCTGGCATTGACTGGTTGTGTCTGGCTCTCCAGGTGTGGTTGAAGAACTCTTCAATGATCTATACATCAATGATAAAAAGAGAAACAATCTTCATGCTTTGACAGTTTTAACTTACTGTCAAGCTAACAAATGGGGACTGTCCTTTCTTTTGAAGCAGAAAAACTCATAACACTTCAAGTATTGCACAACTTATCGCATGAGTGTTTGTTAGAAAGCTGAGTGTGAAAGGCACACTGAGTGACTGTGAAAAAGCAAAAGCTAGGACGGGAGCTGAGCCAGGGAGTTTC
This sequence comes from Leuresthes tenuis, assembly GCF_036924035.1. Taxonomy (NCBI): domain Eukaryota; kingdom Metazoa; phylum Chordata; class Actinopteri; order Atheriniformes; family Atherinopsidae; genus Leuresthes; species Leuresthes tenuis. Next base: position 14,182,450 of record NW_027325369.1, read on the forward strand.
AGGGGATTGTTAACTTTATTCAGTGCTTTATTGAGGCTCTGTAATATTTGTTTGAAAGTCAACCTGGCGTCCAGGTCTTTATTCATTCATCAGCCATGCATGGCTGATGAATGTGGTTGGCAGCCAGTGTCTGATGTTTGGGTTCATGTTTTGTCAGAGTTTTATGTGTTGTTTTCCATTAGAAAAATATTGCTTTTGATACTCTTTGTGAGTCTTCTCTAGATGGAATTTACCTTAGACATTCTGTAAAGTACAATTCAGAAACCTACTTCTAAAGCTAAAATGATTTATTCAGATAAAAGGAAAGAAATATGAACACATTATAAGAGTGTCAGAAACTGAGACCTAGAATACCTCCAGCTCCCGTCTATCCTGCTCACCTTGGCTGGAGCATTGACGTTGCCTGTGTGGTAGCCAATCTGCAGGGAGCCAAGCACTGCTGCCAGGATGGAGATCAGGAGTGTGGCCGTCAGATGGCTCTGAAACAGTAAGTGTTCAGGTTTGTGATGTCTTTACCCTCTTACATAGCTCATACAGCAGATAAAATACAGTCATGTCAAAAATAAAGTGCACACTCTTTCAGGTTTACAGCTTAATAAATCAAACATTAAAAAAAAAAAAGGCGAAAAAATCACCTAGTCTTACCCAGCTTTGAAATTAGGTTAACACAACATCAGATGAACGACAGCACATACATTTTTACATCATTACATCATTATTTATTAAACAAAAACTGAGCCATAATGCAAAAGCAGTGTGTGAAAAACTAATTACACCCCAGTATTCAATAGCCTCTCAGACCACTAGCAGTCATTTTTTCGATATAATGTTATCAGTTTCTCATATTATTGGAGGAATTACGGCCCACTCTTCTTCATAATGTTGCTTCACTTCATTGAGGTATGCGGTTATTCATTTATCCACAGCTCTCTTAAGGTCCCACCATAGCATTTCAATCAGGCTGAGGCCCGAACTTTGACTCGGTCAATGCAACGTCATTCAGTCATATTTTTCTTTTTTTCACATGCTGATCTTCATCTGAGCTTGTATTGAATTAATTTCAAGACCTGGTACAGGTCAAAGTAAACAGAAACGAGGTATAAGCAAGTGCTGATGCTCTCTTTCTACAGACCACATTCATTTGTAGAAAATGATTCATACAAACAAACCTCTTGGAATGCCATTTGTTTGGGTCAGATGGAGTATTGCTCGCTCAGGATGTAGGTGCATTTATCTTCCACTGATTAAATTTTCTGTGAAACAAGAATGATGGGAAACAAGGGTCAATGTCGAGTATAATAGTTTTAAAGTAAAGTATTTTAATACTTTTATATGATGGTATAGCTGCATGTGATCAAATAGTCATAAAGTATGGTCATTTGCTAGTTTCACTCTGGTTTTGCACAGTGTGCATTTTGAACCTAAAAATCTTCCATTTGCATCACTGAAAATGCTCCTGACAGACACATTACAGGTAACACAAAAAGCTCTAGAATACAAAATATATCTTAAAAGTAACATATAATAAAGTTATTTTTGTTCATGTTTATAGCTGTCTACATAAAGATCTTTCTTGCTTCTCTGAAGACAGCTTACCTGAACTGTGGACTAAAGGAGTCTGCTTGTTTAGTCCAGATGCATAAATGCATAGAAATTAAAAGCTGGAACAATTTGTACACACACTGTGCCTCTCAAATCCTCATGCCTTCATCTATCTGTCTATATTAACATTTCTGAACTTAACTTTAGCCTCACTTCTGTCTTTATCTGCTGTACATTGGTCCCTTCGTCATCCCTGAGTTTCAGATATGAGTGCGTACATTTGAACACACTATCACTTGAAACATATTGGACCAGTGAGTCCAATGATAAAGTCGCACCCAGCTGGTGAATTTGGGGCAGACCTGATAGAATGGTAACTGTGGGCCTCCTCTGGTTCTCATGGACCAGCTGATAAAAATTCTGTGTTCCAGCTGACCGAGGATGTGTTTACCTTCTGCACCCAAACCTCAGACTAAGTCTGGAAGGACACGACAGTTCCCATGTCAGAGCTGAAAATAAACTTGGTTTGCTTGTGGCGCACTGAGTGATCATTTTAACAAGAGCACAGACACATGCTGTTGTTTTATGATGGCATTGATGGTGTATGTAGGTTTGTGTGTGTGTTTGGGTTGAAGGGGTGTTGTGTAGCTTAGAATTTAGGTGCACATTATGGCAGTACACCTCCAAATGTCTTTATAGGAACACTGCCTTCCTTGAATTATCCAACTGGTGCCAGTTACATAATACAAACGTGCATACCTGATATATGAAGACTGCAGTTTTAAGACAGATTGAATTGCAACTAACCAGCAACAGCAGCATTGTATATTGTGGTTGGCCACACCCCTCACACAATACTGATACAGTTCAGAGCCTGAAGAATAAGACAGCATTATAAAATGAAATTAAAGCCAGTTAAAGCCAAGTTGATTCTTGACCAGTGCATATTTTGGTTTTTATTTGAGTTATATTCCTCTAGTGGGTTTTCTCGGACTGGGGGGAAAAACAAGTTAGAAAAGTCAGAGAGACATTCTGCGTGAAGACATGTATAGTTTATGAGAATGTTAGGCTTCTGAGAAGAATTTTACATATAGAAGGTGTCTATCAGAGAATGCTGTAACCAGTTTTAAAGAGTTAATTTCATCATCCTTTTCTTCACTGACATGTGCAGATATGACAGAGGACGGTTACCTAAATTTTACTCCAGTAGAACTTGACTCTCTTGTTGACAGCACTATAGTTTCAATGCGTACAACACTGGACAATGTTGCTCCTTGGTATAATTCACAGCAGCGTGCGTTAGAGCAGACTGAAAGAAAGCTGGAGAGACAGTGGCGTTCCTCTAATTTAGAAGAGTCTCAATTAGTCTGGAAAGATAGTTTAATAACGTATAAGCCCTTCGTAAAGTTAGAACTGCTTATTGTTCATCATGATAGAAGAGAATAAGAATAATCCCAGGTTTCTTTTCAGCACTGTGTCCAGGCTGACAAAGAGTCCGAGCTCTGTTGAGCCATGTATCCCTTTAACTCTCAGCAGTGATGATTTCATGAGATTCTTTATCAATAAAATTGTTTCTATCAGAGAGAAGATTGATGGAATCCTTCCCACTATTATCGCTGATGTATCATCCAGTGCAGCAGCAGCTTTAGAAGTATCTTTAGAACCTGATTTGTATTTAGATGGCTTCTGCCCAGTTGATCTCTCTGAGCTAACAACAGCAATAGTCTCTTCTAAACCATCAACTTGTATTTTAGACACAATCCCAACCAGACTGTTCAAGGAGGTTTTCCCCTTAATTGACACTTCCATATTGGATTTGATCAATCTGTCTTTGTTGACAGGATATGTACCTCAGACTTTTAAGGTTGCTGTAATTAAACCTTTACTTCAAAAATCTACTCTTGATTCAGAAGTGTTGGCTAATTAGCGACCTATATCCAAAAATAGTTGCAGCTCAACTTTGTGATCATTTACATAGAAATAATCTGTTTGAAGAGTTTCAGTCAGGATTCAGAGTGCATCATAGCACAGAAACAGCACTGGTGAAAGTTACCAATGATCTCCTCTTAGCCTCTGATAGCGGACTTGTGTCTGTGCTTGTCCTGTTGGATCTCAGTGCTGCATTTGATACGATCGATCACAGTATTCTGTTACAGAGACTTTTTATTGGGATTAAAGGAACTGCATTAGGCTGGTTTAAGTCATATTTATCTGATAGATTCCAGTTTGTTCTTTGTTCACACACCTGAGTAGGTCAAGGAGTTCCTCAGGGTTTTGTGCTTGGACCGATTATTTTTACGTTATACATGCTTCCATTAGGCAACATTGCATGGCATAAATTTCCATTGCTATGATGATACTCAGCTGTACTTATCTATGAAACCAGATGAAACCAATAGGTTGATCAGACTACAAGCATGTCTTAAAGACATAAAGACCTGGATGACTCAGAACTGAGCGCTTCAGGGAGAAATTGCCTAGTTATATAGTTACTCTAGATGATATTTCCTTGGCTTCTAGTTCTACAGTGAGGAACATTGGAGTTATTTTTGACCAGAATTTATCGTTTGACGCACATATAAAACAAGGTTTCAAGGACTGCCTTCTTTCACCTTCGTAATATTGTTAAAATCAGGAACATCCTGTCTCAGGGTGATGCAGAGAAACTAGTCCATGCATTTGTTAAGATTGGACTACTGTAATTCTTTATTATTGGGCTGTCCCACATATTCTCTGAAAAGCCTCCAGCTGATCCAAAATGCTGCAGCAAGAATTCTGATGAGAACTAACAGGAGAGATGATGTTTCTCCAGTTTTAGCTTCTCTTCATTGGCTCCCTGTTAAATTCAGAATAGAATTTAAGATTCTTCTCCTCACATATAAAGCTCTTAATGACCGAGCTCCATCATATCTTAAAGAGCTCATTGTAAGATATTTTCCTAACAGAGCACTTCACTCCCAAATTGCAGGTTTACTCGTTGTTCCCGAAGTTTCTAAAAGTAGAATGGGAGGCAGAGCCTTCAGTTATCAGGCCCCTCTCTTGTGGAAGAAGCTGCCAGTAAATTTCCGTGAAGCAGATACCCTTTACACTTTTAATATTAGGCTTAAAACGTTCCTTTTTGATAGGGCTTATAGTTAGGGATGGCTCATGTGATCCTGAAACATCTCATAGTTAAGATGCTATAGGCTTAGACTGCTGGGGGACCTCATCTGTCACACCTTTCCTCACTTTGCTCTCTTTTTCCCCCTGTTTAATTTCTCAAATGATATTATGTACATGTGACATTATTGTGGTTATTAACTTGTGTTTCCCTGTTCCAACAGGTATCGTTTGAATGGTGTTACGGTGTTTTTTCCCCCTCTTTTCTGTCTCCTCAAACCCCAGCTGGTCAAGGCGGATTGCCACCCTTCCTGAGTCTTGTTCTGCCAGAGGTTTCTTCCTGTTAAAAGGGAGTCATTCCTTTCCACAGTTGCCACAGTCATGCTCAGGATGGGAGATTGGACTGAAGACAACTTTCAGTGCAATCTGTTGGTTTCCTTAGCAAGGATATTGTTTTTGAATTGTCTCTATATGAATGAATTGGATTATTATGAAATTAATTCATTGAATTTCATTGGATTATGATTACAATAAATTGAATTCCAATTGGCTTGAATTGGACTATATTACCTAAGTGCCTTGAGATGACAATTGTTGTAATTTGGCGCTATATAAATAAAACTGAATTGAATTAGGCCATTTTTGAAAATGTATATTTATGAAAAAATTGCTTGTCAAAATAATTTATATCCTTTTGGAGTAAACACCGCAAAGCCTGTATTTCTTATCCAACCCATTCTCACTCCTAACTGATCACATGCTGACTGCACATGCCGACTGCATCGGCTTAGGATGCACAGGGTACCCCTAAAGCAACACTTTTGGCATGCAGTGTTTACAGACTTTAATGTGTACTTAAACGCTATAGTTTTCCATTTAATATATGACAAAATAGTACATAAGTACAGCAAAGAAGGTACAGACTAAAACTGAATGTCAAAAATAAACACAGAGGTGAAATACAGTGGTGTCAAGGTTGGACTCAGTATGTCACTTCCCACCACAGATGGTTAACTGTCAATATGCAGCTGTAGAGTAATTCCTTATGCACTGGAAAGTGTTGACAATGGGGTACAACGGGTGTCAAAAATTGACAGAAAGGACTTTTGACCTTCAATGTGTGAGAATGTGTCAGTATAATAGCAGTTTAACAGCCCAAACCTGGATACATTTTAGAATGTTTGGAGGGAACCAAAGAATAGTTTGATATTAGAATAGTTATTCAAATAGAATAAAATTGACAAACGAAATAACAAAGGAAAAGGACGGGGCAGGAACCCCTCAGAGTGTAGGCACTGGCAGTGGCAAGTGAGAACAGATCTTTCTTACTCTACCAATAAAGAGAAGTGGTCCAAATCCCAAGATGTGCAAAACTTGTTAGCAATCTTATTAATTTCTGTGATAGATAATAAATGCTCTGTCTGTGAATAATTTTGGATATGACATTTCAATAGAAAATGTTTTGACGTCATACTGCAATTACAATCTTAATCTCACATAAGGCTTTTCTATCAGTAAAACACAAGTTACAAGCAGCTCTTCAAGATCAAATCGCAATGTTAGCGGGACACGCACCTGCTTCATAAATAAATCCAAGATGGACAATTCATTTCATTGCCAAGATGTTCAAGCCAAACAAAAATAAAAGTATCAGAAGAAGGATGAACTTAATCACAAATGTTGAACGAGGAAACATTCCTCAGCCTCGCCACAAACTGTGCGCATGTTAACAATCTTCATAAAACTTGACTATGGAAGATATGTAAAAATGAATAGCAAGTGGTCCTTTGATCCAAGAGGTGATGAAAAGCAGTTTAATGCAATCCACAGGAAAACCTGCAGATACTCGTTGGTGACATACTTTCCCAAAGAGAAGTTTCTCAACTTTTACTCAATTTACTGCAGTGAAACAGAATCTTTACATAGTTAAGAGTTTGTTTCTATTTTCAAAATTGATCACTGGGTGGAATTTTGCAATTATTTTGCCTGCATGTATATTTACCTAAAAACTCCATAGATGTTTCACATACACACACACACACACACACACACACACACACACACACACACACACACACACACACACACACACACACACACACAGAAAGAACGAATAGTTAGCGTCAGGGGGTAAAATGCATCATCCACCTGCAAGCTCTGTTCCTGCAGCTGAGTTCTTAATCAGGGTGTGGATACGCCTGTCTGGAATGTGACCTTTCACCCCTGAGTCCTGGCCTCCTGGCAGGCAACCCCCTGACCCCACACTTAGGCAGCTGGGCAGGTGCTGGTGCCGGCACAGAGGGCATCAGACACAAATGGTATGCAGTGTGCAACATCACCCCTTCCCCCCTTCCCTACCCATGCACCCCCACCCCAGCCACTGCTAATGCTTTGCTATCACTGAAGCTAATGGCCCTCTCTAAATTACCTGTAATGGCATTTCTGATCCGCCTCTAAGTGTTTCAATGCACACCAACTTGTGGAAAATAGGAGGTCATTGTGCTGAACTATTATGTCCGTATTATCCCTGCAACTTTGAATCAGAAAAAACTTGTCTTTAGAACACATAGCCAGATTATAAATGGACCTGTGTTGATCTGCATTTTTTGCTTAAAAGTGTAATTATTTTCTTATTTGTTGTGTCATCTTTATTATTGATCCAATATGTGTGTCATACTTCTGGGTGATAAATAAAAATAGCTCTTTGTACTTCTTTGCATAGACAGAAAAAAATTGATTTTACCTTTTATGACCTTTGATGTTTTTAGACTAAAACCTGTTAGGTTTATTCATTATTTATAGAAGGATTATTCACTCTTTGCAAAAATGAGCACCTTCTGTAGGTTAAATAACAAAGTTATAAACCTCTTAAGGAATCATGCAGCACCTGCACTGCCCACACGTCACTTTCAAAACCCAAATTCCACCCAATGAAACCCCTCCGGCAGCCCGCCTAACCTCGACCCAAGCCTCAACAAACGAGAAAACACACGCACACATGCGCAAAGATCCTTAAGCAGCTGCGTCATTATAAAACTCTTTTGAACTTCACACTGGAAGTCAAATGCCACATGTGTCAGTGCAAGACAGATGTATTGCAGCTGCCATTTGGCTTAAGTTTCATCTATGATACCCACCATACAACCTCCCCCCCCCCATCCCAAGCAACCTCTCCCCAAGCCTCCCACCTCCCGTCATGCACTCATGCGCTGAGAACATCTGCACCTTTGAAGTCTCATCACTAAATTGGATGCACAAAGTATCAAAAAATTGATTGCTGAATTCAGCGATCAAAACGGGGAATTAAAAATAACTATAATTGTTCAATTGAAAAAAGTTTCCACTTTAAAAGTATTTTATAATGTTGTAAAAATGTAATGATAATTGCCAGTTTCTTTCAGACTTCAGCGAATTTTAAAAGGAGAAAACTTTAAAAAAAAATAAAAAATGTAAATGTTTGTTATCAGTTTGTGTAATTGATTTGACTTTTCTGCAGCATCATAGGTGTCCTTATGCATGCAGTACAGTGCAAATTTGTTGAGCCACCTTCCTTTTTAAAAAAATTGCCAAGAAAATAGGAAATGGCTGCATGGATTTATTGAAACACGTGCAAACATAGTGTTAACATGTACATAATTATAACAAGTTAGCATTTGGTATGACCATCTTATGTCTTAAAACAGCCTGAACATCCTCAGACTAACCTTTTTTGTCATTTCTTTAAGTAGTCTTCAGGAATAGTTCTCCAGGCTTCTTGAACGACATTCCAAAGCTCTTTTTTGGATGATGGCTTCCTTGGTCAATGATCCCATATGTTCTGGTCTGGGCTCTGGGGGTGGCCAGTACATCACTAATCATATTCCATTTTGTGTTTTTGAATCCAGGTATGCTTTTACTGTTTCCACCATATATTTTGGGTCATGATCGTGTTGAAAATTAAAGCTGTTGCTACTGAGATAGTTTCCAGATGGTGTCGCATGGTGGATTAAAATATTTTCGTACATTTCTGTGTTCATATTCTATTCATTTTGACAAGATCCCCAGTGCAGTCCCGAGCTATGACAGAGCCTTCATCATGTTTGTTACTTCCAGCCAAGATGGCTGTAGACACTGGACGTTGTACTTACTCTGTACATAATGATGATGATTTGAACAAAAAGTCTTGACAGCCACCCTACTTAGAGACCAATTCTGGTGAGGCTTTGGAGAAAAGGAGATGTATCAGTTGAAGGTCCTCTTTCTTATAGGCATCACTTTCAGATACTGTTCATCTGCAATAGATTTTTTTTTTTTGTCCTTCACTAGTTTACGTCTGTCAATCTGTGTTTATCTTTGGCATTTATTTGTAGCTGCAACTAACAAAATGTGAACAAATTAAGTCTAAAAAATGTTCTTTGCTAAATTGTTTATGTGTAAATACAACAATTATTTATACCTTGAGTTAGGTGCCTTTTTAATGGTCAAATGATACACAGATCAGAGTTAAGTGGCTTAACAAACAAAAGAACAAATTAATCTGAAAATGGTCATTGTCTGGACTGAAAATTCCTGAAAAAGCAGCCAATATCCAAAGAAAAATCTTGAAAGACAGACTTCAGAAAGCCTGGAGAACTATTGCTAAAGACCACTTGAAAAGATTTGTAACACTTTGAAAGAAGCAAAATATATAGAAATGAGGGCCTCAGACTTTTGCAGAGTACTGCACATGATTCAGTGAGAGAAGCTGTAAACTGCAGTGGAGCATTGTAACCATTTGGGGTCAGTGTGAAACTCTTTCTCCCCCTGTCAGAACCCTTGTTTTCTTTTACAACTTTAAACCCTTTTTGACTATCCAGACTGAGCAAAGTTAAACAGATGTGGTATGAAACAGTGTTAGGACCACTTGTACCATTTCTCTTGCTCTTTTGCAGCAGGATTATCAAGCAGTCAGAGATGTTAAATAAATAAGAAATAGCTGGCGTGTTTGTTTCTCTGCTGTTGTGAATGTAGAGCATCAGTCTTTTTCTCATTAAGGCTGCTTTGAATGTATGTCACAGGAGAGTACCAACATGTGCCACCCAAAAGAGTGATATCACCCAGGTGTAGGTGCCTGCTGGATGCCAAAATGCACTTTATAAACTCGTGGGGAGAAAAAAAGTTTGTTTTTGTTCCTTCTTGTATTGTGGAGCTTTTTCTGCCACAGGTTTATGTAGCTTAAGAATTGCAGTACAGCAATGTATGTTACATCGGACAAGCAATTTGGTTAAACAGCAGCCCACTGAGCCACATCGTTTTACATCAACAAACTTTATTCAGAAATGACATGTCTTGGTAATTTGTTTTCCACCAGATTTCATTTTCAGCAGTGAATAAGAAATATTTCAAAACATGTTGATCTTGATGATACGGCCGGGCGCAGGGCACAAGACAGTTCAGATTTTACTGTCAGGACAACAGTCAGCTGCAGCCTTTCTTTACACGTCACCCATCATAATTTGCAGCGATTGTCAGCCCAAGTTTGTTTTAGATCTTGCGTGAGATCTGCAGCGTCTGGAAGCACTTCAGCAGACACGCACCAGCTTTGTGTTCAAGCCTGAATTGAAACAGGTGTTCAGGACAAAGACGGGTTTCTTTTCTCATTCTTGGCATAAATATTCAGTTAAAATTAGATTGGACTTGTGATTGTAATGATAGATACTGTATACATGTATACACTGTATACATTCTTAAATGGTGTGTAGTGATGAAGACAGAAACTGTAAAACACAAGCAGGAGTAGTAAAATAACCACAGCACGGATCAAATAAACAGTCTTCAGGGCAGATAAAATGCAGTCCCATCTAAGCATTTCAATGTTTTTGAATGAGCTACCGTTAGAATCTAATGTTTGACATGATGTAAAAAGAGAAATAATATTGTTTGTTTTTTTTATACAAGAAACCAGAATGACAGTGAAGTACATGGATATGCAAATACCCCCAGTGAGATTTAGTAAACAAACAAACAAAGGTTATTGTACATATTTACAGCAGCCTTTTTCTCTTTTTTTTTTTGTCTCGTGTTCGTGAAGCATTGCAGTGACTCTTGGGAAATACACAACTCAAAACAAATTTTGAATTTGGGTTTTGAAAGCATTCAGACTTCAAAGCAAAAGCACTATTCTCCTATTTTGAAACTCAAATGTTATTTACCTTCCTGTTCAGTCATTTTCCTATTAATCTGACACCCTGAAAGGCATTTTATAGACTGGCTGCAGTGTTTAACAAAAGGTGGTTGAGCTTCAGTATGTGTGGTGGTTAGCGTTTCATAAATACTGACATCAGCTGTTGGAGGAAAGACAGTAACTGCGTTTGCATGCACAAAACCTCTGATGTTACTGGGGTGAGTCCAATATTTATTCTATGAACTGGAATTTGTAAATGCCACATCTTGCTTACAATAACTGGAGTAAACATGGTATGACAACTGAAATGGACTGATTTTCACACTCCTACTGAGCCATGTAAACACCTTACTCCATTTACTGGCTCGGTTTAGTCATCTGTGTACTGTATCAAAGGGAGTACAACTCCAATTCCAATAATTTTTTTTTGCTCTTTTTCCTCTTTAATTTTTGTGGTTCTTTTAATGTGTAGTTCTGTTTCAATTATCTCATCAAGCAGATAAAGGACCTGGCATATTTTCAAGATTGTCCAATAAAAACAAAAACATCAACCATGGCTCATGTGTTTAAGTAGAATAAAAAAAATAAATCTAGATTTTTGTTTCAAAAACATGCAAACTCTAGCTTGTGACATCATCAAAGCAACCAAAAAAATAATATGCTGTCATGTAACATTTGAGTTGTGATAGACAGTTCTCCTCATACCATGCCATGCATTGCATGTTCCTGCAGACCAAAATGTCCAACATGACCACCGTTGAAAGAACATGCAACAGCAACTACATGTGGTTTGTGAAAATAGCATCCAAGAAAATAATAATCATGTTGTAAAAAGAAACTATTTCAGTTTTCAAGCCCTAACCATATAGTTTTTATATCTATCTACCTTAACCAAGCCTCAACTAAAATGCTGTGTTTAAATGTAATAGGCAACTAGCAAAATTATGTTGTATGTTGTGCTGCAAAAAGAATGTATTTTAGCGCTTTCTAACCGTAACAAATTTGTTGCCTAAACCCAACCAGGAAGTGACAGAAGTGTCTTATAGTGGCTTTATGTTATTAAGCAAATGCAGCTCAAAACTGGAAAAAAAAAAAAATCATCATTTGTTGGTCTTGAACACATATCATGAACACACCAATGAAAGAAAGCGTTGCGTTAAACAGCAACATCTCATCCCTCTTCAAAATATCAACAGAAGGACTTTGTTGGTTTTCAAAGCGTTGAGTTGTTAAATGAGACATTTGAGAAGGACATTTGCTCTGATTTGGAATCACTTATCCTACTTATAAGAGCGGTACTTTACAAGACTGTTTTGATTGGAGGACGTGTTGGTTGTGGTAGGATGTATAATAATGTAAACCAGAATTTCAAAAACTTAACAAGGTAGTTTTGCATCCTACGTTTAAACAAGTAGTTTTAGTGCCTAAGCCTAACCAAGTAGTTGTGATGCATAAACAGCAAGTAAACCCAAGGAAAAGGGTGAATGACTGAAAATATTAAGTGAAAAAAAAAAAAAAAACAGTTTTCATATTGTGGTCTTGAACAGGAAAGGGCTGCACTTACTAGTGCCATCCACCCCACTCTAAGTATTTTATGGTTTGTTAAAGTATATGTATAAAGTATGAAGTAATATGTAACGTTGAAAACTGAAAACTCCTCAGTGCATACTATGCCCACAGGCATAGTATTTCTGGGTATGAACAAACTACTTAAGTGAATGTTTGGGTTGGAAGGCTTGTTGATATTTTCCCATGAGGTGGTGGAGACTTAATTATAGCTAAAAACAGATGTGAATTTTAGAGTTGAAATGAAAATATTACTTTGTGTGAGCTGTGTATGAAGGTGCAACTGACAACATTATAAGGCAATATTTTGGGATTGTGTCTAAGGTTTTTTACTTTCTCAACCCTTTATTTTCTCACAAACTAATCAATGCAGCTGTGATATTGGATCTTAGTTGTGCCACATCTGTGAATGGTTCAAAAAGTCTGCAAGAACAGAACTAGTGCTAAGGGGACACGTGGCTGTACAAGCACCAGTAACCATCTTTTAGGTTCTCACAGTCACTGTTTGTTTAGCTTTTTTTTTTTTTCTTAAGTCTTCCATCAGTAAGATTATTATGTTTTTATTTGCTAAACTGAGAAAAAGTATTTTGTAATACAGTATAACGGTCGGGTTATGCTGTATTAAAGGTTTTGGGTGGCACAAGAAGTACAAAAAGTATCCAAGTAAAGTAACAACCTACAACTAATTATCCCATACAGCTAATTATCGTACAGGATATAAACATCTGATGATTGTTAAGGCAAAAATATCAATACAATTAGAAGGATTTGTGCTAAATATGATCTTACAAGTAGGAGTCACAGTTTGATTGTGATGCTGGTCACTTAAAATTTGTATGTTCACACTGACATATCTGTTCTTTTTGAATACTATTTATCGAGCAACATTTGGGCTGAATGTAAGCTCTGTAAGCTCCTCTTTTGAGATTTGCCACTGGCCTGTGTGCCGCTATATGTAGCAGGGGGCGTGTAACTTACATCTAATAGCCACGCAGTGTGTATTATTGCCTGCTATTGTTAAATGAGGATAGAACAAACAAAAAAAGCAGACTGGACATACAGGAAGATGTGGTAACATACGCATACATGCTCCTCCAGTGGTGGTCATTTCTTTACAAATATATTCTCATTCTTACCTGGAAATTTTCAGTCACTTCAAGAGAAAAAAAAACATGTAAAAACAGATAAAATGTCAAACATAGGGAAGAGAAAGTGCAAATATTTTGGCGCCACTTTGTTTGCTTTTGTTTTTCTGTCTTCTTTGTAAAAAAAAAAAAAAAAAAAAAAAGGAACTTCAGGAACTTCTTTATTTTAATGCTCCATCTTTCGATTTCCTGTCAGCAAGCTTACAGATGCCTTCCCTCTATGCCCTCTGCTCTCGTCTCAGCTTCTTGGTCCTTCTCGTATCACACCAGACGACCTACTGCAACAGACAGACACAAGACAGGAAGGAGGGAGAAAAAGTTTTTACCTGTTTGCTCCAGTGTCCAGTGTGCAAATGTGTGAAGAAAAAGCTTTTGCATGAAAATAAGAGACACACTTGACCACACTTTAGTCAGTCACTTTAAGGACCAGCATGCACAATTAAATGTATGTAATTTAGTTTCTAAAACAACAACAAAAAAAACTATTTTATTTTGTAAAAAACAAAAAAGAAGACATTCAGTGACTTAAGCTGTTCTGCAGCTGTGCACCACCTACACACAGTTTGTCAAAGTGCACTGTAACATGTGCTTCCATTATGTTACAACCAAGCGCTATCTAAACATGTCTCTCGAGTCGTGTTTTGTGTTGCAGTCATGCCAAAACTGCCCAGGACAATGTGCTGCTCGCTCATCAATCAGACAAGTGGTTGAAGGGGGGACTGAAAGAGGGAAGGAAAGAAAAAGGGAGAGGCCTGGGAGAGAAAGAGATGGGTAAAGAGCTTAGATTGCTTACAGATGGCTGTCAAAGAGAAGCAGAGGTCCTCCTGAGCCCTGTTACAGCTAAAAATGTGTGTGAAGGTGTGTGTTTAACAGTGCTTGAATGTGTGTTTTCAACCATTTAAATTTGCTGGGTTCAAAACTGGATTGTGTTAGTGTAGGAGAATGTCTTTCTGTATGAGGTTGCATGTGCAGTATGTGCACACTCTGCTGGCCTAGATGAGGTTCTACGTGTTTGCAGTTTGTGGAGGTGAGGGTGGAGCAGGTGTGCTGCCTGTTAGATTGCTGGTCATGTGAGCAGTGAAATAGAAGTCCGACTGATTTCTCTCTAGATGCTTCCGTAGATTTTGAATAAAGTATTTACTACCAACTGTTCTGTTCAGACTTAAATACATCAAAACCCATATTCAGTAAATAATAGTAGTTACGGGTATTTATCTGCTTCAGCTTCAGTCAGCATTGATGGAAAAACATCTAGGTGGACATGCAAATTTTTAATGAGGGTGCTGCGGTCAATGCTACAATAGTGAGAAAAGCTAACTTTCTCTTTACAGAAATACACTATTATCAACTAAAGTCTCACATGGACATCAGAAACTGGCATCAACAATTCCTTGATAAAAGATGAGTGGTCTATTTTACCGTCTATAAAACACAATGCAGCTCAACTCTCAGTTTTGAGTCATCCGATTTTGTACCAACAAAAATCAGAAAAAAGATTGATCGCTGTCATTGCACAGCTGGTACATTTCTAATGTCTGATACTGCAACATTATACATTAGTAAAAGACCCGACTGACGCTTACTTACTGAGCTAATGTCAACGATCAGGGCTTCTAAATGTCTATTGGACCCTGGCCCAACTAAACTCTTTCAAGATGTTTTACTATCAATATATGGGTCTGTACTTGACCAGCTTAATCTGTCTGTTTTAACCGCCTATGTACAACAGGCTTTTAAAACTGCTGTTGTTAAATCATTGTTAAAAAAAAACACTCTTGATCCTGATACCTTATTTTATTGTTGTTTTATTTCTAAATTCCTTTTAAAAGACTGAAAAAACTACTTACTAACTATTTACAAAATAATGGTTTGTATGAAGAGTGTCCATCACCACAGTACTAAAACTGTACTGATTAAAGTTACAAACAACCTTCTCATTATCTCTGTGCTTGTCATTTTAGATCTTAGAGCTGAATTCAACGCTATTGACCATAACATCTTATTGAAAAGACTTAAACATTTCATCAGAATCAAGGGTACTGCTTTGGACTGGTTTAAGTCCTATTCATCAGATAGATTCTACTTCCTTCATAATAATGATGTGTCCACCACACATGCCAGAGGTATCTCTGGTGTTCCACAAGATTCTGGACTTTGGCCAATTCTGTTCACTTTATACATGCTTCCTCTGGGTATTGTTATTAGGGAAATGACATACATTTCTATCGTTAACCCTATGCCTTCTATCTATAAAACCTGAGAAAACCAATCAGTTGCAGAGCTTACAAGTCTATCTGGAAGACATAGATTTGGATAACCTGCAATTTTCTCTTTTTGAATCCAGGTAAAACCCAGGTCACCGTTTTTGGCCATAAAAACCTCAGACAGTCATTATCCAATCATTTAGTTACTCTGAATAGAATTGCTTTTGCTCTGGCTTTTGAGGAACCTTGGAGTAATCTTTGACCAAGAACCACTTTTTTTACAGCCTTTTTTTTACCTTTTCTAGACATTTTCTGGAAAATATTGTCTTCAAGTGGTAGTACGGAAAACATCTGAGGCATTCAAGAAGGCCATGTTCCTGATGCAGGACAAGGTTCCATTCCATTCATCCAAGACCTCAAAGATGACTGAGTAACTGTAATTACAGGGCCACTTTCATCACCTGACCTAAATCCTACTCCTCATAACATTTAATTAGTTCAATAATAAGACAAATCAAGAGGAATACAGATTTCCAAGCAAATCAATGATAATCCACATTTAGATCACATTAAATGTTTTCCTAAAATAGGAAATCAGAATATTCCAACTTCAAACTGAGAAATTAAAGAATGCCAATTAGAAGTTGGATTTCCTACTCAGGATATAAAATATTATACAAACTACTAGAAGAGAATTATTAGCTCATTTCTTTTTCGCTTAAGTGAACAATTTTCAAATTTTTTATTTTTTTTTTTAAATTGGTAGTGACTTCAAATGCCAAAATATACACTCCAAAGCGCAGAAATGTTTTTTTCACTATATGACCCCTTACATTATTGTTACATACAAAGTGAAATACATCAATATTATACAGTCCAGCCTGTGTGGAAATAAAAACATGATATAATTCATGATCCTCTCTCCACTGGTCGTGTAGAAGGTTTACTTTGGCTCACATCATTAAATTCTAAAACACTGATATCCGTGGACAATCCACTGAGCAAGAATCTGATATTGATAAAAATGAAAATATGATATAAGGAAATCATGGATAGATAGAGATATTTGAATAATAGCTCAAAAATGCAGACCAGCTGTTCTCAACGGCAGTCTGGTCTCATGATAATGGATTTTTAAGTAGAGTTTTGTTAGTAGTAGGATTTTGTGTCAAAAACCTTTATACCTTGGCAACATCAGTGACATGTTATACCAGTAAAATAAGCAGTATAACAATATTTCCTAATGCCTCTTTCCACCGAGCCGAGATAGATGTATCTGTTGTTCGCGGCTGAGTGACAATTGTTCTGATGAATCGGCTTCGCAATTACCAGGCTCCAGAGCAGCAAATGGTCCTCTTTCCTCTCTTCCCAGTCACTGAGGATACTGTCTGTACCATTAACAACAGAAAGCTCCCCAGCCTCTCGCTGGACACCTTGGCCCCACTTGTGACAAAGAGCTGAAAGGAGATCCTGTCTAGCAGTGAAACGCCTTGAGTCATCTGGGACTTACCATTAAAGACATTTGACTCAAGAGCTGGGAATCATGGTATATGACAGCAACTGTTGAAAGGACTGCGCTAACAGTCAAACCTGTGTAGGTTTTGACTTCAGAGTCATCTGCAGAAAACAGTCACATAAGGATAGCATAAGGATTTTGTAGAAATAAATGCTTATCTAGCTGTTGCAGTCCTTTCTGATGGGCTGTTTCTTTCAGTCCAGCAGTGTGTCAAGCTAATGTCAGAGCAATTAAAGCACAAGTTGTGTGGAGTAATTGCTGTTGGCTCTGAGAGGACAAGACCCTGAGCTCTCTAATGGCCCTGCAGCCCTAGTGCCAGACCAGACCAGCTCCTTTGTCCTGTGTCCAGCCAGGACAAAGGAGAGCAAAAAAAACACAGGAGAGCAAAAAAACAAGGAGACGAGAGGAAGAGAGGAGAGTTTGACATAACACAGGAGACAAGACACACAAATCAAGCATAAAGCTGTCTGCAAGTTTCTGTTAGTGTAAGAGCAGCACTGGAATTTTGAGGAGGCCTCCGTAAGATGAAAAAAGCCTCTAAAAGACTTTATTGAAGAGACGGTAGTACTCATTATTTCCCTATGGATTGCCAGTTCTACTGAAATATGATCACATGCTAAGCCAAAATGCAGAAGTAGTGAGACAAAAACAGAGCACACCCTCAATGCTTTCATAGAGATTAATAGTAGCAGCCAGGTGCTGATAATCAAATGCACTTGACTGATTGGTCATCAACAAGTGTGAGCAGCTCCATAAAAGCAGAGGTTTAGTAAAGTTGCTGGTCTGGAACATTCAGTTGTGTGTTAACACAATGCAGAGGAAAGAAAAGCAATCATCATAGAGATGAAAATGTTGCTGCTCTTCAGTCTGGGAAGAGTTAAAAAGGCCATTTCCAAAAAGGAAACCATTTATGGCACCCACTTGTGTTTATCCTTACAGTGTTTGTAAGTGGAATTAAGACTTGTAAAGGAGAAGACTGTATTTTGTTCAGTACAGTAAAACAAAGGCCCATTGAAAGTTCTTCTGTTCAATCTCTGGCCCTACAATGAGGTTTCCAGACTCTTCAAAGAGTGAATGCCTCATTCTCTCGTATCTCAAACAACATATGGTTCCTTTGCAGTTAAATAGTCAATTAACTCCATTTATATTGCCCTTCCCTTGTCTTTTTGACCACACAAAGCAGTTTTACACTTCAAGCCAAATTCACCCATTCACAAAACAGGCCACAAAGTACTTATTTTGTACTATCACACAATGATGGACTCAATCAAGGCAACGTAGGGTTCAGTATCAAGAGTGAGGAACCTCATATGGACATGCTTCACTTTACCCAAAATACTCACAATCTTTCACCAAAAAGCATGTACTATAAACTGGAACGTCACTGCTATGTTGTTGGATATGCTTACAGAGTTGCAACAGGGCATGATAAGATTTAATGCCTGGTCAAAGCAGTTTGACTGAAAGAGATCCAGGCCATTAAAGAACAGCAGGGCATACCTGAACAGAATGGCTGTCTATCTTAGTCAAGGCAGAATGGAGCCATATGTTCTTACAGGCCCCAGCTTCTTCCAAGCAAATTTTCCGTTTCTACCATAAGGAGCTGTATAAAGTTGTCAGGCCATTTACCTCCCGCTCTTAAGCATGAAGGCGATAGATTCAGTGACTACAGCAAAAACAACCAGTCGAGCCTCCTCCTCTGCTCCTCCAAAACCAGCAATATTTCTCCTGGCAGCCGTGACCCCCGTCTGAAAACCCTGACGTTCCACTCGTTAAGAGCCAAAGGCACTGCAGGACAGAACCAGGGTAAACACATGACCTCAGAGCTATGTGGCGCAGAACCAGCGCAGTGGACAGAATCAGCAGCGCCAGTGATCACTCAATAAGGGGGATCCCGACAAACTGAACGAGAGATATTACAAAGACAGAAAGATGAGGTGAGGTGAAAAGAGAGACAATCAACGAAAATATCAAATTCTTTTCAAGTAGTTGTTCATTCTTTGTGTTGCTGTTGACTTGTAGCATGCTGTTGCTGTTTTTGTTGTTTAGCTAAAA
Source organism: Leuresthes tenuis (assembly GCF_036924035.1). Lineage (NCBI taxonomy): Eukaryota > Metazoa > Chordata > Actinopteri > Atheriniformes > Atherinopsidae > Leuresthes > Leuresthes tenuis. The sequence continues at coordinate 14,201,719 of NW_027325369.1, forward strand.
TGAGGAGCAGGACAACATGTCAAAATATGAAATAGTCTGAAATGTTTACGGTCAGAAAATGTATCAGCAAGTGTGTAAACAAATATTCAAGTAATTTTTCAAGCAGAAAAATGGACCAAGATGGACCACAAATGTCTTTTGGGAGCCATACATAGATACAAATAGCAGTAAAGATTCTGTGAAGTATGAAATGGGCCACAGATAATATGGACCTCTACTTGTCTACAGTAGAACACTAATATTAATAGATAATACTGTTCTGCCAAATGTGAATGTTAGATAAACATTGGTCCCAACTATTCAAAATCTTTTCAGGCTGAAGATGTTTCAAAGCTCTATTTGCAGTATTGTCACAGAACAAAAAGAGTTCCCGGTTAGCGATGTCAGATTGTGTTCCGGTTCGGCTGCTATGCGCCAGCCTTATCGGCAGTAAGTCTGTGTAGCTCTCAATTTTGTTCGTCGTTTATATAATTATTTGTAATTTTTAGTTTTTATTCAAACTTTTTTAGTAATTTTTAGTGATCTGCTTTTTTCCTTACATTTCGTTTGATTTTTATTTAAAAAAAATTTTTTTGACAATGTGCACTGCTATCAGTACTAGAGCAGTATACACAAGAGAAGAACTGTTGGCACTGTCAAGGATTGGACGGAATTAAACATCCAATTCCGACCGAGCTAAAAAAAGCTGTACCGTGGAGGCAGAGCTGGAGCAAAACGAAAGGCAAAGAGGGACGACAGGAGGTGGAGGTACAAGTCTCTTCTACCCTCTGTGATTATGGGAAATGCTAACTCGCTACCAAACAAGTATGATAAGCTAGAGGCACTTATGCGGAACCAACGGCTGTATAAGGAGAGCAGTTTGATCTGTCTGTTTGAGTCCTGGCTGAAAGACAACACACCAGACTCATGTGTGGACATACCTGGCTTCACAGCCGTACGAGCAGATCGTGACCGGAGTACGAGTGGTAAGCGGAAAGGCGGGGGTATTCTCTTGTTTTTTTAATCAATGGGTTAACACCCGCAATGTGACCATTAATGAGAGGATATGTTGTCCAGACATTGAACTGCTGTCAGTTGGTTTCCGTGCGTTCTATGCGCCCATAGAGTTTCCATATACAGTCATCATCGTTGTTTACATTCCACCGAGGGCAGCACCGACGACGGCGTGTGACGTCATCCATGACGCCGTTGCTAGAATAGAGACCCAGCATCCTGAGACATTCATGCAATCACAGGGGATTTCAACTACATCTCTTTATCCTCCTGCCTGACTGGCTTTGTACAGTATATGGACTGTCCAACACGTGGAGAAAAGACATTAGATCTGTTTTATGCTAATGTGAAGGAGGCTTACAGGGTAGTGTCTCTTCCACCACTGGGTAGATCCGATCATAGAATGGTCTATTTACAATCCACATACAGACCTTGTGTACAAAGACTTCCTGTTACTACCAGATCTTTCAGGAAGTAGTCACCAGAGGCGCGAGATGCATTGAGAGACTGCTTTGATGTCACAGACTGGGCTGTATTGCTGGAGGAAGAAGAAATGGACATTGACATGGACAGGAGGGTGAGCACCATCACTGACTACATTAACTGACACTGTGATTCCAGGGAGGACTGTAAGGTGCTATCCTAATAATAAACCATGGATGTGACATCAAAGACCTCCTGAACCATAAAAAGATGGCGTTCCAAAATGGGGATGGAGAAAAGCTTAAAAAGACACCAAGTCGAGCTAAGGTGGAGTACAAGAAAACGGTAGAGAGACAGCTGGAGAACAATAACACCAAGGAGGTGTGGAGGGGCATGAGGACCATCACTGGACACAGACTGAAAAACTCTCAGTCTGTGGAAGGTGATGATGATAGAGCCAATACTTTTTACCAATATTTCAACAGGTTTGATAGTGTGGCTTTTTCCATCTCTGCTGCTGCTCCCTCCACCCTCACCACTACAGGTGCTTCCTCAATGCTGCTTTCACTGCCTAGCTGTACTTCCATCTCAATGGCAACTCGCATCGCCAAGCCTCCTCTTCTGCCTGACTGCACCTCAACCTCTGCAGCAACTCTCACGAACAGGCTTCTTCTGTCCAGCTGTACCTCCACCTCTTCGGCAGCTTCCATCACCAGGTCTCCTGAGTCAAGCTACACCTCCACCTCTGCGGCAGCTTCCACCACCAGGCATCCTGAACCCAGCTGCACATCCACCTCTGTGTCAGCTTCCACCACTAGACCTCCTGAGCCCAACTGCACATCCACCTCTGCGTCAGCTTCCAGTACCAGGCATCCTGAGCACAGCTGCTCCTCCACATCAGTGGCAGCTACCACATCCAGGCCTCCTGAGCCCAGCTGCACCTTTACATCTGTGGCTTCTCCCACTGCCTGGCCTCCTCAGTTCAGCTGCACCTTCACCTCTGCAGCAACTCCCACCACTAGCTCTCCTCTGTCCAGCTGCACCCCCACCTCTATCTCTAAAATTGATAGCAACATCATTCCTGTCGTCATCCCTCCGCTACAACCTCTTTGTCCAACTATAGAGGAGGTTGGAGCTGAGCTCAGGAGCCTTCAGTCAGGGAGGGCTGCAAGCCCAGATGGAGTCTGTCCAAGTTTTCTAAGGGACTGTGCTGGTCAACTAGCAGTCCCTCTTCATAGGCTCTTCAATATGAGCCTTCAGATGGAAAAAGTCCTGGTGCTGTGGAAAACTTCTTGTCTCATACCGGTGCCCAAATTAGGGCAACTGGTGGAGCTGAATGACTACAGACCGGTGGCTTTGACATCTCATATCATGAGAGACTCGTCGTATGAGATTGCAGGTGGCTGCGGATCTTGAGTTTGCTTACCAGAAAGACATAGGAGTGGAAGACGCGATTCTGTACATGCTGCATCGGGCATATGCTTATCTGGATGTGCCTGGTTCATATGTGAGAATCATGTTCTTTGACTTCTCCAGTGCCTTAAACACCATACTGAAAGATAAGCTTCTAGGTATGGGTGTGGCCCCCTCCCTGACATCGTGGATTATAGACTATTTGACTACCAGACCACAGTATGTCAGGATGGGGAGATGTGTTTCTGGAACACTTGAATGCAGTACTGTGGCTCCGCAGGGTACTGTTTTGGCTCCTTTTCTTTTCACCTTGTACACATCAGACTTCAGGTACAACTCAGAGTCCTGCCACATACAGAAGTATTCTGATGATACGGCTGTTGTGGCATGTGAGCGCGGTGGACAGGAGAAGGAATACAAGGACCTTGTGGAGTCCTTCTATGGCTGGACCAAAAATAACTTTTTCTCCTGAACACTACCAAAACCAAAGAGCTGGTGGTGGACTTCAGGAGATCTAAAACTCCATACCAGTTAGTCTGCATTGATGGAGGGGAGATAGAGACCGTTCAGACCAGCAAATACCTGGGGGTGGTGCTGGATAATAAACTGGAGTGGTCTGCCAACATAGAAGCAGTGTACAGGAGGGGCCAGAGCTGTCTCTTCTTCCTGAGACGGCTCAGGTCCTTCAATGTCTGTAGTGATATGATATGCATGTTTTATCACACTATCTTTGAGAGTGCACTGTTTTATGCCGTTGTCTGCTGGGGAAGTTGCACTACAGACAAAAACTGTAGGAGCCTGGACAAATTGGTAAAAAAGGCCAGTTCTGTTGTAGGCAGAAGACTAGACCCTCTCAGTGCTGTGGTGGAGCAACGGATGAGGAGGAAACTGTATTCTGTTTTGGAGAATAATAAACATCCTCTCCATGTGATCCTGGCAGAGGAGCAGCTGCAGTGAGAGGCTCATCTCACTGCGCTGCAGGACTGAGAGGTTCAGGAGGTCCTTTGCCCCCACAGCCATAAGGCTTTTTAATAGTGACTGCTGACATGTTCTTCTCAAATTTATCTCAATCTATTTTGTCATTAATTATTATTATTATTATTATTATTACTACTATTGTTGTTGTTGTTGTCTAGTGTGTAGTCATAAATATTTATAATTTTTTGAGCTACTCGACTAATTTGAATTTCCCCCACTGGGGGATGAGTAAAGTATTTTTCTATATTCTATTTCTAAAAGGCAATGTCAGATGAGGCAAAGAAAAGTGCCAATGGTGAACATGCTTGAAGGATTTTGAACAAGTGCTGTCCCACTACACTGAAGAATAGAGGTGTTAAAATGTGGTACAGTGCTCTTTTTTTTGTTTTGATAATTAAACAGTCCGAAGACACCAAAGCTCTTAACAATGTTGCTGGTGTTGGATGAGACCTGATTAAGATTTGCATATCAACTAAATGCTGTTCATACTAATGTTAACTTTTCTAAATATCATCAGTGCATGTGTGTGTGTGTGTGCGTGCATGTTAATAGATTACACCATAAACACACTACAGAGCTCAAAGCCAGAGGCAGGGTTAGTCATAGCATTAGTTTGCCTTACTGAACAAATTTGTCCCTTGCCTTGTCCCTTGGTTGCCACTTGTAGTTGAGCTACCTACAAAAGGACAAAGACAACAAGGATTAAACTTGAAAGATGTGGAGGTCCCACTTATTTTGCATCTTTATTTCACTATTAATCACTGACTTCTTATCAGTTTGTGATATCTGGATTATTCCTGGCAGTAGCAAAGCACTGTTAGACTTTTTTGACAATTGTTAATGATCTCTGTGGACTATGATGAGTTGTTACAGTATTGTGGCTAAGACTGTGTCAGACTGATTTATGAGTGTATCTTTGACAAAGTATTCAACCGTGAGCGTTGAGTGAAGCAGTGAATTTTTAATTAGATTGCCAGCACATCCATTTGTCACATACACTGCAGTTACTTCATCCTCTACTTGAAATAATCAACTGAGTTGGCTTTTTAATCTATAAGTCTCTAAAGAAATATTAATGAAAACAATTTCTACTTTTTATTATCATTATCATTATATTTATGATAATTCAGTCATTATAGCTCTAAGCTTGGCTGCTGGATATCCTCAATTTGAACTGATGAGTAACAACCCTGCATCTGTCGATTTGCTGAGACAATACTATATGCGGATTTTACCAGCTGGTCTGACCTTAAAGCCAGGGTCTTGAACTCATTAAAAGAGCCCACTAAACAACTCTTAACTGTTACTTCCTCACTTAATCCGCTGCTTCCTCTCTTACCCTCCTTGCTGACGCCCAGACAGCCTTTCAGCTCTTGCAGGGAAATGCCCTTGTCCTTATTCAGGTCACAGTAGTCAGTGAACTTGCGGGCGCATTTCTTCGGTTTAGCCTTCTTCTTCAGATACCTCTTTAAAGGTTTTAGTTCCTTCTTGTTGATGTCATGGCTACCGTTGTTATCCAGCTGAGCAAAGTACCAGTGCACCACTCTCTCTTCTAGAGTGTGACTGGGGTCTGGCTCAACAAACCTGTGAGGGTCAGAAAAAACAAACATCAAAAACAAAAACATCATCCCTTAATACATAATAGAATAAACCAAGCAATACATAAAGCAAAGAAAAAATTTTGCAAATAGGCAAGATTTGCTAGTCAGCAGTTCTCAATTCTGCATGGCACACTGCCATTTGATTTGTGTGATGTGATCCTTTTCTTTATTTCTAATTGAATAGAATTGCAAAATTCTGTGCAAATGAAATAGTTATTCTAGTTTTTTGCTTTAATACAGATATTATACGTTTTTCAATTTTTTTCATTAAAGGTCAGTGTTCATGGGCATAATCTTGAAATAGTTCTCTGCTTTGCACAATTTATTTGAGCTTCAGTCCCATCTGTACACAGTTTTAGCACTGATGGAAGGTGGGCCTTAGAAATCTTCAAGCAAAAATCAGCCATGAGATAGCCTGTTCTGTCAGAAGCATAGTGTCTTACCTCCCACCACCAGAGGGTGCTGGTGAGTTTATGGCTTGCACCATATCTGTGGTGAGGGCATCTAACAAGCTTGTAATGAATTCCACTTTCTTCCCCTCTGGGCAGCCTGGCAAAGACAAAAAGTACACCAAAATTACCTTCCACCAGTAATTTGGGCCATTACGGCACAGTAAAGTTGAAGTGCCTCTGAAGCCTGGACACCAGTGAATCAGCATGACAGATCTCAAACAGAGAACGTCTGTTACGTGCTTAAAAAATGCATGCAATCCTTGTCCAGAGCTTGAAGGCAAAGTGTATCCGTTACATGGCTGACAACCAAGTGTAGGTGAATTGTTACTGCATGAACATATTTTTAGTGTAGGCGATAAGTTTGGATGTTTTGCAAGAGAAAAACTGATCTGAGGCACATGGTGTGAGGTTGGACAAGAAGTGTGCTGTGATGAGAGAGCTTTGTTGAGCAGTGCAGACCCGTTAACTTTTATTACACAATTCTGAACACCTTGGGTAGCTCTTTTTAATTGCCCAGATGTATGGTTTTAATGGCATGCTAAACCAGTGCAAATTTTTCCCTCCTAATTGTGTCTCTTAAAAGGGAAACTTTAAACGCAGCTGCATAGTAAACTAATCTTCTCATTCTGTCTTTTTTCCCCCCTTTCTCTCAAGCTTTCCCAGTCGATCCCTTCTTCCTCCTCTGAACGTTTGTTGCCTCCCAATCCTCTACGCCATTCTTTTCTTTCTCTTTGTGCTGTTCCGCGTTGTTCTGTGGAAGGTGGTCCACTAACCCAGTGGTCCCCAACACCCGGGCGGTCCGTGGATCAATTGGTACCGGGCCGCCCAAGAAATAATTACTTATTTTCGTTGTAGTTATTATCCGAGTCTGAACAATCTTTTATTTTGAAAAATGACCGGATTCTCTCGGTTACATTTAACCCACAAGCTAGCTAAATGAGTAAAAAACAGACGTCTTTGGGACGTTTCTTTCCGAAGAGGTAAAAGCCCAGTGAAGAGACAGAAGAAGAGCCTCCAGCTTCTAAGAAAAAGAAAGCTCTTACCCAGACAATACCAGGAATTCTACTTTAAATATGGATTTATCGCAACAGGTGATTCCCACAGACCAAGCCCGCTCTGCATAATATGCGGCGATCGGCTCTCTAATGAGGCAATGAAGCCTTCAAAACTAAAATTTATTTGGGGCAGAGAGGATGTTAACAGAGACTTTGATGTTATACTCATGTTATGTTGTTGGCGCCATGTTACGAGGAAGCTGCTAATAAAGTTGCATACGAGTATATAGTGGATTCACGTTTATGATTTTATTCGCAATATAAACAATCTACGTGTGCCCTTCTCAGCCGCCGGTCCGCGGTAAAATTATGAAGCGTTGACAGGTCCGCGGTGACAAAAAGGTTGGGAACCAATGCACTAACTGCACCAGGTGAACCCAATTAATATTTCCTACAACATGACTTGAAGAGGCACCACCTGTGCCTTAATCCATGTGTTAAATTGGAGTGTTAGCGTAAACCGTTGCGTTGTATGCAGCCCTATGTGCCAAGGTGTCAAGGATAAGGTGTGGTGTGGGACCTCTGGAACTCTGGCAGCATCAGTCAGGCTCTGGGCTTATTCCTTTTCCGAAGACTTCAAAACCCCAAAAAGTTGCAACAAACATTGCTAATTAAACTGATTTTCCTTTTTTTTTTTTTTTACTTGTCTATGTCTTACCTGCAGTAGGCAGCTGCCAGAGAACTCTCAGTTTGAAGAATCCAAAACTAATGGGTAAGCCAACCAAAGGTTAACTCAAATGTCAAAAATTTAATAGCAGTTTGAGTAAGAGCTTTATATTTTTATACATCACTATTGCATTAGAGATTTGTGTACTTTTTCACTACATTTTCTGTACGGCTGATCATTCGTGCAACAGTCCACCATCTGTTGCCACATGATGGTAACATGGACAGTATTATGCCCAGTCTGTGTGACTGCCTGATGCAAAAGGGATGTGGTGTAGAAAAACCACAATATAGCATTTGCTCAAACCACTATGAAGTTTTTTGAAATGTGCTCCTCTTACGACTGCCTTATGAGTAACTTTTAGCTACGTTCGCCTGTCAGAGAACCATCTCACTTTCCAAACTGAGAGCGCTCTGGCTGCTGTCTACTGCATGCAAAACATTCACTATTCATAAGTACACTACACAACTCCATGTAAAAGAAACATTCTAATTCTAATGATCCCCTTAAGGTGTAAATGGGATACAGTAAATACTAATAGGGCCATTGTGCCAAAAGTGAGACTTCTAATCAAGTTTTCCTCTTGTGAAGCTCTTAAAACAAAGAAATGTTTGCTAGCAGCACCATGAATTTCTTTTTTTCTTCTTCGCACAAACTAAATACTGCATATAAAATCTGATGTGATCAGATGATTTTCCTTAGTGTCTGGAGGTTTACAGTAACCACAGTACAGTCATTTGATGTTTTCAAATCCTTTCATGCTCCCTGTTTCTCATTTTGCAAAGTATAGCTTTAAGAGTGCAAAGAAAAAACAAAACAAACATCTCAAATGCTACAGTTAAATTTGACACTGTATTTAACAACAGACAACAGCTAACACACTTCCCTTTTCTCAGCTTGGGGTTTTAAAGTTTGGATTCAGATCAACATACAGTTCTTTATCCATTAATAAAGTCAATGGATCCCAATTATGGAGATAAAATCGACTCAATACATCGTGCGTAGCACTTGATTTGTGCGAGTGCATTATTTGATATGTGCAAAGCACTTGATTTGTGCAGGTGCATTACTTGATTTGTGCAAAGCACTTGATTAGTGCGTGCGTTACTTGCCCAAAGATACGGACAAAATAATAAAAATACGAATTCAAAAAGCCTCCTACACACACAAAAGTTTACAGGGAACTAAGTATCGAGGGAACTAACGCTCAACTCGGAAGAAAATTCAGATGACCCAGCTTTCCACCAGTACTTAAATGCACCATGTATGGATGAATCTGTGAGGCTTCCAGAGGCATGAAAAGAGTCTCAAAACGCGTCGTGCTGATCTATAGGTAAATGTAGCATTGTGTGTGTGTGTATGTGTGTATCGGATGATTCGTGCATGCGTATTTTGTGTGTGTAGGAGGCTTTTTGAATTCGTAATTATCGTTTTGTCGAGTTACGCACGTACAAATCAAGTACTATGCACAAATCAATAGTACGCACACACAAATCAAGTACTACGCACAAATCAAGTACTACTTACGCATAGATGTATTGAGCCGATTTTCTCTCCATAGCCAATCCTCTTTCACAGGAGGAGAGCTCCTGCATGCTACTCCTCACAGAGGTGGTATTGTGACACTCTGTGTACATTAAGATTGTACCTGAAGCTGCACAATGTTAATAGACTACCCTCTTAAGCATTCTTTACTCCCCCGCCTTGATGTGATGGCCATGAAATAATGAGCTTTGTTGTGGCGGTTCAGAACATCCTTCTCCAGTACATAAAAATATCTTCAACGCCCCCAGCGCCCCACAGCCACAACACCACACCCCTCAACACTCACACCTTCCATAAAACATGCCACACATCTGCTTCACAGTCAGGAGTATGTTTGACTCTGTAAACTCACCAGATGGGGAATTAAATAAGAGTTACAGTGCCACTTTAAATGATGGGGAAACAAAAGTAAGTGAGCAGTAACAATGAGAGACAAGTAGGTTACAACCTTTGGTTTGGAGGAGATCTTTGTTGCAAAGAAATCCTCTGATAGATATTTAATGTTTACGCTTTTATAAACTACCTCTTTTTTTCCAAAAAGTTTCATCAATTAGTGGCAAAGTTCACCATTTACAGGCTGGACTCATGTTGCCTTTAAACACAGGACAGGACAACTAACTGATTGCTCTCTTTACATCATCTACATATCAGATCTAAGTACAAAGTTATGTTAAAGCAAATCAAACCTTCACTACTGCCCCACATTAAAAAGCTTTCAGCTGGTGAATGTGGGGCGGCTTATTAAAGTTTTCTTTCTATGTGGTTGGTCACCAGTTCCTCCCTTCTTGTACTATTGATAAATTACCTGCTCCAGTGCATTTACTGTCACTGTACCTTCAAATAGATAAGCTCTGAAACTTTAAGAAATTAAACTTAAATCTACAAAATCATAAGAAAAGAAATTAAATGTTTAACACAACCATAAAATAAATGTAAAACAGTTTCTGTAATTCCAGCCCCAAAGTGAATTTAAGAGCAGTGAAAGGTAAAGGAAACCTGTCAGGTCTCTGCCATGGAATGGGTCTTCTGTGTTTGTGATGCGAGATCGTGCAGTCCCGTCACACTCCGGTGTCTTGTACCTGTTAAAAAACAGATGAGGACATGGCAGCATGAGACAGAAGCTGAAGATAAAAAGGGGGTATGTGTCTGAGAGATCAAGGGAGAACATCATCCATGCTGACAGATTTGCTCAGTCACAGACAATAAAAGATATCAATCATGGCGTGGAACTAAAACTTATCGAAACAAAAACACCTGAATCCTTCCAAAGCAATCTGAGGTGGCACATGACACTAGCAGAGCACTTGCTGCAGGAGAAATCATTTTGACTGCCTCCATTATGCACTGCCTTCGATTAATTTCACAGCATGCCAAGTCTGACGTCTTGAAAGTATAACCTTTTGCCTTTATTCTTCTGTGTGTAAGGAATTATTGAAGGTGATTAACCTTTCTTCTTATGATCACTAAACTGAAAGAGAAACTTGACGAGCACAAATCCATAACAAACTGTCTAGCATTAACTGGCATGACTCGTTTTCTCCTGGCTTTTGTATCCGTGGTTCTTGAATGCAATGGAAAACAGAGCATGTGTGTCTCATTTGTTTTTTATTTTTTCCCTTTTCTTTTTAAAGAAACAGAAAGCCCTTGTTTCTTCTTTCACAGTCTGCAAAGCCCCAGATCCAAGATAGGATGTCTGATGCATGACTCTGCACAATGCTGCCCAGAGGAAAGAAACTGGGACGAGACAAAGTAGAACACATTTCTATGTGATGAAATAATCACCTTAATATTTTCGTTCAATATCTTGGAAATACAGATGAGAATTTGGCTAAAAATTGCGGGATCAATTTCATGATTTTATTTTCATTTCATCCGCAGTTACTTTAAAAACAAGTACTGGTATCTCATTGATTTCAAACGGGACCTATTTTTGTATTCTAACTGAAGACAGTTGTCTTTGTTTGGAAAAATCTGTAACTCAGCCAGTAACACAAACCAACTTGTGGAGAATGAATGACATCCCGTCTATTTATCAGTGCATGCTTACAGTTATTCAAACATCTCTTTCTCTACCTCTGTGTCTCTAGAGTAATATTCGTGTTCTCAACACAAATTAAACAAAAACTTCTTATGCAATCAAACCATCAGTTGTGGGCATCATAACGTAACATAGTTTTTGACAAAAAATTGTCTCCACCATTTCCCAAAAGCAAAGACAGAGACAGAGACAGAGTGTTTATACCTAGCTAACCAATGTTCTCATCAGTGCATGAAACTAATCAGTCTGCCAAGTGAACTGGTAAGAGTAGACTGGTCTGAAAGTAGAGGTGTGACTGGATGGATTGCTGTTTTTCTGTTTGATCTTCCATGAAATTTGGTACGAATATGTATGTTTTCCAAAGGAAGAATGTTAATAATTTAGGGATCCATCAATTGTCCTGTTTTGTAACCATGAGGTTTACTTTTCTGGTTTTAAGGGAGGCATCTCTTGGTAAGATTGCCCTTATATTTGGAGAAAATGGAAGCCTCTCTCTGGAAAGATTCTAAGTGCAGCATTTTAGTGTCATCATTTGCTTAAAATTTCTGTTTGTCCAACATTTTCTTTTGTAAAATTTCACTGATCTGAAAGCATGGCAGTACACTCATATACAGCTAAATATGAATTCCCCAACACATTAAAAGTAACTACCGCAGAGCACTTTGAAGGGAATATTAGGCAGATGGTTTTGAATATTGTTGCAAACCAATGTAGTTACAGTTATGATCCTGAATTTAGATAAATATAAGATAAAATGAACAACAACACATGGCATATTTCACTGTGTCACTGTATATTCAACAACAACGAAGCCAAAATGCAGAGGCAGTGTGTAAAAAACTAAGTCTACACTTTACGCTTCCTTAGAATAAGTATCAGGCAGGTGCTGCTAATAAAATGCACTTTATTAAATGATCATCAGCAAGTGTGAGCACTTCTATAAATGCAGACTTTTTGGCACTTAGCTGGTCTGGAGCATCCAGGTGTGTGTTAACACAGTGCTAAAGGGGAAAAACATCAACAATGATCTCAAAGAAGCAATTGTTGCTGCCCATCAATCTGGGAGAGGTTATAAAGCTTTTTGCAAACAAACTTATTGTCCATCATTACAGAGTGTGAAAATTTATTCACAAGTGGAGAACATTTGGGGGTGCCATTCTTACCAGGACTGAATGTCCCAGCAAGTTCTTCCCTAAGCCAGACTGTGCAATACTCAGAGAAACTACAAAAAAACCCTAAGAGCTACATCTCAGACTCTACAGGCCTCAGTTAGCATGTTAAATGTTAAAGTTTGTGACCTTACAATTAAAAAAGATGAAAAAGAAGAAATTTGGTTTGTTTGGAAGTGTAGCATGAACAAACTCTCTTCCCTCTAAAAAGGACATGGCAGTACAACTTGGGTTTGTGAAGTTACATATGAACAAACCACTTCTGACTTCTGGAACAATGTCCTTCAGAAAGACAAGATCAAAGTGAAGATATTTGGTCATAATGCACAGCAACATGTTTGGTGAAAAACAAACGGAGCAAACTTTTAATTCCAACTGTAAAGCATTGTGGTGGAGGGATGACGATTTGGGCTTGTTCTAATGCTTGGCTGAAAATGGATCATGCAGCAGGACAATGATCCCAAACACAGCAGCAAATCTACAAAAGAATCAAGGTGTTCCAGTGATCTAGTCAAAGCTCAGACCTCAAACCTGATTGAAATGCTGTAGTGGGTCTAGCAGCAGCGTATCAACAAATGACCATAATACTCAATGAACTCGAAGAACTAAATAGTGACACAGTGTAATATATCATGGGTTGTTGCTCATCTGAGGTTGTATTGATAATGATGATTAATGTGCTAATGATCAGATGATTCTTTCTCTGCTGTGTCCTCCAGTTCCTTGATAAATTATATTACCTTGTGGAGGTTCCAGGAATGGGCCGTCCTGTGTCCACCAGAACACACCAGCAGTAGCCTGTGGACTGGTGGCACTGGACTGCTTTGTAAAGACCTCCAGGCCCACAGTCTGGGATGAAAATGTCCTCGCGAGGACTATGTCGAGCCTCGTCCAGGGCATTCTGTTTCTCCTGGTCACAAGAGGGAACTTTCTCTAAAATCAGGAGAAACACACTCAATGCAGAGACACAGAGTTGGGCAACCAGACACACAGAGAAAAACACATTTGAAAAAGCTGTAATAACATTAAATGGGGATGATTGAGTGGCTGATTAGTAGTTCATCATTATTTAATTAAAGTCTTCAAAATGTGTTTACAACATGCTTCCAAGTGTAGATCACTGTTTAGAGTCAGCTTACCTTTGACTCTTCTTTGAGCAGTTTGACTTCAGTATGAAACGCAACAACCAATATACCATTGCCAGCCCCTCCTCAGCTTATATCAGGAAATCTTCACCACATTCTTTCATAGCTTTCTGCTCAACAACAGGCTACAGACCTGCAATGCCTTCTGTCCGTACACTGTATTTACGTTCACATCCATTTAGCCCATTTCTCTCTCTTAAGCCAAATACAACAGAGTCACATGCTGAGCTTGTCACCACGGTGATGAAGTGTGCTTATACCACTCTTGAACAATTTTTCATTTACATACAAGAGTGTTATGAAGAAATAACAGCAGAGCCAAACTGACTATTGAGAGCCTCTTGCCTCAAGGGAGTTGAGGCAAGAGGCACCACATGTGGTGTTGTTTTCACATTGTAGAACATTCTCTCTAACGTGAAACTGTCGAGGGAGAAGTGGTTGAATCCTTTACTTGAGGCTGGATCAAAACAACAGATTTGTCACCTGTTATTACAGTTTCCTTCCCCTCTATGGAGAATTGAGGCCTCTTATAGCTTGTTTTCTTTTAACATTTTTTTTTGCAAACGCAGCCAAAACCAAAAGAAAGACAGAAAAAAGATGAAATTGGCAGACATTTTACGACATAAACACCATAGACTGTCCAAACTATGCTGACAACATTTCTTTTTTTACCATAATGATTACTTTTAAAGTTGACAACCAACTAGTTAATCTCTTAAACCCTGGAACATCTTTTTAATCAGACCAAACTGAACAAATATGGACGCCCTGTAAGAGATACTTGGGAGTGTTCTGAACTATAGAAACCATCCCTTTTCTACAAGGGCAGAGCCAAAAGGTGGCCACCACAGAGTTAAACCTTTCCAGCCTTTTGACCACCCTAAAAAACGAAGGGTGAATTACTCTTGAGGGCTACACCATGGCTGCAAATCCTAAACCGCATATTTAAAGGTCCACTATGTAGGATTTATGAGTATCTTAGTGAAAGAGTGCAATGTAATCTTAACTCTGTTTTCCTTATGCAAAGAATAGTTCTGTTTTAATTGCCTTTGAGTGAATAATTTTAATCTACAAGCTTTACCTTGGTATTTCCCTCATATCAAAGAGTAACCATTGGCATTTCTTTGTATCATATGTAACTTTGCTGCAATATCACCGAGTTCTGAACACAGCTACTTTAAGTACCTCTGTTTTCAGAGTGTTGCAGTGAGTGGGGTGTGAGCATTGTTTGCAATTCATCAGTTTCAGTGCCACCCCAATGAGAGAAATGGTCTTAGTCTGGCCACGCCTATAAAAAGTTTCTGGCTCCGCCACTGTCTCAAGACAAGAGTGAGATTGGAAAACTCTGGGAAAGACTGGCATTTTTACCTTTATTCTTATAAAAACTGTTGATTAGCGTAAATAACATTAGTTTCAAGTGCATGCCTACCAAATTTGTTGCAACAGAAATTAATCACAACATATACTACTTCAGTTTTGGTAGTGATGTAACCTGATCACTCTATAACATACTAAGCACAATGTAACGGGACAGTTAATAGTAGTTTTTAATAGATACTTGGTGTTTCTCTTTTTTTAATAGAGAAACACCAAGTATGAACAAAAAACATCATCCTTCATGGCAAAGTTAATAAAGATAGAGATGATGGTGGAAGTAGAGTGGAAGGTCACATTCTGCATGGCATGGCTGCCAACACAGAACCATACATACCACTGCTTCAAAAAAAAAAAAACTTTTTCCTCCAGGGAAGACTTACACTCAAGAGTTCTTCATGATGTTCTTGCCAAGGTTCTTTCACATTTAAATTATTTAGCACCGTTTATTATACAGAGGTTCTGCTGGCGCCAAGCACTAAGATTCCCTAAAGAAAATAGTTTTTGCGCATATAAATGGAAAAGGGCTGGATGTGAAATTCAATCTGTGTCGTCTCTGCCTGCCTTGAATATCTGCATTTCTACTCTATTTATTTTTTGTTTTTGTTTCCTTTTCAGTTTTATTTCTTCTCTTTGCAGGAACTGAAATAGGAGGAAAAACAAACTCTTGGAAAACAAATATTGCTGAAAAATAGAAGAAAATAAACTCACACAAGTAACCATTTGCTCGTTGTTGTGGTGATTTTCCTCACGACAACTCGATAATGGGCAAAAGATGATAGACCAAAGTACATTTGATGAGAGCAGGATGCTCCATTCTTTGCATTCCACTTCAGATCTTCTCCTTTCTCACCTTCATTTTCTTCTTCTTCTGTTCCCTGCTTCCCTCCTTCCTAATGCCACCCTCTTTTCACCCCCATCTCCCTGAACGCTCTCCTCTTCACTTCACTCCAATGGCTTTCAGCTGTGGAGTAATCGCTGCAATATTGTTTCTAGCGAGCAGTTAAAATAGCTGAAATGCTGGGAAGAGGGGGAACTCTGACAAGGTTTTGTAGATGCATGTGTTTGTTTAAAGGCACATAGCACGACAACAAAACCAGAGAGATGATTAACATCTTAAGTCATAGGAAATTTTAACCAGTCTCTCTCAACACAGTTGTTACTTCTCAGCACGTCACATTTATTGTATTCTGTCACGGTCTTCACTTATTGTGCTGAAACGTAAAACACACCTAAATGCTAGGCCACACTGGGCATGAAAATAGGATTAAAAATGTTTTCAGACAGCCAATGTTTATGCAGAATCACACTCGTAGATGACATGATTCCATTAATCTTCCTTCAACATTCTATTTTCTTTTATTTGCCTCTCTGCAAGGGAGGATCTGCGCTTGGTGAGTTTCTGGTTCTCCACACACTCTTATAAATGAGCTGCTTGACATCGCGCTTCCCCCTTCATGCTACATTTGGACAAGAGTGCGTCCAAGTCTGGCAACAAAGCACCCGTTTGAAAAATGGATTTTACGTCGCTTTGCCTAAGCAAACATGTTTCACTTACACAGTCTCCACATCGCTCTCAATCATAATTATGTGGTATCCAGAGACAGAGCCAGTAAGTGAATAATGTCCTTTATGTACAGAAAGGAGGACTGCATTGTGAGCACTCAGGTTTTCCAGCTTGTGAGAAGACAGAGATGTTCTGATTCTGTTGACTTTAAATAATGTCCTCACTTTGCAAGCAGTTTTCACAAAGAGGGAAGACAGAAAGCAAACTGTATAATCAGATAATCTCTTCAGATAACTGATAATGGTCTCAGACTTCTCTGGACTCAGGCCTCAGAGACTGGCAGGATTAAACAAGCTCCCAGCCCAATAACACGGGTCACACACACCACTGATGGAAGAGGTATTCCAAGTCTTTGACTCACTAAAAAGTAAACTTTGTTACAAGCAGTCCTCCATTTCGAGGTTTGTTTAAGTAATGCCCAAGTATAAATCTAAGGCATTGACTACTGATTATTTTCTGGGAGAATTAATTTATAAGATATCCTAAAACACGACAATTAATTAATAAATTAGTGAATGATTTATGACAGGTAAAAATGACTACAGAGAACAGCTGGGTCAAGCAAAAGATCGAATGTTTTCAAACTAATTGAGGTTGGAAAGGAAGCAAATGAGCCAATCAAACATAAAGAATGTCTGTATGAAAATCTGAGGTAAAAAATGACAACTTCTTACTTTATTTCACAGTCTTGATTGATAGTTTTATGCTTTATTTAATACAGCGTGATGTACATTTTGTGAATTATATTTTCATTTTAGAGCATGTATTAGAGTCATGAAACGTTGCCAGTGAGATTGCATATTTTTCAGTTTTGTCAGAGCTTGTGTAACTTCTGGTGTCAAAAACCCAAGAAGCCAACCAGTATCTAAAAAAGTGTTGTCACGGTGACCATCTGTTTTACAGATCAATGTAAATGCTTTGATAAACGGAAATGAAAATCATTTCAGTTTTCTTCTTTTTGTTCACTATTTTACAATAATCAGAATATAGTTGTGAATATTATCATTCATCTCTGCAAATAGGATGCTGAGCTTTTTCTAGTTGAAAAATAACTGCCCTGATTCACAACCTGCTGTCACACAAACAGCTGCCAGTTACAGTTAGCAACTAGTTGGTGGACACAGTGAAGCATTTACAAAATAAATTCTCTTAAGAATTGCCAGTGGCTGAAAATGAAGCAGAATGAGAGTGAATACTGAATTTCAAATACAGTCAAGATCAACATTAAGTACACCACCTTTCACTGCTAAGGTTTTATGTATCTGGATGTGAAAATACACAAGCTGGTCCAAAATTAGATAAATACAACCTTAAAAGATAAAGATAAAGAATACATGAACTGTAATATTCTTTAACAAAAACTATGCCAAAATGCAAAAAATGCAGCGCGAGAAAAACAAAGGTACACTGGACTACACACAGTGCATGTCGAACCCCTTTCAGCAGCAACAAGTTGAGGAGATTGTCTTCTGCTCAGTCTATCACATCATTGTGGAGGAATTTTAGTATCAACTTTATCTGTTGGACAGATGGCCGCATTATGATCAAAAAACTCTATTTTGGTTTTGTCTGTCCAAAGGACATTGTTCCAGAAATGTTGTGGCTTGTCCAGATGTAACTTTACAAACCTAAGCTGCGTTGCCATGTTCTTTTTAGAGAGAAGAGGCTTTCTCCTGGGCAACCCGCACAAGCCATACTTGTTCAGTCTTTTTCTAAGAGCGCTTCCACACCAAGATAGTCCAGGGACTGATTGGGCAGGAAATGCCAAAAAATGTCATACCTTAATTTGGTTTGGTTCACTTTCATAGTGCACTTTTGAAAGCGGACCAATCCTCCTGGACAACATCACACAGTTACAACAGAAAGGAAGGAAAAACGGCAGAGGAACGCCAGAGGAAGAAGAAAACCAATAAATTGGCCAGGACCAAAAACGGAAATCCATCCCCTTCAGCCAGCTCGTTCACAACAAAAACAAATAATGGAGCAATGTCAAATTTTATCCACTTGCTTTTTCACAAGAAGCTGCCAAGTATGAGGAGCAGGCAAGGCAGCGAGCTATCCAGCATGTTGCTCTGTACGTGTCACTTCCTCTCTTTGGTTCGCTGGATAGTCCGTTTGCATTTCCCACTGTAAGCGAACCACACCAGGGTTTATTTGCAAATGGACCGAGACCCACGTTTTCAGGCAGACCAGAGTTCAGATGAGCTTTCACACCTGCCCAAACAAAGCCAACCATCCGAGGAAATAAACTCTTGGCCATTTAAAGTGGACCAAACATGTCTGGTGTGAAAGCCCCCTAATAGTACTGTCATGAACATTTAACACGCTAACTGAGGCCTGTAGAGTCTGAGATGAGATGGTCTCCAAATAGTTTGGAAATGCCTTATAACCCTTCCCAGTTTGATGGGCAGCAACAATTGCTTTTCTAAGATCATTGCTAATGTCTTTCTTCCTTGGCATTGTGTTAACCCCAACCTGAACACTCCAGACCAACAAACTGCCAAAACGTCTGCATTTATCGATCAGTGAATTAAGTGCATTTGATTAGCAGCATCAGGCTGCTACTTATCCTTTTAATTCACATAGAAACAGGATAGGGGGACTTTTGTTTGTTTTTCTGTTTTGGCTTAGTTTTATCAAATATGTCATGACACAATATAACATGTCATGTGCTATTGTTTGTCTGGGATTGTATATGTTAAACCTTAGATTTAAAGAGAGTATACTTTGTTTTTTTTAAATGACTGTATCTGCTGGACTAAACAAGCAACTCCTCTCAAACCAATTCACCAAATTGCCTCAACAATATGACAATTTTGTCTCGCCAAAAAAAACATCCGTATTGCCACCTAATCACACACATTTTATTGCTTTCTAACTCTAAAATATAGACAGGAAGCAGCAGCTTGCATTCATAAATATGTTGGTTGACAGGTACACTGATACTTAACATGTGGCTAATTAAGTTTTTGTCGGTGGTCAACACCCATTAAAACATAATAAAATGATTATGATACTAGTAAATTATTCCACAGACACAGTCAGGGCCTGGCAAATTCCCCACGATTTGTTTAACATTATTTCGAATAGACTTCTTGTTTATTGTAAATCGTGGTGGCAGACTTGAAGGTGTAAAAATGTAGGGGAAAGATACAGCTATATATTGCTAAAGAACAATCAATAGAAAAAAATAAACTGGTTCTGGAGGTTCTGATAAAAAGCAAACATTAGTCTCATATATCAGCCAAACAACATTTCCATCCAATCGTAATACACACAAGACTCACAACCCCCTGCATCATTCACTCCCTGACTCAGTACAGAAGCGTGAAAGCCGTCCAACTGCCCAGAGGGTAATGAACATGTCGAGGAGTGATTGAAAAGAAGACAGAGAAAGCTAAACAAATTACACCAAAGGAAAGAAAACAAGAAACATAATACTGGCAGAGTGGGGCTCTCTTCAAACAGGGAAATGTTTTACATTTCATCTTAAAGTAATTTCATCTTTGAAAGCGGTTACAAAAGAGTCAAGTTGACGTGCTGGGGTTCAGACAACTATATTTACCCTGCAAAAGTCTTAAGTCCCCCCTGCTTTCGTTATATATTGCAAGAAAATGAGAAATAGCACAACTATATAAGACAAAAATAGAGTTTTGTACATTTCTAAGGAGCTTGAAAGTGAATATTTGTTCTGAGCACCTTTATTCTTCAACCCTCTAAGATAAGCTTTCTTGTCATCTCTTAAAGTAGTCTTCAGGAATAGTTCTCCAGGCTTCTTGGAGGACATTCCAAAGCTCTTCTATGGATGTTGGCCGCCTTTTGTTCCGTTCTCGGTCAAGATGATCCCACTCTGCTTCAATAATGTTGAGGTCCGGGCTCTGGGGAGGATCCATCCCTCCATAAGACCTGTTGCCACTGATTTTAAGTCCAGTTCTTGTCTCATTTGGCATACTGCAGCCCTTTCTCCCCACTTCCCTTCCTTAAAAATGGCTTCCTGACAGCCACTCTTCCATGGAGACCATTTCTGATGAGTCTTCAGTGAACGGTAGATGGAACAACTGAAGGTCCAGCTGCATTTTACAGGTCCCATTAGGTCTTCGTTGGATTTTTTTGGGAGGATCTTTACAGACATCACTGTCAGATCCGGATCTTCTGTATTTTTTTTTTTTTAGGTCTGCCTCTTCGTTCATTCTCTACTTGCCCAGTTTCCACTGATTTTTTTTTAGGATGAAATATGCCAAGTTTTCCACTAAAAGTGTGCAAAACTGTTATTTTACATCTGTCAAACTGTGTCATCTTTGGCATTCTTTATAGATGCAACTAAAGATTTAGGAACAAATTTCTATGTCTTTATGTCTTCAAGCTGCAAATAACAAAATATCTAAAGATACCATTTAAAATTGTCTCTTTGCTAAGTTGTCTGTTATTTGTTGACACAACACTGGTTCATCACTCGAGTAGGTGCTTTTTATATGCTCAAATGATTCTTGGGTCATTACACCACTCTAAACGAAAAAAAAAAAAGAAAATAAACATTTCCCAGTTGAAATTTCAACATTTCCCAGTACACCATGGCTGCGATTAATTACATATACTTAAACATCGTATATAAATAGGAAATTATCATATTACTTCCTCATTATATGAAATCAGTTGTTATTGAGTAATAAAGAACCAAAATGATGTTTTGTGATCTCATTCTACAGAATGGTGACAGGAAATAGGAATACAAATAAGAACAACTAACTTTCATCTTTCAAAAAGCTTTGCCTATTTGAAAGGTAGGAGAACATTACACTTTGAGGTAGGCAGACCCCTGAATTGTTTGAAAAACTGAGAAAGAAAAAAGATTTTCAGTCCATTTTCAGCCTACTGCTCATCTTGAACTTTTGGACACACAGAATTGAGAACACTAGTCTATGAATATTTTTCAAAAATCAAAGTACCAATAATTTGAGGTGGTACAAGTGCCCTTTTGCTACTCCACTGGCTGTCTTTATTGTAATGGCTGTGTCAACAATGCTGGTTGGTGACATGGTTATAGCTGTGCTGCTATATTATTAAACTATTGAATGCAATGAAATTACAGTTCCAAGCAGCTGTATCAAAAGCCAAGCACTTTCAAACCCTTGGAAACACCACGTTAATATTCAAGCATTTTCAATGATTCTCTGCACCTGTGTGAATCCTCAAATTCTTTGGTCAGTTTTAAGAGCTTGATAAAAATAAAAAACTTTCTAAATAAATAATCAGCTCCTAGTACTGGACTGAAAATGAGTTTAAAAAATGCAGCCGACAAACAAATATGAGCCTCGAAAGAGCTTCAGAAAGCCTGCAGAACTATTTCTTAAGGCCACTTTAAAAGATGAGGTAGCTCAAAACTTTTGCACATTACTGCAGTTTTCATATTCTGTTATTATCAATATGTCTGATACTTTACCCCATAGGCAGTTAAATTGAGAGGAAAGGAGGAGTTTATTAGTAGCATTGTTAAGAATATGAGGCCTTGTTTGAGTCAGTCATACATAATTTGCTGATGTTGCGCCATACCATACTGAATGTGAACTATTGTCGAATGTTAAGAATGTTCCGTGTGAAACGAGTGTGCAGGTCTTTAAAGCTTTTATGTGTGGTGTTATCAAAGCGAGGGTGTGTTTCTTTCTCTCACCTTGTTTTCTGGAAGTGGAGCTGTTCTGCTTGTTTTCCTTGTAAACCAGGTGTTTTATCCATAATGTCGGAGCAGTTATCTCTGCAGTGACCGAATGACAGTGTAGATCAACATCTCTGACACATTAGGGTGGTCATAAGAAAATGTTTAACCTCCAACCACAAAACTAAAATAGCATCCAAGACCCAAGCATTTCCAAAAAAAATAATCAAATATAGCATGTGGTATTTTTGACATCTGGATTTTTCCATTAGATCCAATAGTGCATTTTTATGAAATGGGATCTTAGGTTTGGATATTGAATTCATGACAGACTGTAGCTTCAGTGAAGTGTTGGAATAAGCTGAGCGATGCTTTAGTACACTAAGGAGCAATGCTGTGAGCTTCCTTTTAACCTATGAGGGTCATTACGATTATGTGGTATGCACATTAGCTATGTAGGCGGCCATCTTAACGCACTGTGCTACTGTTAGAAGAACTGTTGGAGAACACTTACCATCACCCACAGAGGGGATGTGGGTCTCCATGGTGGGTGTGGGCTTGGAGCCATCGTCTGGGTTGAGGGTGAGAAAGAAACGGAAAGAGACTACCATTATTGAGGTTAATACAATCTACTCTCCAGAACTGTTGAATGGTTGGGATTTGCACATGGCCCGGCCAAGTGAGACAGACAGAAAAAGAGACAGATAGACAGATGGAATAACAGAAAAACACAAGACAGCCACCCACATGTGGTTCAGTAAGTCACTCTCACGCCAACATGATCAGGCTGCACATGATGGAATCCACCTCATAATCACACCGTAATCCACTCCCACCAACTCCACCATCCTACCCAATTGTCATGCATGTGTAACCTGTGTTAATAACGACAGAAACCTATAGCTACTGTAGATACATTCATGGTTTTCAAAATAAGCTCACTGAGATCTGAGTCTAGACTCCATTAAATCTTGGCACTAATATAATAATTGTCTTCAGAGAATAATTCTGAGTAACTTTGGAAATGGCCTTACCCTCAATTAAGCCTCACCATCAGCCGACTTGCGCCTCAGTGGATGTCTTTCACAAAACTAGTCCAGATTTTTTCAGACTCTCATTAACGCCGTTGACAATGGGATAGGTGAATTATTATTATCTGGTTTTCCTCCAAACCTTTCCTCTGGTGCCTCACTCTGCTCTGCCCAGAATCACATCTGTCATCTTAGAAATGTGAGAATATTTTTTCTTCTAAAAATAAAAATTTTAAAAGTAAATAAAAAAAGCTTAAGGGTTGAATGGCCTGATGGTTTTTCCTGTAGCATTATCCTCAGAGTGAACTTCTGTGTGTCTTCTCAGCACATACAGCACTACATGGCCTTGTAGTGCTGTATGTAGTGTTGCAGAGGCAGACATGAGGTGGGTGGGTTTAAATCCAACAGGACACTGCATGAGTGCATTCAAGTTATACAACTCACTGGACATATTAACTATATACTGTGTAACCAAGAACTGAAGGAGCCGTTAGGGATGAGAGATGACATGTCTTATAGGAACCACAAAACAAAGTGCAGTTACCTTTTTTTTTTCCAAGCTCCATGGATGACCACAACCTGGATGTCTGAGAATCTACACCAATATGTCACCATATAACATATAAGTCTCATTAAAGATCATGGTATAGCCATATTTTGATTGTTTTGTGTATTATTCATTCTATACGTAATTTGATCATCTTAATACTTTGATCAGAATTGTCACTGGCATCTCAAATTCTCTCCACTAGAATCAATTTTTTCACCTTGTCAACATGTTCAAAGCCATCAGCACTATGGCTAAGGATTTCTGCTTTGAATCGACATCAACATCCTTAACCTCAGAAAGGTGAGCTGACATGGGCTGAATGTTGTGCGTATACTATTTGGAGGCACCAGGACCAACCAATCCTGACGACTTGCTGGGTGGCGGTCTCCACAAGCAAGGTGGAGAAGAAAGTTGGTGTGTCTGGTTGACTGGCAGATGTGATACCATATTCTGGAAGCTGTCTGGAATCTGCCTTATCCACAGATGGTAACCCACAGCAGAAGTGCATATAGTTTATTTGGAGATATCACAAGGTTCCTACATAAACACCTGAGTGTCTGCAGTCTTCATTTTTACTAAAGCCATTTCACAAACTTGAACATAAACAGCTGGATTTTGCAAATAAACTCATTGGAAAGTGTGACGTAGTGCCAATCATTTATCAGAGAGACACCGCAGGTACAAGTGGGAACATCCTTTCTTTTTATGTGCTTTGTCACAAGATGCCAGGGAAGATAGTCCTCCACCAATTAAGGTTACCTGCTTCTCCCGCCGGTTCTAGCTGAGTGGGACAAAGCCATCCTAAGAGAGATGGCTTCGGCACAGGCAGTGACTCCCCTTTCCCCTGCTCTTGAATTTGACTCATAAAACAGCTGATTTTGCCACTAAGCTTGTTTTTAATAACTTAACCAACCATGTGGGAGAGACCACAAATATGAGAGGGCAGGTCAGTATGTTTATTTTTTCTAATTAGTTTTTTCACTGTCACACTCTTGTTTGCAATTCATGCCATTGGGGAAAAACCCACAAACAACATAGCCAGCAACCCAGCTAAAACCGCCAGAGAAAACACAATCTGCGGTACACAGTTCAAAAAGCCTACAGGGAAGCGGGGTTTTCCCAGGAAGGCGATTGCACACCATGTCAGACTTCTCATCAGCGATAAGTCCTGGGCAGACTTTCTCTTCCAAATGGTTCCTGCATCTTACGTGAAAATACTCAGATTTTCACATTCATTGAGTGAGAGTTAGCAGCCTTGATCATCATTTTATTGTTGTTTGGTCATTATCATGTGGACATAGCAGAGTGAGTTTTGCACAGTCAGAGGAGACTTTGAGGAACTGCTGAGCGGCAGAGATATGGGTGTAGCTCATTAGCACATTTGTATATCCCCACTCACTAAATGAGGAATAACTTGGAGAGCCATGCCTCATGCAGTGTTAATGTCATGAGTTTTTTTCATGGCAAAAACTTAAGATTTTACAATTTTCTTTAAAACATATGATTAATTAGGGGACCAGGAACTGCCAGAGTGAGACTTTACATCTTTCTACAGCTGTAATATCATGACATCAAGTGATTTGTTCTTTTTTTCCTGCATATGAGACTTTTTGTCTCTGCAGTGAATGGTAAAACTACAATTCATACTTTGTTGCAAAGCTTACTTTTGCTGTTATTCAAAAACAGTCATATTTCCAGTCAAATGTTACATTAATATGCGAGTTAAGAAATATTCTGACAAGCTGAAAGAGTCAATGTCCAAGTGGTGATGGATGTTATCTAATGCTGTGAATTGAGCTGCCTAGAATACTCACCCATGTGCAGTTTTGTAGCATCTGGAACATTCCTTGAGAAATAATTCGATCAAAAGCAAACAACAGAAAAACTGATTGGAGGTCATTCAACAGACAGTACAGTTGAATCCTTGAATCAGATCACATGTCAGATTATTGAATACATTTTAGGGTTAAAATGACCTGATTTGATCAAACTGTGAAAAAAAAAAGCAATAATTACCGTGTTGGTCACAGAGAAGTATGAACATAGAAATTAGCACAATTTTTTGTAGCCATATCAAGATATACATATATTGTTTTGTAATTTCATGTTGAAATTCTCCTCTGTTAGTGCTACTAATAACCTGCTGTGTTTCTTATTTACTGTTTGATCTAGGTCTGCACTGTGCGCCATAAATCATAATGATGAAAAGCCATGAAAGTAAGCATCAGCTTTCTCTATTGTCTAAGTTGTCCTACTCACAGACTGAATGCAACTTGACAGAACTGCCCTCACTGCATTCATTCTTTGTTCAACTGTCCTATGACATTAGGTTGGCTAAATCCAGTTGCCTTTAGAGCAAATAAAATCAGCCAAGCAATTAATGGCTCTGTCGCCAACAACTACCTTCCTCACACACCTGATCCTTCACAACACCTGCACTATGAGCAAAATCCTCAGCCCTTTGGGAAGCAACTAATATGCTCTGAACCGGAAAGGCTTTGAGAGGCCGCCCATGTTTTCTATGTTAAGAAAGTCCTTTGAGACATTATCTGTGAAATTTCAGTTTGTCAGATGGCAAATCTACAGTAATGTTTTACGATTGTGCCACATCTTACAATTTCAGAAGGTACGGATGAAAGAAAGGCATAACTGGAACTAAAATGGTCAAGATTTTGCATGGTATTTTATTCATTCTGCAGTCAATTTTGTCAGTGATCCCATACTTGAATTTAACAGACATTAGAGGATCCAGTGTTGCTGCAGTATCTTTATTTCTTCATTTACAAAAAGCTCAGCTGTCAAGCAAACATGCCAAAAAACAAGCTCAAACAAAAACAGCTCCTAGACTGGTTCTTTTGAATTGTGCAAATATGAACTTTGCACATGTCAAATGGAGCTAAAATTATGCCAAAATACATTCTGCACTCTTTTGTGCTCTTTTTACCCCTCTCATACAAACAGAGGCACTCACCACATGCACACACAACATACAGCAGATCTCAACTCACCTTTTCTACCAGAGTTTGGTGGCCCGGGTGGTTTATCAGTTACTGACCCTGTAAATAGAAAAAAAAGAAACATTATCTGAACAAAGAAAAGAATTGACAGCTACAACATCCACTATGTTTCAGGGATCTTTCTCCATAACTGTGTATTTTCATTTTAGAAATACTTGTAGTAAACTACTATACTGCTCGTAAATTAAATTTTTCATTGCTCTCTTTTAACTGATTGACCCAGGTGAACACAGGCTACAGAGTGCAACACTCCCAGAGATTATCTGACTCATAGAAGTCTTGCTGCAGAGGTGCACACAGAGATCAATGTGTTTATTCTAGCATATCCACACTGAAACACTGGGCACACTCTATTAACCTAACACAAGCCTGAATGAATCTGTCCACATTTGGAAAAATTATTTCTTTGGTGCATGTAGGTAGTTGGTGTCATGTGTGATTGCATTGAAAAAAAAAAAGTTACATTAAATTGTGCAACCAGTTACAACAGAGAGTGTGGGCGACGAGAAGGAAATTTACTACCTGACAATCCATTTATCCCAGCATGAGATCCCATATATTCACGGAAATTTCCGGCAAATGTATGCGAAATGATTGATTTCATACATACATTTGATACATCATGTACAGGAGCATCTAACATGTCAGCAGAGGTTATTTAAGAGGGAATGTGAGTGGGCATGTTCAACTGTAGCAGCTGTGTACCGTATCAGGTTTACTGTGCCCAGATTTTAGTTCCACTGTCATACATACCTTTGCAAGAAACAATGAAGATATTGGATGTTATACAGGACAGAAAGGAGACAGGTAGGGATGTGTTGCGTAGTAAACTATGTTTTAGGATTTCAACTGAGAAGCTTCACAGAGATCTGGTGCAGTTTAGTGAGTGTTGTAGCAGTGCATCTTTCTAAAAGCAAATATTTTTAGAAGTACTGCCATTGCAAAGATCATTTCTTTATTGTATAATGTGGTGGATATATTATGTTATTATTAATACTGGTTTTAAAAAATGGCAATCACTTTACTATCATGAAGAAAAGTCATGTGTAAAACAAAGTACAACGTCTTTCAACTCTAAGGTTTTACATATCGGTATATAAAGAATCATCTGTTTCTAACTAGACCCTAAAATTAGGTAAATTAACCTAAGATGAACATCAACACATCACAGTAAGTCCATCCTTAGTGCTTCCATAGGATTTAAGAGGGTAAGTAGCCGCCAGGTGCTGCTAATGAAATGCACTTGATTAATTGATCATCAGCAAGTCTGAGCACCTCTATAAAATCAGAAGTTTTGGCCGTTTTCTGCATTCATGGTATGGGTTCACACAACACCAAGGAGGAAAGACATCGGCAATGATCTTACAGAAGTAATTGTTTCTGCCCATCAATCTAGGAAGAGTTATAGGGTAATTTCACTATTTGTGTATCTTTGCAGTGGACATGCCAGCAAGCTCACTCCAAGGTCAGACCATGGAATGCTTTACAGGCCTCAGTCAGCATGTTGAATGTCAAAGTTCATGATAGTACAATTAGAGAAAGACTGGAGAGGTTTGGATTGTTTAGAAGGGTTGCAGGAGAAAGCCTTATCTCTCTAAAAAGAACATGGCAGCACAGCTTTGGTTTGTTAAGTTGTATCTGAGCAAACCACAAGACTTCTGGAACAATGCCCTTTGGACAGTGAAGACCAAAGTAAAGATGTTTGGTGAAAATCCAACACAGCATATCAGCACAAACACCTCATATCAACTATTAAGGACAGTGGTGAACGTGCTGATGATTTGGACTTGGACAACTTGCCGTCATCGAGTCCACCATGAACTCCTCTGTATACCAAAACTTTTTTTTTTGACACAAGTTAAATGTGAGGCCATTTGCCTAACAGCTAAAGCTTGGCTGCAAATGAGTCTGTAAGTATGTAAAAGAACAATGACCCCAAACACAGTGGCAAATCTACAACAGAATGTCTGAAAAAGAAAATAATCAAGGTGTTGCAATGGTCCAGTCAAAGTCCAGAACTCAAACTGATTGAAATTTGGTGGGACCTTAAGAGAGCTGTGTATAAACAGATGCTACAAACCTCAATCCACAACAATGTGAGACTAATGTCACACAGAGAACGATTACTTCAGGCTTTTGTTGCTAAACATGTTTCTACAAGATATTCAATCATGAAGAGTACTTTGGTTTTCACACTAAGTTCTTCTGCATTTTGGTTTTATTTTTGTTGAATAAATAATGACACAGTGTGCTGTGGTTCATCTGAGGTTGAACTGAGGTGGTTCATCTGAGGTTGTATCTAATTTATAAGACCTGATAGGAAATTAGATGTTTTTTCAAAACCTTAGAAATTCAGTGTACTGTTGACAGTCTGAAAAACGTGGATTCAAACCCACAGGGTTTCACGTCAACAAACCAAAGGACACAAAACACAAAAATTACTATACGTTTATTTTGGATTTAAATGAGTAGGTAAGAATTTCAGAGTGATTGGACTCTATTATTTGAATTTCACTAGACCCCTTTATATGGTGGATGCAGAAGGAGAAATACATAAGTTTAGCTAAGCTGAAACAATGACTTGCTTGAACTAAAACTTAGAACTTGCTACATGCCTTTGTAGTGTGCTTTAATCCTCCAACAGAAAAGGATATTGTTACATTTGTGAACTATCCTGACTCTCTTTAATGGATTGAAAATTATGGTGATTATCATAAAGTGTTCCCATCCAGGATGAGTGTGCACAGCCCTGCTCCTTTTCCTTAGGCCTGCAGAGAGCATTTAGTATAGGGGGGAGGGCAACAGGGCGGGGAGGCCCCTGCATGTATCTATTAGCCTTCTCGCCAACCTTACACCTGCTATACACCACATGACAAGTAATACACATGTGCCATAGTATGGCACACTGTTTACCGACAGTTTTTGTCATCAAATACCTGTGTTCTCTCTTTATCAGCACAGCCATTCCCCCTGATAAGCTTTCATATCAGTTCATGTATAACTTAGTCAATCTAAGTTTGACCCTAAATATGTTGAGCACAAAAATTATCTATTCTTAAACTTTACTATGATAAAGATAAAAGGCCTACGAGTAAAAAAAATTCCATTTGTTTTCTGAGTTCCAGTCCACCTCAAGTGGCTGAACATTAATTGACCAAACTCTAGTGGCTTGGTTTTTAAGCACTCTTGGCTGCAAGATCCTAACAACGTAACAACTGGGACAAAAAAATCTGTTTCACTGCCTCTCCACTACAACAAGAAATTCACAAGAAACAGCCAAACAGATCTGAGCTCTACTGTACAAAAATAAACTTGTCCAACTTTAAAAAAAAAACTAAAAAAAAAACCTCTCACCCCACACCTCCACCACCACTCCAAGTACCTGAACACACTGGTGTCCTGTTGTGCACAGAGGAGCCACTCACTGGCTTGCCGTCACTGGTGGCACACCAGCAGTAACCTGTCAGAGTATGGCACTGGACCTGCACAGGCAACACAGACAGAAAGAGGTACAAGAGACCAAAAGTAAAATAAAATCAACACATACTAGTCAATGAATAAAAAGTAAACTCTTGGATGATGCAAAGATGGTTTAGATGGAAAGAGAAAGATAAGGCGTGAAAGATATAGGAGAAAGGCTGCGGCCACAGATGATCTGATATGCACCTGGGCAAACGTTCCATCTTCATTGCATTCTGGGATAAACATGGACTCCTGAGGTCTTCTAGCTTGTTCCAGAGCCTGGTTCCGCTCCACACGACACTTCGACTGACCTGCATCTGTAACATATTGACAACAGCAGTCTGGTCTTAAATACTGCACCTGTAGCTACACTGATTTTTTTTCCCTTTTCCTCTGGTGAAGACATGTGTTCTTTGTCAATAACACAATGTTCACAAGTGAGAAATGCCCAGTGAATTTTATTACTGTTGGTCTTTGAGAGTCTGTCATAAAAGTGCCTTGCTCCAGGGTATGTTTTGACAGTTGTATGGGAATATAAAACCATTTATTCACGTTTTGAGAGTTGCAAATGGAAGAGATAGTTACTCAAAATGCAACAAAACAAAAAAACCTGTTTGCTTTGCAAATAGTTCAAGATAAACATAACAGCACTTCAAACTTTGTGCACTACATTGTTACTAGGGTGTTCCATATTCCATATTCTGGAGTGATTAATACTGCATGAGGCATGTCTATGGAAAATAAGCTGCCATAGTGCTCATGAGTCACACTTGCTCTCAACAGACAATGATGGAAGTGGCTTTAAAGGGTCTAAACCCCATCAAGGAGCGCTGTTTCATTGCACTCACAGCTTCTGTGGAGTCAAGCTTCGTATTGAACTGTTCCGGAGTACATACTCACACCAGGGAGCTGACCAGACTGGCCGCAGTTCTCAGCTTTTGGCAAATATTCTCCCTGGATAAATAAAAGCTTAAAAAAGTTGCCTCTGGACCTGACAGACACAGTGTCTCCACTGCAGTAAAATAATGACAGAATTACAACAAAGTGGTTGTTTCACAGAGAAGGACAAGCACAGTTACATTAATCTATGTGTATGTATATTTGGTCTTCTTAAAAGAAAATGTTCAGTAAACTTTGTGGTAATTGTGTCTTAAAGTTATTGCTTGTGCTGTTTAAGGTTTACTAAATCCAGAACATTCAGATTAGATTAGAACATCTAATCTGTCTGAAAAAATTTTCTTTATTTTAGAGATTCTGAATACTGAGTTAATTTGTATCTACTTTTATGTAAATTCACAGCTTAAAAGATCTGGGTTTTTTTTTAACAACTAAAGATATGTGTTTGCAGTTGACTGTGGGTGTTTGCTGTACCTCCGGGCAACACCATGCAAAAGTCTTTAGTCACCCTTCATTTCTTTACATTCAGCTTCAAAGCAGCCAGACATTCTTGTAATCTTTTAAAGTGGTCTTCAGTAATAGTTCTCCAGGATTTCTGAAGGTCTTTTAAAGTTTTTCTTTGGACATTGGCTGCTTTTTCACTCGTATCCTTTTATCTGACCATTGTCATGGGTTTTATTATTATTATTATTATTATTATTATTATTATTATTAACACTGCCCAATGATTTATTAAAGCAAAGAAAAAGGCTTCACCTTAAGAGATGAACAAGTGCTGTGTCTACACAACTGACAACTTAGCAAAGAACCAATTTTACATTTAACCTTTATTGGTTGCATCTAGTAGAAAATGTTATACCAACAC
This sequence comes from Leuresthes tenuis, assembly GCF_036924035.1. Lineage (NCBI taxonomy): Eukaryota > Metazoa > Chordata > Actinopteri > Atheriniformes > Atherinopsidae > Leuresthes > Leuresthes tenuis. The sequence continues at coordinate 14,233,611 of NW_027325369.1, forward strand.
AGCTTCACAGACATTAAACTGTATTTTTGCACCAACAAGGTGATTTCCAGACAGCGATAAGCAAAAAACCTGTATCTCAGCACGGTGTGCAGTGTGTCCATAAAAATCTGAGGAGTGGAGGAGAAGTGGAGGAAAAAAGAAGAAGTGGCATACCTAAAACTCTCTACAGCAGAGGAACAGTATCTGAAAGCAATGTCCTCAACTAATAGGGATAAGAAAAAAAATCCAGCAAAAACCAGACAGAAATTGAGAGATATATCTGAACCTTCAGTTGATCCATCACTGAAGCTGAAACTTTACTGAAGCCTCATTAGAAATGGTGTCCATGGAAGGGTGGCTGTCAATAAGCTGTTCTTAAGGAGGGGAAATGGGGAAAAAGGGCCAAATGACACAAGAGGTGGACTGAAAATCAGTGGCAACAGGTCTTATGGAGGGATGAATCCTCCCCAGAGCTCAGACCTCAACATTATTGAAGCAGTCTGGGATCATCTTGACAGAAAACGGAAACAAAAGGCAGCCTACATCCAAAGAAGAGCTTTGGGATGTCCTTCAAGAAGCCTGGAGAACTATTCCTGAAGACTATTTAAAGAAATGAGAAGAAAGCTTGTCTAAGAGGGTTCAGGCTGTGTTTTTGCCTTCATATTATATTTCCATGTTTCACTAAACTACAGCACCTATCTCACATTTTCCTGCCAATATGAAATAATTGGTGGCTCAAGACTTTTGCAGAGAACTGTACCTCACACTGAAATGTATCCACTGTGTTTTATCTGAGTCTCAGGTTCAGCTCAACAGATCTTTGTCAGGCTCTGTTATTGTAAGCAAGGATTAATATATGGACCGCCTGCTTAAATACAGTATCACTTTTATCACAACAAAAAGCCCTGCTGCATCTACATAAGCTACTTGAGCTTTGCCCAGCTTACCCGGCCTTGGCACACCACTGTTATTGTGAAACAAAACCACTTTGAATAAGCTGGAAAAGAAACTGGCAACAAAAATGGATTTGGTTGAATTGTTTTGGGTTTTTTTTCTAACGAACAAGGGGGCTGAAAAAAGGGGGTAAAATACCATGTTTCAACCTTGACTCCAGACCTATCAATCTCTGCTGTTGTTGCTGGGCTGGCATCCAGAGATGGAGGAAGTGTGTGATCCTGGTCTGTTAAAACTTACACGGCTGCAGAGAGGCGGAAAATGAAAGACATCTTCTCATTCAGCCACTTTTCCCTTTCGTTGTTGTGGCTCCAAGCTGCAATATCGCAAATAAGCACTTTGATCCTCAAATAAATGTATTTTATTGCTTTCTAAGCTTACATTTGTAACATGTCAAAGGGAAGATAAGCTTATGAGCAGGTTGTTGTGGCAGTTTTTGATTTTGCATTGAGATAACCATTGGAGAACAGCATACCACCCCCATTACCCGTTCCTGTTTAAAAGGCTGAATTCAGCTGTGCTCAGCAACTGAGGCTTCCCAGTCCTCACCTTTCAGCTCCAGGTCTCTCCCCTCAGACGCTGAAGTAGGTGCTGGAGCCACGGGCAGCTGATCTTTTTTCACCCAGTTTTTAACTGAAACACAAAAAAGTATTTTCTATTACCTTTAATTAATTTTTTTTTAAAAACTAATACTACAGATTAACTGTAACAATTTACAAAGCTACATAAAAACCTAGCAATGCATATAAAGTCTTTAAATTCTGCCAGATAATGTGATTATTAATTATATGATATATATATTTGTATAATTATGACTGCAGAAAAGATGCATTTCACAAGACATTTACTTATATAGCTCTATCAATTTATCTGTCAAAATGTTGTTACTGTTTGTGAAGATAAACCCTTGAAAACTGCTGCTATGAAAAAAACCGATAGCTTAAACTTTCTGTGAATGTGTTAAATTATAATGTGAAGATCATGAATCCAAGATCTGAGTTTCTTTTAGTGCATTCTGATAAATGTTTGTATGTTGGGATTTGCTAGCCAGCATTGCGCTCTGACCTCGACACCGGCCGCGGTGTGCCAGTGTAAGTGTCTTATCTTTGCAGCGTGCCCTCTGCAGTTCACAGCCCGTCTCATAGCTCCGGCCGTCCGAACCACACACCGGCTTGCCCTGCGTCCGTGAGCAGATGACCCCGCAGTGGCTGTCTCGGTCTCCAATCAGCCACTGTAATGACACATTCAGTAACATGTTAATATGATAAGGCTGCAATTCACATGAAACTCCCAGGTTATACATCAAAAGACTGATACTTTTTAGGATTATGGATATATTTTTTTAATCCTTCTTTCATTCTAGTCTCCTTGTGTTTGAACAAAGTCTGCTCTCAGATCAATCTGAGATTATGCCTAACAGCATTTGTCCATTGTGCTCACATTATTTCTGCATTCCTCAAACACTTGTGAGCTGCTGCCTCTCTTTGTTTAGGCCAAAATAAAGATGTGAGCTGCTCTATACTGAAGCTCAGCCTAGAGGCTGGTTTATCTCAGTGATCTCTGGCTGAAGTACTTTGATTAAGTTTCAAAGGAGCCTAACCACACTGAACAATGGGAATCTTTCCTTTCCCTTTCGTCGAGATCTTAACACATGACCTATTGGTGGGAAGACAGCCTTCTTTCTGTCAACAGTAATGGTTTTTGGCTTCCTAGCAGTCTCAAATATATCTAAGCTCAAAAGGATTCCAGGGAAGCTCAAACCTTTCCCAAATAGATATAGCTGTAAGTTGCTAAGGCAAAAGGGTAGGTGTACATCGAGCATCAGGACAATATCCTGCTATAAAAAGTGGATCAGCAGCCAGATTTCATTCAAAATATTTCAACAGTCTGAAATAAATTTTGAAAACGCACATCATGCTTGAGCTTGAGCGTTCTCATCTTAAGGATTAAGTAGTTCAAATACCTTATTCATAAAAGAGAAGCATATCTATGAATCTAAGTAATTGTCAAGCTGGAACATACTACATGTGAAAACTTTTTTCAAATGCATTTTCAGGGACAGAGTGCTGGTCAAATCTAACACAGGATATCTTGTAAAAGCAAGATACTAATGGAAGAAGGTGGTGGGAAATTAAATATAAGCAGAAGCATGGGGCGCACTTTCCATCCTTTACTTGCCAACTCCTATCAGACCATCTGTTATCATTTGTAAAATGATCCACAACAGAAATTTGCAATTGCATGTGTAGTTGCTCCCATTGTTCTTTACTACAATGCCCAAGTTTTGAAAAACATTACAATTGTTGCTTGGAGACAGATTTGCTCTGAACATATAAAGAGAAATCACAGTTTAGAATACAACAATGCCAAACCACTGATGTCATGAATGTGTGTGTGCACAAACGGATCTTATAAACAAATGAATCATCCAAAGTTCTCATTAAACAGATGAACAGTGACAGTCATTTAATCGCTTTTGCATTTAAGGTAACAGAAATCTGAAAGATAAAGAATCTGCAGTCTTGATTTTTCTTGACCTTTTTTAACCTTTGACCTTTTAAATCTAAGTGTAAAATGATACTTGTTTTAAGAGAAGTTCAACTTTGGATCTGTGAGACCAACTCACACAGGTGGTGACACACTGACAGCACACTCTTACTGAGGGACTTCTACATTCTTTGTCACGTGGCAATTATTTGTTTCTTTCTGATTACATGGAAACTATACAGGAATTCAGGAGTTTTTTTTTTGTTTTGTTTTTTTTAACTTTACACAGACCAAACTGCTTCTGCCAGCACTGACAGTTTTGACAGCCATGAACATTCATTTTTATCTCTCTGCAGTTTCATTAAAACCACCAAAAAAATCTTACAACTAGTGAGTTGAAGTAAATCGTTTCTATTACAAATGAACAGGCCAGCTTATTTTCTTCATATTAAAGAAGAGAACTGCCTGTCTTTTGTGCACTCACTTGCACGGTTAAGCTAAGCTATGGGTGCTGTTTCAGTTTAACTGGACCACTGTCTTTGTCCCTGTATACATGCAGACTATCAGAATTGAGTTATTGGCTGAAGTATGTCCAATGCCACAATGCTTTGGGCTGCATGAGAAAACTAAGCCATTCTGCAGCTTCTAACTGTTTTCTCTTAGGACCATGTGTTGAGCACCTAGCCCCATTTGGGTCTAGTTGAGCAGATATAGTGCTTCAAACCCCAAGCCCATTATCTGAATGTGTAAAGTTCTTATCATCTGCAAGAACCAGAGAGAGATCAGACTCTTCCCGAGTCTGAGACTATCAGACAGATAAAATCAGAGAGTGCTGTTTGGGGTCCAACTCTGAACAAATAGAAACTCTTTCGGCTGTTTCATACTCCTGTTATATACTCATACTTCCCTTAAATTGATACAAAAAAAAAAAAAAGAAACTTCGTATAAGTGGGTGAAAGGAAAGTCAAACAAAGGAAGAGTAATAATTCAGCGGGACACAGATCCTGCTCGCCTTGCCATAAACAGTGTGTCCAGAACAAACCAGACAGTTAATGCGATTTAAACCTTGGCAATGAAATGTAGAAGAAAAAATTTAAAAATTAAAAATTAAAAAAAAGGATGCGTTTCTTTGTGGGTAACTGCAGTCAAGGTAGAAAACAAAGCCTATTGTTTCATTTTTTAACTTGCATGTCTTTTTTGGCTTCAGTGAGAGACAACAATACTATACTAGTTAGAAAAAAAAAAAGAAAAAAGCATGCACCTGTGTTATATCATTTTGCTAATTTTTTTTCCTGCCACTTCTGCAGTTGAAGAACCACACAGTCTGACCCATCCTCTCCAGCCTCTTTACCTCCACTGTCATAATAAAGCATTAAATCGCATTTTTAGACGCCATTGTCTGGTACGTTGAAAAATAAACCCTTTTACTAAGTCTCCCACATTTCTGAGTCATTCTATCCCACCCACAGACTACAGTCTCCCCTAAAGGTGAAACTGAAGACTCCAACAGACCTGGAAAACTTTCTCAGTTTCTAGTTAGAAGTGCTTCAATGCAATTATTGAATTACACTTAAAAGGAAAAAGGAAAAGAAACGTATATCACAAAAAAAAACTGCTGTGTATCATATTTTCCTTGAAATACAAAAATCTAGCATGGAAATTATTACAGATTAGGAACAACATTCAACCTAACACATGACATATTACACCGTCATTTTTTATTTAACAAAAACAAAGCCAAAATGCAGAAACAGGTTGTGAAAAACTAAGTCTACCCTTGCAGCTTTTTAGAAGGGTCAGTAGCAGCTGGTAGCTGCTAATCAAATGCACTTGATTAATTCATTAATACTCAGCAAGTGTGAGCACCTCTATAAAAGCAGAAGTTTGGGGTTTTTGCTGGTCTGGAGCATTCAGGTGTGCGTCAACACAATGCCAACAAGGAAAGACATCAGCAATGATCTTAGAGAATCAAATGTTGCTGCCCATCAATCTGTGACAGATTATAAAGCCAATTCCAAACTTTCATATATCTAGACAAGGAATGTAAGGGTTACGGTAACCGTAACGATTACGGTAAAGCGCAGTGAAATTTTATGCGATAAAGATTACCGTTTATGTTTAAATTAATCTCATTATTGCGGTGGATTATCGGGATATGTAGTAACAGCCTCATCCAAGTCTCCCAAGCTTTGATCTAAGTGTCTCCAAATGAAACGAAACTGAAGGCAGCCAGTCTACCGTCAGCTCCACTGAGCAGAGCGACACAATGTAAGGTGACGTAAAATAATGTAAACATGTTCATTAACATTAGGAAGAACATACGGTGATATTCATTATAGCGAGTTAAAAACGTGAGTTTATACTGACAGTGAGTTATGCTGTCTGTACGTAAAATAATAAAATAAAACGCTGTGTTAATTTAATTCACTGCTCAGTGTTGACCCAACATACACACACACACACACACACATACATACATACACATACCAGAACATACACTCATTTTCTCACACAGTCACTCCTCTCACTCATACTTCTTATGTATGAAAAAATCATGTAAACAAATTTTGTGTACAAATTACAAAATAAATTCATTCTGTGCCAGTTGTTTGCCCCTTTAATGTGAAAGTTTCCTTTTTTATAAGAGTTTGGCTTCAAAGGTTTTAGTATGATAAGAGAATCAAAAGATTTCATGAAATTATTTCAATGTATGTGTTTTTGGACATTTATACAGCAATTAAGAATACCGCGATAATACCGTTAACTGTGATAAGTTGGTCATTATAATCGAGATATCAAATTTTCCATATCGTTACATCCCTAATCTAGCCACAGTAAAAGAAAAAGATTATTTACAAGTGGAAAGTGTTCAAGGCAGTTGACAAGTTCACCCCAAGGTCAGACTGTCCAATGCTCAGATAAACTGTTAAAAAACCTAAGTGCTACATCTCAGACTCTGTCAAAGTTCATGACAGTACAATTAGAAAAATACTGAACAAGTACGGCTTGTTTGCTTGTTTGGAAGGGTTGCAGGAGAAAGCCTCTTCTCTCTAAAAAGAACGTGGCAGCATAGCTTAGGTTTGCAAAAGCTGCATCTGAACAAACCCCAAGACTTCTGGAACAATGTCCTTTGGACAGATGAGACTAGAGTGGAGATGTTTGGTCAGAAGCATGTTTGGAGAAAACCAAAACCAAAGCCAGGCTTGTTTTGCAACCACAGGACCTGGACACCTTGCAGTCATTGATTCAACCATGAAGTCAAATGTGAGACCATCTGTCTGAAAGGTAAAGCTTGGCTGAAACTGGGTCATCAACAGGACGATGGTCCCACAGCAGCAGATGTAGATTTGCTGGAGAGAGCCCTCTGTTTCTTGTCTATAAGATTATACTGGCATTGGTCATTGTATACATAGAAATCCACTCAACTGAAATGAGCTAATCTGATGCTGGCTGTAGCTTTTTACACAAACTCTAGCATGAATCCTTTCACATTTAATTTTTACGGGCACATCCTTCACCTGAAAATGGGGCAAGTAAATGTTAGAAAGTTACATGATGGTATCACAGCAGGTTCTTTTTCACTCTTTTAGTTCAGTTCTCTCAAACTTAAGTCCAATTGAAAACATTTCTGAATGCTGCCTGAGCAAAGATAGCTGAAAATTGTGACTTTGCGGACAAAGAGTTGACATAGTTTCTGACAAAGGCCACAAGTCTTCATTGCCTCAAAGCACAGGAGAAGGAAGGAAAATTAGCATATTGACAAAAGTCCTTTGTCAGGCCAAAGCAAGTAAAAGAGCACACGTTGCCTGAAAACTTCTCGTTATCATCCATCCTCATCTGAGAAAGGACATCAGATTGTTTAAAGAGGAGCAAAACAAGCAAATTTTACGTTATGCAGGTAACCTCTGAAAGATTTAAACTAAACCATGATTTTTTTCCTACTTTTAACCAAGTATTTTGGATGTCTTAGTAAAAAACAGAGGCTGAACCAACCGTAGCTCTCAGCTGAAAGAGGCTGAGGACTGATGCAATGCCACCGGCCAACCTCCTAATGAGGGCTTTCCTCTCCTTTTGAGAGAGGAAACACCCACATATAAATGCCATTTAAATTTCACATTTATGTGCGTTTTCCTCATGCCAATGTGCTCTCCTGTGGTGAATTGTCAGGACCATTTGCTATATATTTGCTATAAGATCAGTATGTAGTAAACATTACAAGAGTTTTTGTAATGATGTTTTGTTAACCTTACCTAGATAGCTTTTAATCCCTAAACATAATCAAATAGGTCAGTAAAGCAAACAGTTAGTGCGGTTACATGCGGGCAATCGGATCGGATTAATGGCTAAATTACAATAACATTGAGTTATTCAGCTCATGTAACAAGCTTAATCGGACAAGAAATCGAATCGGATCGGGTTACTTGTGATCGAATTAAGACCCCGGGATAACTCGATCCGATTGCCCACTTAAAGTGCCTGGAGATGCGCATGCTCAAGATTTTTTCCCGCGATCGTCACCCGGAAGTTGAAGGACACGATATTACTGCTGTTGTTGTTGCCGTCAGAAAGAAACAAACAATGCGATGGAGAATGCGCCGTTCTGCATCGCGTTTGTGCCATAACCATGCTCATCACAAATGTAGATGGATGTAGCTTCATCTTGCTCTTCGTTCGCCATTTTTCTCAAATGCCTTAGTTTTGTTGTTGGTGGTGGTGAAGACATCAACCGGAAGTGGCTCTATTAGCAATAGTTGAAATGGGTACAGCGCCACTTATTTACTGTGGTATTGCATGCTTTGTGCCAGTGATTCGATTAATTCACCGCCATGTAACAAAGGATAATTACCCTTGCTCAGATAAGGAGCATAACCCAACTACAGCTATAATCGAGTTAATCTCATCATGTAAACCCACTGAATGTCTGACAAGAATGGCTGTTGGATACATTGAGGAGGCAAGCTCCAGTTCAGAAATGAAAGATGGCAAGAACAGTCTGGGAGCTTAAAATCACACCAATGATTCAAAAGGATAAAATAACCTGGAATCCAGTTCCATTTAGATTTTTTTTCAGTTGAGACTAAAATTAATTGGATATTAGTCACCCCAGAGTCATTAAATTGCAGAACCTAAATAGCTTTCACATAACCATAATTGCAAAAGCACTGTTTTAGATCAAAATAACATCCGTCTAATTAGGAGGGATTAGTCAGACCATGTGGCAAGATTATCAAATAATCTAAAGTATACTGAACTCTCTAATGTAATCTGTTGACAAAGATTCTGCTCTGTATCACAGCTGCTTCGAAGACTTAGTTTCACAACAGTTTCGACAAAACAACTGCTTTACATCAGCTCCTAACTGCAGTAAAAGAGAACATGGCTTGTGTTGAAATATTGTTCAAATAAAGCTACTCACACAAGTAGTGTTTGACACATGGCCCAGGTTAACCAGCAGAGACAACTAGATGAGTGAGGTTTGTCTTTTACCACCAAAGCTGGAAACAACAAATCCTCGGACGAGGCTCTTACACTTTCTGTGACCTCCAGTTTACCAAATACTATCTGAATTGTCGTGATGTGGGACCATCCCATCTAGCAAATTAAGGAGGTTAAAACAAACAGTAAAAATTATTTTCAGTCATTGTCCAACAGCTATGTTTGACAGCAATAAGCTGCTACAGTATAAGCCAGGATGACGGGACTTGGGCATTATCTCTTGAGAGAAAACAGCTCCTCTCTTGTTAGACCAATAACGGCTGAGCTTGAGACCCCCAATGCCCCAAACCAAAAAAAAAACCTGTAGATCGAACACACCAACATGCAACTAGAGCTATTACTGGATCTGCTGAGGAACATGGAGAACCCAAAATAACAATAACCAAAACTAGGCCAAAGCGGCAGACAACAGAAAAATTTAATTGTAACAACCACTCAGAGGTTCTTTTTTTTTTCCTTTCTTATTTCTGAAGAGGAGAAAAATAAGAAAAAATGCTTTCTTTTTCCTCTTTTTTCTATTTATTTATTTCTTATTTCTCCAAACATCTCCAAACATTGTCTGGATGTGATATCCACCTTCTCCTGAAATCAAACTAAGTGGGTGTTAAGGATATCTTGACCTGGAAACAATGAGCATTGAGATTCTCACATTTAACGAGCCAAATTTCCCCAACACACACAAGCACATAAGCTTGCACACATCTAACCAATAAGACCACAGATCCCTGAGCTCTCTCTCCACCACTCATAAAATAAGTGAAATGCAACCCCCATTGTGCAACCATTAAAGCTTTAGAAAAAGCCCTTTTTTTTTCTTTTTTTAACCACCTCTGGCAGAGAATCTCTTCTAGTCTGACTTGCCACAAGATGAAAGAATATGATTAGAAAATAATCTTTTTGTTTTTATATGCATTCTGAAATGGTGGACAGGGAGAAAAAGCTAGCTACGCTAACAGGCACAGTAAATAAACAAATCTGCAGATTATGTCTACTACAGTAATTGTAGAGTAAACTTTCCAAATGGCTTCATCCATGTAGAGTAGAACTAATAAGTTTCAAGCATCAAAAGCCCAAAGATAAGTGACATTAGTTCAACAAATTACGAGCCCTTGTTATCTTCAGTCTCTGAAGACAGTAAACGATGGATGGCTCTACCTCTCTCTTTGATAGGTAGAATAAGTGTAATCAAAATGACGATTTTGCCTAAGTTTTTATATTTGTACCAATCGATCCCATTGGCACCTCCACCCTCATTCTTTCCAAAAATAAGAACGCTGTTTATGAATTTTATCTGGAATAATAGAAAACCAAGACTCAGATTATCTCTTCTATATTTGTCATATGACAGGGGTGGATTACAACTGCCTAATTTCCAGTGGTATTATTGGGCTGCTCAGATGAGAGCCACCATGTTTTGGTTTTCTAAAGGAATAGATTTGCCCTGGTTATAAATCGAATTGTTGTCCTCTAGTGAATTGACACTTCATAGTTTTTTGTACTCTGCCCCAAAAAAAACTTTTTTTGAAAAAAAAAAAAAAACAATCCCTTTGTGAAAAATACTATTGTGGTCTAGCATAAGGTATATAATATCTAGAAGACTTTCCAGTATTGTCTTGTTTTTTACCGATTTGGGGCAATGAACATTTCAGCCCAACCAAGAAAGATTTGGGATTTAAGAGTTGGTTAAATAAGCTTTTAGACCTGTATAAAGACAATACCTTTATGTCGTTTGACTTTCTAAAAGAGAAGTTCGACATCCCGAAAAAGCATTTCTTTAAATATTTGCAACTTAGAAGTTTTATTCTGACTCACCTCAAACATTCATTTCGGCAACCTCCACTGTCCACACTGGACTCATTCTCCACACAGAACTGTTTCAGTAAGGACCGGGTTGCTCAGTTATACAAAATTTTGGTAAATAACAACAAAGATAATACAGAGAGAAAGAGACAAGACTTAAATGAGGAAATATATCACTGGAGGAATGGGGTACAATTACTCGAAGGTCCAATCACAGTCCATTAACACCAGACTGTGCCTGATACAATACAAGTGGATAATGAGATTATGCTCTACCCCAGTAAAATTAAATATATTTGATAAATATATTTATATCCCTGATCTTTGTTATAAGTGCAGTGAATTATAAAGGTACTCTATACCATTGCTTATGGAGATGTGAAAAAAATTCCAGAACTTTGTAGATTAGTGACACAGTATATCTCACAAATTACCTCTACGTTGATTCCTCTAAATCCCAGATTGTGTGTTCTGGGTGTCTATCCCACCAATTGCTCTCTGGCCAATAACGAAAAAAAGATGGTGGATTTGTGTCTACTACAGGCTAGACGTTCATTTGCCCTGTGTTGGAAAAATGTTAATGGTCCTACCCTCTGCCTTTGGCTGAGAAATCTAACATCAAGTCTGGCTTTAGAAAGACTCACATATATTATCATCAGGAAAAACCTCTGAATTTAAAGACATTCGGAAAAGATTCTTAAATTTTGTTAAACATGGTGATATTGAAGAAGCTCTGTAAATATGAAGCTTTCCGTGTAATGTGATGTGAAGTGATTATTTGATGTACTGTGGGGATAAATCAGTAAGTGTTCAATGTTATATGCTGCCTGTTCGAATGGGGAAGTTGAATTGCTTTGCTGTGTGATTGTTGTTATTGCTCGTATTTGAGTTAACTGTGTTAAATGTAAAAAATCTAATGAAGACATGTTTAACGAAAAAAAAAAAAGCATGGAACGCTCACTTGTAGTGAAATCAGTCAACCATTTCTGAGTTTGTAAGTCACTATTTGGTTGACTACTTTTTATCCTTCACCACAGTCTGAACCCTCTTAGACAAGCTTTCTTGTTATTCCTTTATGTAATCATAAGGAAAAGTTCTCCAGGCTTCTTGAAGGACATATCTAAACATCTAAATTTCAGGATGCATCCCTCAGGTCATTTATCAGGCCTTTGGTGATTCTTTTTTTTTTTCTCATTTTCCCATTTCTTAAGGATATCACTCTCAGATACTCAGTACAAAGACCTAAGACTTTGCAAACTCACTGCTACTCTTCTTTCATTTAGTATTTGATAATGTTCATGAGCATAGGTGCGGTAACTGTAGGACTTTGGAATAAATCACTGTAATGAGCAATCGTTTGTTGCGCATATCTCTCTCCGTTTCATGAAAGTTTGTGTAAAAAGTCAGCTCAGTACTATTTATGAACTGCCAGGAGAGATAATGTTACCAACCTGCAGCCAGGCATTCCAGTAAATGGTACTTGAGGTTGATGTTACTTTTGGAAATCATAGACTGTATTGTTATCACGATGGAAAAATATATATATACCGCTCCGTACCCACCGAGGTTAATATGATACTTCTGGCTAGTGTTAAAATGTTTTAAACTACAGGGGGGAAAAGGACTCAAACATGTCTCAGCAGTGTGGTGCTTGCATTGTTTAATCGTTTTTGTGTGATTTAGCATCACTGAAATCAAATTCAATGTTAGAATGCAGATTATGTTTCCAGAAAGTTTTGTTTGTCTCAGGGAGGTGGCGTGGTTGTTGTGCATCCATTTGAAACTCTCTTAAAAGAGTTAACTTGCATGCTTGGAGACTTGCAAATTATTAACATGCATAACTTTTCTCAGTATTTTCAGGGTATTTTCTCAGCTTCCAAATGCATTACTCAAGGCTGAACAAGAGAAAACAATATCATGATTATAGACCACAGAGGCACAAATGTAGCTTTTTTCTCCACAGATTTTTCTGCTGAGTCAGACTCGCAGTAATCTCTCTTTAGTCTTATGTTGAAAAAGTCCCCTGCAATGGCAACATGATATCACAAGCTGATTATCAGATGTTAATGCAAAAACTTAACAGGAATAGTCACCCTTACACGAATGACATCACTGCTTCTAAGAAGAGGCTTTTACATGCACAGATGAATTACACGCAGGTCTATCAGTGTGTGTGAAGTGAGAGATGGGTGGGAGCAGAGTTGCCAGCTCCACGGTAACGTGCTCATTATTCTCCTTGCATAGCAACAACACATACATAAAGAGCCACTTGTATATGTCCACCTTATGCCTCCCTGCATCATTAATGGTCAGCCATTTATGGCATTCCCTCACTCGCAAACAAGTGGATTAGTCAAATAGACTAAAAAGAGGATAAAAGTAAGCCAACCACTGAGGTAACAAGCCAATGAAAGCTGTCCACCAAAGTCAGGGTTAATTGTGTTTTGTAAGGAGCTTTTAACAGGCTGATGTAATCACTCTTTTCCAATAATTAGCATTTAGTTTTCAGGAAATCTTTAAAGCAAGCACCATCCCTCATGCTGTTTAAATTTACAAACTTTACATCACTGCGGTATGAAACATTTTTTTAAAAAGTTGAGAAAATAAAAAGTGAAAAGTTTATTTTTTGTCTCTCCCTTTTCTTTTTAATTTCTAATTTAGTTTTGTCCAATGAAAAAACAACTGCTGCTGTTCGGTTTCAAAGTTCAGATTTTAAAGTAAAAACCCAGAACACACAGTCTATCACAATTTAGTGCTGTGAAGTTAGCAGGAGGTGAAAAGCTCACATCAGGAGCAAGAGATGGGCTTAGAATATAAAAATGTATTATTACTGTCAAGTTTCAAGGGGTAACATTTTGGCAGATTAATATCTTAAAGTTGACACAGGAAAAGCGCAAAGCAATCGGACAAAGTACATTATTATGTACATTAAGTTAACTTTCTTTATCCCATCTCTCTATCTTTGAGCTAAATCCACAAACATTAAATGAGGGGAGATGAGTGAATCTGAAACAGACCAAGAAAGCCCACAACCTAAGTGTTAACACACTGTATAAAGATGTGAAGAAACTACACCGCTGGGTGATAACTTTGTGGGTTTATCACTTTGTCAAAAGTGGCTGCTTTAACATTAAAGGCAGAAATGTTTTCCTTATGAAATACAGATTACAGATGCCTTAATGGATCATTCATGTAGAGTCCAGTAAATTTAACATATCTGATAAAAAGTGTATGACTTACATTGTCACACTATCATACCATATTGAAATCAGATTTCCTCTTTCTGATAATCAAGAGATATATGTGTGATTAACAAAGAGGGTGACTTCCGTAGTTCTCTTTTGAAGTGGTGTGAAGAAATTTAAATCAAAGAGGGACATGTTCTTCCTTTTCGGATACTGCTCTAAATCTGATTAACAACATTCCCTGTTTGTCACTAGTGCTACATCCTGGCTACAGAACAGTCAGCTCTGCCTGCTGTTCCCAAGAAGTGCGGAGGTGGAAGTGTGTGTCCATCACACATTACAATAGATGCTACGTCCACATTGCTTACTTAGGACCACACACTCACTCAAATCAAAGGAAAGTTAAATACGAGGCAGACCAGAGGCTAATCTGCTGAATGACTCTGATATGGAAGCGGAAATGTGTCTGCCGTTTTGATAATCTGAAGGATTAAAGAGAGCAATAACTCATTCAACAGGCAGTCTTCCTCCCAAGCCACATCCTGAGCAGGTCCCGAACTCAAAATTTACATGAAGCACCTTCCCTTTGTGAACTAGACAATAACGTGTATGTGAGTGCACCAAACAAACCACAACTATCTGAAGGATCTGCAGAAGAAAAGAAAGGTTCAGTGAGGGAGTGATCATCCATGAGGGGAGCTCTCACGACTGACTCAATGACGGCTGCTTTTCATTACACTGATTAGAAAGCTCTGAAATTAAGCATGAAATACATTTGCTAATCATTGATTCATCATAGGGAATCAACATATGCAAGCAATTTGAGTGGACAATGGTGGAGTCACCCTTAAAACTATCTGTTAGAGTCCACTGTATATATACTATAAGTGGAGCACTGGCTTCTGTGAGAGTTTGGCATGTGAACCATTTTCCTTCAGTGCAGGTTTGTCCAGCTTTAACATGGTTTAGTAAACATATGGGGCTCTTGATTTGCTGTTTCCTACTTAACATGTCAGATTTACTTCAACTAATCAGATTTTATGAAAAACTCATTAACAGTACATGAAAAAATTGCTTTTTATTTTTTTTTTACATTGATTTTTTTTTTCTTGTGAAGATGACACACGTCTACTATAGCAGCTCTGTCAAGCTGCACAACTCATTGTAAAGCTATGTAAACTACAAGAAACGGCAGGGGACGCTAAACTTGAAATCACTGCTGGAAATACTCTGGAGGGGGACCTGGGTAGAGCTCAGAGGAGGCAGGACATAATGGAAAAAAAAAGTTTTTAGCACATCCAGGAAAGTGAAGCAATTCTTAATGACCACCACTTTTTGCACTACTTTAATATGTTCAGAAACACAGGAGTGGGTATGAGGGGAAGGAAAGTGGTGATACATCACATGACCGTATGCAGTGTATCACCACTTTCCTTCCCCTCCTACCCACTCCTGGTTTAAACTGTGCTCCAGAGGGACATGTGGATGAAGTCGTCCCAGTACAGTGCCTGTTTAGAAATCCCTCCGTTAACTCTCCTATAGCCGCAAGTAGCCACATAACAGCACCTTTGAGCTAACAGAGCTATAGTACACATTCGTTCGTCTTAAGGTATTGGTGAAATAAAGACAGATAATGCCTTATTTAGAGGCTGCATCGTTTTTTGCCCCGTTCACTCCTTTATATGAATATACGCAGATCGCGAGTTATCTAAATAGCTTCCGAAGGACGCCTACTTTCGCCAAACTGTTCTCGGTGAGTAGATAAACGTATTTAATGCAAGAAATAAGATCTAGGTTTAAAAATACCGAAGTTCCCCTTTAAGTTTACAATTTGTTTGAAGAAGATGTAGGTGCCCTAACCAGAAACAAATCTCTGGGAAGAAAAAAAATTAACAAATAAATAACATCTACAGAAGGAAAACGAAGCAAGTTCCTCTTAAAATTTACTTTCATTTGTCATCCAACTTTTGGGAGTATCTAGGATATTATATCATATCTGGGAAAGACACAAGTAAGTCAAGTTAGTTTATCGTTTGCAGACTCGTCCCAGAAACAGCTGATGAGTCACTCAAATCTTTTTTTTTTTCCCCTTGTCCTCTCCAGCATTATGGCAGCAGAATTGTAATCTGAATACCATTTATGCCAAACACATTTACTTTACCAAGGGAAGCTTTATGAATATAAAGCTCCGCTCATCAACCGCTTATTTATTTATTTTTTGTTACAATACTTAACATGTAATAGTGCCAAACTGGACCGGGGGACAGAGAAAGAGGAGAAGCAAAGAAAAATAAATGGAACAGAAATAGAAAGAAACAATCATAGAAAACAATGAAAAACCAGACAACCAGCTGCTACACCTGTAAAAACAGAACACAAGACAATCCACGACCTCTGTGGAGAATCCAGCCTTAGAGCCACCAGGAGCACCTGTAAGAAGACAAGCAGAGAAAAAACAAACAAACACACAAAAAAGAAAAGCATAGTTGGCCAGCACATGCCCCAGTGCTCCAGGACTCAAGATGTGCCCACAGGTGGGTGAAGCTGCCAGCTGCGGGTAGAGGAACAGCACAAGCAGGCCAGAGGACAGCAAGTCCCAGACCCAGTCACCACATAAAACAGATAAGGGAAAAATTCATAAAAAAACAAATCATAGTAATAAAAATAAATGAATAAACACACACACACAGCATACGCATCCACTCATGTTCCCCCTCCCTCAACTCCGCTGGGGTGTGGTGCAGCGGACACATCCAGGGGCCAGCAGCCGCCCCGCCAGCACAGACCCCGAAGCAGCAGAACAACTCCTCCTCCCGGCCCCTCCCGCCCCAGACAGCACCCAGGCAACAGGGGTGTGGGAAGACCCCTCCCCTCTGGCTCTTCAATATTTTCTAATAGTGAGCAATTAAAATTGAGGGGCAGCCAACCTTGTAGAACTGGGAGCATGGCCCTCCGGACAGCCTACATACCCAAAGAGCCCCGTCCACCAGATACCACTCAGTGCTACCACCCCCTAATCTGTGTGTGTGTGTTTGATAAGTAGTAATGTCTAAGGTGTAATTAAATCAGGGGTGGGGGCTGCAGAGTGCAGCAAAGGGGACCACCTACATGGTCCCATCCACTATACCCCACAGCACACACACGCCCCCAAAACCCTACGTGTGTGTGTGTGCTGTGTACAGGCAGAGTATGGGGAATCTGGCTGCAATAGGCATCCCCGTTTCCTGGGACCTGCCACAGGGAAAGAGGGCCTGACGTCCACCAGGCCTGGACCTGCAGAGACCATATTCGGGGAGCTTTTTTTGCACATTAGTTGATGTTTTACCCCATTTTATTCAGTTCTTCTTCTTCACAACTTCTAAATGTGAATAATTTCCATTACCACAGGCAGAATCCAAAATCTTTGGAAATCCAGCTTGTTCACTTTTCTTCATTTGGACTGCTCAGCTTGTCTAACATCTGAACTGAATTTGACTGAATGATATTTCATAAATCCAAAAAATCATCAGTCATTAGTATTTGACATTATGTGTGTTACAAACTGGATGCAAAGACAAAGAAAGATGTGAGCTTTTACCAGGACGGGAGAATCAAACATAATGATGCTATTTATGACTCCTCTAACTCCATCTCCATCCTGTAAGTGTAAAATAGTTCAATACCAAAGCATGTATCCATTTTCTTTTAATTTGCCTCATCTACTTTTTCCTTTGATCTCTTAAATTTCACTTTTTTTTTCAACAACTGGCAGATAACAGATTTCTTTTTTTCTAAATGTTATTGTTTCTTAAGCTGTAAAGGAAAATAAATATTTCAAGTCTAGAAATATATTCATAAATCTGCAGCTGCTGTCAAGGGCAAAGCAAGTTTTCTTCTATGCAATATCTCATCTACTGTGCTGCAAAGTCAGACCAAATCTCATAAGACACCCGCACAGTGACCAGTATGATATACAAGCATTGCCTGTTTTACCTTAAGGTCAGACTTCTCTTCTGCCCTCACATTTAATTTACCTTTAAAAACAAGATGTTATTTCTTTGTGCACTTTGTGAGCATAATTAAGACTCACAGGCTATGCAGACACACACACACACACTGCTCACACCTGCACTGTGGCTGTGATCTACCTCACACCAATAAAATATATATATTTTATATATTTTATATTTATATATATTATTTTTTTTTAATAAATTAATTTAAAAAAAAAAAAGACTTTCCTGCTTTCGAACCAGGGCTCTACTCTCCCACGATAAAGGTATGTAGTCTTGATTACTTTGTCGCTAAGGCCTGGCTGATTACGTTTGTTTTTCAGTGAGTTTATGGAGTCCTCACTGATACTCTCACCAAAGAATGCAGGTTGACTGCTCGATGCATCCCATACCTGGCACTAACAGATTGATGTGATGAAGAGGATTACGGATGCATTAGCATCCTCATTTGTTAGCACTTATTTCGGAAGGTTTCCCCCTGGGAAAAAGATTTCTTATTAAAACAAAAAAAAGTTTGAGGATACAGTTCTGTCCACCACCTGCCTCATTAATCTGGTGATTCCAGCCCCTAAGGTTGAAAAAAAGGCTGCATAATATCTTTTTGCACTCATTAAAAAAAGGCAACTTTAATCCTCTTAGACTGTCATTTTGCATCACAGCTCATAAGCTCAGTGAGATCATGATGTCTTTTTTTTTTTTGTTCTTCTTTGACATGACATGACTGATCATGAAAGATTGTGTTGCACTGCTGTTGAAGTGAAGAGTGTGATCACCATCCATAACCATTATCACGCATCCTTATCATCAAAGGGGCCCTGACCTCCCTCTAGCTTCTGAACAAATTACTAAAATAATAAAGGAGACTGCAAGGTTAAAATCACAAGAATAAGGAGGGAGTGAGCAAGACAGACTTATCTCAATGACACGGACCACAACAACGACATGAGGAATTTTTTTTTACAAAGAATCATTTGTCTCCTGTTAACTTGTGTTGTCTTGTTCTGAGAAATGTTGGACTTGTACCCATTACATCATGGAGCCTCCAGGGATGTGAGAAGGAAGCAGTGTTATGCAGGGAAATTTCCTCAGTTCCCCACTGATAGCAATGTGGAAAGTGGGGGTGTAAATTCTGGTCTAATGGCAGCTGTGAGCAATGTTAAAAGTATCCACCTTGTGGTGAGTGGGGGTGTTCAGTGGCCGAGTGTGACCTTGCAAAGAGGAGGACAAAGTGGATGCAGACAGAGTTTAATTTGATGAGGATAAAGTTGATGAAGATGCGATGATTATTCAGCAGTTTGATCCTGCTTTAAGTCAGAAATGTTTATCAGTAAAGAGTTTAGTTTTGAAAACTTAGAAGCTTTGCTTTCAGATTGACCACCCTGTATTTGGGAATTCATCCAGTGCGGGTTTCAAAGGTTTTTCCCAAAGCTGAGGATGAAAGAATCTCCCAGCCTGCAAAGTAGTGTGACCTTCTTTGGCTAAAGTTACAACAGGAAGAAAGACGTTCACCACAGTAAGATTATCTATCATGAGAGACCCTATAAATCCCATTTCCTAAAACATCCAAGCACATGTGGCTAACAATAAATTGGAAACCCGGAAAGAAGCAAAAATGTAACAAAATAACACACTCCATGTTCATTTGCACTGAATCAAAAATCCAGTTAGATCTGCTCAGTACCTGGCCAGAAGATAAACCATGACGAAGTTAGCAACACAAAACTGATTAGACAAAGCATAAGTTCATGATGGCTCCTCTCATAGACCTCAGTGGATTGTGTATAGAGGGAGTTTTCAAAGACATTGTGAAATAGTTCCAGTATGTGAGAGAGTATTACATATTCACCCCCTGCCATGAGTCCCCCCCACAACCACAACTATTACAGTGCATCTGCGAACTATAACAATACTGTTGCCCTCTGCTTTGCATCACTTGGTTCCCTCTCTGCCTGGATGGAGCAGTGAGTTTTTTGTGAAGGAACAGAGCAACAGTGAGGGGGGGGACAAGTAAAGCAGTGTGTGAGAGAGCGGAAAGAATAGACAGGACAGTGAGACATAACAGTGACAAAGATCTGTCTGAGAAAAGTAGAGAGAATGAGAGCAGGGTCGCTGGGGTGACGGAGAGCAGGGAAATGTTTGGTCAGTGGTCAGACCGAACACACTAACCCTCATTTACATTCACTCGATTCACTCTTACACTCGGATTGCACCAGTAAATGTGTCCAAAGAACAATAACAAAAAATAATAAATACAATCTGAATTTTGGTGGAGTCTAGCTCCACAAATCCACCTGGTTGGAGATGGATCAGGACTGGTGTGGCTGTTTCTAATCACTCAGTGAGACGGGATAATCACTTTTGGAAAAAGCATCAGAATTAAAGCCATAAGCTGCCAAAATTTTCTCTTCTCCTAGAGAGGTTCAATATGGAGACGTTTTTTGACTAAATAAAAACACAATAGGTCGATCAGCTGCACAGGTTTAGCAAAACTTTAAAAAAGTGAAACCAAGAACCCAAATCCATCATAGTGCCTCTTATTTCTGAAGCTTATTTATTTAGTTGACAAGGCCATCGGTAAGAGTTAAGGCATTTAACTTGTCTAACCCATATAACATGTTATGACTGCGTGGAAAGTCCTTGAATTTCATGCCAGCTGCTGACTTTATTGATTGCTTTGAAGAACTGTACTTAATAAAAGCATCAAAGGTCGACTCATACCCTTCTTTTTACACCTGGTCTGCACAAAAAAAAAACATAAAATGCAATAATGCCCCCCCCCCCCCCCCCCCCCCCCCCCCAAAAAAAAATCCACCCTAGGTATAGTAGGGTAAAAACTTATCACGAATTGTGTCCTTTTATAACAAAATTGTAAAGAACAATTATAGTGAAGTGAAGTGAAAATGCAGTCTGAACGAATGACGCGCTGTAGCGTTTGGCACATCACCTTGGTAATTACACCAAATGAATCCTTCATCTGAAACAGTGCAGACTGTGTGCCAGCAGACACACAGATATCCACTCACCCGTGAGCCAGGCTTCTGTGCCGAGACGTGAGGCAGGTAACAGAGAAACAGCGGCGCCAAAAAGCAAGAAAAGGTGAAAACAAGAACGCTTGGCATAAACATAATTGAGTCTCGATGAGCGCACGGTGAGTCCGTCTGTTTTCAGGCGGGTCCTAATCTTCCACAAAAAAATAAATAAATAAAAACGCACGCACTTTTCTTTTCTTTTAAAAGATTTCTCCTTTATCTGCCTGTCCAATCACTATTCACATAGTGCCACGCGTTGGATCGAAAATCAGGAGTCGTCGGTGACCATTGCGGTTGAATTTATCCACTAGGAGAGGACCAACTGCTAATCACGGCTTCTACAGGTTGAGTCGCTCCTGAATCCATTGCGACTTATTTTAAAAGCAAAAGAGGAAGCGAGCCCCGCTGATTGGCACTCCTCGGGCCCAATAGCAGTGGCAGTGGGGGACGGTGAGTAAGCCACGCCCACCCCCAAAGTCGCCCAAGGCGGAGTAGAAAAGCCACTGCGATCAGTCAGGAGAAAGGAGCTGGAGAGGCAACAGCTATTGAGACGCCCAGCGTAATATCGTCAGTCTTTGAGAGCAGAGACAATGGCCGAACAATTGTGAGGTCAAATTTTAGGTTTTCATCCCCATTCAGGGACACGTAATGCTCTATAATAGCCAAGTATCCTGCTGCTGTGACATTTAGCCTGCGTACTTGGTTTACAATGGAAAACATCTATTGATTAAAGTCAATAGCTGTCACAGGCACAGCAGGGGGTCAAGCATGTTTGTGGATTTGGTTGTGTGAGTCTGTGTGTGTGTTGGCTGAGGATTCAGTGGTTGATTTTACCTAAATAAACCTTACTTTCTGAAAGAGCAGAAAATAGAGGAACGCAACACTACATTTAAATAATGTTTTGCATTGAAAAGCTGGTTTCAATTTACAGTAACAAATGTATCAGTATGCAGGGCAAAGGATTTCCTAATTTGATAAAATCCTCAATTTGATCCCTTTTCTTTTTTTTTTTTGGCAGTTTGAAAGGAGATCAACACATTTGCATCATATCATTATCCACAAGACACTGATTTCTGATAATAGTCAGTGGCGGAAAGTATATATGTTTTTCAACTTAATTATACAATTAAGTTCAAATGTCCATCCTATACTTTACTTTATTGAGGGAAAATAGAAGGGAAAAGTGTTAGACAGATATGAAGATTAGTAGTAAATCTGCAGCACAAAACCAATCCAACAATAGGCTGTGATAGTTTGTATTGCCATATGTGCCATGTTTCCATATAATAGGGCTCTTTACTTTACCTTATGTGCATTTGATAAAAATTATTTTTATTGCAAGACTTAATTTGTAAAGTAACATTTAAAAATTCCAGTTATGCTTCTCTCACAAAGGTAAAAAAAAAAAACTTTGACAACCAGTTACCACACTGCATTATTGTCCAACATTACAGGTGTGCTTACTATGCACTCATAAGTGGTCCCATATTAGTCATCCTACAAACTGTCAACTTCTGGCTCATGCATTCCTCTTCCCCTCTGTGCGCTCTCTTTCTCCATCCTTTAATTTTTAGATAAGCTTGACGGCCCGCTTAGAGAAAGTTACAAAGAAATAGGAGAGAGCTAGGGAAGGAGAGCTCTGTGCAGGTGTCCAGCTTCAGTCCAATAACCTCTCGATCCACAGAAACTATGCTTTTAAGAGCTGAAAAGGACCATCCGCTTCCACCCCCAAAAGCCCTCCCTAGCACTCTTTGTCCCTATAGATATTTTTTAATTGTTGGTTGTGACAGTTCAGCGGCCTTTTGAGTGGCTCACTGAAGAGCCTTGTAATTGGAGCTATTGAGCTCCGGGAATTGGCACAATTAGGGTCAGCATTAATGATTTCTGTGTGCTAGCCATCCTCTATAAAGAAGGATTTTCTCATATATGATGGAGAGAATTTGTGAAGAGGGTCAAGCTAAATTGTTGAGAAAAAAAAAGGACAGAGCAGATGTATATAACAGGAGAAGAAAAATTAGTGAGTGAACTCTAGACAGTGAATTATCTGGACTCTTGTTGATCGCAGAGCTTTGGGACTCAGCAAACTGTTCGTGCCATATCATTGTCAGAGATGTGCCCAACTGCAAGCTGTTTCTCAAAGCAGTGAGAAAACAGCCCCCCCACTCACGCACACCCTTGTTTTGTGCCAGCTG
The DNA here is from genome assembly GCF_036924035.1 of Leuresthes tenuis. Taxonomy (NCBI): domain Eukaryota; kingdom Metazoa; phylum Chordata; class Actinopteri; order Atheriniformes; family Atherinopsidae; genus Leuresthes; species Leuresthes tenuis. The sequence continues at coordinate 14,256,725 of NW_027325369.1, forward strand.
GTTCACTCATGTCTGACTGAGGAAATGTTGTGGGAGGTAAGGATGAGGAGCAGAGAGGGGGAACAGGAGTGTCTCTTGGAATGTTAACGAGATCAGTTTATATCTGCTCTTCCCTCTCGCTTCAACCCTCCATCCCGAACAAAGAAGACAAAGTTTTCTGGGGAGTAAAGCTATTGCAGGGAAAGCATGGGTCGACACTTAAAATTCTGTTGTCATTTGGCCGAGCATGAAAGAAAACCTCTGAAAACAACAACAACAACAACAACAACAAAAAAACGCAATGAATGGGTACGCTGAAAAGAAATGTATTTCCCAATTACCGCAACAGCCCCTCCAGAGATGCCCCAGCCGCTGTCCCCCAGCCAGCTTACTACACATGGCCGAAAATTAGCAGGTGTCTGTAGACACAGAAACACACGGAGTGGTACAGAGGCCACCCAGAGCTGCGACGGCGGGGCAGATTTAGCACAGATGTTCAGCTATGACGTAACATGAGCAAAAAGTTTACACACACACATACAGTTCAGATGTGTTGTGCTGAATGTTGGGATTAAAAGGATTAATAATAGTGTTGCAAATTAGTACATTCCTTCATTATTATTATTATGGCTGTTTATAGTTTAACACTAAACAAACAACTTTCTTATCTAAATAAAGGCTGAATTTATACTATGCCCACTGTTTAAGTGGCCTCTTAAAGGTATGTTTTAGTTGGGAAAGTTGTACTTTTACTCAACATCAATTACAACCCTGTTTCTAAAATCTGGAAAGCATAAGAAATGTCAAAGAAATTTGAAATAAATTATTTACGAATCATTAAAAGGCTGCAATCAGTTAAAAAAAAAGGGGGACAGGTCTGAATTGCAGAAGGGCCAGTTTAGTAGTCTCTTTCACTATGGAGCCATGCTGTTTGTTATATTTTAAGCAAACATGGTTCGGTTTTGTCTTGCTGATATAAGCTAGACTTTCTCAGAGAGAACAAAAAAAAAACAAGAGAAAAAGATTTGAAACACATTTATGGTGACCAAAGGTCTCAGGAGAGGGAACAGCCTGACTGGAATTCGACCAGGTGCTTTTCCTTAACAAATTATAGAACTTTAGTTGAAAAGTGGGTCATTTATTTTGACATGACTGCAGTGGAAGGAACATGTGGGCTATCAAATGAACCAAATGAAAGTAATGCTACATGTTCTGTCACATTCTCAGATGCCCATATTACTACCTCTGTCAGACTAGATTGAATGGATCTGGTCATTTTCCAAAGCTCATGGCTGATAGGCCACGTTGTGACACAGATTGGCAAGTGAAGGCACCGCATTGACAACTAAAAATGCAAAAGATCAGTTTAGTCCAAAGCTAACTTCAAAAAGCATATTTTTACTCGCAAAGCTGAACTCTCAATGTAGAAAATGAGTATGCTGTAACTGATCAGTTGGAAAGTCGGTCACCCATTCTTTATTCGAACATTTCCCTAAATGATGAATGCCATATTGGTCCTTTCACTGCTACAAATTTCAAATGTAGTAACAGAGCATAGAATCTTCAGAGGAAAACAGGACTGATCTCCTGGTAAAGCTCTGACGTGAATGAAAATATCAGATAACATGTCATCTGGATGCATATATTGCTATAAAACCAACATAAACACCCAAAAAGAAATAATATATATACATTAATGATGATTTCACAGATGTCAAGTTACCCATGCCATGTGTACCGATGCACCCAATACTGTCACCGATGCTGGCTTTTCAGCTGTGTGTCAACCAGATGGTCCCTTTCTTCTCTAACCTGAAGGCAACAGCTGATCACAGGACAGTTTCCTCTTGGCTTCATCTTATATGAGCACAAAACCAAAGAAGGCAGCATTATTTCTGATCTTATCAATGTTTCATATTTTCTTTGTGTGATGGGCTTCCCCTAATTTATGGATACAGTGACGAACTGTGTTCATTCACAGCAGTTTGAAGAAGTGTTTTATGAGCACATGGAGTGATTTCTACTTTAGAATCTCCGGAATCTTGGCTGTTTTTATTGCAGTGCTGCTTTCAGTTTTGTTTTCAGTTGTGACACATGCACAAAGAGATTTTCTCTGGTTTTTCATAATCGTTTTAATGATAAATGTTGTGATGATGGAATCTCAATTCTTTGTATTATTTCTAGATTGCTGAACTATATATTTGCTTACTCATTTTTTCAGACTAATTGCAAACTGACCCAAGTAATTGTGAAATCCTCCACTTAAAACTAGTTTCACTTTTTTTTAGGAAAAATACTTTTTTCGGCACTATTTTTGTTTACTGCTCCACTTAAGCTTAAATTTCAAAACGATTATTCAGTAATTATACTTTCAAAACCAAAGTTAGCTTCATATATTTCAAAGCAAGTTCAATTTTGTCGTAACTATGTTTGAACAAAAATACATGAATTAACTTGCAGTTGATTCCTGCAAGTTAATGAATGTATTTCTTTGTGTGAAAACAAGTTAAGAGAGAGGTGTCAATCAAGACAGAGCTGAAGCACAGCAGAGAGGGACAGAAAGGGGCCTGAAAGTTGTTCCCAATTTTGTATTGTAGTATACCTTCTTCTTCAGTCCTGCTTTTAATTCATTCCTCTTTAATTGATAAGGAGCTATAGGGTTTAAAAAGTTAATTTAAAAAGATGCTATTAAAGCATTACTGAAAAATAGCCCAGTGAATATAATACATATATAGTATATATAGTTATCCTGCTAACAGAAAAACAAACAAAATTAACCAACAAACAAAACAATTCTGTATCGAATACAAGATCCTGAGAATATCCACTAGTTTTATGTTCAACAATATTTTTTACATATCAGTCCCTCCCCAAAATTTGTGAGATTTTTCCTGGTATTTATACATTTATAAAGTGGTGCTTCTTGGGCATTTTATCATGGTTTTGGTACTGAATTCATCAGTCATTTATAACAAGGGACCACTATAGTGAACACTTTTACTTATCTCAAGTTTTAATGTTTTTATGTGTATGTTTTATGTTTTTTATGTTTTTTACTTTAAACATGTTAAACATTTTCCTAGTTTTCCAACACTATATCAACTTTAACTGAAAAATAATCATGTTAAATTAATATAACACCCTAAAAGAGGCCACTCTGCATTATAGGTGCTTCTGCTTTATCTCCAGGACATGTTGTTACAGTTACTTCTATGCTTTTACTAACATAAAATTTGGTTGTTAGTATCTTCATCCAAAGGTTCACATTTGCATAATTGCACAGTCGAAATACTTCCTCCAGTAGCACAGCTCTCTAAACCGTGTGTGATAATGCATACAAACCTAGTATTGTAACACACAAGTAAACAGAAATCACAACACTGAATGAAAGACAGACGGGGAAAGGGGGTGGGAGGCGTGCTGAATGGAAAAAAATTGGAGGTCAGATAGAGAGCCCTCTCCTTTTAAGTGTCATCTGGATTTCATTTAATAAATTCCACATATTTTACATGTACTGGCTGCAATTTTCACTAGCTCCTGAAATGAGGAGCCATGTACAGGCCTCGGCTGGCCAAAGGTTTCGGACAGCAGCAACTTACTACCCTCTTCAAACACAAACTCGGACATAAACACACTCTCTCTAACAGTGATGTAGAAGCATGCCAGGTGACGAAAACGCACAGCTACAAATAAATAAACGCACAAAGCTAAATTATCAGAGATGTGAAGGATTTTTACACAGAGAGTTAAAAGAAAAGTGGCAACAGAGACCCATGAGTTTGAAAAGGGCTATTGAGTCTGGGGTGTCCCGCACCTGCGCTGTCTATTCACCCCACTGTTTACACACTGTCATCCACAATTACTACCTCCTGGGGACTGTGCTGCCTGCTCTCCACAGGGCCCCCAGACCCATCCAGGGCCCTTATGAATGCCTAATTGAGCATACTGCTCTCCTGATTAAATTAACAGCTCTGTCTCTGGGACCTTTTCCCCTCTTCAGCTAAGGAGGGGGACTATTCCACACTTGCATGGGACCCCTGTACAGTCCAACAGAATACAGAGCAAAAAGAGAGGGGGTTGGTGGCTGGAGAAAGCAAAGGGTCAGAAGGGGGAGTTGTTGAAACTGTCCAGAAAAGGTGGCCCTCTCTGTTAGTAAACCAAGGCTGGAAGTGTGAACTGGGGCAATGAAAGGTCTCAGCCTTCACAGGGCTGCTGAGTTCCAGCAAAGCAACGAGTGTACAGGACAGTGAAAACAACAACATCAGCATACAGGGCTGTACACACACTCATGAGAAGTGCTTCTGCAACTTTAACTTTCTAACACTTCCCTTGGAAACACTCTTTTCTTTCATTTCTTAAAACACATACCATTTTTCATGTTATCTTGTTGAAATAGAGCAGCTGAAATTGAGCCTTTTCTGTGCTTCCAAACCAGCAATGGTGGAAGAAATATTCAGTTACTTCATTAAAAATTGGGCCACCAAGTAAAGTCCAGCACTGAAAATACGTAAAGTTTCACATTCTAAGTGCGAAAACATTGTCAAATGTGAACCATAACCATTAATGTCACATCAAATTTCCAATTTTTTCTGTCTTTAAAGAGCACAAAAAAAAATTGGACATGTAAAAATAAAAAAATAAAAAATGAGCTAAGTATAACATCATGGAAGTCAAGGAAATAAAAGTTAAGATACACATGGCATAATCATTTCATGTTGGCCTCAACTTGTTTGAACAGTGTTAAACTCAGTAAATTTACTCCACTGTGAGCGAACCATCTGGCTCGATCCACTACGATAGTAGTAAAATATAATAATGAGTAAAATCAGAAGCTCTCTGGAGAGCGATGGAAATGCATTAAGGATGACAGCACCCTCTCTGTTTCCAGGTTCTGTAAAGGAGTTTGGCATGTCTTTATCACTACTTGTCAAAGCTTGGCTCACATGTCCGACTGAAAGGCAGATCTGCCTCTCTCAGGGAAACGAAACGGATGAATTCATGTCAGCTGAGCATGCTGACGGTCTGAGACGTGCAGCCAAAAGTGCATATAGTCCGAGCTGCCTGAATTTTTCTCTGTCTGTATCCGCTGATTGGGTTTATGTGTCGTCTTTGTGTAAAAGTAAGCCTCCTAAAGCAGTATGAACGGCACAAAGATCTTTCTCTAAACACAGATACTGACTCGAGTTTGTTATAAGATCAGACTTCTGAATCAATCACTTGCTCTCACATTTTCCAAAGAGGATGAGCACATAAAGAATCAGTCAGGTTGAATGGTGGAAGTGGAAAAGGATTCTGTGGTCTATTGAATTAAATTAAATCCTCGCGACTAAATAAGAGAGGGACCATTTGGCTTGTTATCAGCATACAGTTCAATACGTGGCGGTGTGGGGCATGGCGTGGGTAACTTTCACATCCGTGAAGAGATCATTAATAACCAAAGATTTTGAGCTAAATATGATGTCATCCAGACATTATCTTCTGTATGAGAAGTTCTTGGTTTATTTCAGCTAGATAATTATTGTGAAAAAAGTACTTTGACAAACTTAAGCAGCTTAAATCCTACATCGAGCTAAAATGGAAAAATATTTTGTTTTGAAAACTGTAACAGTTGCTCTCCTCAGTTCCCAAATGCTTAAGAAGTGTTAAAAGAGGAGGTAATGCGACACAATGGTAAATAAACCCTTGTTCTCGCTTTACCAAAACCTGTTGCTGGCATCAAATTCTAAATGAGGGCAGATTCCTCATCAAACAATTAAAAAAAAATTTATTAAATTAAATAAAAAAAATAATAATCACATATTCAATATTTTATGTTTTGTATTAGAACTAATTGCAATTCTTTAAAAAAAGAAAAAAGAAAGGGTTTTATATTAATTTGTATGTTGAAATTGTGGTTAAGGCTGCTGCTAATTAACTTGCAAGTTCCCAGCATCAAAAACATTTAGACAACAAAACAAATTATTAAAAAGAAAAACAGCAATCGTTGTATTCATAGTCTGTCATTTTGATCTAAATATAAATTATTTCCCCCATAGTTAAAGTTAACCATTAACTGAAAAGAGTGCTGTGCTGAATTTATGCCACGTGACAGCTCTGGTAATCTAATGTTAAAAACAGATTTCAGGGTATAAATGTGCCTCTGGGCTGTTTCAAATAAACTGCATTTTTATCATCAAAAGGTAGCTTCAGTCGTGCTTGCAACCTCACAAATATACTTATGCCTATCACCCCCCCACACACACACACACACACACACACACACACACACACACACACACACACACACACACACACACACACACACACACACACACACACACACACACACACACACACACACACACACACCCCACCCAGTAGATGAGGGGAATGTACTGGGCTCTCACCACCAGCTGGGCTTTGCAGTGGTCTCCATAACTGCTCCGAGCTGCTCACCTCTCGATGAACCCCCAGGCCAGCTTTGGTGGGGAGTATGCCCTACCAAAAACAAAAACAAAAACAAAATTTCTGCCAAGCATACCCCTGCACCAGTGAACTGTGCAGCCACCACACCGTGCCTCGCTCCTCTCTGGACCCCCACGCAGACCTCCGTGCCCCCAGTTAACAAGCCAGACAACACGTTCCCTGTTGTCACTGTCCTCTTGATACGGCTTGCAGGCGGGGCCAATTAAACTCGCACTGTTCCCCACACCGGGTCAGGAGTTTAGTGGGTCATCAACACCACGATTTTCACCCAGAGTTATCTAATCCTGATTTAAGTACTCTCACTAGACCAAACCAGGCCAGTGTGTTTTCAAAAAGTAGCTTTCAGTAGATTAATTAATGCTGTTGTCACATGTAGTGAGGGAAAACAATCAGAAACTAAAATTTGATAATATAGCACCTACTGTGTGTTATGAGAGGAGATGTAGCAGCTCTCCTGGTGATAAAAGCAGTATTACAGGCATTAACTGAATGATTTGAACAGTTCACATTTCAACTGAAAATCTAAAAGAAAGACGACCCAATTCATCCTCCAATGCATGCAGGATTCCTCCCAGGGCCGGTTCTACACAGGCATATATGAGGGGGCAGTCAGAAATGTGAAGGGGGTATCATGAGTAAACATCAGGCTCCAGCACTTTTTTTCTGTGCTTATAATAACAGTGTTTTCTTCATGGAATTAGGTTGTTAGCTACGTGTCCAACCCCAACCTGGAGAAACTTGGCTGTACCACCTGAAGACTGAGCTCCTGCTGGTATAGCTCTCTAAAATAAATTTGAACATACAATCAGATTTCACACACTATAGTCAGTATTTACAAAACTGAAAGGTAGTCTTATAAATAATTTTAAAAAATATCTTCTTAAACTAATTTATAAAACACAACAGATATAGAGCAGAACGTTTTATAACTGTTTTCTTTCGTTTTATTTGGCTTGTTTTTTAGCTACCCAGTATTGGCTGAGATAGTGCATTGCCATTGAAGTCACTGGGTAGCTGAGCAGGCTACTTTGGGGTAGCACTTGTTGGGGGAGGTACAGAAGCAGTGCTTGCTGATGTATAGTTAAGTGAAGTATAGTTAAGCTAGCTGCTGTCTCTGATGTACTAGCAGCAGCATCATTGCTACTACTATTAGTACAGGCAGGAGCAGCACTACGCTTCTTAAAAGCTCTGAAAAACAGATGCATTGTGAGCTGCTGGAAGCTGGAGTGGAAATAAACTGGCTTTGTTCATATGTCAGGTGCGTCTGCAATCCCGATTGGCCACTCCTGGCCTGGGTGTGTGCTGCGCAGACTGTAAGATAGACAGCGGAGGGACAGAGAGAGGAAGCTGATACTGTATCTTGTCCCTTTTTCGGCAGATTTTTCTGCTACTGCAGTTACTTTTGTCAACTTGTAATATATTAATTTTGTGGTTATATTAACATGTGCTTTCTCAACTTCCAAAAAATTTGATTTTAGGGGGCAAGACATTTATTTGAGGGGGCAATGCCCCTGCGTAGAGCTGGCCTAGATTCCTCCTTCATCCTGAACCGGGTTACAGGGAATTGGAGTCTGTCCAAGTCGGCACCGGGTGAGAGGAAGGGTGCACCCTGGCCAGCTCGCCAATCAATGACATTGTTAAGGAAGTAAGACAAGCAATAATCATTTGGTCAAAGTCAGAGAACACCCACACAGCCAAGGGTCAAACCATATATATGTAGATAGATATGAAGTGGTGAACACTGCCTTGTCCCGTCTCAAACACTGACACAGACATAATTTGACTTTTCAGAAAATAAGCTATCCTGTAAGAATACTTTATATTTAGCTCTGTGCACACTTAAGAAACACCAACAACTCTTTACATTTGGTCTTCTTTTTAGAATGAGGAATCTGTCACTCTTGAGCAGATCAAGATCTTTATTAAAATGTTTCCTAATGTAATTCTATGGTCATCTTCCAGGCCTCATTGAGTTGAGACGGGTGCATGAACGGGTTACAAAACGTAGAAACAACTTTAGTCTTTTCTGTTAAGAAAAGCTTTGAGCCGCACATGACTAAAAAGGAATACTTAATGTTGAGTGCTTCTCTGTTTATGAGAATATAAAGCTTGCTCATTAATATAACTTACCTTAAACATTGTAAACATGTTTAGCTCGTGGACGCGTGAAGCTACTACACTGTTAGCCCGGATTTTATATCTAATTAAATGTTTAATTGCAATACACTTAAAAAATCTAAGTTACATACCATTACTAAACAACCCTGAGTAAATTGTACTAATCTATTGATGTTGGCGAATGTATGATTAATTTTAAGTCAAATGAATTTAAATTTCTAAGTTTTTGTCAGACCACATCTTTTTTTTCTTTTCAAATTAATTGAGTGAGAGGCCCTCGCAGTTACAGACTGGACCATCTGCGTTTAAAAGTAAGTGTGTTTGTTTCTCTCTTTTTGTAGTATCCTACATAATACTCAACTAGATAGATAGTAAAACAGAAGGAAAGACAACATGCAGCTTTATATTAAACAACGTCATTCTGTAAAATGTAACTGAAAATAAAGTACTTTGATATTTAGATTTGTGACGATTTGTTGTGGCGTGATGCATGCTGGTGGCGGGAACATAAACGCCCATGACCGCGACCACGTTCAACATTCAGTTAAAGTCAGACCTGTGCTGACCGTTCTCCGACCATACTACAACCGCAATTGCTGTTGCATGAATTCGAGGATCTATTGGTGAGGAGATGAAGTTTTTGTTTTAATCTGTGTGGTGCTTAGGACGTTTACTGTTAACCGGTTTGACGGACATTTTAAGGCTGGCTGTCCACTAGCTTACTTTTCCTCAGTGGGGGAGGGGATGTTTAGTCGCAGTGGAAACTGTTCAAATTCTTGATTTTTTTTATCGCTCAGCTTAGCCTGTTTGCTATTGTAGAGCTAGTTTTCTTATTCTGATAGCTTTATATGAGCAATAAAAGTTTATTGTAACAAGTTTCACCGTCTTAGATACAATTCCGGGATCTCAACTGAGACGAAGGTGTTCAGCGAGGCGGGCTGTCCTGTGTGCGCGGAGGGAGAAAACGCGTCCAGCCGTTTTTCTTCGCTTTGCTACTGAAACTGGTAAGTTCACATATTTGACCATATTGGTCCTCAAAAAGGCAATTCAGGCAATGATAGCTTATGCGGGAACATTAGAAATACATCGTTAAAAAGTCCAAACGTTATGACAACTGTTCAAAACAAAATTCAAACACAATGATTTGGAAATGCAAGTATTGTGCTTTTAGCTGTGAAAAGAGAGCACATCTGTTTAAACATTATAGACTCAAACATGGAAGTTATGCAAGAACAGAGCCATTTCCTTGTTTGCATCAGGAATGTCTGTGCACATTTAAATCACTAAATGCACTTAAAGTGCATTTATCCCGCATTCATACCAAAACCCCAGATCAGCAACCAGCAGATGGACCAGTAAAATTGAATTGTCAGTCATGTGAGTTTACTGAGTCTTGTTCAGAGAGGGAGTTTTTCACTCACCTGCATTATGTGCATCTAAAAGTAAATCATAAGGTCAAATGCCCTTATAAAGACTGTAACTTTGAAAGCAGTGTTTACTCCACATTCAAAGCACACAAGAGCAAAGTACATAAAGAACAAAACTGGAAGAGGTTTAAGTCAGAAATCATTGGTGATGATATTTTAAGTCATGATGGTGATACTGCACAAGAACAAATGTCAGATACAGATGATATTGAAGACATAGACAAGGTCAGTGAGGTAACCAGTGACCGTGATCTCCATGATTTAGAAAAACAGCTTGGGCACAACTTAGCATCTCTTCTACTAAAGATGCAAACCGTTTTGCACATACCAGAGAGTGCTGTGCAAGATGTGGTACAACAGCTTTGGCAAATAAATCAGCTGTCACAACCACTTCTACAACACAGAGTCATGATTGTATTAAACAAATATGACTGCCGCCTGGATGAAACATTTGTTAAAGAGATGATTCGTGCTGTGTCAGAAAGTAACATAATGTCGCATTGTTCCAAAGATGGACCTTTAGGAACTGCCAAAAAAAGAGCATCCTATGTGCACAGAGAGTTTCCACTGGTAAATCCAATTGAAGGTGTTGTGGGAAAAGGCAAAAGACCTCTTGCATATGTTCCTATTGTTCCCATGCTACAGAAGTTGCTCAACAAAACTGATGTTTTAGACAAAGCTATGTCGGAGAAAGTCCATGTCCCACAGGAATACAGGTCATATGCAGATGGCCAGTACTTCAGTGAAAATTCACTTCTTTCAAAGGATGAGTTCACAATTGCTCTTGGCCTTTACATTGACGACTTTGAAATAGCCAATCCTCTTGGAACATCAAAGGTGAAACATAAGATGTGTGCAGTTTACTGGGTTATTGCGAACATACCAGCAAAATATAGATCCACCCTTAACTCTATCCAACTAGCTCTGCTGTGCAACACCTCCACAGTCAAAGAGTGTGGTTATGAAAAAGTACTGCAACCTCTGATCTATGATCTTCAGTTTGTTGAGCAAAATGGCATTTTCCTGGAGCAGCTAGGTACAAGTGTCAAAGGTACTGTTTTGTATGTTGCAGCTGACAATCTTGCTGCTCACTCTCTTGCAGGATTCTTTGAGAGCTTCAGTGTCGAGAAATTCTGCAGATTCTGTTCAGCCAGCAGGAGTGACACTCAGCAACGTGAGATATGTTCCGGTTTTTTCCACATGCGCGATAAAGAGTCCCATGATAGGCAGGTGCAACAGGTGCAAAGAGATCCTGGATTGGGTCGGTCTTATGGTGTTAAAGGAGCATGTCCTTTAACTCAAAATCTTAACCATTTTCATGTGGTGAGTGGGTACCCTCCTGACATCTTGCACGATATCTTGGAAGGCATTGTTCCAACCGAGGTATCACTGTGTCTTTCAGACCTGATAGGCAAGGGTTATTTTACACTTGATGTGCTGAATCAGGCCATCAAATTCTTTAAGTACACCTTTAGTGACAGAACAGATCGACCTCAGACGATTGGAAAGGGATTTTCCACCAAAGGGACAATTGGTGGAAATGCCCACGAGAACTGGTGTCTCATAAGGCTCCTTCCACTTCTTATTGGTCACTATGTCCCTGAGGGTGACAACACTTGGGAAATCCTCATGCTTCTCAAGGACATTGTGGAGTTAGCTGTAGCACCAAGGCATACTGAGGAGACGGTGCATTTCCTGGACTGTAAGATTGTAGAGCACAGGCACTTGCTACAGCTAATCTTTCCAGATTTTCGTTTGAGACCAAAACACCACTTTGTGGAACATTACCCTCAGCTTATCAGGAAGTTTGGTCCACTGTGTGAAGTTTGGACAATGCGCTTCGAGGGGAAGCACAAGTTCTTTAAAAGGGTAATTCGCACTGCGCAGAACTTCAAAAATGTCGCCATGACACTGGCAACAAAGCACCAGCGGGCAATCAGTTACCACCTTGATTGTAGCTCTTTTTTCAGACCATCAGTTGAGATGTCACGGGTTACCCCAGTTTTGCTTTGCACTTTCCCTCCAAATGTACAAACAGTACTTGCGCATAACAGAAGAACACCAGTATCAGTGCTTAATGTGTCATCTGTGTGTGTAGATGGAATAAAATATAATCCAGGCATGATACTTTCTGCTGGGTCAAGCTCAGGTCTCCCTGAATTTGCCCAGATTGAAAAGATTATTGCAGCTGATGCAGAGATTCTGTTTGTATGCCACAAAATGACAGCATGGTACATTGAGCATTTGAGATCTTACCAACTACATTGCAATGATGTTACCTCTATGTATGTGGTTAAGATGTCAGAGTTAAATGATGTCCACCCATTGTCAGCATACAGGGTACAAGGAGAGCTTATGGTAACACTGAAACGATTTGTTATTTGCTAAATAACTGTCCATAATTTCTCTCCAGATGGCTGTGCAAGATAAATTTACCATGAGGATTATTGTCACTGAGGGAGATATAAGAAAGTTGACAATGACAACACGACCAGACACACTTAAAGATTTAATTGACTGGCTCAAAGGCACTCTCCAAGCAAGTTACAGCTTTGACTTGCAATACCAAGATCCTGAATTTAACAATGAACTGTGTAACCTCACAGATCTGTCTGAGCTCCCTGAGAAACCAACTATCAAAATCATCCCAGTGGTTGAACTTGTACCAGTCCATGAAACATGTACTGACACAAGCAGCCTGGCAGACACGGATATCCTGTCCATCTCCTCTTCAGACAGAAGTTCTCAGTGGCCAGAGATATTTGAAATTCCCAAATTTCCAGTTGATGTTGAATATAGACTACGTCAAGGTAACCTGCTGCATCTCAGGGATGCCACCTATCTGAAAGTGACAAAAGAACTGAAACATGACATCCTCACAAAATTGGCAGAGACAATGTATGCATTTAAAGCATACCCAACAAAGGAAGACTTTGAGACTGTTGCAAAAGCTTTAGTGCAAACACATCCATGCCTTAAAGAAACAGGGTCACCCTCTGGTTGGGATGGATGGAAGAACAGTCTCAAGTTCAAGATGGGTAATTATAGAACCAAAATGCGCCAGTGCGGTCGACTTGATGTCACGGTCAATGGTGGTAAACGTGGAAGGCACTCTACAAGTGGTGACCCTCCCAACAAAGACATTAAGAAGCCAAGGAAAGGTGAAATAAATTTTCTGCCTGATTATCCTGAGGGGATGGAAAAACACAACCTGGAGGGAGCTCGTCAGGTTCTGGTCAATGAAATGATGAAGAAAAAGCCAAATGGGTCCCTGGTTAAGAAAGAGATGGATATGACATTTGCGCTTCGTAGAAAGGAAGTTGTCCAAGACAAGCCTGCCATCAGCCAGATGGTACAAAGATGGCCTGCTCTTTTCACAGAAAGTCAGGTTTGTATTCATGTTTTTGATACTTTTAATAAATGTTTTTATGTTTCAACAGTAATGTTGACCATTAAATAATTTCACCCATATGTTTTGTTGAGGGTGTCAGATAAGGTAATTTGACAATGTGCTTATATATTGTTTTACTGTGTTTCAGGTTTATTATGAGTTCAGCAGAGTAGTGGGGAAAAATCTCAGAGAAAACTTCTTTGATGTACTAGACCGTTTTTCTCCAAGTCTGATGGACCTCTTCAGGAACAAGAGAGGCCTTACTGGTCAACTTTTGGCTGAGCTTTTACATCGCACAAAGGTGAGTTGTCTACATTATCCCCATCTTGTGAAGTTTTTATTTGACCTCTGTTCCTTTCGTCTTTTTTTCTATTCTTTTTCCTCCTTTGGTCTGCTCTATTCTTCCCTCTTTTCTGTTAATTCATTTCTTACCTCTGCATCTTTTGAGCTCATACATTTACCTCATCTTCTGTCTCCTTTTCTACTTTTGTCCTTTCTCTGTTGCTCTGTTTTTTAATTCCTTGTATCCTTCTTTTTATTTCTTCCCTTTCATATTTCCATCCCTCATTCTCTTATCTTATCCTTTGTTTTTTCATTATGTCTTATAGACCAAATTATATTTTAAATAGACGTTAGTATCCTTATAACTGTTACTACTACTGTATTCAATGTCCCAGACAACTGAGCCAACAGACATTCGGTGTCTTTGCCTTCGAGGGCTGCCAGTCATCTTGGGAGATGATCCTTCTGCCTTCTTCAAAACATGCTCTGTAAGTAAATCAATTCGTTGAACATGTTTTTTCTTTCTTTCACTTTGTTTTCTTTGGGGAGAGGTTTATGTACACCTAAAGGCAGTTTGTGTGTACAACACAATACTATTTAACCGTTCTGATTGTCTTCTCTTTATTAATTTGTTTCTCCTTTAGGATGAAACTGTCCAGGACTCATACATTCAAACTCCAGTGGGACTCCTGTGTATTGATGAAGAAGGCCCACAGCTGAACCCATCCAAAGTGGGAATCATCTTGGAAGGACGTCTGGTGATGGATGACTTGGACAGTCTTCCTCAGGCCTTCTGCATCCTTTATGGACTGATTTACGCCTTGCACCTGGACTATCCCAAGTACATGAAAAATACTTTCACCTTTGTCCAGCAGGTGATGCTCAGCCTTGGTAAAAGTCAGTTGCCACCCAAGATTCAGTCTTTGAAAAACCAGCTCTCAGTGTAAAGTCGGTTTCTGACTGGTGCAGATATCAGGTGCTTGGTTGAAATGTTGCAATTTTTACATGTTGCTGCTCATGTTTATACTTTGTATATTATAGAGGGGCACTGATACTGTGGTTCGATTACGTTGAAAAAGATGTTAGAGCTGTTTGTTTTTGGAATTGTTAAAAAATATTATCGTGTCTCACAAGAAGATTGTATATCCATCCACTTCTGGCTTTAAGAAGTGAGCAGTGGCAGTATTGTGAACTTGGATATTGTTAAGAACTTTTCTACTATAGATTGAAACTTATAATTCAGACCTTTTTGCACACTTTTTCTCCAAATAATTGAAATGTTATTTGTTGTGATGTTAGTGTGAACATATTTAATCATCCAAAGTTAAAACAGCTGACAGAGATTGTCATAAAATATTGTTTTAATGTTTTATACAGAATATGTTAAAGACATGGGTCTCCATCCTGTAGCACGGTAAAGGTAAAACTTTAATAAAATAAAACACAAAAATGATGCCACTTTGTTGTTTTCTTTTTCTCACTACTATTTAAAGGTTCACACAACACATTGACGATAATAACTGGACTAGATAAATGAACATTACAAATACGTTTGAATTCAGTCAACTTGGACTAAAGTGCATTAAACTTAAAGATATTAAGTGTAATAATTGTGCAAAACACTTGACCGTGTAAACTATTCATAGTTAAATCAACTTGGCATTTAGTGTGTTTAACTTAAATATATTAAGTGCAATAGTTGCGCAAAGCAGTTGACCTTGCAAACAAATTTAAGTTGAATCAACTTGGCATTTAGTGTATTGAACTCAAGCTTTCAAGTTAGATGTACTTAAGTTTTCATCATACATTACTAAAAAATTTTAAGGCAACCAGTTTCCTCAAATTTTTTTAGTAAATTCAACTTATCCGGGCTTACAGTGTAGGAGTCTCACTGCAGCTATCACTGAATTATTCACACCTGTGCTTCTCCTACCGCAGTGTGGGGCGTCACCCTCTGCAAGGTGAAGACTCTTTCAACTACATTCAACTACATTCTACTTTTATGACACAAAGCTATATTCTAAATCCTGTCATTCTGGAGCAACTTCACTCATACATTCAGGATTAAAACCTGTTATTAGGTTACTATAACATTTCCGACTCCCTGCTGACCCCTCTTTGGCACAAATCTATATTACTGTAGTGCCCTCTTGTGTCTATATAGAGTAATTACACTCATAATCAAATCGTAAAACTCGGCAGAGGACAGCTGTTGAAGATGTTACTTCTCATGGAACAGCTAGCGCAGATTACGTAAACAACTTGCTTTATACATCGTTTATTATAAGTTTGGGTTTACTTGACTTTCCTGTTAACACAGACCGATATGTTAACTAACAGGAGAGATCATGTTTCTCCAGTTTTAGCTTCTCTTCATTGGCTCCCTGTTAAATTCAGAATATAATTTAAGATTCTTCTTCTCACATATAAAGTTCTTAATGACTGAGCTCCATCATATCTTAAAGATTTAATTGTAAGATATTTTACTAACAGAGCACTTCGCTCCCAAACTGCAGGTTTACTTGTTGTTCCCAGAGTTTCTAAAAGTAGAATGGGAGGTAGAGCCTTCAGTTATCAGGCCCCTCTCTGCCAGTAAATGTCCGGGAAGCAGACACCCTTTCCACTTTTAAGATTAGGCTTAAAACTTTTCTTTTCGATAAAGCTTATAGTTTGGGATGGCTCAGGTAATCCTGAAACATCCCATAGTTAAGCTGCTATAGGCTTAGACTGCTGGGGGACCTCATCTGTCACACCTTTCCTCACTTTGCTCTCTTTTTCCCCCTGTTTAATTTCAAAATTGATTTTATGTACATGTGACATTATTGTGATTATTAACCTATGTTTCCCTGTTCCAACAGATATCCTTTGAATGGCGTTATGGTGTTTTTCCCCCCTCTTTTCCCTCTTTTCTGTCTTCTCAAACCCCAGCTGGTCGAGGCGGATGGCCACCCTTCCTGAGTCTGGTTCTGCCAGAGGTTTCTTCCTGTTAAAAGGGAGTCGTTCCTTTCCACAGTTGCCACAGGCACGCTCAGGACGGGAGATTGGACTGGAGACACGTTTCGGTGCAATCTGTTGGTTTCCTTAGCTAGGATATTAATTTTTTGAATTGGCTCTATATGAATTAATTGGATTATGATTACAATTAATTGAATTCCAATTGGCTTGAATTGGACTATATTACTTAAGTGCCTTGAGATGACAATTATTGTAATCTGGCGCTATATAAATAAAATTGAATTGAATTGAATATGTTCTTCGATAAAACACAACAGTGATATGTCGTTATCTAAACACGATTATCTCAAACTCATATTTTCAACACATATAAAGTTGCTCGCTGTCCCAAGCTCTAACATTGAGCACCGATAGGTAAATGTTGTGTGAGTCCACCAAATCCCAAGCTGTATTTCCGCATGTTTGCCATAGAGCAGGCGGAGCTAAGCAGGCTGAGATGACGGATGCTGCTGAAAAGCAGGTGGACACCGTGGATGTTTACAAGATGCGCTTTGCCTAGGGAGGATCAGAGGAAGCTGGATGTATTATACCTTGGTTGGAAAGGGTCAAACTCCCCTTGAGAAGGTTTTTTTTTTTTTTGTAATTCGTGACTGGAGAGCTGAGATTTGAGCTCCGCGTCAGAGAGAGGCTAACAGACAGTGAAAGGCTCCTTCTGTGTCTGTCGTGTCGCTGGAGGTTGCGACGACGTGATGCTCCATCTTTGAATCGACGACTGGAGCCCTTTTCTCCCTGAAACGTGATATTATGCGGGGAACAGGGCAGACTGGACGGATTAAAGGGGAACAAAGTAACGGTTTAGAAAACGTTTTGGAAACTGGCAGGTCAGTGGACAACTGCGTGGTGCGGCCGCATTAAGCCCAAACCATCCACGGAGGTCACAGAGCAGTGAATATTACATATTGAACTCCACGGCAAACAACGGCTTATTTATTACACACATTTCGGTGTTAAAATCTACCCTGATTTGTTTGTGTCGAGATAGTATTGATTTGTAATACCGTATTCCACTGATGGAGACTTCAGTGAAAAAGTCCAGGCCTTCACTGTTTGTAAAGCAGCTAGTGAGCCTGTTAGGAGCAGAGAATATGATGCACAGTGACTCGTTCATGAATATGTTCAGCTAACTGATGACATATCACCCTGGCTTTGGTGTGTTAAGGTGTTTGTTGCCTGATTGTGTGATGTAGAGTGAATAATATTGCTCAATAATCAAAGTAATCAAATTCTCTCAGCCTAGTAACGCTGCCAAAAATAGATTCGCTATTGGGGGACTGTGGTGTTTTTCTGTGTTCTGTCATTTCCCTGAAGGGAATATGTCTCATCTGGTGTATAATCACATAGTATATGTGCTCATGCATGCACGTATCTCTGAACCTGCCTTATGACCCTCCCCCACAGACTGCATCTCTTTTAAGCTCTTAAATGAAGGCTAGAATCCCTCTAACTGAAACCTCTTCCCACTTTTTTGTCCACTTCCATGTGTCAAACAACCCTCCCTCTCTGCTCTCCATCTGCAGCGTTAACCAACTATGGTTGACCCCTCGGATGCTGAGGAGCAGAATAAATGTAAAGGCCCGCAACTTGACACACCGGCTGTGGCCACAGAGGACGCTCGACTGCCAAAACAGGCCGATGGCACAACAACAGAGGAAGAAGGGGATGCCGGTTTTGAGACGCCGCCCACTGGCAGCTCTGAGACAAGCCCCTGCCACCCTGCATTGCCGGCGGGGCCAGAGGTCACCTCTCAGGGAGCAGCACCTCAGCAACCACAGACTCAGACCGACACAGATCTGTCCCCCAAATTACACCTGGATCTGTACAACTTTGATTCGCCGGCCGCAGAGGGCAGCCGCTATGTGTTGACGAGCCCCCGCTCTCTGGAGGCATGTGCTCGATGTGGGGTCAAACCTGTAGAGCTGCTGTTCCGCCCGCTTGCCGATTTTGCCCGGGAGGCTCCTGGCCGCTCCATGCGTGTGGCTACAGGTCTGTTTGAAGTCTATGAGAGGGACCGACATGCAAAACTGAGGCAATGCAGAGAAGAGAGGGAGAGGATTGTTAGGGAGGAAAAAAGAAGGATACTGCAGGCAGCGGTCAACAGCAGCAGTGCATCTTCGTCCTCTGTGGATAAAGTGTCCTTTGGCTCCAGCCTGCCTCCTAAATCTGGGACAGTGGCCTCCAGCTCAGTCCCCAATGCAGGAACATCCCCTAAAGTCACAGCATCAGGTCAAACCTCTAGAGCAGGTTCAGCTATTTTATCAAAAGCTCCTGCCTCCACTCTGAATACCTCCCCTAAAACTATCCACGTAGGATCTACCCCATCCTCAAAATCTAGTTCCATAACCACTACTCCACCTGCCAGGGGTGGATTTCAAGGGTCTGCTAAACATTCAATGTCCTCATCATCTGAACATGTAAAAATCCCACGACCGCTCACATCTGGCCCTCCTCCAGTGGCCAGGAAGCCCTCTGGTGGTAAACCTTCAAACACGTTTCCTCGATCAAAACCTCCCTCCTTCCCCAGAGCCAACACCACATTATCATCATCAGTGTCAAAGCCTGCAGTTCAGAGCTCTGGCACACCTCCGAATGGCGTAACAAGAGGGCCGTTCTCTCAGCACAACGGACATGTTGGGTTTCAACCCAAGGTGCAAGGAAAAAGCCATTCATTGGAGTCTTTGCAGAGAAGGATGGATCTCACCTGCTCTTCAGCCTCCACAACCACAACTACATGCACCTCCTCAGAGTCTGGTGCCTCCTCTTCTTACAGTTGGGATGGTGCACGAGATCATTGGGCTAAAGTCTCCAGTCCTCGAGCTCGCACTATGGCCACTTTCAACTCCCTAATGGGCCGCAGCCTCAGCCTTGGTGATCTGAGCCACTCTCCTCAGACAACACAGAAAGTGGAACGCATAGTGAAGGAGGTGAAACGTCGAGGCCTGAAGGCCGTTTCAGAGCGCGACCGCAAGATTGCAGCATTGATGCTTGCCAGGTATCAAGAGGAAGACATCATGAGTCAGACCCGCTACGTGGCTCACCTTCAGTGGGATAGTGACCGCAGGATGGAGGAGCTGCGTCGAGAGCAGGAGGAGAGGGAGAAGCAGCGTGCTGTGCTTCAGTGTCAGCGAGTATGGCAGACACAGGTGTCAATACGCCAGCGGAGGCTCAGCCAGCAGGAGCGAGAATCAGCAGCTGCCAAGATGCGACAGGCTGAGGAGAGTGAAGAGCGATGGAGGGAGCTTGCAGAGCAGCAGGAACGCAACCGTCTACTGAGGTTACAGCAGGCAGCGCGAGAGGAGAAGCACAAGAAAGCTCTTCAGGAACAGAACCTGAAGGCCCTGGAGGAGGAGAGGGCCGCCATGTTAGAGCAGGAGAGGCTGCTGCTGAAAGAGAAGCTCACCATGGCTGAGCTGAAGAGGCAAGAGAAAGAGCACCAGGCCCAGGAGGAGAGGCGAGGTCTGAACAAAGCGGAGAAGAGACGCCACGCCGCTCTGAGACAAGAAATTGCCCGCAGAGAGCAAGAAGAGAGAGAAGAGGCCAGGAGGGCAGCAGAGGAGAAGCTCAGCCGCTCCCTTGAGAATTACGAACAGATTGTTGAACGACGAGGGCAGGAGTTGAAAGAAAAAGCCAAGCGTGAGGAGAAGCAGATCCAGAAAGCTCGCAAGGCAGCAGAGAAGCGTGAGCAGCAGCAGCAGCAGCTGCTGGAGGCTCGTGTTAGGGAGGCAGAGAAACGTGCCCAGCAGGCTGCTCTGGTGGCTGAGGAGAAGGCCAAGGAGAAAGCTCAGCGGGCCATCCAGAGCCGACAAGAGAAGGAAAGACTCCAGAGGCTAAACAGGCAGCGCGTAGAAGATGAGGAGAAGCAGAGGCGTCTGGAGCTGCTCCAGTCCATCGAGAGAAAGCTGGAGAAGAGTGAACAGATCTTCAGGGAAAAGAGGGCAGTGTTAGAGAGCGCCCGCTCCGTGGCTCAAGCATCCTTTCATGTGCGAGATAAAGTGCGGGAGGAGACCAACATGCGCACCTTTGACAAAATGGCCCTGGAAGCTCAGCTCAAAGCCAGCCTCAATGAGAAATAAACCCATAGCTTTGCTGTGAATTCCTTACTGCTGGTCACGTGCTTGACTCTTGCCTTCATGATGACCCTCATCACTCAGCAGCTTTGCCCTTCTTCACACAAACACCTGCAGTATAAATTTTTAACGTACATATCATTACCCATCAGCAACTTTGTTACATTTTTGACTATTTTTATTATAGATCCTATCAATGCAAACAGAATCATTATTTCATCATGGATGTATTAAGACTACAAATTATATCAGCTGTTAAAACAGAACAGTAAAGCTTTGAGGCCGATAGAGCAGTCTTGATACTGTAGTGTGGAGCGAGCAGCTTTTCGCAGCAACCCCCCCCCCCCCCCCCCCTCTCTCTCTCTCTCTCCATCTCGTTGCCCTCTGCTCCATCTGTCTCAGCCACTCCACTGAAAGCTGTGCTGGAATGAAAAGAGGCATTGTTTATCAGGAAGCACAACTCCATGACTACTGCAGAAGCTTTTAAGGGAGCCTTCCTGTAAGGGGAAAAAAGCAAGCCTAAGAAAAAAGTACAACACAAAATGGTTCCAGACCCTCACAGAAAAACAAGATCTTTTTCTACACCATGAGACAGGCAGAACCAGCGTGGTAAAGCCTTGGGCTGGACCAATTCTGCTATAACCCCTGAAAGTGAAGCGCAGGAAGGTGCAGGATGCTGGATGCTGCAGCAGGGCTGTTCTTTCTCAGTCAAATTCCCTTCAAGGACTCCCTCTGCCTACATTAACAGTGAAGCGATTGACAGGAGCCTCTTAACCACCATCGATCTACACCCAACACAGCCACCCGGTGACAGGGTCAACAGGTATGTGTTTTTTTGTTTCCACAGCTATGGAATGCTTTCTGCTGTGATTGCAGTAAAAAAAAAAAAAAAAAAAAAAAAAAAACAATGTTGACAGCACAGAGGGATAAAATGCATTTACTTATGAGCCACGCAATCCAACCACGAGTTTTAAATGCCTCTGGCAGCACTAATCCTACAATCTCTGAGATAAAAAAAAACAAAACAAAAGGAGATACACATGAGTTTTTGCCTTCAGATGTAGCTGTTGCCATCGTGATAGAAGTCAGGAGAGAGCTGCGGGAGGAGTGTGACTGAGCAGGGAGACTGTGTGGGAAATGTAGGAAGGTGGTTCTCTGCCTACCGTTATAAATGCTTGCTTAGTTTTGTCATTTACCTGCAGCATCTTTCGTCTTTACTCCTGTTCAGGGAAAGACCTTCACCCACAGAGTCAGCTGTTATCCCTACTGCACATCTGCCGCCAGGAAGTAGACCAGACCGAGCATTTCAGACAGTCACGTGTCTCATATCTACTTACTACTGAGGTGAAAGCCAGGGTGATTTGAAAGGCAGCAGAGGACCAGCAGGGGACCAACAGCCTTATGGCTGACCGAATACTGTTCTAGGGCAGATAATCATGGGTGGGACGAGATGAGACAGCAGAGGTGCTCATCACATGACTGAAAAGATGAAGTGGCAACATTTATTTCAAAATGCAGTAGCTACAGAAAACAGCCAACAATAAGCTGCACAATATCAGGTACATCTGGATTGTGGACAGTCTTAATCTGATTTAAACTGTATGTTACAGACCAAACATGTGAGATGTAGAAATACTTTTTAATTGAAAATTTGAGAAAATGAATCAGTTATCAATGTTTTAAAAACAAGTGTGTCCACTGTTAAAGACAGTGATTTAGAAAAAAATCAGAAGCTTATTTCATAAATTATAGCTGGTCACTGAAAAGAATTACTATGGCCGAAGCGGTGCGATACTGTGAATTGTAGTAATATCTTTAAGTGGAGCAAATAGATTGTTACATAAAACACGAGCTTAAACTTTACAGATCCAGTGGTTGATTATCAGTATCAATACAAGTGATGTTTATTTATGTATTTAGAATAAGTCATCAACTTATTCAATAGACATCCCAATAATATCATTATCATGAATGCATTTGGTCACAATAATTTTGTAGACAAAGTCGGACATCTTGAGATTGACTTCAAACAGCAAAGTTGACCATTATTAGTATTCAGTGAGTTTATCTTTGGATTATCTGAACTGATTTGAGGTATACTGCTGTTTTTAGTTGTTACCAAAAGTAAAGAGATCATTTTTAAAGAATATTATAATGATATTTTTATTATTTTTTCAGTTAACTTCATATAATGGACTCCTCACTTCCTTATTTTATGTGCCGCAGGTCCCAATGATGACCATGAGCTGCTGACGCCTTCCACTGATTTTTCTCTAACACAAGTCTCTCCTCTAAAGGAAATGCATTCATATGATATTTTTTAACTTATTTTTTACCTGTTGACATCACCATCACTTGTGCTGTAGAAATGAGGGACCCCAGACAGAAGCCACGGCCTTTTACCTGCAATGGTGAATCGACATGTGTGAGGGTCAAACACAGCTTTATTACCATCAAGGCATGTTATTCACTTCCCTCTTACCTTATCCTGACATGTGGGTGTTGTTTTTGTATCATTTATGGTGTTATTGGCCATTTGTACACAATTATAAAATGCTTTTTCTCCTGTGAACTACTCTGAGTTTGGTCGTTAAGAGAACAATTTTAAGAGAAGATGTAGCAATAATTAAATGGTCGAGGCTGATATAAGATACATAAGTGGGATCATTGTTCTCATCAACTCTCTTGATGTAGAAGACACAATCAGTGCAAACAATCAAAACCAGACAAATAAAAACACATTTTTCAAGACATATCCACAGCCTGTGCCGTCTTCTTCATTTAGAGCAGATTTATTCTTGTAATACTTTTATTAATTTGCACGCAGCTCCAACTGACTGTAGTCAAAATTTGACAAAATGACCTACAGTTCAACATTGATGCAGTTAAGTGTGTCAAGTGGTCAATGGAAGAAGATTTTATGGAATAAGATTTAGCATAAGAATCTACTTATGATATCAACATTTATTGTAGTTGTTTTATTCTCAAATACTTTTCATACTTTAATTTTAAACAACTAGACTTTATTAAAACACCAGGAACTGCTGGTTAATTTATCTTTTAGCAGCAAACTGTTTCACAAGATTTTGTTACAAATTCGCTATTTGAAAAGTAAGTCATATTATAGAAGTATAGACTTAAATACAACAGCTGAGTGAATGCGTTTAGTTGCATTTAGTGTGTTAGCCAAATACTTCTGTATGGATTTTAGTTATTTAAATCCCTTATCAAATTATCAAATCTTCCTTTTCAGCCAAAGAGTATGACTATTTAAACCTCAACATGCATCCAGACATAAGAAACACTTATTTAACCATCTGTACTGTGTTCGTCCCGCTATTGTGATTTTTCTAATCCAATACCAAACAACTTGGAGTGTTTTACTGCAGGGAGAAGATTAAAAGCAGAGGAAAGAATAAAAAATATGTTATGTAGGACTCCAATATTGTGACATTAAAAGTTTCAGTACAAAATAAATTGAAGAGCCTATATTTTCTTTTCTATTTCTTTTTCTTTTTTAACCCACCGTCATGAAAAGCAGAATTATGGTCTGAATACCGTGTTGTGTCAAACATGTTTAGAAAACATAGGAGAACTTTATGCCCTTTATGCTTATGCACTGAATTGTAAACTGAATTGTTTATTAGGGCCCGAGCTGCAAGGCAGCGAAGCCCTATTGACTTTCTTGGCGTTATTATTAGGACCCGAGCTGCAAGGCAGCGAAGCCCTATTGTATTCCTTGGCATTATTAGGGCCCGAGGTGTGAAACAGCGGAGGCCCTATTGTATCTGAAGGAGTTATTAGGGCCCGAACAGTGAACTGCGAAGTTCCTGAAGGCGTTATTATTATTAGGGCCCGAGCAGTGAACTGCGTAATTGCCAACATTGCAATAACGAATGGAGTCATTTTATCGTACCCAGACGAAACTTGGTACACACCTTCGTCATGCCCAGATGCACAGAAACGACTGTGGACACCATGGCGCTAAGTCCATAGTAAGTCTGCCATTTTGAGTGGTACATGTGTTTTTGGCGCCATTTTTGCCCATTTCGACATCTCGCATTTGATAAACTCCTACACATTTTATGCTACAGGGTTCAAACTTGGCCATGTTACTCTTAAGCCATGGGGGACTGCAAGTTATGGAAATCTTTCTCAAACCTTAAAGGGTGTGGCCGTGGCAAAAAAAAGTTCGACGACTGGCCATTGCTCGCCATGAAAAAGTTTTTAACTTCCACATACATTAACTGATCTACCCCAAACTTCATAGGCTGCACTTGGGCTCCACCCAGAACGCATACATATGACCAAATTTACACAAGCGTATAGCGCCACCTACTGGTGGCAAAATAAGTCACATAACTTCTCCATACATTTGTTTCACAGCACGGACCCTAATAAATGTATCAGGAAAACAAGACCGAACCAGACAACCAGCAGTTACATCTGTAGAGACTTGATGGAAAGCCCCCCACGGCCTCTGTCAAAAATACCATCAGGAGAACCTGTAGGAAGAAAAACTGAGAAAAACACAAACAGCAACAACATCACCATCATGGAATTGTGGCTACTGATGATTAAAACCATAAGACACCCAAAAGACAGCAAAGAAAGGCCCTGGACAGAGCCCCCACAGGCATGGAACAGAAGTCGCAAGGGGCAAACCGTTTCCTGCCCACAAGCCCAATATTTAATCACTACATTCACAAGCACAAATGTATCAAACAATGGCCTGAGTTTGAGACCCACCCAAATGGGGTGTTTTGCAGGATGTCAGGTTTGTTCCAGATAGGTGTAAACTTACACGGGATAAGTGGAGACTAGGTTATTTTAAGAGTTTCCCACCAAGTTGTCAGAGAGATGCTGATGTTAATGCTTTTATGACATTTATTATGTTTTATACTTGAGCTAATAAATGGCAGGTCAGAGATTTCCAGATGATCACACTCCTTGCTCTACATCCAGCCATGGTTCATCTAATGGGATAGATTTGTACCATTTTGATATATTGTAACCTATTGGCTTAGAAACAATGCTGGAAATTAGGTAACTGCAATCCACTACTGTCTTTGATCTTCTGTAGAGTTTTTAAGATAATATGTGGTGGTTCATTTTTTCAAAGAAATTTGGAGATGTATGTATGAATCCAGAGACTTAAACCGAGTAGAGGACGGTTTGATGGGAAAAAAAGGAAATTTACTTTGGGCAGGACCATCATTTTAATGGTGGCAACTCTCCCTATGAGTGAAATAGTAAAGGACTTCCAACAAGTGAGATGATCCTCTACTGTCTTTAAAAGATTAACGTAATTCAACTTTGTTAGTTCTGAAAGCCTAGGAGAAAAGTTTACCGCCTAAATATCTGATATGTCCTGCTTGTAATGTACTGGTGGAGATATCATTTTAAAACTACAGTTAATGGGCAGAACTATGATCTAAGACCAATTAATGAAGCAGTCAGAAATAGAGTGCAATTGTGTGTGACAGAGAGATCTGTGAGTTTTGAATAAAAACTAATATATCATTAACATAAAAGCTTATCTTATGCCCAAAAGGTTTGGATTGGATGCCTTTAATATCTACATTTTGTCTGATAGCAGCTGCTAGAGGTTCAATAGAAATGGCAAAAAGTGAGGGGGAAAGTGGTCTGGTGTCCCTATGCAGACTAAAGCTTGGAGACATTTGATCATTTGTCCTGACACATGCATCTGGTAAGCAATATAATATTCTTATCCCGTTAATGACGGATGACCCAAACCTGGATTTATTCAAAGGTGCAAACAAAAATTTCGAGTTAACACAATTAAATGCTTTTCTGCATTCTAGAGAGACAATTGTGGTTTCCAAGTTGTTAATGATAGAATAGTCTATGAGATTAATTTGTGGAAGAGTGTCTACCCTTTATAAAATCTGTTTGGTCAGAATGTATTATGAGAGAGGTTATTTGAGCCTGCGGACAAAGTAGACAAGGCGAGGTGTCCAGAGCCAGAACAACTAGCTGAGGGTGCAGAGGTGCCGATGAGGTCCGAGCAGCAGAGGAGGAGGCTGAGGCATCGAAGCCAGGAGAACAGACAGACGCCAGAGACGCTGAGACAAAGCACTGGTCGGTGACAGAAGGCAGATAAGTACACAGGGAGTCAGGTGAGGAGGGCAGGTCGGAGGCAGGCAGAGTCAGCAACAAGAAATCAGGTGGGCCATGAATGCTGAAAAGTCTTGCATGGATGCAGTAGAACAATCTGGTAAGAGCGAGAGTGCTGGAGAGGCTTATATGCAGGCTGATTGGGAATGAGCTGCAGCTGAGCTTGCAGGTGAGCGTTGAAGCTCCGTTTTGATTAGGGAGGAGTGGCTGTCAGGTAGAGTGGAGCAGAGATAGGGAGAGTGGAAAATTACTGAGTGAGAGTGTGACACAACTGAGAGAGCAGTTTCGCCTTCTTCAACAGTGTTTTAAGTCGACTTCTATGATGCATTTCCTCATACCTGTTCTGTTGCTCTTATAACAAAGGAACGGGTTTTTCAGGAATGTAGATGTGTGTTTGCATGTGTATTAAACTCCATATCATGTTATTCCTCCTCACAGGAATCAACCTCTTTACCAGATGTATGTTCAAACAAAATTCTTTTTACCACCACTTTATATAAGTGTGTGGATAAGTATGATTATATGTATACATATCACTATAATATGGAAATATACCACAATATTACAACTGAGGATTCTTTTTAGAACTTTATTGCCAGCTTCAAACAATAACAGGCAATTATATCACAGAGCATTCTTTGTAGGAATAAAGATTTCTTAAAATCATATTAGACGAGGTGCACGAAAAATTAAAATGCAAAAAATCTCAACATAAAAAATGGTCACAACTGTCATAAACTCAGCAGCTCAGCAAAATGTTGCCACCCCACTACTGTTTAATGGAGGTTAAGGGACTTTCGTTTGAAGAGCTCAAATAAACAAATGGAAATACATAATGACAAAAATGCAATGAACTTCACATTCTACAACCTATTCCACTGACCCCTGATCATATTCTTTGGAACAGACTAAACCAGGACAGATAAAGCCAAATGTATCCAAGGCATGATAGCACTTAATGGGAAAGAGCTTTAGTGTGCATTTGTGTGGGTGAGAAAAGTAAAGAAGAATAAATCTGGTAAAAAGACGTATTTTAAAATAAAAAAAAGACACACAGCACTTTCCTTACCCATCAAAGAGTCCTATATTTATAATTCTGCAGCTCTTCATGCAGCTAGAAGTGGCCAAAAATGATATCAGAAGAATATGTGCCCTCTAGTGGTTGTGAGAGCAACTGCATGTCACAGGTTAAAATATAATTCATGAAAGGAACTGTCGCAATATAAAACAAATGTTTGTAGTCCTGACCATGATTGTTTTCTAACCCTGCCCAACGAGTTTTGATTTCTTATCAGTCAAATTTCCCTTTGCCGCTTGTAGGGGCGTTTTTTCGCAGAAGGTGTATTCAAGCGTATGAGCAACTGGCCTACCTGATCTTTTCAGTTGGAGGACTTGTTGGGTAGGTTTGGGGGTGTATGGAAGAAATGGGAAACCAATTCATTTCCAAGTGTTTCCAGAGAAAGGCATTCGGTCCCCTGAATGTGCAGGCATTGTGTATTTTGTTCATGTTTTGTTCGTGTTGGATAAAAACTCATCGGTTAAACTTTAGTCACTTAAGAAGTTCTCTAAAAGTCCATCCCTCTCATGGAGTAACCATCAACCATGTCTCCAACACCCAAGTCCACCCTCAAAAAGTGTGGAGCGTCATAGGTGGATGGAGAGTCTTCGTCCTCGTCTTCACAGTCAGTGTTCACTGAATCATTTGAAGACGCATTGTCAGTCCCATTTCCAGATTCCAGATCCTGACCTCTACTGTAAAAAAGTTGTTTTCTTTCAGTGTAGCACTTGGCAGATTGGCTGAAGTCTGACCTGGCACTGCTGTCCAGGAAATTCCCTGAGTAAACGTTAGGCATGTTATCAGGCTTGTGGAAAGAGACCGGACAAATCTCTGGTTTGGGAACAAGAATATCCATTTCGTCCCCTTTACTGTCATCTGGTCTTTGAGTCACTTTGTCAAAGAGCTGAATGAACAACAAAACAAATTCCCAAAAGTCAAAGAATGAATAAGATTAAATAAAATAATAAATCATGAATACTTTGTGTGATAATTTAGACATCTTACCAGAGGCTTGGGAAGATCGTCTGTCGACATGGTCCAGGCTTTTACCACACAGATGATAATCACTACTGCAATGATTGTAAGGGTAATGACACACGCCGGCACAGCAGCAAGCAAAACCAAATTTTTCACTGCGACTGAAAAATAAATAGGATTATGCCAACAAAGTTTATATTTCGACAGAAAACTTCTAATTTAGTGCTAAAGCAAAGAATTTTTTGAAAAGTTGTCTGAAGACAGACAATCCAGGTTATCTTTTGCAACTTACACATTCAGACTTTAATAAGTACACTGTCTAGCCACACAAAAAAATTCACATATTTATGAAAATATTAATCACCCACATGAATTAGTAACTTATTTTCTTCCTCACGCTCTTTTCCCCCACTAAGCTGCAGCAATACTCACCTCTGTAGAAATGGGCTACCAATCAGAAAAAACTTACCAGTGGCACAGATTGTGTCAGTCTCTCTGAATATTACTTCATTAAGACCTTTTCCCGTCCAATAACGTCCTTTCAGCGTGAAGCACCTCTCCACGCCCTCGGGGAATGTCACATCTAGTTCACAGTGACTCACTGTGCATGATGCTTCAGACTCTCCCTGAAAAATTCAGAAGAATTTTTACAACAATGAGCACAGCATTCATCACGACTGTATTGTAGTATTTCAACAGACAGGCTTAAATTGACTCTACTTATCAATCAATCAATCAACATTTATTCATATAGCACCTTACAACAACGAGAGATTGACCAAAGTGCTTCACAATTCCAGAAATAGATTTAAAATAGATTACATATAACACAAGACAACAACAAAAAGGTGAGCCACAGCTTCAGTGAAAAGCCAGTTTAAATAAGTATGTTTTTAATTTGGCTTTGAACTGAGGTAATTCAGTGGTGGTACATAAGCAGGTCTAAAGTTTTGGACCTGCCACTGTGAAAGATCAGTCACCCCACTGCTTACACCTGGACCGGGGAACCTCCAGTAGATGTTGACCAGCAGAGCGGAGAGCTCTGCCAGATTGGTGAAGCCTCAGGGTTTCACTTATGTAGGGGGGTGCAAGACCATTAAACTGCGTTGAAAACAAATAAAGTTTTAAGCTGGATCCTAAATTTTACAGCAAGCCAGTGGAGGGAGTAAAGTACAGGTGTGATGTGATCATGTTTACGGGTGATAGTTAGGAGCCTGGTAGCAGCATTTTGTCCCAGTTGTAGGCGGTGGAGCTAAGTCCGATGTACAGTGTATTGCAGTAATTTAACCTTGAGCTAATATAGCTGTTTCCAGTTCACAGGGGCTCAGAAATGACTTAACTTTTGCAAGGAGGCAAAGCTGAAAGAAGCTTGCCTTCACTACTGCATTAATTTGTGGGTCAAATTTAAGACTGGAGTCAAATTTCACTCCCAGATTTTTAACAACATTTTTACAGTAGTGTGCCAGTGGACCAAGATTGGTGTAGTACTAGGCGGGTTTGATGAGCCAAACAAAATATATTCTGTCTTGTTTTCGTTTAGGGAGAAATTTTGTGATAGCCAGAATTTAATGTCACTCAGACATTTAGATGCCACAGGAGATATAATGAGAACAAAACAGGGTCCAAAATGGACCCCTGTGGAACGCCAGAAAACAGAGTAGCTGATGAGGAGGAGAGGTCGCCAATCATCACAGAGAAAGTTCTTCCTGTGAGGTGGGACCTAAACCACTGCAGCGGTCAGGTCCAACAACACAAGCAACACAGGTTTTTTGGCATCGAGGGAAGTGAAAATGTTATTATGCAATTTGAGTCATGCTGATTCAGTACTGTGGCGAGTTCTGAAACCGGATTGAAGCTTCTCAAGAGTATTATTATCTTCCACAAACAATTGGAGCTGGAGGAAAACAACTTTTTCTAAAACTTTCGACAAACGACGACTACTTATGTAGCACTTTTCTAGTCTACACACATACATGTTTATGATAATTCCTTCTGTAGTGCTCTTCTCTGTTAAAGAGATCCCCTCAAGTGATGAAAGACAAATGGTATTTGTAATTTATAACATCAATACCCTCCGTACATAGTTCAGCAACTGAAACGTTAGCATGCTAGAGATTTTTCTTTAAAATCATACACTGATGAACATATTGTGACAATTTGCGGTTCAGTGTATTGCTTAAGGACTCTTTGAGAGATAGATGCACTGGGATCAATCTGCCAAAAGATAACCACTCTACCAGCTGAGCCAAGAATGTCTTGTAAGCAAAGTATCCAATGTCTCTTCTCAACTAACTTGCAAGGCAAGGTATTTCGTGGAATTCATCATTTGATTCCTGAAAATAAAAAAGTACAAACAAAAATAGATTAAACTCCCCATTTGTGAATGCCAGCTACTCCTTACTTACAAACTTTGTTATTGAAGAGAAACGGAATGTGGGTCCATTGGCAGCACCTGGTTTGACAGTCTGCTTCAGTTTTTCATAGAAGTAGATGGGATTCTGGAACCTCACCGAAGCCCCCTTTTCATCCACATTTACATCTACTGGAGGGAAATCTAAAAAACCTAAAAGGAGATTTTCAAGTTTAATCACTTATCAGTTCTCCCGTTGTAAGTCAAATACCAGGCATCCTCTCAAACACAAACACTCTATTCAGTAACTTTCATCATGCTCTACACATCAATACGTTACTTACATTTTGTATCAACCACCTTTAAATCATTGAAGGAGAATGAGTTTGATGGTATTGCTTCAGACTTGTTGCCTTCTTGAATGGCAGTTACCGTGACATGCATGTAGGTCATGTAGAGTGCCTCAGACTGCCAGACAAAGTCGCTGATATCATACAGATGATCACTCGTATCACCCTCACGACTCTTTCTGTAAAAGTAGGAAGAAAGCAGTGTGATCCGATAAGTAACCATAAACTATATTCAAATGAGAAAATGCAGTGTATCTATAATGCACACAATCTGCAGTTTCACTGTAAGATATTATAAGCATCACAAATTTTCAGTCGCTGACGGGCAAGAACAAGAAGAATTTGTAGCAGTGCAAACATTACACTCCCAGCTCATAGTAGAAATGTCCAGCCTCATCTTTATATAAACCCAACTTCATTACAATCTGTGTACTGAATGCACCATAATCAGCTGCACCATTATCACGATAAACATGTTAACTTTGGTGAACAGTAGCCCACATAAGCTTCAGTTTTAATGTTGGCTCTAAAAATTTAAACTTGAAAATGGACAGAGAAGCCCACTCTAAGATGTACAATTTCTTTCTGGTGTATTTTGACCAAATGTCTTAAGAGACATTCATTTAAAACGTCGGGAAATTGAATTTACCTGGGAAAAAAAAAATATAAATATCGGAACAATACGTCTTCTAGGAATATAAAGCTAAAATCTATGAAAAAGAACACGAAATTTGAATTTATGCCTCAAAGTTACTTTGTATGATAGCAGCTGATTCTTACCCATTAGATGCTTCGATTTTTACTTTGAAACTGGTTTGCGGTTGCTCTCTGCTATAATCCCAGCGGACGGTGGTTTTCAGATTTTGGCAGCTCACAGTTACATTCGTTGGAGGTGGGACTGTCAACAAGAAGAGGACGAAATACCTTTAGATTGTCTTGCAACTCAAGATCAGTTAATATCAAATCATTTGGACACAGGAGAGGTAATAGGATATGAGGAAGAGTGACATGTAACAAACATTCTCAGCCAATCTAACTGGTCAAGGTGCGCTGTCTAATAAGCAGATTTTAAATCCACTCAGTTTAGAATGCTTCCTGAATTACCAAATAAACCGACTCTTGCATATGGTAAAACTTTCAAGTTTTTTCTTTAACAGAAAATATAATATTGTAGTGACCCACAATAAAGAATTTAGGAGAGACATTCACCAGAGGGCTGGTACCTTTAAAAGCAATGGCTTATGGGATATGCCGGTTCCGGATTCTATATAGTTTACATGTTGCCTAGCAACAACGAGAGTTTCTGAGTTATAAGTGTTCTCAGATATATAATTTGTGGAGAGCAAACTGACTCAACTCACCTCCGTCTCCTGTCTCATCGATATTATTTATGTCTCCACAATATACCATTTTGTTTTTCCAAAATGGGGGAAAAAATCCTGACAAAGTTTTAGTCTATAGTATATGAAACCAATCAAGTTACTGTAGCTTGTGGAACAGAGGCAAGCAGGGCATTTTTTTTTGTGCTCAAGATAACATTGGCCATGTCACTCAATGCTGAGGGATGAAACCTTTCGTCATCCAAACAAATCAAACGGTACATACAAAACTCTACATAGTTCCAATAATCCTGTCACAACTGCAGATGTACAGAAATACATATTTTTGTGTTCAGCATGCAAGAGAGTTCATCACGTCAGAGGGGTTTGTGTGAGGCAATAAGCCATATTTTCTACCAAACAAGTGCAATAAACGCAGCACACTCTGTCGGACAGATGTAAAGAGAATCCGGAGAATTTAAGTAAACACAAAGGCTCAGTGTCAGCTTAATCTAACTACAGAAATTCCCGCACTGTGGGTATGCATTTTTTAGGAGTTGCAGGCAAAAATTTCCCGCCTGTTTAAGGGGTCAAAGAAAGTAAATTGAAAGCTGTTCTTGAACCACTTTGAGTAGAATTGAGGTCTCTTTTGAAAGAGAACACTCTTTTCACCAACAATCAGAATCTCGCTAAGTGCTACTGTCACAGAGTAATACAAGCTTGAATACAGTGAAAGAGATGGAATTTTAGGTCTTTTTCTTCCCAAATATGTGTCTTAAAAATGACTTTAGCATAGGGCTGCGGACTGAAAAACACAATGGGACTACAGCTTGAAGTCTTACCTAGTCCCACTTCAGATTTGACTGTAATACAACAACAATAAAAAAAAAGAGTATTTTGTACAGGTTTTTCTAAGGAGAGGACCAGGCATGCCAAAGCTGTACCAAAACTGTGCCATTTGGAGAGCCTTGGGAAAAAAGGCTGCCATTCCTGAACGCTTCAACATACAGTCATGATCTTGGGCTCTAATGGAAGGTTACACTTGGGACTGTCTTATCCCACATCCAGAGCCTCTGTCACTATTACTGACAAAGAGTAATAGAAGCACAAACACATTTGGTCTATAACCAGAGCTTTGTGCATACAATAAAAGTCAAACAAATAGTATGGTCTAAATGGAGTGAGTTTATATACATAAATGATGACATAGCAAACAACACTGAACACCATTCACAATTTGTATTGACATTATTTGCTGTTGGCAGCACAGGGGCACATTACATGTGGCACACTTCACAGGAGTCTTGGTCTAGCAGTGTGTGCACCTCAAGCACACTTCTGTGTTTTGTGCAAGACCTTGTCTTATCTTATTAAGCCATCTGATAAGGGCGTGCGCGCCGATCGGGAGAGGTGTGCTATTACTTTTCTCTCTCATTACTCAAAAGGAATTCCGGAAAATTGGGAAAAACTGAGAAAATTTCCAGTGGGAAAAGGCATTGGAAAGGCCTTATCAAATGTCAGCTTTTCAAAAAAAAAACAAAAAAAACTCTGTTTAAAAAGATTAAGTTTAAAAAGAGTACCTTATCTAAGCACAGGATATAGAAGTTTTGTCTAGATACTTCTTAAGCAGTTACAAGCAGCTAAGAAGATCTAACACAACTGAGATGTGGACTTTGAACACTATAAATACTTTAACAAGCATTTCCAGTAAGAAAAAATAAAAGTTAAATGTGGCAGCAGGGGTCAAAGTCTTCATCTTTATAGCTTCAACTTTACAATTTGATAATTAAATGACAAGTACATTTGTCACTGCTCTCTCAGCAAAAAGAAACTGCAACCTTAAAAAACATAAATCAAGTTGCAGTGCTGAAAAGGATTGAATTTATTTTGAAAGACTACATGAAGCTAGGTGAACTGCTTTTTTGTTTATGCAATTCATGTGTTATAGATCTCTTTGCTTGAGAGCATCAATGTTTTTATGGGGCTGGGTTATTTTGCAAAAATCAGGTTTGACTTGTTTTTCCTCCACTGGTGCAACCTAAATGCAAGGGTGCAAGCCCTAAACGGAGCCACAGCAAATATTTTCCATACGCCTACTACAGATTCCAAGTTAATTTCTTCGTTCATATTGTCTTCACTTGAACCACCAATGTAGTTGGTGAGTTTCATGACTAATTACCAATTGCCCTTGGGTTATGGTTATGTTTAAGTCTTTCAGTCTGTCGAGTCACTTTATGACACAAGAAAATTCTGGCTAACGGGTGACTGGAGACAATCCAATGCCACTTGCCAAAAGAAAGAAATATGAATTAGATCTTTTTGCCTTTTAATGATTTGAAATAAACCATTCCATTGTCTTAAAGTGATATGGATTTCAACTGGTCAGTTCGGAAAGTTCAGCCTTGGAGCAAAGGGTGTGACAACTGACTGGCAGAGGCGCCTTAAGACAAAGCAATTCCAAGAAGATCCCTTTTCAAGTGAGAGTTTGCAGGAAAGGATCAGGCCGTTTAAATCAGTCAATTCTGTACAGACTAATCAAGCATTAAGCAGTTTGGCCACACTACATTTAGTGCAGAACAAAGGAATCTCCATCAAATAGGTGAAGTCAATATTATTGGACAGACAACTGAAGTTAATCCTAAAATTGGGAACGGAAAGGGTCAAAGTTTCAGCATGCTGATGTCTGGAACTCGTGGAAAATCATGCAAAACACAAGGAAATGATTTGAGATGATTTGACAGAGGAGTAAAATAAGTCATCTAAATTAATCAAAATTTTTTTTTTTTTTAAATAAACAGATTAAACTGGGCAGTT
This sequence comes from Leuresthes tenuis, assembly GCF_036924035.1. NCBI lineage: Eukaryota > Metazoa > Chordata > Actinopteri > Atheriniformes > Atherinopsidae > Leuresthes > Leuresthes tenuis. The sequence continues at coordinate 14,292,472 of NW_027325369.1, forward strand.
TCCATTATTTTCTATATTTATATACTCAGGTGGTCTCACAACAATTTGCAACCTATGTCGTGTGATGACAACATTGCAAGTGATGGCCGGGTGGCAAAAACAAAATGGTAAGTGGGGCAGCCTGTTGGCGAGATGGTGGCATGCTCTGAAAGACTGTCTCTGACATACCCGTAGAATCATATCAGTCTGAAGCGGAGTCAAGGAGCTACCAGAGAGGTTCAACCAGCAAGGCTGGCTACAGGACATCGGGAAAGGGTTCACTTGCGTACATTTGAAAGAAAATTTGAATAAACAAGTTATCTTTTTTTGACACTCCTTTTTGGTTTTACAATTGGATTATACAACGACACCTATATCCAGGTCTGTTTATGTTCGTTAACGTACAAAGACTGAAATAAAACATGTGACAAATGTTGAGGATTTTGAAATAATCAATTCAGTGCATTTTAAACTACAAAAATTAGAAAGAGGGTAACACATTAAAGGCTATAAATGTATTCAGTCTGAGTTTATGTTAAAGCCCGGATGTCCCACATCAGCTGAAACCTTTGGGATGAGAGGTGAACAGACAATAGGCTGTTAAGCCAAAGTTGTAGTTTCTGCATATAAGAATTACCTTCATATTTCCGTTTAAATAATTCTGTTGAAAACATATATCTGTAGACAACATATAAAATGCAACATATAAAAGTTTTCCTTTGGTGTTTTTGAAATAGGCGAGTGTTATTGTTAGACCTGAAAAAGTAGGCTAAGTTAACAATATTGCACATTACAGTATTCATGCCTAATATGATCTACTTCCTCAGAACGATTCTCACTGTTATATATTTTCAAACATTTTACACAATGCATTTGCATCTCTACGTTAATGGCCACGTTTGAATTGTTTTGCTGCTTACATTGAAACAGTTTTTAATATCGGCACACAAATCACCTGTGAAACAAACTGCGTATCATTGATAGGGTCACTAATACTGGATTCGTTCTAAAATAGAGGTTAAGTCCACTTACCAATGAAAGAGGAAACGCCGCTGATCAGAAGCACAGCAGTGAACCTACCATCCAGCACCATGACTTTTGCCTTTCAAACTATCCTGGTGAATGACTGCTTCCTCCTCAACGATCGGCAGCCAAAAGTGAATGAATCAAAGAATATCTAGACTTGTCCTAAATCAGAAAACAGATTTATTATACCTAACATACATCTGGTCTTGCCCTTATATCCATCTCCCTAATTTTTATCTGTTTCCTCACAAATATCCCGTCTTTCAGCTGTGACTTACCTTACTTACTACGCAAGTATGACGGCTAATGCACTGTGACTTGAAGGCATATAGTAACCTGGAAAACACCTTGTTGACGTCACATAGTATGACGAACCAAAAGGGTCACAATTCTCTACTTCACCCGCGTTTCAAAATACCACTGGATGCCAATTTAGCGCTTCAATCTGTATGGAAAGCAAAGAGGGTCACATTTCTCCAGCTTCAGCTGCCTTTTAAAACGCCACCTCGCGTCCATCAAACGATGTTTAATAAGAACTGCCAGGTGTTTCATAAGAACTGCCAGATGTTTAACAAGAACTGCCAAATGTTTAATAAGAACTGCCAGGCGTTTAATGAGAACAGCCAGGTGTTTAATAAGTGCCACCTGGTCTTTGCAAAGTGCAGTAATGAAAAAAAAAATCAAATAAAAAAATTGGCCGGTGTGCAGGAATTGAGGAAGATGCATCAGCCAAGATCAGTTACTGAAAAGTACTTGTGATTAGGTCTCATGCTATTTAACAATGCATGAGACATTCAAGCACAAAAGGGGATTGAGGTGTTATTGCTTTCTTTTGCAGTTTGTAGATCTTGTATGAAGCTCCACCCAGTCAAGAGTAGAAGCTTTTTAACTTGAAACATTGGCGTATTGCAAGGTGAATCTTCACATGGTATTATAACTAGATTTTCTTTTATTGTATCAAATGTTTCCCTAATGCCCTGCACTTCTTATGGTTTTGGTGGATATTGCCTTTGAAATGGTTTAAAATAACTTTTAGCTGTTATTGTAACTGGGTGTACATTAGGCATTGTGGCTACATCTGCAGTGCAGTACTGCTGGAATGTCTTATAATGCTTTTACTTTCTGCTCCGTCAGGACTATGAAAGATCAAAATCTTCTTTCCCTGCTTGCCAAATGTACACTAGGTTTTGCACGTCTTTGCCAGTTAAGTTCCAATGCACAAGTTCTAATTTCCCCATTATGTTATACATAATTTCCACCCTGAATCGGTCTCACATCACCCACATCTTTCCAGTCATAACCAGCATGTTTAGCCAGTAACGTGTGATTGATTTGGGTGGTGTCTGTACAACTAATCTTGTTCATCAGTGGGGTTCACGACTGCTCTCATAAACCCATTTGATGCCCAATACAGTGTTGTTCATTTTAATATAAAACTCTTTAGTACAAATAGCTATCCGTTGGATAGTCGGATCTCGGATTCAGGAGGTGCAGTGTAGTTTTCATCCTGGCTGTGGAACAGTGAACCAGCTCTATACCCTCAGAAGGATCCTGGAGGGTACATGGGAGTTCGCCCAACCAGTCTACATGTGTTTTGTGGACTTGGAGATAGCGTTCGACCGTGTCCCTCGGGGAGTCCTCCGGGAATATGGAGTTCGGTCTCTGTATGACCGGTGTCAGAGTTTGGTCCGCATACAGTAAGTCGGATACGTTTCCGGTGAGGGTTGGACTCCGTCAGAGCTGCCCTTTGTCACAGATTCTGTTCATAACTTTTATGGACAGAATTTCTAGGCGCAGCCAGGGCATTGAGGGTGTCCGATTTGGCGACCTCAGAATCGGGTCTTTGCTTTTTGCAGATGATGTGGTTCTGTTAGCGTTGTTGGGTCGTGACCTTCAGCTCTCACTGGAGCAATTTGCAGCTGAGTGTGAAGCAGCTGGGATGAGAATCAGCACCTCCAAATCCGAGACTATGGTTCTTAGCCGGAGAAGGGTGGAATGCTCTCTCCAGGTCGGGAATGAGAACCTTCCCCAAGTGGAGGAGTTCAAGTATCTCGGGGTCTTGTTCACGAGTGAGAGACAAATGGAGCGTGAGATTGACGGGCGGATCGGTGCAGCGTCTGCAGTGTTGCTGCACCGACCCGTCATTGTGAAGAAAGAACTGAGACAGAAGGTGAAGCTCTCTATTTACTGGTCAATGGTTCCCATCCTCACCTATGGTCACGAGTTGTGGGTAGTGACCGAAAGAATGAGATCGCGAACACAAGCGGCCGAAATGGGTTTCCTCCGCAGGGTGTCTGGGCTCTCCCTTTGAGATAGGGTGAGAAGCTCAGCCATTTGGGAGGGGCTCGGAGTAGAACCGCTGCTCCTCTGCATTGAGGTGTTATTGAGAGGAGTCAGATGAGGTGGCTAGGGCATCTGGTTAGGTGTACGTCCCACTGGGAGTAAATGGTAAATGGACTTGCTTTTCTAGTCTAACTGACCACTCAAAGCGCTTCACTACATGCCGCATTCACCCCACTCACACACACTCATACAGCACGTCTTAAGATACACATAACTACGTGCTTTTCTAAACATTCATACACACATTCATACCAGGGGCAACGTGGGGTTCAGTGTCTTGCCCAAGGACGCTTTGACATGTAGCCCGCTTTGACATGAAGCCAGAGTCGAACCACCGACCTTCCGATTGGTGGGCGACAGCCGCCCGATGTCTCTCGGCTGGCAGTTGGAGGAAGTGGCCGGGAACAGGGACGTCTGGGTTTCTCTGTTAAAGCTGCTGCCCCCGCAACCCGACCCCTGGATAAGCGGTAGATGATGAATGGATGGATGGATAGTACAAATAGTTTCTCCTAAAATTTGTTTGGGGCTTGGCTTTTTTTTCGTAATATATGGTTTAGTATAGGCCTGCAGCTGACATTTTGTCAGGTTTAACATGACCTATGTGTTTTTTGTAAGGTTCGTTAACTCGCACATGACTGACCTGGGCCATCAGTTAGGTCAAGACTTAGGCATTCCTGCTCCTCCTAAAGCGAACACTTAATCCTGCAAATATCTGACAGCTCTCATGCCATCTGGAGAAGGAGCACCTCTAATGATCAGTTTTGTTTGGTTACCTTCCGAAAATATTAGCTGGACATTATTTTGTTATTATTTTATTTTATTTTACTTTGACTTTGACTTTTGATTCCTGTCTTGCTGTCTGTTGTAGTTGCAAGTTAAGATAGTGGTATCATATGCTGTAATACTTTTGAATTCAAGTTTAAAGTGAGTGGGTCATGGGGAGGAGAGAATATTAACTTGTATATCTTCTCATGATCTTCTCATGAGTGGCTTGTAATCCAAAAGGTGAAGGCTGGTGTAGACGCATCATCCAATAAATAGAGCAAGTTTTCTTTTTATTTTAATTAATATTTCACGAAGACAAGATGTAGTTCTAAGGACTTTGAGGAAGTTTTGAACAATAATTACAGCTTTAAACTGTATTGTGAACCATTGCACTGTCAGTGGTGCATGTTAGGGTTTTTTCATATGAAGACAAAAAATAGATATTTTAACTCTCTCTTATTAGATTCAGCATATTTCTTTGTCTTAATGATAGATAAAATGAAAAAAAAAGATCATGCCTTTTACCAGCAACGGTGAATCGACTGTCAAACACAGCTTTATTACCATCAAGGCATGTTGTTCAGTCCATAGTATGTTCCCTCTTACCTTATCCTGACATGTGGGCATTGTTTTTGTATAATTTCTGGTGTTATTAGACATTTGTACACGATCATAAAATGCTTTTTCCTGTGAGCTACTCTGAGTTTGGTCTTTAAGGGAACAATTTTAAGAGAAGATGCAGCAATAATGAAGTGGTCGAGGTTGATACCAGAACCATAAGTGTGTTCAATGTTCTCAACAGATATTTTAAGACATATTCACAATCTGTAGTGTCTTCTTCATTTACAGCAGATTTATTGTTGCAATACTTTTTAATTTACACGCAGCTCCAACTTCAAGTTGTCCAAACTTGAGCGACTGACCTAAAGTTCAACATTGATCAGTTAAGTGTATCAAGTGGTCAATGGAAAAAAAGTACCCATATAAGGTCCAAACATAATATTTAGCATAAGAATCGACTTATAATATCAATACTTATTGTAGCTGTTTTATTCTTAAATACTTTTTAATACTCCACTATAATTTAGTCCAAAATCGTTCTTAACTGTGTTGACAAGCCAACTGCTAAGTCAAATACTTTAGATTGACTAATTTTACAGATTTGGTTACTATTACAATTTCTTATACTTATAAGATCCAATCTTATTTTCTTATCAGATCTTCATTTTCAGCTAAACAGTTCTGGAAACTAAAACTCCATAAATAATGAGGAGTTTAAAACTAAATGTTGGTCTCTCTTTCACTGCTCTACATATGATGGGATGTCAATAATGGGTGATTTCAAACACTTCTAGCCATTTCGATTCATTACTGTCAATCATGCTGCAGCTTTTTTTCTCATGTATATGGTGTAGGTTGTTTTAAAAAAAAAAAGACGTTATCTATATGCCATAGTTATCTTGCGTTGTTTCCATAAGATAATGTCTGAGGGTATATATAGTGAATATAGTGAAACAATTTGTACGACTTAGTAAATATTGAGTGATTCAACCAGAGGAGAAAAAACATCAGTACTTCAGTGCCAACAGTTTTGAAATAAATGACTGTGTAAACATTAACATGAGTACAGAAATATAAAACACTTGGCCATCATAAGGACTTCCTTAACTATTTACAGCCCACTAAAACAGAAATCATATAACAGTAGAAACAGGTGAGTAATAACTGTGTTCCTCCGGCAATTATCAATTTCTAATCCGTTGTCAGTTGGATTGTTAGATGCAACCCAAACAGGAGTGTGTTCAATGAACTTCAGATATTAGTTCTTGGAAACTTCATGTTGTCAGTTTACTACAAACAGAGATTGAAGTGAATGAAAAATAAAACTGGTCAGTTTAAGCACAATTTCTATAATTTGCCACAAAATTCTCAACAGCCGCTGTGGAGTATCTTTTGCATTTTTTTTCCTTTTCATATTAACATCAGCATAGTCAACAGTAACTATCCACCATCACTCAGTCCTGGGTTTTGTTTGTGGCATCCTTGCGAGCGATAATCTTGTACACGCTCTCTCTGAAACTGCTGTCAGACGTCAGCCGCCGGGCCGTGGCCCGCAGCTCCTCCATGCTCTCGTCAGCGGGGCTGGCTACAGCAAACGACTTAGAGTGTTTTACTAAAGGGAGACAATTACAAGTGGAAAACAGAATAACAAATAAGTTACTTAGGACTCTCATGTGGTGACGTCATTTATAAGGGCAAGAGGAAAAAAAATTCTCAAATGTGTTTTGTTGATCATAAAAATGATCAATTTTATCTTATTATTTATACTTATTTTACATTTGTATAAACTAGGATGTTGTTTGTTTGTTTTTTATCCGAAAGTATTAATGACCGTGTTGATTTTTGTCACTGTCTAACCATGTATTTTGAAAGATTTAGACCTAATCATGTACATTATTTCTAACTCTAAACATATAGTTTTAACTCCTACCCTGGAACACGGGTGCCCCACCGGTGACAGAGTGGTAAAAACTAAAGGAATCGTGAGTGACACTTGAGAGATGTGTAGAATGGAAGTCATCATGTCAGAACATGTACAAATATGTATAATTTTAACTGAAGCTTTTAGTTGAAATTCACTGAATAATACTTAACTCTCAAGGGCCAAACTATATTGTTGCAGTCCTTTGAAACTTCATGTTGTCAATTTGTAACTAGAATTGAGATTTATATGTGTGTTGTGATCATCATCGGTTTGCGATGTACAGACTTACACCAGTGGCGTTTGGAGGCTCTCCTTTGGATTCGGCAGCTCTTGATTCTACGAGCAGCAGCTTTGTGAAGGTACACAGCATTTTTCATTATTGCTGGAAGCTTCGCCTCAATCTCTGCTGCACAGATACACTCCTCGAAGAACTCTGGATTATCACACATACACGCCAGATACACACGATACTTATTATGTCGAACATTAGCCATGTTAACATAGAGAAATATTTCTTACATTTGACTGAAATGATTCATATTAGACATTCAAATTTAAATGTTCTCATGGAAATTAAAGAAAAAGAGCAAATAAGTTGTGTGTGTTTTCATGCCATAAAACTTTTAATCAGAAGGGAAACTCTTGTCAGGTGTAAAGTATGTCTGCCTGCTAACCTGTGGAATCTAATTGGCTGTAATATTATATCCTCATTTGTATGTCGCTTTAGATAAGTGTCTGCATACACACAACCATATTACAACAGAAAAAGAAAAATAGTTGTTTTCCTCACTCCTCAGCTGTGTCACATCCCCTTTCATCCTCTCATCTCGCTCTTTGGTTCGTTCCAGTGAGTTCAGGCCTTTTTCTAGGTCCTGCAGAGCCTCCTCAGCCTGCTTCAGCCTCTGCTCCAGCTCCATTCGAGACTCTATCTCTGCCTGAGAGACAGGGAGGCAAAACCAAAATAACTTAATGAATACTGTCGATTGGCGCTTTAGTCCTAAAACATCGTTACCTAATTTCTAAGAATATCTTCATAATTTTTGAGTGTCACAGTTTTATTGTTCATTCTTCTTATTGGTTTGTTTTGTGTAGTTTATAACTTTTCATTTAAATTTCTATCTCAAAGTAACAGAAAAGGAAAAACAGACCAAATCAAAAGTTTGGCCAGTACTTAAAAGCACTATCCTTTTAACAACATGTTACCACTTTCGTGACCAAATGAGACACTTTCAACTCTTGGTTGGGGGATTTTTTGTTTTCTTTCAGAAAAGGACTTGTAGTTCAATACCCACAGATCTGTGATGTTAGGGCAACTGTTTGGGCCATTGCCAAACATTTAACTCTGTCTTTTTAAATTTTTTGAGGTGTGCTTCGACAAATAATCTTGTTGTAGAAGCATTCTCTTTTTTATTTTTAGATATCTTAACAGACATCGCTGCTATTTAATCAAATCCATTCTTCCCTTAACAGTGAAATCTTTCCTTTGACACTGGGTGAAACTCAAGCACAAAGCATGAGTGATCTGCCGCAGAGCTGAACAGGAAAATATATGCTCTAAAAAATTCTGCACCCTTTTCTTTCCAAATGTAGTCCATTCTATTTTTAAAGTTTAATTTAGTATTAAGGATATTGGAGAGGTCTTTTTCTGATGAGGTCAGATTTGTGTGTGTGTGGTGTGGCTTCATAGAAAGGCAGAGCAACACCACACATACTCTTCCTGAGGGTCTTTTGCAGTCCAACAGGGATTTTCAGTTACTTCTCTTGGAATCCATCTGTCAGTTTTCTTATAGTCTTTGATATCTTAACTTAACCTGCACTGTTGTAATTACTTGCCATTTGCTAATCTGAACAAAAAACGTTTAATATGTTTTGATGCCATCTTAAAGATTTATCTTGCTTTGTGGGCAATGAAACCCCCACTGAAACCAGCACAAGTACTCTTCACAGGTGTAGCCAATAAGTCAAATCAAGATAGTAAAGTTCATGCTTCACCAGCAAACAACTCTCGTACTGACACAGCAAGGCCAGTGGGGATGCATAGGGTGTCATTTTTGTTTTAAAGAGTCTGAGTTCAGTTAATTTCAATCCGATGTGGTTTTATACATCTTTTAAGGAGAAAACACAAAGTAAATTGTCGTCTGAGGGTAGCAGAATCAGAATCAGCAGAATTAGAGTGAGCCCTGATGAGGCATTTTGTTGGTGTGTCTCAGCAGGCTGTAACAGAGCTCAGTCATGCTGTGTTACCTTGAGCTCGGCCTCAGTCTGCTGCTTGTCCACTGTGAGCTGGGAGAGCGACTGCTGCAGCGTCTGAGCCTGGGTTGAGTAGTACTCTCTCTCCTGCTGCAGGACTTTAGCCCGCCGCTCGTTCTCCCAGAGCCTGAGCCAGAGAAACACAGACACCCATTAAAAGCAAAGCAAACTCAAATGAACACATGACACACCGTGAATTTTCTGACATCACAGCCAATGTAGCCCATGATCCTGTCAGTTTTATTTTAGCCTCAGGATGCTTCGACTGGTGTCATGCTGTGCTCTCTAAACTCTACAGGGGACTCATGAAATCATTATCTGTAGTCATTTCATGGATAAAACAGGAACAACACACTTCTTTTTGTATTATCTGTAACCTTTATAAACTATCAAATGCTTTTTTAATTTTTTTATGACAATTAAGATTTGGTTACTTTTGGCAATGACTGTTTCATATTTAATGGATAAATACAAGACAAGAGGTGACTTTTTATCCAATCATCCATCAAAAAGCAAAGTTTATGTCTAAAAACCAGAGCTTATTTTTATCAGATGACTTTCATTCACCATCTGGCTGAATATTGTCTTTTTTTATATATATTTTATAAGTCCACAGATCTGGATCTATTTTCCAAAATTGAGAAAAACCATGCCCCCTAAAACCAGTGTTTGGGCTGGTATGAAGGTGCTTCAGTGTCCATGTCATGGATGACTTGAATATGCTTGAGGGCCTGATACTGACACTGAGCCATATGTTGGAATTTTGGAGATGGAGACTACCACCAAGGCAATGTCTTTTCTCTGCTGTGTTATTTGAGTATTTAAATAGGATAATGCCAGACTTGGTTCTGCAGGTGGCTCCTCGCTCCACTGCTCACGGCTTCACCCACCTGTGGGCACCTCTTGACTCCCAGGGCATTTGGGGGGCATGCACTGGCCCACTGTGCTTGGCTGTCTGGGGCGCCTGGCCCTCTCGGGTATTGAGTGGGGCCTCTGGCAGGGGGTTTGGGGGCGCTCTGGCTCCTGGGGCCCGGGTCCAGTGCGTGGCCCATGTCTGAGTGGCTGGGGCCTGGTGGGGTCGGTGGGCTGTTGCCCCTGGTTCCCGGGGGGCCTATGCCCTATGCTTATGGGGGCTCTGTCCGGGGGCTTCCTCTGTGGTCTTCTGGGTAGATGCATGGTTGTCCCTGCGGTGGGCTTCCCGGGTTCCATGCTCCGTTGGGGCTGCTGGTGGCCCTCTCTGCCTGCTTCTGATTGCTGGGGGGGGGCTGTGGATTGTGGCCCTATACACTTATACACTCATAACTAAGCATGGTTATCATGTGGGACCTGTACCATGTGTATTGCATGTTCACACATACACACACACACACATACATTCATTAGCCCAGTAGCATGCTCACTAAGCAGTTGATGTGTTATCCTGTGGTTTGAGGTCATCTATATCCACAGTTGTGTTGTATGCGATTGCCGCTACTTGTGCTTGTTTTTGTTTGTTTGTCTGTTTGTCTGCTTTTTCAGGTGCTCCTGGTGGGGCTAAGGCTGGATTCCCCACAGAGGCCGTGGATTGTTTTCTGTTTTGTTTTTAAAGGTTGTCTGGGTTTTTTTCTATTTCTGTTCTGTTTCTTCTTCTTTGCTCCTCGTCTTTCCCTGTCCCCCGGTCCGGTTCGGCATTATTAAATGTTAAATATTGTAACAAAAATAAATAAATAAGCAGTTGATGGACATCAAGGGGAGCTTCATAAAGCTTCCCTTGGCAAAGAAAATCTGTTTGGCAGAAACGGTATTTAGATTACAATTCTGCTGCCATAATGCTAGACAGGACAAGGGTGAGAAAAAAAACATTCTTAAAAAAACCCGGGACCGAGGAGCGGCTGTAATCTTGTATTCTTCAAGAATACACACCCTCCTCTGAAAAATGGCGACAATTAACATCCCCTGTTCCCAAAAGATTAATTCTAATTCAAATATTAGGCTGATTTTACAAAAACAATGAAGAAACTGAAAACCATTTCCTTTGTTCTTCTATTAGTTGAGTAAAGGTTTAAACAAATGAAAAAATTACAGATGTACTCCAAGTTTTTGCCACACAAGAACATTTCCCAACATTTCTGGAAGTGATGTGTGCAAATGTCTCTCAGGTTGTAATATTTTTACGCTTTTTGTGTACATGTCAGATAAAATTTTTTCTTCCATGATTGAATAATCATGAAAATAGCAAGTTATTCAGAGTCAGATATACAACATATATACAATTTAATTAGACTGAAAAAAAAGGTCTCAGTACTGAAATATAAAACTTAATATGAAACATTTCAGTGATAAATTCTGTCTGAAATTACTATTTATAACGGTGAGATGGTACATTATCATGCAAATATTGTGTATTAAAATAATAGGTATGATATTTCAGTCTCTTTCTCTAAAATTTTATTTTCTATGCTGTAAGATGTATAGAAGATGAGATAACAGATTGTTATGGAAAGTCTCTTTTTGAGCCTTTTGGGTTTCAGCAGTATAATTCATTTTATTAGTTTTTTTCACTGAAATAAGATGCTAATTTAATTGCGCCACAACACATCATAAGGCACAACTGAAGAGCATATTTGTGTTGTGCAAGTGAGGATCAGCTTGATTTTCATATGAGTGATTCTATCTGACTGTTGCATGTTGTTCATGTGATGAAGCCTGTTGGAAAAATTATATAGTTATACTATGACAGAAGAGTCTCTCCATCTTTTACTCTTCTATTATTCAAGCAAAAGTGTTTTGACTCTGGTACTAGTCTTTCCCATAATATTAACTGGTGAGAAGCACCTTTTATGTTCCTTCCCATAACAAGGAATGGGGAGAGAAGCACCTTTCCCCATAACATTGAATGTTCCTTCCCATAATAATGAATGGTGAGAAAAGCGCCTTTTCTCATAACATTGTGTGATCAGCAAGCATAAACAACATAAATAGCTGGAGCACCATTTTGTCGGGAGACAACTCTGAGCCTAATTTTACAGAGAATTTTTCTAACATAATGGTCCTTCGAGCCGGATCATTATGTTGGATAAATTCTCTGTAAAATTAGGCTCAGAGTCGCTGGATACGATTAACACAAAACATTTATTTCTTGCAAGAAAGAGACAAGTCCGCACAAATCCACAAAACCTGTCGGGAAGATCGCTCAGAGTTGTCTCCCGACAAAATGGTGCTTTTGAAAGACTAGGTGCTGGGAAAGACTAGTACCAGAGTCAAAACACTTTTGCTTGAATAATAGAAGAGTAAAAGATGGAGAGACTCTTCTGTCATAGTATAACTATATAATTTTTCCAACAAGCCTCACTGTCAGCCTGAGGACAACTGAGAGGAAGATGAGAGTGAAGGCCTAGCTCATGGAAACAGTGTTATGGATTGTATGTTTCCATACTCGTAACTGAACATTAGTGCTTCACAGTCAATATCAGCAGCCTGTAATATACCACTTACTGCACCCCATTAATGAGCTGGTTGTTTCGGGATCAATGCACATTTCCACTAGTTGTTACATCCTCTGTACCATTAGTATGGAAGTTCACTGGACAGCCCATAATCTGATACACAGTCGCTGATACAATCCAGCATACGGTATGGTCATATGAACCTCTGCTGCTCTTGATTTATAGTTCAAAGCTTATAAGGAAATAAAACCCCACTTCCAAAAAAGTGAGGACACTGTGTAAAATGTAATTAAAAATAGAATGTAATGTTTGGAAAATCTCTTAAATGAATATTTTATTCACAAAACCCACAAGGGAAACAGCCAAAGATCAGCATTTGATGCCTGTGATCTATGAGTTCTCAGGTAGTACTGCATTAAGAAGAGACATGATTCTGTCATGAAAATCACTGCATGGATTCAGGAACACTTCCAGAAATGATTGTCTGTGAAAACAGTTCACTGTGCCATCCACAAAAACTCTTCCATGCAAAATAGAAGCTATATGTGAACATGATCCAGAAGTGCTGCAGTCCTCTCTGGGCCAAAGCTAATTTAAAACAGACTGATGCAAAATGGACAACTGATGAAATTGTTTTTGGAATTCATGGATGTCACATCCTGCACACAAAAGAAGAGAGAGACCATCCAGTTTGTTATCAGCATTTCTATTGGATTAGGGGTGCATTAGTGCCTATGGAACAGCCAACTTGCTCATTTAAAAAGGCACCATCAGTGCTGAGAGGTTTTAGAGTAACAATCCAGATTATGTATTTTTTAAGGAAGGCCTTTCATATTTAAAGTAGACAAATGCTAAACTGCATCTATTACACAAACGTTCACCAACTGAAAACATTTGGTGCATCATAAAATTCAAAATATGACAAAAAAAGACCCAGATCTGTTGAGTATCTTCAATCCCAGATGTTTACAGACTCTTATTTAAAGACTCTTATTTAAAGAAAAGGGAATGCTACACAGTGGTAAACATTGCCATGTCCCATCTTTTTTGTCACATCTTGCTGCCATCAAATTCAAGATAAGCTAATATTTTTTGATAAATAATAAAATGACTTTCTTTTCATGTTTGATATGCTTTCCATGTTCTATTGTGAATAAAATAGTGCATTCTGGTTTTTGAGGGGTATTTTTTTACATTTGCAGCGTCCTAACTTTTTTGGAATTGAGGTTGTAGTTGTATCTATATTAAAAAGCATATACAGCAGAACCTATATAGAGCACTTTCTATCTCTTATTTTGGAAAAGATGGGCGTGTCAACATATCCTATTTTGAAAGGATATCAAAAATACTCAGAGATTATGAAAGAAATAATGATAATATCAATAACAGCACTGTCAGACTGGAATTACACCAAGTAATTTTGATCTTTTAGGGCTCACTCACTTCTCATCAGCCTGATCCTTCTCCTTAAGCAGGATCTTCATTTGCTCCTCGATGTGTCGCAGGTCCTGCAACATGTTCTTGTCCTCAGACTCTCTGTAGATAGGCTCTGAACTCTCCTCCTCTACTGCCTCCTCCTCCTTGTCCTCATGCTCCTTCACCCCCAGCAGCTCCAGCCTACGTTGTTTCTCCTGAGAGAGCTCCTGCAGCAACAAGAACAAGGGAAATTCAGGTTATAACATATATATATATATATATTATAAGCTTTTTGTTACTTTTTGTAGAGCTGCAACAAAAAAAGAAAAGTTTGTGACCCATTTGGAACAACTGCAAAGATCACAGCAAAACACAGCTTGCAAAGTGTTTGCAAATTTATGTGTGCACTATAAAAAAAGAGGTGGTGATGATTGAAGGATCAAAAAGGAAACCTCTGCCACAGATACAAGATACAACATTGTGTTAAGTTCCCAGACCTCCTTCAGATTCCACAAAACTTCTGGGAAATGTTTTGCAGAGAGATGATACAAAAGTTAAACTTTTGATGAAAAAAAATAGCAGTTGTACAGAGGGAGAATGCAAGACACCGAAACTTTATGCTAAGTGTAAGGCATGGTGGAGGTAGCAGCATGATTTGGAACTTTGGGCCTGTATGCCATGCAAGCATTGGTGAAACAGTGAAAATCACTTACTTTTTCCAGCCTGGGCTGTAAATGATTACTCCGTTTGTGTTATTTTAGTCAGATTGTCAATTGTCAACTGAGAAACATAGTTCAGAAACCATGGTTCATAAACAAGCCGAGAACTGTAAATAGGAAGTGTACTAATTTTTAAAATCTTGTGTAATAGTTATATAAGAAGTTTAGTGTCACTCTCAGTGTTTATAGCCAGAAACAGTACATTATCGCACTTTTATGGTGCCTTTTTGACCTTGTAGAGCGCTTTTCAATGCATTTCTTACTCCCCCACTCACACAATCACTAATCCAGTGCTTCTTAACAGCAAAAAAGGGTTCCTCCAGAGGAGGAGCTAGGGATCGCACCGCTCTACCGTTCTCCATGTCCATGGAGGACAACCGCTCTACCATCTGAGCTAACTTGTCCTAAAAGCTCATCATATCAAAATGACTGGAGACAGAGGGAATCAACTAGCCTTATTCATTTAGTGTGTACAAACATCTATGGATCTAATAAAATATCGTCAACTTCAAGTATAAATTCCCAATCTGTGAAAAAAAAAAAGTCTTATACAGTACCATTTCACTTGTATTCTGATGTAATGTAATCCCTGTCCATGGGATGTTTCACTGATGTCAAACTTGAAAGCTGAAATATGACATGATCTGAATGGTGCACCAGCACTGGTCTGCACACAACTGACAAAAAGTTACCAGAAGTCTGGGTTAGAGACAATCAAGTCTGCTTCACAATGTTTTATCTTGAAATACCTCTATGGATTTCTGAAGTGCAACCGTTAAGCAGCTCAGTTCTTCTTTTTCACACTCGACACCTTTCAGGGACTGTGCTGTGCCTTCCAGATCTCTGCCGTGAGCACACAACAGAAAAAAAAAGCCACATAAACTCGAATGTTCGTACAGCATCATCAGCACTGGTAAATGTCAACGGAACATAGCTGAGTTGTTACAGTTTGATCTGCTGCTGCTCTGCCTTCAGCTCAAGCACCACCTCCTCAAACTTCATTTTCTCGTCCTCCAGAACCTGGTTCAGACGCTCCAGCTCCTACAGACACACAAGGTGACTATTTCTGTGCAAATTCTTGAAATAAAACCCATTTACTCGAAATATTCCAACATTTTTAAATGGCATACTTGAAACAAGGTCTTACCTCTCTCTGCGCTCTTTGATGACTAAGCTCCTCTGTCTCCTCCATCAGTTTGTCTGGAGGAAAATGGGCACTTTCAGATAAACCATCTCCATTAATTGACCCTTTAAGAAGCTCTTTCATTTGAGTAACCTTTGTTTTGTTTACCCAGGTATTCTTGCTTCTCCTTGGCCAGCTGCAGTCCCTGAGCCTCCAGACTCTCAATCATCGCCTCGCCAAGCTGGGCATTTTTCCATGTGCTGTTGGTTAGACGCAGTCATTTGAGAAAATCCAGGGGTTATTCAAAAGTTTCCAAACCTTTTCAAAAAGGTATAGCTGACAAAGGGCTTGTAAAATCCCTTTTGATTTGAAAATGTATGTATTGTGTGTACAGTTACTTTAGAGGAGCAGCATAAAGAAGATAAGTAAGCACTCACACTTTCCCTGACTCCTGGAGCATCTCTATCCACTGAACCTGGTCCTCCTCAGACTCAGCAGCGAGGGCTATGTTACCCTGGGGGACAGATATACTGTAATTTACATCAGCATCTTGTCAGTAATGGGTTCAGGCTGTAAAACACAATGTGGCTTTCTATCTTAGGTCAGCTGAGGTTATAAAATCTGATAGTTATGACTCACTGTGAAAGAAAAGTAAATCTGCACTGAGTTCCATCAAGGATTAGTTTGAGCTTCTCAAAGATTTTTAACTTCACATTCAACAGAATAACTCAGTTCTGGAGTCCCAGATATAAATCTAAGGTGGGTCGGTACACATCTGAAACAACCCATGTCTCACACGATTAGGCCGATTACTCACATCTTTAAGGGCGTTAAATCAAAATACTTTCATCTTGGCTTTGTTCTTACAACATGTGGTTATTTTTCAGGAGACCTTTTGTTGGTTATTGTATTCATGTACACACTGTGTTACTGCAACACTGACTGATTGGGAACTTTTCAGTGTTTTGTTGTAAACATTTTACAATAACCTGTTTTATCTCTTCACCATTGGGTCTCCATCAGTATGGGCTTAAATTTGTCTCAAAAATAACTGCAAATGCACAGAGGGTGATCTACAAATATGTCTTGAGTTGCACACGTATTTTGCAACTGATGTATCTATGGCTTGGCTTAAGAACGACAAAGAATGAAGATCGCAGATTAGCAGCAGTTGTTTTCCACAAATGCTAGCAACAAACATAATCCATAAATGTTATCACATCCAGCTGATGTGTCTATGTCGTTACTGCTAATCAGCGATCTTCTTTCTTTGTCGTTCTTAAGCTGAGCCATGGTGTTGGATGGTGTTTTGTGTCACGAGCTATTTGTTTGTGGATCTGTGTGGATTTGCAAAAATACGAATGTGTGATTGGTGATCCACAAATGCTGAGTCATGATTCACAAACAGAATTTTCAGTTTCACAAATGTTTTTTTTTTACCAACAGAATTTTCAGTTTTACAAATGGAAAATGATATATTTACAAATACACATATATTTGTAAAAAACCAACACACGTTACAAATAGGAAATTTGTATTTGTGCATAGCAAAACACGTGTGCAACTCAAAGCATATTTGTAGATCTCCTTCTGTGCATTTGCATTGTTATTTTTTAGACTAATTTAACCCCATACAGGGCACCTACAAGAAAAAGCTGTCCTTTTCGCCATTACATTCCTTCTATGTTCACCTACAAGTTTGCTGTATGTCAACTGTTTGGTGCTGTGCACACAGAATCCAGCGGGCTTTTAGAAATGTTTTCACCGACAAGAGCCAAAGACTACTGGTGATGAACCTGAGGGGTAAAGTTTTGAGATTGGCAGCAAAATAATGGGTTTAAACTTGCTATTAAACTTTATAAATCAAAGCAGAGCAGGAAATTACCTGACTATATAACTACAAATATATCTGTTACAGCCATTGAAGACTTCGCTACATCTTATGAATAATGAAGCTATGGAAGGAATATATTCTTACAGTGAAATCTTCAAGGTTGATCACGATAGCAAAGGGCATCCCCATGTCCTCTTTCGCTGACACCACACATCCTCCCAGGGGTATTACTCCCTGACACAGAGGCAAATCAATTATTTTAAAAAATCTGAGATTGGTTTGATCTCCTGTTTGAAGTCATCAGTTTATAACAGCAAATTATCACATGCCACATGTTTTTTTATTTCTTGTATTTAGCACTCTGATAGAAAAATCTGAGAAAGTCTCAGCAGCTCACCTTGGGGTGGATGTTGAAGAACCTGTTGGTCTCAAAGCTCTTCCTCTCACTCTCTGCATAGTAGAGCAAGAAGCTGTCTTTGATGATGAAGAATCTTTGTACCAAGGAAGACAGTGAAAGCAGCAGTGAGTGAAAGCAGCAGTGACTGAAACCCCGTAGAGCTGAAAGGAATCGACATCTGCTGATGCTCTCGAACTTAAAACTGAGCGGTAGATAATCAAACTTTACATTTGTCACTATTAACACATTACAATTTTGAGTGTATAATTCTGCATACATTCGTGTTTTCTTTTTTAATCTCAAATGTTACATCTGTGATCTCTGGTAGAATTAAAATTTATATTAAAATGTGTTTTTGAGCAAGTTCTGTGTTGATGCATGTTTGTGTAAGATCACTTAATCTGTAGCTTGCACTGGTGCGGTGTGAATGATTACATTTTTGCATACTCTACTTTAGTGGCAGCACTAGTCTTTTCTTAAAATGGTAGTTGTAATGTTTTCCCTAATTCTATGCTGGTGAAACATCATATTTGACATCTATGAATGTATTGAGGATAAATCAGTAGATAGAATTGATTGGTGATATAGAAATGTCAGAGAAACGATATGTTAAAAACTGTGTCCTCATTGTGGTTTCTGTCCATCTGAGAAATTCTGCCCCTAGACTAATTTTCAACTGTATCATTAGCCAGCTCGCGCAGTATCTTGAGATAAAATGTTTAATGAGCTAATTAAATATATTGTTATTTAAACGATCATTTAGGCTTCCAATTCAAATATCAACATCGGAACTGACTTGAAAATCAAAAGTTTGCCTGCGTTATCCCAATTATTACTTTTCAGTGAGCTGTATGCACGATATAACAAATCCATAAGAAAAAAGCATTAGATTTGAAAAGTTATCATCAAAATTTTTGCTTTAGAAGTTTGCAGTTACAAAATCATTGGTTTTAAACAATGCTACCAGTCGTATTGGATGGATCCGAGGCGGTTTGCATAATTTAAAACGTTCAATTTGTGTTGCTCTGCAAAGCTAAAAGAAAAGAAAGAAAATACTGCTTTGAAAATCTTTGCCAAAGGATCGTAGTTCTGTGAGATTCATGGCTGTCTTGCATGCACTCATTTTTTTTAGATCCATTCACAGTCTGTTTATTGAGGGTCACGACAAAACCTTCAGTTTTATCCTGTTCAGGTTGTCCATCGTTAATCTTAATTGTGTTTAGAATCATTAACCTGCTATTTTATATTCAATATCAGCATCTATACACACGGCGAAATGTTTTCCTCCATTCAATTTAAAACAGTGGTCTTCAACTGGGGGTCCGCAGAGGTACTGCAGTGGGTCCGCCAATTGTTGTCATAGAAATTAAAAAGACATAACAAAATTATTTTGAACAATTTCAAACATTAATATGCAACAATAAGAAACCTTTTTAAAAAATCATTCCAATGACGCAGTCTGACATGATGCTATCGGAGGGAAAAGAAATAAAAGCTGAAAGATGTTCACTAACGGTAGCTACTAGTTTGAATTAAGTGATGCAAAGCAGAATGGATAAATTTATCATAGTAAAGAGGCCTCGAGTTCAAGATCCTGCAGCTACTCCATCCACCTCTGCCACAGGTGCTGGTCCTGAGGCTGGCTCCTCAGCAGCGCCTGTCCCAGGGGTAGTGGAAAAACGCAAGAGAGAGAAGAGTCGAAAATATTCAGGAATTGGGATTTTCGTTCAAAGAAACCAATAAAGTGGAATTGCCGGTGTGTGTTGTCTGTGCCGCGACGCTATCAAATGAAAGCATGAAGCCATCAAAGCTGCAGCAACACTTTGAGACGAATTACGCCCACTTGCAAGGTAAACCACTTGGCTACTTTCAGGTTCGTCTGCACACTCTCCAAGGCCAACAGGCAATTATTAGAAAATCAGCGAAAGCCGGAGACCTTGCTTTGAAAGCCTCATATCAAGTTGCTTTTCGCGTTGCTCAGTGTAGAAAACCGTACACAATCGCAGAAGAATTAATATTGCCTGCGGCCATTGATATGTGCAAGACCATGTTTGGGAGTGATGAATGTGTACAAAAGTTGCAGACTTTTGTTGTGCCATTGTCAGACACAACAATTGCTCGCCGAATAAGTGAAATGGCATTGGATGTGCAGATGCAGATGGTTAAAAAACTACAAGGAGCGGTTGCATCGCACTCCAGTTGGATGAATCGGTGGACGTGTCCAAAGACTCACAGCTCTTGGCATTTGTGCCCTTTGTTGACCAAGACGAAATGTGTGAGGAGTTTTTATTTTGTAAGAAGCTACCGGAACGCACAACAAGTCATTGATGACTTTTTCGAAGAAAATGACATAAACTGGGCAAAGTATGTAGTCGTGTGTACCGACGGGGCGCGCGTCATGACTCAAAAGAGTCAAAAGAGTGGGCTGATGATGCTTGTCAAAAAAGTCGCCCCTAAAGTGATATGGACTCACTGCATGCTGCACAGGAAATCCCTCGCCACCAAAGAAATGAGTGCTGACTTTGCCGACGTTATGGACACTGTTGTGAAGGCTGTCAATTTTATTAAGAGGAGTGCGTTACAAACTCACCTCTTTGAGTCCCTTTGCGCCGCTACAGGAGAGGAGCACAATGCGCTCCTTTACCATTCTGAGGTCAGATGGCTTTACAGTGTATCAGTATTGGCACGCGTCTTCGAATTAAGCACAGCCATCCACGAGTTTCTAGCGGGTCAAGACCACACGGAGCTGGCTGCGCATTTCAATGACAATGCCTAGGTCACTAAACTGGCATATCTGGTGGACATTTTTTCAGAGCTGAACCGACTTAACAGTTCTATGCAGGGCCGCAACACACATGACATTCAGCTCTATGACAAGATGGAAGGCTTCCTAAAAAAAAAAAACGTCTCCATCTGTTTCCATCAGGAGTTAGTGGATTCCGCGGAACTGTCGCCTGACGTGAAATGCGCAATTGTTGATCACTTGGGGGTACTTGAAAGTCAATTTGAAAAGTACTTTTCTGAGGCTGACTCCTGAAGAAAGAACAAGACGTGGATACAGTTTCCATTCAAAGACAATGCATCTGACACCCCAAACCTGACAACTTCTGAGGAAGATCAGCTGATCGATCTATCCACAGACAGTACACACAAGAATGTGTATGATGAAGCCTCTTACCCACTTCTGGATCTATTGCCAGAAATACTTCGCCCAACTGACAGCAAAGGCCATGGTGAACCTCCTGCCTTTTGCAACAATGGGAAAATTAAAACGGTTGACTTCTTGTGAGGAACGAACATTAAAAAAAAAAAAACCTGGAGAGAACAGCTAAAGCCACTAAATAATTGAGCTCAGTGTGTAAAGGCAGCCTTTTACTGAACGGAACTATATCGACTTTCTGGATCCACCGTGTGTTGTCGCTTTAACTCTTATGTAAACTAAGAGCATTATCCTGACATAATCCTGACATAAGGTACCAACCAAAGTATTTTTCAAATACACTCCCATCAGAAAATGGTAGAAAAAGCAGAGACACATGTATTTATATAAAACAGTCCTCTAAAATCCAACACATTAACATCTTAGTTGACTTAACACACGTCACTCTGGCAGGAGAGTAGTTAATTACTGAATTTTAAACATACAGTCAACCATAATTACAATGACTTCAAACAAAGCTGAGAGTAATTTGTTATGTTATCAAGGGTGATGATGGCAGATGCTTTCAGGAAACAGCTGCGAAGACAAATTAGTCATTTTTGCCCTGACAAAAGTAGATTATGATATTTTGTAGCAGTATTTTTGGGAGACAGATTTACATTTTTAAACTTTTTTGCCACTGACCAAATCAAAGACTTTCAACGACAGAAAAAATTTAAAGTAAGTTGAAAAGCAGCTAAAGACAGGGGTCATATCTCATATATCTCACCTGCGGGACCACTTGGTTGATGGCCGTCCGATTGGTCTCTTCCACAGCACTCCGTGCAGCTGCACTTTGGTGCTGATGTCCAGCACTTCAGAGTCCGACTGCTCCATGGACGACCAGGGCGACAGCAGACTATTTCTGGATGAAGACGAGAACATCCTCAATAGATTCCTTGTTCTGGGAGGTGTGGCCAGTTACGAATAATAATAATTAAAAAAAAAACTATCAATAACATAAAAAAATATAAACCACTATAAAGTCAGTCAATAACAACTTCACTCGATAACACACACACGCACGCGCGCGCACACACACACACACACACACACAGAGGTGCTGCAGGCACGGACAGCTTCAATACAGGGCAGGAAAAGTGGCAAACAAATCCCAATAGCTCAGCAGGGTGGAATGATGCCGCTGCCAATACACTCATCAGCTGGAGGCAGGCTGACTATACTGATGAGCAAGGATGAAAACAGGATGACACAGAGAGGGAGGGAAGCTTTAGGAATGAGTTGCTAAATCTGAAGCCGGTCGATACACTCCAGCCAGTAAAAGCTGCTATTCAGATTACTGCACTCACAGCAGGCAGGGGCCTCCAGCTCTTGGCAGGTGCGAGCTCCGTGGTCTCCCCCCTCCAGCCGATGTTTCGGCAGTAAATTAGGGGGTGCATCTGTGGCAGATGCGTGACTGCACGACTTTCTAGTACAGAGGATGGAAAGCGAGAGCCGTTCACATGTGGCCTGAGTGTCACGGGTATCAGATTAATTTGCAGCACATGTGTCAGAATGGAAGGGCAGCAGATTATAAAGATACTCACGGCTCAGCTTCAACAACTGGGACAGTGAGATAAAAGGCTTGTTTGGCCCTGCGCCAAAAAATCCTGACAAGATACATTTTTCTATCTTTTAAAACCCCACAATCTGAATTGAAAAAAAAAAAGAAAAAAGTGCAACTATTTCGGCGGCAAGAACTGATGTAAAAAAATACATTAAGTGGTTAATTTCAGGCTCCAGCCAAGATGAGAGCATCAAACAATTCTAGTGACATGTTATTATAATAAAAATTCTCCGTGAAATCCAAACATGCTCAAACATTTTCACAAATCTTAAAAAAAAGAAAAAAAAAACTTTAATTTAGTCATCATAATACACATTTCTCTACAACTTAGTTTCACAACCAAAAGCATGTAAATAAGGCAGATGCGTTCTGGAATTAACCCAGCTGCAGTCCTCTGATCCCAGGCGGCAGTGAAAGAGAACGCATCAGCAACACACGCGCAAAACGGGATTATGCTACTCTGTTACCATACGTTTTATAATGTATTAGTGCGTTTCTTGGTGAAACGAGGTCTTCAACTTTAAGATGTTCTGGCAAAAGGTTTCAGTGAACGCAAATCATCGTGATTTGAAGGATCGGTGGTCCGGACCAATCAGAGCACAGTATCGCCAGGTTTTAAAATTCATCTCAAGACTTTATCTAAGAAAAACAATCTTTTATCGCAATTCAAACTGGGTTTTTTGTCTTTCTTTTTTAGCATTGTCAAACAAAATGAGAAAACAAACTGTTCACCTTGACACATCCAGAAGTTCAGCATCTCTCTCTTCCAATGTCATTACGTTATCCACTCTGAGACCTAATAAGACTGGCATGAAGACGTTTCTAAAGGTCCCGAAATCCCCATTAATCCCCAAAAAAGTGACAGAAATTACTTTTTTTTAAGCTTGTAGCCTAATGATGGGATATCATAATGTCCCTGTAGAGACATTATGCACTTGCTACTGAATTAATTTCTGGTCAAACTGTACGGTCGTGATGAAGCAGGTAAGCTTCTGATGTTAGATTCAGGAAACTGAAAGGTGCCATTTTTGTTGCAAAGTGATTGCTGCTTATTTAGGCACGTGTGTTTTGGTTTATTGAGATTTTAAACGTTTGGAGAATCATGCACAAAACCAACCACGTAAAAATATTTCAAGTGACAGTAGCAAATGTGTGATGGATTTTGGGTCCAACATTCTTGAATACATGTTCTTTTTCTTTGTAATTCATTCACCACAAATATTCCATTTTTTGATTCTTTGCACACATGGCATATATATTTCTAGGTTCAACTCCTGGCTGAGGCCTCCCCGTGTATGCGTGGGTTCTCTCCAGGTACTCCAGCTTCCTCCCACCGTCCAAAAACATGCAGGTTAATTGGCGTCTCTTAATTGTCCTTAGGAGTGAGAGTGAGTGTGAGCGTGTGTGGTTGTTTGTCTCGTTTGTCTCTGTGTGGTCCTGTGATGGACTGGCGACCCGTCCAGGGTGTACCCCGCCTCTCGATGACTGCTGGGATAGGCTCCAGTCCCTCCGCGACCCGACCGATGGATTAAGTCGGTATAGAAAATGGATGGACATGATTATTGCTTTTTGTGGTGAATTGAGTAAGTCATAAATAAAAATAACAGTTTAAAAGTCTCCTCACACGATGACATTTGCCTGTTCTCCTGAGCCAGTGGTCCCTAAAGGTTTTCACCCAGTTAATTTACCTCTATTTAAAAAAAAAAAAAAAAAAATATATATATATATATATATATATATTTCTATCATTCAAAACCGCTTAATTAGCCCTCCACCTCTTAATCTATACAATCACTTAAGACAATTATATACAGATGTTTCTTGCAAGCTATATTAGTTAGTTTATCAGTAAAAGAGGGGGAAAAAAAATTCAACGATATCCAGGAACAAAAGAGAGAAAAACTAAAATGTTGTGATGTAAAAAGGGTGAGTGGCTCATTAAACGGCTCAGGAATTAAAACTGTGCCGTGACTGTTCGTATGGTTTTACAGGACGCACACATCAGTATCAACTAAAGCCAGCCATCTTACCATAGAATAAACCGCACATTCCACTTAGGCGACAAATAAAATAACTGTTAAACAAATATGGAGCTGGTTTATCTGGTCAATTCAGGTCGTCTGTAAGAATGAGGTCTCCGTCAGAGATTCCAGAACATCTTGTCCAAACGGTACGGTTTCTCATGGCTGCCGTCCAGTTTCACATTTGCTTCATATGGCACTTGAAAATCAGTTTAAATCAACCTGTATCAAGATTTAAAGTCTGTACAGTTTTTTTTTTTTTTTCTTAAAAAAAAAAGTGATTTTCACTGCTTTTGTAATATCACAAGCTTAATTAAGTCTAAATCTCACTGTGCAACTGCCTTCGAATCAAACACAACTACTAAAAACCAGAGCTGGTTCTTGGACTTTGGAGAAGCATGATGACTCCTCACGAAAAAAAATCCACATGGATCCAAATTAACTAAAAAGATGCTGACTTGTGGTGTCTCTTGAAATGAGCTTTCTGGTGGAATAAATGCATACATAGAAAGAACATCACGTGTCTCAGATGTTGTTGCTGCTGCAGCAGCTGCTCCGATTCCCTCCCCCACAACACAATTTATTTCCTTTGGGAAGTTCATTTTAAAGTCCTATGATGTCCTTGCGAGACACTCCACCCGGTATACAAGGTCCATACACAGACAGTAAGCAATAAGACATTTAAATTTGTAATGTTTCAAATCTGTTTCGTCATCTTTTCCCTGTACACCTGTCTTAAATTCATCCTCTTTTGGTCTAATGTTGGTGGCCGATGGACAATACCAGAGGAATGAGGCAGCCCAGCACCAGAGCCCCAACCTCCACCTTGCTCAGTCCCTTTGCTCCGTTGCCTCCGGCAGGAGCGTGGCTGTGACCACCGCCACCCACCTCAGGGAGAACGTGGACGGTGGCCACATAGAGGAAGGTGCCAGCGGAGAAGAGCATGGCGACACCGGTGGCGTTGACATCTGACAGGGCTTCTTTGCTGCTCTGAGAGGGGAAGCAGACAGAAAAGAGTGTGAAGCAAAACGCCCTGCAGGAAATGCTGCTGAAAAGCCTCGTGTTGTACAGATTTAATTGATGTCACAATATCTTTAAGATTAAAATCAGGGGACAGTTTGTGTTGGTTAATCTTTACTCTCCTACAAACTACGAGAATTTCATGTGGAGCAAAAAATTTTGTTTTGAGTTTGAACTTCACGCAAACAAGTAACTAAAACAGGGGTTTGTTGGGATTAATGGGGGAGCAGAAATAAAAGGGAAAAAAGAAGTGAATTTGTTTATCTGGTCTACAATGGAAAAATGAAAGCAAATCAATTCATCTCATACGGAGATAACATTTGTCAAAATTAAGTTTAAGAGACAGAAAAGATGGTTGCCAAGCTGCAGACGTATTATAAACCAAATGTTCCTTTTTCCCAGGAGAAACTGGAGCCCGATAAACTTTAACAATGACATTGAGGCCTACAGAGAACAGATGGTGATGTAATTTTGTGTCAGTTACTTTGTGCAATCATCACCTCCTTCATGAAATAAGTTCAAGGTTTTAAGAACATATCTATCGCGCCAAAAAACCCACCATGAAAAGCCTAATTACCTGGCTGAGGCCTAGAAATGTGAGCATGGCGAGGGCAGGGGCCGCCAGGGCGAAGACCAAGAGGTGTTTGCGGATGCGGTTCCTTTCGAGACCAGCGTGCATCAGGAACGATACCAGGCCGAATGCCGCTGGGGCCTGAAGGCAATACAGCAGCACAGTTCACATGTATGGTTTGGTTCTGCAAAAAACGACTTATTTTTCTACAGCAAAAATGAAGACAACTGGAACGCCACATAAAACGTATGTATACTAAAAAAAGCCAACAAAATGGATTACGTTCATTAAAATGTGTTCACTTATTACCTTATGCAGCATGATCGCTACGAATACAATGAGCTGAACACTGGTCTGAGAGGTTGAGGCGGCAGCTCCTAATGCCACTCCGTCAGCTGAGAGAAAACAAAGTCACAAGTATTAGTAATTTGGCCATTAGCAAAACTTTATCAATGAAACCAAGTTGCATAACATTGCATATGGACAGAAATCTCTCAGGCTTAGGGAATATCTAATCACCTTTGTGTTAAATCTTTTTCAAAGCAGAGTAACTATAGTAAGAGATGGAGGCAGGGCCCCGATATGTGCATATCAAATGAGATAAAAGTATAGATTTACAATATATCTAAGCTACTACATCCATAGGAAAAAAAAAAGCTTCTTAATATGTAATTTTGTGGTTTCAGGGGGTTAACAATACCGAAACTGGGAGTTTAAAGTCTTGAGACATCAAACTAGACTTACCCGCAGCGTGGACCACAAGACCCAGAGTGGTGGTGATTTTGGAGGAAGCGACTCTTGCCGACTCCGGATCTACAACCAGACAAGAAACATAAGAGACAACTTTTTGCAACAAGAAAATGTTTGCCGGTGAAAATAAAGGCAGTAATAAAAATGCACGAAAGTAAGCAGGAAGTAGCCATCACCCTAACCAAGTCTTTGTCGTGCTCAAGACCGCCATCTTTTGTAATACTGACCCTCTGTGTTGTGAACATGAGAACTGCCTATTTGGTCCACCAGCAGCATAAAGACGAAGCCGAGGACCAGAGACACTCCGATGTAGGCGTGTAGCTGTTCGTGGCCTTGCTCGTGTTTCCCGCTGGCACTGAGAGCTGCCTCCGCTTCCACCTTTGTCTCAGATGCTTCCGCAACTCCAACCTGACCGTTGCTGTGATGGCCTAAAAAAACAGTCAGGAGAAAACGAAAGGAAGGATGAGGACTGTTATATGATAAAAAACTCAAATGGGTCTGGGTGCTCCGCAGATGCTCGAAATTTCCATCTTTCTGCAAAACCAGTAATGTTTAAGTATAGATCAACAGTCAAATCCCCAATAAAACTGCTCTAATTGGCAGAGTTTCTTCGGTAAAATGGCTTAAATTGTGCATGAAAATCAGGCATAATTAAGGATTTTGAACTATAAAAAGGATCAAGGATCCTTGATTTGATTTGGATTTGTCATCACCCTCAAATAACAACAGGCCAAACTCCAAAGATAGGAAAAGAGTGGACGAACACTCAAACGTGAGAATGGGAAGCAGCCAACATGGCATCCACTGACTAATCTGTCTCGCTAGACTGAGGAATTCTACCTTCAAGGACTTCTTCATAAAGTGCGTGGACTCCTTCGGGAATGATAACAGCAAGTGCAGTCCCACACAGCAGCCCAGCACCCAGCACAGTGATCAGCTTCAGCTTCTCCTGGACAAGCAGTCACAACACAAAGCTTCAGAACGAGACAGCGATTGGTTTTACTAAAACTGACAACGTTACAGAGTTTATTTTTGTCATCAATACTTGTGATAAAAAGCACTAAACAGAGAGGAGCTTTGAATCGCTTTGGACTGTGGCTGGAGTTAGCCATTAGGTGAAAGCTCTCAGGTGTTTGCAGTACAATTCTACACGTGTCACAAACTTACCTCAGAGAAGTTGAAAGCTAAAGGTATGGTCCCAGCCACATAACATCCTACCAACATCGCAAGAGACAGCAGGCTGATCGAGCTAAAATCGTCCATGACTGCACTGTCCTCTTCGGTTAATCTACTGTTCAGCTAAACCATTAAATCCAACCACAGTTTTAACATCAAATTACAGTCGTTTTCCTTAAATGTAACAGCATGCCCCGAAATGTAGCTAGAAGCGAGCTAGAGTTGTTATTTCAACAAACGTAAATACGCTCCTCTGGCAGCAGCTCAGTCTGATATCAAACATCCACGTTAACTATCTTAGACCTTGTAGCTTCTGGCCTCATTAGCAAAGCTTAGCTAACTAGCTTTGGTAACGATCCAGCTCTCAGTCTTTATAAGTAAATTCCCTACCCATCCCCACCCCCAGCCCGTTATCCTTTCATTGCAAACATCCAATACACCTCGTCGTTTCCGTCAGATTCAGCTGTCACAACATTACAGCAACTTCCCTAAATGGTTAGCGGCTAACGCACAAGCTAATGAAGTACTCTCTTGTTTGGTTCCGACTGAGTACTTCCGGGTCACAGTTCAACTGCTCAACCTGCCACGTATTTGAGAGATTTGTTGGAGGAAAACATTTTCGATTCGATTTTGATTAGGATAAGTAAATAAAGAAAAACAGAAAAACTAGTAATTTGGAGGCTTTTTACAATTCAATTCAGTTCTATTTTATTTTATTTACATAGCGCCAAATTACAACAAATGTCATCTCAATTCAAGTCAATTGGAATTCAATTCATTGTAATCATAATCCAATGAAATCCAATTAATTAATTTAAAAATAATCCAATTAATTCATATAGAGCCTAATCAAAAACAATATCCTAGTTAAGGAAACCAACAGATTGCACCGAAACTTGTCTTCAGTCCAATCTCCCGTCCTGAGCATGCCTGAGGCAACAGTGGAAAGGAACGACTCCCTTTTAACAGGAAAAAAACCTCTGGCAGAACCAGACTCAGGAAGGGTGGCCATCCGCCTCGACCAGCTGGGGTTTGAGAAGACACAAAAGAGGGGGGGGACACACCATTCAAAGGATACCTATTGGAACAGGGAAACACAATTTAATAACCACAATAAAGTCACATGTACATTATATCATTTGAGAAATTGAGAAAGAGAGCAAAGTGGGGAAAGGTGTGACAGATGAGGTCCCCCAACAGTCTAAGCCTATAGCAGCTTAACTATGGGACGTTTCAGGATCACCTGAGCCACCCCTAACTATAAGCCTTATCCAAAAAGGAAAGTTTTAAGCCTAATGTGGAAAGGGTGTTACACTTAATAGCATGCTGATTTTCTTCTTTTTCCCCCTTGAATGGTATACCCGAGAATTTATTCCCAAAGGCTTTCTCTTTTCCATGATTCCAACTTAAAAGTTTATCAAGTTCTTTCGTTCATTTATGTATTTGAATTTTTTCATCTTCGTGCAAACACATACATTTTAAGCCTGAATATTTTTTACATCAAATTCTAATATAGATCTATCTTCAATAGATAAACTTGTCTATCTCAGTCTTAGTTTGAGAATTCACAAAGCCCATTTCCAGAAAAGATGGGAAGTGTGTAATTAGTCATTCATTTGAACCATTATTAAAGGAAATTATTTTCGGTGCTCTCGCTGGCCAAGTCTCTTGTTTTTATAAAAATATTCACCTAGAACCTGTTGCTGGAAACACACACACACACACAAAGATGGGATGTTTGCCATCGTGTTAAACCACCCTTTTTATTTTTAAATTACACATTTGAATCATTTTCACTGAGGATGATGAGTGTTGCAGTCACATGTTAAACACTTTCAGTAAGAGACAGAACAGACACACGTGCGTTGTCCCTCTGAAATAACTAGTTCTCTGGAAGAAAGGCGTCACTTTGGTGTTAGCATGCGTCCCTCTATAAAAGATGTTTATTTCTACAGTTACTTTCTAATTTTTAAATAGACGATTAGCACTGGTTAACTTAACACAGTCCTATATTTTATATGCTTTTTTAAATGTTTAATTCCTCTGTACCTTTTTAATTCTACTGTACATATTTAAATTCTATGCAAATGTTTAATTTCTCTGCTAAAGTTTAATTTTTCTACAAATGTTTAACTTAATTTCTCTGTACAGTTAAATTTACATCTTATCTTGGTCAATTTCAACATACAATACGGTTACTGTGTTATAAGTCAATTCTAATGTATGTTAATGTTACTGCTACTGGATGCTTGAATTTCCTTCAGGATCAATAAAGTATCTATCTAGCCATCTTTTATTTAGAATCTGTCATAATGCTGCCGGTTGTAGCACTGTCAGTAATATTTCTCCCCAAAGACATAACAACTGCTTTCAAACTGCTTGACAACTTATCAAAATAAGGTCACAGATGGAGTCAGACTGACTCCTTTACATAGTTGGCCTATGACTCCTTCCCAGATTGGAGAAAGCAGGACGGAATCAGAAATTCCTTCGCGCAAGGTTTGAAATAGATTTAAAATAACTCCCAAGTCGAAAGTGTAGTACGAAACTGATATCAAAATACAAGAGGAGACTTTCTACAAAAAAAAGCATGTTTATTAGTTCACATATCAGAGCAGGGCCTCCACAGAACATCAGAAAATCAAAGCAGAATGAGTCCAGTGATTTTGAGAACATACTGTGTGAAATGCATTGTCTTTTGGATCAACAATGTCAACAAACGGGGAAAATACAACCAAAGTTTTACCATGCAGCATGTTTGTGCAACCATTTCTGTTAACAACTCAATACTTTCTCATACAAACGCACACGCACGCACACACATACAAGGCAGGAGCTCCTTGCTGATGGAATGGAGGGGCGTATGGGCACATGTTTACAGTCTGCTCAACCAGATGACTGTAGCTAGCGGAACTGAAAACCTTAAGAGTCAGTTAGAGATAGATGCTGCCTTTACTTCACCAGTCCAATCTTCTTGGCTTCTGTTTCATATATCAAAAGCCTCCACATTTTTACTATGAAGACTTCTGCTTCCTCATCAAGAACCTGAAAGAAAAACAGATCAGAACATTGATAAGTGAAAGTTGTAGGTTTAGGCTGCATCCCCAAGCATGATCATCTAAAACTAAAGAGATTACAGCCTGCTGTTTCCTGATGTGTGAGATGGTACTCAGAAACAGTTATATTTTTAACTAATTGGAAATTTAACACGTCACTGATGAATCCAGTTCTATAATTTCTTGCTTTTCCACTGTTGCTGACACAACCACCCAGGAGGCAGCTTATTGCCACATTCTGAGTACATCTTTCTAAAAGTAAAAGCCAAAATAACTCATAGATTTACTGATCTAGAACATATTTCAACTTACCATAGCAACATCGTCAAGAATACCCTGAGGGGTGCTGTGTGCCATTACCTGGGTACGTAAAAAAAAATAATTAAAGCAAGCCACAAGCTCAACAACACAAACGTAGGAGGCACAGAAAACTAGTCAATATATTCAGAGGACTTTATATTTTCTAAAACAACCAAAACAAAAGGAACGGAATGCAGTCTGAAACTGGCTCTCTGTTTGGAGTCTCAACTGTAAATAAAACACTGACCTTAGAACAGACAAAATCAACCAGAGTTGCTTCCTCCTCGCCAATGTATTCAATAATCTTCTTATTTATCCACGGCCTAATGCGGCGATCCATCAGAGTCTACAGAGGGTACAATCACAACATCACATGTTATATTTATTATACAAGTACTAAGTACTATCTGCGTATATACAGTGTATGAAATAAAATGTTTGTGAATCAAAACTTCCACAGGTTTTTTTACCGAGTCAACCATAGCCCAGTCCAATGGGTAAGAAAAGAGCTCAGGCCTGGCGGTGGGGATCTTCTCTATGAGGCTCTTTATGTGCTTGCGTTTCTCCTCGGTGTTGATGCTGCCTTTACCCGCTGACATTTCTGCCCCATCAAGCCCCAGGCTTTTATCGTCGTCACCGTAATCCAGTGGAACGAGTTTCCTTTTGCGAGGCTGCTCATCTGCTTCGTCATCATCGAACTTGTTGAAAACACTGTCTGCAGATGCGAGCTTCTTTCGCTTACTTGAATTAAGCTGACTGGGACTGTTGGTGGCACCTAGAGGAGAAAATGAGGAGAAATACAGATTAATTTGGAACTCTAAGCCAGCAGATCTACTCGTGTTCTCTGTTTGCTCCTGAACTCACCCAGTTTGAGACTGAGACCGATCTTTCGTCGGTTTTCCTCTAAAGGCTGGACCTCAGGAGTGTTCTCGCCTGGAATGATTATGCCGCAGGGAGATTCGTTGCTTGGTGTGTTTGGAGTCACATTCCCACTGGCAGAGGACACTGAGGGGGCGGTTGTGATTGGTCGCATGATGGGTTTGAGTTGAGGCTTGGCTTCTTGTGAGTCCTCACCGTTGTGGTAGTCATCCTCCTCCCCTTCCACGGCATCATCATCCGAAAGCTGTTGGGGGCCTAGGGGCGGTGGCTCTACTGGTCTCTCAGACCCTCTCTTCTCCCGTTCCCGATCGCGTTCCCGATCGCGCTCCCGATCGCGCTCCCGATCGCGCTCCCGATCGCGCTCCCGATCGCGCTCCCGATCGCGCTCCCGATCCCTCTGAGGCTTCTCCTGGCTTACATCCTCCTCAGGTTCAAGTTTCAGAGGCGGCTGTCGTCTGCGCTCTGCCTCCTCCTCCATCTACACAAATATTAAAAATGAAGAAATCTTCGTTAACAGTTGTTATGCTAATTAGCATTGTTATGCAGCAAAAAAGTTGACAATTAACACAAATACACCAAAGTTTAAGAGAAAATGTTTCTCTTAAAGTTGCAGGTGAGACTTACTCTCTGCAGCTCAGCATCGGGATCGGGGTGACCCTCCGCTAGAAGTCTCTGTCTGATTTCTTCCAGCTCCTCCTTTTCTCGCTTGCGGTCTCGCTCGTCTAACTCAATCTCCTTTTCTCTGTCACGAAGTCGCTTCTGCAAAGCGCTGCCCCTGAGGATGAAAATAAAGAAGATAAGCAACAGAGGTGGACACCTCACACTACCAGAGGAAATGCCTCACACTAATCACCTGTAGTATTTTGGATCGTCCCTGTCGTCGTCATAGTCTTCAAGGAACTCTTTCAGTCTTTTGGCTTCTTTCATCTGATTTTAAACAAAGTAAAAAAAAAAAAACCCATACAAATTGAGCAAGTCTCAGGATTTTATAAATTGTTCAAAACCAGCTTAATCTATTGGGTGTATCGTGTATTACCATCTCACGCCGCCTCTCCTCCTCCCTCTCTGTTTCTTTGTTGTAGTCACGAGACTTCTTCCTCTCGCGGACCTCCCAGTTTTTCAAGCGCTTTAAGAAAGCAGAAATCCAACCATCATTGATTTGGTTTTCTCAGAAGCAATTTAAACGGAAAATAAACCGATCTAAATCGAAAAACAAAGACATTACAAAAACATACTTCTTGGTAAGCGGCCTCCTTGTCCCTCAGTCTCCTTTCAAGTCTCCGCCGTTCATACACGTCTTCCTCATCTTCATCACGGTCTCGTTTTTTATCCTCTCTCGTCCTCTCTCTGCAAAAAGACAAGAGTGTTACTGACTCACTTTAAAGCATTCAAATAAAAATCAGGAGGAAAATATCAACAAAACAAAAAACAAGCACTTATTTCTCTTAAAGTTTGTCTGGTTGATCAGGCCTCTGTTTTGGTGAAATAACCCAAACACATAACAACACAACTACTATAACAATAACAACTACTTTTTATGAGACAAGAGTTTTGTTCATTCTTGACCGTAGAAACAGCTATTGAGAAAAAAAACCCTTCTTAAGAAGTAATTAAGAGAAATATATTGTCATTGTTGAAACTATATGGTGCCAGTGAATTTTACGACAATATAAAATATGTGAATTCTTCTCATTCATCTCAGTGAAGCTGCTTCATAAAAGGTAGAAACAAAACTGCTCAATGCAGGGTTAGCTCAATAACTGCTAGCTCAAAATACTAGGGGTGGGGGAAAATTTCCGATTCTTAGTGACATCGCTATTTGGACGTGGACGAGTCTGAATCGATTCACAAACATCCAAATTTGGATTACTTAAATAAAGTAATAAAGATGGTTCTAAAATGCAGAACTATGAATCGCGTCATCTCCGGGACACTATGGGGAGTGCATGAGGAGCGGACACGCTGCACCGAGGAAAACATGGCTGACCACAGCTACCCACCTTGCTGTGAGATCCGAACAGCTCTTTCTAATTGAAAAGCAGAAGTGTGGAAAAACTTCTGCAGACGTGTGGAAACATGGCTTCTACAACGTCTGCGGCAGGAGCGAACTGGACAAGAGCCACGTTATTATGACGTTTTCAAGGTGTAGTGCACGGAAATATGATCCTCCGTGAACACGTTGTCTTTTATTTTGTTTCTGCGTTTGACTTCCTGTCCCACACGATGTTTAATAAAATATAATGGAAATTAATTCAACCCTTAATTTCTTATTATAAATGCACTTTTTTTCAAAATTGCAAATTATGAATGCTTATTCAGTGAGACAAAAAGAAATGTTGTGAAAAGTACATCATTATACATAAATTAAAGACCTATCAATAATCGTTTTATAATCGAATCGTAGCTCCTGAATCGTAATCGAATCGTGAGGCGCCCAAATATTCCCACCCCTACAAAATACATGAGGGTACATATAAAAGGCTATATGATCACTGATTTATTAGCCCTGTTTATAATGTTTACATCGGCACCTCCTATAGATGAATCTGAGCAAGATAAAGTTTGACATGGTCGCCCACCAACCTCGACTTGCTGCGAGCTTCGCTGGCGTCTCGACTCCTCTCCCGCTCCCTTTCCCGCTCTTTCGTCCTCTCCCTTTCCCGCTCTCTCTCCCGTTCTCGATCCCGGTCTCTTTCCCGCTCCTTGTCCCTCTCTCGCTCTCTCTCCTTTTCCTTCTCCCGGTCACGGCGCTCTCTCTCGCGCTCTCGCTCCTTGTCCCTCTCCCTTCTTTCTCTCTCGACCTCCAGTCGTTCCTTTTCTTTCTTTCCTTTCTCCTCCTCCAGTTTCTGCAGGTGCCCAACAGGAGAGAAGGGGAAACTGTCATGAGAAGCAAAGTACCAGAAAGATATCCGTACTAAAATACGTGAACATTTTATCAGCACGATGAAAAAAAACGATTTTGAGTCCCTGTTCTGGACGAGTTCACATACTACCATGGAAGGACGGCCGCTCAGAGGCCGGAAGTCTTTCTGGCCCTGTTGTTTCCTCCACAAGGAGTTGTCAGTTGCTCGAACAGGTTTGGTGTAAATACTGTTCGATCCAAACAACACTTACGTAAAACTATAAACTGCAGTTCATTCTTGACGGACACTTAAATAATTAAGTGATCTGGGGTTTATATAAGAGGTTGAAGAAAGTGTAGGTTAAAACCATCACCAAAAAAGCTTGAAAACTAGCTCTGAACACTTTCAGTATTTTATCCTTATGGGATCAAAGTGTAGAATCCCGAACAGGCTCCGATATACAACCTTCTCCTTCATACATGCTTGTAGTTTTTCCTACATATGTAACAGGGTGAGTTGACCTCTGCAAGAAGTTTTTTTTAACTCTTTTGTGATGTGGGACTATGTCCTGATGTAATGAAAGGTTATTCCAATAAAAAAAATTTTTTTAAAAACATTTTGTTGCCATGGTAACACACCTGGACATGCTCCCCAGCAGCAATTCAGTTTGTCGTTCAGTGGCAGAATCATATTTTGACACTCATTTAATGTTCAAATATCAACGCTTTTTGCACAATAATAAAACTAAGTAAACCTCATAAGTTGTGGAAGTGCAAAAAGTTTGTCTATCAAGTTTTCACTTGCTAACAAACAACGTGGCATTTTCTACAGGCCGTTCTGGAGCTACTGTAGTAAAATTTATAGGTGATGAACTTTGGTTTCAGAACTTCTCTGCCCCTACAGGCTACGTGTGGGAGGAAAAGCAGGTCAGAATAATCAGCAAAAAATTTAAAGAAACGTCCCAACGATATATCTGCGCAGCAGCTCATCTTATTACAGTCCATCCTTGTAATATCACTTTTTGAAACAATCAGATATAACATTTAATTCCTATCACAAAAAAATGAGTGAAGCAGTCTTACCTGTAGGTTGTCTTCTGGGGTCTCTTTTGTCTCTCAAGCCCAATGAAAAGAGTAAACCTTTCAGGGTCAGACCCACAGTTCAAACACTCCAATTATAGATTAAATCATGTCACAGCTGTTCATGTTGTAGATCTTGATGCATTTATAATACTTAAAGAGTGTTGGAAATGTGGGTCTGATAGCTAATGCGAAATAAAAAAATAGGAAAGGATGGAAAACTTGTTCCACATTATATGTGGGTTGAATATTGTAATTTCACTAGACTGGACTCAAATTTGCATTTGAACACCACAGTTACCAGCATTACTTGAAATTGTTGAGGCGTCCACTCCTTTCAGTCTATCCCTTTACTATCTGGCTCTCATTTAACTGACATTTTGCTACTTGATCCGACCTCAAAACTTACCCTCTTGCTTTGAAATGATTATTAGTGTTACTACTGAAAATAAGAATCGTCAAATATAAAACAGCATTAGACGGTTAAAAAAGTACTAAATTAAGTATGAAATATAGAAACCCTTGACCTATCTTTAGAACTGACGTGTCATTGAATTTGAATTTACGACTTTTTTTGCCAATGACAGGTTGCCATATGATATCATTTTAATGTCGAAGACTATAGTTGAAATGAAGAATTTAAATACTATTTTAAGAATATGGATCAAATATTAAGAATAATGCTATCAGCTCGTTTGCACAAGGCATTTTAAAAATATGTTGAAGGTCTAAGGGCTAATGCCGGTTTAATTTCATAGCAGTGATTAGACTTAATCTCGTAACAAGTTTATTTTTTACATCTAGCCTTTAAACTGTAGCTTCAGCTGTTTTTTCAACTTTTTCCTCCCGATACATTTCTATACTCTTACTATACTCTTGATGGTCTGAAAAACTACAACAGTCTCTTGTTTCTTTTCCTTCTCGTGTCCTAAATACTACACAAGAAAATGTCAGTGTGATGATTAAGTATCGTTGTCGCCAAAAAAAAAGTGACACTGTCAACATGTCACAGCACATGATGCAGAAGATCAGCCTGGATGGCTGCACTGGGGACTCTAATAATCTGATCTGAACCCCTTTTCGAGCCATAACAACATGTGGTTGGATTCACTTTACAAAATTTCAAAGTTTTGTGCTATTTTGCTGGTCAGACTTTCTAAAATCAACCGGATATACAAAAACATTTAAATTATTTTGACTAACATTGCAAACATAGCTTTGGTTGTCTGTTACTTCTTCCAACAGACATATCAGGGCCTCACTGTGGTATCTGAGATTATTAAATAATCCATGAAACACCTCAGTTGCTCTGTCTCTGCAGTTCAATTCTTACATATTTCATGAGCTTCTTTGAGAGAGAAATTGAGGAAAGAGAGAAAGGTTTTAAAAGAGAAGAAATACAAAGACTCACCTTGTATATCTTCAAACCACAGAGTGCTGTGAAGGGGCGCTCCCTGCTTTAGTAATACTAATGGCTGCAGTTGAAATTATTGCAGTGGTTAGATTCATTGTGTGTGTTATTCAAACACATAACTGAAAATCTAAGGACTTCCAGAGGTTCACTGAGCAGCCTGACCTTCTCAAACCTGACTAAATGTGAGTGCAATGCAGCATTTCAAAATCACAAGCACTATTTACATTCCAGGTCCAGGACCATAGATGCACTTAGGCTCAGAATCCACATATATACGAGTAAGGCAAATTACCTGGGAGCCAGTTGCCCCTCTGCAAACCCTCCAGAAGGGAGCGCCCAACATGAGTAAAGAGGAAATGAAGGATACAACTTACATCATATCCTCGCAACTTTTTCAAAAGCTGAGATTCATCTGGTTCTAGTCACCTATTGAACTCTACCATATTGGTTGGCTTTAATAAATAGATTAGCTTTACTTGGAATTGAACATTGTGTCCATGCATTCTGTGTGATAAATGTAGCTTCTGCAGAGCTAAAGCTTTTGGTCTCAAATCAGTATTGTGAATAGTCATAACTCTTCATTAGTTTGAAAATACTGACAAGTACCATAAAACAATGAATGAGTTGCAGCTTTG
Organism: Leuresthes tenuis; assembly: GCF_036924035.1. NCBI lineage: Eukaryota > Metazoa > Chordata > Actinopteri > Atheriniformes > Atherinopsidae > Leuresthes > Leuresthes tenuis. The sequence continues at coordinate 14,330,744 of NW_027325369.1, forward strand.
AATTTTTTATACTTTTTAGCCTTTCAAAGAATCTTTTACAGAAAAATTTAAATAAACATTAGCAGCTTTATATTCCCAGACTATTTGACTCTGTCTAACTGGTCAATCTATTGAGTGACTTTGGAGACCGACAATGGCAAAAAGTAGTTTTATGGAACAGTGTTATGGAAAAAAAAATCCACTTGCTGTAGAGGAACTTCTAATAACAAGTGTGAGGGATTTCATCCTCAAAATCTAATTTACAGAGTAACAACAGCAGATGTTACCTTGTGTGTGTCCCGGAATTTACTGATCTCTCTGGAAATCAGGTCTCTCTTGTCGTCTTCCATCTCCATGGCATTGATATCCTCCTTACACAAAGGACAGAGAGCCAGGAAACAAACAAACTAAGTACTAAGCAAGTACCATGAAACAACTAAAACAAACAGCATTTGAAAAACACCGCTCTAGCCTTTGATTTCATCTGCATTGAGCAAAGACTACCTCCTCTTTCTTCTCTTTGCGCTTCTTGTTACGAGGCTGACTGTCGGGATCCTGTGAGGGAGCATTAAGCTCACTGGAGTACTCTCGAATGAGGACGTCTATCGCCCCCTTTACAACCTGGTCCCGACGCAGGGTTTCTTCATCCAGAACTTCGTCCTCTTCTTCATCCTCGTTTTTTGACCCATCAGTGGTTCCCTTCATGTTAAAGTCAGAAAAATGGAAGAAACCAACTTAGATTCACGATCAAATCATTATATTTTAGTCTTTTAATCAACAGGTGAACATCGTACCCCATTGGCACTCCTCTTCTTAGCTTTCCACTCCTCTAGCTGAGCTTTGGTTTTGGCATCGACCTTAACCAACAACTTCTTATCGCCTAAGAGCAGCTCATGGAGAAGTCTGAGGGCTCGCAGTGTGGATTCAGGCTCCTTATATTCACAGAACCCAAAAGCTGCCAGAGGTTGAGGAGAATAACGTTAGCTAAACTGGTGCTCAAATTAAGAAAAATACAAGATAACAGTGCTTAAGTCTTGAACCACCTAAACCTTTTTTAGCGCACTACAAGGTAGCCTAACTTTGATTTTTTTAAAGTAGTCTAGAGCGATAGTTCTCCTGGTTTTCTGAAGGTCTGTCAAAGTTTTTCTTTGGACAAAGACTTTGTTACCAGTTCTCGTTGCATTTACAAAAAAAAAAAAAAAAGTTTGAGAGATTTTGGAAAATATATTTTTGTACCCACAAGGTGGTTCCCAGAGAGCTATTATACATACAATCTTAATCTTAAATCTTTTATATGTCTCAATGTAAAGCATGTAAAGCTTCCCCTGTGGTTTTTTAAATGTGCTATATAAATAAAGTTGATTGATTGACTATTATTAGGCAAACACTTGGCATATTTTAGCATGATGTGCAGCGTGATCTTAAAAGATGTAAGGAAACTGGACAGGTGCGGGGAAAAAAAGAAGTCAGGCCTACAAAACTGTCTGTAGCAGATGAACAGTATCTGAAAGTGATGTTCTTCAGAAAAAGGAAAAAAATCCAGCAAAGACCTGACACAGAACCTGAGAGATGCAACTGAACCTCCAGTTGATCCATCAACTGTTCACTGAAACCTCATCAGAAATGGTCTCCATGGAATGGTGGCTGTCAAGAAGTGATTCTTAAGGAAGGGAAACAGGGAGAAAAGGCTGAGGTATGCCAAATGACACAAGAAGCGGACTGAAAATCAGTGGCAACAGGTCTTATGGATGGATGAATTCTCCCCAGAGCCCAGGCCTCAACATTTTTGAAGCAGTGGGATCATCTTGACAGAGACCGGAACTAAAGGCAGCCAACATCCAAAGAAGAGCTTTGGAATGTCCTTCAAGAAGCCTGGAGAACTATTCCTAAGACTACTTATGCAAACTCTGTTTTTGCCTTATATAGTGTATTTCCGTTTGTCGGCACATTTCAATAAATCTTTGCAATTACTTCCCATTTTCCTGACAAAAGAGAAAGGAATTAGATTAGTTGCTTGAGACTTCTGCACAGCACAGTAGATAAAACTGCCAGAAAATACGAGCTTTGAAAAAAAAAAAAGAGAAACCAGAAACAAAGCGGTCAAAATATAGTAACTGTGATTCACAGCTGTAAAAAGTACAGCAGGGTGCACATTTTCTCTTTTGTCAACAACTTTCAAGAACAATGATCAAAGACACTAAATAAACCCTATAATAAATATGAAGACCTCACGAGAATAAAGAAAAATAAATGGGTGAATATTTCCAATAGCAATATGTCTAACCACTCCGAGAGTTTAAATGTGCCTGGGTTTTTTTTTGCCATTACCTTGAAGTTTCCCAGAGGCACCTTGGACCCTTTTCCAGCTTAGAACAATACCGCATTTCTATATCAGCCAGAGACAAACACAAAATCAAATTATTTAATCACTCAGAAAAGTTGATTGTGACTAATCAATAGCTCACTAATCACATTCTAGTGTTATTGCTGCTACTGCCACATATATAGCTGGAAATTTACAAATGGTTGCCTGAGAGCAATGAGAAACTGCGATCTCGCATGTGGTACGTGGTGCGAGTCCTTAGTGGTAAAACTGGACCGCTGCTTACCTTGAACATGCAGAGGTTTGGCTTTTTCCAAATGAGAATAAGTGTCTGTCACCTTCAACTCTTTGTCTAAGCACCTCATTGTTGCGTCGTCAATTTTAGCATTATACCCTTGAAACATTTAATCCAAATGATCTAGTAAAAGCACTTAAGTGCACCTATACGTGGACCAGTACTGTAGAAGCACACAGCAGTTACAAGTCACAAGATCAGCGATTGTCCATAACAAGATCAATTCATATCATGTACAGACAACTCACCGCTAGAAGCTGTCTGACCAGCATGTCAGATGCCTTTTCAGAGATGTTCCCCACAAACACAGTGGTGGTGGGGCCCCCACTGTCTTCTGCATCCTTGGCTCTGATGGTGCCGGGCTCCTTATTTAGAACTACAGGCTTCTGTGCTACAGCAACTGCGGTTGGGACCAGAACCTACAATATCAAGTGCAAATTTTCAGATGTTGTCACTCTTATTTGGAATTATAAGCATGAATAAAGTTGAACGGTTCATGTATGAAATATATATCTATAAGAGGAAGGGTCTCATGGAACAGTTAATTAAAAGGCTATGCAGTAGGAGCTCCTGTTACAAACTCACTGTGGGTGCAGGGGCCACTACACCCATGTGAACAGGGATCATGGGAGTACCTGTAAATAGAGACAAAAAAAAAAACACAGGCAATATATATTATTGTCTGCTAGTAACAAACAAAGTTATTCAAATAAAACGGCGTTTGTGATACGATTACATAAGCCCAATTCACTCTGGCAGTTTCGAGGACAACCCTCCTGCTTATCTGACCCGTTCTGTTTCTTGCGTTTTGCCACAAGTCCACAATATGTGTCACTTTCCGAATATTCTAAGGTTATACCCGTCCATAGTCTACATCAGAAATGACAACAACAGTTCAACGGGCTGGTATATAAGAAGACAGCTATCAGGTGATGTGGCAGCAGCACTTTTCAGTACCTGGTGGAACTCCAGGGGCAAAGCCTCCAAACTGTGGCGGGGGAATCCTGGGGGGCAACTGTGGGATACCAATTTGCGGGCGGTTAAGTGGAGGAGGGTAAGACATCCTGAAGAAACCCTACAGGAAAAAGCAGTGTTTAACGGGAGACCAAAGGGATCTTGTTTACGAACAGGTTGAGTAAGCAACTATATTTATCACAGAATTAACCTAGTATAAATTGTGAAAATTACCGCAAACGTGACATACCGAGCAACCTACTTAATTAAAAAGTCAGCTACGTAAACTAGCTAAATTAGCTCATTCAAGCTAACTGTGTGGCCTGGCTAGTTCAGAGTAGCTGCAGCGGTCATAAACTGGTATACCCACCTATACTCAAGTGTGAACGAGAAACCGGCGAGTAATAGTGCTATGGTTTATACACATAAAAACTCGTTAAATACAGTATACAGAAGTACGTTACAGTAAATGTCAGCTTTATATTTGACACCGGTACGATACGGGTACCTCGGTGGTGGTGGCAAAAAAAAAAACAGAAAGAGTACCTATTCTTTTCGAAATGAATCATGGGATACCATAGCTTTGAGTCGTTTTATACCTGAATTTAGTCCGTCAGGCCAACACTCGCCTCCGCCTGCTTAAGAAAACATTTCACCACTTCAAAAAAAAAGAAAAAAAGAAGCCATTTGCACAATCATCTGACTTCAGTCCAATTTACCCTTCCGAAAGAAAAGGTTTAATAGAACTGGGTTAGAATGTCCTGATGGACTTCCAACAGTTAATTAAAAAAAGTCCTTCTACTGGGCTTTGTCACAGCATATTATAATTAACACAACAAACAGTTTAAAAGAGTATGCTTTAAAAAAAACAATATTATTCTAATTTGCTCACAAAAGCATAAGCTAAAAGTAAAAATGAACTGTATTTTAAATCACAATCAGATGACTGCACAGGTGTGCTTTCATTCAAATTAACTTGTGGCTTTTGTCTCAACACACACAGGGTTGAGCAGGTTGACATGTAAAAGAAATTAGACAAAAACAACCCTGAAATCACTCATTAACTTCTCCACCACATACAGCTATTCATTTATGCCCTACCATATTGAAGCATTGTGCTGTATTGGTCTGTTTTTTCCTGCACTTTGACTTTGATAATCCAAATAAACTTTAAATGAGCAATTTCAATGTGTAAAATTGGGACCTTCGATATATGGCTGTTATCTATTTCTCTTTCTAAAGAATTAAAAAAATTGGGGACAGATCAATTGCAAACTAATATAATCAATAGCTGTAACCATGTGGTTGCTTTGGAATACTAAACATAATGTCTCCTCGTGTAGTATTATTTTGATTGGCCTCTTTTTTCCCCCTCAATACCCCAGTAAGTACATTAAATCAGTTAAGTCTTACATTATCATGTAACAGTAATGCCAAAAGGCAGCACCAGATTTGTGATTGTAAAATCATCCAGAATTCCATGTGTTTCTGGGTCTATTATGTTACAATGTATTGAGAAGAATTACTAACCAGAAGATAATATAATACAGCATGCCTCCAGTGCCTTTAAATAGTTAAAAGTAAAAAGCAGCACCTTTAACCATGTACAACCAAAAATATTTGAACACATGGAAACAAGTAAGCAAGTTTATTTCAGGGTAACATGTGATCTCATACCGTCCCAGGCAATGTGAATTCGAGTAAGATTTCTATAGTAGGACAAGGTTTTACCTTACAAAGCAATCCCAGGGCAAATAAAGCCCTTTTTTCGCATTAAAATCTCTGTCATTTTTATTTTCAGATGGTAGGTGGCGCCAAATGTCCGGTTCAGGTGCCAACAAGACCACCCAGATGTTCTTATAATTTTTCTTGCCGTTGATTCTCAATAATGCTAACAGTTATAAGTTCAGAGTTAGAGTTAGAACTGATTATGTAACATAAAAAGAATAATGGCTAAAGAATAAATTTGTTGCTTTAGATTCAGAAGTATAAGACCCGAGTCTCTCAACTCTCTGAGTGAATAAATCAGTTTTACGACAGCTGAGAAAAGTATGAGGAACAAAACAAGTAAACGAATGAAAAAGAATAGGCCCTTTTTCCTTTTCAAAAACCATTATTAATCTGCTTCTGGATTAGATTACTTTTTCTTAAAATCCTTTTTTTTCCTTTTTTTTTTTTTTTTCTGACAACTTTATGCATTCTGTTGGGTTTTTTCTTCTTCTTTGTACTTAACAAAGCAACATTTTTACTGTATCTGACCAATTTTTGATTAGAAATTAGGTGTGGTGAAAATGTTTTTCTTTCTATCGGCTCGGCTTCACGAGCCCCTGGTCTTTTGAACCCAACATTTCATTCATATTTCTGTGCGAACATCTATTTGTAATTAGTTCCCGGTGTTGTTATATTAGAGATGTATTATGACAGTTAGCAGCATGATAGGCCTATTGCCATACTGTCCTTTAGCAAAAAGTAGTTTATTAAAGTGTACTACGAGTATACTTATTTTGTACTAAAACTAAGGCAGTATACTTGAAGTTTACTTTTTATATAATATATTTTATATACTTAAGAATAGTATAGTGAAGTATACTTGGCTTATACTGAAAAGTACAAAAGAAAAGTCTAAGACTAAGTACATTAATACTAAGACTTACACTTATACTTTACTTTATACTAAAGCTTATATACTTGTACTTTAGTATACTTTTTACTTCTTTCTGACATAAAGTACTAATACTTAGTTTATCTTGATCCAAGTACAGAATAAGGTCAAGTCGTTGACTCAGCAAAGAAGGACTCGATTTCATAGAGGCTCTTTGTTTTTTAAATGCATATATTCAATGATTTAAGCAGGTATTTGTAAATACACAGTATGGTATCTTTTAAAATGTTATATAAATATATCAAACTTGTTCTCAACATTCTGTCTTGTGATTTTGTAAATACATTGCAATCTAGTATAGAATACTTAATGAGTATATTTCAAGTATATAAAAATGGGACTGGATAGTGTAATGGTAAGATTGCCACCTTTCATGTGGGTAACCTGGATTCAAATGCCCTGCATGAAAGGTACTACGTCCAGTAGAACCCTCTTACCCTACCCTCCTACCAGTGTAAGTCAGTATACTTAAAGTATACTTTTGTAAACTTAAAAATGTTCCAATTTAGTCCGAAGAAGTATTAAATTAGTACACTTTCTAGTACACTACAAGTACATGGTCCGTAGTATACTTGCTATACTCAATAGCAAAAAGCAAAACTCAAAATTAACTTCAAGTGTACTACTTTTTGCAAAGGGGTGTAATGATATCCCATCTGTATTAGCACATAACAGAAACGGCACTATCCTGTAAGCTAAATTTAAACGCGTTGCATAATGTTACCGAATCAAATCACACTAATGTAAACGTTTTGTAATGAGTCTTTCTCGTTTTCTTTTACAATGGAACTAACTTATAACTAGCGGTCAGAGCAACGGCTGCCCTCGATAAGATATGGAAATATATAAAGATAGTCATGTTGGCATTATAACTGTAGTGACTTGGGGCAAGTGTAGACAAACGACTGTGCCACTGCATACTTTATTATAAACAAGCCAGTCATTCCAGCTTGTTTGCGACTGCGACCCTGGAAATTTCCACTTCGATGACACGGCAGAAAAAGACGTCACAACACCTAAATAAAAAAAATAGAAGCCCTTGGCCTACAACAGTCCGTATGACACGCCCACAAAACAAACCCACCTATTTCGAGAACTCCTATTGGCGAGGTCAAAGGTGTGTCACACAACCTTTTTTAAAACTGGACGTGCCTCCTAACAGTTATCACCACTGATAACAGATAACGCATACAAAAAAACGTCCGCTTGTTTACTTGACTAGGGCGTGCTATTATCACCCAATCATCCTGGTTCTCCGATTCACTAGCTCATGAATATTAAGCAGATTCGGGAGCCATAAGACCTGCCCCCCTCTGCAGTAACGCGGATACAGACAGCATCCACCGGCGGAACGTTTCATTGGGCTTTCATCAGTCCTCGCTCTCTTCGCGGAGTAGCATTCGGTCATTGAAAAGGAAAATGGCTTTGAGAGGACCACTTTCCCGTCTTCTTAGAACTCAAGTCAGCAACACTTGTCAACAAAGCAGAGCTCAATCGGTGGCTGTTCTGGGCGCCCCATTCTCAAGAGGACAGGTATGATTGGTTTTGTCTTCTTTTATAAAAGTTTAACCCAAATTGATCGCTGACCGCCATATTTAACATTCTATGGGCTAACTATTTTTTGTTTTGTTTTTGTTTTTGTTTTTTACAGAAAAGAGGAGGCGTGGAGCACGGCCCTAAAGTAATAAGAGATGCGGGGCTCATCGAGAGGCTGTCCACGTTAGGTAAGTGAAGGGCGGCGGGGATAACGATGGAACAACCGGTGCCTTATGTAACACTGGATGGGTGTTGCGAGAAGTTTTGCTCGAGAGGTTTTAAAATAACCTCAACTCCTACCTCCAGTTTTTTAAGACAGCTTTGTTACATCGCCGGTAGACGGTAAATATCGGCATCTCATACGAAGTGCGATTTCTGTCCAGTTTTAATGAGATTACATCCTAAATCTCACAGTGACGCTACCCCGTTAAGCTAACCTCTGAGATGAGAGCACCGTGAAGTTCTACAGGAAACGGCCCGCACATTTAAGACGACATTGTAATAACCAGGCGCCCAAGGTAGTTTCTTTTCTTTTTACTCCGGGGACCACATGCCCGCTTCGGCCATTCTTGTCCTCCGTCGCCCCTCCCCTCCCCTCCTCCCCTCCCACACAAAGCTCGAAAGGGAGCAGGAAGAAGATGTGTGATTTATTTCTACTCTGTCGTCATCCCAGACAGCCTCTCGCGGTCTGTACCAACACTGTTTGGTTCCAGCCGACACGCCTTCAGCAGCTATATGCTCACTGGGGCAGGGATGCCATCACCCTGAAGGACGACACCTCAGTCGGAAAGAATCCTTTATTTATTATAGCGCATTGTGACTAAGGGTTATAGGGAGGCGTGTCGGGACAGAGACCAATTCATCCAGTCATAACAGGGATATTGCAAATGTGCCATTGAAGTCCAGGAAAAGCAACCTAAATCCAGTTTGATAAGGTGTCACCTAAGGCAGCTTAAAGTCCCTCTAGAGTAACAAGGACACTGTAGATTAAAGTGTGGCCATGGGACACACAAAAGACAAGGCAATAACGTCAAGGTGGCTTCAACTACTTAAATGGTTGTATGGAGGAAAATCAGTTTTTTTTTAAAAATTATTATTCGAATAGGAAAATGAGCAATTCTCCTTAGAGTTTTAGTCTTTAAATTTCTAAATACAAAATAGGGGATTACTATAGGCAAAACTAACTTGTATAAATGTGCAGAGTAAATATATGGTTAAAAAAAAAAGCAGTATGGTAGCTTATGTCCTGTGGACTCTGCAGAGTAAAACTAGCCTTCCACGTGTGTCATTGGGCCGGCCGCTATGATTCATCTTTGTTCCATATGTTCATAGATGAGTGCTGGAGATGGTTTGTACTTCTATAAATACAAATACCTTTGCCAGCTCTTCCTGCTAAAGGCATTTCCAGACGAATGTCAAATAAGGACATTAGTGCCTTCCTGACTGACTGGGACTGTAACGGCATTTGTTAGGTAATCCTAACATGTTCAGTTCAGGACATCACCTGTAAACATCAGCTGTTACACAAGGGGCTCAGCCTTCCTCTTCCTCGAAATGTTGAATCAGTCTATATTTTGCTACTGGAATACATTCTGGCATGTGTATGGCAGTATAAATATTTAGAGATGCACTCCAGCACTTATTTAAGTTAACAAACAATTTATAGTTGGCATATAAAAGATACGCGTCCCCTTAGACGTGGAAACATTTGCATAAACACCGCCTGTGAAAATATCAAACTCCCAATGTCTCTGAATAAGATACAAAAGACTTGTTTTAAGTCTTCAGTATGCTCTGATTGGTCACTGTTGCCTTATTTATATACATTGCATTTACAACTACAACATTAAAAGGATTATCAAAGACCTTGTTTGTTTCTTTCAAATCAGAGGTTTGAAAGTGCTCTAAAGTTCTTCGTCCTCCTGGTAACCTGATGTCAGCTTGACAGTTGTGGAAAATGATATAGTTGCAATGTCAGTAACGGAGCTCGACACTTGAAACCAAACACTAACTGGATTTAATACCATGTCATCTTGGAATCTTTAAGCTCTTAAAGTGATTCTGTCAGTTTGTTCAAAGTGTGTCAACAAAAAAAAAAAATGGAGAAAAACAACACAAATGAACAAATAATCGTATGGTTTTACAGAAAGTTAAAAGTATGCTTCTACAAATATTAACCTTTCAGTTTAAAGTGACTAAAAGACAACTTGCAACTGTCACCTAAGCTTTTGAATTGTCTTGCAAGAGATGCTCACAGTTGCATCAAGACAAGGCTATTCCTGTCCTGTCTGTGAATAGAAATGGACCACACCGGTTGCTCTTAGATTAGCAGAGAAATCCTACACTACCGGCAAGGCAAATGTTTCCAGATGGACACCCTGTATGGCACATAACCTGTCATCTTCTAAAAACCTTTGCCTTAAACTCAGTGGAAGTTTTTCGGTCTTAACCTCTGCCACTGGCTAACACAGAGCAAATTACAGTCCCTGACACCCGAGCCGCAGTGGGAATTGGGACACGTGGAAAGTGCTCCATCACTAATGCTACACTGGCACTGAATGACTCAACCTATTCAGACTGCAAGGTCAAACAAATCACTGTTAAGTCACGCTATAGAAGCCAGAGATCATGTGAACTGTTCATATGATACCTGCAGTCTTTGAAATACAAACTTCCAGGTCACGTTGTAGGTTACTGAGCTACAGTATTCAGCATGTGTCCATGAACTGGACCCCTGTTCAGCCTTTCTAAGGTGCAGCAAAAAAAAGCCTCATTAAAAATGTTCCTCTTCCTCTTGTGCTCTTAGACTACTCGGTCCACGATTTTGGCGACCTGAGCTTCCACCACCTCGAGAAGGATGAACCCTACATGGATGTGAAGTTTCCTCGAACCGTGGGCGCTGCAAATAAAAAGCTGTCGGGTGCAGTGAGCAGAGCTGTGGGTGCTGGGCACACTCTCATCATGTTGGGAGGCGATCACAGGTATTTATCTCAGGCATACAGAATTTAGAATGTTCTGCAGTTATTTCAAAAGCACCATCCCTGATATTCTACACCACAATCTGACAGTTATTAGACAGATGGACAAAGCATACTTATAACATTTCACCATGTGTTTTATCGGTCCAATTCCATTTCAAGAGCATGCTCAGCTTCTGTATGTGACCGATATAAACACCACATATTTATAAGACCCCTCCTCTCTTTTCCTAGCCTTGCTATTGGATCGGTGAGTGGCCATGCCCAGCAGTGTCCCGACCTGTGTCTCATCTGGATTGACGCTCATGCAGACATAAACACACCTATGTCCTCCCCGTCAGGGAACCTTCACGGCCAGCCCGTGGCATTCATGCTCAAAGAGATGCAAGACAAGGTGAGCAGAAACGTCACACTGCTCTAAAACAAAAGGATCTCTTGCACCTTAGTCGGTTTGTAGATACGCGTCATCAAGGAGCCAAAATAAAAGAGAGAACATTAGTTACTTAAGTATCTTTTTAAACTTTAGGTGTCTCTGTGTGATATGATACTTTAAATTAAATTCTCTTGGAGCCACAATATAGACAACACTGCACACCCTCTACATAACACATAAGCAACAAAGTGTGTTTATGACATAAATAACATCACATGCACAATGACTTCTTTATAATAAATAATAACTGTTTTAATTTTTTTTAAACATTTCCTATGAATATAAAGCTTTCTCACTAGGCCTGTGGGACTCTATGACAAAAGGTTGAAATATTTTTTCCATCCCTACATACTGTATAGCATATTGAATTGTTTCAATCTGATCCAGATGCCAGCTCTTCCTGGGTTCTCATGGACTAAGCCATTCCTCTCCTCGAGGGACCTTGTGTACATTGGACTGCGGGATGTCGATCCCGGAGAGTAGTAAGTATATGCTCTCACTGAGACATTTCTCACCACAAGCGGCTGATGTACAGTTTTCCGACATGTAGGCTTTGTGTAAATAGTTCTTTGTGTTCGACTGCAGTCACATTCTGAAGAATCTTGGCATCCAGTACTTCACCATGAGGGATATTGACAGACTAGGCATCCAAAGGGTCATGGAAGTCACTCTTGATCATCTTCTTTCAAGGTATTGCAGATGTTATTACTGTTTTTGATTATTTTGATGACAGTTACATCTAATGTACATTTGCATTAATTTGATAAATCTAAATAATTGCCCTTGAATTAAAGGGAACTTTAGAACTACCTTTAAACTTTCTGATCTTCCTCTACAGAAAACAGCGACCAGTCCACTTGAGCTTTGACATTGACGCCTTCGATCCATCTCTGGCTCCCGCAACAGGGACACCAGTGAATGGAGGTCTGACCTACAGAGAGGGAATCTACATCACAGAGGAAATCCACAACACAGGTACAGATGAGTGCAAGCGGATGCTTTTAGTTCTTTGGAGTTTCCATTTTTGGTTTCGATGTCTTGACTTATGAATATATTAATGTGCAGGTCTGCTGTCGGCCATGGACCTGGTAGAAGTGAACCCCATCCTGGGGGCCAACCCTGAAGCCGTGGAGGCCACCGCCTCTTTAGCCGTGGACGTCATTGCGTCATCTCTTGGACAGACGAGAGAAGGCGCTCACGCCTCCAACGACGCTATTCCTGTCGAGAAAAACGACACAGAGCAGCTCTGCCTCTGAGAGCATAAAGTGGACTCATGAACTGTATGTCATGCCTGACCATTCCACAGTTTTCCTGTTTGCCGTTATTTTCAAATCATAAAAGCATGAATGCCTGCATCATAACAGTTAGAGGGCTCTAAATATTGGTAATGCTAGTACAAGCCTTTGACGTGATTTAAAATACCACTGCACTAACTGATGGGACTACTATTAATCAAAAAAGACTATACTAATTTATTTTGTTACTGTGTATCATTATTTAAGTGAGAGAAGACGCCACTGCCACATATGTATAATCTGTTTGGTTTATAAGATCATTTACCTGCCTCAAAGGCATGAAAGAGTTTGAAGAATTTGTTTGAAGTTCACAGTCTCATGTTGACTTCTTAATGTTTGGTGGCTGTGCCAGTTAGTTTAAAACTAGAAAATGTCACTTTTCACTTTTGGACCAGCTGTGGTTACTGTATTATCTTTAGAGTTTACTTTTGTATTTTCATTTGAAACCTGCCAGCACATGCACTACAATTACTATGTGTGTAAATATCTATGACATCATGGGAAAAATTCAAGCGATTAGAAAGTATTACTATTATATTATTATTGCGATTGTGCTGGTATTGTTGCTTGTTCTTTATTTGACTTGGCAGTTGAATGATTATTTTTCTTGTAACAAAGAGCTTCTATTTTGGTCTTCCATAAATGTGATGACACTTTTGCTCATTTTCTACGGGTGTCTGAGTTTGTCCTGTTTCAATTTCTTTTCCTACAACATGACTTAAGTTGTCATTTCATAAATGACATTAACATTTATCCATTTATATTTATAAGCTAGATTTATAGTGTTCTAGAACATCGACGATGTCGACGTGACGTCTTCATTGAGCATTCGAAGTTCTGTGTCGAGGTAACACGTTGCTCTGCAATTGAAAATGATAAATTTATGAGATTTGTACATCACTTTATTCCATTTTTTTTTTTCATTCAAATTTTACGCAGCCTAAAAATCTTTTTCAGAATTGATTTGAAGAGATTTTCTGTTGAGCTTCTTTTAATATATTTATATTCTATTACGCTGGCTTTAATGGTGAGCTACCAGAGACTACTGCTGGTTATATTGCTACTTTTTAACATTTATTCTAACGAGAACTGATGCCAACGGAAACTTGTTCACAACTGGGAGCAGCTGATTGAGCTTTCTGAAATCCAAGTTGTGCTAGAAATAGGACCCCAAAATACAGATACGATGAAGAGGGGTCGTCCAGGATGTAAGGCAGGAGCAAAACGGAGGACAGGGAAGAGGAAGTTTAAAATCCTTTCTTACCTCGATTGTCGTGGGAAACGTGAGATCACCGGCAAATAAAGTGAACAAGCTTGGAGCAATGATAAGAACAAAGCAGGAATGTTGGGAATGTAGTGTTTCACAGACTCTAATGCCTCTGTTCCAAACCATAAAAAAAATAGGAAAACAGGCATACAGAGCAGTAAAAGAGGAGGGATTACTGTGCTTATTAACAACAGATGTTGTTAAATGTTTCTATGAAAGAGTCTATACTGTGGACACTGAACTGTTAGCTGTGAGTTTCTGTAAATTGTGGCTAACATGACAGTTTCCCTCTGTAGCCTGATGAATCTGCATTTGATATCACAACACTCCAGTTTGCCAACCAAGTTTTCATTTGATCTGGTTATAGAAATATTACAATGCTAAAATTTAGCCTTGGTGCTTAAGGTCCAAACAGTCAGGTCATCAAACCTGTTTTCATTCAGCGCATGCTATCAGGAAGGCACGATAGTAATACTGAAGAAAACATTGTGGCAGATGTGCCACTTCACACTGCACCAAAAATAATCTTATCACAGTTATCTGAGAATGAATTCCATAGTAACAAATGTTGTTTATCCACCATTAAACCTGACGCAATGCCCTTGGCTAAATATGTTTTTTAAGATTGTTTTCTTTTAATCTTTTTTGCTGACTTTCCTGGAAACATCAGATACAATGTAAACTGAGGTTAAAGATTAGCTTTAATGATGTGGAAAACTGTCAAATGTGGGATCCTGTGATTTATATATCATACAGTGTCTGGATGTACATTTAACTGCTTAAAGAACATAGCAACTGTATTAAGACCGTACCCACATTCAGCATATAATCAATTTGCACTCAAGTCTTATTAGTCATTACAACTACATGGAATACTGAGTAGAGCGTGTTTCATTTGATGTCATTCAATATTTTTCCATTGTTCACTTCCATAAAGATATTTGCTCTTCAGCCGTTAAAGTGTAACTGTTGTGTTATCCAATCTGAGCATTATCCATACAAATCATTTCACATTTTGACTTTCACCAGGAAGTCCACACAGGTGAAAGGAAGTAGATTGTCTGTTCACAAACTTAAAATCGTGCGAAGAACGATCCCTCAGATCAGTGGCTGGAAGCAGAAATGTCCAGATCATCATCCGGCAGGATGTCACTGGCATTAACAGGTGGATAAAACAGTCTAAATATCTGATCAAAGAGTTTCTGTGGGTTTGGAAATGATTTCCACCTGCCCACGGAGAAAATCAGCTCTTTGGTGAAGGTTCACCACCTCCATACACTCACAGGAACAGCTGAACAGTATTATTGCTTCTGGGCAGTCAGAGGAGACAGTTATAGAAAGTCCGGCTTTACCCTTCATCCTCAGATCAGTTTGCTCATTTTCGGAAGAACTTCAGGTAAACCACAGCTCCCAGAATGGCCAACTCCATGATAATAATGACACCCAATAGCAACTTGTTTGTCACCAACCTTGAATAATACATTAAAGAGGATAGTCAACATAAACAGGAGGCGGCAGTAAAATGTTCCATTTACATCTACAAAGAACATCAATCACGTCATAAATATTGATAAAAAAATGGAAGAAGGTCACAAGTAACTCTCTAAATGGATCAGTGAGCATCAAAATGGATATATCTCACATGGTCGTAATAATGTTATATGAGATGTATCATCAGTTGAGCTGTACAAGCTGAACCAATAGGTTCTCAATTTCTGAGAAATACCAAATCTGAAGCCTCGAGCCTGACATTCGAGGTGTTGAAATGATGAAATGACAATCTGACAGCGGGTGTGAGGACATGATGCACCTCCACGGGGTAACAATCTGTGATAATGTGTCACTCGAAGCAGCCCTGACAATCTGCATAACTCAATAAATTCTTCATAAAAGAGAAAATAATTTTAAAAAAAATCTCGAATCTTGTCAAGAAGGGACAAATTAGTATGGTCTTTTCTGGGGTAGCTCTTACCGTCGTGACATGGCGCGAAGAATTTTTCTACTCCGACTGAGGTTCTCTCCTGTATTTACCAACTACACACACAGACGAGAGGAGATAAATAAATCACTGCCTGACAGCTACACAGGAAACAGCTTCTCCTCTTTTTCAGAAAACAAACTAATAATTTGAATAGTCTTTGCACAAATATGAATTAGGTCAACTCCAGGACTCAAAGACAACAAAAACAAAATGAAAAGCTCATCCCAAATGTTGGGAAGTGGCCTCGATTCCCAGCTCACTCTGTTTTTGGTTCGGTCCAGTTGCTCCCTCTGTTCTCCCAGCTCCTCAATGATATCCGAGCCGATGTGTTCCGTCTCTGCGGCGATACGGTGACTTCGCTCAATGCTCTGACTGGCGTTGTTCAGAGAATCCGTACCCTGAAGTAAAAGAGTCCGCTGGGACTGCAGGTGTGTCTGCAGAGGTGGGTGAAAGTTACAAATTCAACCACGGTGTACATTAATTCTAGAAATGGGAAATGTAAAAAAAAAATACACACTAAGAACAGAGCATTTTTTTCATAGACAGCCCCACACTCACACTTTCTTGATTTTGTGTTGAATAGATGCCGTGATGGCTTCCCTGCACTGTATGGGAAGAAGACCCGAACCCCGATGCAAAGCTCTTCATGTCCCTCTGCAGCTTACCAAGATCCCTGTGGTAAAGGCGCAGGTTTGTACTCATGGCATTTCTGTAGGAGGCAGGGGCAACACGCAGCTCCTCCTCCATTCCTTGCAACTGGAGACAGATAACAAAGTACTGTGAAATGCCCAAGAAAGAAATGTATTTCCTGTTCAATGGAAACAAATATAAGGAACTGTTTGCAATGAAGATCAATCACAAATCATTAGGCAACCATAACGAAAACATCTGTACACCATCTTAAAATAGACCTTTATCTCGCCAAAACTATGGCTCTGAATGTGATTTAGTTTTAACAACATCATGACCGAAGAAACGGAAATAGTAACGAAGTTTGATCATGTACCGTTTTATGGGCTGGAAAATGAACGAAAATGAGTAAAATGAGTGTGCCATGAAAGGAACAAACGCGTGTGTTTTGCTTGGCTAAAACGAGTCACTTATATACAAAGGGCTATAGTATTAGCTGTTAGGTGAATAAACTTTAGCCAGGGTCTCACATTAACTGGGGAAACAGCCACTTTAACCCTTACCACTTCCTCAGCCTCCCCATTCTTCTCATCGAAGGTCCTCACCAACCTCTTCCTCTCCTCTGCAGGTGTGAAAGTACAAGTTTTAACAAACGGTTGCTTGTTACGGTGAGTAGTTGTTTAAATTGACGTTTTCCTGGCCCAACAACAACATTGTTTACCTCCGTGACATTTCGGAGCCTTCTCCGGCATTAGCTTCAACTCATCGTAGAGAGATTTGTAGATTTCGTGCAATTTCTCGAATTCCTCCGAAGACATTTTTAGGTAAATGTAATTTAGCTGTCCTTTCTTAAAGCACAACTCTGTCTTTTTTCCTGTAAAACACCAGTTACAGTCACAAGTTAATCTGCTTGTTTTGCTTTGATGATAATCCGATCCCCAGCACTCTTCCGTATGATGGCCCTCGTGACCAAGTGCCTTAAAATTTGGATGGAAAAAACTAAATGTATGCGTTTACAAATCACTTGAAATGAAAAACAAGTGAACAGTTACACCATAAAGAATTTTTTGTCATAGTAATAACACCAATTATTGCTGAGCAGGACTTAAAAAGTGCCTCCAGAACTATTTTACTCAGGCGCTAAAGAAGTCAGACTTAATGGCCCCCACACTTGGGAAGCATAGTTTTTCAACAGATACACCCAAGTAAGTCTTCTTGTTTCCTTATTTCATTGACAAATGTTGTTGTTCAATAGAACTCGAACTTAAAGGATATTTTTAAAGAATATTTTAAAAAAATTAACTGCAATTGACGTGTAAGTCAATTGTAGTTAATTCAAGTAATGTATTTGTCACGATTTACGTTGTTTCAAGTCTTGTCTCGTCATTCTCTGTTTTATTTTGAAAAGTCACTAATCTTGTCCTCTAGTTTCAGGTAACTTGCCCTTCCTCCCGTGTCATGCGTCTCATTGTCTTCCCTGATTCCCAAGTGTTTCCACCTGTTCCCCTTGGTCCCTCATGTGTTCAAATAGTCTGCGTTTCCCTTGTCTCGTCGCCAGTATGTTGTCTCACTCCATGTGCCATAGTGTCCAAGAGCCTGCAGTGAGCGTTTCTCCTGCAGTGCTATTTTGTTTGTAAGGTGTTCCATAGCCTTAGTTTATTTATTGTCTAACGGTAAGTTTCACAGCCTTGTTTTTTCCTCCGTTTTCAATGAGCGAATTTTGTTGTAACCTTCGATTAGCGGAGTGTTTTTGTGTTGATTTATTGAAAATATTTCGTGTTACCGTTAAAGGTGAGTCTTTTAAGTTATAGTTGAAGTTCCATAGTGCCTCTTATTGGAAAGAGTGCGTCTTTTGTTTTAATCCGCCTCGTTAGGAGAGCGCGTCTTTGTTTTGTTAACTATTCATAGCTTTTCTGTTTTCTTCCCAGCGTGGAGAGTTTTGTAAATTTCATAGCTGCGCTCCTTCTCCGCCATAGTTGCCGAGGAGAGTGCTTAGGTCTTCTTCTTCTTCTTTGATGTTTAATGGCAGCTGGCATCCTTGGTGTTGCATATGCCGCCATCTACTGGACTAAATTTCTCTTTTTTTTCCCTTCTTATTTCTTCTTTTCTATATTCTTTTAATTATTCCAGTATTTACCAAGAATCTTATTGTTATTCTCCTCCCTTCCTTAGACTTAGCAGATTCTACTATGTTTTTCAAATTATATTCTGTTATTCCTGCCCTCTGCAGCCCTATCTTCATTATTTCCCTCTCCTTTCCATATCTGGGACATGCTATCAACACATGTTCCACTGTTTCTTTCTCCCCACAGCTACACTGCCCAGTTGGATGTTTCCCCATCTTAAGTGTATTATTCAGTTTACAATGACCTATTCTTATCCTACTAATAATGACTTGTTCTGTTCTGTTCTGTCCATAACACCCTGCCTCGCCTACTATACTTTGTAATTTATATAAATGTCTTCCTTTTTCCTGATTCTTCCAATATAGATTCCACTGATTGTTTATTTCTTTCCATACTAAACTTTTCCCTTCTGTTTTTGATAATTTTACTTTAATTTCCACCACCTTTCTTTACTGCATCCTTAGCAGCTTTGTCTGCTTTTTCATTTCCATTTATTCCTACATGAGCTGGTACCCACATGAACACTATTTCCCTCCCCTGTTGCATTAACCTGGATGTTTTTAACTGTATTTCATATAAAATTTCCTGATGTGTTTTTGCTGTTCCGCTTTTAATACTTAAGAGTGATGAAAATGAATCGCTACATATAACTATTCTCCTATCCCTCACCCCCTCCATCCATTCAATTGCTATCAATATTGCACATAATTCTACTGCATATATACTTAAATGATCTGATGTTCTTTTTGAAATTGTCTTATTATAAATGGGAACCACCATTGCTGCTGCTGTTACTCCTGTTGCCTGTTCTTTGGACCCATCTGTGTGTATATATATATATATATATACACATATTCTCTATATTTTTCCTCCACATAGTTATAAAATTCCTGCACTAGATCTGTTTTATTTCTTTCCTTGATGTTCCACATGTTTAAGTCTACATTTGTTTCTTGTAGCATCCATTTTGGTATTGTTGTCCAAAGAACTGTTGGGCTGAATTCCACATGTTGTATTTTTAGTTGTTCTGCTAAACCCTCACTGACCCACCCAAAACTCGTTTTTTCCTCCTTCCCCTTTTCCCAGCACATCTCCAGAACTGTCTTTGCTGGATGTTCTTCTTTGTGTCCTTTTAAATTTATCCAGTAGTTGGCTATTAGCTGTTTTCTTCTGAGCCCTAGTGGCATTTCTCCTGCTTCAACCTGTAGTGAACATATTGGTGCTGTTTTTATTGCTCCGAGACAAGTTCTTAATGCTCTGGCTTGAATTATATCTATTTGCGAGAGGACTGATTTTGCTGCCGATCCATATCCCACACAACCGTAATCTATTCTAGACCTTATTAATGCTATGTATATATATTTTAATGCTGTAAAATCAGCACCCCACTCTAACCCAGCCAAACACCTCATAATATTCAATACTTTCTTACTTCTCTCTACAATTCCCTAGAGTGCTTAGGTTTCCATAGCCTTTCATTTTGTGCTGCCGGGAGATCGCCCTGCAGTGCCCTGTGTGTTTATAAAATAAAACCCTTTTGGAATTCAAAGACCCTGCATCTGTGTCCTAAGCCCTCGAGCTTCCTGACAGTATTTAGTTTAAGCTTTCACCACGTTTACTCTTAGTCAGCTACTACAGTATCATAGACATGTTAATGTGAATTTAGTTAATTTACCTTTTCATTTTATTGTCTTTGTCGCATGAACGTAACAGAGTGGTTGGCAATTTATTTATTCCCATTCGTTCAATGATCAATTTAACTAATTATTTACTAAATTTACTTTCTTTAAGTTGACTGTTTTTATATTATATTTATGAAGTGTTTTGTAATTGATATTTTATTTTAAACGTTTTAAGTGCATGAAATGCCATGTTTTAAATGAATGAATGCAAATCCTCCAAAAAGCTTTTAATGTTGAAACGAAAAAAAAAAACTACCATAATTTACTGCTATTCTGCCAGGCTTCAGAAACTACAATCCCATAATCCCGTTCGCGTTGTATACTTCACCCCCGCTGCGCTTTGCACCCCGTTTCGACATCAGCTGTTTCTGCCTACACATCAGCTGCATCCCACTGGAGGAGACAAAGAAGGGCAGATCCGTGACATGATGTTCCTCTTATTTATTATCGCAAGCTTCTCTGTGGTGACGCTGCTGGTGATTTTATTTGCGTCGCATATACGGTAAGGAGCT
Organism: Leuresthes tenuis; assembly: GCF_036924035.1. Classification (NCBI taxonomy): domain Eukaryota; kingdom Metazoa; phylum Chordata; class Actinopteri; order Atheriniformes; family Atherinopsidae; genus Leuresthes; species Leuresthes tenuis. The sequence continues at coordinate 14,351,397 of NW_027325369.1, forward strand.
AATCAAATCAATCGTTCTTTCCTAATGTGCGTCTTGCATATCACTGGCAGGTGGTGACTTGCTTGACCAGGAATTGCATTGCGCTGATAAATGTGCCACGATGAGGTCAGTTTTCGTAACAAAACAAACCCAGTCCGCTCATTTAACCCAACAATGATCGATTTCCAGATTTTAATTTTTTTTTTCTTCTTTGCACACAGATGAACCGGGTCTCAGCTGCTCGGGCCTATCAGCAGCCTGAGCGTGGGAGGCGTTATATTTGCATGCGTTACTCTTACAGAGCCATTGGTTATGGGGCGGTCCTTGCTCAGTGGCGTGGGTCATACCACTTGACGCCCAGTAGTTCATCATCCAAGTTTCCCTATGAATAATTGAGCCAATGTGCCTATATGTTCAAAATTACCTGAGCAAAGTATCTTTTGTCAAAAGCAGGATGGAGCTGTTTGCTGTGCGTTGTGATACAGTGTGTTGTTTGAACAGAAGATATGCAGCAGGAGGAGTTTGCAAGTCCACAACTGGTCTGGGTGGGAAGACGGCCCTCATCACTGGAGCCAACACAGGGATCGGGAAGGAGACCGCCCTGGACCTGGCAATGCGAGGTGACCCAACACTAACATTCCAGTTCATAGACTAAATTAATAAAAAACAGAAACATGTCAGATGAGTGTTTCCATGCTGTAACCTCTAGAACCTGGTTTTAGATTCCCTGAATTTACGACACGTCACTGTTAGTGGAATTCTCAAGTCTTTTAAGACCACAAAACTTTGAGGAGTTTAAGACTACTTGAACAGGCCATGTTATAGATGCTTTGCCATCACTCAACAAGCAGAATGCACCTTAGGTAAAAGGTCACTACACAACCAAAGCCAACAGAATCCCCTCACATCTCATCTTCTTTCCCTTCATACAATTTCTGTTTTGTTTATAGTTTAGCTGCTTTTTATTTCTAACAAACCAGGGGCTCGGGTGATCATGGCGTGCCGAGACGTTGAAAAGGGCGAGGAGGCTGCGGCGAGTATACGAGCTGCATACCCCAGAGCACAAGTGGAGGTCCGAGAGCTGGACTTGGCAGACACCTGCTCTATACGAGCCTTCGTGCAAAGCTTCCTGAGAGGTGAATGTGGCGTAGCAGTTACTCACTTCTACATACAGTGTTTTTATTGAACTTTTTTTTTTTTTTTTTTAACTCAAATTTTGTGGCGTTCTCTTCTTCAGAGGTCAACCAGCTTCACATTCTTATCAACAATGCTGGAGTCATGATGTGCCCCTACACGAAAACTACAGATGGCTTCGAGATGCATATTGGAGTCAATCACTTGGGTAGGGCCTTACAGAGTTGAACTGAAATCAACAAATCGTCATGACAGACAGATTAACCAAAGTAGGACAGAGTGGGGTTAAAATTAGTCAGTGGTTAGATTGACCCACCTTTCTGTATCTTGGCAACTGTGCACATGTCTTGTTACGTGTACGTTCATTTTGGCACCACAAAAAACAGGCCCACCGAAATAGCGGTACAATGTTACAAGGGTTTGAATCGGATTCAATTAAGTGATCAAGGAGGAGGAGCAGTTGCTTGTCTGAGCCACATGTTTAAGTGTCCCTACTGTGTAGCCTGTAACATTGTATAGACTAAGACAAGTTGTAAGACTGGGTGAATGTAGCTTGTTGTGTAAAAGCACATTTTTAGTCATTAAACTTTAGTTTTAGAAAGTCTTTATCTTGGTTTTCATTCACACCTATTCTTTTTAGATGTGACAAGAGAGTCCAACCAAATTAAAATGCCCTATATTGCTGTATTTTCACATGTCTCTGATGCTTCTTAGAAATAATAGACTTGTATGATATCAGGATTGAAATGGAAAAACATCCTGACGTTTGTCTCACTTCCGGCAGGTCACTTCCTGTTGACGTATCTCTTGATCGGGCTATTGAAGCGCAGCGCACCGGCCCGCATCGTGGTTGTCTCCTCTCTGGCGCACAACTTTGGCTGGATCCGCTTCCACGACCTTCACAGCCAGGGCAGCTACAACAGTGGATTAGCATACTGCCAGAGCAAACTGGCCAATGTGCTATTTGCCAGAGAATTTGCACGCAGACTCAAAGGTACATGAAACACACAAAGTCAGAAGCATGGCTTGACTCGTGTATAATGTGTAATGACAATAAAGAATATTTCAAAAGGTGGATGAGGTGAAATTTCTTCACTTTATGCCAGATAATACATTTCTCTTGATGAAGAGTAAAAAAAAAAAGTGACTTTCAACTTGAACTCAGTTTCAGGGCTTTTATGATAAATATGATGGAGGGGGGAAAAAAAAAATGTTTCTTTCACCCTGATGTTGGTATTCTTACTTTGTTTGTACTCGCATAGGTACTAATGTGACAGTGAATTCAGTACACCCGGGGACAGTGAACTCGGACCTGACTAGACACTCGACTCTCATGACGATACTGTTCACCGTCTTCTCAATGTTCCTGAAAACCCCACGGGAAGGAGCACAAACCAGCATATACTGTGCTGTGGCAGAGGAGCTGCACTCCATCTCTGGGAAACACTTCAGGTAGGAGACAACACCAAAGCTACTCAGTAAGGATTTTTAAACAGAACATGAAATTGTTTCTGGAGGGGGGGAAAAAAAAAATATTATTCTGAAAAGGAATATTTGTTACAGCGTGTCGGCTGAAAGGAAACGTGGGCTTAATGTCCTGCAAACAGCTATTTCGTAATCTGTTCTCACCTGCTACATTATTGAAGAACAGTGCTTCGTTCCCCAGTGTCTTGTGAGAAATTAAATGTACAGGAAGCCTGTGAACTGAAAAACTAAACATCAAGACCACAGAATATTTGTCATCTTCATTCTAGAACTCCGACTTGGTGCAACCAGTATAAACTGGTAATTATTACCATTTTTCAGTACTGTTTCACTGGATTTAGACTGACACTCAGAATGGCCATTTAAAAAATGGGGACAGGGGTTCAGTGGAGCCAGGCTGAGGAGGTGTTAATTTAATTTTAAACTACTTGGTTCTCCACTGTTCCACCAAGAAAGCTCTGATTCATATCAGCATGATATCTAAAGTGAAGGGCACCGAGTTATTAGCAGACGGAGTCTTTGAGGTTGCAAGCTGAAGCCTCCAAATGAGCTGCTGCTTAGCAGTTCACTACACAGTGGCATGCGAAAGTATTCACCCCTCTTAGCTTTTTACCGATTTTGTTACATTCCAACCTGTAATTTTATGTGATGGATCTGTACAAAATAGTCTAAATCAGTGAAATGAAATGAGAAAAATGTATATTTAAAAGAATTAAGAAAAAAAAATATGCATGTGCATATGTATCCACCCCTTTTGCTATGAAGCCCCTAAAAAGTTCTGGTGCAACCAATTACCTTCAAAAGTCACATAATTAGTGAAATCAAGTGCACCTGTGTGCAATCTGAGTCACATGATCTGTCAGTATAAACGCACCTCTTCTGAAAGGCCCCAGAGGCTGCAACATCACAAAAAAAATCCACTTAATTGGATTATTACAATTAATTGAATTCCAGTTGGCTTGAATTGGACTATATTATTTAAGTGCCTTGAGATGACAATTGTTGTAATTTAGCGCTATATAAATAAAATTGAATTGAACTAAGCAAGAGACATCACACCAAGTACAAGTCAGGGTTGGGTTATATAAAAAAATAAATCTTTGATGCACAGTCAAATCCAATGGAAAGAACATGGTACCACAACAAACCTGCCAAGAGAGGGCAGGCCACCAAAACTCACAGACCAGGCAAGAGGGCACTGATCAGAGAGGCAGCACAGAAACCACAGGTAACCCTGAAGGAGTTGCAGAGTTCCACAGCAGAGACTGGAGCATCTGTCCATAGGACCACAATAAACCGTACACTTCATAGAGCTGGATTTATGGAAGAGTGGCCAGAAAAAAAGCCATTATTGTTAAAAGTAAGAACGTTTTGAGTTTGCCAAAAGGCCTGTGGGCCATTCTCCAAATGTATGGAGGAAGGTGCTCTAGTCAGAAGAGACTTAAATTGAACTTTGTTGCCGCCAAGGAAAACGACATGTCTGGCGCAAACCTACACATCCCATCACCCCAAGAACACCATCATGGGGATGTTTTTCCAGCAGCAGGGACTGGGAAACTGGTCTGAGTCGTGGGAAAGGTGCAAAATACAGGGATATTCTCGTGCAAAAGCTGTCAGTCTGCCTGTGATTTGAGACTGGGACAGAGGTTCACTTTCCAGAAGGACAATGACCCGAAGCATACTGCTAAAGAAACACTCGAGTGGTTTAAGGGGAAACATTTAAATGTGTTGGAATGGTCAAGTCAAAGTCCAGACCTCAATCCTCCTTCCTCTGCTAAATCTTCAAGTGTGGCTATCTTCATATGAGTGATAGTGCTCGAGTCTCTGCTGCGCCATGCTCTCTCCAGCAAAGGTGTGGAAAGGTTTACGATGTCCTCAAGCGTCTGTCAGCTGTGCCTGACTTCATCACTTAGTCAGGCATCAGCAATTGTTTGTTATTGCCAAAATTACTGAGTCATTTAAGCAAAAAATATTTGAACCATATTTGTTGTTTTTATCTATTTTGCTGTATTTCTTCATTTGGTGATCAAAACAAATGAGATTCTAAACGATGAGATGAGCTTTTGCTCCTTGAAACCCATCTGCTTGTTTTGCGCAGTTGAAACTTGACATACGAGAGTTTTCAAAACAAATCTTTAGAAATTATCTGACAAGAGGAGGAACAAGAAGGTTTCAAGTCGTATCTAAGAGACCATACCGTATGAATATTACTTCGTCTGTTAAGCCACGCATAAAGTCAACGTGAAATTGATTGTCTGGACTCATGCCAACATTGGCGCTTACATAACTATTATCCTTCTCCTTACATTTCAGTGACTGCACCCCCGCTTTTGTTGCCCCTCAGGGAAGAAGTGAGGAGACGGCGAGGAGACTGTGGGACATCAGCTGTGAGCTTCTTGGTATCAAGTGGGACTAATTCAGCTTTTCACTGCCATCTGTCTCACTTCTCCCAGGAGTCCTTAATTTTTCTGTTCTCATTCATTTCATTTGTTTAGTTTCTGATGTGCTGTACTTTGAACATTTCTTGCATATCAAGCAGTCGGGTATATTAAGTTAGAGTTTCTACATGATGTGAAGTTGCTTTTTTTTGTGAAATAATTACATTACAATAACTGGAGTATTTTGGTGCTCTTCAACAGCTCCTCCAACCAAAACCACTCACCTGTATTACTACATCGACACAAATACTTTTTTGACTCTATATTTTTGAGACAATTTGCATACAGCGTAGGAAAAAAACAACCCAACCTAATGCATTATAATTCTGTGACACAGTGAAGGGTCAATGGCCTAAGACCAGCTTTTTCCAAATATTGTGTTTTAGTTTTTTTTTTCTGAAATTTTACAGCTATATGACTCAACTTTTGTGCCAGCGTTTTTAAAAGGAGCAGGGGTTCTTAATACTGACTAAACCTTCAGATATCACCGTCAAGTACGAGTCACTATTACGGCTTGATCTGCAGAAATGTACTTGGTGATTAATGCACAAGTTGTGGAGACCGCCCAATTTTTTTTTTTTATTTCATTCCCCCTTTCTGCAGTTCTGGAGGAACTACAGGTTGACATTTTTAAAGATCTCCCTGTTCATGTTTCCTTTGCAGCATTCACACGCACAGTTGCCAAATTTATATTCTGTGTTTTATACAAGTCAGATATGCCTTTTACTACACTTACATTCATGTCTAGAGTTGAATGTTTACATTTTATGTAAATAAAAACAAATATTACTATTACGGTTCTTGTATAAATCTTTTAAAAGTCCCACTCTGCTAAAGGAAAAAAATACATTAGCAAGAATGAGCCATCAGTGCTGTGGCTGATGTCTGCTTTGAACCTACAGTCTCAGAAAGATGAGGTCTGTTCCTCTGCAGTCGGTTTTCATTCTGAGAACTTACATTCGCAAGATGTATTTGAAAAAACAGCCAGCGGTTATTGTTCAAAAGGCCCATGCGGACTCTCAGAGACCTCTCTGTCCTGCTTTACCCTCGTCGGTGACATTGAGACAGCTCAGCTGGTGTCTATCAAAAAGTGAAGCAAATATAAGCGGATGCCGCCGTGAAATGCTCATCCTAACTAAATGAGGGTTAGCAACTCTGATCATTCTTTTGTTGCTGTTCAGTCTTTACAATCTGAGTGCCAGAGAGGGAGTTTTTCCAATTGGAGGAGAATGACCTGGTGGGTGGGTATATTAGCATATTCATAGACACCCCCCCACCCCCATAAATCACATTTTTACATACAAAAACAATTCCACATTAAACTGCATTATCTCATATTCTTTTTTTAAATTTAATTTTGTCATTTCATTTTACAAGTGATTGAGAAAACACTTCAAAATCATGAGTCCCTGTGTCATGTAGCAGTTACTATAATACATATGTAACAGTTTTATCCTCAAAGATTTGCTTCAGTATAAAGTGCGGCAGTGATGAGTCACAGCAATCAAAGTTAAGCAGCATCAGAGGCACCCAGTATAACAGGAACATCCGTCGCCGTCACAAGTCTAATACAGCAGAGGGACACAAGGCAAAGGAACAACACAGTATATCCTCTATGCTCCTCCTGACCATGTGACCAAAATATTGAAATACTCATACATGAAAAAAGGCAGCTTTAGCTACATTAGGTGATTGTCATGTTAACAACAAAGCAATTTTTAAGTAAAAATCCCTTCTTTTCAACATTTTTTGACCAATTGTTTTTTACTGTTAATTCATACAATACAGACAGGTTTGGGTCCCACAGGGGCAATAAAAAAAGAGCACGATTTAAAATTAGCAACACCTGGGGAGTTTTCTGTTGTAGTGGGTCCCTTTCTGTATCCTTAAATGCCCTTGAATACTTCAAACAGCTGGATCATAAATCTCATTGTTAAAAGGGATTCTATGCCAAAAGCAGGCCACAACATGTTCTGTACAAATAAAACAGGTAAACTGCTTAATTTTCATTAATAGCAAGACAATACTTTTCTTAAAAGGTATGTAACATTCTTGGTGGAGGACAATGAAAAACCTTATGCACTCTCGGAGATAGTAACAACACAAGATTAGGAGAAAAAGACCAACCCGTAACATCTGTCAGAGGCCTTTCAGTTACAGAGATTTTCCCTTTATGCTGAGGTAGGAAACAAACCTGTACCGATACACTTACGTTGTGTATGCTTGACTGTACCTGTTTACGAAGCAGTGTTCATTTCTGGTGCATACAGTAATAGTGGTTGTCATAACTTCCTTCCAAACATAACACGGGTGAGAGATAATGAGATATTTCCAGAATAAAGCACAGCAGTGGTTCACAGCTTTACAGCGTCAGGGAGGCAACTCAGACAGAAAGAGAAACTAATCAACAGAATCTTGAGAGGTTCTTGTCTCAACCCGCTTTTGTAGACCTTTCAGGTTTTTCAATATAATGACAATGTGGTCTATTCTTTTTTTTTTTTTTACACCTCAGAGTCCCATGCTAACTCATTAGCACATACTTTTCTTTTCACAATAAAATTAGTCCCCTTTTACAATAAAAGGGGACTAATTAGATCAGAGAGAAAAAAATATGTTTTTTTGTTTGTTTTGTGTGAAACAGTAAATTCTACAAGCAGTGATTGTGACAGGAGAAAACTAGTGTCAGTTTTATTAGTATTAAAAGTTCAAATAATTTCCTAGACGAGTTCACATGATGCAAAATGGGACATTTTTTGAGTGGGTTAGTTTTCCTTCTTTGGTTTCAGGGGAACTACAGAGATATTACACAAGAAAATGACTATACAAGGTGTGTAGTGTTACTACTGCATGTGCAAATAAGTCAACAGGAAGCTGAGTGAAGTCTGATAAATTACTCAGTCAGTGTAGCTTGGAAATTAAATATTCAAGGTTTTAGAAGTGAGCTTGAAAAATCTCTTGAACACACTTGTCATTTATTTTTAAATTAGCAGCTCAAGATTACATTAGTTGTGACTACGACAACATACAAGAACCACCCTGTGGGTTGCCGGCACTATAAATATGACGTAGGTGCTGGAAAATGACAAGAAAGCAGAATGCTGGCAACTAAAAAGATGACATCTGTGGTTCGTCTGTATTGATGGAGCTCTCTTAAGGCAAAATGACTGCATATGCTGGTTAAAAAGTGTATGCTAAAGAGTTAGCATGCTTTAGCCACAGATCAGATCTTGCAGTTTATTCTACACTTTTTAAATATTAGAATAAACTGACGGGTGTAGAAAAGGCCATTTATCATTTACATACTTATATCAATTATTAATTTCTTCAGAAACCCTGAAAGCCTTATATTGGCACATTGTGTGTGGCTCCTCTTTATGAAAGTGCCGCTCCATTGTGATGCCATCTGTGCCATTACCTTGCACTGGGTCGGCCCTGACGCTGCTGAGGTGACTTGTTATGTTCAGAGAGCCACTGGTGACAGATATTCTGCATTACAGAGTCCTGTGCTCCCTCAGCCACTTGAAGGACATCCTGGACCAGCGGGCCAGCTCTGGTGGGCTCCAGCTTCACTGCCAGCAGGTACGCTGGCCTCAGCTTACTGCACAACAGGTAGGCTTTGATCTGCACACAGATATATAACCATAGTAAGAATGTGACCAACAATAAAAAGTATAATAACAAAAAAAATAAAACAATCAGCATCAGTCATTTTTTTTTAGGTTCAGCAAAGTTATGTGCCCATACATTTTACCGAATACACTGAACACCCAGGTTTTTCATTTCAATAGAATTTTTCTTTATGTTCCAAGTCGACAATGCAGTGATCTAATGGGCTCAGTTTGTGAAAGAGTGGCTCAGAGAGCATGAGGCATCATTTCCACACTGGACTGGACACCAGAGCCCTGACCTTAACACCCATGAGAAGCATTGGGATGTCTTTTTACTCAGAGCTCCAAATCTCCCTTCATATACATAAATGTTGTGACACTGCATAAAATATCAAAATAATACCCCAATAAATATGAGCTATAATTAAAACTAAAGGTGGCTTAACAAAATATTGACGTTTGACTGTTTTTTTTGGCACAGACAGTGTCGATTTTTCATGTTGTTTTGTCATTCGTTTTTGTCTGTTTTTCAAATCGTTAGAAAATACCTGCTTTAAACACGAGGTACTCGTAAAGACATCATCAGAAGACAAACTAAATAAGGAATGTACTAATCTGACTGCAGGAGGCACTGAAATTACCACAGGATTCAGTACATCCTACTGAAGTGTTAAGGAAGAGCTGCCATTCACGACCTTTACAGGCCAAGTTGTTCACAGAAATTCATTGCCAGAGACACCGACGGGTCAACTAATGTACATTTTACCTTAAAAAGATGTAACATGCAAATTTTTTTCATCTCGATCACATTACTAATATATGTTTTGAAACAAACTGAGAATTTACAGGAATACCAAACAAAAAGTATGTTTTAAAGAAAGGGATCACTAAAGGGATTTAATAACAGCAAAGTTCTACTTTTCTCTTTGAGGTTTATAAATTTAAAGTAAAAGGGCAGTGTGGGTTTTTGTTTTTTGTTTGGATTTTTACCAGAAATGACAAATCCCATATCTAGATATGGGATAGAGTGTCGCTCCTTCAGTTTTTAGTCACGAACATTAGTGCCACTCGTGGTAAAGGTTAGTCTGGAGCCCTGCCACTGGTAAATGAACATATGTCGAACAGATTCGGGGCCATTGTGATTTCTACATATGTAAAAGATGGCAAAAGAAGGTAGCCACGAAAAGGCAGAGGGAAAGTAAAACACGGTCAGTAATGCACTACCTTGCTCTCTGTGCTCTTGATCTCCAGAATGAGACTTTCCAGGTCCTTGGCCTGAAAGCAAAACAAAAACAAAAATAACAATGGTCAACATGTCTGAACACAGGCAACATGGATCTTAGTCAAGGTTCATTATAAGGGATATTTAGTTTTTTCTTGGTTGAACATCTTAAGAGATATTTCTGCCACTCACATCAGCCGGTCCCTTTTCTGCGATGGAGACACAGCTGAGGATGAGGGCATCGCAGTCATTCTTGGTGGCAGTGCCTGATTCACCCACACATTTGAGCAGCTGGCGCACAGCTCCATACTGCCTCTGTCGGACAAGCCTTTGGCCGGCACAGACGTAGACAGCCTGAGCGTCCAACTGGAAGTCCTAAAGGAGCAAAAGAGTGAGAAGACCGATTCATATTCCTAAAGGTCATTTAAAAGATAAAAAAAAAAAAAGAGGTGAAAAAAACAATTTAACATATTTCAAAATTGTGGTAAATTGATGTAATAAAAATAAGTTCATTCTTCTGCCCTGGCAGATGAGACAGAATCTCCATTTTATTTTTTATTTTTTTTAAGTTTAAGTCTTCATTTTATTTGCCAACACAAACATCTCTACTGAGGCAAAGGCAATTCATAATTGATGTACAATATTCTGACACTTCCCTAAGCATGCACTAAAGAAGAGCTTGCTTACCTACTAAGCTCATTCATGAACATACCTGTATGACTCTGTAAGCAATGCCAAACCCCTCCTCTATGTTTTTTCCTCCAAGCATCACCTGGAATATTACAAGTAAAAGGAAGCTTATTCTCTGATAAAACTTTTCATAAAAACATTTAGTGTGTGACATGCCGTGCACATCTCTAATGAAGTGCATTAAAATGAACTCAATCTTTGTGCAGGGAGTAAAGTGATGGGATGACCACAACCAGAACATCACCTTGCAGGCAACCTCAATCTTCATAGGGCTTCCACCAAACAGCGTTGGCAGTGAACTGGATCCAGAGGACTTTGAGGAAGATGTGCTGGTCTGTGGGTTTTTGGAGGATGTCGTAGTCTCACAGCGGTGGAGGAAACGAGTCACCTCCAGCTGGAGCTCAATTGTATTCATGTGCCTGGCAAATGTTTGACAGAAGACATCCGTGCTTTTAGGCAACAAGATCAAAAAGTCACAAAAAGTGAAATGTTGCACAAAAACAAAGGCCTAAATTAACTTATACTTTGTAATAAATCAAAATAACCTGGACACATCACTAGATGACATAGTCTTCCTAAAAGAGCTGACTTGTGACTTCCTCCTCACCGCACCCCGACCTTGCTGTTCCTGCAGGTATGTCCTCAGGTGCTCTTTGGCTCTGACCAACCAGCGCTGTGCAAAGTCAAGTTTACAATCAAAACAAAACACCTTTTTTATTATTTTCTTAAGTTGCATAAATGTAGAAATTAAGATAAATACCTGCTGCTCTCCCAGTAGTAGGTATGAAGTTGCTCCTTGTGTGTAGAATCGTATGCAGGTCATGGCCGCACGCACGTGATCCTGTCCAGAAGAACAGCGTTTTACATCAGTAAAAAGACATCAAGTATAATCTAAAAAATGCTGGGGCCACAGGCAGCACATAATGAAGGGTTTAGCCTCCAGGTCTAAAAAATTAAGTCAGTGCCAATGTTTTAAAGTTGCAGAGTGTAACGATGAAAGAAATCCATAAAAAGAGGCAATTACGTCATTAAAACTATGTCTTGGGTGGTATCTAATTGCTTTGGTAAATTAAGTGCTCTGTTTTATGAACTTAGTATTAACCATTTACTTCCATTTGTGCAGTGAATCCTTCAACATGGGAGAACAGGCATATTTGTGACCCCATATTGCACCATTTGGGATACCACCACCACAAAGCATGCAGAAGAAGAGTATTGTTCGGAGGATACGGTAGAAGAAGAATGCAAAGGAAGTTCTGGCTGTAAAGGCTCTTTTGAGAAAAGAGAGAAGCCTTTAATTTCCTGAATTTTAACCAAATGATTAATTCAAAATGCTCACACAAAGTCTTATATAAAAGAGCAAAGACCAAACGAGATTACCGTCATGAATTGCTGGAGATGGTACAGACAGTGATAGTGTCCCCGCCGCTGCAGGAACTGGCAGGAGGCGATGAGATAGCGGCTGCATGCGTCCAGGCTTGGGTCTAGTTTTTCCATTATACCCTGCAGCATGCCAAGATACCCTCGTTCCAGACTGGGCTGCAGCATCCCCTCTAGAAAGACTTCCTCTGGGCAGTCCTGAGACATGGCACAGCATAAAAACATGTCAAATTTGGAACAAAAAAAAAATACACACACAAACACACACACATTAGACAGGGTGCGATTTGTGAAAAAAACAGAGGGGGGGGATCATTTTGAGAAACATTTTATTCAGAAAAATTACCACACAACAGTGTGAAAACATGAAAACTGTTGATGACTGTTGACCATTTGTAAATCGTTTTGGAAAGCTCTTGACCTATACTACCATCACCTGTGGGATACCTGTAGGGGGCGCCACTAAGTAGGGTCAAAACCCAGAAAAAAACATGATTTCCCCCCTTTAACTATAAGCAAGATCTAATCTGACCAAACAGATGTGCTTCCCAACCCCAAAACCAATAATAGTCTCCTGGCCACAATTTCACATATTAGAGGAAACACATTCAAACTACAAAACATATGGCGTTGCCCGCCACTGTGTACGGCAATTTAGTACAAATTGTAGTTTTTGTATCGTACTTCCGGGTTAGGGTCAGGGTTGCGCAATTAGGGTTTAAAAAACGTATATCTGCGCATTCTTCAACTGAAAAAGTATAACCCTAACATGTACGTTTATGTCGTGAGAAAAGCTATGTTATGAAAAGTGGGTACGTTGTCAGGTTACCACCTCACTCAGTGCCATGAATCAACCGCTTTCAACCTGCTTTGAAATCCTGGCAACATTAAGGTGCCAAAGTATTTATGAAGCTGAGTGAGATGATTTTAAGACAAACTGTATCCCTAAAGAGAACTAATACTTGGTGAGACTTACAGTTTTCATTTTTCCCTTTAATCAAAAATAATCTAAAAGATATACTGGAAGGGTACTTAGTCTCATGTTAAGCATGTTTGGAGAGCTTATCATCTGAGTGCCTTCATCATGAATCCAACAGCCTAAACCTCACCTTGTTGAGGAGATATGTCATGGCCTCTGTCACACAGTCATGACGCATGTAGAAGCTGATCAGTGCCAGGTGAGTGCCGTATGTGTTCAAGTAGTAGAGGCACTCCTGGTGGAAGTTGTTGCTCTGAGTCAGTCCTTCCTGTCGCTCCACAAGACTGACCTCATTCAGAATGTCCTCCAGCTCTCGCAGGGATGCCAATATGTCTTCACCATAAGACTGACATACATATGGTAAATAGAGGGTCATGAATTTATATGTAGACCTAAACAAAAACTTGTTCTGCAAGTGTGATCTATTAGCTCAACCCATTCAGACCTAAATATAACCACTAAAACATTCTTTCTCGGTCTCTGAAGCAGAATGATGAAAAAAAAATTATTTGAGAGGTTAAATTTTCTACTTTTATGATAAATTATTGACTTTCCTTATCTTTATAAACATCTACTTAAAAAATGTGTTGTTTGGTTGTTTTGAAAATGACGATTTGCATCAGGCTCGAACTGTAACAGTCTGCAAATGTTGCATCAGGTCAGGTCGGGTTAACACGGGTCTCATATTTCTTTCAGTCTGGCAGCTCCAGGCCAAGAGGATCAACAAGCTGAGCGTCACACATAGTAGAACATTATACCTTCCTCCCAGTGATTTATGATATGCTGGAGCTTCTGACGGTATCATGTTTTAGACTTTGGGCTGAAATTATCTTGTACATTATGACGAGGGATTCGATCTGGCATCCATGCTGTTGTATGCAATTATAAAATCGCTGCTTTTGTAGACACCTGAACAAGCTACTTTAAAGGATGATGTATTTGGTTTAAATTTCTTTTTAAAAGGCCATACGCTGATATATATCACTATATATTATTCAAGGGTGGTTTGATTGATGCTGATGCAGCACATAAGAATCTAAGGAGATCATCAATTTGCACATATACAGGATTAATCATAACTGAAAAAGGAACATGATGGTGCCCAGCACACACACACCCTTTGCTTCTGTATGGACTATAACAAAGGACAAGGGCACCACCAGGACAGCGTCCTCCTACCGTGGCCAGAGTGGGCCGGAAAATCATCTCCAGGTGCTGAACAATCTCCTGCAGTAGAGGGGCACCCAGACTGAGTTGGTTTCTGTCCACTGGAACCCTCAGGCAGCGGCTAAACTTCTCTCTTGCTCCTGAAAGGTTTCCTGCCTTCAAAGATGCCATGGCCCACGCCTGCCACACACCACCAGGGTCGAGGCCACTCTTGGTTGACACCTGGCAAAGCAGCCAAACAACCAGAGATGTAATGAAAGTTGTGGGATTAAAACTTCAGGGAGTTAGTCTGAAAATTCAAAATAAAATAATAGATAAATAAACTAATAAAACTCCTGACCTCCACTGCCAGCTGGTAGTATTCTGCTTCCAGTAGCTGATTACGGAGACGTGTGACCGCTGACGTCTCCAGAATGTCATCCAGAGAAGGAATATATTTGTAATTGGCCGCCACTAGAATTTTAAGCACGTCAACTTTGCTGATGTAACTGTAGACATGGAAAAGACAGAGAGGAGGAAGCGAAACGGTGAGAAAACCGATGGAGGAGGACAAGTAGATCAGAGAGCTACTTCTATGACATGTGTATTATGGTAAGTTAGTACCATGTAGTGACATGGAGGAATGAGTAATGAGTTTATATATTCTGTTCCTTTCAGCACAACTTCCTGGGATTTCTAATCTGGCTGCAAATACTCCTGCATTGGTCAATATCATTTCAGCAACTTTTAACAACATGACTGAGCATCAAAGTAGCATCTTACCTGTCACATAAGGCGAGATCCTGGCTGCGGCCAACTTTAACAAACATCAACTTGGCACTGAAGAGCAGCTGCCGCATGATGTCATTGAGGAGGCAGGCATCCACCTCTGGGTTGGTCAGTTTACGGGACAGGGAGCGGCAGTGGCTGATGAGCTGGTAAGCGCAGGAAGTTTGGTCACTGTGCAGAGACAAAATGCCCACGCAGAGGTATGCACTGGGAGCCTGCAGGGAGTAAGTAAATTATCATTGTTTATCTTAAAATACAAAGTGAGTGAATTATACTAAAAAGACAATTGAATGACAGTTTTAGGGATGCAGGACATATAGGCTTCCCATTTCCAATCATTTTCTGTGTCCGAATCACAAACTACTCACTATACAATTGACTACATAGCGAAATCATAATTTTGTAGTGCTGACAGTGGTATTGTGAGATTTTATATACACTATACGGTTCACTAAAATGCATTGGTTCAGTGATGATGTGCGATTATGGACACAGATATTGTTTCCATTGATCCTGACAAAGCCTCCATTTTGCCAGAGCCCAGGCTTAGTGCAGCAAAACCAAATAAGGTTTGCACAGAGAAAGAGTAAACTCTGCACAGTTTCAAAGTTACATTAGTTGTGCAAATCCAGACCTGCTCATAATAGAACTCGCTCCGCAGCAACTGGTTCTCAGCAGTGTTTGAGCTGAGTTGGAACTGTCGATGGATCACCTCAGGCAGACGCAGCATCCCATCCAGATTTTCCACCTTGACCACAGGACTTCCAGGCACTGCACAAAGACAGAGAAGAAGAGAGACACGGGTAAAAGCGCATCGTTGTAGCTAATATTTGTCATACATCTGTGAATGGCTGCATTTGAAATATTGCTGGTGGCAGGTCAGCATGCATTTACGGTAATTTTAAAAGAGATCCAGATCATAAATGCTTAATTTAATGAAACATGTGTTACCGAAACGGTAATGTAGCAAAGAGGAAGTTCTTGAAATAAACAAATAAATTGGACTTCTTTTTATTTATTTATTTATTTTTTAATTTACCTTCAGCAGGTTGAAGCTCATTATCAGAACTGCAAATGACAAAAAAAGAAATAAAAATATAAATTTAAAGTCATCAAGGAGCTTCATTGCAATGTTCCCACTGTGGTTCTGCAGTAAAGATTATTCCTTCTCCAGTTTGATTCAATTTTGCTCATCTTTCACAAAATCATGTATCCATCTGTATCATGTATCCAACACTTTGACTGTACAGGACAAGTTGTGAAATAAGCTTCCATATATTCCTTTAAGCCTTTTGTCCCCCTTAAGATTATAGCACTACTTATTCTCTGACATACAAAAACTCATTCCTTAAAGAGGGTCTTACTCCGGGTGAAAGTAGGCATAACACTGGTCACAGGCTCGGACAGGTTCCTCTCCCGGACACCCATCAACAGGCATCTTCTGCTCAGAACAAGCCTGACAAACCAGACGGCCACATCTCCGACAGTGATGCCGTCTGTTGAACTAGAAGACAAAAAGCAAAAGATGAATAAGTATCTTTTTATCTTTAAGAGAAAGCATAAATACTCATCTATCAGATGAGTAACAACATTTTCTTCCTAAGCCTGTGTAAGAAACTGATCTCTGGTAGGCTCAATGCTCCCTCACATTCTGAGAACAAACACTAACTCATCCTGGACTTTCACACATAAAATATAGCACAATTTGGTAATTCTTTTGTGAACATTATTGGCTTTCACATAATTTTGCTCTCTTACCATGGTGAACCTCTCCCGCCTGCAGACCATGCATACATCATGCTGGGTGTCTGGGACCCAGTCTTTACGGGCCGGGGGTTGATCCGGAGGCTGGAACGAGTGGCGTTTACGTCTCGATGAGCCTCGATCTCTCTCCCTGTCTGCGCTACTCACAGAGGGTGTGTATGTAGGCGTGCTGCCTGTAAATCAAACACATTTAAGCAAGCATTCGCAATCATTAAAAAGCATCATATTACTACTTCGAAGCATGTGCACATGTCATACTTGAGGAAGACGCAGGGGATTCAAGTCGGATGGAAGACTGAGAGCTGCTATCTTGGGCAGGGCACTGCATCAACACCTCTTGGAGATTGATTACTGAGTCTGGAAGAAATTGTGTAAGATACTTAAACAGAGCTACTCGGTAAGATATTTAAATCCAAGAACAGACTGAGATTTAAAAAAAAATAAAACCAGACAGCCAGTGTATGTTGTGTACTCAGTACTGACCAGACCGAGACCTTTCTCTGGGAGCACAGGAGAAGTCAAGGGCTTTGCCAGCGTAGTCTGCCAGAAGTTTATCAATGTCCTCAGCACCGAAACCTGACTCCTGGCCAACCAAAAGGCTCCGCAAGGTTTGCACCGCCACCTCAACCCAGTCCACCTTAAGATTCATCAACAGCTGCTCGAGCATCAGCAGCGGGTCCGAAAGCAGGTGGAAATAGTCCTGCCTGGCGGCCTGAGGTAGCGTCAGCAACACCTGGAGGAAGAATTGTGTATATTGCACCTGAACACATTAGGTTATTCAGTAGCAGGAAGACAAAGGCCTCTCAATGACCTAAAATACCACACAGTGTCACAAAACCGATGAGGCTTCTTCCAATAGAAGCATAGAAGACTCTTTGTCCTTGAGTGGTAAAAAGAGAACTTTACTCACAGCTAAAGGAACAACATCATATTTAGTGACATGACAATTCTTTGAAAAACTAAAATATGTGCAGTAGTTCCAAGGATTACATTTAATATAGTTTGAGATAACTTATGTATGATTAGATATTTTTATTCAAGGCCCAAAAAAAAAGAGACTTGTAGCTGCTGCTCTCATGTCTGTGCTGGATTATAGTGATGTTGTTTACACGTATGCTCCCTCACAATGTTTACATACATTACATAGAGTACAAATGTCCAATCTGAGAAAACATAGATGAGTTTTTAAGGGATAAGCAACTCTTGGAGTGTGACTTTAAGCATGAAGAGTGATTGTTAGTTACTTTTTGAATATCATCTATAGAAAGATCATCATGTATCATAACTTTTCAAATGTTTGTTTTTAACAAGTTAAAAAGGACAATTACGCATCCCTCTACAAAAAACAAACCTTGGAGCCCAGATGAAGTGTATGGATGTGTTGTCGACGTGCTGGAGAAACCTGTCTCTGGAAATGCAGGGTGAGGTAGTCAGCCAGGAAGTGGCATGCAGCCAATCCGGGACGGCGATCCAAAGCACGCTCGCAAACATCCAGTGCAACCATAAATTCTGAAATGTTCTCGAGCAGCTAAAAAAAAAAAAAAAAACAAGTCAGAGAAAAGGGAAATTAAACAGAAGAGAATAGCAGAATAAAGCCAATTACCAATAATAATAAAAACTTAAAGCTCTAGTCAGTATTAGCAAAAAACTAACCACCCATTGAATTTTCTGGACAACAACTACAAGGAAATTGGGTACATTCGCTCTAAGCCTTTTAGTCCTACTACTTCAGAGATCAAATCAGTAATCCCTGACGAATTTCTGAACAACGTTTTAAACATCCTAAAATGAGACTGGATCTGATACATTAAGAAGCTGAGTACTCCGGACCTGAAAAGCCTCATCTGTCTGTCCCTTCTCCAGCAGGCAGAGCAAATGTTCAGTCTGCAGCTGCAGAGTCAGCTGCTCAGATACAGGATAGAGTTCTACCCACTGTTCACAAAGGGCAAACTCCTGCAAAAAAGAGAAAAAGATTCATGACATCATTGTGTATACTTAATTATGATTTTTCGAGAATAAGATGCGAGTGATGTTGAAAGCCAGCTGTACCCACTTTTGCCTCCAGTATCATAGAGAACACTGACTCTGGGTTTCTTTTAGATTCTGTTCCAAGCTCCTGCCAAGTGGCCCAGGGCAGTGGCAGCTGTAAATCAATCATCTGAGACAGACAGACAACACGAACACTTGTCAAATTACCTTGAAAATAAAATGAGCAAATCAAATACCACTTCATACAAAACACTAAAAACATGAATGCTGAATTCAAATAAACAAGCAAGTACTGAATTAACAATAACTGACAATATGAAATACTGTGTGCAGTGTACAGGTGCTTTGTTGTAGCCTTAAATACAGATTTATCTCAGGAATATAGCATTACCTGGCAATAGATGCTCAATTCTTTCTTCTTAAGCTCTAGGTCTGTTTTCAGCGAGGTTTCCGTGTTTGGGTCATTGAGGCAGAACTCAATCAGTTCCTGACAGGCTGACATAGGCCAACGCTCCAAAGCCTGAAGGGCAACACGGGCTCGCAAGTTAGCATCCTGTATTTGGAACAGCTGACTTATACCTTCATCCGAATCTGAACACAAGACAATCAGATAAACAGCAAATAATTAGTTACATCTCGTGTTGTAGAATTTTGATGCAGAGGTTCGATTGGAGAGGTGGTTTCGATC
This sequence comes from Leuresthes tenuis, assembly GCF_036924035.1. NCBI lineage: Eukaryota > Metazoa > Chordata > Actinopteri > Atheriniformes > Atherinopsidae > Leuresthes > Leuresthes tenuis. The sequence continues at coordinate 14,370,688 of NW_027325369.1, forward strand.
TCAAGATCTTCAGTATTGTCATCACAGCATTCAAGTCTCAAAAACAGAAAAATTAGCTGCTTTTCCTGAGGAAGTACTGACTCATTCCTCACCTTCTAAAGCTGCACAGGCAAGTAAGCGGTCTCTTAGCACCCTCTCCTGGTCGCAGCCTTGCCCATAAAGCTCAAGCAGACTGAGGGCTCGACACAGGTCTCTGGAGACAAGGGCCTTCTGAAATGCCTCAGCAGCCACAGCCTGAGCAGCCTCATCTTGAGGCCCAGACAGAAGGAGACAGACAAGTGGTTTGTTGCCACAGATGACTGCCCCAAGTCCAGCAGAGCTTTCCTCCCCCTCGCTTAATGTGGAGCCCAGCAACGGTTCAGCCATGGTGTGAAGGTAACCCCGCAGAATAGGAAACTCCTTAAGGAGGCTATCAGCTTCTCGAGCAATCTGCTCTCCATCTAACACGCCGTCTTTACGTCCACTGCGGAAATATCCAGACCATCCAGAGGTTTGTGTCCGGGCCGTTTCTCCTTTACATGCACTCAAACATGCCAGTATGGCCAACAGGGGGGAGCGAGACTTTAGGAAGGTTAGGGCTGATCCTGTGAGCACAAAATAATTTGAAGAGGAAGAGGAGGAGGTGGAGGAAAAAGATGATGACTGAGAGGGTGGAGATGTGGAGAGGTTGGTGGGTGTAGCAGAGTGGTCCTCCACTGAAGCCTCAGACTCAGAGCTCCTATCAGATAGGGGCTCTGTGATTCCCAGAGTCGCCATGTAGTCCTGAGCATTATGTTGGAGCAGGAGAGTCAAAGCAGCAACACTGAACGGTCCGTCATCTTTCCTGGCCTGACCAGAGTCCTTTTCATCACCTGGACAGGAAGTCCACACCGGCAGAGTCTCACAACATCTCTGGACAATCACCTGCTGGACACTCAGCCGCAGACCCTCCTGCTGCAGCAAGGACAAAACTCTGGGGATAAAACAGGGCATGGAATAATTGGAGAAGCTGTCACCATAAAGTTTTAGTCTTGTTTTTCCTCACTGATGTACACCCCCTTGAAAAGATGACTTGTACTACAACTCTGACTTTTCCAGACAGAATTTAAGTCAAAGCCTCCACTGTGCGGCACTTTCTGCCATCCATCACCTTTATCCTGTTGGGACTAAGCCTAACACGGTAAACTACTTAAGGTAATAATTATTACTTCCTGTACTAGATTTAACAACTACAACCTAACAGCACAAATGACCATCAAGTCTCTTACGATTCTAAAACCCTGTATTGAAAGGAAACTTCCAGGATTATTCAATCTTGGCCATATTTCGTCTTAAATTTGGGTGTAAAACATTCACAAGTGTTTTTGCAACTGGACAAATACTGAGCAAGAAAGCCTAGACCAGCAACTGCTTAACAGCTGCAACATAATAACACAGGTCGATCACAGCAAAGACTAAGTGTTTGTATCTGCAACCGACACTCTCAAATTACAATGATAACTTCGGGTAAGTGTGCCAACAAAGATGGACCTTTAAATTTGTTTAATTTCTTAAGGTCTCTGTGGCAAAAACCGCTTTCAGTGCCACCATCATTTGCACAGATATGCATGTTCTGATCAGACCTGAAGCAAACATTTAGGTGAGCTCGTATCTCAAAGTGAGGAAAAACATCCCGTTCTTCTCCAAACTCACATTGACTTGTCACAATGATGGGTTGTAACTGCTGTGTGTACCTGTCAGGAGAGACTTGTCTGTCAAACAGCAGGTGAGAGATGAGCTGGAACGGGGTTTGAAGCAACACCAGGAGTGGATTTCCAAGCTTTACTTCACTGTTCTGGTCTGAAAGAAACGGGAAGACAGCCAAATAAAAAGAAAAGCATGTATAATAAGAGAAAGAGTCATTGATGTCATCTTGATCAGTCACAGTTAAGATAGAGAGGCTGTAACTCGGATCAAAGTTTGTTGCCATAATCACTGATTTGATTACCAGACATATTAAATGGAACGGTGAGTTTTGAAAGTTGTTAGTTTTCTTAATGAAACAGTAATCAAGTTGTTTATACTTGAAGTTTAACATAAGAGAAAATGTGCATACTCTTTCAGTTTTAAGGTTTTACATATCAAAAATAAATGTTGAAATCACTTGGTCCTCATTGAGTTACAAATACAGCTGCAAATACAGCCTCTTTCATAACTTTTTGTTTAACATAACAACAAAAAAAGGAAAATTAATTATTTGGCTTTGTTTTCACCACTGATATTAGAAAAGATTTTTGACAATCGGAAAATCTTTGGGACAATTGCCAAACATTTGTCCCCATCACATGAATAAAAAAAGCCTCTTAAAATAAAATGTTTTTAACAATGTCAAAAAGACTAACAAACAAAAAAACTGATAATCCCAATAATAGATCCAAAAAGCACTTAATCTGCTCTCGATGGCTAATTATTTTTACCTTCTGAACTGAGACTACGCACTAACACAGATACTAGTGTGTTGACGTTGTCGAAGAAACTGCGCACATAATCTGGTCTGGTGAGGCCTCCGTCTGGCTCGAAGGGGCAGAGCTGATCCAGAGAGCGAAGTAGCTGCTTCATGCTGGAACGCACGGGATGAGCGTCCAGCTCTGACTGCTTCAGACTGGCCTGTTCAACCAGCTGTGCCAGAATAGAGCTGCCCACAATGTCCTCTGTTGTATCAGAGACAGACCAAAGTGCCAATGAACACAAAATACACAACAGCTTCAAGACATTGAAATCAAAACGTTCACATAACATTAGAGATCTGATAATACGTTTTAAAGTACATGCTGGTCGCTCATGATAGTCATCTGTGCTACACAGACCTGTGCCATCTGTAGCGGTACTCAAAATGTGTAGGGTGTTCTCTAAACGTTGAGTCAGACTGAGCCGTGCAGCGATGCTCTCCTCACTCAGCGTTGGGTGGCAACAGAGCAGCACTTCCTGGATGCAGCAACCAAATGGGTTGGTAAACACTTGATCTTCCCCGACAGCATCTGTTGGCAAGAATGGATCAGTAACAAAACAAAACAAAAAAAAAAGCTATTAGCGGCTATTACAAACTAATTCATATTACGGTATTTTAAAACCTTTTACAATGTTATTCAACTGATGAAAAGACTTTCACCTGCTTTGACACAGCCTTTATGAGTGGCTGAATGATTCAGAATCTTGCTGATCTGTTGTAAGACCATGGGAAATCCACAGATCTCCTCAGAATGAGGCACTTTAGGATCAACTCTTATTCCTGGGGAAGAAGATAGAAATGAAAGATGACGAATAAGTATATACTTCCATCACCTCCATTACTTCACCAAGACTCTAAAAATCCAGCTTCATGCCTCTAGCCTCAAGGCTGCTGTTGAGTCTGCGCTCTGCTGTGTCCAGTAGCTGTCGGGACGTCTTCCAGAGCTGACAGTGGCAACAGGCTAGGTCGAAGGCAGCCATGGCCGCTGGGCTGAGCTCCTCGAGCAGCGTGTAAAGTAGGCCAGAGGCATCGGGAGAGCAGCGGCTCAGCCAGTAGCCCTCCTCCAAGGAGGGCAGTGGGTGAGCTGTGGTGCTGAAGAGACGGTCTGCTATGTCTGAGATAGAATAAAAAGCCACTCCTACAAAGAAAAACAGTCATAAGTCAGAACTACAATCTGAATCATCAAAAATAATTTTTCTGCCTTTAAAGCCTTTTAAATGCTGAAAATGTAGTTTATCATTGTATTTTAACACATGAAATGTTTTAAACATTAAGAAACAGGTGTCTGGAGAAATATCTTTCAGTCAAAATTAAGAATGCTGCTATTTCAAAGCAGCCAAAAAAATTAAAAGAAGTTTAACAGGTGTCACACCTGCAGCAGCAGCACTTCCAATGGCCTGCAGCGTTGATCGGCCACTGCTGCCCAGCCGAGCCCTCCCAGTGCCTGTCACAGCTGCTGACCCCAAGCACTCTGAAGAGGATGAGGATGAAGACATAGACTGACTTTCCATCTTCTGCTCCACCTGCCCCAATTCCTCCAGGACCTCTTTGTAACGCTCCATGAAGGCCAGCTCGCCACTACAGGAAGTAGCCTCCAGGTTAAACACCACAGACACCTGCAGAGCATCAAAGTAAGGGACACATTTCAGACAGGAAACTAACATGTTTTTGACTGTTAGTGAATTACACATACAATGTTATGCAGAGTCATTCACTTTAATTTGAATAAACAAATTATGACCGATGACTTGAGTAAATGTTTCAGTGAGAGTACTGGATATAAGAACAAGAATGGTTTAATTAGTAATTTAATGCAAGTAGTGGCAACAATGATAGAGACTGTAGCACAATCAAAACCATGCAAAGATTTTCAGGTTCAGATTGTCACAGACCTGATGTGCTTCCATGAAGTTTCCTCGGCGGATGCAGGACATCAGCAGAGACTCTGGAGGAGACAACATGGCCGAGACCAGCCAGCTGTGAGGACCCCCACACGGGCAAAGATCCAATTCTACACCACCTGCCGCTGGCCCTCCACCACCATCTGACAAAATACAAATAAGAAATCAGAAATATGCACTTACTAATGCAAAGTTCAGTCTGGTGTTCATGGCTTACCTGATGTGCTTGTGCTAACTTCTTCATTATGCTTCTCTATGGAGGTTTGCCTCTCTGCAGCATGTCTCCCTGGTTTCCTCCTCTTCCTCAGACTCGAGCTCTTGCTGCGTCTCAGATGTGTGGCGGTACAGCTGAATGCTGACAACTGGATTGGACTTTCTGAACCTGCAAATATTTTTGATCAATGTGATAGTAAATTTTATGTCTCAGGACTAACAGACTCCCCAATCCACATTAATTATTTGTATCACCCAGACACGCTAATTGTTTTAAACTCTTTACCTATTAATTAACACTCAGACAAGATAATTGTTTTTAACCTCCTGTCTATCATCAAGACTGCATCCTGCCCCCCCTGGAGGTGTGGTTACACATCCCAAGAACAAAGCCCCCTCCTCAGGTATAAATGCTCTGGGTTCCTTTTGTTTGTACCTTTTTAATACCATTGCCGCTGAATGGAGTGGACTTTCTCCTTGCAACGAGAAATAAAAACTTAGCCGGGCCGGCAGAAAAAGTAAAGTTCTCTATTTCATTGCTCATCAGAGGTATTATAGGAAGGAAGCTATTGAAAACTTCCATAACACCAACAGAGCTCAAAAAGTGCACACCTAACGCTAACTTAAGTGTGAGCTCATAATTACAAAGCCTGGGTGGGAAATTAAAACCAGTCGTCAGGCAAAGATTTGAGCTTACAAATTTAACAGCAAGAGCATTTCACAAAGACAAAAGCTGAAAAAAATATCTCACCATCACCAGTGCCCTGGTTGCTGGTGACAATCTGCAGCCTCCACTGAGCCTCTGCCGTGCGTTTGGACAACCTCTGCAGACAGGTCCCAAATGTCTCAGCCGTCACTGAGCAGCCCAGACTCGCCGCCACCTCGCCCTCTCGGTGCAGCGCTCTTTCTCCTTCATGTCCGTCCAGCTGACCCAACACAGACATACCCTCCAGCCCTTCTTTCAGCAGCTTTAGAAAACCCTCCATGCCTGTCACATCTGCCAGAAACCCCCTGCAGCCCTTGATAAAGTGCCCCAGGTCTAGGTAACCATGGTGGGATGATGATAAAAATGGACGCAGAATGTGGTTCTCCCTCCTTCTGTTTTCAGTCTCATCTACCTCTGCTTTGGTGTCTGCTTCTAAACTATTGTCTCTTGTGTTTAATAAGCCCTCAGAGTGAGTGTCATTTCCTGCGCTTGGACTTGAGTTTGAGTCTTTTTGAAACTGTTGGGCAAAGTCGGAGGTGGATAGGAAAAGAAGGGAGAAGATGTTTTCCAGAAGCTCTAGGCGAAACATGGCAGGCACAGTCTCCAGATAGAGTTGACACTCTGACAGGTAGTGCTGGAACATAATATGGCAAGCTGGGAAACACAACAAACAGAAAAAAAAATAAAAAATTCAGCAAATCTTTTAAGATGATAATAAGATTCTAATCTTGACCATACAAACAAAATCTGGTAGACTTTCCAAAGTCTTTTGATCCTTTGAAAAAACCTAAATTAGCATGCATAAAAGTTTTCTATCATTTGTCTTAAAACTTAAATCTTTTCCATAAAAGAAATACAGCCTTGATACCTTCTGTCTTGTTTTGGTCTACTTCCTCTGAGGGACTGTGATGCTGTACAATCTCGCATTCTGTGCAATTTGTGTATTTATGCGCATTTACACAGAGTGCATAAATAGCGTACTTCAAGGCACAGAACCCCTGGAACAGAACTATGTTCCTGTGCACACCAGGGCTCAGGGTATCATTGGCATCAGCTCCTTCTGCAAAATTGAAGAAGAACCACAACAAAGCTTAAACACATTGAACCCATGCTAAAGAAGTTATGAATTTGGCAGTGTTGAGTGATTTTGATTTGAATATTTTGACAGAAAAAAATCTTAACACAATCTTAACCTTTTTCTAGTACATTTGGCAATTGGTGTAGTAGATCTAATATCCTGCGTTCTTCAAACTGAGCCAAAGGAGTAAGAGAATGCAGAATATAGAGAGCCGAGTGACTGTCCAGAGTGTGAAGCTGTGCTAGTAATGCTTCCATGGAAATCCCTCTGCATACAGACAGGCCAAACAGAGAGGAAGCACATTTTTAAAAAAAGTTGAAACTGATACTTAAAATGTTTTGTTTTGTTTTCTTAAAAAAAGAAAGCGAAAAAATCTACATGCTTACGGGTTGTTGTTTTTACACCATTCAAGTATTCCAAGTTGAGATGACAAAAGATTGGCAAACTCCTGAAGAACAGAGTCATTGGCTGCAGCCTGAAAACAGTCATAAACCAGCAAAGCCCCACAGCCAACATTAAAATCATCAAATACCCTGATCTTTGACCAGCTTCCGAAAAAACATTGTATATGGGGACAGCTAAGTGATTTCGTTTTCGACCTGCTCTTTGTGAAGGATGCTGAGAAGTGTTTGAGCTGAGCTCAGGCTGCGACATTGAGTCCATCCCAGCAGCAGCAGCAGACGGGACAATGGCTGGAACTCCGACTGCAGTAAATCTTTCAGCTGATTGAATTCCTCATGTTTAATCAGGTCAAGTGCAGTAACCTACAGGAGGGCAACAGTCTTATTATTACATTACTGAGTTCCATCACATGCATTTGCTAACTAACTTCACTTGACTATCATGATCAAGTGCAAATTAAGAAAACAGAATTCGTGAAAAGAGATTATTTCCTCTTGTGTTCATTCGAATTTGTTTATCAAACTTGTACTTTTCTTTTTTTAAAGTTTACTCACCACGACTTGCTCGAGGAAGTGCTTTCCACTACTAAGGCACTCAAAAAAGATGGTCTTCCAAGAGGACCGACGATCCTTGTGGCAACACAAACTGAGGGCGAGTTTCTCTGCTTCAGGAAGGTCCACTAACAGAGATACGAAAATATTTACGCCGACAACACAAAGGAATAATAAATAAAAAAAAGGCCAATGTAGCTTTCGAGAGAAATAAAAGATTACGGATAATTGTGTGTGTGAAACGCTAAGAGCGACACAACACTACTGATATATTTGTTAAGGACTGCTTTAGTGCTGTCTGGGTGAGAAAAATAACACTGGTGTCACGCTGTGTTTTCCCAGTGGCTGTTGCTCTTTAAAAATGTCTGGGTGAAGCCTCCCTGTCTTAAAGCCTGGGCACAAAGAGGGCAGTACCGCTGTGTTTAATTCAAAGACCTCACAAACGAATGATCTCCAAGTAGGAACTAACTGCAATCAAATATTGTTTTGCTGTATTTTTAGTACGAAAAAAGTACCAATGCAAATACAGTTTCGTCCAGATTGGTGGACTAAAAAAAAGAGGAAAACCAAACCAAACAAAAAGAGCAAAGTTTAAGCTGTCGTGTGCAACTTTTCCTTAAACCCAGTTAAAACTGTCACAGCTGTACAAAAGCAGAAGTGGGATTAAAAGGGTGATACCAGTATTTCCTCTCTAACGCTGTAAGCAAAGAGGTTCCAGTTTCTAAGTTTGAAAAATTGTATCAATGCTTTGTTTAATATATATATATATATATATATATATATTTTTTTTTTTTTTTAAATCAAGCTTAGCTAACCACAAACACAGCTCAGAGGGGGGACTAACTAATTGGAACAGGAACAGACGGCAGTGTCAGGAAGTTGTTCAGTCAAACTGTGTGATGTTAAAATCAGTGACAATAAATGGCTACAATACATCATATACGCTCGCTGAAAGCTGTAACTTACTCCAAATATAAAGCTGCATCATATTGAAAAAAGGTATGAGTTAGACCGTCATACAAAGTTGTTTTTGGTTTTTCCTTTGCACATTTGAAAAAGTTAACATGCCCAATTGTTTTGGCATTGCCCACCGACAAAAAAACAACAACTTCCTGATGACATGGACACAATTGATGATAACAACGTCAGTTTTCATCAGGATCAGATTGTGCACGACTGGTTTCGGGAGCAGGAGACGCCATTTGTCAAGACCTCAACCCTATTGGGAATATCTGGGATGTACAAAGCAATGGTCCCACTCTCCCGCCATCAAAACAAGGTCTTGGTGAAAAATTAACACAATGACTGGCAAATAATGGGTGGACATAAATGACGTGCCATCGTGTAAGCTTATTGAAACAATGCTACAGCAAATGAATGTCGCAATCAAAGCTAAAAGTGGTCAAACAAAATGTTAGAGGAGTTGTTTTGGGGTTTTATTCTGGCCAGGAAATGAAATTAGAATGTATGGCCTGCACCCGACTTCTCCGAATATGTGTAGGTAAGATCAATGATCGTTACAATTTATTCCATTATTTTACAACTTTACCGTAGCGTTTATCAAGAGAGGACCACAATGATGGGTCCCATGTTGTTTTACTCAAACCATTCATGAAATATCAATCAATGAATGTAAACAAGGGTATTTGAGCAGGAAAGTGTGATCTATCCCACATCTTATCCAGCAAGAATTGATTCTATATTAGGCTATCTATCAAAGTCAAACAGCACTTTAAAAGAAGTAACACTTGACAAAAATCATATGAAGCTAAAATCTGTCCATGTCCTGGTCAAACAGTCCCCTGCTGGACTGAAACTTACTGCCTGCAAAATGTTCCACTGCATCATATTAATAATACTATTAATTTGTTTTAAATCTGATTTTGGGTATCTGACATTAGTTTGCATAATTGGATGATGAAAATAAATACAAAAGAGTTCCAGACTACAAAATGAGGCCTAAGACTGTCTACATGGCCTGGCTTTTCTTTACGTTTGCAGGGATTGCACATTGTACATCAAGATAATTAATCTGCCACACACGCAAGATGGCCCTCTGCTCTCTAAAAAGCAGGAAACAATCTATCTGCTGAGCACAGTTACACACACACAGAGACGTATACTTTCTGTTTTGCGTTGTTTTGAAGGGAAGTATCTGTACAATGTACACACACTGCGGATAACAACTTTTCAATCAAACTTATTCTATCAAAAATGATAAATCATTATAGACAGCTGAGTTTGAATGAGTGCTAGGCTCTTTGGTTGCTATGTGGCAACTACGATAAGCTTTGTAAACAATTTGTTTGTACGGCATCATGAACACCTACATCTCCGGCCTCCTACCTTGCGTTTCGCGTGAGCTCCTCAACAGATGCTCTCTCTGCAGCCTCAGAGCCGTGGAGCAGTACGTCGAGACGAGCGTGTCACGCCGAGGGCGAAGCAAGCAGCTGAGTGTCCTCTCCTCCTTTAAGGGTCCGTCTCTGGCTGCCCACAGCGCCTCACACAGCGCCTCCAGCTGCTCACTACTTCTACCAGAGCTCCACGGCATGAGAGCCAGCACCGAGTAAATCTCCTCTACCCACTCCTCCGTCTTCTCTGGCTTTCCAAGTTTCTTCATCAAGTGTTGGATGAACGTGTGCTGCAGAGGGTTTCCTTCGGTGGATGATTGGTCCTGCAGAAATGAGGAGAAAATTAGCCGAAATTAAACTAAATTTTCATATCTGCTGCGTTTACATTTTTTTTCTACACAAACAACGTTGTAAAACATGAACGTTAAAACATTTGAGGATTTACGGTTATTGTTGCTTAAAGGAACTATGCTGTACGCTTACCGCACCTTCTCATCAGCCCCACTCAAATGTGGAGATCCATCAGGCTCCATCTTGGGCCCCTATTTTTTATTTTTTTTTTGCCTTTTCTGATTTAAAGGTCCATTTCAAAATACAAGATTTCCTTCCACCTATCTATGCAAAATGATGGACAAATCTATCTGCCCATATAGATAGAGGAGAAGAATTTAAAATAATCATTCATGCCTTCATTTTTAACTTGGGTTGATTATTGCAATTCCTTGTGTGTGGAAGCAGATCACCTGACTCCTCATCATCTGCAGGTTATAAAAACTGCAGCTGCTCCTCTTTTAACAATAACAAAAAAAGGCTGATTTTACAACAAAAGCGTTGGCCTCACTCTATAGGCTCTCTGTTTGGCACAGGATTGATTTTGACATTTCACTGCTAATTTTTAAGGTTCAAAAAGACACCAGGGCTCACCAATCACATGATTTTAAATGTTCTAAGATCCAAATACAAAACTGCAGGGAAATGTTTCTTTACAGCTGTTGCTCCTAATCAAAGGAACAGCTCATCTATTCATATAAGAACTGCTCATATTTCACAAACCTTCAAGACACGATAGGAATCATCTCTTCACACTGGCATTCAATTTTAGCAGTTAGACAACTTGAGCTTATTCACTGTGTTTTACCTGGAATGTTATTGTACTATTCTTAGGGTAATTTCATTCAGTTCACACATTGTGTATTAATAAAAGGATTTATTGCTATTGAATGTTTACTGGACAGAACTTTGGTTCAACTCTCACTGTTTAAACACGCTTTATACACACAATTTTTTCTCATACGATACCAGTGTTTGTCATACTGCAACCTGCATTAAGACTTACTTAAAAATCCCTGATTAATAGTTCTGAATTCAAAACACCCAGTATCTGTTAAAGAATATCATTATAGACTTATCTTTTTTTACTTTCGCCAATTGTTATTAGTTTCATAAATTAATTTGTATGCTGCAAAAAAGAAAGGAGGTCAAGACTTGTTATTTGTTACAGTTGGTAATATAATGACCTTATTTTCAGGTATGTGTGTATCTACCTGTAAGAAGTGTGCTAAAGTCTGGGCAAGTCTTGGCTTCTTTTTTTCCAAAAGGGTCTGCAGGCAAGACTCGGTAGCTGTGAATGTTGTTCCTCGGTCGGACTGTGAGGCCAAGAAAGCTTCTTGCAACTCCTGCAGAAAAGAAGTGCACAGATAATTATAAAGCAGAAAAACATTCATCTGTCTTTTTCAGATGCTACTCAATTGTAGCCACGATGAAAGAAGCTAACCTTAAGAGCAGTCTCCGGTATGCCCTCCGACCCCAGTTCCTCCAGTAGTAGCAGGAACTCCAGTTCTTGTCTGAGGTGGGGAGGAACCTGAGAAAGAAAGGACAAAAAAGTAAGAGTATCAATTACACTGCCTTCACACTGTGGTGCAAAGATGTTTTAAATGCATTTCAGTCCAATTTGACAACATCGTCCGTTTTGTTAAAGCATAATTTCTATGGATTCAATTCTATTACAAATAAAGATTTAACTAAAATGTTCCTGAAGTTTACAGGAAGAATGTTTTGCTATATTTAAATTACCCGTTCTTCTGTCCGTTTCTCCAAGACCTGCAGCCAAAACCAAGCCAGCTTGTGTGGACTGCCAACAGACTCCCATCTACAAAACCATTATTTGCACACAGCAGATCAGTTCGAAGTACTGCAGATGATTTGTGGAATAAATAAAACATATACAAACTGGGATTGTAGAGAAAATGTTTTAAAAAGACTCACTTTAAACTGTAAGGATGGCAGATAATAGCTTTGATTATGTATCGCACTTTTTCTGAAAGTCCTCCTGCAGAATTAACTAGCTGTGGAACGCAGGCACTTGCAAGCTCCCACTCAGCGTGCTGCAGGCACCTCTCGAAGTACTCAAACAGGTCCTGAAGCGAAGTCTCCGCTTCACAGCCGAAGGGATGCATGCTTCCTCTGGCCGAGTTGTTCCTCTGCTCAGTCATCACTGCTGAAGAGTCACCTGTTCTACCATGTAACCTAGGAGCATCTTTGAGTTCCCTTCACCTGAGACACAGAGAAAACACTGCTTAAATTGACCATTGTCATATTTCACAAATAGTTTAAGACAAATACAATGAAAAACTACTTATTTATAAGAAATGCAGTGGTCAGCTACTTCTCTTTAATCATTTCCACGTCTAAATGTTTGAATAAATTTGCAAGACAGTGAGCTACCTGATGAATATTTTTGGCATTATACAGTAATTTGAACCTGAATGAAAAAGGAAATGTACAATTTGCACATCAGCCCACAGTTAACTTGACTGTGGTATACAGTCAAGGGTATCTATCAAACATTCTCAAAGATTTGCATTTGCTGGCTTATCTGTTTAGACTTTTGAGGATCCTGATAAGCAATTAGCTTTTTAATATGTTAGTTATTCATTCAATTATGTGGTACCTAAAAACTGCACGTCTTCACTGTCGTGCTCTATAACACCGAGGTCAATGTTTTTATTTTCGGTTTTGATTTGAGAACAAATTTATTGATTTAATGATTTCAGGTTTTAGACATTTAACCAGAAGTGCAAGCGACTAGTTTATATAATTTAGAGCATGGTTCAGCTATCTGATTTCACTTTCAAGAAATCGGTCGCTACTCACAAGCAGAATCTACACCACAGATATAAAATTGTTCGACATTTTACTTCACTTATCTATACCTTTAATTATCTACTCCAACAAACCACGAGGTTGAGAAAAAAACGTGTATCACACCATCCGTTTAGGATTCAGACGAAGACGTTACGAATGATTAAATACACTTTTTAAAACGCCTTTCCTTTTCATCTTCGTCATTCGCCTCTTGCAAGATGTGACAGCTACCCTGCTTGTTTGCGTCGCATTAGCTAAAATGTGCATGATCTGCTGTAACTGACACAAGTCAGCTAACTTCCGTAACAGCTAATAGAAGCACGTTCTTGCAAACAAATAAAGTGTTCTGAGGTTTATCAGTAGAGATATAAGGAACTTACTCATTTCTTTGTCATTTTATCCCCAAACTGCCAATTATTTACGCTCCTGGGCACTGGTTCCTTGCGACCTGTTATGCTAGCTGCATAACGAAGGTCATGTGACAAAATCAGCTGATTCTCCATCGCTGGTTGGTCAAAGGTTGGTACGAGGAGGGCGTTGTAGAGCTGGAAGCCTTCTTTGCTGCTGCCTTTCATATGTAGTAGTAAAATCTTAAGTATTGAGTATCAGTATTGATCTTCCCAAATAATCGTTTCAACAAACTAACGGGGACCATACACATTTATTTTGACAGGCAACATATTTTACTAACTACTATGTTCCATATCTGTAGGCAACAGTTAAATGCAGAAAAATACATGCAGATGTTCAAATAATTTCATGTACCAAATACTGTTTCATAATCACCATAAACTGGCTGATGAGTACAATGTGGCATAGTAATAAGCTCTTCACCCCCTGAAAATATTATAAAAGTTGCCTACAATTTTCTTAATTGAAACAATTAGGTGTAGTCCAAAGATGTGATGTTCCATTTTTTTAGAGAAAAAACATTAGATAGCGCTAACTGCGTTGAGATGTCGAGAGCTCTTTGCCCCAAGTCCAATGTTTTGAAATTAATTTTGTTAACTAGAAAAATGCATCACTAAAACAGGAGTTCGGTGTTGGGCACATAGATGTATCCACACATGTGCACAATCTCAAAGAACAGTCCTGTACTTGGGGTCCTGTGCCAAATATCTACCTTAAAGGCCTGTGATTTTTCAGTATATATTTAGGCTGCTTCTTTTTATCCATTATTTTTTTTATCAAATAAGACCTTGATACCTTTAATGGATGCTTAGTTGTAGTAGCAGTTTGAGGTGACCCATTGTCAGTGAATGCATCAGGTTCAGGTTGATTAGCAACGAGCTACTCAACAGTAATGGCTGATGTTGCAGCTATGCAGTTAAGGCATAAGACTCCCAGTCCACCAGCCTGTAATAACCCCCCACCCCCTCCCTCCCTCTATTTCTCCCAGCATCATCACCAAACTGGGATCCAGTCTCTATGACAACCCGTTGCAGGAGGGGTTTGCCAGCTGGAGGCAGACTCAGTCCTCACTTGGTATCGCCGCTCGAAACCTCCACACCGCATCACGCCCTGAGCGTAATGGAAGAACAGGACAAGAAAGAAAATGTATGTAGCCTCTTTTTTGTGTGTGTGTGTTGAAAGGCATGTATCGCGATAGCTCTGTGATGGTATTATATTATTCAAAACCACTAAACTGTTCATAAGAGTGATCAAAAATACAGAAGGATAGTTTGTGCAGCTGAGTCACTAGTTGTTTCAGATGCTATTCAATAAAGCTATTGTTCCCAACGGTGCCACAGATTGCAACGCACCGCGGATGAAGACACCAGCCTGCCGCCTGATGGGGCACCAGCATTTAAACACTCCGCTTAATAATAGACTTGTTGTATACCTAGGCCTCATCCTGTGTGACCATTGATCTTTATATATGTGTATATCTCTATTGTTTCACAGGGGGAGTATATCGGAGAGATAAGAGGTGGCCTTCGGCCTTCAATGAAACTGGTTATCATGGGAATTATTAACAAAAAGCCAAAAAGGTTAGCGCACATACCTTTTCTTATCTTTTTTTTATTTTTAAATGGCTATGCAATATTAAGACAGTCTACTGTTGCACAGGTAACATAACAGCCAGTTAAAGCTGAGGGATAATGATGTCCTGGCTTCCAGTTAGACATAATTTCAAAGCAGGTGCTCTGAACTGTATCTGAGTGCATAGCAACCACCCAACTCGTCCCTCTTTGAGAAAATGCCTTTGTAATGCCAATGCTTTTCCTAATTAGAGTTTGTCTTTGGATGTACGTTGGAGAGCTGCAAATCCCATGAAATCTTAAGAGTCTTTAGAGAGAATTGTTTTGGTTGATAACATCTGCTGTTTAGTTATCTAATGTGCAGCGTAAGATGAAAATAACAGCGGACTTAACTTAGAAGAGCAAATAAATACCCTCTTTCTCAGAACTTGTGTGTGTGTCAAGACACTTATTTTTGGCTGCAGGAACTTCAGAGGAGTTTTAAGGACAAGTGCCCCCATGGCACTCTTCCCAGTTACTGAGCACAACTTTGTCATTTCGATACAAGTTACAGGAATCTGTGATGTGCTGAAGACTGACTTGTTTATGTATCCAAACACAGTACTGATGTAGTTTATTGTAAACCATTTCCTTAATTCTTCAAGAACTGTGCTGCCGTAGATAGTGAACTTTTCATTTGGTTCTCAGATGCTGTTAAAACCCTAGAAACTGTAATTATTCCAGGGCAGTTGCTGAATCACAAATTTAGCCTAAAACAGAGAATTTCTCTACCAAATGTAGACAAAGATAGGGCTGCGTTGTGGGAGAAATATTAGTGAAATTTGTTCTTAAGGCAAAGCAACCACAGTATGAAAATATTCCATCCCAGTTCAAATATACTTAAGTTATAAAAAGACAAAGTGTGGTTTTGGTGAATAGTGCCTGCCACCATTGTATTATTATGCTGTTGTATCTTTATTAATGATTGTTTGAAATGCTGCATTGTGTGTTTATTTTAGAAAAAAGGATGTGTAATCATAGATGTGACATAGATTGGGAAAATCATTCATTCTAAAGTAAACTAACACACGTTGATGGTTTGCTCATATTCAGTAATTCTGATCAGAAACATTTGAAATTTAGTGTTCCTTAAATGTCTCATTACCACTTTGCATTTTGTATAAAAGACCAGAAGATGTCACTGCTCCACTGTTTTTTTTAATACTCCACTGAAGTTGATTAATTTTGGCCGAAAAAAGTGAAACAGAAAATCTTTATACAAGCCATTTCTTGTTCTTGTCCTTGAACTATATATTCTATCCCACATTCATGCATCACTGATGTTTGTGTGGCTGATGCAGCATTGAGGTGACTGTGTCCAGTAAGCCTCAGGAGGAAGAAACAGAGGGCGATGTGGGTCTGCAGCTCAAGGTCAGCTTCATGGATAAGGCCGTCCAACGCAACGCCCGCTTGGCCGGGAAGTGGGGTCCATCTGAAAACACCCTCTCCTTCTTTCCATTTGCACCTGGAGAGTCCTTTAAGGTACTTTCTCCACTTTTGAATGCACTGAGGTGACAGCTATCAGATTGAGGATGTGATGATTATAATAAAAACTCTTGTGCAGCACCTTAAATGGTAAATGGACTTGTATAGTGCTTTTCTAGTCTAGCTGACCACTCAAAGCGCTTCACTACATGCCGCATTCACCCCAATCACACAGCACGTCTTAAGATTCATAACTACGTGCTTTTCTAATCATTCATACACACATTCATACCCCCAATGATACACTGGGGGGGCAACGTGGGGTTCAGTGTCTTGCCCAAGGACGCTTCGACACGCTTCGACATGTAGCCCAGGGAAGCCAGAGTCGAACCACCGACCTTCCGATTGGTGGGTGACTGCTCTTCCTCCTGAGCTACAGCCACCCGTGTACCTTTTTAAAAAATGGCTTAGAGGGTAATTAAATCTGGTTGTTCTCGTGTTACCATGGTTCTCATTTCAAGTCTATCTGTCTGCTGGTGTTAATGTGTTGGATCTGACACTCACTGACAGCTATGATTTTGCATTGTCAGCTTTGAAAACATCAACAACTGTGCCTTTTCCAACCCTGGTGAAAAGTAATTGTCTTTGTTTTCCCTGTGCTAGAGAGCATGTATGATATGTGACTGTCTATCCTGCTTCTTCTCTTCTTCTCTATTTCAGGATTCACAATTTGTAAGTTGCTCCCTAAAAGACATTAAGCTGTAAATGTTAAGGATACCTTAGGAGTTTTCTTGTAAACAAAGTCATATTTGCATTCAAATTGGTTGAATTTTCTGCGTGAAAGAAGATTTGCTTAAGTAAGTACTGGAGTACTGGACTCCAGTAAGTACTGGACCACTATCATCTGGATTCAAAACTCAAAGGGGTCACTGAGTCATTTGTATGAAAAAGACTGTTCAAGAGCTTGAGCCCTAAATACTGTAGGTTAAAATAGCTTCCATGTTTGATGAAGACCTTTAAATACACAAACTTTGTCCTCCTCTCACGTCAACAAGCTCCATCATCTCTGCATGTGAGCATCTGTGCTCAAGTTGAATGTGGAGGTAAAGTACAGGCTGCTGGCCCCAGAACTTTCAGAGTGGAGCTTACAGCACTCCAATTTTTCTGATTAAGTATTTGATATCTGATCCAGTATTGCCAGCATTCTATCTATGAATTTCTGTCGTAAAATTATTCATTTATGTTGTACTTCATGAATAGTTGTTAACGTTTGTTAACACAACTTTCAAAACCACAGAGTGAATGACAATGACAAGATAACAGTGAATCTGTGTCATCAGTTCACTGCATTTGTGGTCTAAGGCACGAATGAAAACTCCCACAATGTCACCCTGTAGAATATCACCTAAAGCTTGCTCGCCTAGCTTCTGGTTTGCATTGTGCAGCCCCTACACATTCACATCAAAGTTTCCCCCTGGCTATACAAACAGGCCCTCACTTTTATGATTCACTTCTGTTGGCGCTAAAGAGAATTTCCAAATATGAAACCTTCTTGCTTAAAAAATTCATTATAAAGTTTGATGGACTGAGTCATTTTTGTAGGTCTCTAAACTGGTGGAGAGCGACCCTTCTTTATCATCAACTATTATGTCTTGCTCATGTGCCAATGTACCAAGTAAAATGGGGAGCCAGTCACAAACATTGCTTCACAATGTAGCTAATGGCCAGTAGGTTGATAGGGTATCTTATGAATAGCTTTTTAAAAAAACTGTCAGTCGAAAATATGGAAGGGTTTGGATTTCTAATTTTGTTTCAGTTAGACAGTTTGTATATCTTTGCGCAAATCTTCCTCTATTTTGTTCTTTACTGAAAAACTGATTCTGCACTCCCTTTCACGAACAGATGGAGATCGTCTGTGAGCACCAGCAGTTTCGTATCCTGGTGGACGGTCAGCCTCTGTGTGGCTTCACCCACCGGCTCTCCCAGCTCGCCTCTCTCACATCCTTACGAGTCTTTGGGGACCTACAGCTCACCAAGGTGGCCTAACACCAGTATCTCACCCGCTGATAACTAGCAGGAGGAGGCCCTTGGACAGTAGACAATACATAAGATTAGAATAAACCTTATTTTTGAGTGAATGAATTAACCATACACGGGGGGATGTTGTGTTTCCATTTTCAGACAATGTTACATCACTCTCATAATCATGGTTAAGAACAAAGTGCCTTCACTAAGATTACTGTCTGGGGACTTGAAGATACTGACTGAATGTCATAAATGACTTAATCCAAACAAGGAATGTGATTTGAATTGATGTGAATTGCGCTAAACAATGTGATATAAGCTATAATGTTATCTCTGAGTGAACATTGTACAGGCATAATAAGCCACTAAAAATAAAGGAGTTCTGCATTTGTCTTTGCAATTTAAGGAAACAAGATTTCCGATGTTTGGATTCGATTACTCCGGAGTTAACCTTGGAAAGCACTTACGTTTATGAGCCCCTGCATGAGCGAATATTTCTGATATTGATTACATGACACAGTTTGTCATTTCATCCTCATTCAATACTGCAAAAGGTGTTACAGTGTTAGTGAATGTAAGTAGCCCACATTAGTGCATGCTAGTAAAGAAGCAATATGTTTTTATTTCTTTCATTATTCAGTCACATCACACATTCAGTTGTTGAACAGTTATCAACTTTGGCTTTAAAAGCACCCTTTATTTTGTGTAATTATTACGTTCCCCCAGCACTTTTTATGTGAATGTCTCAAATTGACGTTGCTTCGTTGCAATAAATCAGTTTTGCTGTTATTTTTTTGTTGTCACTCGCTTTATGGACAAATAAGTGTTACTTAGCTTCACTCTAAAACCCCCCTACGTGGAATCATACATGACTGGGACGTTGCATCACTTGTGATTTCACTGGAACCAAACTATGAAACAATCCCAGCTCAGTTTGAGTCATTCAGATAAATGCTCCACTCAGCTTGCTGAGTGGGAGTGGCTGTCTGTGACTCCTGGGAGCGCCTCAAGCCTCAAGTTTGATGATTGTGACTAAAACCCCCTGAGGCATTTTTTTGGAATGTAACTCCTGTTGTTGCCAGAATCTTTGCTCAGTTAAAAAATACCATATACAAATACCTGACTCTTTAGGGTTCACAAAGTTCTTTTTAACTGCAGATCTTCATTACCGCACATAATGTAACTTTATACTTATTTTGTGACCAAAGAAATCCACTGAGCCTTTCTGCTTCTGAAGAGTGCAGACGCATCTCTTCCCCCTGCTGCTTACTGCTTTAATTGCTTTTAATCATTCTACTTATGCCCTCCTGTTTGCAAAGAGAAATGGACAGAACAATGTCTTCTAACGCTGCATTATCAGTGAGCTGCAGTGTGAGCGACTCTCTATGAGCTCGAGAAGAGGATTGAAACGCTGCAAGACGTTTGTGCGAATGAGGAATTTATTGATTCTATTATAGCTCCTATGCAGGCTGTGGAGCCTTCATGTGCCAAAGGACTAACACAGATTTTTCTACACGGGATAACAGCTGATGTGGAGCCTCACACTGCAGGCCTGGCTGACACACTTCCCTGGATGTGTCCAAATGACACTGGAATATCTGGTGAAGCTCCCAAACCGGCCGATCCAACTGATATCTCTTACTGGAACAGTGTTAGTTCCAAACCAAAATCATCAACCGCAGCCGGGACCTGGTCTCATGTTGTCCATCGCAGAGGTAAACCCAGCATGAAACCTAAACCTCCAGCACTCACTCCACCACCTGAAATACCATTGCATAATAGATCCAATCTGTTGATTCTAAATACAATCTGTGATGATGAATGTATTACAAAAATTAATAAAAACAAGAGAAATGGCCCCAAAACTCAGTCAAGGGCTAACCAAAATATTAGGAAAAGCCCAAATGCCACAATCAAGGTGATGAATACAGACGCAATCGACACCACACAAAATGGAATAGATACCATTCTAATTGGGGACTCTGTAATACAGTATGTCAGTATGGCAAAAACGTAAAATATAACGTTTTCTGATACAGCAGTCAAGAAACTGATAGATATCTTGCCGAACATTTTGTCTATACATCCAGATGGCATGAGGATCATTATCCACACAGGGTCTTTTGATATTCTGAGAAGGAAGACTGGTTCTGATATCCTGAAGAAAGACTTTTCTCTGCTGTTGGAGAGACTGTGTCACCATGGAACACACCGTTTCCATTTCAGGTGCCATTCCTACTGTGGGTAAAAGAATTTAACTTTTCAGCAGACTTCTTGGCCTGAATACATGGTTATCAAATGCATGCATCGCCCATGGGATTAAGTTCATTGAAAACTTTAATATCTTTTGGAACTGTAAGGAGCGTTTCAGACCTGATGACGTGCATCCAAATCAAACTGGAGGCAGATTACTTGGTGCACACTTACGTCATGCTGTTGGGACAGCAAACCCAAACACGACTGTACAGATAAGGGTGAAGGACCCCCAGCCCTCCTCCCTCACCAGACCCTTTACTTCACATCACCCAAGGTCTCCAAAGGATGTCTCTATCCCAGCCAGGACTCCAGCGACCACCATCTACCAAGAAACGCAGGGCAACCCCTCCTCATACATCATCTGTCCTGGCAGAGCAAGGCACAAGGGGATGTGCAGGATGTTCAAGGAGCAGCAGCAGAGTTCAAAACAAAGACAACATGCCATGATGCATTCAAGGTCCCTGCTATAGTAGTCCTACTACTAACAGCTGTTCTGAGAACAAGCTGGGACCCAGTATGATTCCTGTATTAGTTAGTAAAAGAAGGAATCGAAAACAGTGAACTTCCTGCGTGAATCTATCTAATCTGGTAACGGTACCATGTACAACTCAGAATACAACAAAGACCAGTGTAAACTCCACAAAGCTAGCTTTACTTAATATTAGATCTCTGTCCAATAAGTCACTGTTAGTTAATGACTTCATAATTTCACTCAATTTAGATTTTCTTTTTCTGACAGCAACATGGTTAACAGAAAGCACAAGTGCTAATGTTCTTAATGAAACAGCACCCACAAATTTTAGTTTTATGGATAAATGCCGAAATGGGAGGAAAGGTGGGGGAGAAGCTGCTTTGTTTAAAGACACATTCCAAGAGATCTCATTTGGTGATTTCACTTCTTTTGAATGTCTTAGTTTTATTTTAAAGGGTGTTCCTAAAATTCTATTCTTAATCATTTATCTCCAGGACACTGCAAGTTTTATTGATGAATTTTCTGAATTATTGTCTGTTATCTCGACTGATTTTAACCATTTTATCTTGACCGGGGATTTTAACATTCACATAGATAATATGACGGATGGTAATGCCAAAGAATTTTCTTCTATGCTGGACATGTTTGGTTTGTGGCAACATGTAACAGAACTGACCAGACACACTCTGGACCTGGTCATTTCTAAAGGTGTTGATATTTTTTCTGTTGTGGTTATTGATTTTGCCTTGTCTGACCATTTCTGTATTTTATTTGATTTATTGATCCCTCAAAATGTTCAAACAACCAGCTTCTCAGTTAAGAAGAGGTACATTAATGAGAAAACAAGTGCTTAGTTAAGAGAGGCCATAGCTATGTTACCAACAATGAGCGCACAGTCGGTTGACGGACTGCTGAATCATTTCATCTTAAGAATTTTAAATGTAATGGAAGCTGTTGCACCGATAAGAATTCAGAGCACCTTGAGCAAACAGAAAACATCATGGAGAAACACCACAACACCCAGAAAACAGAATACAGGAAAGCTGAATGTTAGTGGAGGAAAACTAAGCTTAAGATTCACTATGAGCTGTATAAACGAAGTCTGTGTAGCTATAACAATGAGCTGTGCAAGGCCAGACAGTTGCATTTATTTGAAATTATTAATAAAACTGTCAAAAATTCTCAAACTCTGTTTGCTATGGTTGAAAAATCCTCCTAAACAGTTAAACCCAGACCTCATCTCCACTGAGAAATTTTTTTAGCCAAAAAAACAAAACAATTAGACAAATATTCACACCACACAGACCAACAAGAAAACAAATCTGTGTCTAAAACC
Organism: Leuresthes tenuis; assembly: GCF_036924035.1. Lineage (NCBI taxonomy): Eukaryota > Metazoa > Chordata > Actinopteri > Atheriniformes > Atherinopsidae > Leuresthes > Leuresthes tenuis. The sequence goes on from NW_027325369.1 coordinate 14,393,036, forward strand.
TAGAACTAACTCTGAGTTATGTCCCAATTTAATATTGTCGATTTAAAAATCCTAGAGGAAACAGTTCGGCATCTGAAATCAACAACTTGCACTCTTGACATAATACCATCTGACTTTTTAAAAACAGTTTTTACCTCAGTAGAAAGTGATCTCCTACAAATAGTTAACAGCTCACTGGCATCAAGCATTTTTCCCAAGTCACTAAAGACACTCCTAAAAAAGAGAACTCTAGACGCCTCTATGATGAACAACTACAGACCTGTCTCTAATCTCTCTTTTACACCCAAGATTATTGAGAAAGTTGTATTTAACCAGCTCAATGACTTTCTGAATGAAAGTGGAAGTCTCGATAACTTTCAATCAGGCTTCTGACGTCATCACATCACTGAAACAGCTCCTATCAAAGTGTTAAACGACATCAGGTTGAATACTGATTCTGGTGATGTTTCAGTCCTGGTTCTGTTCGATCTCAGTGCTGCGTTGGATACTGAAGATCACAGAATCCTGTTGCATAGGCTGGAAAAGTGGGTTGGACTTTCTGGAGCGGTCCCTAACTGGTTCAGGTCCTATTTAGAAGGCCAGAGTTATTTTGTTTCAATTGGCAGCTATGAATCTGAGCGAGTGACCATGACTTGTGGAATCCCCCAGGGGTCAGTTCTTGGACCTCTTCTGTTTAACTTGTATATGCTACAGCTGGGTCAGATATTAAAGAACTTTAACATCAATTATCACAGTTATGCAGACGATGCATAACTTTATGTGTCTCTGTCACCATACGACTGCAGCCCAGCAGACGTACTGTGTCAGTGTCTGAAGGAAATAAACACATGGATGAGAGAGAATTGTCTACAATTAAATGAAGACAAAACTGAGATAATTCTGTTTGGTAGCAAAGAGAAGAGAGTCAGCATTGGTAAATATCTTGAGACTCGGGCCCTTACAATCACTGACCAAGTTCGTAACCTTGGAGTGTTGATAGACTCAGATCTGACTTTCAGCAGCCACATCAAAGCTGTAACGGTTTTTTAACTGGACTTCCCAAAAAGAGCATTAAACATCTGCAGCTCATCCAGAATGCTGCTGCTAGAGTTTTAACCAGGACTAAGAGATCTGAACACATCACACCAGTTTTAAAATCCTTACACGGGCTTCCAGTCAGTCACAGAATAGGTTTTAAAAGCCTACTGATGGTTTACAAATCCCAGAACGGTTTAGGCCCAAAATACATCTATGATATGTTCAGAAAATATAAACCTAGCAGAGCTCTTAGATCCAAGGACTCAGGTCAGCTAGTCCAGTCTAGAGTCCAGACTAAACACGGAGAAGCAGCATTTAGCTGTTATTCTGCAAACAAGTGGAACAAACTGCCAGTGGAGATTAAACTGTCACCAAATGTAGAAATTTTAAATCCAGGTTAAAAACATTTCTTTTCTCATGTGTCTATGCATGAAATCTGCACGGTATCTTTCAACTTATCTTGACTGTTGCTTGTTTTTATTCATTTTGATTAATTCTAATTATTTTATTTCTTTCTCTTTATATTCTCTTACATATTTGTAATGCTTCTTCCGCTCCCCGCGGCAATGCTTTTATTTTATGTAAAGCACTTTGAATTGTTTTGTACATTAAATGTGTTATACAAATAAATTTGACTTTGAATTTGACTAAGAACAATTATATCAAAGATTTTTATGATAAGTTCCAATGTCAGTACAAATTGATGTAACGTCTCTCAGAGCCAACATGATGTGCCCAATTTTATCATTTTTGAACACCATCAAGGCTTCTCTTGAAAAATTCAGTGTTAAAACAAGTCAATGGTTGTATATCTCTATCTATAGTCCACATGAAAGTAGAAAAGTGCACTTAGTGTGTCAAAGTCGAAACTATTTGTTGAGGAAAACTGGGTCCTGTAACTGGTGCTAACATAAAAAATTACAATGCTGTTTCTCTTGTTTGTCTTTATGACACATTGGTGGGATAGATATTTCACAACTTGGGGCAGGGCCTTCCTGCGTGATTCACAAGAGCAAATCCAAGAGTTTCTGAGATCATTAAAGGGTTTGGAAAGAAGAAAAGAAATCTGATTATTTTTTCTTTTTTGGTCTTATGACTCTCATACATCTCTGACAGTTGACACTGATATTTACAGGCAACCCTGTCTCACAGGGAGATTTATGACTGGTACATTTGTCAACCTTTCTTAAACATACTTATACAGCACTTTTTTTTATTATTGGGAAGACAACATATCCTTAGGCACTGTCAGGCAGTCCTCACTCGACATGACTGGAATAGCGATATATAAACAGTAAAACGATATATAAACAGTAAAGCATGAAAGCAGTAAGCATGTAGATTTTTGTAACTGTCTTTGTTATATAACCACATACATTCAGTCTAACCCCAACAACAGTGGCAGAGCACGATATAAAAATAAGATAGCACAAGTAAGAGGTAAGTCAGAAAACGCAACAACTGTGGAAGATTTTGTGCAGATGTAGTCTCAAAGTATCAATCTGTTGCATGATAGGCCATAAATTTGTGTTGTGCGCCATATTATCCTCTTTATGAGCTATTGTGATCAAACTAACACTCAAGACACACGGAACGTGGACATCACATAGAAACTTGTACGCAGACGTAACACGTTTATATGCTAATAAATCAAAACTTAAGGTGTGTTACGACGGTAACTGTGTAATCTTTTAGCCTTTCTAGTGACATTGCAACAGTTTAAACTGTGGACCAATATGTTTTTTCATGTTCTGTCATTCAGCTGGGTTTGGAAGAGGTTATGAGTCATAAAGTCTTGGGGTCCCAAGTTTAATGTTTATTGTTTTTCACATATTCCTTTAGGTGAAATTCTTCAGCTACAAACTGGTAACCAAAGCTGGCAAGCGGGAAGTTACATGTTACAAAGAGGTACAGTACTTATTTCACACAAACTGTATCTGAAGTTGCATTGATAAAAAAAAAAAACTGTGCAAATGATTATATTTAACAATTAAAAATAATTATGTAAAACACAAATACTATAAAATAACAGAATGATTAGAAGCAAAAGTGCTACAAATGTCAGGCTTTCAAAATCTCCTCTCACCAACCACAAAACATTAAACAATCAAAGCACAAAAGAAAAGAAATGAACACAAATTTTACAAACTGAGGCATCCACTGCTGTTTTTTTTACTTTCATGGAATGAATAAATTTAGTTATTCTTACAACAGCCTAAATGAAAAGAGCTGGTATGTCGGAGAGTCAAGTTTCAAGGGAGTCCACAGTTTTATGTCTGGTCTCTAATTGCATCAATCCAGTCCATCTTGTCTTGGTGAGTTGGGGCCTGGATGAAATAATGAGTATCTGACTGAGTGATGATTTTAAATAAGTTGCCTTGAATGTTGCCTTTCACACCTTTGTGGATGGAAAAAGTTTTATCAATAAAACATGTAAGATATATAAACCAGCTTTGGACAGACAGCCTGACAGATACAAGCAGATTTTACACATTACATGTGTTTTGATGTGTCACTTCAGGATTGACTGTTATAAAAGATGGGATGCATTTGATGAGGAGACACAGAGCATGTCTTAACTCCCAGTGCATCGCTCCTTTTCAGAGCACTATCAAACTTCCCTTGACTTTTTCAGTGCTTATTGGTTAAGCATAGAAATAATCTCAATAAAAGAACACAGAGCACAACTGCTTCTTCGTATTATCAGTCCGTTGTTGTCATTTTTGGTCGAAAAGTTCAATAAATAATGCATAACTTTATCAGGAGTCACAGGTGTTTGAGTAGACATACCTGAGGGAACTCCATTATCTTCCAAGGAAGACACCAGACACCCTCGCAGCGTGAAGCCACCCACTGGGTTGATGTCATCCTGATGAGTGACACAATACCGGAAAACAGATTGAGTCAAAGACGAGGTAGCATTGCTGGTACTTACAAGTTATTTATGAGTAATGAGGGCCTCAGAGTCATACCATGAGGTAATGACTAACAAAAAAGCTGATTTGTTTGGGTTGTAACTTACTAGTTTGTTATGAATTAAGGTTTCAAAGGTTGTATAATGTAATTTCGCTACATAATTTAACTGTCGAATATTACCATCCGCTCATCTTTCATAGCACTATAAATGCACTCACCTTGGCAGAATCATAATAGTGAAGGAAAGCAGGCTCTGAGCGCAGCACAAACAGTCGTACCTTCCAGTTTTTCCGTCTGTGTCCCTGTTTAAAGATTAGCCACAAGTTCAAACATAAACAACTGAAGACACCCCACAACTGTACCGCTCAGAACTTTAAAGGAAAACGTCACTGGTGACAGCTGTAATGTTCAAAACCTCCATGGCAGATGTTGTTTTGGTTCTACAACATAACGGCTTTTGAAAATATTCTAAAGCAATCCACAGTTCTCTCTTTGCTGAACTTTACCTAAGTCATCTACTTTGCAGTAATATACGTTGATAGGTTAACTCTGTCTTTAAACTGAAAAACAAGTGTCTAACCTAAATTACTGCTTAACAGGATTTTTTCAGCGTCTTAACTCGTGACCGATTAATTGTATTTTTACCTGTTTCAGCAGATATCCTCTCTTTATCACTTTCCCGCTCAGTTCCACTGCAGACAGCGACGTCTGAGCCCTCACAGTGCCTCTCTTCTTTAAATTGTCAGACTGAGAACAGAAAGGGTTGTAAATGAAGCAAAACTAGATATTCTAAACGGGGCAACATGTAGCACTGAGGGGAAGATACTCTCAAAGTCAATGCAACATACAAAGCTGTACAGTGCAGTGGAGTCATCCATGAACTGCTCGCTGAGGCTGGCGGTGCGAAGGGCTTCCACGCTCTTCAGGCCCACTGTACGCAGGAAGCCCTCCTCCTGCAGGGTCGAGGCCAGTGTCACGGCCTCCACACGGGTCAGAGCCAGCTGCATGAACACCATCCAGTCCACCACAGTTGAACCTGCAGGCACATCATACAAATACCCCATGAACACAGACACTCAGACAGATCATTGAATGGGTTTTCTGGGGACAGACCCAGGGACCCCTGATCTAACAGCGTTATGATGATATTTCACTAATGATGATATTTCACTAAGAGACACAATACAACCAAAGTGAGATGCAGTAGAGATTTAAAACAACCACAAAATGAACAACATAACAAGCAAAAAAAAACAAAAAAAAAAACACGAGAAGATGTAAAATCATTGATTTTAAAGGAATACAAAGAAAATGGCCGAAACTTTGGCTAAACTACAATATAACACAAGCAGGTACGCAAGACAACCTAAACTGAGGAATAAAGCAATCATAAAGAGATGGAAAATGACCAAAACAAGACAAAGAAATAACAAAAATGCACAGTTGGAGAAACAGTACTATAAACCTGTCCGTGAAAAGGTTGTATTTTAATACGTCATTTAGAAAATAACATTGGTACAGAAAGTAGCTAAAATCCAGTTCTGTGTATTTAATACTGATTGTTTTAAAAATGTGTACAAGCAAAATGTATGTGACATCAGATCAGACTAGAGCTTAAATGTGGAGAAAAGTTGATGATTTACCTGAGAAACAATTGCTGTAAATGCTGCCATGCTCAACATGATTGCTTAACTTGATTCCACTGTGGACATCATACATGGAGTCCAACACCTTGCTGTAAAAGAGAGTGAAAAAAGGGGTCTTGCGAGGATGAGACAGTGGTATGAAAAAGCTTCAAGCAAGCAGTGAGAGACAGTGAAAAAAAGGTCATCTGGGGGAAACAAGGTTTACCTCAGTTTGATGTTGTGCAACTGGGTTTCAGTAGGATCTCTCTGGTCACTCGCCGTCTCACCGTCATTCACCTGCAACTTGCTGACTGCAGCTGTGATATCAGTAGCCCACTCATCTCTCTCCTCCCTGGAACAAGCTTCCAAAAAATGATCTACCCCATGCTTAGTATGGAGCTTTATCACCAACTATTGAAAAGCACAGAAAGGAGAAAAGTTTTTTAAGTAACAGAAAACTTGGCAAAAAATAAGTCACAAGTTGTTCGTCAAAGTAAGGCAGAAGATGGAGATCATGTCAGGACAAAACAAAAACCTGAGGCAAAATATGTTTTCATCAAGTAAGGGTGTGGAAGATCAGTGCACAGGACCACGCCTTTAGTGTGCTTTCTACTTGTAAAAAGCATGAACAGGAAAGGAAAACACTGGCTAGAACATGTGGTAGAACAAACAAAATGGAAATGAAGTGTTCGTCTTTATCTTATATAGTATGTATATCTTTTTAAGTACATGTTATGTGATGTATGTGTTAACTTACTGGTCGATTCTCATATTCTAGGAAAGGGCACGTTATCACACAATCTTTCAGCAGGATCTTCCCTCGCTGACAGGAGTTTCTCTTCCCTCCTTCATATTTGTAATACAGTAGCTTGTCTGGCATCAGAACAAACCAACGTGCCTTCCAGTTGTGGACAATATGACCCTGGAAACACATGAAAAAAAAATTATGAAAATTGTTCTGTTCTCTGAAAAAGAAAAGCAACACACACTCACTCTATGAAAACTATATTTTACAGCCAGCATGTATTTGTGTTTAGAAAAACACATCTTACCCTTTTCACAAGGAACCCCTCTCTTAGAATTGTGTTTTTCTTGCCTGTACTCATGTTCTTCAGTGTGACCATGAAAAATGAGATTTGCCTGTTCTTGCCTGCTCAGGTTTTTTAATGTTGAGAATGAGTGCGTCACACTGTTCACACCCACAAACACTCCTTCCTTAACCTTGTGCTGTGATCATGAGCAGTTCCTGCTTGCCATCACACGAGGGCATACCAACTCCTTTGGAAACTCAAGATGGATGAAGATGTTTTATAAAGACCGGCATCTACTTGCTCCACTATGACCTAATTCTCTGACTTTTAGTATGTGAAGAATTTGGTTCCTGGAAATGAAACCAGAGGGAACATCCTTTTTGCAGAGCAGAGATTTGATCCAATTTTGACAAAATTCAGCAGCTAGTGGCTGACCACTGTCATGTCTCCTCTGCAGCAGCTGTACCCAATAGATGGACAGTGGGGTCTAAGCACCTTTCTGATGTTTTTTACTGTGCACATATGTCATGGTAATGAGACTACCAGAAACAAGCATTCCTGCTGAGACTCCTGCTTCTGCCAAACATCATTTCCTTTTTTCATCTCCCCACCCTGGCCTGTGGCTTTCACAAAAGCAACCAGAAAAACAACAGTCACTTCAACTTGACCACTGAAAATGATAGTAGTACACTTTCAATCATGATTTCTTTAAATTATCTTTAGGATCAATTTAAAGAGCTGTAAATATTAATATTAATATTAATACGAACCACATTGGGATAAATGTGTTTTATTCATTGTGAGTAAATTAAATAAACACAGCAGTACAACAAAACTTACATAAAGAAAATGAAAGAATGAAAAACAAATTCCATAGATTTGAGAGCCACTTTATGTGGAAATGTATTTATATACTTGATGAGAATTGTATCTGACTGCATCAAACAAAATGTATCTACATGAACATCAAGACATATATAAGATCGTCTTATGAGGGATATATACTGTACACATTCTTGTGGGCTGCTGTGGCCTAATGGCTGTAGTGGTTGTCTTCCAGTCAGAACATTGGTGGTACAACCTCCAGTCCCTTTGTGCACCAACACAAATCCCCCACATTGCTCCAATATGCCTGATTATGTGTGAGTGTAGAAGTGAAAAAAGTGCTGCATTTATTGCATTGAGTGCAAATTAAGTAGTGCAGTATGGGTGAATGAGAAACACATTAGAAAGTGCTTCGTAAAACCTATGTGGAGCATGTTCCTAAGAGACACGATAAAAACACACCTGCTACATCCTCTCTCAGAAATGGAAGCCATACCACCAGAAATGGAGCCTTGCAGTGGAAGTGTAAGCATGGTAGCACAAGTTTTATTTCACACTATTGCTAGCAGTGCTGTGGGTTTGTGACAAAAAGCCTCAGCACAGAAATACAATGACACGTATGTGCACCCTGGACCACATAAAGTGACCCAAATCAGATTGCGACATAGATGTTTATAGTATGTGATCATATCAGAACAATCTGGTAGGTCTATTGCAGGGATTTCACAAAATAAGAGACATTTTTTATTTTTCTCCAACAAATTTTTTAGCGTTTTATAAGCTGAGGGGGCCATTTGTCATGTAAAGCCTGTCCCTATGAGGAGCAGCAGGAGGTTTTTAGAGGAGTTCTCATATCTGCCTCAAGCCTACTGTAAATTTTTCATTGCATCTCCCTTGTGAGGAAAGCTGTATGCGCAAGTTTGCAATTATGAGAAAGCAGCAATGAGCAGTGGACTCCAGCAGGAAGCAGCCCAAAGAATCTGTTAAGCACACAAAGACAACAAAAATAAAATAAAAATATGTCCTGCTTCGTTAGACTCAGCCACTTTCTTATCTTTTTCAACCCTCCTTCCCCATCCGGTTTGATCTGGCTTTGATGAAGTCTCACAAGTGTTAGTTTTGTTTTGATACCAAGATGGTTTACACAGAGTTTGTAATTGCAGAGAAATACTCATTTTGGGCATATCATTTTCCAACAGGTACCCCAGAAAGACTACTGGGGTTGAACAGGTTAAGTCAAAGTCAAACATGATTATTTGAGATAAAACCAGAGCGTAAAGCCAAGTCACATGTTAAGGAGTGTCTGGTATTCCTTCTGTGTAACATTAACCATAAATCAAACATGAATTCTGACAAATAAAGATGATGGTGTTTTGGCACGCAAGGATATGAAGGGCTCTGACGCAGGTCGGCCCACATGGGACACCCGGTTGTCCTGGTCACACACACTTAAAATGCAAACACTCGGTGCACTCTGTTTTCTTGGTCTACAGCCTTATTGTTCGCTGGGTGTGTGTTTGCATGTTCATGTCCACAGCTGGTTACACAGCAAACGTTGGTCAATCTAATGCTTTATTAGACTGAAATGCGGGAAGGATTCTCATTTGACAATTGACAAACAGGAGACTTTTTTTTTTTCACTTCAAATGGTAATAGTTCACGTTAGAGTTGTCCTGTTAAAGAAAAGATTATTTTTAAAGCCTTAAACTTATTTTTTGTCTTCAGAATATATATAGTTTCTTTCTGGATTTTACTTCTTTGGGTAGTTAAAATAAAACTCCATTCCAACTGATGGGAAATTATTTTTCTTCAAGCAGCAAATGTCCTTCTGCGCAGTCATTCTTCATCCACAGAGGATGAGATTGGCTAAGTACAGAATTGACATTAAATTGCCTTGTAATAAATGTTGAAATGGGGAAAAAACAGGGTGTTGCAGAGGCAGGAAGAGAAACACTGTGGCAAATTCTGCGGCCTAAAGACATCTTAATCAGAAGCTTGTTCAATAAAAAATGACAGGTTGACATAACACTTTATGGTGGTTAACCTATTTCACAACCACAGCAGAGTATATGTGTAGTCTACAAGCTGTAAAACTTAATTTCCTCTGATGCCACAACCCATAGTAATATGGCCATGCGTTGTTTATTTTTTCATTTGAATTCTTCCAATTTAACAGATCCTTCGTCTTATTTGTGTATTTTCTTTTTTTTATATGCCCAGTCTTCAATAATCACACTTCACACTTTTACAAATGACACCTACTTTTATTTACAGTACATTTTTAAAATCAATAGATTATTTGCAATGAAAGGAATAAAGTGCTTTTTACCAAAAAACCAACAGCTAAGCTTTGAGATATGTGCTGCTGTCTTAGTCCAGTAACAATGACATCCCATAGTGTTGGATAAAAGCTTAAGGAGAGCCCCTATAGCACACTTTTGAAGTCAAGTAGTTTTTTCACCCTAAAAGACAAAAAACAACAGTGAGCTGATCCTAACATGAAGCGCCTGTGTAACCTTAACCAGGAGTCGATTACTCGTACCTACATTCATGGTTGTCAAAGGCAAGTTGAAACACATTCGTGAGGAACACTGTTAGACTGAGTATGACATCATTCTAAATTTTCAAGAAAATTGGCAGTGTAGTCTTTAGAGCTACAGACCTGCTGCTGTGGATACTTACGAATAGAACAAATGGTTGCTACACTTTGCAGTACCTAACCCTGTTAAGGTGGTCCTCATACATTTGTTGAAAATAAGAAAAATGCAGAATATCACTAGCCATATCCTTTAACGTGGATATTACTTACAGACTATTAACACAGAGTTTCTAATACAATAAGTTTGCCCTTGTGGTCCCTTTCTCTGTTTGTAAACTTAAAAATCATGTGAAAAAGAAATTACATCTTCTTTCAGCTTTACCTATCAGGACAGGATGTGGTCTTCACCAAGGTCTGAAAATTAGGTAACTACACCGTCAGATGAACAACAGCACGTGGTATATTACACTGTGTTGTTATTCTATTTACAATGATTAAGCCAAAAGGCAGAACAAGTGTGTGAAAGACTTTGTGCATCACACGAGTCGACCATCTTTACTTTTATCTGTCAGACAGATGGCCTTCCATTTGATTCAAGAATACTTTGGTATACAAAGAAGCTCACAGTGGACTTAATGACTGCAAGGTGCCCTAATCTTGGGGCTTCAAAACAAGCCCAAATCATCACCACTCCACCACCATGCTTTACAGTTGGTATGAGGTGTTTGTGCTGATATGCTGTGTTTGGTGGTGCTATGCATTATGGCTAAACATGTTCTTTTTGGTCCTGTCTTTCCAAAGAGCATTGTTTTTCGGAAGTCTTGCGGTTTGTTCAGATGCAACTTTGCGAACCAAAGACCTGCTGTGCATTGTACAATCTGAATTTGCTGGGACGTCCAGTTCTGGGAAGACTGGTAACTGTCTTGAATGTTTTCCACTTGTGAATAATCTTTCTCTCTGTAGAATGAGGGACACCAAATTGTTTGGAAATGGCCTTAAAATCCTTCACAGATTGATGGGCAGCAACAAACTTCAATCAACAAAACTTCAGCTTTTATAAAGGTGGTTACTCTTGTTGATGAGTGTGTTTGATTAGCAGCGTTTGGCTTTGGATCAGGTTTTTATTATGTACAAATATGTTAAACCTTAAAACTGAAAGAGGGAGTATTTTCTTCTCCACGTGATAGTATATCCCACTGAAAGAACAAGTTTTCACTGAAGAGCACTAATACACACAAGACCTGGGACTTACAGAGTACATTATATAAAACTAAATGCAATGTGGTTAAATTGTCGTTAGTTTAGAAAATGCTCTACTGTTTCTTTCTTTCAAGTCCTTCTACACTTTGTTCAAAATCCCTATTTACAAGTGATCACTGAACACCTGAACTGTCTCCCAGGACAGTCAGAGCACATTTGGCAGTTTACAGTCCAATCTGTAAACATTGACTCAGTCAGCGTACATGAATGTAGCAAGCTGACTGGAAAAGTAAGCAGGCACAGCTGGACCTGCAGCACGTGAGCATGATGTCTACAGTGTTTAAAGACAGAAACATAAGAGGAGGTTTAGGAAGGGCTCAGCCTGTGCCATGTTTTCACAACTTTCTCCGGGTGGGACATGGTGTCCTTCCACTGCTCCACAGCCTTTGGGAGTGGGCTGTCAACCCCCAGGTGAACCTGGCACAGAGAGAAGCAGGTCCTTACTCAGTTCATCACAAATCAGGGGCCACAGTTGTGCAAAACCAACTGTCCTTTTTTTGCCTTTGTTGATACACATCGATTAACCACAACCAGGTGAAGTCAGTTATGCTGATTTAACTTTTTACAATTTGATGTTCTATGAGATAATCAAATGCTTTTTTTATTTGGCAGGAATTAAAAAATTGTCATATCAGCTGTGATTAATGCCCACAATTGGACAATATAAAAATGATACTGGACAGAAATAGCCAAATGGCTTCATGAGTAAAAGAAGAGTCTTCGTAAAAGACTTGTATGGACTCACCTGTCCGAGACACTGCTTCCGTCTGACAGAGCTACGACTGCAGAGTTTCAATGACAGCGAGCAGGCATGCTCCAAGGAGGCCAAGAGGAAGTAAAATGTCTCTGCCCACTTACACTGGCCGCCTGATGCCTTCAGGGCATGAGTCTTCTTCTTTGTAAGCACCTTCCCTAACTGGTGCAACTCCACTTTGACGAAAAACACTTCAGAGGACAGGTGGAAGAGAAGTAAATAGGTAATAGTAATAGTTATTGTTAACATGAGACTAACTTTAGTGATTTAACCTGAATGACACCGACTCACTTACCTTGGGAGATTGGTGAGGAGGATGGTGGGAGGTTTTGGGCGGCAAGGACCTGGAGCTGGATGCGTCCGTTTACTGCCTGAAAGCAGGTGCCAAGATGCAGCTCAGAGTGGCAAACCTGTAAGAGGATAGTCAAAGTGTTTCTTAATTGTTTGACATGGTGTATTTTAGGTTGTAAATATAGCAAGAATGTTTTATTTTTTATGATGGAGTTAGTATAAAAACTATTTCAACAAAATATGTAAACTTTTTTTCCTTATATGTCATAAAAACTTAATCTGTCGTTTGTTAATTAGGTTGGAGAGATAATTGTATGGAAGGGATTTTTTTTGTGTGTGTCTACATTAACCACTTGATTGTTGAAAGTTGTGCAGAATGAGGTCTGGCATTTTCTGGCTGAAATTACCACAGAACCTCCAAGTAAAGATCTGGTCACCTTGATGGTAGCATAGGTCTCTCCAAAATTTCTATATACACCTCCACCATATCATCACAAAAGCTGGATTTTGCTTATTTTACTGATAACAATCTGGATGGTTTGTCTCATCTTTGACACATCGAGCCAGATCTCAAATTTTTTAAACTGATACGTGGATTCATCTGACCACAGAACACATTTCTGGTGTATTTCTGTCTGTATGAGACGAGCTTGTGTTCCCGAGAACTCTGCTCTGTTTCTGCGCACAGTTGGTTTATGGCTTCCCTCTTGCATAATACAGTTTCAGGTTACATTTCTGGATGCGGTGGCGCATACTTCCATGCGGCTGTACTGATCATGGTGGAATGGCTGGAATGGTGGAATGGCAGTTTCATGTACAGTGCCACCCAAGGGCTCAATGGTCACAGACATCCAATGGTAGTTTCTGGTCTTGGCCTTTATGCACTGGGACCTCCCCAGACTCCCTGGATCTTTTCACAATATTATGCTTCGTCAATGTTGACAGAACAAAGATTTTGACAATCTTGCATAGAAGATTTATTTTTTGGAACATCTTTGAGAACTTTTGGAAGCCACTGCATATGAAGTGCAAAATGCCGCCCTTTACAATGACAGTGGCTTCCGTCAAATAATTTATTTTTGTCCAATGAGGATGCTTTTTAATCCCAACTGATATAACTCACATCTTTTCAGCCTCAGTAATTCATATAAGATGTTTAATATTAAATTTACAACATGGAAAAGTAATATGGGCATTATCACTGGCATTTCTAATAATCTTCAGTACCGCAAGCACTGCTGAGGACTCATTTTCCCTTCCGGCCATCCTGTTTATTTTAAAAATGCAGGTGATTCTGTTCAAGACTTCCACAGATTAAGCTGTCTCAGCCTCTAAAAGCTTCTACTGATTGACAGTGATTTGAACAATTTTGGTCTTTTGTGATGGGTACTCACTGGCTGAATCAAATTGTCCCCTTGAGAACCTGATAATGATGATTCTCCGTCTGATCTCTTAAGTAGAGAAACAGTTTAGATTTTACAGTCACTGGCCAGACAGTCATCTATTTATCAGCAAAACCACTCTCTGCTGGTGAAATGGTTTGAGGTTTGACCTACTTTCCATCTCTTTGATTTACAGATTCTGCTCTCTGGTTTCCTTTTTCTAATAAAGACGGTCTCCCATTTTTCCTTGATAAATTAACCCCCGTTCTTTTTTGTCTATGATTATGCAACAAACTCTGCCTGACCAACTTTATCATGTTTAGGGCCAAGAGTACGGTACATACCAGAGGGATACAATGCAGCATGAGAACAGTTTTATGAGAAACAGCCAGTGCCGTCCATATTTGCTGTGTTCAAGCAAAGAGGTAAGTGGTAAAAGACTGCAGTCATCAGAGGAAATGGTCAACAATAAGAAATAAAAAAACAGGATATTTGCACACATAGTTATTCCTTTTGGGCAAGAGCAGACACTCTCAGTTAACTGCACAAGCACGAAAATATTGTGTAGTCAGGACAGGGACATCAAAGACAGCAGCAATTAGTTAAGCTTGTTGACTCAGACAGTATGAACAGATTTGCATCACTTATTTGTCCTTTGGCATTTACAATCGGATTTAAAGGGAAATTAAAAGTGACAGTTTTATGTAATCTTTACCAAACTCTAAAAATGTTAACTCTAATGGTGAGGGCCAACACGAGCACAGTGTGAGAAAGTATAACCACAGCAGCTAGCATAGCTTAGCTATTTACAGACTCTCACACTGTAGCAGGATTACACATTATTTTTCCATCAGCATTTTGAGCATGCTGGTCTGTAAGAGGAGCCCAAATTGCTTAGTCTATTGAAGGATTGTAGATTCCTTTCACCAAAATTCTGGCCGTACAATTAGTGGCTTTATTAGCTAGCTTGATTCCAGACCTCTGAATCCCTACACACAGCTCATAATATCATAATATAAGTACTGTATGTAATGTTAATTATGTACTCATGTGCTCAAAACAGCAAGTTTTGTAAACACGATAATGAATTGGAATGACATCATAGTGTATTAGCACACAGTTATAGCTAGCTAGATGTGCCACAAATTTTCCACAAAATGGAAACAACCATGGCCAAAATTGAGACTGCCCCTCTTTCAAAAACACAGGCATTAAGGACTGATAATTATTTTCAAAGAATAATTCAGAAACCTCGAATGGTTAAGCGATACATTGACATGATGGTTGTGCAGTACAAAGAATCTATTTTTGTCCAAACAATAATTCCAGTCACGTAATGTTGTTGCTTAAACCCAAGCAAGAAGTGAGAAAAGTGATTTAGTAAAATGTTGTTTCTAAGATTTGTGCAGAATAGCAACATACGCTCCACGTAGATGTCTTTGAGGATGATTGAATTAAAGTATTTCAGACAGAGGTTAATCAAGATAAGGGTTGTTTTCTGTTTTTCAGCTGGTAAACCAAACTGATGATCACAAACTGATGATAACCCCATACCTCTTTGCTGTCTTGTAAATATTCTCAAAGCGTGCCATCATTCAAAACTCCAAATAGCAGGTAATGCAATGGAAGCAAAATTGGACATCAAAAACATACTTGATATCAAAGAAACTCTTACAGACGATTTGGACAGAGAGTTGAGTTCGAGCCAGTGCTCGGATTCCTCAGGACCGAGCTGTCGCAGGGAGAGGACACACTCTGCCACTGTACGTTTCTTGGGATTGTGAGTCTGCAGCCGTAGATGCAAGGTGCTGCGGCGCAACTGCTGGAGACGCAGCGCAAACACAAAGGTCTCCATGAAGGACACATCCTAAAAGCAAAGGAAACATTTAGTACAGATAAAGTAGAGTAGTTTTGGCTCATTCGGGAAATGTAAGTGCATCCGATGAAACAACAATTATAAGTTATTCCCTTGTGAAAAATGTTAACAGCATAGAATCTGTGTACACTTCATCTTAGATAACTTTCCTTTTATTGATAAAGCTTGTACTAAAACATCATTCAAAAGATAAACATCACAAAATTTGATCTGCACCTTAATATAACGTGGAATTTAATTTTAGTCTCAAGTGTTTATCAAGTTACAGAGTCAATACCTGAGAGTATTCTTTGACTGAACTCTTGAATTGTATGGGTTTGGGGATGGTGATGATCGCTTTGAAACCAAACTTTTGCTGTTCTGCTCCATCTGGATGAAGATTGAGGTCTGAACACTGGTCAAAAAAAAAGAAAGAATAAAAGAGTTAAATATACTTCCTCAGATACCCTTAAAATCAACCTTTTCCTTCTGAGTGTCTGAGCCAAAGTTAATAGAGCGTTGACAAGAGCTAACAGAGATCTCTATTCTGGGCACACAGGGGGTCCATTGAGGAAGGCCCTTAGGAGAGTACAATGGAGCTTTTTGTCCCAGTGGCCCCCACCTCCACACTGTATGTAACCTTACCTGAACCAGGGTGATCCACACCTGCTCCAGATCCTCGTGATAGTTCAGCCGGACACATACCTTCCCCAGCTCATGCTCGTCCCCAAATAAGGCGATGGATTCTGGGATTGAATTCACAGCAGAAGGTAGCATTAAAATGTCAGCTTTTACAGAAACATAATGCTGATGAGTGTGAGCATGTAGAGGGAAGTTTGAGAGGCATTTGTGCCAAATTTAGAATTGAATTTTCTTTCTTTCTATGTTTACGTATAGAACTTGTATATCAGATGAAGATCTTCTGAGTGTTATTAAATGTTTTTTCTTTAGGTTGAACTCATTATTTATGTCCTTCTCTATCAAATAAAGAAAGATTTACAGTCGCTGAACTAAAACAGAACTATCTAGCTGAGCATATTATGATTACATTATCACGTGATATCTTAGTCTGGAAACTAAACCATGCTCAGAGCTCATATGTGACAGAATGTGTTCAGGCCTTCTCTTAATCAAACACATTTCCAAACCGCCTTTCCAAGCCTGGCTAATCTCAATCTTCATCTAATATGGGGCAGATTTGATACAATAAGACTACACAGAGGAGAGCTGTTGCACTGCATGGCATGTCTCATGACATTAGATTAAAAGCAGGGTTTGATCTGTATCATAGTTACCCATGCTGCTGTCTATGGAGTCCATCGTGGAGGACGCACTGCTGAAGGTGCTGGACGTGGAGTCATAGCGCTGCATGTGACACCAAACACAATTAAAACCACATGATCATTTGGCATAACTTAGTCCACAGTCATCATTACATTGGACTGTCATGGATAAATTCAGAATTTGTCCTGATAATAGCAACGAATTATTACAATTTATCTTCTCGTAATCATATTGTGTGCATTAGATTATATGTCAACAAAAGGGAAAAACACCCTCAGAAAGATTCGTCCTGTCTGCACTAAATTTCACGAAACAAATCTTACAGTTGTGAAGATATTTTAGTCTAAAGCAGAAATGCACCAACATCTCTTAACAAAAAAACCTTGAAACATCCCCTGGTCTCGACACATTCAAGACAAATTAACTGCAACTTACACTGCTCGTTAATCTGGGACATCAAGACATGAGAATGTGAAACATCTGTTTGTTCACGGCATACAAAAACTCCTATGACATTTATCACAGTGTGAGGGCTCTGAATAACATATTGTAATGTTTACCGAGGTTTTGGGAGAGACTTTGAACTGGCTGCTTGTAACAGAGCCTCATTCATGAAAAGTAATAAGCAGCTGTTGCCGGCATACACGACATCCTTTATTTGAAAAAGAGTATTGTGTAAACTGGTATTTTGTTTTCTGTTTCATATTACTAATTAAATATTACCCAGGACTATCAACAGGTTTGATCAATCAGAAAATGTGGAGCTGAATCAAATGTGGCTAAGTCTGAATAAATTCAGGGATAGCTGCTAAAGTAGAAGAATAAATGCTGAAGGAATTAGCACCAAATTAATTTTTCCATCCATTTCAAAAGGAATTACAGACTGGTCTACACTATTCTTCTACATGGCTTAGGATTTCCACTTTTACACTACGGTTTCAAAAATCACACATTCAAATTACCACAGTTTCATACCTGAACCCAAGGAATCGATCTCCTTGCAGTGTTGGACTTGTCAGAGCTTATGATAAGGAGCACTCTAACATGAGCATTTAACATCACCTCTTTAACTGTGTGCTAACACAGTAATTTTGAAGGCTCACATTAACTGTGTGCACTCGTGTCATTTTGACTCTTTGAGAGACTCTACTGTTGTTTTGCAGTGTTTATCTTTCAAAACAAAGCTTTATCTGTGTTTTAGGACCTCACACTCATGCTGACTGGCATTGTGTTTTAATCATTCCCTACTTGTCCCATGCAACACCTAGAAGTTTCTATTTTACTGCTTTTTGTCATGTTTATCACAATACATTTAAATCCATATATTTCTGCCTTTTATATTGATTTTTAATTCATGTTAAGGATAATTCACACCAACTATTTAGCAGTAGAAATATGTTTTGACTCTTTAGGGTTGAATGACCACCTTAGTTTACAATTTGAATTAAAATTCCAGCTTGTGAGGCTTGTTTGTAACGTTACACTGCGCTACAGATGACAGTGGAAACTGTCAAACTATATTTAGTCTTGGCTGGCACATGTTTAAAGGAAAAAAAACAGTGGGAATACAGATTAGATAAACAGTCTCACCTGCATGTGATTCTGAGGACTGTTCAGATCACACATAGAGCTGCTCAGTTGCCGCTTGCCTTCCTGCTTTAGAGTCCAACCTGGAGGAAAACATCATGAAGCATTGAGGTGGTTGTATTAAGTTCATCAGTCTGCAGAAAGGTGTTATGAGTTGAAGTACATAAACAAAATACAGAATGAAATCCCATAAATCCAACTATCTAACTCTAGTTATGTAATGACAAATATGCATGCAGCGTTTAGCTTTAAATTGCACATGCAGCTTCTATAGGAGAAAGGTCATCCACGCTTTCTCCATTAGAAAGATACAAATTCAATTCAAGTAACATATGAAACTACACGTTTTCTTTTTCTTTCTTTACAAATAATTCTAATTCTGCAAAATAATTACTTTGGAAAACAAGAAATTCTTCTTTTTCGAGTCAATCCGAAATATGTTTTTATATTAAAACCATTTTTTTTTAAACTTTCAGTTTCAGTTATTTTGTCCCCCATCCTAAGAGGTGCCATCAAGGATTTATCGTGTGGTACCTGAGCTTTGAGTATCTGAGTTTCTCTTCTTCTGTGTGTCTCGGCGGATCAAGCCGGGGGAGATGTACGCTAACATGGAGCTTTGATGGAAGCTGGACTCTTGGCAGTAGACAAATTGACTGCCCAGCAGCTCTGCCTTCCTCTCTGCATATGTACACCTGGCCGAACCTACAGACGAGTTACAAGATTTATTCTTTATTATTATTCTCATGCATCCAGAGTTATATATGAATGAGTAAATCATTAAGCTTGAGAAATAAAACTTTGGAGAATGAATGAGAACCTCACAGCCAGAGGAGTTGTATCTCTGCTAGTAAAACAGCTGATACTTGGCTGGGGAGTGGACAATCAGGGTGGACAGGGCTAGTGGTCAGCATACTGTGCAATGGTTAAAATCATTGGTATCCACATGGGTGAAATCTATTATTCGTGGTCAGAAACATACCGTGGTCTAGATGAGTACATGTTCACTTGGTCATTCTCTTCGGTCATTCAACCAAAACATCTTACTTACTAGACAAAGGATATCCTGGTACATTCCTTCTGTCCAATGACATTCTTTTCATTTCTAAGCTGATTTTCAATTAGATTTATGAAGTAATTCTCAACGAAAGACTCAAATGCAGGCTTGAACTTAACTTTGTTTGATCACTTTAATCCTACCATAACATTACCCTGGGGCACCATGGGAGTTGTTGCTATGGATTGTAATTCCTGCTTTTAGTTAGAGTGGAATTTTTCAGTCCACATCCAGCCAACGAATGCAGTGTCATTCCAACAGCAGAAATTGTCTCATTCAGCAGCGGGAAGTTAATAGAAATTTTAAGTCCTCTCTGCTAAAAATCAAGTCTTTAAACTTTTCAACATGCCCATTAGATGGCTTTTGTGTTACAAGACATATAATGAGGAAAATCTGTCATCAGTGTAACAAGTCGAGTGCTTGCTGCCCCCAGTTTGCTCATCTATGAATTAGCGTATCCATAGATTCCCATACAGTGAATGAGGAAAAGGTGTCAAATCCCAAATCAAAGACAAAACCTTTGAGATGTAAAATTCTGAGGAACATAGGTGAGTGAGGGTATTAACATAATGCCTGAATGGGACTTTAGGCCAATAAATCATCTGGAAAAATGCCACATTGGCTTGATAATGGGATTGTGTTTATATAAAACTGAAGTCGATCAGAGGCGGTGGAGGTGGAAACATCTGACTGCAAATGTAAGCTACCTCAGTCCCACATGTAGCAGCTGGGTTTGCAGGTATTTCCTTCAGAACTGGTTTGATTTAGTCAAAATTAGCTTCTCCATTAAATATGATTTCAGGCTTTGGGCCATCGTTCACACAGTATCAAGGACCAGACGAGTGTGCCGTTGCAGTGTGACGATCCTCCTGTGGTTTGTTCTGGTCAGTTCAAATTCAGGCAGTCAAACGGCAACACATGACTCTCGTAGTGGCACATGTATGTTTCTTAGTAATTTAACATCAGAGAATGCTTTAATGTTTTCTTAAACTTAAATAAATGTCAAAAAGACATCAAGTAAAACAGAAACCAGTAGTTCAGCCCAGGACTGAATATTAAACTACTATATATATATATATCTGTTCAGTGTACCCAGGCAATTACCCAATGATCATCATGGCATCATATTCATCTCACATTCCATGACTATTTTGCTTTAAATGATCTAAACCAAATGAATCATTGAAGACCTTTAATTTACTAACTGGTATGGATACATACTCTGTGGCCCGGGCTGTAAATTTGGGAAGTTGGAGCCTCTGGGTTGGATGTAGGAAGGTTTGAAGGTTGGCAGGACAAACGGCACCTCTCTACCGTCCGGGGGTAGCTTGGATAGGAAGTAATCTTCTTTGTCCCCCATCCTCCCTTCACCTAGCTTATCTCGTAAGGCGGCTTCATTATTAGTAGGTATCTTCAGTGTGATCACTTAATATCAGAAGAAATCACTCAGTCAGACACCAAAACAATATTGAAGGGGTCAGACACACCACTCTGCAGGACATCACTTTACCTTGGGTCTCCTGCTCATTCTCTTTCTTCTTCATGAAGTTCTTGCAACAGTTTTTGAGGCATTCCATAGCTGCAACTGAAAATGTTTAGATTATGAATATAGTGCACAAAACTAACCCAAATGCTGATATACAAAACACCAAATTTAATCTACCAAAATTCCACATGTGGTACTCCAACCCAAGAATTGTTTTTCATTGCTTGTACATGTCTTAAAATGTCATACATATGGTGTTCTTCTCCAATGAAATGGACAACAAGGACTTTTGTTGAACAGCTGTTGATACCATTGTAGGCTACAGAGCTCTGGAGAGACAATTCATTGCATATATGAAATGTAAAACTGGGATACCATGTTGCAAATACTGATACAACCAGTGCTGGAACAAGCCTTTCTAGGTATGTAATCAGAAGTTGATAACACTCACAGTCCAAAACTCTGATAAAGCAAGCCTCAAATTGATATTTCAAAATCCCAATATTTATTATTCCCCAAGCTTTTATATTGCCAACAGGTCTAGTAAGTTTAGTGTGCTGTTTTCTTTGAATGTGTCACAAGCTCAGCTCTGTTGAGTTACTCGACAATTGTCAATATTTTGGGCTACCGAGCTCTAGAAAGCTCCAGCTCCACCGAATGCCACAATATGTCACTAAACATTTACTGTATACTTAATGCTCTTAGTTGCCAAGATATTACACTTTTTTTAACACTGCGCCCTTAAATATGTTAAAAAGCTCCTAGAATCTAAACCTGTTACACCACAATGTGTTATGTAACCTTTTCTTCTCTAGTTGGGCACTGTGTCAAACAAGGTTAACTATTCATTTGGAAAAACTCCAAGTTTGATATTAAAATAGCCTACACAACACAGTTGTTTTTTAAAACAAAAATCCAAATTTGCTGCTGTGTCTTAGCATTTGTCAAATTTGGGTCGGTGCGCTAGAGGTTTGATTATTTTCCTTTTCTTTTACATGATTTTAAATCAGAAAATTAAATATACATTTAATTTTAACTGGAATCAAAACTCAATGTCCCTCCGTGTAGCCTATTATAATAGCAACATTACAGCATGCCAAAACAAGATACTCAAATAAAGGACAAAGTTTTCCTTCCATCATCAACCTGTTTTTGAGATCACAAATACGTCAGCTCAACACAAAGTGTGAACATTTCTGTTTGCGGCTGCTTAAAGGTATTTGTGTGAACACGAATAGCAAATACTTAACTAATTCAACCGACAAAATCTAATTGATTTACTCACCCACGCGATGTTTTCGTGTAAAAAAGGATCACGTTTGAGCAGCGCTCTCCCCGGGCAGCCAGCAGAGAAATGCCTCAGTTCTCAGGTTTATGACCCACTTCAGCATCAGGTTTATCTCCTCCCTCCTCTTGCTGTGGAACTCGCCGATTCCCGGACTGACAGCTGATATTTGCGCTTCCTTCCCCGAAAGCCGTGAGCGCAGCACTTTCTGTTTTAGTTTTTTTCTCTTTTCCCTCTGTATGCTTAACACTTGACACCCGTGTGTGCTCGCTGTCATCTTCTTTTACTATTCCTCGATCGATATCTCAACCACTGTGTACTTAACCCAGGCAGAAACTTGGCCACCGAATACTGTCGGAGTACCTTTGTTTATCGACAAGGCAGCTTCCTTGGTGGGGGAACAGTGGTGTGAATGAACACATCAAACGAATACGAGCAAAACTAATTGAAAATTATACAAAAAACATTCTACATTTCCTCATTCTAAATTTGATGCCATCAATATTTGTCGAAAGAGTTAAAGTTGTGCAAAAGAAAAAAAAACATCAGGTGGAACAAACTGCATCCGATTATGTTGATTTGTCAATAGGTCATACACATGTTTGGGTCGAAAAAGTTGTCTTTCAGATTTAGTGATGATTAAGGGTTCATCGCAGTAGTTTCAAACTGATAACAATTAAGGCTATTTCAAATGTTGAATCGGAAAAAAAATGTAGATTTCACATTTTAATGGCCAAGTTGTCAAGACACAAACACACACACATATATATATATATATATATATATATATATATATATATATATATATACATACATATATACGTATATATTTGCTGATGATGTGCTTCACATGACCAATTCAAGTTTCAAGTCGTGACCTTCAAGGCACCCTGAAGCAAATCGCAGCAGAGTGCGAAGCAGTGAGCCTCCCTCAAATCTGAGGCCACAGTTCTTAACCAGAATAAGGGTGGAGTGCTCTTTCCCTGTCGGAGGTGTGTCTTTGCCTCGATCGGAAGAGATCAAGTATCTCAGCATTCCACCTACTGAAAATGATAAGATGGAGCGAGAGTTGGAAAGACAGATTGGGGCTTCGTCAGCATAAAGGAAGAGCACACCAGAAACTCGCTGGAGAGATCATGAATCCCTTGTGGCCTGCGAATACCTAAGAGCTGGAAACTGCCACCGGGGAGAGGGATGTCTGGGCTCCCCTCATGGACCTGTTGCCTACAAGACCCGGTCTCAGATGAGTGGAAGAAAATGAATGGCTGGATGGAATATGACAAAGGAGATCAACATTAAACTGTTGGAGGCCTTCCCTTCTCAAAACCTGAACGACTGGGCTGCTCAGTTCCCAAATGCTTGAAAACTGTTAATAAAAGATGTGATATAAAACGGCGATAAACATGCTCTGTCGTAACATTTATGATGGCATTATTGCTGACATCAAATTCAAAATGAACATATTCAAATATTAATTATCATAACAATTCATTTTCAATTAATATAACATTGAAATGACTTGCAAATCATTACATTATGGTCCTTATTTATAATCTGACAGCATACAAACTTTTTGGAAACTGGGCTGTACATATAGTTTCATGAGTCCAGGATCTGCCTCATCCCAGGGATAGCTGTTTCTGTGGTAAACTTATTTATTGATCTAAAAGAAATTGTGATCAATAATTCAGTTAATGACTCCTTGTTACATCATTTCAAATACTGCCTCTGCAAATGCACAACTTGTATTCAGGTGACCAGCTCTTCTCCTGTCAACAATGATCATGACAAAGTGACAGCATGAAAACCACATTCACAGCTTAAATGTTAGGGGAAGAAGATTCACAGAAGACTTGGAAGAGTCGTGCATATACAACAGCACTCAGTGAGCATAATTTCAATCATTCTATCCGAGGAGAGGATGTCAGAAAGTGTACACCATAAATATCTCTCTGTGTCCATACTGCAGTCATAAAAGCTCGGTGTCCACTAAACCAGGGTGGGGATTTGAGCACAGGAATGCCTTCCCATCATCTGAGTCCTTATCAGATGTGTCTTTACTGATGATGACATAATGATAAAGAAAACGAAATCAATGAGCTGTCTCAAACAAACCATTACATCAGCTGCAGGTGAACACAGCTGCATCATGCTTAAAATCTGGGACAACATGGTTCATGTGGGGTGCTCAGAACGTGTGCTCTGAAACATATATCGTCAGTCGTATGATGGAGCTGCCTCTGAAGTTGATGACATTGTTGACTGTGACCATCTCTAAGTCCAGCACCATCTCCTTTGGCCCTTTGATAGGCCGTGACAAGACAAGTGTGGCACTCACATTACTGGTTTGCTGTAAGAAACAGAGAGAAGAGGAATGCAAAGAATGAGAAGCAAGAAACAGTGAATTCAGACATGGTGGAATTAACTCATGGCTCAGTCTTCATCACAATATATGCAGCAAGTTAAAACAAGCACAAAGGAATGAAATTAACCTTGGACTCTCCATTGACACTGTGCATTTCTTACCCCCCTACACTAACCTTACCATCCATAGCTGAATGCCTAACCTTAACCTTTTCCCTAAAACTAATCATAAACTAATTCTAACCCTTACCCTAGAAACCAAGTCTTGACCCTCAAAAATCCCTTACCAGTGAAGACTAAATATCTGTCCCCACGTTCACAGGAAGTCCCCAATAGTTGGTGTGTAGCCAGATTTGAGTCCCCATCACGTATGCAAAACAAGTACATACAAACACACACACACACACTGCTCCATCTACTGGCTGCACACACTACAGCCTCATACTTTATATTTTCCTTCCACTCACTATGCTAATATGTTATAGTTGGAAAACATAAGTGATACAGTTACTCCAAGGGATTCATCTATCATAAATGTCATTGTGTAGAAGCCATGCCATTGCAACAACTGATATCAAAGCTGAATTATATTATGTATCTTTGGAAATATATTTTCGATGAGTTCAAAATTAAGGCTAAAAGCAATGTGATTTAACACAATAACTTTAATCAGGATCACACAGCTTGATCTTTTATTGCTTTTTTTTCTTGTTTTACCTTTTAGCAAAACATACAATGTTTACAAAGATAGAGTTTCATTGCTCTTTGGATCAAAGCCAAGTTGCAATTAAAAAAATAAATCTTGTTCATCTCTGAAGGGATCAGTACTCCTATCAGATCATTTACATCTTAATCTTCCAGTTAGGAAAGGTGGTCAAATGCTTCTTTCATATCAATGTGACTGAGTAGAAATATCTCCTTCTGAGAGATTATGAACTTGAAAAGTAAAGTAAGTTACTACTGTCTGCCACTAACGACTGCTGTGCCAGTTTAATCATATTTATGGAGTGATTCTGACACATTGCTCACCACATCAATAAGCACCGTGATCAAGATTTTTAAGGATGATTTTTGGATATTTGTAAGTAAATAGCTGTGGAGTTTCTGTTGTGCCTCCTACACAAATCATTTCACAAGCAAACATAACTGCCATTTCCTTTCGAGCTCACAGCTAAGATTTCTTTTAATTCTTTATTGAGTGTTTCTGTAGGTGGCTCTGTAACCCATTTTGACCACACAGCTCTTCCTCTCTTGATTGCAAAAAAAAGCAGCCTGCATATTCTTCACAGAAACAGTTTCCATAAAAATCCACTCAACTGCTATGGAGTTGTATCTTTTGATTTTGTTTCATGTCACATCTCTGCACAACTGAACCATTAGTCGCCTCATCTTAAATTCATGGCTCTCTCAAGTGCTCACCCTCATGTAAAACTCTCGTCCATCATTGCCCGACTTTATCTGAAAGATGTAGAAGGAGCCGAGGTAACGCGTGGTAGCCTGCATCTGGAAGACATCTGCAGGCACACTGCGTTCTGACAACAAGTCCATGTGTCGGTACAAAATAGTAAAGGGCCTGTCCCTGCAGGCAGGGTTCTCCGCTGAACACATACACTGACTGCAGGGAAGAGAGGCACATGTAGTTTAGGTTTGGGAGAAAATATTTGAAAAATTAAGCTATTAAATACTTAATGCTTATAACCGGAAATAAAGGAGAAGGAACACTCACTTGTCACTAACTGCGATGTAGGGAAGTTGACACTGTAAAGGATTCAGGCATGTATAGCCTCCCTGGAAATTGAAACATACTTGTTCTGTTGTACAGGTGTTGTTACCAGTGTCACATTCATTGACATCTTTAAAAATCAAACACACAACAATCAAAGTCAGTTAAAGCATCCAGATCATTAGGAAAACAACAACAAAGCATCAACAACATAACTACATCTTATAAGACAATCACTGGGAATGCACTAAGACGAAATGGTGGCTGAATTCCCAAGTCTTATTAGGGTAAAACTGCAAGAAAGATGTGACGAGAAACACACTCATATGATAGCCAATAAATAATTTATCAAATTACAAACAATCAGTGCAAGTAGCTTCATCTGTGATGTAACAACTGCAAGGTTCAACAGAGTGTTTTGCCTCTGCAGTGAACTTTACCTTCACAACTCCTGCCGTCCTCAAATACATAATATCCAGGTGGACAGATGCAGATGAAAGAGCCAGGGGTGTTCACACATCTGTACTGGCACAGTAACTCAGAGAAACTGCATTCATCCAAGTCTAAATTTAATAATAATTGTAAAATAAATATACAGATTAAATGAATATCTATATTAACCCTTTTGATACTCATTAGAGAAGGCAATGTCATCAAGAAAGTTCTGAGTTGATATTTAACCATCGTTCTGTGTGGAGTTTGCATATCCCCCCCCCGCCGTGTTTTTCTTTCATTCGCTGTGGTTTTGCTCCAATAATCCATGCAGGTAAAGTCAATGAGAGACTAAAAAGGTTTGGTCCGAACAACTGTCAGGACAAGTCTGTCGAGTTGTTGTGTGTTGATTTCTGTACATTTTTTATTTTAAGAACAATGTCCGAGATGTAAATTTCAACAGAATTCAGCAGTTTCACTCTTTAAGTTAATGTAAATATCCTCACCAATGCACGTTGTACCATCAGATGCCAACTCAAATCCCTCATCACAGTTGCACATAAAAGAGCCGTACGTGTTGAAGCAGCCATGAGAGCAAGGTTCATCTTCACACTCATCCACATCTGGATGAACAACAGAAGTTTGGAAATCAGCACAGCTCCATTGCAGTGAATGGGAGGGTGTGGCACACCAGTACAGACATCGTATCATAAAGCATTTCTTCGATGGGCAAGAATGGGCATATGACCTAGTTTACAAATATACTCAACAATTTGTGTATAATTTTGGAGTATCATAAGAACACGGTCCAGTCTACACACAACAGTTTTACAAATGGACACATAAAAAACTGGATGAATGGTGAAATTAGGGAGGGAGCAAAGTTTTTTTTCTGAAGACATAATTGATAATTGTTCAGAATTATCCGTCCATTTTATATTTTCTATACCCGCACCATCCAATTAATGGTAAGGGGGGGTTATCCCAGCTGTCATTGGGCGTGAGACAGGGTACACTGTGCACAGGTCACCAGTCCGTCGTGGATAATTTCAAAACATATATTTACAGATGTTATATTTCTAGACTATGAAAATGTAAAAGATATAGATGCCATCGATATTACTTCCGCACTTACATTGCTACCGCGATGTATTGGACTTTGAATTGGAGGAACTTGAAGTCCACCGCTCACAGTGCCATTTAACCCACAAAGTTATGTTTATAGAGGCAATAACTGCATTTATAGTGTCGACCAGCATTAGGCGCACTCCCACTGTAGGAACCTTTTGCAGTTCCTATAACCTTTTCAGGAATAGGGCCGTTTTTTTCGCGCATACAGACATACAGGAACTAGGCACCATGGCCCTCAGTTCCTATAACCATTTTAGCTCCTTCTCCGAGGCAGGGTCTTTTCTAGGTTCCATAGGAACACATATGACGTAGGTGTTTGGTGGTTGGTAGCTACGCCCCTTGTCTGAAAT
The DNA here is from genome assembly GCF_036924035.1 of Leuresthes tenuis. NCBI lineage: Eukaryota > Metazoa > Chordata > Actinopteri > Atheriniformes > Atherinopsidae > Leuresthes > Leuresthes tenuis. Next base: position 14,421,227 of record NW_027325369.1, read on the forward strand.
GTTTACTCATACGACACGAACACACCGATGCATGTTTAATAAGTTAAACTTAGACGTCATCTCCTTTGTCTGCAGCGCTCTGCTCTCCTTCTTTCCTCCATGAAACAAAGAAGTATCCCTGCTGCTCGATTCTACGTCTGACTCTCGCTGTGTGCTCTTCCAGCCTCGATCTTAGATGCCTGATGTGATCGTCCATGATTAATATTACCATCATGCAGACCATAAACATAGTGGCCTCCTCGCTCTCCATATTAGCTTCTTGGTGGTGTTGTTTTCTTCTCTCCTTACTTTTCGCAAGTTTTATTTTGTTGTTGTGTGTGGCGCTAAAGTAACACGTCTGTCGCAGACGGCTGCGTCACATCAGTTCCTGTAAAGGTCCCTGATTCATGTGCGAATGCAAAATGAAATGGTTCCCCTGGGGAAGGGCAGTTCTTATAACGAAATTCGAGGTGGACAGTTCTTAGAATGTCTCTGTCCGAATGCGGCTATTGTTATGTAATAAAGTTAGTTATTAGTTTTAATACACAGGGTTGATGAGTTATTCTGACTGTAGAGAAAAACACCTTAAAATAATGCATGAATTCACATTACATTATACATTTGTACAACCTCTCATGGTCTTTAGATGGCTTAATTTGTGGCTTCAAAGCTGTTGCCTGAGCAAGCTTAAGGCTACTCTGTGTTTCCACAGCTTGCTGAGCAGGCCTTAGCTCCTCTCTTCTTCTTGATTTGCCTTTTTTCTAAACATAGCTTGTCCTTCATTCTCCTCATTCCTCATTTTAGAAGTTTAAGAATAAAGGTAAAAAAAATAATGTATGCATCTCTGAAAACTTTTGACATGTATTCAAATTGCTTTGAAATTGTGTGTAGACTGCAATGTACATGTGTGAGCACTCAATTCTATACTAAATTAATACACGTTTTAAATCATATAATGCAGAAAAGTAATCATTAGACAAATTTCCATCTGTGTTTTTCAGTTTCTCTGAGTGTGCGTACCCTGGCAGGTCCGGCTGTCTGGATTGAGGATGAAGCCGGGGTTACAGGAGCAGGAGTAAGAGCCGGGGATATTTGCACACAGCTGTTGGCAGTAACCGTAACGGCATTCATCAATATCTGTTCGATAGGAGAAACAAACCATTTATGAAACATGCCCGATGAGACTAAATTTCCTGCTGCTTTACTTCATACACCAGGAAGAGGGTGCTGTTCTTCTAGAGAAGAGCTGAGGCCATAAAGATATTTTGGATGTAGATGAAGCCAGTCTTTTCTGCTGTAATCAAACAAGTGTGACCTTTATTTTGTTTAAATATGTGCACTTCCATCCAAGTTAATTTTTTGACATCATTAATACTTAAGTCTATTGGCGAGCTTTAGTGGGTTTGCTTTGTGTAGGTCATTAATCAAAAATCCTGCTCAATTCATTTAAGTGCCAGATCAATTTTCTTTAAGGCTACAGTTGAATTTATCACTGTGAGATAAGCTTTTTGAGTGGATAATTACACCACTTTTCTACTTTTCTGATGCCTGAAATCAATAAACTGACATCATGCATTTCCAAATGTTTACTTCATAATTTGGCCATATAATGGAGAGGCCATTTCCCAGTGGAACATTTGCTTATTTTTCAAATGTAAGAGCTTTTTATTAAATGCTTTTGTAAATAAGGAGATCATTATTCAAAAATAATGATAGATGAAAAGGTTTTGATAACTGCACCGATTTCAGTATCATTATCAAGTACACGTTTTGCGAATAGAATAGAATAGAATAAAGCAATCAATAGCATCCCTCCTAAATTAATTTGTCAAAGCTCTGCTACAAACATTAATCGCTCACCCTGACACTGTCCACCAATGAGCCAGAAACCTTCAGTACAGGAGCAGGTGTAACCGCCCGATGTGTTGATGCAGACCTGGGTCGGGTTACAGTGATGAGAGTTTGTCTCACATTCATCAATGTCTGCAACAGAGAAGGGGAAATAAAGATGTTTGTTGTTGAGTGAATAATGTAAGTGACTAGACAAGCTGACAAGACAGTAAGCAATATGACAATATGAATGAAGACCTCTTAAAGAGAATTGAAATGTTAAAACAACATCCTCACTCTAAATTTTAGAGGGCTGTTTAACATTTTACAGACTTCATCATGGGTTAAATCAAACCAAAATCAAATAATAACTCTAATAAAAGGTTTATCATGATGATTCTAAGATGTTATGTACAGAATAATAATTATTTTAGAACTTTCAGTAATAATATTAGTTTGTAAATATAGTTTCAGTTTCATTTCAAGAGTTAGTTTTTTAGGTTCATGCACAAGCACCAACTGAGGAGCCTTTTTTTCAGGATTTGGCCTGTGGGCTTTGGAAAAATGTTGCATATGATAGAATGAATAGTTTATACATATATATATATATATATATATATATATATACATATATATATATACACACACACACACACAGATAGTGTTATGGTTAGAATGTCAACAAATGACACGTCATGTAGTATGCTGGGACTGGAGTGCCATCTTGTGAGGAATGGTCTTCCATTACCTCTAGTGGAGAGGAGAAGAGATGGAGTAAGAAAGAGATAGAAAAAAGGAGAGAGCAGATGAACTTTAACAGGATAGTTCGGCCCCACTGCTGAATGTTGTGTTAAAAAAATCTGATCTCTCGTAAAACCCGACCACAATTCTTTTGCTAATTTATTAAAGCAAAAAAGGGGATCATACTTTAAAATACGTATGTTTTTTTCTGTTTTTTATTTACTTGCAGTGGACAGGTATGTTTAACATCTTGTTGCGTGGATTAGAAATGGACTGTCATATGATTTCGGAGGCTAATCTAACAGTTTCAGTATATACACACTATCCTAAAATTAGAATTCAGGTTCTGTTCACACAAAAGACGAAGTATAATATGGCAGCCGAGCAAACCTACACATGATGGCAACTGTGCATTCTCAATTCAAAGCATATCACAGATAAATAAATGGTTTTATCTCAAAAGAAAAGCATGGTAAATAGTATGTGCCTGCTGTTTCGTAGTTACTGTAACCACTGTACAGCAAAGCAATCAACATTAACATCACAACATCAAAGTACCCATGAAATGGCTCGCTTTGTTTTTAGATATTTACATGTTTCCTTTGAAACAGAAAATCCCAGTCTGCTCCAATTGGTCAGCTCCTTCAGGCTGGTTATCCAACAATGTTCAAAAGCATGTCCACTAGACTTGCATTTTTCACCACTCGCATAGAGATCATATCAGCTGTCTTCTATTCAAAAGTCTTTCGCACAGGTTTTCACCATCCTGTGTTACAAAAAAAAAAAAAAAGGCAAACCAAAACAAAAAAACTCTTAAAACAACAGTTAACATTTCAACACAGCATCAGCACACAATTGCTTTTGCACAAGATTAGTGGTATCTCCAATTACAATCTGAATTTCACTGACACCCATGGAGAAGCTCACACACTGCATCATAATGGCCATATTTCCTTATGAGGATATGACATATTCAAAAATCCAACCTCTGTTTATGGTTCTCAGACTTTGGAGTCACCAATCTCTAGAGCAGCAGTGGGGAACGGGGGTGGGAGCTTTTTCTTTTTTTGTTTGGACAGGCAGCTTTGATAAGCGATAAAATCTGTAAGGGGAACCTTGACCTTTGGGCCAGCCTGGGCCAGCTTGGACCAGCTTGGGCCACCGACCCTACACAGGGGTGGAGAATGTCGAGAGTTCAGCCACCAGCCAAGAGCTAAACGACTGCAGCACGTCTCTGAAAGGCCCTCATCTGCACAACATGTGCAGCTTTACTGCAGATCTCCACCATACACACACACTCAACCTGCAGGAGTATTTCAGTTCACCTCCTTATATAGTCTGCTTCACATGCTGTCCACGAAAGCTTTATGGTTGATACTGACAACCCTAATTAACTTTAGAGAAGACAAGACAAAGTGGGTTTGCTTACAATGCCCAAATGTTGGTAATAGAAAAACAGATGATTTTAATAATAATAATAATTAAAAAAGCTTTTGAGATTATATTTGGGGAGAAATTGTTTTAAAAGTAATCCTTAGTGCATTGAAATGGCACAGAGCCAGCTAGTTGTGGTTCCAAAGAAGAATGACATGTTGGCTGCAGTCCTATATAGCCAATCAAACCACGTAGAGAGCCCTGGAACTGATCAGAATTTACAGCTGCCTAATGAATAAAAAATGCTATTTTGAGATGTGCTGTCATGCATTTTTGAGTTTATTTATTTATTTTAAAAGCCTAAAAATCTGGGAATTTTTCTCAAGTCACAACGGACCATGTAGCCCTCATCTCTTGACTCAAGTAAATGTAAATCCTCTGTACTGAAGTGATGAGCAATAATGGACATTATAGAACCAAGTCAAATTAAAAACATTTAAGCACAGTTTAAAAGATTAAAATTTTTTTTTTTTTTTTAAAAACACTTAGTGGCACATTTAGTTGACTTTGACATAGGTGCTTCAGCAATTTTGATGCTAACATCTGCATGCTAACATGCCCAATATGTCTTAATGCAACCCAAGTTTATCCACTAACTTCATAGAGAAGATTTCTAGGGATTAAACTTTCCTGTCTATTTCAAAGGGGAAAAAACAGTACTTTTGCTTACAGATGGTCAGGTTTGGAGAAGGCTTATCATTCCCAGTTAAAGACACAGCTTGACAGTTTGGGAAATACTTGCATGTTAGCTAATTTTTGCTCAACTTGGGTTAGCTTTAAGACCGTAAGAAGGGGGAAGCAGATAGCGAACGGAGTCTATTAAAAGGGATAACCAATTCCCCTGTCAGTCCCTCTTTAAATACAACTCAGTGTATAACGATATATTTTGTGAGTTTTACACGTGCTAGTTTTTTTTTTTTGTTTTCACAACCAAATCAGTTTGGACCTGTATTTAGTCCCTGTGCTAAGCCAAGCTCAGCAGTTGATGGCCTTAGCTTAATTTTTGCAATGCCAATGAGACAGTTGCACTTAATGCTCTGCAATAAAAGTAATTAGCATATTTCTCAAAATATATTATTCAGATTACTACTGTGTACAAAGCCAGGTCTACAGAAACAAGTGTTTTGTAAAAAGTTGAACGGTCAGCACTGTGAACTGCCATTAACCTCCTTCAACACCTTTCTTATAAATCTCAACACTGTCAGTGAGCTAAGCCACATCATCATACATCTGTAGCCAACTTTACTACTGCTGTTATAGCTGAAGAAGCAAAATCCCTCCAGCTAGGTTTTACATTCCTGTGAAGTTGCCTCTCAGAGGCTGCCACAACAGCACATTAATGCCTGTTGTTCTGTAATGACATGTTCAGCAACTGTGTATTCAAACACATGATCAGGAAATGTATCTTGCATGGGTAGAAACAACTATGGCAAAGTAAAAAAAATACCTGTTGTTTTGTAATTTGGGTTAACTACAGTAGTGATACATTACAGATATTGAATAAGAGATTGGAACTCTCACCATTTATAGTTGGAAAAGCTGGCACAGATTTTAATCAAGGCATAACAGAGGCCTAATCAGTTCCATTGTTCCCCGCAGACTGGTGCCATTAGAGAAAGTATGGAGTATTGTGGCACTAACTAAAAGACAAAGCCATGTTTGTTACATGTTCAGACAGGAAGTCACAGTCTGTGTAGTTTCTGCCCCAAAGCAACATCAATCAGCGACCCATGACATCATTGTACACACAAAAACACACATGCCAACCTTCAGAAGTGTGTAGACTTGTAACGAGTGGCCCCCACAGAGGCATGCCTGTTCTCTAGGCCTGGCCTGAACTCAGATTTGGTAACACATGACCTCATTTTTGGCACCCTGGTGGTGTAGTTCACCCAAACAAGGATGTGAGCCGATTCATTGGCAGGCCCTCTCCCCTACAAAGAGAAACGGTCCATATTTGTGCATAAGCTAAAGTCTAGCACTATCTTCAGAGTGAAAAAACTGTATGATATTTATGTTACCCCCTCAGTACAGGTTCACAGCTGATTTATCCAAAAAGACAGAAAAACAACCCAAATGCACTTTAAGGAGGCACTTTACAACAACTTGCACCAACAAGTTGTTGAATATTCAGTACACCAGACATACTGTTTTTATCTGACAGCTGGAATGTCATGGGTTTGGGCTATTAGCCTAAATTAAAATACATGCACTCTGAGGAGCCCCTCTGCTCTGTATGGGTGACTGCTGCACAGTTTTAAAAAAATAAACTGTCACACTGATCTAATGCATGTATGCGTTCTCAAGAACTTCAACCACAATCCTTAACAAGTTGACCACATTTCAGACCTCTATCCATTTTCATTTTGTCACTACATCCATCTAGTCTCACTGAAACATCTAATAAACAGCAGGAGGTGGCAGATGTCTGGACTATCACTGCAGAGATTCAGCACAGAGTGAGAGACAAACAGCCACAGCTGAGGACACATATCTCTACCCTTACATTTCCTGCAGGCATTTAGTAATAGGTTTTTACAAACTAATGTGAAAGCTCATTAGAATCATGTGAAACTCAAGGGAAAAATCAGTAATCAAGATCAATCGTATGAAAAAGAAAGGTCAGAGAACCGATTTTGTGATGAATTTCTGGAGTTAAACGGTTATACACATGCAAGAAATGCAGAAATAGATGCAAAATAAGGTTTATACTATTTTCTGATATTTTCCCCACAAAGCTTGTCATATTTTCCTTCCTCTACAAACACCAAATAAATCAACGTGAGAAAAAAACAAGTTCACGGTTGTGGCTGCAGAAAACAGCAAATTGACCTTAGGCTGATCGTTAACTGTAAATTTCCTGCCTATGATGACTGGGTGTAAATGCTGAGCCACCTGAGAACAACCAAAGGAGGATTTAACTGGTTTGTTTACACAAGAAAGTTAAGATATTGGACAGTTATAGTATAGTAAGTGCTATAAACATTTATTAAGTCTTTTAAGCTTAGCAGAACAGGCTGGAGAGAGGAGGCCAGCTCTTAATTTGAGTTATACTTAGAATCTCCTTTACCAGAAAGAGCCCCCATCAGCTGTGTCCGACACCTGCTTTTTGAGACTTGAGCCATTTAAAAGGGGATCAAACTTTGACATGAAATTGATTCCAAAGAACACATTTTCAGTCAGCTAGGTCTGGATTTACTTGTAAACTTTGGGTAATGGTCTTGCAGCGTTGTTGATCATTGACCAATGACCCTGACCTCTCATGAAATCTCTGGATTGTAAAGGATTCAAGCCCTGGTGAAACAAAACATGACACTACCACTACCATGCTTTACAGCAGTGCTGAGGTTTTCACATTTTTGCCACATACACGCGTCCCAAGTGACATGTTTCTTTTTTTGGGTTCCTTCTCAAGGCCTTTCCATTACCACCATTTTTACCGAGTGTTATTCTTAAAGTGTGCACATGAGATCGATTTTATTGGTTGGGGAGATTTCTGCTGGTGTTTTTGCTGCAACATTTCAGTTCTTTTTCACCTCTTATTACATATTGTACTATTAGTGTGATCCGTTCAGAAACCTCCTCCTTATTTTGTCCAATTGTGGATTAATGAACAAATGAATAAATAATATCAACACTATCTAACAACTCCTGGTGTTCTTGTTGTGAATCTTTGGAAAGGCATGGGTCTCTAATTTGGGAACCTTTGGACTAAATTTAGAAAAACAAAGTAAAGAAGGTCCACCTCAATCAGTAGTGACATTATGCTTAGTCCTAAGCATCAGTTTAATCAACTGAATGTCATAAATAATCAGTCACAGGAACCAGCTTTTGATATCCTACCTCTTTTTTACATAAATTATGTCTCTTGAGTAGGATTTCAGAAGTAGGCTATATTCCTCCAATGAAATTAGAGATAATAATAAAAAAACTGACTGACCATTACAGGTGCCATCCTCTGCAGGGGCATATCCCAGGGTGCACAGAGTAGGGTTTCTTACTCTTGGGTAACTTGGCTCCAAGGGTCTCTGAGCAGCAGGGAGGAAAGTGTCTGCAACTCCATCAGAGGTGTCTGGGTAAGATAGCTCAGGCAGGGAATGGCTGTTCTGTCTGTAAGGCCGATCATACAAGCCAGCCCAGATGCAGCGGTAACCGCCGATCTGGTTGACGCACTCCATGTCTCCTTGGCAAGGTTGTGGCAGAATATCACACTCGTTCACATCTGGAATACAGAGCAGAGCACCAATGAAGACATTCCTGCATCCAGAGGCAGGCAACAGCTGAGAAGTGAACTTTAAGACCTAAAATGTCACTTACCTGCGCACCTTCGTAACCCGCTATCATATGCAAAGCCATTTATGCAGGTCTGAGGAGAGAAGTGCAAGAGGCTGTTTGAGTGTGTTTTGCAGACCTGGTTTTGTTGACAGCAGTTTTTATGATTTTTAAAATACTTGAATAGTAAATTATCCAAATAAAATATCTATTGGTTAACGTTTTACAACGGTTTACTTCCTGATTTTAATGTTTCTTTCAAAGCAACATTAAAATCACGTGTTTTATTACCTGTCCATGCCCAGACTGGATCCAAAAAAGAATAAATACCAGAGCAGCCAGCATCCTGCAAAGAAGGGATTTCAGGAACAGCTGGTTGAAGAAACGGGAGCTCAACACGAGCATCCTATTACGTATTCATTCAAACGCATATCTAAAGCAATGCCAAATCAAAGCAGTCCGTTACACAAAATCCAGATTAAGGTGTTGTGGGGAGTGGCATACTGACCTTGCAGAAGAACAAAACCTGAAGCCACTTAATTCAAAAAGTGGTTTCTAGTGAGCTCTCCTTCAAAGGAAATATTCAGACGACCCGTAAATTCGAATCCCAGCGGGGCCTTAGCCAACCCCCCCCCCCTCAACTATGCGCCTTTACGCGAAAGCCGACACCAGGTTTTCATTAACCACTGTGTGATCGAGCTGAAGCTTGGGTACATTGACCAAGTGTTGCAGGAGTGCCTCTTCGAAACTGGACCGTTCCGTTTTCTGCCCAGATCCTTCTGCCGTGCGGGTTATTTAGCCATGCAAATTGACTGGCCCCCTCCGAATACTTTCATAACAGCTGGATTCAATCAGCAGATCCAGCCCCCTTCAGTCAAAGCGCGCGCAGGCAGCTGCCCCACAGCGGCGCACTTTTACTCCGTCAAGCGGTCACTCCGGTGCGTTAAGGAAGGGTCGGGGGGTAGTGGGGGCGGTGAAAAAGACAAAGCGTACACAGTGGGTGTCTGTTTTCAGAAGTTACAAACACCCTCACACTCCTCCTGCTTGGGCGGAATGACACTGCACATTTGGCGTCAACATCTGGATCATGCATAGGCGTTAGAGTGGAGAAAAAAAAAAGACAAAAAAAACCCCAAACAGAATTATCACTGCTAAGGGGTCGCAAATGGTACCTTTATTTGATTTTAAATTCCGATTAGGTCACGGGTACCCGACTCACTTGGAGTTCATCCAAGTTCAAGGTGCTCTGGCTCCTCCGTTTCACCTCAAAGCGTCAGATTTTACATCTACAAAAATTCTTTTACAGCGGGGATTCACAAGTTTATACATTTCATCATTACATCTGGACAAATCTTCTAACATTCTTTCGGCAGAGGCCGACTGATGTCTATACAAAAATGTGTAGCAGCACAGTCACATGCTGGCCTCCTTTGATTGTTTTTTTTCTTACATTTTTTCTATATATATATATTTATATTAACCATTTACAGTCCCGATTATACAACTAGTTATAAAAATGCAGGCACTTTACTTTCACATATTTCACCTTAGTGCCTATAAATAGAAAAGGGAAACAAACCAAACCATCCATTTATTTATATATATATATATATATATATACACACACACACACATAAAATCATGAATGGATGACTATATAATAGTGCTGTGCTTAAACATAAGAGCAATCTCGACCCTCTGATAAACCACAGTCAGCAGCCATAATCATGCTTATTGCATATCACAGTCTAGCAGTCTGGAAAAGACAGGATCTTGCAGAATTAAAAAAAAGACTTCTTTATGGTTTCCACAGATGTACTGAACCACATAAATCTCTATGCAGGCTGCTGCCAGAGTTTTTTAGGCAGCTCCTGGATTGGAGAAAAAAATAAAAAAATAAAAAAAATCACTAAATTGTTGAGGAGAAGAAAAAAAACACCCAGAGGACAAGAAGATACAAGCTGCTCAGTGCGAGTTGAGAGTGAAAGCAGAACGACATGTTTCCTCTTGCAAATGTAGGTGATGATTTGACTCAACCCACATGTTGTACTGTGCACAGTGAATTTACAAGGTCACTTGTGTTCAGAACTGGTGAATGAATTATAGTATTTAAAATAAAAAAAAAAAAAAAAAAAAAAGGAAACCAACTTATGATTAATAGGACTGTTCCTCTGCTGTGGTACTCTCACGAAGGCTGTCACACACTGAAATTTTCTTATCCTGCGTCCTTGGAGTCACTTCTTTCATCATTTCTCTGCTTATGGGTCACGATGCAACACAAGCGGGGAAACATTTTCAACGATGTGTAAAAGGGAGACCTGTGTTGTTGCATAGAACTGTGTTTTTGAGTAAAATAGAATCTTAATCAGACTTACACTAGCTTCAAACCCTTCCAAAGATGGCAAAATTAAGATATTATGAATTCTCAGATTCTTTATTCTTGCTGGAAATGAAAATGAGCTGTAATAAGTAGCAGAGGTGCTCAAATTTGTAGTGTCTTGTGTAGAGTTGAACTCATGTTGGATGAATTAAGACATCTGTGTGGCACTCGTTGTTGCCCCCCCGCCTATCACTGCTTTAACAAGTCTTTGAGGACGGCTCCACCGCTGGCCTCAGCTGAGACTGGTACAGGTGTGAATGTGGGCAAAGCGTCAGAGATGGGCTTCATCAGCAGGTGGCCTCCTGAGCTGCCGGCACCTGAACCAGCCAGCAGTGGTACCGCCGCGGAGCGAGGGGCCAGGAAAGGACTGGACTCGCCAGCTCGCCTGCCGGCTGCTGGAGCTCCTGCAGAAACAGAGGGTGAAGTTTAAACAAAGCGTGACATGCCAAGATGCATTCTGACAGCGGCTGTTCCAAAAGTGATCACTTACCTGCTGCAGCTGAGGTAGAAGCCCTGGTTCTTCCAGAAGGCGGGGCACTCAGAGGCTTGATGTCATGGACCAGAAGCTTTGGTGCGGGCAATGAAGGGGTTGACTCCATTTCCAAGAACTTGACAAACATCTCTGAGAACGACTGCAAAAAGCAGGAGGTGGACAGTGAGAGTATCAATAAAGAGGTGTTCGTAGAAAACTATATCAGAATACAACTGTTTTTCATTATCAAGAACATATTTTTAAGGAAGTATAGTGTTTGTTTTAGATTTTTCATGTGGACCACATTACAAGCAGCTTCCTTTCTGTTCTAATGGGTTTAAACAGCTTGTTTTTGCTTTTACCGAGTTCAAGCTCCGACTGCTGGTGGGCCTCTGTGGAGTGTTTGGGACACTTTGCGCTCCTCTCCCACCAAGCCAGCTCGACATCCATCCTGAAACACCGTGCCGTTCGTCCTCCTCCAACATCTGCAGACAGGAGGTGAGGAAGTGTGAATAAATCCTGCCGAATTCTAAGAAGAAATAAACTTCTCCCAGCCATCGCCAATGTCTCATATTTACAGATAAATACAAGAAAAAAAAAAAAAAAAAAGAGAAAAATAAGTCATTACCCCATTTTTATCCAAGCCTAAAAGTATACAGGGTTGGTATAACAAACGTTACAGTCTTCCACTTTATTTTCCGTTTTCATTTTGGTTTTAACTGCCCTGGGTTTCCTTTCAGTTTGCCATCACTTTCTGGAAAGTTATTTTGTGAACCCAGCGTCTCATTAAATCGACGTGCAGTTGACTCCTCACAGACAGTCTATACTTCTAAAAATACATTTTTATCCTTCACACTCTTTGCTCGTCACAATCAATTCCCTGGAATACAAAGAGTGCGTGGATTACAGCATTAAAATGCATTAATGGGGAAACTGCTGCGCCGCTGAAACTGATTCTGTGGAGTCTGCTGGTTTTGTGGGACACTTGGCTGCCGTGGAAACCTTAAATAGCATTAACAGCAGACAAGGGAAGATGGGGATTTAAAAAGAAAGAATGAAAGAAAGAAAGAAAGAAAAAGCTGAACCAACACAATCTCCTTCTTCTGGTCTTCTGAAGAGTTGCAATTTCATTTGCCTCTCACTCTCTATCTGTTTTCCTTTAAGAGTGTTGGGTAATAAGCTTTGGAATCGTTGGATGGAGTCCCACAGGGCTCCTGCCAGAAAATTTGGATAAGAACTTTTTTTTTTTCTTTTTTCCCAGAACTGAGCTCTGAGAGGATTTTCAGCGACAGCTGGAGTTTGAAGAAACTACTGGACAGTGACTTCTCGAGCTGGCTGTGCAATATCCAAAGAAAAAGCTTATGTAATTTATCATTTTAAAAACTGACAAATGTCTGTTGTCCCCCAGTGACCTGTAGCAGAGAATGTAAACAGTGAACCGTCACTCCGAACAGGACTAACTTGACATGAATTCAAGATGCCGATGACAAATGGTTAGAATTGCAGCACAGCAGCATTAACTGAACTCCGTACTATTTCTGAAACCCTCATTTTATATTTCAGCAACAGAATTCTAAAAATTAGTTTTTGGACTCAAGTCAAACTTACTGTGAGTTATAAATCTAGGATTTAGGGCCTTTCAATGAGGACATGACTGGAGGATAATTTCAACCAGAACTTTCAGTTTTTAACAGATCAATTAAACAAGATCAAACCCTTTCCCATTGCTGGTAGTAGCGTGTTTGTCCTCTGAGGGTGTTCAGAACTGCTCCATTAAGCAACACTTACTCTTAGAAGACTTCAACTTGAGGGGATCCTCCAGGCTGTCTTGGCCCACCGTTTCTGATAAACACAACTTTTGGAGATAATTGGTAGGGCTGCCCCCAACTAAAACAGTTCTTGGTTGACCATCACAATTTGGATTGTTCACACAAATGTTGGCTGCATGCAGCGCTTCGATTCAGCGCCGCACCCCTTTTCTCTTTTGCTCTCTCTCCGTCTCTCTCTCTCACACACACACATTACATCAGTTCTCTCCGCTTACACATTGAATCATACATGGTTGTGCACAGAGAAATACTCATTAGACAACACTACCGCCAAATAGATCCATCAACTTTTTCAGAACCTTTTGTCAATGCTCCCCTCCCTTTAAAAAAAAAAAAAAAAAAAAAAAAAAAAAAAAAAACAGGGAAAAATGAAGCAATGACTTAACAAACATGATTTTTTTTTCTTTGTAAGACTCCCTGTTCTAAGCACAGTGAGGGAGACTTTGTATCGGTGTATAACGGTGTATGAATGCTGGAGCTAATTCAATGGACGAGGACGTGAATATAAGTGTGAGTTAGTAAGATAAATGGGATTCTGTTGTTTGTGATCTAATAGCAAAATCTGAAACTATAAATGTTCACAGCAAAGTACAAAGACTAAGTACCCAGACTGAGTGTCAATTAAACACTTTTAGTCCCATTGCATTCAGAAGCAAGATGTTAGCAGATGTTTTCTGACCAGTGTAAAAGGGGCTTCGGGCAGAGTTTGGCAAGCAGTTTCCTGTTGTTTTCAGTCCCGGACCTTCATTTAGAAAATAGATTCCCGGCTTGATCCTTTGGCCCTTCGGCCTTCTTCTTCAGCGGTTCTCAGTGATTCTGAAGAAGGCCTTGGAGTCGAAACTTTGATTATAAAGTCAGAAAAACATATGGAGCCTGAGTGTGCAACGCTTTTGAAAGTTTTTCAGATCTTTTTCTAGTGAGAAGCGCCTAACCCACTTCTTGGAGTGCTCTATTTTTTCCTTCTATGTGACTCTGGGTTTTAATATCAAACAGTAATAATAAGCAATGCTCAACTTGTTTAAATACCGAAGAAAGGAAAAGTATGAAACAAATTAAAAATGCTGTATTTTGGCTTTCATAAGTGAAGAAATTTTTATGCATTTATTCCAGAAATCGCAAATGTATGCAAATCTCACTCACTGTCTGAAAAAGCGACCACGTCGCATGAAAATGAACACCAGCTGCCTTAAACACAATAATGCGATTGCCTAAGCAAATAGTTTAAATATGAGCTAACAAAACCTCTCACCTTATCGACATCCTCTCGGCTCAGTCCCAACACACTTCCCATGAGCCTCAGAACATCGGCACGCTTTGCTTTAGGTGTATGGAAGTACCCCAAGAAAAGGTTACGCATCAGAACTCTGTGGACAGGACAGAATTCACAACAATGTTGCATGAAGACACAAGTCAAGGTTTCAAACGACATAGCCTAGATCTATTCTCATGCAGCTGCATGAATCGGAAACAATCATCAAATTCATGCTTTGGAGTGTTTGTTTACTTTCACCAGGCGAGCAGAGACAGACTAACTTTAATAGCAATGACTGGTTTGATGGATTTATTTAGAGCTTTAAAGCTCCCGTATGCCAAATCTTCTGGCAATTTAATGGGATCTGAAACGTTCATGCGAGTAGAGATGTGAAGGCATTTTCTCAAACCAGAAAGGATCACTTAACCGTATCATATGGTGATGTACAGCAGCTGTCTGAAAGCAGCAACAACTTTTTACAATCCCTTGCAAGTGACAGGTGACTCTTTGTGTGTGATTTTTTTAACATAGGACAGAACTTACTTGTCTATCTTTCCCTCTGTGCTGTTCAGAAGGTGCATCAGTTTCTTCTGTGCCTCCTCCAACATCTCCTGCCTCAAGTCCACTGCAACACAGACGGAAAAACAGAGACAACAGGCTTTTTAGAACAGCAAAACCTAAACATCTGCTTTTTCATAGAAGAAAAGCCTGTAGGAGGTGGTCTAACTGCATTTACTACTCTGCTGAAAGACTTCTTGAGCCATCTACATTAAATTGTTTTCCTCCCACAACAACAACAAAAAAAAAAAAAACAGCTTTATTTTTTTAATATAAAAACTAAACATATTGCGTCAATTTCCATCGTCATGTATTGAAAAGTATTCATAAATTATCATTCAACGTGATTGAGTTTTTGGTTCACATTCACCCAATAGGAAGGTGTGACTTAAGACTTTTAGACAAAATAATGCATTAAACTCTGTGCGTGTGAAGGCTACCAAGATATACAAATGACAGATATGCTGTCTAGACATACCAAAGTTAGTCTCTGGATTGATGTGACTGTGGTGAACCACATTCTCACAGCTAATCAACTATTAATCAACAAGATATGAATTTTTCTATAGGTTACCGACAAGCAAAATAAAGATAAAGGCTCCCTTTGGAACTAGACAAACAGGCTGAAAGCGGGTGACAAAAATAAACAGCGTGAGAATTGGTAATGGTGTGAGGTAATGGTCATACCTGATAAGAGTGATATCTGCTTAGTGTGACAGAAAAGTGTTGATTAAAAAAAAAAAAAAAAAGGGTGGGGGCAGGGGGTTAAGTTTAACTTATTTTGGGTTTAAATCAGTCTATGATAAGGACAGACGTCTGTTCAAAGGCTGCCAAGTAGGGGAAAAAAGCCAGATACATTCTACAACATATTAAAAATGTAGACATAAAATGTTTATTACAACCTCACAAAGGCATTTACTTTGCTATAAAACAGGAGCGCTCATATGGCTTTTAGTCTGATAGTGTGCCCGTCTCCATTTGATATTCATAGCTGGGAAAAGAAACTACAAAAAACAAACAAACAAAAAAAAGTTGCTGTTAGCAGGTGGACTGCTTCACCTTGATTTTTCAACTCTTCAATTTGCTCCTCTTTCAGGTCGATCTGATCGGTGAGACGAGATGCTGAATCAAGAGCAGCGTTGGCTTCGTCCAGGTTTATCTGACGGAGAGAAAAGCAGTATGTAGGAGCACCTTAACAAGACGTTTGCAGGAATAAGAAATAACATGAAAAGATGAGCCCACTTCTGTGAATTATTGATTGCGATTTACCTGTAGAGCGGATGCTTGGTCTTCCAATGTAAGGGCTTTTCTTCTCCACTCCTCTTTCTCCCTCTTGTGCTTTTCAAGCTCTGCCGAGTACATGGCTTTCTCCTCTGAAAGGAAAAGATACAATAAATATATTACAACGAGAAAATAGGAATTTCTTATAAGTAGTTGCCATCACAAGGCGAAAATACAACAACTTAATAGCATGTGAACTGCTGGCATAATCACGTTTCTGCTTGCCAACTTGCCTTGTTGGAATTGCTCTAGCACCATCTGCAGGTTGGAGAGCGAT
The DNA here is from genome assembly GCF_036924035.1 of Leuresthes tenuis. Taxonomy (NCBI): domain Eukaryota; kingdom Metazoa; phylum Chordata; class Actinopteri; order Atheriniformes; family Atherinopsidae; genus Leuresthes; species Leuresthes tenuis. The sequence goes on from NW_027325369.1 coordinate 14,437,532, forward strand.
ACTGCATACTGGTTGACCTGCTCCTGAGAGATTCTGAGTTGAGCGAGTGCATCGGCCCTCTGTTTCACCACCCCGCTTAACTGCTCCTGCAGAGATTCCACCTGCATGCTGGCCTGTTGGCTGTTGAGGCACGCAAGCAGAAACACACTAGCAAGATCACACAGCTTTGGAAACATACAGATACATCTTAAACTTAACTCTATGAACTTTACTTGGTATTGTTCAACAATTCAGGTCACACAGTATTTAAGCCATGGTGGGAAACTCTGCTGACATACGAGGCGATTCTGCTGTGTTGTACTCCAGAGTTGTTCAATTCAAAACACATATGGCAGTTCTAGTGTTTGCCAACCTGGCATTCTCCACAGCATTGGAGGATGTGGCCAACTTCTCGTCCAGCAGCGCCACCCGCCTGCGCAGTTCAGCCTCCCGGTCCCCAGCAGCGACAGCTTCTCTTGTATATGAATCTTCGATTTCCAACAGGTGATTCCGCAACCTTTCCAGCTCCAAGTTCAGACGCTGTTCTTTATCCCTCATATGCTGCAGCTGTAAAGAAAGACACCGTCACCTGTGCAGATCTATCAAAACAGCAGACATTTCTACAGACTCAAGTGTGTTTATTGTATTTTACATATTGTAGGACTATGTAGATTTATAGTCCTTTTCTTTTCATCAATCAACGCACTCTACAGTCCATGCCACATCCATCCATTCGCATACAGATACATATGACACTTCTCGCACACCAGTGAAATGGATCGAGGAAAGTAGGGTTCAGCATCTCACCCAAACCATATCACAATCACTTTGATAAAAACCAAAAGGCTTATGTGTAAATATCACCGTCTTACCTCATTCTGTACTGCTGTGGTCTCCATTTGTTTCTGTTTGAGCGCCATCATCATCTGATCCCTCTCCAGCTGGAACATGACTGCTTTCTCCTGCATGGCCTTCAGTTCATTCAAGAGCTGATTCAGCTCACCAGATTTCCCCTGTATCACATTATCAGTGAGACATTGATAGATGCTCTTTCTTTTTTTGAGATCAACACATGAATAGATTTGAAATGTTTTCATATTAGAAACACCTTCCGAAGAAAACAAGGGAAAAAAAACTGACCTGCTCTTTGTCTTTGAGCATCCTCTCCACCGTGGCGGACTTTTCACTCAATGCGCTCAGTTCGAATTCCTTCTCTCTGAGCAGGAGGGAAACCTGCATGTTAGTCTCCTGCAGCGCTCTGAACTCCGACTCTTTTTCTCGAGAGCGACCAGCAACCAGCTCGTTCTCTTCCTTCAGCTTCTTCACGTCTAGTTCCAAAATAAGAGCTCGTTCTTTCAGGTTGGTCACAGCCTGCTTCAACACCTCGTTGTCATTCTCGCGGTTATGCAGTGTCTCGCTCACTTGAATTAATTGGTCTCCTTTGGTTTTAATGAGCAAGTCTTTCTCCCTCACAGAACTCTGCAAAGACTCCAGCCTCTCTCTGACCTGCTGAGCCTCCTCGGCCTGGCTTCTCTGCTCGCTCTCTGAGGCGGATGCTGAGTTAGAGAGCCGGTGGTTGTTTTCTTGAAGAGTCCTGATGATGTTTTCTTTCTCAGCCAACTGTGCTCTCAGTCGTTCGAGCTCTTCTTGTTTGTCATTACTTACAACTGAGGCACCGTGGTGGCTTGAGGCAACGGCTGTGAGAGGCAAGCCATAAGTTTGAGTGGCTACAACTCCAGGAGCCTGCGCTACGCTAACCAGTTTACCCAGCAGGACGTCCTTGGTGGTGCTGAGCTGTGTGATAGTCTGCTGGACATGTGCGAGTTCAAGGCTCAGACTTCCCAATCTCTTCTCTTTCTGCTCATAACTCTGGATCAGTCGAGTGTAATCTACTGACAGCTTGGAGCTACAGTCGCTGTCGGCAGAGACCTGACTTTGTAGCTTAATTAGTTCCTCCTGCAGCTGAGCAGACTCGTGCTGCATGTTCTTCACTGTTGTGATCACCTGCTGCTTCCACTCCTCCATCTTCTTCACCTGCTGCTTCAGTGTGTCCCTCTCCTGCAGCAGTTCCTCAAACTGGTTGCTGCTGACGCCTCCTGAGCCAGCACCAGATTCTCCTCCTGAGGACTGCAGGACAGTCACCAGGGTTTGGCACTTTTGAGTCAATGCATCAATCTCTATGTCCTTCTCCCTGATAATTCGAGACAGGTTCTGGATGGTCTCCTTGAACATCTCTTGGCTTCCTGAGGGATCGCTCATGTTGGAAAGCCGCTGATTCTCCTGCTGAAGCTTCACCAGGGCGGCCTCTTTCCCCGCCATGATGTCCATGAGACGATGATAGTCAGACCGGAGCTGGCTGTTCTCTCTTGTCTTCTCGTTGAGCACGGCCAGCATTTGCTCTCTCTCCACCGCGTACGTCTGCAGCTGCTGCTGTAAATACAAGACATCCTGGCTGTGTCCTCCACTCATGGAGATTCTGGCATGAAGCGCCTGAACTTCAAGATCTTTCTGCATGACAATCTGGGAGAGTTTGTCAATTTCATCCCGAGAAGCCACCAGCTGATCCAACTGTCTGGTCAATGAAAGGTTCTTCTCATTTAGCTGGCTGATTTCGGTCTCCTTCTCCTTGATGCCCTTCACCAGTCTCTCTATTTCCACCTTGGACAGGTCATGCTTCTCGTTGCCGTTCTCCTGATTCAAAGACTCTGTCTTGTCCTCCTGCAGGATGACCTCTCCCTGCACAGGTGGAGAGTTGGCACGGCTCTGAATCTCACTGAACCGATCAAGCGTTTGCTGGAGGCGGGATATCTCTTCATCTCTGGTGTGGAGGAGTCTGTCATAGTTGAGTGTGGTCTGCTGATGACGACCGTGGGCCTGTTCGAGCTCACTCTGCTGAGCCTGCAGCGACTGCTGAGACAAAAGGAGCGAAGCCTGCTGCTCCTCAATTGTTCTCCTCAGAGTCTGAACCTCCTCATCCAGGCAATTCCTGGAAGACTTGAGCTGGGTGATCTCCGTCTCCAGCTCTGTGATGATGTCCAAAGTCTTGGGCTCAGCCATAGGTTGAGGTCTGCTCTGCTGATCCCTGATGCGATCAATCTCCTCTTTCAAATGGCTGTTTTCTTCCTTCATGGCGCCCAGATGTTTATCCTTTTCCTCCAGTGCCTGCTTGAGCATTTCAGCTTCTTTGTTCATGACTGAAATACTGTGCTCCATCTCCGTCTGTAAATCTGCAGCATTTTGTTTTAAAGTCTCCACAAACACATCCTTCTCTTGCAGCAAATCTGTCAGCTGCTTCTGTCCTGCAACTGTGATTGAAAGCATCTCGTTGGTGTCTTGGTGATCAGACACCAGCTGCTCCATGTCTCTCTTCAGCTTAGAGATCTCCAAGTCTTTCTCCTGGTTTAGTTTGATTGCAGACTCATGCTCGGTCTGTAACGCTGAGGCACCCATGGACCGGGCTCGAGTCAACTCATCGATGGTCTGCTGGTAGTGTTTCACCTGTTCTGTCAGTGTTCTCTCAGCCCGTGTCAATTCACCTTCAAGTTGACTTTTCTCAAGCTTTAAAGCTTCAATACGAGTGTCCTTCTCCCTCACGATCCTGTTCAGAGCAGCCTGGTTTTCTTTCAGCTGCTCGTTTAGCTTGTCTACTTTACCCAGAGCATTCTCACTATCCTCCCTCAGCCTAGTCTTCTCCATCTTCATCTCACACTCCTCAGACAAAACTCTCTCATATGAGCGCTTCATCTCATCCAATTCTGACCTGAGGTCCAACAACTCCTTCTCCTTCCCAGCCAGCTGCTCTGTGGCTCTCTGTCCCTCAGTTCCTCTGTCCCCTCCTCGATCCAGCTCTGTTTTAGCAGCAGATAACTGCTCTTCCTTCTCCTGCAGGGTCTTCTTCAGCTCTGCAACTTCCCTACGTGCCTCTCGGCTCTGCTCCTGTGCATGTCCTAATTTGTCTTTCAGCTCCTTCGCCATCCATTCCAGTTGTTGTTTGCCCATGTGCAGATCATTCAGGGTGAAAGCACTCTGCCTAATTTTTTCTTTTTGGGTCTGAAGCTCTTGCTCCAGTGCTCTTTTCTGATTCTCAGTCGTGTTGAGCTCTGTAGTCATGCTTTTCAGCTCTGCCTCTGCCTCCTTCAACTGTCCAGAGAGCTGCTCCTTCACAGAAATCATATGCTAGAGGAAAATGAATAAATAAATGACAAATTCTTCAATTTATTGTGCTGTATTAGATTGCAATATATTGCCTTCCCCCCTAAAAAAAACCAAAACGTGTTTTCACAGAGGAAAATTGTTATTGTTTGTGCATGAGCAAATTTTTGCCGGTTGTATCTCACTGTGCATTTAAATATATCAAACAAAGCAGCAAAATGGACCCATTGTGGCTTTTAAACCATAAAAGTATGTAGTTAAACTGTAGGTACAATGAAAATATTTTGGCATGCAAGTGGATATAATGATGCAAAATACTAACGAAAGTCTGAGACACTGAATGTATTTTAATTATTCAAATTCTCTCTCAAGAAGCAACCAGGACAGTATGACATAATATAATTTACAGTACTGTTATTCAGGATGTTGAAAAGAAAGAAATTAAGTTAAATCACAAAAAAAAAATGAAAAAAATTCCACTGATCAGCCAGACCTTTGTTGCTTCCTGGTTTTGTTGGTCTAGTTCCTCTAGCTCAGACATCAGGGTGTCTCGTTCCTCTTCGGTGGCTCTCAGGACCTTTTCTGTCTTCTCCAGCTCAACCTTCAGATCCTCCAGTGACTCCACTTCTGACTCTCCTCCTTTGCCGCTCACCATTTGCTCTTCTGCCACTGTCAGTTTTTGTTTCAGGTTAAGCTGTAAACAAACAAAAAAAATGCCACAAAAAAAACACCTTTCCATGTAATCCAATATGTATCACTTGCTGACATCATCACATTAGGAGCCACTAGGTGTAAAGAAAACCAAATGTAAAAAACACTCACCATTCGGTACATTTATAACTCAGGCGAGACTGATTATATTCTACTATTCTACTATGAACCATCCACTAATTAAAGCATGTACTGGGAAGAATATGTCAACAAAGGACTATGGATCCAACAACACTTTCACGTGAAAATGAATTAATTAAATAAAAGACTGACAACAACCATATCAATAAAGCTGTTACAGATACTTTGAGCAGACAGTGAACACTCCTCTTGTCACCTCCCCACTCCTCTTACCCCCCTTCCCCCTCTCCTCCTCTTGTCCCTCACCGCCCCCCCTGTTGCAACTCCTTAATTGTGCACATGCAAGCTGCCCGTTGTAAAAATAATTTCCCCCTCAGGGGATTAATAAAGTATTTTCTGAGAAGTCATTTTATTTTTTGCATCAGATGAACAAACCTTTTCTTGTTCTAGAACCTCCTTTTCTTGTCTCAATGTTCCAATAATGGTATTCAGTTCTAAGATGTCTGCATGCTCCACTTCTTCCTTCGGTTCTGCCTGAAAGTTGACGGTAGAAAGAACGTTAAACCACCTAAAGGGTTAGATAATGTGGTTATAATATGGTTTATGTGTTATTTACTGTATAAGCTCACTTACCACAGCCAGGAGCTTCAGTCTTTCCATTTCTTTTTCTGCAGCTACAAAATTAACATTTTGGTTAATATAAAATGTTTGGCTGACAGGGTGAAGACAGTATTCAATCTCTATGTGTGACTAATATGAAGCTACTTCAAACTTGCAATGAGAAAACTGAGCCAGCTACAATTATATAGCTATAACAGTGTTCAGATGCCTTACAGAAACAGACAAGAAAAAGTATTCAACAGCTGTTCTCAACACAAACTAAACCTACCTGCAAGGTTACTTCTTAATGTCTGGATCTCGTGCTCGAGCTGGGCCTTTTGCAGAGCCTTCCCCTGCTGTTCTTGCACGCGTGTCTGCAGTTCAGCTACGGAGGCCTGGAGCCGTGAGTAGTTCTGCAGCAGCCCGGCATTCTCTTCCTGCGCGTCATCCCTCTCCAGCTGCAGCGAGGCCTGTTTCCTCTGTGCCTCCTCCACACCTGCAGACAGTTCAGTCATCTGCTTCTCACGCTGCTCTGCTGCTTCCTGCAAGGACTGCATGGTTTTCTGGAGTTCAAGCAGTTTGGACGGATCGGACGAGAAGCTGGCTTGACTGCCTCCTGCGGAGAATTTTGAAAAGAAATCTTCTTTGTATGTCGACATAATTAATCTGAGCGTTCCTTTATAAAATTTCTGAATTCCTGTCAATGTTGAAATCAAATGCCATAGTCAAGCTTACCACTGTGAATCTGTTCCTCCAGCTCTTCTATTCTTTCCTCGTACTCTGCGAGCTCCTCTCTATGGCGCCGAGATATGTCAGCCATCTTTTGCCGCTGAGCATCCTGCAGAGCGGCGAGCTCGTGCTGGTGTTCGTCCACCTCATGACTCATCTTGTCTCGTAGCTCCTGTTGCCACAAAATTCAAAGCCACATCTAATTTCTTATACATATACATACATACATACATATACATTCTACTACAAAATATAGTTAATACTTGCAACAATAAGAGGCTACAAAAATCACCTTAATAGTCCTTTGAAGTTTGAGAATCTCCCCCTGGTCGCCATTTCCAACACCTGTCGCTGTTGATGCCTGAAAGAGAGTTTTATTTAAACTGAAAAGAGTAGTGTGTGGGATTTAGAGCCACCTAGAGTATAAATTGCAGAAAACAACCAACCAAATGCCCTCATCTAAACTTACTTTTCTAAGCATGTACAGTAGTTGCAAAAAATCTGCATCAGAGGCCAGAGTTTGGATTTTCCATCCAGGCCTAATGCAGAAACATAGCAGTGCAGATTCTGAGGAGAAGGAGCATGTGCTGTCTTTAACTCTTGTGGTATGTAGCAATGCAGATAATTTGTCGCATTTGATCAGATAGTCAGATAGTTTTGTCTCTGGCATTTCTGGTCACACCCCAACAGAAAAGATGAAAGCTTTTAGTTCATTTATTGTACTATAACCTGATCAGCAACATTTAATTCCTGAAAGCTGTTAAACTCTATTGTTAATTCTCCTTTTTTCTTGTAAGCCGCTATAAATAAAAGTGGCTGCTAAACGCATAAAAAGTTATTTTTCACCAAAAAGTCTCTTAGGCAAAGATTGTATTTTCTGGAATAATTTGAAAGTGAGGTCTGTGTGAGTTTGACTACAAATTTCAACTAAAAAAAAATTAAAATTTTAAACTTTGAACAAAAAAATTCACCAAAATAGAATGAATCAAATCTATAATTTTTGTGGACAAGTCCTGAAAGTAAAGCCCCAAATTTCAGATTTAGCGCCAAAGAAATTTCTGCATTTATAGCTGACACATAGCTGTCATGCACAGAGCATTTATGAATCATGCTAGCATTAATGAATCAACTCCTTTTGACTATTTAAATGTTCACATTCCTCGAACCACAGGCAGAAGAGGAGTGGCAGCTATCTTCAGATCAGGGTTACTAATCAGTCCTAGACCCAAAATTAGTTTTAGCTCTTTTGAATCTGATTCTCAGTTTTTCCCACCCAAAGTGGAAATCACAAAAACCTCTTGTGTTTGTTGTGTATCATCCACCTGGCCCTTATTCTGAGTTTCTGTCTGAAGTTTTTAATCCCAGTTAGTGCTGAGCACAGATAAAGTCATTGTAGTGGGTGACTCTAATATTCATGTAGATGTTGAAAATGAAAGCCTAAATATTAACTTTAATTCTATATTGGACTCTATTGGATTTTCTCAAAGTGTTCACAGACCGACTCACTGCCTTAATCATACCCTTGACCTTGTGCTGACTTATGGCATTGAGAGTGAACAGTTAACAGTGTTCCCTCAAAACCCTGTCTTGTCTGACCATTTTTTTGATAACTTTTGAATTTACATTACATGACTATACAGCTGAGAAGAATTTTACATATAGAATAGTGCCTATCAGAGAATGCTGTAACCAGTTTTAAAGAGTTGATTTCATAATCCTTTTCTTCACTGCCATGTGCAGATACCTATTAATTTTACTCCAGCAATACTTGACTCTCTTGTTGACAGCACTATAGTTTCAATGCGTACAACACTGGACAATGTTGCCCCTCAGAAAAGTAAAGTAATCAGTCAGAAGAGGTTGGCTCCTTGGTATAATTCACAGCTGCGTGCGTTAAAGCAGACTGCAAGAAAGCTGGAGTGACAGTGGCGTTCCTCTAATTTAGAAAAGTCTCAATTAGTCTGGAAAGATAGTTTAATAACGTATAAGAAAGCTCTTCGTAAAGCCAAAACTGCTTATTATTCATGATTGATAGAAGAGAATAAGAATAATCCCAGGTTTCTTTTCAGCACTGTTGCCAGGCTGACAAAGAGTCCGAGCTCTGTTGAGCTATTCCTTTAACTCTCAGAAGTGATGATTTCATGAGATTCTTTATCAATAAAATTGTTTCTATCAGAGAGAAGATTGATGGAATCCTTCCCACTATTATCACCGATGTATCAACAAGTGCAGCAGCTTTAGAAGTATCTTTAGAACCTGATTTGTGTTTAGACGGCTTCTGCCCAGTTGATCTCTCTGAGCTAACAACAGCAATAGTCTCTTCTAAACCATCAACTTGTATTTTAGACACAATCCCAACCAGACTGTTCAAGGAGGTTTTCCCCTTAATTGACACTTCCATATTGGATTTGATCAATCTGTCTTTGTTGACAGGATATGTACCTCAGACTTTTAAGGTTGCTGTAATTAAACCTTTACTTAAAAAAACCTACTCTTGATTCAGAAGTGTTGGCTAATCATCGACCTATATCCAATCTCCCTTTGTCTAATGTTCTTGAAAAAATAGCTGCACCTCAACTTTGTGATCATTTACATAGAAATAATCTGTTTGAAGAGTTTTAGTCAGGATTTAGAGTGCATCATAGCACAGAAACAGCACTGGTGAAAGTTACCAATGATCTCCTCTTAGCCTCTGATAGCAGACTTGTGTCTGTGCTTGTCCTGTTGGATCAGCTGTACTCATCTATGAAACCAGATGAAACCAATAGGTTGGTCAGACCACAAGCACATCTTAAAGACTTAAAGACCTGGATGACTCAGAACTGTCTGTTTCTAAATTCAGACAAAACTGAAGTTGTTCTCTTTGGACTCGAGCGCGTCAAGGAGAAATTGTCTCGTTATATAGTTACTCTAGATGGTATTCCCTTGGCTTCTAGTTCTACAGTGAGGAACATTGGAGTTATTTTTGGCCAGAATTAAAAATTTGACGCACATATAAAACTGGTTTCTAGGACTGCCTTATTTCACCTTCGTAATATTGCCAAAATCAGGAACATCCTCTCTCAGGATGATGCAGAGAAACTAGTCCATGCATTTGTTACTTCAAGATTGGACTACTGTAATTCTTTATTATTGGGCTGACCCACATATTCTCTGAAAAGCCTCCAGCTGATCCAAAATGCTGCAGCCAGAGTTCTGATGAGAACTTACAGGAGAGATAATGTTTCTCCAGTTTTAGCTTCTCTTCATTGGCTCCCTGTTAAATTCAGAATAGAATTTAAGATTCTTCTCCTCACATATAAAGCTCTTAATGACAGAGTTCCATCATATCTTAAAGATCTCATTGTAAGATATTTTCCTAACAGAGCACTTCACTCCCAAACTGCAGGTTTACTTGTTGTTCCAAGAGTTTCTAAAAGTAGAATGGGAGGCAGAGCCTTCAGTTATCAGGCCCCTCTCTTGTGGAATAAGCTGCCAGTAAATGTCCAGGAAGCAGACACCCTTTCCACTTTTAAGATTAGGCTTAGGCTGGGGGACCTCACCTGTCACACATTTCCTCACTTTGCTCTCTTTTCCCCGTGTTTAATTTCTCATATTATATTATGTGCATGTTGGAGTTGCACAATACCCACGTTACCCCGCGGTGCCAAATCGTTACGGTTCATACTATACTAGAATTTCTACACGACGGTACTAACGGTGCCAGTTTCCGCTACTCAGCGGCCGCCTCGACTCTCCTCCCGGCTTCTCACTGCTTGCTACTCCCTTGTAAACAAACCCACACGACAACCACTGCAACCGAACTACACAACTGCTGAATGATAGGCTGTTTCCGTACGCTGGGTCCGCCCGTCTGCTAGCTGATTGGCTGTTCGTGTGTTTCTGACGGCTAGAACGAACTCCATGTAGACAGCCCCGCATCGATAGAAATTCGTTTCAAAACGAAAGTTCTGTCTCGCCCAGACGCGCGCACAGCGGTCACAAACACGAAACAACACACATGCACACTCACTATGGCAGAAGCACCGGGCCCAAGCGGCGAGTCTGCCGCAGCGTGCTTGTGGCACCACTTAAAACAAACTCCAAAAGCCACATTTGGAACTATTTTGGGTTTAAACAAGGCACAGACGGTAAAGCAACAGACGATGGCGCTGCCACCAAGCTATAGGAGCCAAAGGTTTATTTTCTAATTGGCTAATATTGGGCTATATGCTCAGTGTACAGACTGAAGAATGAAGAGTTAAAAGATGTTAAAGCACCTACAAAATACATAAAAATATAGTTTTCACAGGGAATCAGTTCCTGTTTATTGTATTTTGTCCTCTATGTTTTATTATGTTGGAGAAGAAGCATTATTGTCAAATAGATTTTTTTTAAAACCTTCAAATTTCATTGTACCACCTCGTATAATGACAGTAAAGACTTCTATTCTAAAAAACAGTGGATTTGTTATCCTGAGTCGATTATTTATATTAGTATTATGTTTATCATACACATAACAACATACATAATTAATAAGTATTTATAACTTGTACAAACACATTGCAGTTCATAAAAATAATAATAATAAAAAAGGCCACAGTATCATGATAATTGCCGGAACCATGATACTTTGTCTGGTATAGTATTGTGGTTACTTATTTTGGTTAAGCTAGGATCTAAGTGCCTTGAAATGACATTTGTTGTAATTTGGCGCTATATAAATAAAAATTTATTGAATTGAATTATAAACGCTGCTCAACCCAAACCACATGATCACAAACAGGAGGGGCAATAAATCTGTAAGTCTGTGATAAATTCTCTATATGCCGTGGAGCCTAATGTCTGGACAATGCTCCTCGAAAGCCAAATTTGGATTCACCTAGCTATAAACCATCTGTCCCTGTTCTTTTACCTGAGACACTCTCCTCCAGTGTGCAACCTCTGTCTCCAGACGCATGACTTCTGTGGACAGCCTGTTGATTTCCTGCTGCGACCAAAGGACGTCACTAATGTCGACTTCGTCGCTGTGGAAGCCCTGGTGAGAGCCCGAGGGACGTGCCAGGAAGGTGGAAGCAGAGGAGGAGGTAGTGGTCGAAGAGGTAGTGGCAATGGGCAACACCGCAGGGCTGACGGAGGCAGACTGGGCCGAGTGCTGCAGATTCTGGACTTCTTCTTGGAGTCCACTCTGCCGAGCTTTCAGGTGACTTATTTCCACCTTGGGGAACCAAATATACTTGAGCTTCATGTGCATAAAATTAAATTACATTTCTGTTTATCTAATGAATTTTATCTTCATTTTATCTTTAGAGAAGTTTGTAAATCGTCTAAATCATGACATTTCAAAACTGTATGTACATACATCTTTCTGTTGCAGAAGGGTTCTGTATTCTGCCGACTGTTGTTTAATCTGGATCTCTGATGCCTCCAGCTTCTCCTCCAGCTCCGCGTGAAGCTTTCTCAGTCTGTCGTACTGCAAAGAATGGACAGTGAGAAGACGGCTCGTGCAATTATGCAGAGATAAGCATATACAACACTGCTCATACATCTGAGAGGTAAAGGTGTAAAGAGCTCAACATATTCAATGAAAAACCCAAAACCACCAACGTTTTAGTCTAATTGTGAGTATTTTAAGATGTCCCTACTTCATTTGTGGCACTGAGCTGTGAACCCATTTGGGCCCATATGGTAACCCATATACTGGGTTACATGCGGTGATGGTAGATATTTTTGGACACAGATTACAACATATTTGGCACCCAAGAGAGTATTTGCAATGTATTTGCAAAGATTAACCGACTGAAAAAAGTGAATGATACTTATTAGTGGGTTAATTTCATGGTGGTTTTCTGTATTTTCAACCTTTTTTACAGTGCCTAGATTATACATACAATTTGTTGGAAACCATCATGTTTAGAATGTGAGCTTTAAAAGCTTGCCAGGCCTCTGATGGTTTGCAAAATCACTGTTTTGTGCGGAGACTTCTTGATCTGGACCACAAAAGCCTGATATTGGAGTTTATAAGCCTTTTTTTAATTAAAAAGTTCTAAGTATATTACCAATGGCTTCATCCTGTTGATAAAAGGGACATTTCAACAGAAGAAAAACAGCTTATTGTATTAGTTAAAGGCTTTTCCTGCTGCAACAAGTCAAAATGACCTGTAAGAATAGTGACTGAGAAAGTGGACAAAGACCTCAGATTTCTGAGCGGCAAGTGCAGCTTCGACTTCAGCCAACTTGGAATTGGACACCTGCAGTTCTGTGGCAGCATCTGTAGTACAAGAAAAAAAAAATACCATCACCGGCACAGACATTCACACAGTGAGGATATCATTCTCCGCTTCAACACTGCAAAAGCTAATAAAAATATTAGATGAAGAAATGTTCAAAAGCACGAATGAACAGAAAAACTTGGAATCTAAATTTAGATCAACAAGACTTTTGCAAAAGAGAAATGTTTTTCTATTTCATTATATGGTTCCTTTTTTCTCTCCCTATCAGTCACACAGGTCTGCTAAACCAGGCTCACACAAACACACTTGACTGAGCAGGCCAACATTGTTAACCATCTTGTCAAGGCTTACTTAACAGCTTCATGAAGCTCAGCAAGCATTTATTACAACACAAACTAAATCAAAGCCTGAGCAAAAGTTTAATTTCATGTCCTAGGTCTTTAAAGTTCACTGAAATGTCCTCCCGACAGCGATAAGAATTCATACTTTTGATTTTTGAGCAGTGAGTTGGAGATCTGTGGCCAAAGTTCTCCTTCTATTGATGTTTTATCCGTTTGCTGTAGACTGATGATCTGTCTGGGTGTAATTAGATAAATGGGATGGAGCTATACAGATATAAGCTTGGCGTTCGTTGCTTTTTAACATGACCATGAACCCAGGCTACAGTTTAGATCCAACAGTAAGAGCAAATAAACAAAATGAATACAGCAACTTGCCGATTAAGTCGAAAGTGAATATGGTTTAAAGGTTTAATTTAGGAACGCTTTACCTCCTAAAACTAAAAACCAAACAATGCCTCTAATCTTTGTCTAATCTGCACAAGAAATCTGTGACAAAACAAATGCTTCTGATGTAAATAAAAAAATGTGTTACATATATAGAAATGGGAATTAAACCTGCAACTTTTGTTTGTTTGGCTTCTTTTAAAATAAATGAATAAATAAAAAAAACTCAACACTGCTGACCCAAACAACATGTCTTCGAATGTCAGTTTTAGTCTCAGAAACTACAAGATGATGCGAATGTGACAGACAAAAGGCTGGCGAGTTTAGAGGATGTGGGTTGTGCTGCTGTGTGTTCGACTTAGTCCACCCTTCTCAATAAATATCACAGGAAACCCTTTGCGTTATAGCCCTGAAAAGATTAACTAACACATCATTTGCTGACTGACAAGTTAATTTAATTAGTTATCTTTTATCTACAATATGCTTGGTGGGACTGAGTTTCTTATTGTCTGCCTATTCATCAGTGTTTTATTAAACACAGGAAGCCTGCAATTATTCCCCACTCAATCCATAACATAGGTTGCAAGATGTGTAGTGTGATACAAGTGTGCATGTAAAAACACTGACTCCAGTGGGATAACTGTTTGATTTAAAAAAAGAGGAACACGAACTTACCCCCGACTTCTTCCACCCCTTCCAGTAACATGTCTTTGGTAAAGTTTGATATTTGCCCGGTGAAAGATGACAGGCTCCCGCCGACCTGACCCAAAGACTGTCCGAGGCCAGAGCCGATTCCACCCAACCAGGATGACATCTTCAGAGGCAGCGAAAAACAAACAAAAACAAAGCAAGGCCGAGGGCTACTGGGGAGCTAGCCTCACTCTGAGTGGAAATGTGATAAAAGTCAGCTAGGTCATTAAGCTTAGCTGTAGTTTCAACGCTAAAGAGCAGCGGTTATCTTAGAAATCCACTTTATTGGTCCGCAACAAAGTGCCTTAGCAGGCTGGCACACGCTCATTTAGCAAGCACGAAACCCGGTTAACAACAGCTGGTCGTTCGTCTGAAGGAATTCGTCCAAGCAGACGAGATACGCGACATTATATCAAAGTCAGACAGCTATTACCTTTGAGTTGGGCTTTTTGCTGGAGTCGGTATTGTTCGAGAATAATTTCAATAATATATTCAGCAGTTCATGGCCAGTCTAAACACCTAAAAGTGCCACCTCAACTGTAGCCATTATCAGCTCGGCTTCGCTGTCAGCTTTGACGTGGACACAGAGTACCGGAGCGGTGCATTGTGGGATACTGGAGGACCAACAAAGTCGAGGTGCGTTCAAGAGCCATGAGAACTGCTCGAGGCTCTCACATGGCTGTCACTGATGTTTAATTCAGTATGAATGGGATATATCCCACAAAATTACAGCCTAATTTGCACAATCACACCATGTTTTGTAGCAATAGCACATTTGATATATATTCTCTTTTATCCTTAATCAAAGTAATTTAAAAATCACCTTTGTCTTGATAATCATAAAAGACGTTTAGCCCATTCTTTGATACAGAAAAATCTTAACTCTGAGATGTTGGCAGGCTTCCACGTTTGAACTGACTTCCACAACATTTGAGGTTTAACTTTGACTTGGCTTTTCCAAACATCATTACTGTTCTTCAGAAAATTATTGCTTGCTACGAGTTGTCATCTTGCTGCATTTTCCACATTCTCTTAAGATTCCATTGGTAAACAAATGCCCTGAAAATGTCCAATAAAATGAAGATAGCAAACTCCAGATGTTCAGATATGCATTTATTTTTCTTTTGGGAAACAGTGACTGTGCATCAAAACAAGCCAATAACCAAGAGCATCTTGACTTATTTTGACTTGAACCTTCATCTTTTCATTCTTGTGAAAATCTAATGTTTTAAGATATATTCGTGTAGAAAGACCTTTTGGAAATGTCTTTTCCTTGCAGCTGTGCAACAATGCTTACCACTGAATTCTGGAGTTTACATATACACACATGGTGAAATAATTTACCCCCTCTACAGATTCTTATCTTATAAGAAAAACTATAGCATTTTAGGGTTGGACCCTTTATTTCATATAAATGATCATATCTTTCAAACCCTTCAGTTTTTAAAACACAGGTCCATTAAAAAAAAAAAAGCCAGTCTGTGTCTCATCTAACTTCTTTATTAAAAGACTTCTTTTTTTTTTTTTTTAAACATAGTGTTAAATACAACCTATCAAGAGAACCAAGACTAAAAGTGTAAGATTGGATCATTTGTGTCCTTTCAGGAGACCACCCGCTCATTATATCACTCTGTAATTATTTTAAAATCCAATGCAGATGCCTGCTCTCAATCTTCAGTTGGAAACAAAGAGAAAAAAAATAAAAATTCTTCAGTTCATAGCATATATGTGCAAAGTAGGGAGAATCAGGTCCCACAGCCAGCAGCTTCCTCACATTGAAGGCCATAGAAAAACTGAATTTGAAGTATTCTATCTTCCATCGGGTCTCCCATGCATTTCAGGTGTGTAAGTCAGAAGGACAATCATGACCCACAGATGCAATACCACCTGAAAAAAAAAAAAAAAAAAAGTTGATAAATGAGTTAAAGGCGTAATTGTCAGACCAACCTAAATTTCCTTGAAGAAACACTCACCATATAAAGGATGACAAAAACTCTGGCCATGGGGTAGCGCCTCAGAAAGATTCCCAGTCTTATGCTATGAGACAAAAACAAATTCTATTAATCACTGTGGAAGGCTTTTCAGAGGAGAGAGCATTTTAATTATAGCATGTTATCAGTAAAAGCTGGAAGAAGGGAACAGCGAAAGATTACCTGAAGCGGTCAATAGTGCTGGCAGCCTTTCGTACTTTTCCATACATCCCTGGGCTGTCCTGGTCACTGAAGAGCACTGGTGTGTTTCTCTGTCGAGCCCCTGGCAGTCACAGAAATGTAATATCAACAACTATTAGACATATTAAGTCATAATATGAACTCTTAATTTTTGAGCTTTAATTTAATTGGAGCTCAAAATATCCCATTTTACCTGCTTAAACATCACAAAAACAAATGCCAACCTGGAGCCTCGAGGCCGCTCATGTTGATGGCCGGCCCTCCACTTTGTCCTCCCTGAGCGTTCTTCAGCTGCTGCTCCAGATGCTCCAGCTGGAAGACCAGGGAGCTTTTTTCTGTGCCCAGAGCCTCCAGCATGGTCTGCTTCTGGATCAGCGTCTCTGTCAGTTGGTGGAGTCGATTCTCCAGCTCTGTTTGGCTGCTGCTGCTGAGAGTCTTGTTGGTCAACTGGAAGAATAAATAAATGCCAGGAAACTGAATACCAAAGATGATGTACTGTTTGAGTGATTCAAGACAGGTAGAATGATATACAATACAAGATATTATAAAACTTTGACTTGGGAGGCATGCTGCTTATTTTATTTCCATAAGAACTAACTGTAAACTCACTGACCTGATTCCTGAGTTTTTGGATTTCATCTTCTCTGTCTTTGATTCTGCTCTGCAAAGTGGTTTTGGCTCGATGGTGCTCATCCTCGAGGTACTGCAGCTCCTAATTACAAAAATATATCTCAAATCACCATGTTGCTTTAAAAACTACCACCTGCTCAGGGGTTTTGTAGTGGCCACTGGACACCAACACTCTCTCTTACCTGTTTGTAGCGCTCCACTTCAGCCTCCAACTCCTTCTTAGCTCGATTCTGTAAGGCCTGCTGCTCCTGTACATGCACCTGCTGCTCCCGCCACGTCTCTGCCTCTGCCAGGGCCTGAGTCTCCAAATCCTGCGAGGAAGAAGACAAATGCTTAACTGGTGAATCATCTAAACATAATGTTTCGTTAGAGCTGAAACAACTGCCTGACATCATACTAGAAAACAGTACAGAAAAGAAACAGCCTGGTGAAGCTGTCATTTGGGGATTTTCAACAACAGAATTCATTAAGTTTAACAACACTGCATCAGCAGACATTTAAAAAAAAAATTTCCTGCCAATTACAACGTCTCACCTGTATTTCTGTCAGAAGTGTGCTCACTTGCCCCTGCAGTTTTTGGATCTCCTCTCTCTGCAGCTCCTTTTCATGACGCAGGTCCTCCAGCTCCAGAGCCATGGCCCCGCTGCCGTCCCCCGTGTCCAGACCAGATCCCTCCTTCAGACTGCTGATCAGCTTCTCTTTGGACTGGAGGTTAATTAAAAATAGTTTAGAGGCAATGAAACAAGAAGCGATAAAACTGCCATAAAGAGAGAGGTTTTCTTCAGGTCGCCAACAAGCCTTACTTGTAGGATGCGTGATGCTTTGTGCTTGTAGTCTTGTAACTCTTGCTTGGCAGACTCAGCTGCAGCTTTGGCGCTTCTCAGTTGCTGCTGGAAGTCGTCGACCTTGAGCTTCTCCTCTGCTGATCGTCTCTCCATGGCAGTCACTGTCTCTGCAAGGGTCTGCCTCTCAGCCTCTAATTTGGCCAAGCGGCTCGCATATTCGCTCTGCAAAAGAACAGATAAGTGGTAAAAACTCACTTAACGCTCAAAAAAAAAAGAAAAGAAAAGAAAATTATTGGCATCATGTGAACCTGCATGTGATGGTAGCTGTCCTGTTCCCTCCTGATTGTCAGTTCAGCCTCTCGCAGTCTCTCCTGTATCGTTTCAAGGGCTTGGGTCTGCATGTTGCTCCCTTCTGTGTGGTCTTGCACAATTCTAGAGAAAAGAAAATACTGTCCGTACTAAACAACTGAAAACTGAATCTGATTTTCATTTCAAAAGGTGGCAACGAGGGATGCACCTGGACTTCTCCTCCCGTTCCTCCTCTAAAGCAGTGCTGCGGGTTTTCAGAAGCTGATCAGCTTCATCAAGTCGGATTTTCAGGACTGCAAGTTGACCATCTTTGGCGGAGAGGGCTTCCGTAAGGTCATCAACCTGTGACCGAAGTTCCCGTAACGTGCGGTCGGTGTGAGACTGCTCAGAGTTCCATCTGTCTGCACGCAGACGAGCCTGATTCAGTTCTACAAGAGATGGAAAAAAAATAAAACAACTTCATGAAAACAGACAGAGAGGTGCAGAAAGATTAGGCTTTGCCATTTGTGTTTTGTTTTTTTCTTTTACCGTCTTGCAAGTCTTTCGCTCTCTGAATGATTGATGCCATTTCCTGGTTGAGGGAGGCCACCTCACTACGCAGCAGCTGGTTCTCCAGACGCAGACTGGACAAGATCTGGCTCTTTGGCTCCTCCGTGGGGGGAGGAGGCTCCTGTCTGCTGGACTCCAAAGGTGCAGCCAAACCTGAGTCTGAACTCTCAGGCGTGTCTGTGGCAGTCAATTGGGTACAAGGAGAAAACAAGAAAAAATAAGAAATTTGGAAATGCAGAGAAATTTTGAGATGAGGCTGCTTTTGGGACGGTAACAAACTGCCACAATAAACAGTTTCTATCAAGTTACCTTTTATTTTGCCACTATACATTTCATGGAGTTTCTCTACACGAAAAATTCTACAGAAAAAAAGTATTCGATGAGCAAGTCTCTTTTTTTTTTTTTTTTTTTTTTTTAAATCATGCATGCACAATACACACTCTTAATGATGTTGCACTATTAGCAGGTAGTTGTAGCATGCAAAGAAACCAGTGTGGCAGCATTAGCGTAGAAGCAGAAAAGTGCAAATATGAATGCTTCATTCAATTCCAACTGGGTTCTCACAATTGACCATTTCCAACTACGGAAGATGAATCACAAAAATTGCCAACCGAGGTCCGATTTTTAATGCTAAAACAGGAATATTTGGGTGTTGTAGACTGAGCAGAAACTGAGACTGATGCTATTTTGACCTCCCACTTCAGAGGTACATCAAATGCAGCACATCCAACACAAAAACAAGAAGGGGATCTAAATACTTTACAGAAGATTGTGATACGACTAAGAAAGTAGTTTTAAACACTTGCTGTACTTACATGATCCATTTAAAGGAACATTTTGTGCTCATAAACTATGGTCATTGATATTCTCTCTCAAATAAACGTAAGTAGATCCAACACGTGTTAGCTGCTTAAGGGAATTTGACACGATACACAACATCATCGCCCAATAAAAAGGAGTTAAAACATTTGAGATCTTTACTTTCTCAGCTTTTAAACAAAAATTAAAATTTCAGCTGAATAACTTCAATATTACAAGTAAAATATTCTAGTGTGTCTGGGGGAGTTTATGCTCCTGTGAGTATAAAAATGCTTCTTTTAATTTTTTTTCTCTGGTCATCAGTTTGACAGCATACCTTGACTCTGTTCTTTAACGGAGCTCTCTGATGTTTTGATGCTGTGAGCAGACAGCGAGCTTACGCTCGAGGCCCTGGACACTCCGCGGGTAGAAGGGGGCGTGGATGGGGCCGAGGGGACGGTGGAAGGGGGGGGAGTTGGGTTTTGGACCTCTGTGACAGGAGCAGCCACTTTAGCAAGTTCCCTCCTCGAATCGCTCCAGTTGCTGACCGGAGGATCGGAGCTGTTCAAGAAGTCAAACAGCATGTCGTCGTCCACGTCCTGCTCGCTCTTTTTGCGCCTCACAAAACTGGAGGAAGTCTTTGCAGAGTTGGGGGCACTGCTGCCAGAACCAGAGGAGGTACTGGGCACGTTGGCTGTCCCAGCCAGCAGGGTTGCGTTGGATTTCTTGATGTTGCCACCTGCCGCAGAGATGTAGCCCGATGCATCGTGAGAAGACGCGTAGGGATGTGTCACAGCTAGATTTGTCTTGAATGCTGCAGAACTATACTCAGCTTTGAGAGTAGACTCTACTTCATATGATGATGAAAAGGAGGATGTTCTTTCCTGGTTTTTGCTTAGGGCAGTGGCAGCTCCCTGGTCCACTTTGGTGAGGAAGTCCTCTGCTTTTCCAGCCAAGTCAGCAAACCAAGACATTTTGCATCCTGATGGCAGAAAGATAACATCAGAATTAGAGAGTGCAATGGGAAATTTACCATGTTCATTATGTCAAGTAAAAACAACTCCCTTTTAAAAATAAATGAATAGCTATACCTTAATTCTGAAATTATTAAGAAGAAGAAGTTTTTGCATTTTTCATTATCCTAGGATAAACCTGTGCTGGTAAAGTGGAAAATAACACTTCACCCTCATGCATTATCACTCGAACTGCTCAAAAGAAGCTGCTCAGTAGCCAGTAGATCAGACTGTGATTTTAATGGGCACCTTCCAGGAGTGAGTGTGAACCGGGTGACAAGAGAAGTTGACTCTTAGTGAAACTAATATGAATAAATAAAGCACATCCTGCCTAGCTTTGGTGAAACTGGTTATGCCCAAAGCAAAGCACATCATCATGACACAAATTAAACTATCGTTTCACAACACTGTCTACGGTCCCATAAACACTCTTTGAAACAGTGTTTACAAGTAAAGGTTACATGCTAAAAAAACACCCAAAAAACTCTTGTATGAGTTGTTTTCAAAAATGTAATTATTAAAAAAAGAAAAAGAAAAAAAAAGGAACAGTGATACGGAGAACACAAGCACATCCCTACATTTATTACTCAAATGAACCAATGATTGTATCCCCTCTTATTCAAACTGCTCAACGTTTGGGGCCTTCTGGTCATACTGTCATGAAGTGTGTTGTGGTGTCAAGAGCTAAAGAACCCTCTGAAGCCTTCAGGCAAAAAAAAAAAAAAAGTGTGGTTTCCTTTTAGTCAAACTCATAAAGGGATTTATGAGGAAATTATAAAAAGAAAATTCACTCCGCTTTATAAGCAAATTGTCCAGAAATGGCATCGATTTCAAATGACAGCCAGTTTGTCCAAGACTGAGTGAATTAGCACAAAAGCAAACCATGTGATCTAATACAAAATTAAGTCTCAAAGTGCCCCGAAATCTCAACCCAGGACCTACAGCAAACTCAGGCAGCGCTTTCGATCAATCAGCATGCAACTACAATCGGCAACACGTTTGACCTGCATATATATCTGCAAAGGGGGAGCTGTCTGGCTGCAGTAAAAATAAGACGTGTTTAGCACATTAAATGAAAGCTTGTCAGGACAACCTCATCAGCAGGGACTGCTCAGTCCTTGATTTAAATTGGACTGCTTGCTTGATTTAAATAGATGACGCATCATCTGCGCTTAAAGGCCATCTGAGCTTAAAGCTGTGGTTGAACCAGTGATGAATCTTTCAACAAAGAAACATTCTCAAGAAACCAAGCAAATCCAGCTAGAAATGGTCAAAAAGGAGACATGGACATAGGACCTAATCGAGAAAAAGACATAACACCCACCCCAATTTGAAACCTAATGACATTTTTTTTTGGAGGTGGGGGGATATCTGCAAAAACAACAAAAAAGCCAAACCAGTAATACCCTTCAAATACGCACTTATAAAATTGAGTAGCATAACACCCTATATTTCAAGTTAAACTTTTTGAACGTGCACGTAGTGTATTTATTTCTTCTACAGATGACTATTGAACACAGTGTTTTGATGCCTTTGCTGAACAAATGGCCACTAGGTAAAAAGATATGTAAAAAAATAAAAAAATAAAAATTAAAACAAGTTTCCAAATGATTGACATCGTTGTACACTTTGGTTTGATTTAAGACATTTTATTTTTTTTTTACAATTGCATGAATTGAGTCTTTAAACAAAACGTTTTTGAAGCTGATTTAAGTGTATTCAAAATACGTAGGAACAATAGCTCCCTTTTCCATATAAGCTCCAATTCATGGAAGTGTTACCCTTTAAAACAAATGACAGGTAATTTAAGTTATTTTTACCATAAACAATACATTTGCTGCACAGCTAGACTGCTAACCAACACGGTCATAAACTACCATTAATTTAGTTAGTTTTTCTTTTAATATTTGACTGCATTTTTCTGACCTAGTGGCAGAAGTTATCAGCAGCAGTGCCACCAACCATAAAACTAGAATAAATAGTTTGTTCTAGATAAACTCCATCACAGCTAAAGCTAACAGGCTAGCTGGTAATTAAAAGAAAACCTCCAAACCTACCGTTTTAAACAGCTCGTAGACTTCAAATGGTCTCCAGTCACTTGGCTATCGTCGAGGTTTGATAGTTAAACATGAAAAACCGTTAGGATAAACATGGTCAAATGTAATTATATGTCAAAGGGGATATTGGTGAGCTTCTCTATACGTGGACCAGGAAGGGCTCCAAACAAGGACCCTACAACAGAGCGTCGTCCCAGAAGCCTGATCAGAAATGAACCACTAACACGCCCAATGCTTGCAAACTCCCGAGTACATCGAATTATTTTAGAGCATTTGAACAATAGCATGTATTCATTAAAAGAAAAAAAATGAATACACTGTCGAATGGACATGTTCATAAATGTAAAACGTTTTTTTTGTCTTCTTTTAAGTAGTTTACCCAAAATATCTACAAAATGCAATTAACATGTGAAGAGTTTAAGCTACTGAATAAGAGTACTTAACCAGAGTTTAAGCAACTGAGTTATAACTACTGAATAAGAGTGCATTTCTAAATTAAACAAACTACAAAATTACCATACCAACAGTGACTAAACTAGAGTCATCTCAGCCTGATTGTGTTAGCCTTGGAAAGATAACACACTTACCAGAGGAGTCGGATTGTCATACGCTCATGTTTGGAAAAGCAAACAAACAGACACAGAATTTTATGAAACAGTGCCTCTTTATTTGTTCCGCACTCACTCAAAAATGCATATTTACATGGCATGCCACATCAATACAGGAACTGACTATGGACACAATCGATAACATTTAGAATCTTCTCTGGGACTTGAGGGCAGAGGAGTTACTCCCATGAACTACCAAACAAGAAATAACCAAAATGAAGCAACATTTTTATAACAGGACCAACCATAGAAAAAGAGTTCATCTTAAAATGGGTTATTTCAAAGACTTAAAAAGTGACAAATCTCCAGCTGACATGTACTGAATTTTTCATATTTGTCATAGAGGGCCACATTATGGTCAAGTCAAAAATGATACTCATCTACACTCTGCAAAAGCCCACATGGCTCTTCAATTTCAGGATGGACAGCAAGGGAGATATTCCTACATTTAAGGGAGGATAAAAGATGTAAATCAATTCATTATTGGGTGGGACAAGCTGATCCACTCAACAAATTTTCAATAATTTCAAAATGACAACAACCTTAGTCCTCAATGGTGGCATCCTTGTCCAAGGTAATAATCCACAAATGCCGTCCTTTTGAAGAACTCCAAGGGAGCATGGGGGGGGGGTTAAGATTGAGAAACAAAACTAAACAAAACAAAACCCCACAGTACACAAGTGTGTCTGTGTCAATGCAAAAACAACAGATACATGGACAAGTTTCTTCCAAGAGAGATCCTTTGAGAAAAATGTCTTTGTTCAATCAGTATTTCCTCTATTTGGATGAACAGCATGTTGCATCAACACTCAAATACACATTCTCCAAGTGTCATTCATACACACACTCTCACTGTCTCTCAACTAAACATGCGCGCGCACACACACACACACACTCTCCCCAGCACGACCAATTACACATGCAATGTGGTTTCTGAGTGAGATCAGATCAGGCCCCTCCTCTTCTTGTAGTCCTCCAGGTTGAGGGACCTGCGGGGGGCACCATCCTTCACTGGTAGTGCGTTGGAGCTCACAGACAGAGACTTTGCCTCTGTGGAAAGAGGAAGAAATCATGTGTCTGTGCAACATTGCTGTGACAGTCAGTGGAAGTCACTTTGTGCTTTTGCTGGGAAACCATCTCACCTGCATTAGGAACTTGTAGGTCAATCTTAACATCAAAATCATGAACTTTAAACAAATCTTCTGAGAGGTCAGTGGTCGGCTTGGGGAGATCTTTGTCTTTTGGGTTAGCTTGATCCTTTACCAAAAGAGAAAAGAGAAACAAGTTATGTAACACCACTTCGATTAGTGAGAACAACATCTTCTGCAAAGTGAAGTACAGTTTGCTTTGTCGCTTGTAAGAGCGAAATCCTACCAGACACCAAGTTAGCAAAGAAATCTTCCAAACAAGGACTACAGCATCAAATGAGGGCTTACTTTTTATTGCAACATTGACACGTCTCAACAAATCTTGAACATTGTGTTTCTAAGCATAATTTGATTCAAATGTACAGGCCTCGTGCAAAGTGCATGACAATCCTTCAGACCCAGGAGTTGTCGTTAATTTCATGTAACTAAACAAAATTTCCGAGTTCAGGGTGTGTGTCCTGCTTACCAGTTTGTTCTTCTCTGCACTAGCATTTTCTGCTGCTGCTGACCCAGAGCCGTACTTCTGGTTCAGGTGGGCGAGAATAGCTGCATGGACTGACGGATCTCTGGCCTGTAGAAAAGGAGAGGCGGACTGAAAGGACTAAAAATAAAAGGTAGATTTATCACACTAAACATTTAGTGGGGATGATCCTGGCCAAAGTTAGGGCCAATCTGAGCAGAATCAATGTGTGAGGGAAAGGGTCGGATGCAACAAAGATCCCCTCCAGTGAGGATCAAACTGATCACCAAATACTGACGTGAAACGAGAATCAGTCTATAAAACATGAGGGTTTTCTGAAATCCCAATCCCTCCTGAAAATCCTTTCATGCCAGTTTCAAGAACTATATTCCTCAAACATCAATTAATATCATCACAACTGACACTCATTACTTTTAGTCTTTAAATGGAGAGATTAAATGAAAAATCAAGGAGTCGATTCTACACAAACAACAGCTGTTCCAAAAATGATCACAGATAACTTACATTGGACACCATGGTTGGTTTGCACTGTCTTCGCGTAAACGGGTCCATTTGTTGATTTTTGGCATTCTGTCCTTCAGCCTGTTGGAAAATACACAGAAAAACAAAAACAGACATTTTTTTTTTATCATCGTCACACCTTGGACAACAGACTCAAGCTCCAGCAAAATAAAGAGGTGAAGACACATTTTCCTTTACATCCAACATACAACATTCTACTGCTGTGAACCAAAACGTACGTGGCTAATTAGCCAGGCTATCACAAGCTAAAGGCATGACACATTTAGCTTAGTAAGGTTCCGAAGTGAATGGAAAAAAAAATTAAAAAATGCAACATACATAAAATAAAATCTTAAAAGTAACTTAGTGGCAGCCATGACAGCAGCTGGCTGAATTAGTAAGTAGCTTCAATGCTTCCTTTGTAGTCGTGTTTAGCATTTGATGGGGTATCCCATAATTCTCTTACTTTGAGAGCGATGCTCAGTTACTTTCGTGTAGTCATTAAATTACTTAATGGGATTCATGTGAATAATCACAATAACAGGAGGGTGAGTGTGACCAGCACGTCTTGAATTAACAACCAACTGTGCTCAAAAACATTTTTTCCCCACTGTGCTGTCCGCATTTATACAGTCAGCAAGAATCCACTTAGCAGTATTGAAAAAGTCAATATCAGTACACATGAAAAGGCAGATACACGAGGCTGGTGTCAGATGAAGTGGACACTTACCACGAGAGCTTTCTCAGATTCAACAATGTTCCAACTTCTGTTCCTCTGATTAATGTAGCTGGATAACAAACAGTTTGAGAGTCAAAGATAAAAATAAAGCAATGGACATAATATCAAGGACAAAAGTTCAAATTAGAACACGAAATGCTCAGGGATATCAGCATTAAATGACTTGAACACACACAGAGAGGAGCTTTTAAACAGAGGCTATATTTTCCATAATGTAGTCCATAGCAATGTATAACCCCAACTTTGTCATTGTTTAGAAGGGAACTCCATCTCTCTGTTTTATCCAACATTCCATCTAGAACTGTCACTTGCATGTACCTGATGGCAGAGATGTTCTTGGTCCTCTGTCTGTCAAGTGCTTCTGCCCTTTCCTCAAGCTCATTTAGCTCGTCCTGAATCACTTTCACCTTCTCACCGTCTCCGTTCTCTTCTGCCATGGCCTTCAATCAAAAGACAATAATTTCTGAATGGCCACAAACTGGTGACACTGACAATCCTGAAAGCTGTTCTCGGACAACGTACAAATGAGATTACAATGGGCAAACAAATATAAATTTGACTCTCTTTTACCTTATCTTTGAGTAACTGTGTTTTCTTCATGGCGTAATTTGGGGGTGCTTTTCTGAATCTGTCCTTCTCTTTTACGATCTGCAGAGGGTTTGGACAAAAGCGGTTTGTTTTGGTTTACACAGCATGAGACCAGAGGAATCAGTGGACATCTTGCAAAACTGACTCACATCCTCAATGTCTTTGTCATTAAACTTGTAGTTGAGAGCTTCCTTGATGGACTGTTCCTTCTTGGTAATTTCATCAAGGGTTGGTACCTGCATTCCGGCAATCATCATCTGCAGAGAGAAAATTTAAATTGAAGCTGTCTTACTCCAATTAAGTACGGTAGTTAAATGATTTTGTCCGTTAATCGAATCTTTAAATCCACTTACAGCCTCTTTCCACTTCATGAATTCACTCTCTGTGAATTCTTGATTCGATACGAACTCAAGTCTGAAAACCCGCGTGTCTGCACCGTGTCTGAGGAAGATTTACAGCATTAGAGGGTCGCTGTTAAGGGGATTGGGGATAAGTAAGCAGAAGGCCTATTAAATTATTCTTAATTACCAATTTAATCACTTTCAACGCATTCATGATACGATACCCACCTCAACTGTAATCCCTTGTTTGTCCGCGTAGATCCAAGTTGGTAAACTTTCGCCGTCTCTACTACATCCACAATTTCAGCAACCTTTCAATGTGGGGGAAAAAAAATTTAATCAAATCTTTATCAAACAAAATCTACTTTCGAATTCATCTCTGATCTTCAGTATCGTCAACATATTGGAGCATCCTGTTGTCTAAACCTAAGAGACGCAACCTAAAATTCTAGCTCACCCTGTAAACCGGTTTACTGCTGCTGTTCCCGATCCCTATCCTCACAAAGCATCCAGTCACAGTCTTTGCAAAGAAGGGCATGTGGCACCAGCGCTCCAGCTTGTGTCTGGACAGGCGGATCCTGTTAAGCTCCTCCGGTAGTGAAACTGGTTGCGACTTTGGCGGAGTCTCCTCTTTTCTGTAAGCAGAATGCAGTGCAAGAAGTTATCCGGCAACTGCGAGACAAGCGCAGGACTGAGGTGAACGTGCCGCTTAAAAGCGCTTACTCATCATCGTCGTAAGACGACGAACGCGAACTCCGATCACTTTTGACCGATGACTTGTCATCATCTTCCTCCTCTTCCTCCTCGTCGTCAGAGTAAACTTCGCTCGTCTTCAGCGGCTCCCGTTTGGCCAGCAGCTCGGCTGCAGAGAGAGGAATTGTTGGCTTTTAAAGCCGCTCGAATTATCCCAACAACAGAGTCACAGAGGAGTGTAAAAAGCTCACTGACCTGTTTTGTTTTTCTTCTTCTCACGTTCAGCTTTCAGTTCCTCCATGGCCTGGGACTTTTTGTCCAGTTTTTCGTCATGTTTGGATCGTCTTTCCTTGTTGTGTGACATGACCTAGAGATGGATAGAGGTTATATCATAAGATAGATATTTAATAAAAGTCGTTTTGAAATAATGGTGATTTTATAAATGCCTGGATTTGTTTTTGTTTTTTCAAATTTACTCCAAAATTTGACATCTCTCTGTAAATTGAGGTATAATCCTGAACATTATCATCACATGATTTTTTTAAAAAATCTTTCAAAACCGGACTCACCACTTGAGTGTCTTGAACCTGAGATTGTTTCCTTTTTTCTTGCTCCTCCTCCTGCTTCTTTTTCTTCTCTTCCTTTTCTTTTTTCTTTGCTGTCTTTAGTTTCTTCTTGATTTCAAACCTTTGGAAACAAACGAGAGTTCAAATGAACAAACTAAGCCACAATACAATTCTGCACATGGTATGAACCGGAAGGAGACCCCAGGGAAGACACAGGACACGTTGTAGAGACGATGTCTCTCGGTTGGCCTGGGAACGCCTCGGGGTCCCCCCGGAAGAGCTGGAGGAAGTGGCCGGGTAGAGGGACGTCTGGGTTTCTCTGCTCAAGCTGCTGCCCCCGCGACCCGTTCCCCGGAATGAATATATTTCAGTTTTAAAGGGGAGCGCCGGTATTTTTAAACCTAGACCTTATTTCTGGCATGAAATATGTTTATCTACTCACCGAGAACAGTTTGGCAAAAGCCGGCGTTCTTCGGAAGCTATTTAGATGATACAAAGACTATGCAGCCTCTAAATAAGGCATTATCTGTCTTTATTTCACCAATACTTTAAGACGAATGAATGAACGAACGTGTACTATTACTCTGTTAACTCATAGGTGCTGTTATGTGGCTACTTGCGTCTATAGGAGAGCTAACGGAGGGATTTCTACACAGGCACTCTACTGGGACCACTTCATCCACTGCATCGTCTTTCCCCCGTTCACTCCGTTATATGGATATACGCCAATTGTGAGTTATCTAAATAGCTTCCAAAGGACGCCGACTTTTGCCAAACTGTTCTCGGCCAAAATATAAGGTCTAGGTTTAAAAATACCGGAGTTCTCCTTTAATGCATGTTTGCTATTCTTTTAAGGTAAAAAAAAAGCGCTTTACTCCCACAATGCCACTCACCGTCTCTTCAGCACCTCTCTCTTCTCGATTCTGTTAAACAGCTCTTGCTCTCTTTCCTTCTCCGTCATTTGCTCCAGACGCGCCCTATCCTCAGCGTCGCCCATCAAGTCGTCGTCGTAGCCGTCCCTGAATACCTCGTCTTCGGAGGAGTCTGAGTCGGAGCTGGAGGATGAGCTGTTGCTCTCTGAATCCGACACCTCACCTGAAAGTTTTATGGTATTTCAATTAGAATTTGTAAATGCAGTAGATCAGTTTTATTTACAGCAGGCAGTAGCAGAGGACACCTGCTGCCCTGCTGCTATGTGAAGTTAGGTTGGTGTTACAGTTTTACTTGCAAAATAAATCAACGATTTTTTTTGTCAAATCCACCAGGATGAAATTCTAAAGCAAACTTCAAGTTTGACCAAATTCTACTTCTCGTTTCAGTCTGCCTTTTCTGAACCAAATCTCACATTTTATGCACTTTTCTGCTTTTGTATCATCCTTCTTTAAACAAGAATATCAAAGTAACCACTCCTGGGACGAGGGAGTTTGATTATTTGTGAGTGAATAAGTATTTTCCCGTGAAGTGTTTCCCATCTTGACTAAATTCAAAGTTTTCCCATTGACGAGTACAGTGCGTAACAGGATGGTGTAACACAAATAAACAACAGCTTAGATGCTCCGCTGGGTTCCACCTGGGATAAAAGGGATGAGTCATGTAATCCCATCCACCTGAAATATCTGTGGACATGGCACCCTGGGGCTGTGTAATTTACAGTTTATGTGAAGTCTGGATTGTCTGTTTTTGCATTTTATGTAAGCTGCCATGAAACCTGAAGACCAGTGTGTGGATTCATTTTGTTAATAAATAAAAGTTAGTTCACATCTGAACTGAATTTTTGGAACACATGGCATCTAAAAATGCACTAATCACACAGCTAAGCTCTTTGGGAGAAATTTGTCAACCAACTGAGGTTGGAATACCGAGCGTGTTTTCTTTATGAAAGGCAAGAGGACACATACCCTCCTCTGGAGCAGAGCTGTCTGCTGAGCTGTCTCCATCTGAGCTGCCAGATGCTGTTGCTTTGTTAACCTTCTTCTTTGTAGCGCTCTTCTTTTCAGTGCCTTTCCCCTGTTTAACCTTCTTTTTGCCTTTGGTGCCACCCACAGTCCACTAGGGGAAAAAAAAGTTGAAACTTTTTTACTTTCATTTTCACTTTTAAGAATTGTGGTCCATTCACTTGTGCCAGATACGTTCCAAACTGAGGTGCAAATACAAAGACTGCTGTACCTCGTCATCACTGTCGGATGTCTCAGAGTCTGTAGAGGCTGCTGGTTTGTTAACAGGCTCTTCCTGCTCACCCGAATCAACCCTCTTCCTCTTTGCCAAAGACAACAACTCCTGAATGAAGAAAACAGTGATTCAACACAGAAATCAACATCCAAGTAAATTCATAGAAAGATTTAGTTTAAAGAATAGTAAATTGGCCCTGAAAATCATAGATTTCAGTCATCCAATCATTAGCTGATGTCTGTGAGTATAAGTGCAAAAGAAGTAAATGCAGGTAGAGACCCGTCCTTTTTGTAAAGCGACGCATGGAGTTGTACAGTGAAGGCAACTTTTCTTCATGCTTATGCCAGGACAAACATCCCAAAGTCAGTTGAAATGGCAAAACAGGGCAGAAACTTAACTTGAGGAAAGCGACAACTGATGGCAATGTGTGTCCTAAGATTTCTGCAAAACTTTGATTGAAGAGAATTATAATTAAAAAGGTCCCACTAATACACATTAGAAAAAAAAAGTTACGCTGTGCCAACTGCTACTACAAGACGGGCACTTCACCCATTCTCACCTTTGATACAAAAATGAAAGTGTCGCAGAATTAAAGTGTTGGCCAGAGTTCTCAGCTGGAAACCTTTTTTTCTGAGCAAGCTGAAACTAACAAAACTAGATAGAAGTCTTTTTCTTTCCTTTTCTTTTGTAACACTCATGTGCACGTACTGTCTGCCTAAACAAATCTATTCTAAAGACATGCTCTGTCACTAGTACAGGCAATGTACCGTACACTATTATCTAGTCTAAAATATGTCTCTTATTTTTTTGTACATAAAAATGCCAGAAAAGCCATAAAAGATGCCCAGCTTGGGGAAAAAAAGTGAGCACTGGCCTTAGATAGATATTATGGATGTGTCGATTGCGCGAGTGTTTAAATTATATCCCAAACTAAAACTAATCCCAGATAGAGTAACTATTTAGTATTTTTGTTCAACGTTGCCCTTTTTCATCGTAACAGAGATATCCCAGATCAGTTTATGGTTTATGGTTTCAGCAAACCAAAGGCTTACTGAACCTGACTGGTGTCTTGTGGTCGTTATCACTGCGTCGGTTATCTCCGCTTCCTTAAGGAACCACTGTGAGCATTGTAAGTGTTTACCTGCAACCAAAGTTTCAACATGCGAGCACAGTTATTCATACTGCCCGCACTTGTTCACTATCAACAACACCGAAATAGAACTTCAGCTCGGAGCCCATGACGTCATTCGGGCTTCAAGCTGAATCAAATGCGGCTCTACTATCGCCTCAGTTTGAGCAAATATATCCCATTCTCTTTTAGTCTGCAAGCTACCAAACAAGTACTAAAATAGTACACAGCTGTAGGCAATAGGCTTATGGCTTGATTAAAACCAATCGGAAGCCCGTGGCGCGGCATTTTGTAGCAACATTCATTGCACATCGTAATGTAACCCGTGCTTAACAGAGAAGGCAGGTTGTAAGACTCGACCTCCATCACTTTGCACGTTGCATTTTGACAGACCCCTTACAGAAACACTTGAGGAAAAACATCATAGATGCATGATAGGAATGGCATGTTTACACAGAAAGATCACATTAGACAGGCCCATTTCAGCGAGGCCAAACACAGCGCAGTCATTAGCATACGTTAGCTTCACCTCAAACTGTTGAGAACTTATAAAGCCACCAGTTGGTGCTGAATCTCAAAAATGTTGACATACCTGGTCTAAATTATCGTCACTAGCACTGTCTTCGGAGTCAGAGTCAATCACTCGACCTTTCCGCTTCTTTACATTCACCATGATTAGCTGCGCAGCTAACCAGCTAGCTACCCCTCTGCCGTCCACTGTTTGAGGCTAGCTGTTGTTGCTATCTAGCTTGTTGGGTTTGCAGTCGCCACACAAAGGCAATACTGAGCATGCGCGTATGCATTGACATTAAAACATGAGTTTATATATCTGACTGAGCTATTATAAAACACTTGAGAACCCGATTATACTAAGCTGCAATAGATTCACACTACTTGTCAAATAAAAAAATGCAACTGAAACGAAATTAAAAAACAAAAAAAGAAACTAGGACATTTTCAGCAAAGGGGGGAACTGCAGGTTCAACGGTATGCGTGTCAGTCAGGACATTTTTCTGTGGTGCAATAAAGTTATGTTCAAGATCCACCAGCGGCACTATCGTAGTAAATCTGTGTCTCGTTAACGTATCTCAGTGGCTTCCTGTGTGTGACGTTTATCAGTTGAATGTGTACTGAACGCAGCTCTTGTACTTTCGCCGAGTTTCCTGTGTGGACTCGAACAACCTTGGATTTGCACGAGCAAGTTTGAAGTCGTTCTGTAAATAACAGAACGATATATAGATATGTTCTTATAGAGTAAATCACACCAAACGTTATTCTCTGCTGTATTCAGTAGCAGGCATTAGCTGCTGCAACGTAAACAGGGTAAGTTGGAACAGATAATGAAACGTTATTCCAAGTTTCAAAGGTTTATACATTCACTTGTGTGTGCTTGCTAGCTTCCGTGCTCTATAGATTTGACAAATATATATATATATGAACACAAACCCCAGAAAGAAACAGAGAATTAAAACTCTGTCTTGTGTGAAGCTCAGATTAGAAAATGATTTATACAAACCAGTATCCAAAAAAAGCTGTGAATATGTCAACAATGGCAGAAGCCAATCATTTCCAAATCTTTTAAAGTCTTTTTTTTAATTTCAAATTGTGTAAAACAACATCTCAAATGTTGAAATTGATGTGTTCTTAAATTATTATTAGAGGCTCATTTTGAATTTGAAAAAGACAAAAGATTGAAAAAGTGGAAAACTCTTCTCTGGTTTGATTAATGACATTTGAAATTCTTTTTGGAAATCATGGGTAAAGGATTAAGATGAGCTGGGTTGTATGGGTCGTCATCAGTACACAGCTCCATCTCC
Organism: Leuresthes tenuis; assembly: GCF_036924035.1. Lineage (NCBI taxonomy): Eukaryota > Metazoa > Chordata > Actinopteri > Atheriniformes > Atherinopsidae > Leuresthes > Leuresthes tenuis. The sequence continues at coordinate 14,470,503 of NW_027325369.1, forward strand.
CTCATAAGTTGTTTCCATGTCTGTGAAGGCAACACTGATGCTGAGTGATTCACACAGGTGATTCGCAATACAGGCTGCCATCACTCAGTCTTGATTATCCTTAGCTCCCTGTATCATAAGTGTAACAGAGCTGCCTTTCCTTTGTGATGCATCCCAGCAGTGAATCATCCAGATCAGCACTGAAATGTCCCTGTCGAAGATCACACATCTCCCACCGCTGAGGCTGCTGAGCTCCACCCACCACCTCCTCCCCTTCGTCATTCCTCTTGCTGTGCCCAGAAGATCTTTGATCCAGAGTGGATACCGACGACCTGGCAAACCCAGAGAGGACAAGTTCCCATGGCAGAAGATCAACTTCAACTTATCAAAGGGTTTGGAAGGGATAAAGAAGCACTTCATACTTCTGAAAAATGAGTTTCTTGGACGTTGGGTTGGCCCAGATGGCAAACCGATAATTGACCACATGTTGGAGCAGAATAGGGTAATGTGGGAATTCAGAGGTCCTGAGAGCCTGGAGGATTGGACAGTGTCCTCTGATAAAGAGATAGGAGGCCAAAGTGAAGTTTACCTGAAGCTTGGAAAGAACAACAATACATGTTTTTTGTATGGGACTCTGAGATCAAACCCCCCAAGAGATGGAGAAACACGCTACAGTGGATACTGCACGATGCGCTCAAAGCAACCACTGGTTAGTGAGCTGCTCACTGCTGCTTTTTCAGTTGCATGAACGAAATAGAAATCTCCTGCTGTTCTTAATTCAGTATCGGAGGCAGTTAAATTGCTGCAACATCTAAGCTTAGAATCAGAATAGCCTTTATTGTCATTGCACTGTGGGTGTACAACAAAATTGAAGGTACTCACGCAGAGCCACCCTACACCACAAAGGTTCAAAGCAAGACAAAAAAAAACAAAGGACATAAACATAAAAACATTTGGATAAAGAAAAGATCAAATTGAAGAAAAAAGAAAAAAAAAAAAAAGAGGTAAGAGTTAAAGGTTTAAACATCTAAAGTGGCTGCAGATATTGCATAAAGGTACAGACATGGCAGAGGTAGCCCGTACTGTTAAGGTGCTGAGAGGTAGATTTGTGTGACTGCGAGTGAGTAAAAGTATGTGTGTACATGGATGTTTGCAGTCCGTTTGGCCCAAAGGAAGAAACAGTTAACCCCCAAACCTGTTTTGTCATTTCCAGGCTTCATTTGATAGAAATAAGTACCACGATTGGTCCAGTTTTAACACCCTCCACTTGCGGATTCGTGGTGATGGCCGCCCATGGATGATCAACATTGCGGCAGAAACGTACTTCTCCCACCAGAGAGATGACATATACAATTACTTCCTGTACACCAGAGGGGGACCCTACTGGCAAGATGTAAAGGTGAACGAAAAACGTTTAAACTCCCATTAAAATTTTCCATCAAGGTTCTGGTGAGAGCAGCAATGAAACGTGCTGACCAAATATTGCTGGCTTTTGTTTAGAACATTTGGTGCACTTTTAGATAAAGGATCTGGACTGATGAATTGACCCGAGTCTCCTTTGCAGATACCGTTCTCCAAGTTCTTTCTCACACATCGAGGGAGAATACAAGACGACCAGCATCCCCTCTGGCTCGACAAGGTACTCGCAAATCACGCTGAATTGGCATAACAGATAACATAACAGATTTAAGTGCTTTTACGTCTTCTCAGATGTTTTTTTGCGATTACGTGCATCATCAGTTCACGATTAGCATTTTAAAATTTTTTTTTTTATAAAAAACAGATCAACACCATCGGGTTTACCTTGGGAGACAAAGCGGATGGTCCATTCCAACTTGAAATAGACTTCATTGGAGTCTGCAAAGACTATGCACACAGTGAGGAGTTTGCCTATGAGGTCTACAAGAGGAATCCAGAAGTTTGAGAACAACCACAGTCCTGCAGCTGAACTATTCTGAACCAAACGCACCTCAACGTGTTATTTTTATCTGGATATTAGTGAACGTGCTCATACGTCACTGACATGTATTTATTACCGGTAAAACGTTACATGGTCTTAAAAAAATAAAACAATAATAATGCAGTATTTTCCACATGGGGAGTATTTTGTGATTTTATTGTTAAAACAATCTAATGTTCAAACAACCTTTGGAAAAACAGCACTTGCAAAGTTTTTTTAATCTTTTTTTGTCAGTCTCTCCCATTAGATTTTTTCCCCTTAGAAGAATTTAAAAGCACAAAACTTGTAAGGATAAAATAAGCAAATGCAGCCGAACAGGATCGCCAACACATTAAGAAACAGAATTAATCTTTCATAGCAGTAAAAAAACAAAACAAAAACTAGTCTTTAAACCTACAGACTGCAGGACAGACTTGAGAGGAGATGGGATCTACTCTTCTAAAGTACGATAAAAGACAGCAGACGGCGAAATATTTACAATAGAACAGGCTGTACAAACAGGCATGACATTTCTACATAATGACGAGACCTCTCCTTGCCCCAAGCATACTTTGTTTCTTCTGTTTTCGATCTTCCATTTTCTTTGTTCTACGGTCCTCCCTATAAGACACAGAACTTCCATAAGAGATGCTAGCAGATTGTTATTAAAATTTGATCCAAGACTTTTTTTTGTTTTCATACCTTGATTGGACTTTGTGCTGCTTGTAACTTTCCTGATGCGCGTTTGAGGTCACAGAATTGTTTTCTGCAGAGTTTTCTTTGGCGTCTCCAAACGGTTTCAGTTTACCTGTGAAAAGATGAAGCCTTTAATGATATGTCTTGCCTGCTAACATTTTAAAATTGAGGGACTTGAGAACAGGTTTATACCTTTATGTGGCTTGTAGGCGAGCGGACGTGACAGACTCGCCTTCAGATCAAAGCTCGGCTTCTTTTGTGTCCCAGGGGTCGTCAAGGTGCTTGTGTTGCCGGTGAATACGAACGGTCCTTTAAGGAAGGAAGATCGATGGTTGTGTGTGCAGAATAAGTAAATGCCCTAACTGAAAGAGCCTTCCGGGGAATGGAAAGATATAAGTACCTGGAGTTTTTTGGGTCGAAGTCCTGACACTATGGCATTTTCCTACATCTGCAGTCTGCTTTTGTGGGGTACTGGAAGTCACGCTGGGTGACTTGCGTGCAGGTGTTTTCTCCAAAGATGTGTTAAACTCGTTGTCACGAGTAGAATCTGAAAATCTGTATGTAAACACACCAGGTTGCTTCAGCGTTGCATAAAAAACAAGTTGAAATTTCAAAGATCTACAAGAATTTGTTGTCACTTTGTTGTTTAATAAAAAATGGTTATATGATTAAATCAAAGGATAAAAGCCAAATGCAACTTGGCTACTGACACTTTTTCCAGTTAAAGGCCAGAGAGATGTAAGGAGCAACTCACCGAACATTGATCCTGCGAGTGGAAAGGACAGATGGTCTGAATGAAACATCTTTCCCAGCAAGTTTATTGGGTGGGGCTTTACTGACTGACGACAAAGCGTGTCCACGCCTCTCGTCAGCTGGTCTCTTATTCAGTGGGGCGGGGCTGAATATGACGGTAAGAGCTGGATTCGTCTTCTGATGGATACAAACATAACCATCACTGCACTGTGGAAGCTATCAGACTATACTGCAAACTTTTATGTTAAGCCAATGGTTGATCCTTACCACCTGAGCTTTGACATTGAGTGGCTGAGGTTTAATTTTGTCCAAAAGCTCCTGCAAATAAAATTCAAAGCAAACTAGTGTTCGCTCTCAGACAATAATTAAAAATTTCAGAAAAGGTTTTTTTAATTAAAAAAAAAAAAAAAAAAAGGGTTTAGAATGGAGTACCTTCTGCTCCTTGACTGGACCTTTGTAGGTGTCCATCTGCTTCGTCTTCCGCTGAACATAGGTATCGATGGACTCCATTTTGTTAAACTGTGCCTCGTGGAGTTTTTTGAAGTCTAAATTAGACATACAATTTTTAAAAAATTATCCTAAAAGCCCGTGGGATGGACTCTGCTCTCTATTCAAGTAACAGGAGGGAGAAAAACTTCACTTACTAGGAGTGGTAGGCTTCAGCAGGGTCTTGTTGTTGGACTGTAGTCTTTGATAGCGAGGGATTCTGCCGCCCTTGGTAATTTTTGGAGCCTTTTCTGAACATGTATGTTAAACACAAATTAAAATGTCAAAACCAAGAATCTTTTAAGATCCTGCTCCTGGTAATAAGCTGTTAAAAGCACAGGGAATTAACAGTTACAAGTCCCCCCTCCCCTCATCCAACCATGCTTACAGACCTGTTTGCGCTTCATCCTTAACATTGGGCTGCAGATGCTCACTGCTGGTGCTCTGTGACTCTTTGGGGGGCCCAGAGTCTGTTTTTTCAGAATCCCTGTTAGAGGATACCTTTCTCCTCTTAGCCCTTGCATTGCTGGGTGTGTTGCGTGCATTCATTACCATGGCATCCTTAAAAGGAAAAAAAAAAAAAAAAGAAGAAAAAGATAACTCCTCTCAAATGCAAAGATTTACCTGGAGGGACATGCAATGTGTAAACTTAAGCATTAAATACTATTTAATTGTGGTTCTGTTAGTGACTTCCGTTTGTCTTTAATACATCACTATACCTCTGTAGCTTTTGAAGCAATCTCGGCAGCACACTCGGTCACTGCTGCATAGATCTTTCTCTTGGTGCCGTTTCCTCTCCCCCGACGTGTGTTCACAAACACAGCGGTGCTAGAAGCCTCCTCTTCGCAAGCTTCATCTCGACTTTCCTGAACCTTACCCCAAGCTATTTCCTCAGTTTCTTCGACATTATTATTGTCTTGCCCCTGTAATAATAACATTCGGATTCGTACACATGAAAAAATGCTACAAAAAAATGCAGTAGTTTTAAAAATTTTGCCACAATGTTGATCAAGAGTAAGTTACCTTCCCCTCATCTTTCTTCACTTGTTGATAATGCTGCTTTATGGCTTTCAGGAGTTTATCGGCCTGTAATTGAACGAGAACATTTTAATTAACGTTAGCTAACTGTAAGCGTTAATACTACTCTAAACACGAAACAGACCTGAGTCTTCTCAAACAACGTGCAAAAAGCCCTATTCCCTTACTTTCATGTTCGCCTTCAGCCCGAACTCCTTAGCGAGGCTTCGCAAGTCGGCATATTTCATTGTGTCCAAATCCATGTTGGTGTGACTGTTTATTCCGTTTTACGAAAGGTCCACTAAAACATACGTCGGTCTGTCATTAAGACTTTTCGTCTTTGTGTGCTAGACTTCAGCGGTGTCTGCGTCCGGTGGACGGTTAAAATTACCTCCGATTCAAAACGCAGCAGCAGCAGCCGTTTGATTGGCTCCTGGTTTATACCACGCAGCCAATCACAGTGAAGCGGGTTAACGTCTGCTACTGAATTTCTATTTTCCTGAAAACTGATCTGTAAAAAATAGTTTTGAACAACGGTGACAATTTATTATTATCTTTTTATTGTCTGTTTTTCAAATAAATTAGTTTGATGGACGTGTGAAGACATTTCTCACAATACACCAGGTGGTGGCAGTGTTGGTTGACAGCACTGCAAAGCGTCGAGGTAAAAGACGCTGAAGAAGCAATGTGCTTTCGTCCTCTTTTCAAATTACCGAGCGCGGTGCATTTTCAGCCTTTGTTTTAGAAAATTCGCAATAATGGAGTATGATGAAAGCCTCTTACTTAATCGCATTGACAGCGTAAAGCTGACCACAGCAGCAGAACACAAGCAGATGATGACTCTCCTCTGTCAGCAGTGCAACACCGTCCTGGCGGACTCTGTCGGTGTCTGTGGAGAAATTAGATGTATGGACTGTATCATGTGCATAAGTAAGTTTACGTCTTCTGTCGAGGTTAGGGAAGACTCAGAAAATTGCATACAAGTGGTTTGGATTTTGGCAACACTACATGATGTATGTCTCTGTTGTGGAGTAACGGGCGTATTTAAGTGTACAACTCTTGAGATGTATGGACTGTATCATGTGCCTCAGTAAATTTACGTCTTCTCTCGAGGTTAGCGAAGACTCAGAAAATTATTTACCAGTGGTTTGGATTTTGGCAACACTACATGATGTATGTCTCTATTGTGGAGTAACGGGCGTATTTAAGTTTACAATTCTTTATAATTTAATGAAAATTGAGAACTGCTTCTCCAGACCATGCCAACGGTGTTTTCTCAGTTGCCATGGAGATATCACATGGCCTTAAACGGGTTAGAAGAGTAAGTTTAGCTTAAACTACCCCTTTTAAGATAATCGACGGACATTCTGAGATTGCTATTATTATTTTGTTTGTGGATTTGTTCGCTTTTGCCATTTTTTACATCTAATCATTTGCTCCTTACATGCTCTCTACTGTGTGACCTGCAGGGTCACTGTACACACCCATTCACTGGTGATAATCAGCTTAATCCCAATATGATCAATTGCTTCTCTTCTTTTCAGGAGTAACCAATGATGTTGTTGTTAGTGATGTGATGGTGTCAGGACATGACAAGGAAATAGCCAATTGGTAAGTAGGGTTTTGGCTTTCAGAGATCTCTTTATATGCCATAGTCCTCATTCCCCTAATTTAGAATTTGAGACCTCTCTCGTGGAGGCAGTTTCTGTTGTGAAACCAAACTTTGTCACAAACACAGGAAAGATACCCAGACTTTGGTTGTAGGGATAGACTGCTGCATCTTCCCCCTATCTTTCACGTCACACACATTAAATCATGTGCTCTTCATGCTAGTCGTCATCACTGCTCTTGTTTGCTTTCAGCATCTACCGCGCTCTAAAATGCGGGTCCTGCCACTCTGTTGTGGGGAAAGTTATTCACTCGTCCCCATCCCGTTTGGCTTCGATTCGCTCCATCTTTCTCCTGCACAAGGCAAACATAAGCTGGTAAACCGCCCCGTGTTGACTCCTTGTGTTCACTGCTGTCCACTTAGGCTGGAATAAACAAGTGCTTTATGAGTGATTCTTCTTCTGCAGTTACATCCTCGACAGCTGCTCAATGGTGAAAGCATCCACGCTCACGTTTGATCTGAAGCCTCTCAGAGAAACCATTGCTGAGGTGAGACAGAAAAAGTAAAACAACTTGACCTGTTTGTGTTCAGCTCAGTAGTTGACTTCCACTTTGACCGCTTTACTTCGGGTGATCTTGTATCAAAGTGATACAACCAAATAATCTTCTCTAATGTGATCTGTTGGAAGTAGGTAATTATGTTGAAATATTCAGCCTACAGGTGGCGCCATAGTGATGTCTTAGCCTTAAACTAAATAACCCTCAGCAACAGTGAAATAAAGAAGCCTCTTGGTTCAGTGACAAATCATTACCCACATCCTCAGCGGCTTGAGAAATAAGAGTACTGTGTGAAGCAGTTTGGGGCAGAATAAACTGAAAAAGCACACTTCTCCTTTCCTTTCCTCTGCAGATGAAACAACAGTTTGAAGCACAGCTGGATCACACGTTGCATATTAAGAGCAGACTGGCCGACATGAGTGGTACCAGTGAAATGAGCAAGTAGTGTGTACGAGCATAGCTAGCCTCGGTATTAGAGACCATGTACTCTCTCTGAATGTCTACGCCATATTTCTGTGCTGAAGCAGGCATCAGTGTTTCACTACGAGTCTCCATAGCCTCAAAATCATTATCATTAATTTCACTCAGTCTTTGCAGACTGATTCAACACTGTTGTTTATTTAAACCTCATTTGACCTTTAGTTTAAGAACTGGGTTTAAAAAAACAAAACACTGGTTGGTGGTTAACCTGGAGCTATGTAGGGTTTTGTTCTTCATCTTGCGCTCAACGTGCTTATGAGTCTCATTTACACATGCTGCTGGTGGTGAAACTGCTATGTGTTATGTGCACCTGCCATATATATATATATATTTTTTTTTCACATGAGAACACTCAGACCTTGTCAATGTCTCCCGTACTTTCATCTTATTGGGGTAGGATGCTCACGGTTCACTCCGCTCGCATCTGCAACAATTTGCATTTCTGTTTTTCTTTGTTAATAAAGTTTTTAAAAAAAAAAAACTAGCAACAGCCTTGATTAGTCACACTAAGAAGTGCAGATGGGCGATTTTCAGTCCATATCTTTATAGAGGGGATTCATTCCATACTGATTCACCAAAAAACTCCTAGTTCTAGTAACAAAATCCGTTTTTATAATCTGGAATAAACAGTGACTCATTTCTGTTAAAAAGTTTTTAAAAGGGAATTGAAAATTCTGCCTTCACTGATATGGTTAACTATCCTCCCCGGAGCTTCTTGTGAACCAAATTTTTGTTTGAGTAACACAAACGCAATCTAATGTGTAGCATGCCTCAAATGGAATGCGGCTTTTGTTGCGCTTTTTAAACAAATTTGGTGGATCTGCAGTGAAGTAAAATTTGAATTTACAATGATTTTCTTCCCGACTGATAGTGAGGTTCACTGTATCTCTCCAAATTGTGTCTTACTCACAGAGGCCAAGGTTGTTCAGGTTGGCCCTCTAGTTGTGGAGCCATTATGAAATCACTAAATTTAAGGGTGTTTTTCATGTTGACGATAATACATAACATTTTAAAAAAGCTTGGACTTAAGTGGTGAAAACATCTCAAGGAGTGGCTTGCAGTTATGCAGCAACATTTAGCAAAACTAAATAATTTCTCAATACAACAGCCATTACATTATAAGTTTTAGTATTAATACTAGCCCGTCTTTATGCTGTCGAAAGAGCTCTGACCAGTCACGGAGTTGACACAGAACATTTAGAGGGTGTACTGAATGGTCTGGTACCAGCAGAACATGCACTGGAACAAGAGTAAAATATACATACTACTACACAGGATGTAACCGTTTAGTAGCGATTTATCTTTTTTATTCAACCCTTACTTTTGTTGCCACTAAGACTGTGCAAGTAGCAAAAAGAGGTAGTTGTTGGCAGAGTGTTCAGAGTTTAGCAAGTTTGCATTCAATTACAAGTTTTTACTATTGTTTAAAAAAAATAAAAAATCCATGCCATGAACCAGGATCGTTGGATGACTTGAAATGAGAACCACCCAGTCTCCAGTTTCATACCTCGTATCCTGTAATATTCACTAACTAGCTGTAAGGAAACAGATCCGTTTATGATCCTACAAACTTCTAATTCTGTTTTAGCTTTAGCAATGTCAGAAGACGCATACTTTCACTTTACCACCCACGTGTTGATATGAAATATGTTGTAAAAAGCAGTCGACAACAACCAGCCACCCAATTGGCACCATGCTGCATTTTATTGCTGATTTTTTTTATACAGGTTCTTTTTTGTCCTTTCTATTATTTTAAGTTAATACAAAACCAGACAAGAGGCTCACATATATAAAGCATGCCCATTTCCTCCCTCTGGAGTGCATAGTTTCTACACAGTCCACCTCCTCAGTGGAAAAGTTGATCAACAAAGTAATCTTACTTAAGCTTTTGTAGTTTACTTTTTTTCTTCTTCTTCTTCTCTCGTGGGAACAAACATTGATCTGTGTACAGCCAGAACAGCGTTTGACACCGAGGGCAGAAACTGCTCTATACTTTACTCTTTTTTTGTGCTGTTTTTTCTCAATAACATAATTAGCAGTTAATCTGTGAAACCACAGCTGATTGTTGGAGCTACTTCACTGTGCCTGCTGCTGTGTCAAAAGAACCCCCCCAAATCGCCCCCCCTCTTTTGTTTTACCCCACATAACATCAGATTTGAACGCCTCAGCACCCCAAATTACACTCATACACATTACAAAGTTGGATTATTGCATGCAATACAAACCATTCAGTATTCCGCTAAATCATGCATATGTTATTGTTTTTTTAATTATTATTATTTTAAAACTCACATATTCGCATCTACTCTCTTGGAAATGTGCAACTATAAATCCCCAGAAACGGCATTACGTGGTTTCTAGAACACGGTGTGCGAGACATGATGGTGACGGTGAAGGTCGTCGTCCCCCAAACCACCACACACTCAGCAGACAGGGGGTTACTTAAAAGTCTGCCTTTCTGTGCATTTTAAAAACGCTACAAGAACTGGAACTGAAAGCACCTCACACACCCGTTGGTTAGGATAGCCAATAGTGTGATTAAAGATTTTAAAGTCAAATGTACTGTAGGGCCAATAAACAGCATGGGATTACAAATGGAGAGGGAATTGTTACACGATCCTTTAAATACTAACACTCTCGAACTAAATTCATGCATCATTGTAGGTTATTGCTCCTAAAACCTCTAATCAAATACAATTTTATGGATTAAAGTAGAGCGCTCTACATCCCCAAACTGCGAGGTAATTATGTACAATGAAATGTCGTGTCGAGATCTTAACTCTAGGAATACAGCGCTGTGGTGGATCCCCGCCGATCACATCCGAGTGGAAGATTTCCGTTCCGCTCCCGAAGATCGTCTCTCGCGCAGTTATTTCTTATGCTTGAAGACTTCGAATCGGCGCGCCGTGATTGGCTGCCCCCATTCTGTCACTTCATCGCTCACCTGGCGCGAGGGCTGTGTCTAAAGGGCTGTGTCGCCCGTTTCTAAAGGTGCAGTGCGTCAGTTCGCCGCTCGTTTGCTTTACTTAGCCAAGACACCGATTCCACTATTCTTCATGAAGCAAGCGTCACTACTGATCATGCATGGCTACTATAATGTTGGCACCACAGTTCCGCTAGTCAAGCTAATGCACATGAGTCTATACATATCTTAATGGAAGACATTGGTGATTTTGTTGCTTTCAAACAACTTGTCACTTGTTTTGTTTTTTTTTTCCATATACAATTAGGTCAACAACATGACAGTTAAGATCAAATATTGCACAGATCCCGGTAAAGTGTGATGTTCTTTTTTTCCTTTTCTATAGATCTATAAAATCTCAAGATTTATGGCACAAAAAAAAGGGGGGGGGCTGTATCTACCTGCAGCGTGCTCTGAGACAAAATAAAAGTCAGAGTACGAGGAGACAGGAAAACTAGGGCGAATGCGGACGGAGACAAAGAACAACCGCAAGTGGTCAAATTCCAATAGATTTGCATTGAATAGGAAAGCGCGCCGAGCCTGAAATGCAAAAAAGGGCGAAGAAGGGCTGTGTTGACCTTCCTTTAATTTTTTTAAAGGCTGCTCAGGCAAACGCAGTTTGACTTAATTTTCCTCAAAAATAGCTGAACTGAAAGCAAGCGCCACGTCGTGCCTTCTAAATCCCAACCATCTCAGGAGAAGTCCAAAGAACCGCCGCGGAGCTTTACAAGGCATAAAGCTCCCCGTCACCCTTTTCAATCCGGCGGCAGTGAGGTAGTGTAAAACTAAGCACACAAGATAAATCTAGTTCAAATCACAGATCTTGATTATAATTTTTTTTTCCTACAGTATCTTGTGTCGTTTTTTCCACAGAAAATGGGATACGATCATTTGTTCATCACCAGACTGCTTTCGTCTAATCGCAGTGCGTATGAGGGATTTTTTTTTGGGAAGTACTAGCAACAATGTTTTACATGCACAAATCTCACCGAAGCTTACTGTAATTAAAAAAAAATAAAAATACTCGTGAGGCTACATGTGGACACAGCCAGAGTGTGCGTCTCCTGGGCCAGACACCCGCGGATCGCGACAGCTGTCCTCGTTATCAATCTGGCTGTAGAATCGAACCAGGACGAGAGTGGATGCTGGGAAGGAGAGAAGGCCGGTGTCCCAGAAACAGTAGGAAGGAGGGGGACAAGTGTGTCTCAGAAGCCCAAAAGAGGTCATCCTGACAATAGCCCTCTTCCTCCGTAGGTCCCGGTGGTGCTGATCGATGCTTCAGCTGCCCTCACCCCTCAGTTGACTAGATATCTTCTCCTGGAATGATGATTCAAATTAGTTATTTTTGCACAGGTCTGATTTAGTTGGAGCCGAAATGCACGACTCGAAAAGTATCATCCAAACATGTTCCTTTTATTGTGAAAGGGTCGTTTTTCATTTTTCTGGTTAGGGCAGGAATCCGTTAGATAAAGTGGTGGAGCAAATTCTGACTAAACTTGAGTAAGTCACAAGACAAACAACCTCACTAAACGAGTTAATAAATTAAAAACTCCGATGATCTGGCTTACAGCGAAACGTTCTCCAGATAACACACGCACAAAAAACACCACTATATACAGTTTCTAGATGTATATCCAACACGATCTACTACTCTGCCAGATTTCCCTCTGAGGAAAAGGTTCTGAGTGAAGCACTGACCTTGGTTTTGAGTTGATCCGAAATAATGCGGAGATATTCCCCCCGTGCTCTCATCTGCATCTGCACACAATGGTAAACAAAAGCCGGGGATTCTTCCTCCGTAGCGACACATTAGGGTCTGCTGAAGCTGGAGAACTGCCGGGTTTAATTCGATGAGAGGAACCATGTCGTCGAAGACACATTTGATTGGAAAATAATCCCCAAACCTGCTGACCCCCTTCCCTCCCCCCAGCACAACCCGACGAGAAGAAGGTCCTATCGTCCTCTTCTCCGCACACCGCCCGCTCTACGCCATTTTTGCTCCGCTACTACCAGTTAACGACAGAGTGAGATGATTGTGGCGTTGACATGTCAATCAAAACTAATGCCCGCCCCGGAAGCAAATTTCTTCCTTCGTGCCATATGGTCAACGATCAAGTTTCTCGGGCTTTGCTGGTTCCAATTAAAGCGTAACGAAGATAGTAATTGAACTGTATGTTTTTTCCTTTTAAGCACTTTGTTAAAATTGAATCATTGGAGTACAAGCCTGAGGTAACAGACCTTTAGCTGCTTTTAATTAAAATTTTCAAAATTTGTTGCCTTTGGGTGAATTTGAGATCCTTTGGACATTTGTATCTGACGCCGATATTTATCAGTTCAACAATTAACCTGTAACTTGAAAGAAAACGGGTTCATCTTTATGGAAATGCTCACTGTCACTGCTCTCAATCATATTTAGAATTTATGTAGCCGCTCATCATTTCGTTTAGCGTACGTGTACACAAGTACACACGCACACGTGTACACACGCACACACACACTTTTCTTGGTACTTATTTTATTCAAATCAAATTCATGATTGATACCCAGAACACCACCACGTAAGGAGAGAATCACATCTGACTGATCACATAATGATTAATAAAATGGTTGAGCGGCTTTTCCTGCATTAAGCTGTGGAGGGTGTAATGATTTGACAAACTCACATTAAAGATTTAAAAAAAAAGAAAAAAAAAAAAGGGGGGTTTGACATCCACACTCTGGTTCATGTACACAAGCCTTCACAGATCAGATATCTTTTAAGCATTTGATTCTCTTAAGCATCTGTAGCAACTCAGTGGGGACATAAATTACAAGAAAAATACTGAGCAGTACTTGAATCAACATTTTTCTTTGCCACAGTAACATTCATCGTGGAGACAGAAGCGTACTTTGTAATCTCCAGCTGATCTAAATCTACAGATTTAGTGTTCCACCATCCAGTCTCCATAACAGGACCCAACACTCAAAGCCAGGCTTTTATTAAGTCCTAGAAAGGCTGAAAATCTTCTTGAAAGCAGTTCAGAGTGGCAGCTAAATTCTTCTGATACGAAATTTAGTAACTGTTGAGAAAGGTACCAAAATGCTAAATCCACATGCTAAACTGTACGTGAAGACGTCTTTGCTGCATTATTTGCTTTGTTTAAAGTCCGACAATTGAAATGGACAATTGTTGGAGTGGATTAACATTTGTTAGGTTAACCCATATGAAAACTAAACACACAAACAAGGCTATGGGCTCCTGATTACTGCTGAAAATTATGGCAACCAAAGCCATGGCACTTGCATCACACAGTGAGTAAAACAACGTGTGGAGGAGATCCTGCTTTGCTTTAGGCGACTGACTTCCGGCTGGCTGAAAATCAGAACGTGCCATTAAGCATAAAAAACGCTGACTTGTCAGAAGTGGAATCACATTTAACACTTTGAACTATTGTATATTTGCACAGACAAAGAGGCATGTACTAAATATGAGTGGAAGAGCATGACTGAACTTAGAATAAACATACTCATAGCAACAACAAAAAGCTTTATAGTACCGCCCAATAAAATCACTTTACCATGGGGAAAGCTGAATGGCAAAACTCACTATAACCCTTGAGAACTTTTCTAATAAATATTGTTGCATTATTGGGAAAATATACATAATGACATTGCATAAAACAGCCCAAGTCACCCAACTTTTCCCTTTGTTTACAGAGCAAGGCAGAAACTCACAATCTATGACCATCTACCAAATGCTCTGTCTGATGGCAATTACTACTAATGTGGGGGCCCAGCAGCCCGCTGAGAAGCTGGAGGAGGTTGTGTCCTGACGTCAGAGAAGTTCAAGCTCCACTCAAAATGTGAAAAATGGACTTAGTGCAGAAACCGGATGCTCATTTTCTGTTCCACATCCACCTTTTCCAAGACCTGAGAAAACAAAAGACGGAACAAGTTAACTCTTAACCATAAAACGTATCAAGACTTGGTCACACCTGGTAAAGGAAAGGCAGTAAAGGAAAATGACAACAAATGCAGAGGGCACGATGAGGAAACTATTTACTCAGGGAACAGAGCAGAATTTGGTCAAACGTTGGTAGGGACATCAATAATTCTTTGACGTCTCCAGCATGTGAGATCACAAAAGACTCATGAGAGCAGCTGTGGAGAGAAACTCGTCTACAACCAGGTGAGCAAAACAGTTTAAATCACCAGGGCTTGTCTGCATGACAGATGAAACTACGTAATAAGAGGGGAGTCTGATGAGTGGGATTAAGTTTGGTGAAAAATCTTGTAGTGTATGACCACATGCTGCAGATCAGTCATGTTGTGTGAACATACTAGGAGAGTAACAGTGTGTAGTTGGAACATTGCAACTATCTGAAAATGCTGTAAACATTGTAGTCTGAACTTGGTTTTAGACCACTAAAGACCCTTGTTAACGGATGGTATAAAGAGGGCCAACAGCACTGCAATTTAAGTGCACAACTAAATAAAGACTGTTGACTTTTGTATTAACTAAATCATAAAAGAAAATGAAAACAAAATCTTTCCACAAATTCCAAAACACAGTTGCTAAACCTAAAAAAAATCACCCTAAAAGTAACTGAAACCTAGTTTAACCTTATCAAAATTAAATGTTCACACTTCTCACCGCAAATAAACAAACAGCCCCTATTTTTACATATGCAAAACCATACGGTACCATGTAAAATCTCTTCTTAGAAGAAACACTTCCTTGTTGAATGTGAGGCTTATGTTTGTGTTGTGCTAAAGCCTCCAATACTAAAAAAAAACAAAAAACGCATGCGCATGTGGTCGTGGCACCTGGTTTTAGAGCTTTAAATCAAAAAGAAAATTCAAACGGCATCTTTTTGTTGCTCAGAGGAAACAACCTGGCCGTAAACTTAAGGAGTGCGAACACAAGTAGTGAAAACAAGGTGACAACAAAACTTGCCTTTATAAACTCACTGAAGGAAATACAGCTGTCTCCATTCGTGTCAGCCTCCTGGATGGTCCTATCGGCAATGCTGCCAAGCTGTTCATCTGAAATGTTCACACCAACCATCATTCGTAAAACCTGAAAATAACAAATAGTCTCATTATACCCAATGAATTGTGAAAAACAGCTACTCATGAAGGTTGAATTATATTACCACTGATGTGGTGAAATGTTATGAAAACAAGGGTAATGGTACATGTATTGTAGCAACACATGATAATTTGTAGTTATTTTAGTTCTTTGGCAAGTGACTGTAGGAATTACACGATTACAAAATAACAGAGCAACATATTTAGGGAAAGAGAAGGGCACAAACAGTACTTTGAGTTGCATATTTAGTCTTGTAGGCTTGTGAATGAGATGAAGCATGTGACTGAGAACTGTTTTGCGCAAAACAAGGTATGTGTCTGAGTCATTTATCCCCCAGCTTACACCAATTATAGGTCACACAATGTCACCAAATCCAAGGTGGCTTCACAGAGGGACAACAAATAACAGAGGGAACACACAGGAAGCCAACATACAAGATAATATACAGCCTGGGAAAATAAATAAATAACAGTATTTAGTTAAGGAGAGACATCATATTATTATCAGTAAAAGGCCAAAGACATTGAAGTCCTGATCCATGCTGAAGTCTCTTGAAAAGAGATTACACAATAGCATTTGTCTCTTTGACTTGTTGCAGAGCAAGTCAGTCCAGCCAACTTCAAGTCGGTCCCGTGGGCAGTACCATTTTTAGTGGCAAAAGTAATGGATTTCCACAAAGTAAAGAAAGTGAGTTTAGAGTCTATTATTGGACATGATGTGACAGATTTACTAAGAGTGCAACCAACAGCAAAGCGAGTCAGCATCCCCTCCCCGTGACAAACCTACACACTCACCTGCAGCAGCTCATCCCGAGATATTTTGTCATCTCTGTCCAGGTCATAAAGACGGAAAGCGACTGGAAAAACAAAAAATATGCAAGTCATGGGAGACACACCACAGCCTGCATGACGGAACCCTGTGAATGTTCATGATACAGCTTGGTAGCGCCACAGTTTCCCGCCTGACTGAGCTCAACACTCACAGAGCAGCTTGTTTGTCCTGCTGTTGAGCGGCTCCGAGGCGGCAGCGTTCTTGTTCTTCTCATTGTCCTCGATTGGCCTGAAGTGAGCCAAGGTGCGCATGAAGCCCCTGAAGTTTACCTGGTCCTCCCTGAATACAGGAGAGAGCAAAAAAAAAAATAGAGGCGTATTACAGCTCTCCGGTTAAAAAGGCACTGACTCGTATTACATACACAAGGACAACTATGTGGCACCACAACCGTGGCAACATAAAAGCAATGAACAAACCGGAACACCCCCGTACATTTTAAACTGGCTTGAAAGAAAAACGGCCAAAAACCAGAGAAACAAGAACCTGTCTGAAACCATTAAAAACCCAGGTTTGGGGTTACGCCTACACATCTGACTTTTTGGGATTTTTAATGACACATCCAAAAACATCTGTTTTTTTGGACTTCCTCACCAATTCGAAAAAGCCAAAACATCTCTCCAGCATTCACAACAAACCCCATTTGATTTATTCTACACAGAGTTGGCAGAAGGAAGTGGGCCTCTCATGTTTACAGCCACTGAGCCACAACTGAGAAGTACCACGGTTCAGCTCTGTGGTCGAGGCCAGTCAAAACCGCAGGAGGGTGCGCACTTACAAGAAGAAGGAGAAGAAGAGAATAAAAGAGAAAACTCACCCTTCGGGAAAGAAGGCATTGATGATTCTGTCTCCTAGAGGATTGATGGCCAACTCGGGGATCCTCTGGAAATCCTCTCGGCTGTAAATATCAGGAAGTGTTTATTCAAAGCCTCGTGATAATTTGACTAAGCTGCAATTAAGAGCATCAAATAATGTACAGAGAGTGAACCATTCGTTGTATTAATGATAACGGTGGCAGCAGAATATAGTCGTTTTTTTTTTGTTTAAATAAAAGTCAGACTTTCTGCTGGCAAAAATAGGGAAAGATGTCAACGGGAATTCTGTGATCAAGTTTTTTGATCCAGCGGATGAGGTGAATACAAGTCGACGGAGGTATATGCAAAAACTCAGTGTTGTGTCAACTTGTAAAGGATAAGGAAAAAGAACAACCCTGGCATCTGCTGTGCCTGAAAGCACCAGAAACAGTACAAGCAAAACCAAGGACTTGTTATGTGTAAACATGACATCTTTAGAAAACACAGAGTTCCGTGAATTTACATAGATGTTTCTTTTTTTCCTTTTCCAGCCCTTGAAAACTGAGGTGCCAGCGACTTGCCATAATCGAGTCGAAGGTCTCTGTCAAACCAAGATTTGTTGCTTAACCACAACCACAGAAATGTCACACACACTGAGGTCTCGACTGTCTACTCAGTGACTGCTATCAGTTAATAAGCTGCAAGGCAAACTGCTTTAATGCCAACTGAGAAATGTATGCATGAACAAGCAATAGCTTGCCCAAGTTTTGTCTGTAAATAGCGACGCGGACTCAAAAATAGTGGCATTAAATCATACTGAGCAAATCTAAAATCCATACTATTTGTTCTTCTTTTCGGGAGGTCTGGCAAAAGTATGTCACAAAATTCTGCAGCTGAAAATTCTATCACCCTCGACTGAATTTCAAAAGCTGTGCCATGACTGCTATAATCATTCATGATGAGGATTAACCATTAATCTGCTATCTGTAATGGAAGCTGGTGAGTAGCATTTGGCTCGTGTATTGCTTACCTCAGGGTGCCGTTTTCGCCTTTATCCAGACTGGTGAAGCGGCTGTACAATCGAGTGATTTGACTGTGGGAGACTGCCGGGAAGACACCAGAGAAGCAAAGATGTTCAGCCCTTCACCTCAGCACTGCATCTCATTACACAACACGGGGCTCTATTAAGTGAGCCTTAATGGTTACCAGTTCAGCACCAAAGAATAAGCACAGCACCCAAAAGTTACTTAGGGTAAAAATGAGCAGAAACTGTAGTATTTACCTGCAACAAATAACATAAAATGGGTAACTACTCAAGGCAGCCAATCATTTGGTCATGAGTCCTCATTTTTATAGAAAATGAATTAGTCTGAGCTCAACTTACAGCCAGTCTCCTTCTTTATTTCTTCGATTTCTTCTTCTCGAAGTAACGTAGACGCCCTGGATCCCATGATGAGGCGTTAAAACCCAATCGACTTGCTCGCCGTGTTGTGAAACCGGGCCAACTGTAAGTGAACCTTGACAAGAGACGACGTTAAAGTTAGCTGACGAGCTAACTGAACGAGCTAAAAAAAAAAAAAGAAAAAAGAAGACCGACTTGGTTAGCAGCGACTGTTTAGCTGTAAAAAAAAAAAAAACGCCACGGGTGGAGTTCAAGTCAAACAGCTATTCTCCGACTCTGTACGGGCTGTTAAAGTTGTCCTTCGGTCAGTCGTAATTTCATGTTGCCAAATAGAGTTTCGATCAGGTTATCTTCCTGTTTAATATAGTGGGTGGGATTAATGAGGCCACCTCCCTGGAACGATAGTGTCATTGGATTTAGGTACCCGAGTTTTTAGCCTGCTTAAAATGTTCACAAACAAACGTTTTAAAAATTGTAATTTTATCTTGGCATTAGTTTTAAAAAAAATTTAGTGGCTGAGGAAAAATTATTGGTTGGAACATAATCCTGGTATGGAGACTGTTCTATTCATAACAGTCATATTTACTGTCGAATGTTTAATCTTTGTTTTACATGGAAAATATTTAGACTTAATCAATTTAATTGAAAATATACCATTTGTTAATTAGTTTATTTATTTATTTGTATTGTGTTTAATTAATTATAGTATTCAGGACCTATAAGATAGACGAATATAATCGTTAAAGGTGATTAAAACCCTTTTGTTAAAATGATGAGGCTCTTTAAGACAAACAGATGCCTTTGATTAAAAAAGTTGCAAGAAAAAAAAATTATGCAGGAAATGTTATAATCTAGAAATGTGCCTGCGGGCAAATAGAAAAAAAAAGGAATCTGTATGAAAACGGTTTTCCAGGTGAGTTTGACCTTCCTAATGATTAAGACTTCACAGTTTCCCCTCAGATATACTTTAAATAAAATGTCCGCAAAGTTCAATAACCTCTTTTAAAAAAGTCTTGATATTACCTAAAAATATTCTTAAATAATGAAAGATTCTCTACATTAATACAAAAATAATGTTAACCTTAAAGTATAAACACCTCTAAACACAACTGGAATTATTTGGTGCACTTTGGTGCAATTATTTATTGCACTTGATTGCACTTTATAAAAACAAATAGCAAGAGACCAAAAGGCATTTCTCTTAAACAATATAATAAATAAGAGCATCCAGTCAATTGTTTTATCTTCAAGATGTGAGTTAACATTTGTCCACTTGGTGTCACAGTTTCATTAATTCATGCTGCTGTTTTTACAGGCGTGACACAGCACTTCAATTAGAACACCATCAGCTAGATTCATGGAACAAAAACAAAACAAAAAAAAGTCTAGCTGGCAGAGTCCTTATAGCTTTCAGTATTTGGTCACAAATAATACAGAAACAATAATGTTAATAATAAAATTTTTTTTTTTAAAAAAGACTACATCACACATAATCTCACAGAAATCCGTTCAATAGCTGTTGAAACATTTACTTTGTAAAAAGAAAAAGCAAGGAATTTTTAGAGATATTGGTGTAAATTAAACAGGACTTTTTTCTGTGGAAACAGAAGAAAACTTGGGGTGGTTCAATCTGGACCAAAGAGGTAAATAAAGAGACCAGATCCAGTGGAATTACTTTTAGTTCATACTGCAGCTAACAGACCAATCTTCTCAACAGCAGCTCGAAGAAACAAATCCAATGTCATTTTGGCTTTTATCAGATTTTATTCAAGATCACTGTATTACAACAATTTCTTGTAGCTCAACAAACATTGTGTCAATCAAACATTCATGCTGGGCATTCGACACCACAAAATGAAACCAGAGAGAAACACGTTATGATTATCTTCTATATTTGGCAGTAAAACATCATACTCAAACTCTTCACACTGATAGTGCAACTCATAAAAAAAGTGTAAAAATTCTCAGTAAAATCAAAGAACAAGTTTTAAAAATTAAAAAAAAAAAAAAAAGAAAGTGTAATAGTGTTTATAAAACAACGTCAAATCCACATCAGATTGATTCTCAAGCGGTGCAGAGAGAAGTTCAATTCTCTCAGTCCTTCCCACGTGGAAGGAGCGGATTTCATTAAAGACCTGAACGGTGTTTGCAAATTTCTTTTCAGTTGACGAAGGAACACACAGATTCCATGGCCAGCTGGATCCTGCAGAGCGAGACGACAAAAAAGAAATGAGCTCACAGACTAAAGGCAATCTGTACTGCAGCAGAAAGAGTGTCATGTGCGATAGCTTTAGAATAGCTTCTGTTCTAAAAAAATATGGTTATATATGATTAATAAATATAAACATGAATAAAAACGGTGAAGTTTAACAATGTGCAGGGTAGGTCACTGCTATCATTAAAGCCTCTGTTCAGATGTAATGGGACAAAAATGACCTTTTCTTTTTAATTCTTTCAATGCTCTATGAGAGGCGTACTAGCCATAGTTTAGCCACTGATTTTCAGTTTGTCTGTTCCTCTGAAAGATGTACATCTTAAAATAAGTCTTACAAGTATAATGCAGAGCTTCTTTATGATTAATGTGTGTTGGTTAAGATTTGTTAAAATATCTTGTTTTATAAATCTAATTGGATTCTTCAAGATTAAAGTAAATGTGTGAAAGACCAGGCTAATAACCTGCTGTATTCCAATACATCACAATCAGATTGATGCTAATGACTGAGAATATAATGACCACAGGGGAAAAAAATTAAAAAATAAATAAAGGGAAGTAGACCATACTTCTCTACAGGGTATCCCCTTTCACACAGGTTCACCAGAGCATACAAGTGTCTGAGGGCATATTCATACTGAAACACAACAGAACATCACAGATTAGTCTGTATTTTACACAATGGCCTTCTTCTGCTCCGTTACATTGATGGCACGTGAACTGTAAGGAAGTTCCAGTAAAAGTTCCAGTTTAACACCACACAGCTGCATGAAAGTACCTGAGAAATACTGAGCTTATTTGTATAATAAACGATTTTCCCCATTTAGCTGGCTCATACTGACACAGTAAACAATGCGTGACGCGTCTCTGATGGAGATGCAGCGACCGTAATGAAAGGAGCAACAATGAGTTTATTTATGCACCTCACCCAGTAACTGTTTTTATGGCTCGGCATTTAAAAGAAAAAATTAAAAAGTACATTGTACTTTAACAGTATAGAGACTGTTTATTGTAACATCCATATCACCCTTATTGTCCCCAATTATTTTAAAATAATTTATGAATTTTTCATCCTTTCATCCATTTTTCACAACTCTGGACTTGCTTTCATACTTGATCATCGCAGATCGGAGTGGATCAAGACTAAGTTTTGCGGACACGTTTAACATTCCAAGCATTCTTCAGTGGCTTGCACAAATTTCTGAGATTTCATTGTGGTATACTTAACTACATTTCTCACTCTTGGGAGCAAGTGTGAGCAGTACAGACCCATCTCGAGTTATTAACCTGTCATTAACGTATTGTAAAATTTTTTTCCAAAAGGAAGTCACAGTAACACACCAAAATGCCTTCATGTAAACTTATTCAATGTTAACCAACATAAACGTATATGGTCATGCACTGGATGTTCGACTTCGATAACTTAATTCACATGTCACATGAATTTTGCTTTGGCACCTGAAAGTGTCTGCGTACATGTCAGAAAAAAAAAAAACCTTCTGTCTTTACTAACGTGTTAACTTGAAACTATTCTAACATGATTATTATAAAATAAAAAGGTGAGGATTGCAGTTTATTCTTAGTCTAACTGGATTAGAGTCAGCTGAGTGCGAAAGAGCAGATGAATGCGCGCCTAGTACCTGCTGATGAATAGCATGTGAAACAGACGTGTGCACATTTCCATTTAAGAAGCAGAACCAGACTCCAGAAGCAGAACCAGACATGTGAGGGAGTTTCAAAAATTAGCTACTGATGAATTGAGTCAAAAGCGTGACTCATTGACCCCATTTGGGAATTTGGATGCGTCTTGGCCCTGCCCTGCTTTGATGACAACGAAAAAAAGCGGCTCTACCTCTGTTTTATGCCAGTTGAAGCAGTGGCGTTTGTAGGAGCTGACGGCGGCCTTGTAGCACTGATGCTGGGAGAGCTCCACTCTGTCATTGAGGAGTTCCTCAGCCTTGAGCTTATTGCCGGTCACCTTCTCTACCAAGAGGCGCATAGTGTCAGCCAGCATGTCCCTTATCTGAACAAAAAGTAAAAAAAAAAAAGCAGCAAACAAAATCACAGAGTGTGTTAATGGCTGTGATGCAGGACTTAGAACAAAACAAACTTTATAGAGACTTTGTTGCCACCTTGAGGTGGCTGTCAATCTGTCTCAGCAGGGTCCTTGCAATTCTGATGTCATTGGAGGACATCATCTTCCTCTTCAGGATGGCCAGAGGAACGTCAGGGCTTGGGGTCAGATCCACGTCCTTAACCGGAGGTGGAGACATTTGAAGAGCAGGTGGGCTGTATGCTTTGGGATTACCCTGAAATGCTATAACTTTCATGTGGGCCAAAGTCTGCCGACAAAGTAACAAATACAAGAACCAGAATAAAATGAATTGTTCTGTAATATTACACAAAACTGTCAGGCTTAAAAACTTTAAAAAAATACTTCCTCATAAAGTTTCACTGATCTACAGAGTAATTCATAATTAATTAACAAATATTTTTCCTCGTTCTCAGTGTTTATTCTAATGTCTCACCTTGTTTCCGTACTGCTGGACGTGGCTGGTGTTTGTGTGGCTCTTCACAATCTTGAACTGCTTCAGCAAAGTTTCTTTGGTCAGGTCCTCCTGAAAGTACAATGTCAGATAAGAAAATAGCATGAGAACAGAAAGATTTCCACATCCAACCTGACCAGTAATGTGGCAAATCTATTACACTTTCCCCCCAAGAATTTTTTTTTTTAGATAAATAAATAAAACAAAAGAATGCAGCGATGTTTAATTTTACCGTTTGTTTTATTTTCTGTTGAATGTGCTTTTACATACTGATGGAAACAACTCAGCTCTCATTCTGCTAGGTAAAAACAAATGACAGCAGCTGCTGATGGAAAGGCTCACCACATCCTTTTCCTGTCTTTCCGACACCATGTATTTGGTGTGTTTTACAGTCTGAACCTGTTGTTCAGTTGTTGTTTTTTTTGCATGTGTGTATAAGCAGCTTTAATAAGCAGCACTGATGTGTCAGTCTTAATGTGCGTCAGAATACTTTTTAATTCAGAACTATGACAGAGGAGTTCAGCTTTGAATACGTAGCGCAATGCCCTTAGCCTAAAAAAGGCAAGCTCAGACAGCCCCAGTGTTCTATTTGGATGAACCAGCACCAACCAATCCCGGCTACTCGCAGGGTGGAGCTCTAACAGGTTATAGAAGAAAACAACACAAGCAGGTGGAGAGGAGAGTTGGTGTGCGTTTGCTAAAATTGCAAACGTGATTCTGGAAGCCTTCATATCTTACTTGAAGACAAAGTGTCGGGAGTTTCAAAAAGATTTACCCATGAACAACTGGGTTTGGCAACTACATTAAAAATAAAGTGTGACACTGTTCCACTGTTTCTCTGAGAGACAAGTACGAGCAGGCACATCCAGTAGGTCCATATCTTTTCACATGTTTTCTTTCAAGACACTAGGGCCGATTGTCCTCCACTTTGTCCACCATTTTGCCAAAAAAGGCCCCAAAAAAAACGTCTCCAACACCCCGTTCAAAAAAATCAACGGGGAGCAGGCTACTCCAGGGGAGGCGGCTGCACACCCTTGTTATAATTGGCTTTGTTCTTAGACATTATGTATTCATATTCTGTATTTTCCTAAATAACCTCTGTTCCGAGCTGGTACTTTTCCACTCTGCTCACACTGCACAATAGATGATCTTAAATGGTCCAAGACCTTAGAATGACATAGCAAGAGGAAACAACTGGGTCAGACAAAACATCTCTATTAGAGTAGATAGGTCTGGTACATTAGATCAACGCCTAAAACAGCACTCACACACACACACACACACACACACACACACATTGTTTATCACATCCAAAGAACACAACAAGGACAGTGGTTGGCCTGATCATGCCACTAAAAACTGGCCAAAAATACTCTGACAAGTGTGAATACAACTTCTCTGAGATAAAGCTGAATATAAATATGAAATGTTTCCGGATATCGGGGCTCGGCCTGACGGATTTCCTGCGGGAGCTCTGGCACTCCGAGTCCAGCGCTGCAATATACTTTACATGTGACCACTAATAAATACTTTATTTAATAAACAATTTCTCCAGCTTGTTCTTGGGCTTCCAATGAAAGAATCGGGCTAACACCATGTCAGACTTTTCACAGGAATAGAGATTTCTTCCATTCCTGGACAGACAGACCCATGCAGCTGTACTGGTTTGCTGCTAAAAATGAACTAAGTGCAAGCGGATGCTGCTGTCTTATGTGAAAAGCTCTTTATTTTGGCACTCAGTGAGTGAAAGTTAGCGGCCCTGATCATTATTGTGATCTGATAGTTTTTCCCTTTACAAGATGAGCGTGAGTAGCAGAGTGAGTTATGCAGAATCATAGATAGTTTGCGGAAGTGCTGAGTAGCAGAGATGTGTGTGTGGAGCAGATAAGCATATTCATAAATCCACACTAACTGAAAGAGGAACAAGTTAGAGAGTCATGCCTCAAGCAGTATTAAGGCCATGAGAAAACAGGTGAGCTGTTAGGGGATCAGAAACTGCCAGAGCAGGACTTGAAATTTTGGTCTACAGCAAGCAGGCAGTTAGCTTAACAGAAAAAAGGTTAAAGGCTTAACCGAAAGCAACAATTTTATGTGTTACCAATTATGTGCTGGGCTGTTTGTTAGGGAGCAAATTTGGTTCTCTTTGGACAGAGTGAAGCTAGCTTGTCCCATCTTCATGCCAACTATTTCCTGGCTAAATATCAAATATTTAAAGTATCTAAGTTGCGCACGCCATTTTCACGTTTCACATTTTAAAAAAGTGTCACAGATGTCAGTGTCAGAATATTTCCTAAAATGTTTAAACTAGTCAAACTTTTGAGCAAACTAGGAGCAAACCTGGAATTTCACTTACGGTTCTGTTCTTTGACTTTGGGTGTCATGAGATTATAAACTATAAACGCATTTTTTCCACTTTCATAATTTTCTTTAAAACAACCTTCAGTAGATGCCTGTGATTTGCACACAACAGGACAATGATCACCCACCACATCAGAGTCCTCCATCCAGTTAACACTGTACCAGTCACCGAGGTAAGTGTCCCTCTTCTCGTCATAGTAGCAGGCGTATGAGGACTCATGTGCATTGGCTGCAGTGGTGGCATACACTGAGGAAAAAAACAAAAACAACACAAGAGAGGCATTCTATTTTTACTGAAATACATTTAGACAACAGAAACGTTTGGATTTAATCGTTGGCCCTTGCAGATCCTCTTATATTTAATCACATGATACCTAGCACATGATAGTGTGCCTGCTCACTAATTACCACACATCATAATGCTGATGTCAGTGTATCAGAAGGCATGACAAAAGACTAACCTATCAAAACCGAAGACCACAACCCACAGGGCTGACTTCAGGCTAGTCTAGACATGATGAAGGACATGAAACAAGTAAATGTAAAATTTTGCTGAGGCTAGCGCAGTGTGTGCTTTCTGTCCCTTTTCTTTTTATTACGTTGTTATAATTGGCTTTGTTCTTAGACATTATAAATTCATATTCTGTATTTTCCTAAATAACCTATGTTCCTAGCTGGTACTTTTCCACTCTGCTCATACTGCACAATTGATGACCTTAAAATGGTCCAAGACCTTAGAATGACATAAACAACTGGGTCAGACAAAACATCTCTATTAGGGCAGATGGGTCTGGTACATTAGACACCTAAAACAGCACTCACACATACACACATTGTTTATCACATCCAAAGAACACAACAAGGACAGCAGCTGGCCTGATCATACCACTCAAAACTGGCCAATTATACTCTGACAAGTGTGAATACAACTTCTGTGAGATAAAGCTGAATATAAATATGACATGTTTCCGGATAACGGGGCTCGGCCTGACGGATTTCCTGCGGGAGCTCTGGCACTTCGAGTCCAGCGCTGCAATATACTTTACTTGTGACCACTAATAAATACTTTTTTAATAAACGATTTCTCCAGCTTGTTCTTGAGCTTCCAATGAAAAAAAAATCGGGCTAACAACGTCTACATCTGCCCATGAAGTCAGAGTCATAAGGGGAAGCCATGTTCATGTTGAGGGTTTAAGCAGTTTGCCAATTTATTTTATTTATTTATTTTTTTAATGGATTTCTGCTCGTTGTCATCACTTCGCTTTACTGGAATTTCATGCTGATAAAGAAAAGTTTGACTCACCGTCAATGTCAGCAGGCAGGTGGTTCATCATTGACCCGGACTCACATGCTTCGATGTAGAACACCATCTGTGTGCACAAGAAAGGGATGTTTAATTGCACAAAAAAGGACGACAAAACAAAAAAGTGTCCGATATTTCAGCAAGGTTAAGTGATCATCTGACATTACAGTCAGATGTGTCTGCTAACAACTGCACAGCACGCTCAATTTGTCTTACAAAAAGTACCTTTTTGTACTTCTTATTTTTGTGCATGTAGGTAATGGCTTCTTGAAGGTCTTCAACATGGAGCTGCAGAAAGAAAGAGGACAAGATTCAGAGCAGGTGAACTACCACACTAAACATCTTGGCAAGGATGGATGGGATGTATCACATAAACAAAGAGACTGTATGTCAAGAAAGGTGGTGTGTAAGCCCCAAAACCCATGTACTGCACAGAGCATCTGGCTGAAAGGTGCACCAGCATTAATGGACACTTTGTTGTAACAAACTCCCAAGGATGGACGCCATAGTTTGGAGCATTAAGCTACATACAAACCTGATATCCTGCTTACAGGGACAATGATAAACTTACTAGGATTTTGCAGGGTCTTGTATACCACTGTCAGTTAAACTTTTTATATTAGAGGCAGATAAAGTCCATAAAACACTGATGACAATGTCATTAGTTTGTGAAGCTTGTCTTGCTTATCTGGTGAAGTTCCAATATGCAAAATATTTGTAAAGACCTGAATTCATGTTTGAGTATGACTATGGTGAATGATTAATATAGGACACATGACTGATCTAAAGAGTTCGAACAGTTCCGGTTTTCTTTTTCATTGTAAAGATGTTGGTGGTGAACAGAGAGTTTTAAAAATAACACCCTTACATCATCATTAGGAAAGGCCAAAATACCAGGTGCTCCGTGGTCAGTGAAGTACACAAACACATGATCATCTGGGCCACTGCCAAGAAATTTAGAACAAGGTTAGAAGGGAAAAAACCTGATGAGCCAGATTAGGAATTGTTCTGTGTATGCTGTTTTTGCTTTGAGAGATTCACTGTTTTTTTTTTTTTGTTTTTTTTTTTGTTTTTTTTTTAAAAATCAGTTACCTCTTCAAAACTTTGCCAGAACCACCGACTTTTGATGAGTCACCCTTCAGCACCGCCAGGAAGTTTTCTGGGGTCACATCCTGCGATAACCGTGACAAACAAAGTCAGAAACTATCAAAGCCTCACCAAACAATCTGTGAAAGACAGTGATTTCAAAAGCTTCCATTTGCACATTAAAAACATTTGAGCAGAAGTGCTCACCTCCCCCGTGTAGTCTTTAGGCACTCCCTTGTACACATCTGTGCCATTTGGCCTGTTGATCACTACCCCGGGGGTTGGGTTACTGCAAAGAAAAGCAAGATTCAGAGAGGGAAGTGCAAATGAATGACAAAACACTTTCATGACATGACAAGGAAACAGATTATGAAGGACAATGATTCACTGATCAGGTGACGGTGTAACCCCCCCGCAGAACTGCTTTGAGTTACTTTACACAACAATCGAATCGCCCATATGTCTTTAACACTGCCGTGTCACAGCAATTCAGGATCTCTGTCGTTCAAAGATTTTCTCTGGCAGTAATGACTGGCATTTCTAATGGAAACCTGGCTACTGATTTGTGTCCTGCGAAACAAAAAACAAGCGGCACTCTTGCTTGTAATACTAGCTATTCATTAACCTAATACCAACAGATCCCGATCCTTATGTCAGTCACATAGAGCATGACACAGATATAAAATAATCAGTGTTGCATAATATCACGGAGCCATGAAAACAATCAATAACAGCAGTGTGACCTCATTCCTGAGCAAATCCTTAGTTATCAATGTTAACTTAACCTGACGCTTGGATGCATTTTTCCTCAGCAAATACATTACGATCCAAGAAAACAAATGCCAAATATTTTCTTGTTTGTTGATGTCATTAGACACTCCATCGTTGTGAAGTAAGCCCAACAGATTGTTCAAAGTGTTGATTACCCTGAAAGGATAAGTTGGTTGATGAATGACATTTCTTTCAAAGGTTTGACTACCATCAAAGAAATAGAAAAAAAAGTTGATCCAGATTTAAGTAACTCTTGCCATATATATATATATATATATATATATATATATATATATATATATATATATATATATATATAAATAAAAAATAAATCAAGATTTTCATTAAAAGCTAACCCAACAACATGTATTGTTAAGCACTTGTGCATTCAACACAGTGTGAAATAGGGAAATATACAGCGGAACTCAAGCACTGCTGTGCCAATGCCAATGGCAAGCAGGCCAAAATTCTGAGAAGGCTCCATAATTGCTTCCTTGTGACTTTAATGCAGCCTGTTCATGGTGAATGACACAAGACCGACATGAGAAATGCCAAAGAGGCTGTGCGGTTTCTCTGTCAGTTACAGATGATATGGAATAGAGCTGCAGCTAAAAACCACGGCAAAGATCCTGAAATATGCCCATCATTAACCTACAAAACCCCAGGATGGCGGCACCAGATCGATTGATTGATCTAAAGCTTTTTTAAAAGAAAGAGAGCAGCTGAAATTAGGCTACAACTAGTTTTGCTTAATAAATTACTTCAGTGGTAGGTTTTTGAGGCCATGAAAGGCAAATATTTGGCATTAACAATGACGTTTTTCCTCGTCTTATGTTCATGATACGATAGCCTAAACATTTCTGGTTTCACACAGTTAATAAGACCAAAGAAGCAATCCGAGACACTATGAAAATGTGATGGTCATTATTTCACATGTGAAATTCATCATTTGAGGAAAATACATGCTGTAAATAGACAAATAACTGTTTACGCGTACTGGTCAATTAAAATACACTGTCATAATGCATGTAAATAATGAACAAATTCGGTATAACAAACAAACAAACAAAAAAGCAACAGGACCTGCATAATGGTCACCTTTCCATGAAAGAGTGATCAATATGACTGATATGGTTTTTCAGGGGAAAGAAGAAGTCTCTGCATTATAGACAGAAATAAACAAAAAAGAGCAAACTCACTCCTCATTTTGAGCCAAGTCATCATACATCATAACCACAATCTGCTCATCTGGGATGCCGTTCTTGTGGACGATCTGGTAGGCATGGCAGGCATCGGCCTGTGCAAGAGCAGAGCAACGAACAGGTCAGCGGCACATCACTGCAGTCTTTGAGCTTTTTAGGTTGTTGGAAATGCACAGGGGAGGAAGTAGCTCATCTGAGGG
The DNA here is from genome assembly GCF_036924035.1 of Leuresthes tenuis. NCBI lineage: Eukaryota > Metazoa > Chordata > Actinopteri > Atheriniformes > Atherinopsidae > Leuresthes > Leuresthes tenuis. The sequence goes on from NW_027325369.1 coordinate 14,500,754, forward strand.
TAAGGTTTATGTTGTCAAAGCAAATGTTGATTGTAAGAGAAAACAGATGAGTCATGCACACAGTAGTTTACAATATGAAAACAGCCTCATGTCGCTTCTCCTACGTATACTCATCTCACCTGGTGCCTGTAGTTGTACCAGCCGTTGGAACCGGCTACAATAACCACCCATTTTTTCCCACCATTTTCGGTCTCCGCGGAGGGAAATCCGACAACCAGCCCGGCAACCAAGCCGAGCAGGACGAAGAGGACCGTCTGACGCATTTCCTTGCCTTATGTGGGAATCCTAAATAGATTACAAAGGGAACAAAAACTCTTCTTGTCAAATTCACTCTCAAAATGAAGAAAGGTCCACCGCCTGACTCGTGAGACAACACATATGTTGACAGTCAAAGATTAAAAAAAAGGACAAACAAGCCACCTGATGTCTGCAAGTCACATGATATTCGTATCCATTCTGGGAAGCTATGCCCTAGTAGCACAGGAAGCTAACTAAGGAGTAGACTATTTGAAAGTTTAAAGAACTTTAATGCTACGAAAACGCACCCCGGATAAACACCTTTAGAGACAGGCAAAAACATGTTTCATTACCTTTTCTTAGTTGCGTTGATCTGAGCAGGAGGCAGTGAAGTAGCTACAATGACATCCCAGGCGACTGTCAATGGCAAATTTATAAGTGACGTCGGGAAAACTGTTGGCAGGGATTCTTCCACAGCAGCCAATCAGAGCGCCCGGGGGCGTGGCGCAACTGTAAACTGTAATGTGGTTTAATAAGAGAAAAAACATGCATGAACTTGCCTGTTTTCCAATGAAAGTGAAAAATTGTTTTAACCAGGCCTTTGATATCAAATGAGATCATAGTCTATGTCATATGAAATGATAACAAAGTACTACATATCAAATGACTTTGGGAGGGGATTTTTCACAGAACAACTTCCCACTACCTAAAGAATATAACAATGTGGGTCACCCCTCCTTTTTGGAAAAATGTTTTTTTTTGTTTGTTTGATTTTTTGCAGTGTATTTTCGGGATTTTTGCTCATCTTTCTAGTCATTGTGCTTGTCTATGTTATGGTGATAGTTTTTTTTTGTGTTAATTTATTTGTCTTCAGAAATTATTTGCCAGTCTTTGATTTTATTGTCTAATCGTTTGTGTATCTTTGATCTTGGTTTGGGTTGCTTTGTTGTTGCTTGGCCTCTCTGTGTATAAAAATTAGAGCTGTCCTTGTGTTAGATGAAGATTTATATGTTGATTCAGACCATAAAAGATTTTTATATAGTGATTCTCCCTTGAGGTGAGGACAAAATGCTTGGAAAAACATTATGTAACTCAAAATGCTGAGTTTGAATGTTCTTTAGATAAGAGATTCTGCAATAAAAGAGTTATGTTTGACTGCAGCCACACAGACAAACACAAACACAACTGGAAAGCTTGAGCTATTGAATATGATTGACTTGTACCGTTTACTCTTGGACACTTGGTCTATTTGCAAATGTAAATAAAATGACGTTGTCTTGTGTCTGTTACGACTGTTCTTTGAGCGTTTTTTTTTTTTTTTTTTTGTACGTGCGAGCCCACACAGCTGAAATTACTATTTCTATTTCAAATAAGAAGATAAGGATTGAAAGATTAATTTATTTTTCAGACATTCTGTTGTAGATTTGCTGCTGTGTTTGGGATCATTGTTCTGTTGATTACCCAGTTTCAGCCAAACTTGTCAAAGTTGTTGGTTGAACTCTATTAATCATACCAAATATATTAGAGTGCTGCTTTGGCATTTTTGAGTCTGTATGCATAATCTTCACCCTGGGTTACTTTCAGAAAATTCAGAAAGCAAAGTCCCACTCCAGCTGTTACTAATCCATCAGCTCATCTGTGTTCCTAAAATGGTATGTTTCACAGATTTTGCCATGAAAAAAAAAGCCCATCTAATGGCCTTCAAAGAGCTTTGTGTGAATCTTTTTCATCATTCAGGGAATGGGGATCTATGAAAATGTAAATTTGATCACAGCCATTTCTCTACCCACAAGGATATGACACTAGCTGCTCCGTCTACTGTGACTCTGCATATACCAGGCTATGTTTATCTCTCCTTATATTGAGGTAAATTCAGCTGTAAATGTTTGAACCAGAGAGTGATTCTTAATAAGATTAAGCTAAATTATACAAGATCACATGAAGATCATTTATTCACTTTTTACTGTTTTCTGCAATATTAGAAATGCACCGCTCTCTGGTCGGCCTAGATTTTAACGTCTTCTCCACCAAGCCCGTCTTAGTTTCTAATTTCATTTGTTCCTCACAGCACACGCAAAAAGTCTCACTGAGCAATTTATCGGCATTGATTTTTGTAATACTTTATGCAGAGGATACAGGCTGCCATGATTTAATCACCATGTTAAGGTTGTGCAGTATTGTCCATTTTGTTGGGCTTTGAAACTTTAAAATTTGGGTTCTTGTTTCATCAAATTAACAATGTATGCTGTACAGTCACTTTCCTCAGAAACAGATCAGTTCTCAGAATCAATTTACAGCCTACTTTTGCCATGCAGAAAATACTCCTACAAAATCAGGAGCTGCTTATTTTAAATAAAGTAAATCAGCACTTCTGTCACCACACACAGCAATGTGTATCACAATATGTAAAGCCATTCATTCAGAAGATATACTAAAGACATCAAACACAAACTAAATGCACTTATTATTATCAATTTACACTGACGGGGAGTTTAAAAACTAAGCTTCGACTTCAAAATAAGTCAGCAAAATGTTGGGTAATGTTTAGTGTTCTGTTTTGAAGTACTAACATTTGAATCAACACAAAAACTGATAAGGATTGAAAGGAGGTGTATTAAAGACAGCAATAAATCAAACTTTTATTCCTTCATATAGAAAAGAAGTTAAATAGTGAAACAGTCCATCAAAATTGCGGCATCTTGTTTTCAACCAATGGTCCTCAATACATTAACCTTTGTCCCAAAATGAAAAAAAAACAAAACAAAACAAAAGATGTAACAAATTGTAAATATTATGTTCACTGTAATAAATATTGAAAACAAAATATTCTATACATAGACATTATATATATATATATATTTGTGTAAATATATATATGTATTGATAAATTCATATACAGTAAAAAGGTATTTTCAAGTTTCTCAAACAAAAATTATTAAACTAAAATGGCTGAAAACAGAATAATGACTGCATTTTTTTTTCATTCCCAAGGCATCTGTAACCATAGCCATGGTCTGTAATAAATAAAATGTGATATCATCTAAAGATTGTAGTGCATTGCTGTAATAAAAAAACAAACAGAAAAATCATAGTGCAAGTTCTTATTTCTCTGCGCAAATGAATCTTGCAAATATCAAATTAATTAAGGAGGAATGACAACAATGAGAGAGTTTGTGGGGGACAGCGCCGTCTAGTCTGACTTCTGTCTGTTCTGCGCCACAACTTTCTCTGCAGTCTTGGCAGCCAAACTGAGAGGAAAAAAAAAAGTTTTCACATGGCAGATATTTAATAAACGTATTTGGCAAAAATATTAAAGGATTTACAAAAACAAGAAAAATCTCAACACACTTTTTACACTCAGCTCTGTCAGTATTTCTGAGAAAAATCGCTGCTGAAATGCATAGAAATTAATTACCAGTAGCAAGAACTAACTTAAGGGTCGTTTACCGTCATGCAGCATTTCTGAGACACAATGCAAGGCAGATACTCTGGATGTGTGTTGCTGCAGTGAAGCATGTTGGATAAATATATTCTCTGCCTGTGCTTGCACTTTTTCCTGGCTTCCTTCCCCCGTCAGCAATAAGGAATTGGGGGGGTTCCCATTCCATGTTTGCCCACAGGCTCCTGTGTCCTGCTGAAAGCCAGGACGAGCTGGCTCCATCTTCACAAAAGCGTGTCTTCCTGTGTGATGTGTGTGCTTGCTTGTCTCAAACCTCTGCACCCAACTCAATGACCCCAGTCTCAATAATGGGCACTAGCTTATCTTCCACCTGTACCAGCAGGATGGTCTTGTCGATATGGGAGCGATTGGCTGGGTCTCGACTACAAGGCACCCACCGGTGAATCACCTGCAGGGGCCAACACAGGAGGCGGATTAGGGAGAGGAAGCATCTAATCAAATTTATAAAGCGTTTGTTAAAGCAAGCGGCTCAGAGAGGGTGTTAAGAGGCCAAAAATAGGACACATACAAACTAGATCCAAATGGTAAAATTAAACAAGAAGTCAGAAATATGAATACATGAGACAAAGCAGCGTATTTAACTTGATTTATTCAGTGTGTGTGAATGTGTGGAGGTAATCTGGTGAAGCTGATGTGTTACAGCTGTTAGAGACTTACATGTCCTTCCATGCCCTCGACAGGGCTCCAGTCTCTCCAGCAAGTCCGTCCTGCTCTCAGTCTCATGGTCTCATCAGGCCACTGCAGCTCCTTGCGCTTCGATAAGTTGATGGTCTCCAGCACCTGACTTGCTTCCACAATCTGAGAGACATCATAAAGCCTCAACAGTAGAAATCAAGTAATCACAGGGAGCTGAGAGCAGATGCCAGAATTTCTCTGGCAGTTATCCCAGTTTCATGGTCACTGTGAAAATGAGCTGGTAAGTGATGTCACTCCATCTTAATTCTACAAAATATTTACAAACCTGCACTCGGTAGGAGATGTCATCTCTCCGTATGGTGGAGACAGATGGGTTGTGCTGCTGTGGGTGATGATGATGGTGATGATGCTGGCTGAGGGGATCTGTGACGGTGCTGCAAACACCGTCATTGCCAAGGAGGCCGACCAGCGTGTGACGCTTGCAAGGAGGGATGCTGTGGCTGGAGAGGGAGGACGAGGGGCCGGCAGGGTCAGAAGTGGAGCCAAGCCGGAGCTGCAGGGAGGTGGGGAGTGTGCGCAGAGACAGCTGGCTGGTGGAGGAACGGCGGCAGGGCTCTAGGCCAGTTGTGGAGGTGCGCAGGGAGGAGTGACGGCTGCTGCTGTAGCGGTATGATGATGACTGGCTGGCCATAGAGGCTCGGGCGGGGGAGTGACGTACCAAGCCCGACTGAACGGATTGGGAACTCTGACTGGTGCCTGGATACCGGGAGGTGAAGAGCGGTGTCAAATCAAAGGTGAATCACACTGAATTTGAAAGATAAAAATCCTGCCGGGTACAAGAATGTGTGCTTTCCTGAAGAGAGCCTGAGCCTGAAGCTTGCATTGCTAAAATGTAGCATAACATATTTTAGTATAATTTCACCTAAAAATACACTTTTGTTCAGCTTTTTAAGTACTGACATTCATCTCTTCAGGTATCCATAACCCAAAAGAGTTCAAAATAACTCAATTCACATATCAGTGTTGTTGACATGCTGTGGCTTCTTAAGGCCCCAGTATGGTTGCCGCGATGACTCGTGCAATGACGTCACGGTGTCATGCCGGCCATATATAGTGGCGCGAGTCGATGCGCTTGTAGTTGCAATCTTCTCCGTCACAGAGGTGTCGCTGCTACCGAAGGTTACTGCCAACTACTCTACAACAATGAAAGTGGAGCATAAAACAATGCCCCCGTCAAGAGCAGAGTAGTACTGTCATCAATGATCAGCATTCTCACTATTGCTTACATAATAGCTGTGAGCCTAGAGAAGTTATAATTTCAGGAGGCATGATGATGCTCATCTCACCTCCAAATACCTGAGCATTCTCACCTCTACTTACACAATAGCTGATGAGCCTACAGAAGTTGAAATTTCAAAAGGTGTATTATCACCATTATAGTCTGATATAGTACTTAGAATATTGTTCCAGGACTTTTAAGTGTATTGTGTTACCTTTTGTTTGTTATGAAATAGTGTGCTTCAATGGACACACTTGGGAATTATCATTGCCTTTCAGGATGCAATAATAATAATAATAATAATAATAATAATAATAATAATAATAATAATAGATGGGTTTGCTGTTTTACTTGCTTATGCTGTTCCTCGCTGAGCTTGTTTTCGAATTGGTCCATCCGGTTTGTCGTTTTCCGCAGGCGCCAAGTTAAAAATTTTGACAGGTGCACAACTACGCGCCACCTTTCCATGGCGTGCGCCAGGCGGAAATGCATCATTTTGACGTCACGCAGCATCCACGCCGTGAGCAACGCGTCAACTATAAAACAAGTTTAAAAAGTGATGAACATTCAGTAGTTCTCACCCAGAGCATGTGGCTGGTATGAATGAGGAGGAACAGGTCCAGAGGTGCCACCCTGCGACATTGAGCTCTGCTGAGAGTCACCACCTGTCACATTCCCACTGCCGCACGACAACCCTCCTGCATCTGAATCCTCGATATTCCCGCCGCTGTTACAGCCTGCACCACAGCCTTTCCGTAACCTGCAAGATAATTTTGGTAAATTTTAAACAAACGTAACCTAAATAAAAAGAGCTCTGAACAAAATATCACAAAATATTGTTTTCCCAAAGTCTGAACCACATTGTGGTCACAAACCTGTGCCAAGTACTGACGACAAAGTTGCGGATGTTTGCTATGCTGATGGGGCCTCCCAAGATGTGTCCGAGCTGTGGGTGCGAGTTGCAGTAGGAGGTGGTCAGAGGAGATACGTAGATTGGATATCCAATAGGCTGATCGCAAGACGAATTGATCATGTTACGCAGAGCCTGCTTGGCGTTCTGGATGCTCCCGCGCTCTGGGTTTCTGTTTCTCAGGAACACCAGCTCCTGCTGCTGTCCTGCCCAAAGGCCTCGGACACATTCTTTATTCACCTGCAACACAAATGATGATATTAAACGTGCAATGTTTCACCTTGGATTTAGTGACAATCACCGCATCAGATTCAATCTGTCGCAGTCTCACCTTTATGACGCGGAAGCTGAGGTATCGTCGATTGAGCATAATGATTTTGTACTCATTGGTGCCTTCATCCAGGACGTGGCGCAGGGCGAGGAGTGATGGGGCGTTGGACAGCACCGCACTCCTCCAGGCTGGGTCGCCCTCATGAGCGATGACCAGGTTCTGCTGATGGGAGGAGATGGCCTCAAAAAGAACGGCTGGCTCTTCGTACTCGTCGGGGGAGGTGAAGTGGTCCTGACAAAAACAAAACAAAACAAAGGCAAAATGATCAAATTTGAGCAGACTGATCAGGGTGAAGGCAAGCTTTTCTTAATAACACCTGCAGCATCTCACCTGGTGTAATTTGAGAGACATTCGGATTCCAGGCACCACAACTTTCCTGAGCAGTTCCATGTCTGCAAAGATCCACTCGTCTCGCACTGACGAGATGCGGAAATCTCCCTTAAATAATGCATGAAGTCCATAAAGGAAAGACTCTAGATTGCTGAAATGAAGAGCAGAAATCAAAGACAGAAAAAGAAGATATAAACAAAATAAAAGTGTGTATGCCTTCAAAGATAATGTGCATTTTTATTTTTCCGATAGTTAGACACCAAACATTAAGACTGTGATTGTATCAAGAGATCAAAATTGTTGCTCCTGACCTACATAAGAATAACACACCCTGATACATTATAAACCAATAACCTACTATAATAAAGATTACTGGCTAACCTGGACATGTGATGGGCTGCAGTTCCCAGAGCTCTCCTTCCCAGCACACACAGGCCGAAGCAGAGCAGCACCAGAGCAGAGTCTTTCTCACTGTCAAGTGGCTACAATGCAAAGCAGAGACACGGAAGACTTGTGAGACTCAAATCTAATTCGGTGGCAGCTTTTATCTAGAACTGTATTGGACGTATTCTTTCATCTTAACTTGGTAAACGGTTGCTGTTGCACAAAAAGAAAACGTGACGTTACCTTGGCCCTTCGAGAGTTGCAGTACTGAATCCAACCCAGGTAGACCCCACAAAAACTGTCCCTGGAGATGCCTGCGAGCCGATGGTCGTAGTCCTCATCAATGTTGGGATTGAAGGTGGGATCCAGGTCAACGTAGTTCCTCTCTCTGCACCCTCGCAAGCCGTCTTTCATGGTCTCATTAGCCAGCCACTCCTCCAGTTTGGGTGACGCGATGACGTAGTAGATAATACCCTGAGGCCAGTAAGATTTTATAAATTTTCGTCACTGGTGGTTAGACCCACTCTTAAACAACAACATGTGATCCTACAAACCTTGACATAGTACGTGGTGAGGATGCGTCGCAGGTCAAACACCTGCAGCATGGAGGCGGCGCTGTTATCAGTGATGCTGTAGCCCTCAAGAACGTATTTGGTGACCAGCACCTCCCAGGCCAGCCAGCGCTGCCCAAAAGCAGCGTTGAAGGACAGGATGTGAGGAAGGTGGCCTGGCTCGCAGCAGCAGCAGCCCTCATCTTCCTCCACCCCTTCAGTGATGGCCTCCACTTCCCTCTGCTGGCAGTAGGTTCCTGTAGAGAGAAAAATCTGCAGAATTAAATAATGCTTAAAATATGCTTGGCAATTATCCAAACAATTGAGCTGATTTATTTACCATTGAGCAGCTTACTGATAAATTGACTTGCAGTCAGAGTTTTGACACATTACGTAGCACACTGAGGGAAAAGAGAACCATAAAAAGCTAATCTGTAACAAAACCTCTCACAGGTACAGATAAAGTTGCTGACAGACCGGTGATGAGGGTCACGCTGTAAAAAGTTAATTTCATCACATGCTCTCAGCGGCACTCGTGTACAGCAGGTTTATTGTGGAGCAGAAAGCCCCGGGCTAAATGACCCAAAGTCACGAAGACAAAGCACAACCAGGTGTGTTTTCCCGAAAGATAAAGCACAGAGAAACTAATGTGATTCTATTAATTCTATTTTGACTTTTGAAACGGGTGAAGAACTAGTTATCAGTTTAATTCATTCTATCTTTTAAATTCAGATGTCGGTGAAATATATCTTAAAAATACAAATTCTCACAGTTTAGTTTTATAAGTTGAGCCATACACCATAGCCTGCTTTATCCTCCATTTTACTCCAAATGGGATCATGAATTCCAAAATGAACATCATGCTGGATTCAAATGGCTTCAAACTAGCAACTGAGATGATACATATATTTGGTAGATCTATCCATCCATTTTCTATACCCGCTTAATCCGCCGGTCGGGTCGTGGGGGTGCTAGAGCCTATCCCAGCGGTCATTGGGCGAGCGGCAGGGTACACCCTGGACAGGTTGCCAGTCAATTACAGAGCCACACAGAGACAAACGAGACAAACAACCACACACACGCTCACACTCACTCCTAAGGACAGTTTTAGAGACACCAATTAACCTAACATGCATGTTTTTGGACAGTGGGAGGAAGCCGGAGTACCTGGAGAGAACCCACGCATACACGGGGAAAACAAGCAAACTCCACACAGAAAGGCCCCAGCCAGGAGTTGAACCTGGAACCCACTTGCTGTGGGTGCTGTAAATTAAAATGAAAGGTAGACTTGTTTTCTCATGAGCAGGAACACTTGCCGGGAACCAGAAACATCTGGATGATCCTTAAAATGACTCTCTCCTTTACCATTTCAGGAACTAGTCTAAACAAATTACTGAGAGACATATTTTACCTCCAAAAACTAAATTAGGGAACTAGTGGTACCAGCACCTTTGGTATGGAGCGTGCGGTGCTGAAAATATCTGAGAGGTGGAGTAATCCCAGCATTATTTTTGCTTTTCTGCCCTCTCACGTTAAGGCTCAGCAACAGCTCATTTAATCATTAATTTCATGTTGTTTTGTAATTTCAGCCATCTGTTCCTGTTTCAGTCAGCTTGGGGGAGAGAAGACTCGAAGCTTGAGCTGCAGTTGTCAAGCAATCTTTAGAATGGAAGAGGAGTGGGAGCAAAGGCTGCATCAGCAAAGCAGTGAACGACAGAAATATATACCATAAAAAATATAAAATACCATCTGACAAAACTACTGTGAGGAGAAAAGGGTCATATCTAAAATCAGATTGTATTCCTCTTGTTGTGAGACTCTTTAACTGGAGATGGTTACTTATCATGTCGAAGAAATGCTTGCACACTTAAGTGCGTTTGTGTGCGTGCTGGCGGCACGACAGACGTAAACTGAGAAGGAAATATGAGGCACAAGGAGGGAGATGTATGGATGTTCTAGTTCGAACGTCCCATAGCAGGCAGTTGTTTTCTGTATTAAAGTTTAGCATATTATATGTTGGAAGTTTGAAAATGCTTCCTCCTTTTACGGCATCGCTGCGGTGTCTGCACCCCGAGCTTATAGGTCTAAATGCAGATCTAAAGAAAATAAAAACAAAAAACCCCCAAAAACCTTTAGTTCCTTTAAGGAGGTTTTTGGGTATCGATTAATTTTAGTCATCAAAGAAGGTTTCGCTTAAGGCTGGTTGTTAGAGAAAAGACACACTTATGGCACGTCTGCATGGACCCAGAAGCTACATTAAATACAACTTATGGGATAACCACATACATCAAAAATGGGTTCCCCGGGCTAGTCCGAATTTTGAATTTAAACATCACTAAAGGAAAAAAAGTTTCACTACAGAAATTAGTCATAACTAAATATTCACTAACATTTATCATCATCCATATATGTGGAACTATTGCCTTCACCTAGCTATACTCGTTAACTGCTAATTACCTGACCTATTTAAGTGTTAAGGCATATCTGACCTGTTTATTAAGACTTATGGCAGGGCAATAAGTTTGTGTGATCAACCATTTCCACTGCACTCAAAAAGTGTATTGATACTATGAAGATAAAAACATTTACGTGTACCAAATCCCTAAAGTAGATGCATAAAGCAACATTTTTTAGGAGCTGGAAGTCAATTATATATGTCATTTGGACTACAAACATATCTATATTCAGAAGATATCACTTCTTGTCATAGCGTTATATATGTTAAAGTGATATCCCTATAAAGTTAGAATGGAATTAGCAAACTTGTAGCAAAACTTGTTTGACCTTGGCTGCTTCAAAGAGTGTTGGAAGGACTTGACACCCTGCAATTGGTATCTTTCCAAAAATACCTTAATATTTACTTTAATTCTTTAGAAATGACACTCGTCATAGAAAGGTAAAAACACCAGTACAACCTCACAGAAATAAAGGAAAACAAACTGATAACCACACTCCTGACATGTGTAGGGTTCCAGGAGTAGCGTCTTCACTCTCTCACCTCTGAACTCCAGCCCGCGGAGCTGAAAGGTGACCAGGCCATTGCCGATCTCTATAAGGTGCACCAGAGCGTTCAAGTAGTCCGAGGCCAGGATGAAGCAGTCCCCGGTGCTGAAGTTTCCCCAGCGACCCAGTAAGAGGTCCCCACAAAGACTGTGCTGCAGGGAGCGAGTAAGGTGCTCATAGAAGATGGAGTTCAAATTATTGTCGTCTGAGCCTGAGGAGGGATGATTGCAGGAAAGTGGATAAGAGGAAAAAAAACCAACAACAAAAGAACATGCATTGCTGCACTCATACTTAGTCACTGACTAAATATTTAACCAGTTCAGATATCCGGTGCCCTTTAATAACGGGCATCAGTGCACAAATCTATTGCTGCCTTCCGCTTGTTAAAATAAGCCTGACTTGTTTTTCTGGTTAATGTTGGTTAAAGAGATCCACCCCAAAGTTTATGTTTAACTCACCTGGATTTCTGTCCAGCTGAGAGGCCAGCCGAGTGTTAGAGTGATCAACTCTCTTGGTGCTGCATGAAATGAGAAGAAAGAAATCTCAAATGTTAGAAGCGGATTCACAGGAAAATTAGACATTTATCTTTGCCACTTTTTAAAAAAAATCGTACTTATAGTCTCGCTCCCAGAACTTGACGGGACGCACGTAGGAGGTGATAAAGATGGCACTGCCAAGGAAGGGGTTGAGGGGAGTGGAGAAGACTGCCGATACTATGGTCTGGACAAACAGCATGGCCGAGTCTGGGGGAGCTCTGGTCAAGGTTACTTCACCGTTTGTAAAAGATGCTAGAAACTCAACAAATTTCAACACCTAACAGGAGTTAAATCAGTCAAAATCTTGTCTGTCAAATGTGATTACGGCATGTGGCGTTATTGTGTTTAAGGTCTACCAGGAAAACTGGTAAACTGTATATATGCTGAAAGGATACGAGGCACAGCAAATGGCTGAGCAAAGGCGTGGAAGGCTGAGCCCCATGTGATCTGCCACGGAGCAATGTAGGTGTAGACAAAATGCAGCTTGTAAAACAGCTCCCACAACTGTAAAACAAAACAAAAAAAAAAAAAAAACAAACAAAAAAACATTCCACTGAATTCATTTATTGATAAAAGCAGCTGCATTTAAAGCCACATGAACAAGATAAAATACTTCAAGCATTTGATGCGATAGATTGAAGTATGAGCAATTGTTCATGTATTCTTCTAACCTTGCTGAAAACAATGGACATGAGGAAAAGGTCGAGCAGCAGCGTCTCGGACAGATGACGGTAGTCGAAGGTGAAGAAGAGAACGGTGAAGAGGATGGTCACATACTGGTAGGTGGGGCTGCTGTAGGAGGAACGAAGCAGCTTCAGGCCCGCTATTGTGATCATTAAAGCACCAACCCTGGGACAGAAAACACCCAACAAAGAATATAAAGAAAAAAATATCTCAGTGAAAAGTCAAATCGTGAAAAAAGTACAAAACATTAGCCATAAAAACACGGAAAATTAAGTAGGTAAATTAAGTGCATACTGGTTGCAGGACTCTGACCAATGTAATGTCTTTAAGGTTAGTAAGGAGCACTTTGTAAATATTTAGAATCCTCACTCAGTATCGAGTCTCTTGGCGAGTTCTCTGGCGCTGCCACTCAGTTCGTTAAGGATGACCAGTGGGTAGAGAATGTTCTTTTCCACAAACAGCAGCCACACATGGAGCTTTTCAAACCACATAACATAAGCCGCATCTGTCAAGAGAGAGACAGGGTTACACTTCAGAGACATGGCACCATCAAGAACTTAGCTGTTTGTTAGATCAATGAGGAAAAGACAACAAACTAGAAACTTAATTCATTAGGGCCCAAGTAGTGAACTGCGAAGGCAATATTGTTCCTGAAGGCGTTATTAGGGCCCGAGCAGTGAACTGCGAAGGCCCTATTGTTCCTGAAGGCGGTATTATTATTATTATTAATATTATTAATATTATTGTCTACGAAACTAAGCCATTTTGAGTGGAACATGTATTTTGGCGCCATTTTTGCCCGTTTCCACACCTCGTATATGATCAAACTCCTCCTACACATTTCATGTTACAGGTTTCACACTTGGCCAGGTTACTCTTAAGCCATGGGGGATAAAAAATCTTGGAAAGCAAAGGGTGTGGCGAAACGCCAAAGTTCGATTGGCCATTGCTCGCCATGAAAAACAAAGAAGCTTATAACTCCCACATACATTATCCAATCTACCCCAAACTTCATAGGTTGCACTTGGGCTCCACCCAGAATGTATACATATGCCCAAATTTACACATGCTTATAGCGCCACCTTCTGGTGACCAAATAAGTCTCTTATAACTTCTCCATACATTGTTCGATCTTCACCAAACTTCATAGGCTGTACTTGGGCTCCACCCAGAACGCATACATATGACCAAACATACACATGATTATAGCGTCACCTGCTGGTGGCCATAAACATCCCTTTTTACGTTGGGCGGTACTACGTTGTGTGACTAAGAATAACTCATACCCCAAATAAGGCGTGCTTACCCCTGACTTCAAATTGGTAGTACTCCTTGGTTTTGAGCAGAGGGTGAGAGAAGCAGTACCAGGGCAGCTGCTTGCGGACTTGAGGCAGAAGGTAGTGTGTGAGCAAGCCCACCGTCCCCAACAGAGCGTAGAGGACATAGCTGAGGAAAGGCTGAGGAAACACAGGAGAGTTATATTAGCTACTGTCTGCTGGTTTTGAGATTAACACAAATGCATTTCCACAAAAATAGATACACCCTTACAACAGCTGTAAGGTAAAAAGTTGTCCCTTATTATTAGTCAAACAAAGTTTCTCTTAATTTCTCTTGATTTTTAGCTTTCACTGGATTTTTTTAAAATGATCATTTACTGTACCTGCAAAGCTATGAATACTGTGCTGACATGGATGGCGAAGTAAAGGACAGCAATGACCACACAGACGATCAGGTCTGACTGCAGCCGCTCATTCTATACGTTTGAAAAGAAACATTGAGTATGGGAGAAGAAAAAACTCCAAAACAGAATAAATAAGTTGCTCACCAAAGCATTTTGGCTGCAGCAATTTTAACAAATATTATTCAGTGACCATGTCCTGGTAAACTCACCACTGATGCCCTCAGCTTCTCCGGCAGAGGGTCCTGCACCTCTGACAAGGGGTCCTCTGGGTTCTTGTCTTTTAAATTGGGTAAAATCTTGGACTGTATCAGTGAGCTGTGAATCAAGAAGCAAAACATTTTGGCCTGTTTAAATGCCAACAGTCTCCTTAGTTTAGTTTGTCAAAGAGGAAATGTTAAATCTTACACTGTTAATAAAACACAACCACTGGGTGAAGCTGTTTCGAGCTACTTGAGAGCCCCGGAATATGTATGAATGCAAAACTAACAGCTGAAACTTTAATGTGGATTTCCCTCTTGCAGACATGGTTCCAAGTAATCATTGGAAAATACTTTCTGGAGACCCGTTTTTTTGACCACGTAAAATCGCCAGATAGTTGAGCTTAGCATATCGGACACTGTAAAGTTGCTCCGAGCGAGGTCTGTGGTGCAGGGCTGTAAACTTACATGAGGACAGAAGGGTCACTGCTCTGCCGGCTCAGGTGGTAAGACACCGCCACCAAGAGGCCGCAGAACACGGAAAATAAGACAGGGATGTGGTGAGGCTCCCAGGTCTCCTGAGACACAACAATGACAGAATTTTAAGAAACGCATAAAAATGTTTCAAGGAGTAACAAACGTTTCTGATCGTCTTGCTGACGGGTTGACATACAGGTCTTATGCTGACGTGACTAAAACGATTAATCTCAAGCATACTATGCTCAGACAAGTTAAACATTACATTCACATTTCCTTCCCTACTGCATTGCACTTTCATACAACCCCCCAAAAAAACATATTGAGTTCACACCAGAGTTTCAAACATTCTAAATAAAAACCTCATGTACAATCTTCGCATACTAAATATATACATATATGGAGTGCCACTCAAAGCCTTCGTGTTTAGTGCCAATTTGCAAATGTTACAAAGTTAAAATGTTAATTTGAGTTAAACTGAGATGGTACAAATGATACTATCAAACCTGCCGTACGAAGGCATTTTAGCATGACCAGCAGGAAACAGCAGTTTCTACATATAAATTTGTAGTTTTTTATCTATGAAGACTTGATATTAAATATGACTGTGTCTGCTTGCATGAGTCGAGGGCACCTGAGGTCTTCATGGGATCAGTTTAGAAGAATAGAAATTCTAAATATTATTGATATGCGGATACAGTAAAGCAGGTTTTATTTGATGACGTGAAAAGGTTTTTTAAATCCTTTGAGAATAAACTCAAGATAGCGAGCATGAACTTGCATTTTGCTGCCATGTTTCAGGGCCGTGTGACAAAATAACAGATAGTCCTCTTACACTACAGTCTACAAATTTTTAAAATGAGGACAAGACGTGAAATTAGGTGACCTCGGATCTCCCGACAAAGAGACACTTGTGCAGTTTAAGAAGTAAAAATACTGCATAATCAAAGCAGTATTACTTCGGTGCTTTTGCTGGATCTTCAAACTCTCTTACAGTCTCACAGTTTTAAGGACATAGGTTAAAGGCTGGTTATTTGGGCTTTGATTTTACCTTCAGAGCTCCGTAGCAGAAGCCGTAGAGCAGAGCAACAGTGACGATGCTGCGCAGGATGCTGTACAGCGCTGACAGAAGGCTTGTGGAGGCTGCAGAGAGCACAGACAGGATACCAGTAATGAGACCACTCAAACTGACAGGATCCAGTCCAGGCAGAATGCTGTTCAGCACTTTGGCCTCTTATGAAGCCTTAGGACAATGTCTAGAGTGTGACAATGTGTGTGTTGTCTCAGTCCATAGAGGTCAAAATGACCTCTGCAGTGAAGTTGCTCATCTACACGTCACTCACCATTGCCCCCGAACACATGGATGTCCAGCTGCTCAAAGAGGTACATGACGAATGTGTTGACCTGTGGTAGCAGCCCCACGAAGAAGATGATGGGAAAACACAGAGTAAAGACTGCAGGGAGACACATGCAAGGTGACACTGAATTTTTATACATGTTTCATCAACAGCTTTTTTTCATAATGGTGTGCAGTGATGTATCTCTAAGGCAACGGCAGCAGTTACTGTTGACCTTTGTTTATTGAAAGGCAGTTTTAATGTTAGAGAACAAAAGCAACCTAAGTGGGCAGCACAGCTTGGGTTTGTCAAGTTCAATCTGACATACTTACCCCAAACTAAGTCCTAGACTTGTGCTTAGATGTACTTTGTATTTAACTTCCTCTTAGCCCTCTCACAGTAACTTTCATTTTAGCATTTTGTGAACCACTAAGCATATTTTGGAAAAGGGCCATACAGAACAACTTATTTTGATCAACGCTTGTATTAAAAGACCAAGACGAAGTGTAGTTACCTATGACGAGGTCCCTGGCAGAGGCGAGCACCAGGGAGCTGGTGAGTGCGACACCGTAGAGGGTGAAGCGAGATGAAGTGATCTTCAGACTGCCGTAGTGCAGCAAACAAATGAGGCCGCAGCAGAGACAGAAGTACACAGGCCGGCTGTATGCTATGATACGATTATGACCCTGCAGAGAGAAGGATATGATGGATATAAATGGATCATTATAGAAGCTGAACTTTCTAATTGTGGTTCAGTACAGCTCAGTACTTAGAAGACATACCTTGTATGTCAAAATAGGCCAAAACGATACAAAATATACTTAAATGCTACTAAACCCTATTCAAGTCTACTCATTTATATTTTTTTCATTTCAATTTTCTGTCATCCTCAAATTGCCTGGAGCATGTTCTGAAATAATACAAACGTGTGATAAACTGTACATAGCAGCAACATAGCAGCAATTCACAAAATGATGATCCTTAAAAAAATATATAAATTGAGAGGTATCGGTGTGCTTTGAGCCCAGGGAACAGGGCTCATGTGACACCAGTGACAAACGATAAAAAAAGAAACAGCATCGAGGTTAAGGTTTCACAGAGGAGGGAGGATGCATTTCTGCAGTGTGCAGGGTTCCAACTGAGAGGCTACAAGCGGCACAGCTTTTTCACAGAAGGAAGCGCTGACAGTGAACGCACCGAGAACCCAATTAAATAGACCAGGTTTTTCCAAAATGCCATGAAAAGGGAAGAAGAGAAGTCCTTAATATGAGCTCAGGGGATGGAAAGGGGGACAACATAAGCAGGGTGGGAGGTTGGGGGGGGGGGTACAGACAAAGAGTAGGAGAGTGAGTGTGGTCTAAACTCTGACCAGCTATTTAAAGCTTGTGCCTGCAGCTGAGTAAAAGCTACATTAATAAAAGACGTTTCAGAGCAGCCAGCTTATGCAAAGGAGGAACACATCATTTTACAAAAGCAATAAAGTTTATTCCCTACAAGTTTTATTTCATTTGTCTACTCTTAATTTAACACAGAGGCCATTTTCTTTTTCAATTGTTAAAAAGTTGACTTTTGCTTGTATTTGTTGGTAGTACACCTGACTATTGTTTGTCACGGTTATTGTAATAGTTACTTACATGTCGGGGTGAGGAGGAGTCTGGTTGAACACTCTGTCGATACAGAAAGGCATGTAAGTAAGTACATGTTGGCATACTTTAAAAAATTTTTTTTTTTACAGTCCTCTTATGAAATGGAAAAAACATTGCATCAGCAATTTTGCTGATGCAATTGCTCTCCGCTTCTCTTTTTAATTTCAAGTCTAACAATGTAATAATGTTAAGTCCAGTACTCACCTTTAGCAAGGAATACTGGCAACTTGCAATGACGAGGCAGAACTGAAAGACCCAGATGTCAGTGAAGAAGTCGTGGACAAGCAGCACTGAACCCAGAAAGGCCACCAGAACAGCAAGCACCACCGCCAGCACGTTCTCTAAAACCTCACGGTTCCTGTAAGGTGAAAAGAATAAAATTCATTCCATAAAATAAAGATCAATAAAACATTGCAAAGGCAATATCGTAATTGTGGTAGCATTCCTAAAGACTAAATAAAAGTCCTAACACAGCATTAGAACAGGGAAACAGCAAATGTTGGGCTAGAATCTAAAGTAAGAGGAATAAATCAAGATTTAAGTTAGCTCCAAGAATCAATGTAGAAGAAGACAACTGCAATCACAAATAGTAGCCATGCACAGGGAACTCCCTGAAAATTTCAGACCTTATGTTTGAAAATTCCGGTTGATTTCAGTAGGTCACATTAAATAATTGGCTTATAGCAGAATTTTGATAAACCTTCCTCACTAAATCCTTCTTCTTGTTTAGCTGATTCAGATGACTTGAAATATATCACAATACTGATACAGAGACTTGATTTGAGATGAAACTACTTTTCAAAATAGTCTTTCCCCCAAATGACATAAATCATTAGGTTTGCCTCCAACTGTTTGATGAAGCTTTGGCTAACAATAGAAGGAAGCCCAAATTTTCATTGGCTTGTTAGTTGTGGGGTGAGGGAGGTGTTGTACTTTGCCACGAACTTACTGCAAATACAGACATTTTCAGTTACTGTTATCAGATGAGAAGCAACAGAATTTCTTCATTTTCCTCACCCTCATATCCACATTGTCAGTTTTCCGTCTGGCTCCTTGTTCATTGAGTTAGCTGCAGCCTGACAGCATGATCATTATGTAATACACCGATACAAAGTGTCCCTCTCTGTGCTTCAAGCAGTGGGAGGCAGCATTTATTACCTTCTGCTGTTCCACGCAGAAGGTAATAAATGTTCGCTCAAAATGCTGCTTCATTCTTTTCTTTCATCTACAATACTATCAAACATGACCACATAACTTGTTCATGTCCATGTTAAAATTCTAATCTTCTAATTGATGTGCAAATAAGGCAAGTTTGATTTGTTTCAAAGATATAACAAATGATTTTACTTGGATGGCAAAGCTGAAAGATGGTCAATACTTTGTAAAAACATGACAAACTTGGTCACCTGTCAAACAGTGCCAGCAGGGTAAGCCGGTCAAAGTGCAGGCCTACCCACAGGTAGGGGAGAAGCCACAAGCGGTAATACTGATTGGCCTTGTCAGCAGCAGTAGAGGCTGCAGTGTCCTCTTGTCCCAGTGGTGCGTCCTGGACCTCCGGGCTGAGATCTCCATCCTGCTGCTCCAGTAGCTCTGGGTCCATTGTCAGCAGGCGGTTTAGACGGATCTGAGGGAGGGAGATCTGTCTCAAAATCAGTCAAACTTACTTATACAACACAACTAAGAAAAAGTAAATAAATAAAAACGACTCTGACTAGATGTTACCAAATAAATATATAAAAAGCTAATTTCGGTCTACGAGTCAAATGTTAGCCAGTGCAATTATTTTGAAGTGTCATTTGATTTGCTTTTGGTTTGATGTATCCGGAAAGACCAAGAACATTTTTCAATGTTCCAGTCTGTCCTCTCTCTTTCACTAGCATTTACACACACATACGCACACAGAAACACAAAGGATCCCCCTTACTGGGCACTCACCAGGTCGTGAGGGTAGAAGCGAACTGAGGTAGAACTGGAGAGGTGGGAGTCAGTATCCCTGCAGGGCACGAGAAAAAACATCAGAAGGCCAGTGATTAGTGATGTTTATTGTATTAATTTCCGAGTGACTTCAAAATTCAAAGCCAATGGACTATTTATACTGATTTTGTACTGTGGGATAATGTTTAGGTCAAGTTTTTGGTAAAACCAATCACCACTGGACTGCAGAGACCTTTATTCTTGCATTTCGATTTAGTTTTTTTCTTTTAAATTAATGACCTGGTGTAAAATGTCCCTAACTGTTGTTCATCGAAGGTTGCATTACCTAAATTCAACACCCATTAAAGATTGAATGATTTTTCATCATACACCGATGTTGTTAACCTTCCAACGGAAAGAGTTTGCACATTCCTTTTCACATGACTGTAGCTGGACAATAGACATCATTGCGTTGATATGTACACTTTCAATATGAAGTTAAGTAAATTTTAAAAATCTGAAAAAAACATAGTAACTTAATTGCATGTACAAAACGCTCATGAGTGCTGCCAGAGGGTGTTTTATGTCATCTTAAGTATCACAAACCATAGATTATTGGAGGCTCGTCTGGTGGCAGGTTCAAAATTGACCAAAGACATGTCACATCCACCAGCCTCGTATAAGGAGGGAGTGAGCTTTCCTGGAGAGACAGAAGACAGGACGAAAAGCACAGTCAGTCTATGGAGGGCACAAGCAGAGCGTGGCTTCATCTGAGGGAATGATTTCATTAAACGACATGTTTACAAGCAGAGAATTTGATGGCTTTGGCAATATTGCGCTGTGTGTTCATCTGAGCTAATGAGATTATTGAGTGAAATGGCCTGCTCTCAAAGAGGCTGGAAGCAAAAATGTCATTTCCTGCTTGATGTGACAGGCACTGTGCCCACTGCATGTCTGACATTTTTTATCACGTAATAAAGTGCAAAAGCATCAAATGTTTCAACAGATGAAGCTCAACGACTACAGTAAACATAGAAAATAAAAAGCTACTCTATAAATCCTACACAATCCTAACTCCCAAAAAGTTGAGGGGGTGGAGTGTGGGGGGGCTGGTTAAAATGTAAACAAAAATAAAATGCAATGATCTCCAGGGACCATAAACAAATTTCCCTCACAGTAGGACATAGAAAACAAATCCAACATTGACATTTTACCGTTTGATGAAAAGAAATGAGCCCGTCTTCAATTTTCTGGCAGAAACAAGTGTCAAAAAAAGTTGGGAACTGGGCAACAAAAGGCTGCAAAATCAAATGGTGCTAAATAGAAACAGCTATGGGAACATAACTACAAGAGAAAAGGTTAACTGGTTACAGGGCAGCAACAACTGGGTACAAAAAGAGCACCTAAGAGACATAGAGTCTCTCAGAATTAAAGACAGTCAGAGGTTCTGCAGTCACAATATCATCTTCTTCATGATCTCCTGGCTGCCAGGCAGCACTGCATTAAAAATAGGTATGTTAGGTATAATATTTTGGATTCTTGGAAGTCACTGCATTGGGCTCAGGAACACTTCCAGAAAGTCACCGTCTCTGGATACAGTCTCTGTGCTGTCCATTAATACAGATTAAAACTCTGTCTAAGTTAAATATAAGATCCAAGAGGATATGCGATTATGATCTGGAAATGCTGCCCGCTTCTCTGGGCCAAAATTAATTTAAAATGTAATGAGGAAAAGTGGAAAACTGTTGTCCTCATAGTTACTGGAAGACACATTTAAGGACTTCTAATAAAGAATTTCACGGAATCCAGATGAAATACAAGACGTTGTTAATCTAGATTGCAATTCAAATGTTTACTTTACCATAAAATGTAAACATGTGGCAATCCGAACCTAAAGTTTATGTTGTTCTTTTGTCTGAATTAAATACATGAAGGGAAAGGAAGAAGAGGCTCTCAGTCCTCTCTTTTTGATACATTTTCCTCCAGTTGGTCAGTGACAGTGAAATGAAAAAAAAATTTTTTTCCTTATGGATAGAAAATTGAATTTGAGGCATTTGTAAGCCTGAAATGCCCCCTGTTCATCTAAAGACATTTCATGCAATTCCTTTCCTGTGGCAGAAAACCATCATGGGAAAATATTTTCAATCTGCTTCATGGAGCTGGGCACCGATTTACAGGGAGGTGGCAAATCTGCGTCAATTTCTCATAATCAAATGGACACAAACGATCCATGAAAACCTACAAGAACACTCAGACATTGGCAGCAAAGTGAAGTCATACGCTGATAGACAAGAAGAGTTAACATCCTGAGGTTACACGTATACAGAACACACACACACACACGCACGCACACACAAAATATTCAGTGTCTTGTAAATTAATCTGAATCTGGTGAAATTATGAGCATGGGCAGTAAAACAAGGGTTCATCGCAGCTCTCACGCAACCTCTACAGACTCCACAATCATGTTTATTGACAACTTGAGATATCTGAAACACGCTTCAGCACAGTCAATGATCGCAATCAGTGACACTGAGATGTCAGCACTGGATGCACTACGCTGTGACCAAAGGATAAAAACCAACATCCAAGTGAGGTCAAGTATTGGCGACAGACATAATATAACCAACGGTGAGAAATGGAGCATGGATAATGTCAGTGGGTTTTTGACTGATTACAAAAGCTCGCCGACCGTGAATAATAGCACTCTGCCATCATGACCGAATGCGACGGTCATATCTAGGACCAGCTCTTTTCCAAACCATCAAAGCAACAGATGTGACTAATTGACCAAAGCAAATAAAACCCTATTTACACAGCCAAAAACACAAATCTCCTGACAACAGTTATATTTGTCACCGCTCCACAAAATACCAAATTCCTTTTTCTTAATAGCCCGGCTCTCTTGGCGGGCTCCCTACCAAATTCATCCTGCAAGCTGGTGGCGCCAACAGTTGAGGCCTTGTCCTGAGAACCCTCCAGGTGCGTGCTTCCATTCCTGGCCAGCAGGGAGGCGCTTGTGCTCAGCACGGTCACCTGGGATGGGGTTCTGGATGGCTGACTTTTCACCTGGGAAGTAGAAGGCTGGGAGGCCTGGCTGAGAGCCTCCTGAAGACTGTTGGAGGAGAAGGGAGAAGGGGAGGAAATGAGAACTGGTGGAGGCCAGGGATTCTTTCTGATACACAACAACAGAGGAGAGGTCGGAGGAGACAAGGTGATTTAAAAAAAAAAAAAATCTAATTTACAGGATGTTATGAGCTTTCTCTGTGGGATCTTATTTTACTTTCATAATGAAATTTTATTTATTTATTTCCACTTTTCTACTTGACTTGTATTGCAATATTGTGTGCATGGTAAACAATTATTTTTTTTAGTAATTTCTTGTAAGAGGCTACAGAATAAAACTCAACAGTCATTACAACAATCTTCATCACTTTTATCTGCTCCACACTGACATGTTATTTGAGCATTGCAGATAGACCTCCATGGTCGTGCTAGTCATGAGTGTAATATATAAAAGTGTGGAAGTACTTTAAAAATGAATGAGGCTGTGTGATAAAGAAATGTAACACCCCCCATGCATTAGATTAACATTCAACTTCTCAGGAGACTGTACAGAGTATTTGTCATTATTTATTTAACAAATATTAAGCCAAAATACAAAAGCAGTGTATCAAAAACCAAGAATAGCCCATGATTCAATAGCTCCTGGAGCCATCTTTAGCAGCAATAACTTAAGGTCCTACCCACAGCATTTCAGTCTGGGTTTGACTGGGTTGATTGTTTCCTTTTACAGCTATTCTGGTTGTAACTTTTCCTGTTGTGTGATCACATTGCCTGTCTTCAATGTGTTCTACAAGTGAATAATCTCTTGCTGCTTATTCAGAGGCACTCACACCTTCTGATGATCAATTAATCGAGTGCATTTAACTGGCAGCACCTGGCTGCTACTTACCCTTGCAATTCCTACTGAAGAAGTAGGGGTGTACTCAGTATTTCACTCACTGCTTCTGCATCTTGGCTTAGTTTTTGTTCAACAGAAGACATGGTGTAATATGTCATGTTGTTTATATGAGGATTTATTTACCTCTTCAACCTGGTAGGTCCTACAAAACCTTAAAATTTAAAGAGCTTTCTTTTTCGCATGACTGTTAATAATTTATGCTGCTGATGAATTCTAACATTAGGCAAGAGAATCCAGAACTTTCAAAGTAAAAGAAATAAAAAATAAAAAAAAAAGATTCCTGCCGCTTTCATCCATAATAGTCTGGTGAGTAATCCTAGCTTTGAGAAAACTACACAAACCTCTCCGAAAGTCAAAGGAAAGTTTAGGGAGTGATGGGGCAGTGAAGGGTGGAGTGGGGGAGACTTTGCATTTTGTAAGTTTATTGACTCCTGGCAGGCTGCCCTCTTGTTTTCCGTGCTTAACAGTTTTCAAGGCACAGCATTTAGAAAAGTGACCGTGCAAAGTCGAAACAGGAAAACACAGAGTCTTGGCTCGAGATAAATAGCAGTTGTCAGCAGTACAGCAAAACTCTACAGGTTTTACAGACACTCAGAGTAAGACCGGAGGGATTTCCTTTTTTTGTCGTTCTTTTAATATGCAAGCACAACTGCTACTTTACAAGCAGGGGATAAAGTTGAGAATTTTTTATGTATAACTAATGGGTTCAAGTTATTTTTGTTTGTTCTTTTGCTCTCTCCCTAAACTTACAGGGACATAAAAGCTGTGATAGATTCTTCCAGTTATGACAGGGTGTCCCTCAACGAGCTACAAATTAGATGTGACAGCTCAATTGAAGTATTCTGCTGGAAAGTAATTGTTTATGCCAATACAGCAAGAAGTACATCACTATGTCAAAAGAGGCCTCTGATTGGCAAGGTTAGATCCCATATAAAGTTAGAAAAGGGGGCCAATCAGGCTGCTGTTTATTGCTATGCTCAAATGGTCTATTGCAGATTGATGAGACAGATGAAATTTATCTATAACAACAACAAAAAAGTAATGTCATACAAAATGTTGCATCGTGAATGTGCCTAAAGTCATCCAGCATTATAAATTAGTTGACGAAAAAGTAAAAGTCATTTTCTAAGGAGCAGCTATGGAGTCTTAAGAATAAAACAATTCAATTTTGTATTGTGAGATTGCAGAATGCGTTTTTTAAATTTTTTTAAATGATCACTAAAATCTTTCATTTCCACAGAAAAGTCTCAAAATGGCAGACCAAAGTGATACAGTAGGACATCTGTTTCACTGAACTAATCATGTGCACATCTGAGAGGAGACGGTTGGTTAGCCAAGTTGATTAGTCAGACCTTGCGGCCTTTTGTAAAGGATTTGTAAGGACTCCATTCTTTGATCCATGTTCAAACGTGGACTTTAAAAGATTAGATGCAAGATATCAGAGTGAAAAGAGTGAGTCTTGGGGAAAATAGGATCAAAAACACCACATGCATAGTGGAGACACCAGTCCAGAGACAGATGATGTACTGTTTGATGTCATGCACAGCAGAAGATGCAAACTGGTGTTGATGTGGGAAAGGAAAGAGCACCACCTGGAGACATGCTCACACCAGGTGGCACAACAGACACGACTTCCAGCTCCATGCAGGTCGTACCTGAGAGGAGATCCAATGAGCGAGGAGGGAGGGGTGGGGTTACTCCCTGCGTTGTGCCGCCGCCGCATGGCCTGCCGACGAAACGTGCTACGTTCACGACGGAATATGACCGTCTCTTCACTTCCAGGCGCTGTCATGGTGAGAGACATCATTGGCTTATTAGCTTGATGCGTTTCCTTTTTCTGAGAGCTTTATGTGGAAGTTAGGAAATTTTGTTCCCGTGTGTTGTGGAGGGTTTATCTACATTTTTACATTCTATAACCAGCTGAAGAATCTTGTTCATGCACTTAAAGCTTATTGTGAAGAGTTTCACTCCAAACTGAGAGCCATCATTTTTAAAAACAAGACCTCAAAGACTATATGACGAACAGAAGGACAATGCAACACAGTGAACTGGTGTCATTGTGGTTGAGACGAGCCAAAACATCTACCACTTCTATTCTGGCTGAGCACTTCAATCTGTCTCCTCAGTTCCTGTCTGTGCCTTTGCAATCATGATAAAATAAAAGCTACGAAATCCCTTCCTACATTACCTCAGAACGTTACTAGAATGCATGTCGTCCAGGGATATAATTCTTATGGACGTAGCAGTTGAAACAAGCCTCTTAAAAAGTGCTGAACGGCACCGACTGTGGTCACAAATGGAGCTCAAGCATATTTTTCTACACTTTCCAAAGCTCAAGTCAACTGATGTAAAGCTTCTTCTGACTAAAAAAAAAACAAAACAAAAATATAATAATATAGCTTTGCTGTAGCCAAATGACTTGTTTCTGAATCACGAGTCCCTCAGTGTTAGCATGTCTAATGTACTATGTGTTTACCTCTTATTTCATTTTCTGATAAAACCATTAAAAGGTTTCATGACATGTTTAAAACAAAGTAAGAGTAGCACAAATAGGGATATTAACTGCAGTAATAGGATTCATCAGTTTCTAACTAAACTTAGGTGGCTTTAGCATGTCAGCATGTATTAAATGGAGCAGGTGAAGCTCTTACAAATTCACCAGTTTGTATGATAATGTCCAACTTATTCACTGTAAACATCACAAACTAAATTAGCAAATGGTTAAGACACCTTTCAAAAATAACGATCACTGACGGTTTCAGATCAAGAGCATGTTCAGACTTCGTGCCAACATTCGTCATGGCTGATCCAATCACAAGTGAGCAGTGCTAAATACAGGTGTGAATGGGCACAGGACAGAGGATGTGATGTCATTCAGATGTGATCGCTCAAGCAGCATTCAGAGGTGGACTTAAATGTTCGTGGCCACACTCAAACAGCGTGAAAGCAAATGCGTTCTAGACATCGATAACAGACCAACTACCCCACTGACGTGAATATAAGAATTTTAACTAAGAAATTTCTTCACTTTCTGGAATCTGGACAAAACTATACTTTGTAAAAAACAGTGTCTAAAGTCATTTGCTGAAAAACTCCTCTTTCGTGTTAATTTCTTTCATCATCTGCATTTCACGTCTCTTTTCGCACTCTAACATGGAAAACATATGCAGAACAAATAAACTGTTCGAGAGCAGTTTGGGTTTCATGTTATAGATTTGTTATAAAAAAAATAATTAAAAAAAACATACCAACATTTGAACAAAACGCTAGATATCGCTAGAAATCAGATTGAAACATAATTTGATTTTTGTTAAGTAGAGATCTATGCTGATACCCAAGTTATGTGCTCTTTGCATATTGAGCGAGTAATCGATAATGTGCTTTTGGAGTTTCCAAGTTCCCGCTGTAAAAAAAGGTAGTTAGTTGGAACACACCAACCAAAGTCGAATTTCTGACTTGAAAATTCAAAATGGTTGCTGCGCACAAAAAAAAGGGGGTGCCAACTGCAGTTATAAATTGCTTATTCTGTCAGTTTGTATCTCATCAAATGCCTCACTGTCCTACATCAGTACACATTGCAACAGTGCACAAAATGCAGTGCAAGACGTTGTTTTCAGTTTGTATAGTTAATAAAAGTGAGCCTGGTGAGTGAGCACAACAATGAACACATTTTCAGACATGCAACTGAAAACGACCAACTCAGGTGCAACGTCATTCCTCAGTCTGAGTTCCGAGGCAAATGAAATGCGGCACGCAATCCGGTCACGAAGTGGTCACTGTAGATGCATGTGAGCGAACATTTTAAACCAGGTGCGAGCACATGTGCTAAGAGCTTCTAACTTGTGATCAGATCACCCAGGATGCACGTTGATACAAGGTCTAAGAATCCCCAGAGTCAGAGAATACCTTTCTGCACCAAACGCTATGTTAGATGACATGCTCCATATCATGACTGCCCCTTTACTCACTGTGAAATCCTAATATGTATTAAATGAAAGCCTATTTTCACGTTTTAAGCCAGCAGCTTGTATGCCCAGGCACGTTCATAGGTGAACATCGTAACTTTAAGACAGCCAGTCAAGATCAAACATAGTTAAAATATCCACAATAGACACAAGCCATATAACAAGAACAGAGACAAAGAAGACCTTAATGAAAATACGATATTAGCTTGCAAGCTTAAAGACTGTGGGGGAAGGGAATGTGTATTAGACTCAGAGTGTATGACACTAATAAGAGAAATGTAAAAGTTCATCTAACCTCAGCACAAAGCACACAATGTGTCATCATACTAACTGCGATCTGTAGAGGGAACACTATGCCTGGGTCAGCATTGTATCTTCATGGAAACTCAATGAATTTGCAAGACAGAAAACGCCTCGTATGCATTCACACGCACACACAGGCAATTTTGAAGTATACCCAACATCTGGAAGACCATACTCAAAACAAATTCAAGTTAATGAACTCTATCATTATTAATACACCAGAAAGCAGAAGGTATGAAACGGATTTTTAAGTCAAAGTATGCTCAATACTAAAATTGTCATTCAGTTGATCCAAACACTAATAGAAAGAAACCTGTATACTGTCTGGGGACATAATTCAGTTGTGTGTGTGTGTGTGTGTGTGGTACCCACCCCGCAGTGTAGCAGCAGTGGCATCCTGAGGCTCAGTAAAAGCTGTCTGGTTTGGCAGACTGTTTCTGGAGCGGGTCACTGATTCCAGCTGGGAGGCCCGACCCAGCAGAGAAGCAGCATCTAGGACTTCCCCTTCTTTGGCTTCCAAGTCCGACTTGGAGGTGGTGAGGGGCCGAGGCCCAGATGGAGCTCCCAAGCGGCTGGGATCGTTAAGGCAAGCAGCGGTGCCACTGTCCAAACTCAACACCCTGGCATGCGTTTTGGCACTACCTGTGCTGGGTGTACGGCGGGAGGTGCGTCGCTTCCCTCCGTGTCGCACTCCTGCCTCAGATCCTGCAACAGCTTTTACTGTGGAGGAGGAGGGTGCATTGGCTGCTGCATGCTTGGCTTTCGTGGCCCTGAAGTGACCTTCTGGTGAGTGGCAGGAGCGGGAGGTGGTGCTAGATGAGCTGTCTGTACTTAAATGGTGGGTGGAGTGGAGACTGGAGGCACGGCTGAGTTCACTCTGATCACTAGAGTCATCCTCTCCACCAGTAAAGACAGCACTACAGGGCTTAGCCATACCACGTAAAGACAAGTAGTCCCGATGACGGCTAGCATCAAAGCTGCTTGCCCTTTTCTTGCTGGTTTGCCGGCGCCCATTGCGTCCTGCTGACAGAGAGGAAGTCCTTTGAACATTGTTCGCTGATTTTAATTGAACGTCATCTTCCATTTGCTCCTGTTCTGTGCCAGCTACACCTGTTGAGCCATCAGCGCTGGTCCTGATGCCAGACTCCTTCAGGCTTCCACCATTTTCCACAAGTTCCTGGGTTGCAGAGGAGGGTGTGTCAGCAGTTTGTTTAGCAGTCAGCTCATTGGCATGAGGGTTTTTATTAGCCTCTCTAGAGGGAAGGTTGCTGAGACCTCGTGAGCTAATACTGCCGAGGCTAGAAGTCCTGCCATCTGTGGGAGCAGAAACAGCCTCTCCGCTGTCCCGTACACGCTCATCCCCTGAAAGAGAGAGCAGACTCTCCACGTGTGTAGAACTGGTCTGTTCACTGTGGAAGCTGCTGACTGTGCTGTTGGTGTCCCTGTCTGTGCCGCTGCAGTAGCTCTCAGTGGAGCCACTACTACGAGTGCTCAGGCTCCTCAGGCTATCGGCACTGCGCTCCCCTCCCTGGGACTTCCCTCCTCCACTGGAGGCTTTCCCACCCACCTCTACCTGGTACAGTCCCGGACTACCTTCCCCTGCCTCCCTGGAGACTGAGCGGGGAACTCTGTGTGGTTCTTTGTGCCTGTAACATTCTACTCCAGATGTAGAGGGCACAGCTTGGTCCTGCTGGTAAAGCCGCTCTGCCCCCTCTCTGTCGCTAATTATTGGTCTGTGTGGTCTGGCAGCCTCCAGTTCGCATACAGGGTCAAGGCCACCTCGTCGGGGTGGAGGGTACAGAGCAAAGTCTGGCAGACACGGGTCTGGGAAAGCAGAACCCGCTGAGCTTGAGGTCCGAGGCAGGCCCCGAGTACGGGGCTCCTTTCTAAAGCTCTGAGATTGCATGGATGCATGAGTGGTCACTTCTGTGTCACAGGATGAGTGTGACAGGCTGAAGTGATAAGCAGTAGAGTTACAGAGATCAGCAGGCTCCCTGGACAGCTCTGAAGGACACAAGGAGGTTGATGGCTGCAAGGAGGCGAAGGAGTCATTTGGAACAAGGCAGAACATCTTTGTGTCTGAGAGTAGATCTAAAAGAACACAGGAAAGAAAAAAAAACATTTACCAAAGTGTGGAAATGTCAAAGCCACTATCATGACACTGATTCTTATTTCCATTTATGCTTACCGTGATCATGACTGCAGCTCTCGACAAGAGTCAAACTGATATCATCTGAGGTCTTTCCCATATCCCCTGCAAAGATAGAAATTAAGCAATTAAAAGTTTCATTTTTTATCCTCTGGATGAAGCTGGCCTCTGCAGAGGATGAAGAAAAAAAAAACATTGAAATGCTTCCTCTGAGCAAAGGCCATGGTTGTACAGGCAGAACAGCCAGAAAATTAGGCTACAAGCTGTTCTGAATAGATTCCTTGAAAACCATCACGGTAGCTTAAGATAGAGTCACACTTGATCAATTTTAAGGTATTACATATCAGAATATTAAAAATAAATGCCGTGTGGTTCTCATCAAGTCTTTAAATTTGGTAAGTACAACCCAAGATGAACAACAACACATGACATATTACACAAAATACGGTAGTGTGTGAAAAAACTAAGTGTGCCCTTACTTTTCTCATAGGAATTAAGGGGGTAAATAGCAGATTGGTGTTGCTAATCAAATCTATTTTATTCTAATAATAATAATAAGGTATAATACTATAAATTTTGTCAGTTTGCTGGTCAGGAGCACTCAGGTGTGTGTTAACACAACGCCAAAGACATCAGCGATGATATTAGAGAAGCAATTGTTGCTGCCTATCAATCTGGGAAGGTTTATAAGGCCATTTCCAATCTATTTGGACTCCCTAACTTTAAAGTGAGAAATGTTATTCACAAGTGGAGAACATTCAAGACAGTTGCCAATCTTCTCTGCAGTGGATGTCCCAGCTCACCCCAAGGTCAGACTGTGCAATGCTCAGCGAAAATGCAAAAAGACCCAAGAGATACATCTCAGACTCTAAAGGCCTAAGTTAGTATGTTAAATGTTAAAGTTCATGACAGTACAATTGGAAAAAGACTAAACAAGTATGTAGTGTTTGGACAGGTTGCAGGAGAAAGCCTATTCTCTCTAAAAATAAAATAGCGGCACAGCTTTTGTCTTTAAATCTGCATTTGAAGAAACAACAAGACTTCTGGAACAATGTCCTTTGGACAGATGAGACCAAAGTGCTGATGTTTGGTCACAATGCACAGCAGCAGGTTTAGAGAAAACCAAACACAGCATATCAGCACAAACACCTCATACCAACTGTCAAGCACGGTAGTAGAGGGCTGATGATTTGGGCTTGTTTTACAGCCCCAGGACTTGGACACCTTGCACTCACTGAGTCCACCATGAACTCCTCTGTATAACAAAGTATTCTAGAGTCAAATGTGAGGCCATCTATCCAGCAGCTAAAGCTAATGCCCATAAACTTAAATTAACTGAAGCAACATTGTAGTAAAACATAACTTCAAGTTACTGCTGCTAAAATTTGTTCTCTAAGCTACTGAATCATGGGGTCTTCTTAGTTTTTCCATGCATTGCTTTTGGCTTAGTCTTTGTTAAATAAATAATGGCACAGTATACCATATGTTGTTTGTCATGCGAGGTGGCATTTAATGATTTTAATACCCGAGTACCACGTCGTTCTATTAAATCCTGATACAGGAAAACTTACAAATGAAACAGGGTGTTTTTTCTTTTCCACAGAACTGAAAATTTTGTACAAAGATGTAAATATTCATATTTGCCTCTCGAATAAAGAAGGCCATCTTTTAAGAGTTTGTGAGCAACAAACTGAGTGGAACGAGAAGAAGAGAAGCTTTGAAAAACGAAACAACTGCAGAACCATTATCCAACTTCAGATTATTTCTTGTCATCACGACCTGCGAGATAATTAGAATGACTCATTGAATTATTCAGAGGACACAAACACCTCAGTCTAATACTCGGTATAACAGACCCAAAGCCAAACTACAAGTTAATATTTGTCCTCTATATATTCCAATAAAACCTTCCTTGTAAATGACTCCCCCTTACTCCCCCCCAGTCTCTGCAGCGCCTCTCAAAAGCCGATTCACCTTAGTGTGACTGTTGAGGTCACAGTAACGCTGAGTCAGAGTGGATCTCCTGGGCCGCAGGGCGAGCGTGGTCGAGGATGTGGTTATCCCACAAAGAGAAGAGCGTAAAAACCAAACACTCTGTAATAATGCTCATGTTACAAGTCAATTCTTTCACTTGCAACAGTGGGCTGTAAGAGTACAAAAACCTTAACTCAAGTAGAACTACATATATTAAGAAAAAAAGAACAAGAAAAGTAGAAGTACTGTTCAATTTACATACAGTTTACATAAAAGTGAAAATGTAAAGGCATTCTTAAAGCTGACTTCAAACCACCTAAACAAGGATGCTGCATTCAAGCCATATTTTACCTACACTGTTCAATGTTCAAAGTGGGGCTTCCTTTTGTTGTTTTGCTATTCATAGCAAATTCTCATCAGCCGTTAAATAGTTAACGTAAGAAAGAAATGAGCTGATAATGTTCTACCAGTGCTTTATTCAAAGTTTTATTAGGTCAAAAATAATGACGGATTACATATTTACTTGCTCAGCCACTTTTCTGGGTAAGCACATAAAATTCAGCAGTTGAGTTTGAAAAACTGTATTCGAGGGTTTCCGACCAGTAAATCTGAATTTTTAAAAACAGTTTTCCTCCTAGATCTTTTTTTACCCCAGAAGAAAGATGGAATTGTGGAGTTCCCAGTTATCAGCAAATGCAGCATTACATTTGGGTTTCCGTTTCATCCGCTATGTGCAGTCGCAACAAATGTTGTGTGCCAATGACGTATCAACGGATACAACATTTCTAAATGCTACTGTTTTTACACTTCTAAATGCTACTGGTTCACCCGTAGTTCAAAATTGTGCTCGACAAAATATACAATAACTGACAATCCCTATCGAATTCACAAAAAAAAAAGAAAAAGTGACGAGCCTCTTGAAAAAATACAGAGTGGAATAAACAGATATTTGTGTTAAAATGTAGCAAGTAAAAGTTAATAAAAGTACATAAACCTAAAAATTATACTGCAGTTTATATTATTATTTACTACTTACAATTCTAAAAAAAAAAAAAAAAAAGGTTTTGGCACTGCGTAAAAAGTAAATACAAAAAGAATGCAATGATTTTCAAATCTAATATAACAGACCACATATACATTATTCTAATATGTATATTATTATTACTTATTTTATATTTGAATTTTAATGCAGTGTATCTAAGGGCCTGAAGTTCACAGAGATCCAACACTGGTTTTCAGCCATGTCCCCTGCACACAGAGATCCTGTCTTGGTCTTTTGATGATATTCTGCACAGTAGATCAAACATTCAAAGTTGCCATAGTTTTATGTGAAGAAACACTACTCTCAAACTGCTATACAAATTGTAAATGCAGCTCTTTTTGCAGATTGCCGAGCCTCTGCCCATCTTCATTTCTGAGAGATCTCTACCTCTCTAAGGTGTTTTTGTCAATATCAAAACGTGTTACAGACCTGGTGCCCATCAACCTAATTAGTTGCAACATGTTCCTCCAGCCGTTTCATTTTGTTATCACCCAGTCCAAACTTTGTTGAGACATGCTGCCGGCATCAAATTCAAGAGGAGCTCAAATATTTTGCTGAAATAGTGAAATGTCTTTCAACATTTTTAGATATTTTCTGTGTTCTACTGTGAATAAAAAATTGGTTTGTGATATATTTGAAAATCATCGCACTTATTTACATTTATTTACATTTTACACAGGGTTTAAACTTTTTTCAATTAGAGGCTGTACTTCCAGCCTCTGCTTTCGTATGTTTTGAGGTTCACATGTAAATTATTCAAGCATGCGTGACAACATATTGAGGACTTATAATTACCTTTGACAACTGTTGCTCTTCCATGTGAGGATGCAAGCTGAAATGCATGAAAAAAAGATCAAACTATTTATCTTTCAAAAAAAAAAGCTGGTTGGCATATATATGTGTATATATAACAAAAAAAAAGTCCTGGTAACAAATTGTTCGTGTCCACAAACTGACGTGGTGCGATCAGTTAGGAGCACAACATCTCAAAGAAAGCACTATACAGCATCCTAGTCGATGTCGCCTTGCTGTCTCTGAAGGGAAAAGTTTTGGTTTCTCTGCCAACTCGCTACAGCAGCTGGAGCCAAAATGAAGGCTGATTAGTGACTCAAGGACATACACAGCAAAAGAGGCAGAACACTGCACCCTTGGGACTCAGAGGTTAAATATATCCCACAGAAAACATCAGCTAAATAACTTTGAATATTGGATGAGATGTCTCCTGACACAACGCAGTTTATCTTAGCCACATGTGTGTGCAATTTGCGGTGCTCACAGTAAGGAGGTACAAATTAGAAACAGATATTAGTCTGAACGAATAACGTCTGACAACTAAATCACTATCATTTAGTATTGTATCTGTCACAAAGCACGTGTAGTGTCTGCTTTAGGGCACTAAACTAAACTAGTTTTAAGGCCACTAAACTGTGTGTGTTTTTCAAACACACACTTTCTGCACCGGCAAAGTGAACAATAAATAAAGTGCAGTATGTTGCAAATTAGATCTTTATCTTCTTTTCAAATCTAAATAATTTGCTCATTGTGTTTTCAAAGTATCGAGGAATCATTTAGCCTGTGAAAGTAAAAATATATGACATCAAGAATACAAAGCTAAAGAAGTTCCATATTCATGTCAACTCCAATAATGCAAAGATATGACATTTGATGACAGAAAATTCTCATATTTCATATGACTAAACCAGTTATTTGTTTATATATGATTTCTGTGATTTGCTTCTTTTGCTCGTGATTACGAACAGACACGTGCCTTCAATGCGATTAAGAATCCAACCAGTGGTTTGACATTATTCAAATTAAAGCACAGGAAAGTATGCAGCGGGCAGCAGGTGAGTGCTCCGATTACCTGCTGGTTAGACTCCATCCCAATATAAGAGTTCCTGGAACTACAGTCCACTGGTGGAGTCTCTTGTCTGATGAAGTCTGCCATCTCGATACCCCCTCCAGGGTCCCTGTGCAAACACACCGACACAAACAGACACCTTAATTGTTGGCACATGCACAAAAGCAATCTTGGACGGCACAGTGTGTTCAGGACTCTATTTCAAAGCTTTTCTTTTTAATGGGTTTTATAAAAAACTTAAAAACTTTTCTCCTGGTCTAATTTCAGCCCAGACATGCTTGTTAAACCAATCGGTATGTCAAACCAAGCAACCTGCCAGGGATATAAATCATTTCCAGGTGCCAAAAAAAGGTTTCATTGACGGGTAAGACCAGAAAACATACACTCTAAATAATGAAACAAAATATTTAGCGCAGTGGAATGGAGGCTAGTTGAGGACCAGCCAGGGGAAAATGAGTGGGCGTTGGAGCAGAAACACCTTAATCAACATCAGCTCTGCTTGCCTGCTCCACTGTAAACTCAAACAACCTGGAATGCTGTTCCAGATGTGTGGGCAAAGCTGTGACTGCAACTGTCCCTGTGGTCGGGAGCTCTTACTCTTCTTGTTGCCTTTTCTTTCTCTCAGCGTCCTGCTAAGCACTCCCTCTGGAATGTGACTATGAGTCACTTCTGCAATTCACAGGCAGTAAAAGGCTGAAAACCAACTCGCTTTTGTTACTTCTAAAAAGTGAGCTAAACCTCTATTTAAAAAATAGTAAAATGTTTGCCATCCGAGGTAAATAACATTCAAGTCGAGTCAATTCATCCAAATCCCACACTGCTTCAATAATGTTGAGGTCCGGACTCTGGGGAGGATTCATCCCGCCATAAGACCTGTTGTCACTGATTTTCAGTCCACTTCTCGTGTCATTTGGCATAGCTCAGCCTTTTCTCCCTGTTTCCCTTCCTTAAGGATGGCTTCTTGGCAGCCACCTTTCCATGGAGACCATTTCTCATGAGGATTCGGTGAACAGTAGATTGATCAATTCAAAGGTCAGATGCCTTTTACAGACCCCGTGTCAGATCTTTTCTGTATTCTGTTTCCCTATTTCTTAAGAACGCATCACTTTAAGATAGTGTTCATCTGCTTTTCTGTGTTTTTTTGGGGTTTTTTTTCGGCCTCCACACATCCATTTTCTTCAAATTTATTAAGGACACACTGCACACCACTCTGAAATGAGCCAAGTTTTTAGCTAATAGCTCTTTGGGAATCATCTTGTTAGGCAACAAATGTATCCTTGCAAAAGTGCCTAAAGATACTATTTAAAGTTGGAAAGTTTAAAGTTTGCCCTGTTACACGTTAGGGGCCTTTTTATGCTTCAAGAATCCATAGGTTAGTGTTAAAAGGTTTGACAAAAGCAAAACAAAAAAACCATAAAAGTCCTCTGACATTGCTTAGGTGCAAGGACTGGGCTGAAAATGAGTTAAAAAGAGGGCAATGTTCAAAGAAAAACTTTGACATTTTGAAAGAAATATTGATCAACAGCACCATAAAAGATTACAACAAAGTCTGGCTGATTGGAAGAAAAATTTAAACATCTGAATATATGTTGTTTTTTGGCTCTTCCCATTTCCCTCACTTATTCCTTTAACTTTTTATTATATCAAATAATATGATCATCTAATATCATTTGAAACAAAAATAGATCATTAGACCATTGACCACCGCTGCCACGATCAGACATCGATAGATTACATGCCCGAACGAACAAACTCAACTCAGGTCATGTGATCCTTCTCAATCACTGATTAAGAAGTGCGTGTCCTTTGCCTGGTGCATGGATTTTACTTGCTCTGCCCCCATATCCACATCTATACCTCTTAAACTCATGAAACATTTGACCCAACACACATCAAATCCACCTTCAGACTGAATGACATGTCAGCTTACCCTGGGCCGTTGCTGTCCTGCCGGCGGGTGACGCCTCTATCGTTAGCCCCCTCAGTGCCACCTCTGCTGCCCTGGTTCTCCTTGGCTTGATGCTCCACCACCTCCCCCTCATCCAGGGCATGGTGGAGGCGGTAATTCACCGTCTTCAGCAGCAGAAAAATGGCAGCAATCACACCACAATAGATTCCCACTATCACCATAGTTGGTGGCAGGGCCTGGTATTTGAGGAGGACGCAGAAATTTACTTGGTTAGTGTTAGCCTACCAGCTGCATGTGTACAACAGCCTTGCTCCCCACCCACCCCGCACCCTACTGCTGTATTTAATTACTTTCCTTTATTAATCCCAAAAGTCAAGGACTCATTTTCATAATATCATAGAATTATTACTGTAATACTGAAAAAAAAGGAAAAACAAACACATAATGGCACCCATTGTGCCGATTATTTATGACGCATGCATGCAGTGCTTGAAAAACATCACAGTGAAGTATTTTTAACTCAAAACGACCTGTCATGTACACTCACATGTTGCATCAGAGCTCAATGGAGCATCAGGCACAGGTGCTATTACCTGTAAACTGTCAGTGCGTGTGTGTGTGCAACTGTGTATAAGGCACCACATTCCCAGCCTCTGCATCCGTCCACAGTCACGATAAGCAACGACACTACCATATGAACCACGGAGCTGACCAATGCATTTGCACTCCAGGAATAGAAGTGAAATTGCAAACCAATTTGAAACATCAGCTTCAGGTCAATAAATCAACCACAAACTGCCCCAAGAACAGCTACGGGTGAGGATCTGAAAATTACAATGACCCAGCTGACATTCTTAACTTCATGTCGCCCATCTGGGTACAGCTGTAGGACAAACAACCCTTTTGATCCCATTCCCTTCCTGAAAGTACACTAATTCTCCTGGAGTTGTAAATCCATCTTGGACAGCTGGGATGGTATGCTGGTATCACCTCTACAAACGCACATGAAAAAGAAATGCCTTTGGAAGACTAACAAGTAAACAAAGACAACTTGTGGGGAATTAACTGAGAAACCAGCAGCCAGTAATTTGGGTCCTTTTCATGGGCATTTAAACTCTTACTGTGACACCCTTGTCAGCTGTCCTCTTGTATTTACAGCTGGCAGTTACTAAAGGCTGGAAAACGGCAAATCACTGCCAATAGTAGGGAAACAAGTAAATAAAAATAATGAATGGGGGGGTCAATTAGATTCACCGATTACAACATGCAACAGTGTTATCCACTGTTAATATCCAACAAAGTGCAAATACACAATTAAAAAAAAAAAAGAGCTTTCTTATCTAGTCTGCTTATTGGACAGAACACTCACAGGAAGGGAAATTAAGATTAATGAAACAACCCCTCACCTCCCCCAGTGAATTGCTAATAATTCCGTCGAGTTGTGTGGAATATGTGGAAAATAATTCAAATATTTCGTTGCGTTTTGGTAGTTTAAAGAGAGGCTACATTGTCTCCGCTCCAGATAATAGACCGAGACCGACCGTTAGTATCTTGTCGCAGCTAACCTAACAGGCACTTGGTTTGGTAACTTACGTTGTCAACAGTAAGAACAAACACGCACAAAAAGACAATATTGTGGATTTAAATGGACAAAACCACTCACCATGTACAGCGTAAAGGGGAAACATAGCAGAAACAGCCAGATGTAGAGATGTAAAGCGTTGACGAATGTGTTCTGATCGGGGTCGTAGTACCATCCGCCTGTGACTGAAGCCCAGACCCCCTGCCTCAGGATCTGTAGAGTCTGAGACCCCATGTTGTTTAATCCCCTCCGACGAACTCTGGCGGAACCGACCAACGGAACAACCGGGGTGACACCCTGGCTAGTCGTCGTTCAACATGACAAATGGTGCTCTGTTTTCAGACAGTGGCCTTAAAATCCCCTCTGCAGCCATCTTCTCTGCTGCTAGCCGGCCAGCTGGGGCACTGTTTCAGTCCTCCACTGAGGAGTCTCCTATCCCACCACGCCCTGCGAGAAAGTTCTTCTTCGTGGAATCAGTACGCAGTAGCGAGAGTGGTGAACCGTGGGAAGCACTAAGGGAAGCTTACAAAAAATATGTTAGAAGAAAAAAAAGGACTTTTTTGTATGGTTCTGAATTGTTTGTGTCTGTATCTTCTTCGTAAAAAAAGAAGCTTTTTTTCTTTATGAGCGTTGGAAATAAATGTGGCTCAATGGATAGACAAAAACATGGAATACAATTAAATCAGGCAATTAGGAATTAGTACCAAATATGATTAAATGGCGACACCTGCTGGTCAAATACTTTCTTTTCTTGACGCAAAATTACGTTACACGCCTGTTCAGTGGTTCTCATTCACAGTTTAGATACGAGATAATTATTGAAGGTGCTGTGGGGATTAGAAGGACAAGGAAGACGACATAACTTCAGAACTACCAGCTATTCTTATCTTTCTGCTGCTTTGGTATTTAAGTCAAACTATCTGGACTCATTTTTATCATTATATTGTCTTTTAAAAGAACGGTGGTGCCTGAAAATTAGAGAACCCTTCAGATATCCCTGCTGTAAGGCAGCAGAAATGTGACTTAAAGTATAATTTTCCAACGTGACATAGCTGTGGGCGGTAGAATGACGTAACTCTCCAGGATAAGCAGCTAACTGAGGTTTGGAATTATCAGGTGTTGCAGATGGCGCATCACTCCGATGACGGTTGGGTGTGAGTGAGCAAAGTGTTTGAGTTTATGTATTATGGAATGAACAAATATAATCTCTACAGACCCTAAGTAGAGAAATGAGTTGGCAGTTAAAAGAGGGTGCTTGCAGAGTTTATTGAACTGTTGGACAGGTCAACCGGAGAAGTCTTAAAAAAAATCCTCCAAACAACATGCCTTGAAAATAAATAAAAAAAATTGCGCAAAAAAGAAAAATAAATGGGCAGAAACGCTTTTGTAAACAAACACGAAATGAGATTTATATCCAGAAAGGCCAAATGTAAACCATCTGTAACACTGAAACAGAAGAAAACAGAGGGCTAAAGAGAAGCAGTTGTGGAGTGTAGTTGATTAGATTGAATTCATTCATAGTGATGAATCACCAGTCTGCATTGAGCAAGGAGATGATGTTTGAACTTTTGTCTGGTGTAGGTCAAATGAAACATAGCTATATAGATTACTCCCAGAATCTATTAGTCATTGATATGTGGTTGATGTCAGGTAAAGGACCAGAGAAGATGGCAGTCATTACCCTAACATTGAATATACTCATGAACATGGACACTTTTCTCATTCCATTATTCAAAATGAAATTTGACAATGCTGAAGTAATTTTTCAGGATTACAATCAAAGAGCATTTGAACCTTTCCTCGGGACAGACATATCTCCAGTCATACGGTCAGCAAACTGATCTCAATATGATTCAAAATTTATGGTGCAAATTGAGAAAAAAAAACATCCCACAACAAGGTCCAATCCTGCAGAGCTGATCTGTTAACTGCTACACAAGAAAACTGAATCCTGGTTAATGAAGAATATTGTTTTTCCATTACTTAACTCCTCAAAGAATTGAAGCTTTCATAAAAGCTACAGGAGGTGCAGCAAAGTATATTTTGCTCTACTTCATCTGAAAAACATTGAAAAAAAATTCAGTTTCAAAATTTTCATTGGGTACGTTTTAAAATTTTAGACTTTTAAGTATTAAAAATAAAATTCATGTGTTTTGTTTATTAAATTCAATGAACATGCATTTTCCATCACTTTTGCTGAAGCACAACAGACGCAAAGTTACTTTTATTGGCAGTGGGAACAACTTGCATCATACATTTTGCTTTGGGGTAAGTCAACTAAACATGGGAGAATGGATTAATCAAGATTCAATTGAACAAAACATTTTATAGTTGCACTTATACTTTTATTTAAAACAAAATCAAAGCATAGAATTTCTTTCATAAAAGGGTTAAGGTGTATGTATTTGAAGATGCACATCTTCCCGTAAGGAGGATGCATCAAGAGCATCAAACTGTCCTTTGTAGTCACTACAACAAAAACACGGTGCTGAATGTCAGTAATAAACCGAGAGCGTATCATCAGCGTATCATCAAAAAACTTAATCCACAATGAAAAGCCTGCAGACATCAAGCTGGTAATATCTGTTCTCTGTACAGCAGCCTGAACTGTACTTCAGTCCAAGTGTGTAAAAATAAGGTGTGCAAGAATGAAGAAAAGCCACTGACATGTTTATGCCGGTTCAGCTCAAACCAACAGACGGCGTTGGAGTTTTGAGAAGGAAACACAAACGTTCCCAAAGAGAGGTGGTTCTCCCTGTAAATGGCTGTGGGACCTTTCACAGTCATTTCTCCACCTTCGCGCAGTGTTAGGACAATGGCAATCACTGCAGCCTTGCTCTCTTCTCAGGAGGTGGTTTACTTGGTGGAGCAGGTCCTGAGGACTTGGCAGACGGCTCCCTCTCCTCTTGTTTTACAGTTTCTGTGGGAGGTTCAGGCTCTTTCTTCACCTCAACTGAAATACAAGTGCATACATTTAGAGAAAAACTCAAGTTTGGCCTCCACCTCATCCATATTAAAACATAAATATCACTTATGAAACAAAAAGTTTAACAATGAACCATCTTGCTGAATAACATACCTGGAATAGGCTTATCACCAGGCTTAGGCTGTAAGAACAAACCGAAAATAAATGACATCAATGCAAAATCATTTTTGTTTCTGATCAGCTTTAATTACTGTGTACAATCAGCATGAAATATACCTGGTAGAAAGTCGGTGGAAATTTTGACCTGAGGTCCAAAAGTAGTGTGTCGACACGATGCCTCTGAAACAGGGAACTGGGCTCCTCCTTCTTCTTAGACTTAGGCTTGGCTTTTTCTGAAAATTGTTGACAAAATCAACATCTTACACCAATGTGCAAAAGAATAAACGTTCTTGTATGTCACCGTCCTATTGTTCTGGCACTTATAGACTTCCCCATTTATTTTCATTATTTGTGTATAAAGGAAGGAACAAACTCGATCCCTGCCTGGTGCCTTTCTGTGTGGAGTTTGCATGTTCTCCCCGTGCATGCGTGGGTTTTCTCCGGGTACTCCGGCTTCCTCCCACCATCCAAAAACATGCATGTCAGGTTAAT
Source organism: Leuresthes tenuis (assembly GCF_036924035.1). NCBI lineage: Eukaryota > Metazoa > Chordata > Actinopteri > Atheriniformes > Atherinopsidae > Leuresthes > Leuresthes tenuis. The sequence goes on from NW_027325369.1 coordinate 14,542,673, forward strand.
TGGTGACTCCAAATTGTCCATAGGAGTGAGTGTGAGCGTGCATGGTTGTTTGTCTCGTTTATCTCTATGTGGCCCTGTGATGGACTGGCGACCTGTCCAGGGTGTACCCTGCCTTTCGCCCGATGACTGCTGGGATAGGCTCCAGCCCACCCGCTACCCGATTAACGGACTGTCGGTATAGAAAATGGATGGATGGAATGAACAAACTTCCAAACCTCTCTCCTCGTGATCCTTAAAGTGCCACCAGTATCCCTTGGATGGGTGATAGCGGCAATATGACATGGCCTCATCAAAAGCGGACTGGATTCCATGGACAGCAGAAAGCTAAAGCAGATATGATTTATATTAAAAACAGACAATGCAATCCAAACTTCAGCAGCATTTCTAATTTTAAAAAAAAAGAAGCTGGTTTTTACCACTCTGGAGCTGATAACTGTTCCCAGGTCTGGGGCCTGATACACCACCCCTGCTATGATGTAGAAGTCAGCCAAGGGGATCACTAGAGAATAACCGCACAGAGGTGGATGCTCAAATGACGCTTCAAATGTTACACTCAGTTTATCTGAGCATTTTTATAATCAGTGGAAGTCATAAAAGCAGAAACAAGTAACTGATTGTTTTCATTTTATTAAATGCTTTCCTTTGTCATCTATCACTCTGTGCAACTCAATAACAATAATGAAGCCAATGGTAAGCTGAATAGCTGAGAATAAACATATGATAACATCAATAATAACATTTGCATGTACTTGTGAGATCATGCATGGGGCATTGCACATGATACAGACAAGCTGGTCATCATTTTCTTCATTGAAATGTAGTTAAATCTTGTGCTGCTCACCTTGTGTCGATGACTGCCTCTGTTGTTTACGGATTATATACAAAATTGGCTCCTGAGCGTGAAGGAGAATGTACTCCACACCCACCATCTGACTGAAAATAGCACCAAAAAACAACACTGAACAATACACATGTGCAGCAATGGAGGAAAAAGAGAAGATTTTAAACCACAACAACTAATATTCTAAAAGAAAACTATAACATGCATCTTCCATATCCGAGTTTATTATATTTCCTTTTTGAGCCAAAACCTTTTTTTGCATAATTTGACACAGAATTTACAATTTCTTTATCTTTATTGAAGTGATACCGCTTACCAAGTAACATCAAAGTCAGTACAATAAACTTACTTGAGATGTTCCAGAGTGAGCCGCTGCATCTTCACTACCTCATTGTTGCAAGTTCGGTCATAAAATGGGTTGCTCCTCTCTGAGAAGTAGTCCAATACATTCCCAGGGTTAAGAATTGGCACCCAGCCGCTGTCCACCCAGGATATACCGAGAAGGTTGTCTGCGAAATTGAACAAGAACTTAATTAACTGATAAGCTACTCTTTTAGATTCAAAGTTGCTGTTAAACAGCAAAGTTTCAAGAGGATTTTCTCTCAGGGTTTTTACTTAAGAGTAAGGACCTTGAATAAGATATATCCTCATCATTCATTTGCTAATTCTTATAAAGTTGGGAGCAAATTATTCCAGCTTTTTGTTTTGTACATATGTCGATTGAAAGTACTGCAGTTTTATACACACTGAAATAACTAAACAAAGCCTGTTAAAAAATGGTAAAACGTGACTATAATTTCTCCTACATCTTAAATTTTGAGTGCTCATACTATAAACCAGCAATTACAGTCTAAAACTTAACATTGTACCGAAGGAAGGGCATAGGACGGAGCAACGAAAATTAGGTTTTACTTTTCAAAACAGAGTGACTGCAATGACCACTGAACTATCCATCCATCCATTTTCTGTACCGTCAAATTACATTTGAAATCTCCCCTTCACGTAATGAAACTTAAGGCTCCATGACATAGCTGGAGTTGATATATGGGATATAAGTTCAATGCTGTGATAAATGATACCCTAAACGACAATGACCACTTTGGCAGCTACCCATCGTTAGCCGAAGTGCTAATAAAAAGCTATGTTGCTAACGTTAGCGTCAAGCGCTAACAGATATATTTTAAAAGAAACAACCAACAGCAAATCCATGTGTTTGTCAATTATTCAAAAATATTCCCAATTTCAATTTAACAACGTAAAAAATATGCTGGCAATAACTTTGTAACAAACAATAAAACGGAGAATGACCGACCTCTGAAATCCACCGACGCCATAATATAAACAAACTGTCACACAAAGATGACGTCGACCCGTAGCTGATGTCGTCATCTAAATATAAAAAAAAATAGAAATAAAAAAATAATAAATCATTTAAAAAAAAAATAAGAAGGCTGCAGCAGGAATTAATTCATTTCTAATATTTTGGCTTCCATAACATTTTTCTTTTCACATTAGTGTTTTCGACTTTTATTCCATCCAAAATACAAATTGTCTGAATTTTACACAATTTTGTTCGTTGGACACTTCATATGCAAATGAGGGCATATTTATTGATGCAATTTTTTATTTCTAAAAGCCGTTTGGAAATTATTTTTGTGTGTTTGCTTGGTTTTGGTTGTCGGTGTAAAGAACTCTTGCTTGCTCGTGCTTGAAATGTACGCAAATTAGCTTATTTACATGATAACTAATTTGCATCGAATCATCTGCCTGTTTTTGTAAGTTATTCAACAATTTTCTGTCTCACTTTTCAGACTTACTTTATATTGGAGAAATGTAAGGCTCGTTTAGTTTTGATCATAGAAAAAGATACACAACTGATACAACCAGTCAATTTTTCAGCTTTACAGAGTTCTTTGTATTTGATCAGCATCATTAAAAATTCCATAAGCACACCCAGCTCAGTGGGTTTAGTGCCCTGTGAGGGACAGACATAATTTACAGCGAACATGGTGATCACACAACCTGACACACAGCGTTGTTCGACGAAAAGTCAAAACCAACATCTGAGTGGGACAGGGACGACCTTATCATCACCTTCACGCGCCTTCTTCATAAAATAAACTCTTAATTACACAATAAATCTGCCTAAACGTTGGTTTGATTGACATCATAGCCTGAAACACGAATCTATCATGAGTGTGCTGTGCTGTACAGACGAGGCTGCTTGGGCGAAAGTCTGGCTGGATGATTTTGATCTGATTCGTCTGAGCAGAGATGATTGCATTCCTCCGGTATGAGATAAGACAGTGACTTAGGGAAGAGTCTAGGAGCAAGGATGCAGTTGTTATTTACTGGCTGAAATCCCACATTTATTCTCAAAAGGATTAAACGCTGAAATTCACAAATGTGCACGTCATACACAACATAACATAACACCCTGCAAAGTATTCGCGGGAAGTCCACAATACTGAGACAGGCATAAATAATCTCTGTTTTTATTGAATAATCACATTTCTGTTTGCAATATCCCTTTCATCCAGTCCAGTATGCAAACTTCGTTTTGTTTTGTCAATACATAAAGACCACTGCGCCTGCATTTATTGACCAATCGGCTAGTCTGAGCGGAAAACACGAGAGCGGAGAACTGAGGAACTCGCAACGCGCAGGGTTGCGCACAGAGAGGACGTAGTTGCGACACTGGTGGGGCGAAGGCGAGACTACGACCGAGAGGATGCAGTGAAAAGCTTCAGTTTCCCAGCTAATTCACAACCGGGCGTTAGGGCGGGGATAATACAATAACGTTGAAGATGAACGTGATCCAGGCTGGGCACGAAGGCAGGGTGGAGAGTGGCAAAGGCAGCTTCAACGACGGCGGCTCCCCGAAGCTCCAGCAGTGCGCTCAGCCCCCCAACAGCAGCGGCGGCAGCCGGACCAAAGACACCAGATATCAGCAGCTGCTCCAGCAGCAGAAGCATCATGGTGGGTCGATGCTGAAACAACCATCTCACAATGAGCCAGCAGACGTCGTGAGGCGGGCGCTTGACTTCAAGTGCCAGGGCACCCAGTGCTACAAGGATAAGAAATACCGAGAGGCGATTGGCAAGTATCACCGCGCTCTGTTGGAGATCAAGGGGCTGTGCAGGGTGCTGGGGGATCCGGACACCAGCTCCAAGCCCCCGTGCCCCCTCCTGCCGACCATCAGCAAGTCCAGCACGCTGACAGATGAGCAGAAGGGGGCGATGGAGAAAGCAGAGCTGGAGTGTTACAACAGCTTGGCAGGTAAGAGACGTTCCTCACACATCTTTCACACAGATGCACACACAACTCTCATATGATGTATTTTCGAATGATAAAGATTCTGCGAATACTCCAGGGCTCATGAATGATTCATTACATGTATGAGTCAATCTTTTTATTTTCTCTTTGGGTTGATACTACATTTACTTAACCATTGCCAAATGACTCATATGATTGAGTGAAATGACTTAACGAAATAAACCCACTGTGTTTTTGTGCCTAGCAGGACACCTATCATTACCTATGCCAGATGATGAAAATTATGATATTGGCTCATGCAGTCTGACCAGTTTCTTTACTTGTTTTCCCATTCTAGGATGCCTTTTGCAAATGGAACTGGTGAACTATGAACGGGTTAAGGAATATTGCCTGAAAGTCCTTCACAAAGAAGGAAAGAACTTCAAAGCTCTCTACCGATCCGGAGTGGCCTATTACCATCTTGGAGACTTTCAGAAGGCCCTCTACTATCTTAAGGAGTCAAACAAGCAGGAGCCATCAGGTTAGGTCCAGCAGGTTATGGCATCGCTTTGTAATTTTTTATCTCCTTTCATGTAAAACTTGTCCAAAGATTAGAGTCAGAAGCTTTGAGCTTTTGCTTTTCCCCAAATTACTGTATATGTTTGTTTAGCATCTTGACTCTAAAGGCCTCTATAAGATTTATGAAACAGTGACTTGACTCATTGTTTGAAAAGACGCTGAAATAATATAGTAGAGACCAAAGTGATGAATAGAAGAAGAATACAAAATGCAAACTGGCAACACAAATCCAAAGAGATAAAAGTAATTCTCTCTGTCATGCAAGGATCTGTATGCATCATGTCGGATTCAGGAACAGGTAGAGTTGTGTGAATAAAGAAAAGTTTTCCACCAACAAGGTCAAGCAGAGGCATGAGAGAAAGTGGTAGACAGCAGATATATATATGCTGGGGAGCTCATTAAGGAGAGTGAAAATCTTACCATGGCTACAGGCGTAAAACACTGGGGACTGCAGCAGGATGGTAAGGGAACAGCAGGCAGGTGAATGGCTGTAAACTGCCAGTGAAACACCGTAAAACATTTCATGTAGATTTGATTATGTAAGTTGCTACTCCTGTAACATCTGCAGAGTCAAATGGGGTTGTGTCCATTTTTACCTCATTTTTGCTGTCTCAGGTCTTTTAGCATACTTCAGCCCCAACCAGTTGAGGCAGATGTCTGTCCTCAATGAGCCTTGTTCTGCCAGAGGTGTCTTCCTGTTGTGGGGAGGTTTTCTTCCAGTTAGTTTAAGAGAAATATTTATGAGCATATTGCACCATTTCCTAACTGAACAGGAAATAAATAAACTTCTTCCTGTCTTTGTTTTCCAGACACCAATGTCATCCGCTACATCCAGCTGACAGAGATGAAGATTCGCCGACATGCTCAACGAGAAAAGAAAGAGGCGACATAAACTCCTGCTGCCTGATGACTTCTCACCTGTCATAACTTTCTGCCCTACTGTGCCACCCAGACCGTAAACACCACAACTCAGAGGTCTCAGTGTGAAACCATTTGTATGTTTGCTTTTGCCCTTGCACAACATATGGTTGCCAGTAACGTGATTGAACTACATTGTTGTGTGCTTGGAGTGTTGGTTTTTTTTTTTAAATCCAGAAAAAACTGCACCAAATGTTTGTTTATTTTTAACCTCTCTTCAAACTACCAAAACCATCCAGTCTAAATCCATCCTTAGTGTGTTTTAATCATTCCAAACTGATGCACTGCCAGTCCAAACATTGCACATACAGGCCCATTTGTGGAGCACTTGTGGAGCAACAAGGTCTGCAGTTCAGCGTATCTGCAGGCAAGCGTCAATGTAAATAAGCACCTGCCCTCGCACAAGATGTTTTTTAAATGCCTTGGAGGAAGTGAGTAACAACCACCTACACTTCTGTCACCTTATGTTGATTTTGAAAGTGCTGCACAAGTCACAAGTTTTTTATACTCTTGATTATATCTGCAGTGATGGTGCTTTCAGTAAGTTGGTTTCTAACGCAAAAACACAAGGACATCAAGAGCACGTGGTTGCCTGTTGTGGTGTGAGCTCCAAACACATATCATTAATGTAAATAGGCAACTTTATAAAATCACATGAACATATGATGCAAAGGGAGGCTATGTGTGTTTATAAATGCCAAAACAAAGCACTTCATTTACAGCATTTACTGTGTCTTCAGATACCTTATGTGGATAGTAAGGGTGTAATAAATGTGTCTATAGACTGGAAACTTTTTTGTGGTGCTGCTGATGATTTCCCTTGAATGTCAATTTCAAAATGAGATTTAAAAAAAAAAATATCAATGGAGAAAAGCTAATGAACACATGGAAATAAATTCAGCAATTCTGACTGAAATGGTTTGATTCCTGTCGTTGTGGTCATTGCAGTCGTGAAGTCTTGGTATGAAGATAAGTCATGGAATTGATTTCATTCCATGACTTATCATGGAATGAAATCAATTCCATGAGATGTGCTGGATTTGTTTGTCCAGTACATCTCAAGGATACTCAGTGGAATTGAGATTTAGAGAGTTTTGTGGGCTTCGTCAACATCCAAATTTTGTTTTTGTTCCTCAAACCATTCTTGAACCATCTTTGCATCATAGTGGCAGTGTGCATTACCGTTTCCATGATGGGGTGTTTTCCCAGTAGAACATCACACTTAACAAAATGCCCCAGTGCATCCTGGTGCCATATCTTTCCTGGGTGACATGCATGGACTCTACGATCCACAAGATGCAAAATAAAACAATTAATCAAACCAGGAAACCTTCTTCTATTGCTTTGTGGTCCAGTTCTGTTGCTTGTGGGTGTTTATAGGCACTTTCAGCAGTGGACAGAGATTACAATGGCCACCCTGATTAATCTGTGGTACTCAAACTTTGATGCACTACTGCAGTGTGTTTTGGCACCAGCATAAATTCTTCTACCAGATTGGATAACAAGCTTTAGATGTCACTCCCCACATACATTAATGAGTTCACAGGTTTGCCTTCACTTGTCCACTTTGCCCTCATTCTTACGCTTCTCCATCATTTTCCTTCCAAGAAATCAACTTCAACTTGCAAGATGACGATCAATCACCTGACACTGATCATAATTTTAAGGCTGCTCAATATAACCTCTGCATATAAAGTGGCCTTTATTTAAGTTGTTATGGCAAACTTAACAGCAAACATACTCTTTAAAAAAGGGATTATGGGTCGAATTTAAGACCAATAAAAATGCTGAATCATTTTCCCCCCTCATGATTTTACTTAAATCAGTGTTTCAGTGCAAATACAAGTCAGTCATTATTATTCTCAATCCGAACAATGTCCGCAAGCAACATTAAGTTCAGCTTATTCGTGGTAAAATTCAGATAGATAATTAGACCTTAGCATCATTTCAACTAGCACCTATAGTTGAAATACATTGTTTGTATTTTGAGCATGATCACATTCTCCAAGGTTCCCAGAGGAGAAAGCATTCACATTTACATGGTCACGCTTAGCAGAAAGAGAGATCAAATATTAGAGCTCACTTAATATTTGAAAAGAAAATGAGACAGTCAAGTTTTAAGACATCCAGTTGTAAAATGTTTGTGGAGAACATCTTTATATAAAGTTGTAAGCTCTTCTTCTTAACCCAGTGGGTTGAAAGTTACTGAATAGGATCCAATTCTTGGCAGAAGCAGAGTAGATACTTCCCTAAATATCTCCTAATGTTAGAAATTGCACTGTCTAGTAGGTTACGCAAATAAATAAATAAAAAAGAAAACAAGAAAAAAGGAAGACATGGAATAAATTAAATTCAATAAATATGTAAAAATATTTCACTGAAATGTGGGACAAAACAAACATCCGATTCTCATAACATTTAGCATTTTGGTAGTTATAAACCCGAAAGAAAGAAAGAAAAATCAGTTGCACCCCAACACATGACTGGATGTTTTGTGCAAAAACTGAAAACCCCCAAAAAATATTTGTGTCAAAAATCAAGGCAAATACAATGAATTATTATATATATAAAAAAAAAAGCCATCAGCTAAATTAACCAACAAAGACAATAACATAAATTGATACAAATACAAGCAATCGGGAGCTACCCGGACCTGTTTCCCTGTGAGCCATACGGTAACCTCAAGCAAGCTCATCCCAACTTGCTCACAATATCACGAGGCACACAAACACAAAGTTCCCTTTTTTAGTTTGGAGAAACATTTCCCACCCGGCTCCTTGGACAGGGTCACATACAAACAAACAACAAGAATATCAGTAAATAATTTGACATATTTTCTGGGCCTTTCCATTTTTTCTTAGGAATGTAGCTTGCTAATGCAAAGAAGTGCTTATATCAAACAACAGCCTGCCCCATGTGTGGGGTATTACTGAGTAGAAGTGATTGGTGACGACAGGTGGCCGGTACAAAACAGGAATCCATCATCCACGGGTCCAGGACTGAAAGAATGCTGTACAGATGAGATCACGTCAAAATGGTTTTGCAGACATATTACAAAGATTTTTTTTTACTATGAATAAAAAAAAGCAACAAAAAAAAAAAAAACAAAACCCGAAGCTTTACATTCATTATGCTTTCCAAAAGTGCACTTCATTAAATGCACAATCTTGAACTCAAGCCTGAATAAGATAAGTCTGTAAAGCTTTGTAAAGGAGTCAATGCTGCCCTGCTTTTAAAACCACCAGTCAGACAGAAGATCCTGTGCCTGGTGAATAACAGACGACAGGATTTCTGATGACTCATCCTCTGATGCATTACAGTCTCACCTGACCCAAAACATATTTTCAAGCACTTTTTAAGCTTTGTTTCAGCTGTTGTTGATGCCAAACTGAATGATTATCTTGCAAATTACAATCAAAGCAGGTGTCAAAAAGGTAAAACATCAATAAATAAATTTCAATAAATTTCTTAAAGCAAATTGGTAATAATATTCTCGATGGAAGAAGGTGTCCCAATCCCGTTTCATTTCAGACTAAACAACCTAGACTTGTGACAATCCAAAAGCTAACAGCAGATAACCGTCCCGTCCAAGTTTGGGAGCAGTGAAGGGTCTGACTGAGTCAGGACCAGAATCCTGGTTTGTAGCGGTAAGATGAGTTTTTGGGACGGCTGACCTCAGGTCTGCAGAGTGGGACGGTTCCGTCCCGACACTGTCCCTCGTCCAGCTGATCCAACAAGTTCTCATTCCTGCGAGGGGAGTAGGGTGTCGGGGCCTCCATGGGCGTGGGCAACACCGCTGGGTCTCTCCCAAACTCTACAGTGGGGGGAGTCTCTGTGCTGGAGGTGTGGGCAGGAGACTCGCCGTTACCTAGAGTCTGCCCGTTTCCCCTGGTTCTCGCTTCTGCCCAGAACACATCAGAGCGCGCACGTGGCGAAGGCCGAGGCCGGGCTACAAAGTCCAAGGTTTTGGGGCGTTCGGGAGCACAGCGACGGCGAGGGGTTGGCGGGAACACCAAATTCGGATCGGGGAGCCGGGGGACCTCAGAAGAGTCTTCTTTTAAACCCCTGAAACCACCTGGTGTAGTAAGGAAAATCAGTTAGAGATAACAACACACTTCCAGACAATGTTCCACACCACTGATACTTAAGTATTTAATAGCTTTAACTACAGGAAAAACTTTATTTGTATATTATTGCTCTTTGATCAAAAATACATAATAGTTTTAGGGAAAAAAAAAAAAAAAAAAAGGTACCCTAAAAAGGTACAGTAAAAAGGACAAACGGACATGTTTTATAGACTACCTGTGTTCTCTAAAGCTGCTTTTTCTGGCAATGGCTCCAGGCTATTAGGGGGGCAGCTCTTTTTGATGGCTCCATCCGATGGGGTTCGACACAGGCTACGTGAGGAAATTGGGGCACAGGGAATGTGTGTGGGCGTGAGAGACTGGCGGGGGTTACGCTTGAAGCTCTCAATGTGGATGTTGACCAGAGGGTTGACTGGAGATTGAAATGCTTTATGTTGTGAGACGAGAGGGGAAAGAGGAGGCTGGGAGGACGGTGAGTCGGGGCGGCAGGCCAACAGCTCCTCGCTGTCAGAGCGCAGCAGTGAGCGGGTGGAGTTGCAGTCAGACACCGACGATAAGGACAGCAACGTATATGAGGAGGGCAGGCTTTGCTCTGGTAGTGAGGGTGCCGAAGGCTTCAGCGGGCTTTCCCGCCGGAACAGTCTGCGAGTCGGGGGGCTGGTGCTTCGCCTCGGAGTGCCTGTTCTGTGGAAGAAGCCCTCCCATCGAGGTTTAATGCTCTCCTCGGGCTGGGCAAAAGTAAGCAGGTTGCATCCCAGTCCGACAGCTGCCAGCAGAGCCCCACAGCCCAGCAGGACCAGCTCAGAACGCCGGCCCCCACCTGGGCTCCTCTTTTTGCATGGTGGTGTTCCAGGAACCTGGCTGCTGAGGCAGTACTCATCTCCATCACCATCAGCGGCAGAAGCTGTGTGGGCCTCCTTTTGGAAGGGAATGCAGAGGTAGGACTGACCAGGAGCTGCTCCTGGCTCGGTTGTGAAGCAACAGTCTTCATTTTCTGAAAACGACATCATGATTTTAACTTTAAAGTTTTTACAACAAAGCAACAAGCGAGTATTAGTAGATGTGCTCCAAGACACAACAGTTTATGTTATACAGTATGTTGTTAGACTTCCTCCGAAAAAAATGGAGTGACCTGGCACCCACTGTAAAAGTCTTGAATTCCATCTGTTCAAATTTAGTTTTCTGTGAGCGAATGATTCTTTCTCTACAATATGTTGTTCCCAGTCAGACATCTGTGAGCTTCCAGGCAACAACTGAGAGCATAGCAGGAATTAAGTTTCTCTCTTAGTTTTGCCACCTGTCAGCTGCAGCAGTTCTCTGCATCATCATGTGGAGGGTACACATGCCAGACATAATAAATCTGCTAAGTTGGTTCGATTACCCATCTCCACAAGGCTTGGCACTCCAGGCACAGCTGGACTATGTCTCGGGGATCTGCGGAGGTTCGGGGCACTGCAGGATCGCTGTCTGCTGCCCTCATGGGGAGGCTTCACACTGAGACCAAGGAAAGATATCATTTTTCTGAGTTTTTCTTTTTCCCTTCATTTTAACAGCTATAACGTGTGATCTGACCTACAAAGTGGAAACACAAACTGAAAATATCTTCGTCTCACCAGGCGTCAGCACTGTGCTCCCTGTATACACCACATCCACGGGACCGACCCTTCTTCCTGGACCCCTTCCTCTCAATCTCCTCTTCATTTGGCTGAAAACCTGTGTTGCGGCCCCAGGCTGTGCACCCTTCCCCTGGAGTGACTGCAAAATTAAATTAAATGACTTTTTAGAAAATTAAAGAAAAGAAAACACAGTAATAAAGAATACAAATTGTAATAATTCCTAATGCAATTGTATCTTATTTTAAATACAGGACCCTTACGCTGGATGGCTCTGAGGCGAGGCAGCATCAGTGGACTCGTTGCAGGGCTTGAACTGCTGCTGAGCAAACTCCTCCGACGGTCATGGGAGGGAGACGCCTGCACTGTGATTTTGTGCTGAAAATCTATAAGAAAAACAAAAAAAAAACACAAGATACTAAAGACACGAAGCAAGTCTTACATGCTCAGCTGCACTCCATTTTTAAACGACTTTGTTCTATGAAATCAGTGCACTTCCCCTTTAACCTGACCACGTATTTCTTAAAGGGCTTTGCGAAATTAATAATATCTATTATTCCAATATATTTATTTATCAATTTTCTGACATTACAATTATTTGTCATAAATGTGTGCAAACATGTGAAAAAAGTACACCCTGTTTCAGTTCAAGGGATCTACCGAACAGGATATACAGAAAACAAAATCATCTGGGGCCTCATGTCCAAAAGGTGCGTACGCACAAAAAAGTGGCATACGCACTTTTTTTCACGTCAATGATCAGATGTATCAAAAGCAAAATGACAGTGGCAATGCGCGGTGCCTCATGCCAACTTCAGGACTGGCATGCACACTTTTCTACAGCCGTTGATTCTTTGGCAACACTTAGAGGTGATGTTGGGAAACTGTTATAATAAATAAATGTGAACACAATTTGTCCTCAGACTGAGTCAGTGGGTTTACATGATGAGATTAACTCGATTATAGCTATAGTTGGTTTATGCTCCTTATCTGAGCAAGGGTAATTATCCTTTGTTACATGGTGGTGAATGAATCGAATCACTGGCACAAAGCATGCAATACCACAGTATATAGGTGGCGCTGTACCCATTTAAACTATCGCTAATAGAGCCACTTCCGGTTGACGTCTTCACCACCACCAACAACAAAACTAAGGCATTTAAGAAAGATGGGGAATGAAGAGCAAGATGAAGCTACGTCCCTCTACATTTCGTTTGTGATGAGCATGGTTATGGCACAAACGCGATGCACAACGGCGCATTCTCCATTGCGTTGTTTATTTCTTTCTGACGGCGGCGACAACAACAGTAATATCGTCTCCTTCGACTTCCGGGTGACGATCGCGGGGAAAAAATCTGGAGCATGCGCAGAATGCTCGATCCTATCCACTGTCGTCTCCAGGCACGTTAAGTGGGCAATCGGATAGAGTTATCCCAGGGTCAGTTTGCTGGTCTGGAGCATTCAGGTGTGCGTTACCAGAATGCCAAAGAGGAAATACATCAACAATGATGTAAGAGAAGCAATTGTGGCTGCCCGTCAATCTGGGAAAGGTTATAAAGCCATTTACAAACAATATGGCGTCTATCGTTCTACAGATACAGAAAGATTCTTTACAAGTGGAAAACATTCAAGACTGTCGTAATTCTCCCAGATGTGGATGTCCCAGCAAGTTCACCTCAAGGTCACTGTAACGGGTGGTGTATGGACCCAATTGCAGTACAAAGAGGTCAGAAGACAGTGGTAAAAAGTTCAAGGCTTTACTGAAACTCTGGCAGACAGACAAACGGTTTAGAAACCGGCAAACAGGAATCAGGAGAGGAGAGGCAAAGTTCTTGGTCAGGGACAGAAGGCTGGGTCGAATTACCAGGAGGCAGACGAAGCAGGGAATCAGGGACAGGCGAGGTCGGTACCGGTAAAGCTGGCAGGAGAACGCTGGAAAGACTTGCATGGCAAAGACAATCTGGCAAAGGATAGAGTGTAGAGCTGGTGACTATATGCTGGGCTGATTGCATGTGATGAGAGGCAGCTGTGTGCACAGGTGAGTGGAGTTAACTGATGAGGTGTGTGTGACTGACAGGCTGAGTGGGGCAGAAGCAGGATCAATGGAAAATTACTGATGGTTGGATGACTAAACTGTGACAGAACCCCCCCCTTCAAGGGACGGCCCCTTGGTCCACTGCCCCACTGGTCCGGGGCAGTGGAAGGGCCAGCAGCAGGCGTCCTATGGCGAGGGCCCCTGCCGATGTTGCTGGGGGAGGGCTGGTCCGGATGTTGCTGGTGAAAGACTTGGATGAGACCCCGGTCCAAAATGTGTTGAGCAGGAACCCAGGATCTTTCCTCCGGACCGTAGCCCTCCCAGTCGACGAGGTACTGGCAGCCCCTTCCACGTCGGCGAGAGCGAATGATGCGGCGCACTTCATATGTGAGTCCCCCTTCAATGAGACGAGGGGGGGTGGGGGTGGAGCAGCAGGCACCAGCGGGCTCTCGTTGACCGGCTTGACCTTGGACACATGGAATGTCGGGTGCACCCGCATAGACCGAGGGAGTTTGAGCCGGACTGCCACAGGATTGATGACCTTCTCGATAGTGAAGGGCCCAACAAACTTGGGAGCCAGCTTGTTGGATTCCACACGCAGAGGAAGGTCACGGGTGGAGAGCCAAACCTTCTGGCCCACCTGGTATTGTGGAGTTTGAGAGCGATGACGGTTGGCTGCTGAGGAGTACCGGTCTGCCGCCTTCAGGAGGGAGGCCCTAGCATGGCCCCAGGTCCGACAACAGCGACGGATGAAGGCTTGAACTGAAGGGCAAGAGGCCTCCCCTTCCAGGACTGGGAAGAGAGGAGGCTGGTAACCGTAGGCACACTGGAAAGGAGACAAACCGGTGGCGGAGCTGGTAAGGGTGTTGTGGGCATATTCCACCCACAACAGATGCTGGGACCAAGAGGATGGGCTCTGTGACACCATACACCGGAGGGCCGTCTCCATTTCTTGGTTCTTCCTCTCAGTCTGGCCATTAGATTGCGGGTGGTACCCGGATGACAAACTGGCCGTGGCTCCCAAGAGGCTGCAGAACTCCCGCCAGAACACTGATGAAAACTGGGGCCCTCTGTCCGAGACCACATCAACAGGAATCCCATGAAGGCGGAAGACGTGGTTGAGGAGCAGCTGGGCTGTCTCTTTAGCTGACGGGAGCTTAGGCAAGGACACAAAGTGTGCCATCTTAGAGAAGCGGTCCACAATGGTAAGAATAGCCGTCTTCTCATTTGATGGTGGCAGGCCTGTCACGAAGTCCACTGAAATGTGGGACCACGGGCGATGTGGCACTGGTAGAGGCTGCAAGAGGCTGGATGGTGCTTGACGCAATGTTTTATTCCGATTGCAAATCTGGCAGGCTTTGACATACTCCCGGGTGTCCTCCTGTAACGTGGCCCACCAGAAACATTGTAGCAGGACCTCCCGGGTTCTCTGGATCCCAGGATGGCAGGTCAACTTAGAACCATGGGCCCACTGGAGTATATCCGACCTCAGAGCTGCAGGCACGAATAAACATGCAGTAGGGCAGGCACTAGGACCAGGCTGACCCTCTGTGGCAGCTCTTACTTTCTCCTCAATTTCCCAAGTCAGGGATGCCACAACACACGGGGACGGAAGGATGGTGTCAGGAGCACTGGTGCCATCATCCTCCCTCTGGAACTGACGTGACAGAGCGTCAGGTTTGACGTTGCGGGAGCCGGGTCTGTAGGAGAGGGTGAAATTGAACCTAGTGAAGAAGAGGGCCCATCGTGCCTGTCGAGAATTGAGTCTCTTTGTGGTTTGAATGTACTCCAGGTTCTTGTGGTCCGTCCACACCAGGAAGGGCTGCTTGGTTCCCTACAGCCAGTGCCGCCACTCCTCCAGGGCCAGTTTAACAGCAAGGAGTTCCCGGTTACCAATGTCATAATTTCTCTCGGCTGGGGAAAGATGCCGAGAGAAAAAGGCACATGGGTGGATCTTCTGGTCACTGGCTGCTCGCTGGGACAGCACAGCCCCTACACCCATGTCAGATGCATCCACCTCCACGATGAACTGCCGTTCGGCATCAGGAACTTGGAGGATGGGTGCAGAACTGAAGCGGTCCCTCAGGGTCTGGAAGGCTGTATCTACAGAATGGGACCATCGGAAGGAAGTCTTGGAGGATGTCAGGGCTGTGAGAGGGGCAGCGATGGAGCTATAGTTCCGGATGAAGCGCCTGTAAAAATTGGCAAAGCCCAGGAACTGCTGCAGCTTCTTACGGGTTTCAGGGACTGGCCAGCACCTAACTGCGTCCACTTTGGCAGGATCCATCTCCAGGTGACCTTGAGTCACAATGTAACCCAGGAATGACACAGTCTGTGAGTGAAACTCACACTTTTCGGCCTTCACGAAAAGGGAGTTCTCCAGCAAGCGTTGGAGGACCGTCTGGACATGGTGGATATGTTCTTCGCGGGACTTAGAAAAAATGAGGATGTCGTCCAAATAGACGAAAACATATTTGTCGATCATGTCTCTGAGGAGGTCGTTGACCAAGGCCTGGAAAACTGCCGGGGCATTGGTGAGGCCAAATGACATCACCAAATATTCATAATGTCCGGTGGGCATGTTAAAAGCAGTCGTCCATTCATCCCCCTCTCGGATGCGGACAAGGTGGTAGGCATTACGGAGGTCGAGCTTGGTGAAGATCATGGCTCCTTGAAGTAACTCAAAGGCTGAGGAGATGAGGGGAAGAGGGTACCGGTTCTTTATAGTGATGTCATTAAGTCCCCTGTAATCAATGCAGGGGCGCAGGGTCTTGTCCTTCTTCTCGACAAAGAAAAATCCTGCCCCAGCAGGAGACGACGAGGGTCGGATAATACCGGCAGCCAGGGAGTCATTGATGTACGACTCCATGAACTCCCGTTCAGGACCAGACAGGGAGTACAGACGCCCCTTGGGATGTGAAGTGCCAGGCATCAGGTCAATGGAACAGTCATAAGGCCGATGAGGGGGCAATGAAGTCGCCTTAGTTTTACTGAACACCTCCCGGAAGTCATGGTACTCGGAAGGAACTCTGGACAAGTCAGGGCAGGAGTTCTTCCAACCGAGGATGCCCCCTGTGACCCAGTCGATGTGAGGGCTGTGTCGACGTAGCCAAGGGTAGCCTAAGATCAGTGGAATGTTGGAAGATGACAGGAGGTGAAACTGGATGGTCTCATGGTGGTTACCGGAAAGTAGCATGTGGACAGGAGAAGTCTGGTGAGTGACAGTCTCCAGAAGATGGCCATCAAGGGCTTTGGCAGGAATTGGGGTGTCAAGTGGAATCTTCTTAAGTCCGAGTTGTATAGCTAAGCTCTCAGCCATAATGTTGGCATCTGCACCAGAGTCTATAAAAGTGGGCAGGGTGTGTGCCCCACCAGGAAGGAGGAGCTTGACTTGGAAGAGCGGGCGCAAGCTTGAGGAGGAAGACTTTGCTGCCGTGTGACTCACCAGGACTTCCTCACTCACTGGTGTGGGGACTGGAACTGCAGGAGGGCGAGCGGACATCAGCTGTTGCAACTGGGCAGAGAGGGCTGCAAAGGCATTGGTGTTGGCCTCTGTAGCTCGTCTGGCGTATGCATCAGCCTCCTCCATTCTCTGCTGCTGTTGCATGAGCGCGTGCTCAATCCTCTCAAACCGATCCTGTGGTGAGGTTGGTCCTGCTGGGTCCATGTCTGGCCAGATTGTACTGTAACGGGTGGTGTATGGACCCAATTGCAGTACAAAGGAGTCAGAAGACAGTGGTAAAAAGTTCAAGGCTTTACTGAAACTCTGGCAGACAGATAAACGGTTTAGAAACCGGCAAACAGGAATCAGGAGAGGAGAGGCAAAGTTCTTGGTCAGGGACAGAAGGCTGGGTCGAATTACCAGGAGGCAGACGAAGCAGGGAATCAGGGACAGGCGAGGTCGGTACCGGTAAAGCTGGCAGGAGAACGCTGGAAAGACTTGCATGGCAAAGACAATCTGGCAAAGGATAGAGTGTAGAGCTGGTGACTATATGCTGGGCTGATTGCATGTGATGAGAGGCAGCTGTGTGCACAGGTGAGTGGAGTTAACCGATGAGGTGTGTGTGACTGACAGGCTGAGTGGGGCAGAAGCAGGATCAATGGAAAATTACTGATGGTTGGATAACTAAACTGTGGCAGTCACACTGTACAATGCTGAAATTGTACAAAACGCATTTGAACTGTAAAGCATGGTGGTGGATGGCTGATTATTTGGGCTTGTTCTGCAGCCACGAGACCTGGACAGCTTGCAGTCATTGAGTCGACCATATACTCCCCTGTATACTAAAGCATTCAAATGTGAGGCCATGAACGTGAAAAGCTTGGCTATAACTGATTTATACGACAGGACAATGATCTCAGATACACTGACAAATCTACAACAGAGGGCCTGAGAGAGAGAGAGAAAAGAAAGCTCTAAAGAGAGCCACGTATAAACATATGCAGCAAACCTCGATGAACTGAGGCAACATTGTAAAGAAGTGTGGGCCAGAATTCGTCCACAATGATGTGAGGAACTAAAAACACCATTCAGAAAAATTATTACTTCAAGTTATTGCTGCTAAAGGTGACTCTAAAGGTTTTAAAAGCATGGGATGCACTTAATGTTTCATATGATGCTGCTGCATTTTGGATTAGTTTGTGTTCAATCAATAATGACATGACATAATAAGTCTTGTGTTATCCGTCTGAGGTATTAATCTAATTCTAAAATCTGGTAATGATCAGAAAAGGATCAGTTTGCTTTAATCAAGCTCTCCAGAATGTGAAATCTCAGACTACAGACACAGTTTGTTTGCAGTACCTGACGGCAGACTGATCCTGTTGCCATCCTTGAGTTTAAGGCGGTTGCGGCGGAACTTGCCCTGCCTGCTCTCCACACGAGGCTTCTCCTGGTAGAGCTGGTGAATCATGATGTTAAGCTCCCTTTCCACGATGTGGATCTCCCGCTCAGCCAGTTCCTGCTCACGCTTCCTCAGCGCCTCCTCCTGACACTTCTGCTGCAGCGCCGCTTGGGTCAGCTCTTCCTCCCATGAACGCAGCTCCTTGAAGGACCAAATGGTTAAGGCACAGTAAAAAAAACAAACAAACTCAACTCTACAAAACAACTGCAATCCAATCTCAACCATGGAATTTTTCAATTCCTTAACTGAGGAGGCTGCAGCTAAAATGCAAAAATTGGAGCTTTCATCACCTTCTCCTTGGTTCTCAGCTGATCAAACATTTCCTGAATCTCCAGTTTCCAGTCGTCCTGCAGAGAGTGGAAGGACTCGGCTGGCATTTCAAAAAAGCCAGACTCCTCAATGGCGGTGAGCTGATCCAGAACAGTTTTGAATTGTGGTCGATAGTGAGGATCTGGACTCCAGCAGTCTGTGGCAAAAGATGAAACAGTCTCAGACTTTTTGGCCAAATTTGCCATAAACATTTCTTTTGTCCCCACCCCCCCAAAGAAAATTATGATTTTTATTCTTACTCTCCATAAGACGTGCAAAAGGCTCGGGGCAAGTTGAGGGGATGGGCAATGCCAGTTTGTTCATTGCCACTCCGTAAGCCACCGCGAGGCCGTCGATACCTCGAAATGGAACTTCTCCAGTCAGCAGCTCCCACAACAGCACACCATAACTTTAACATTGGAATAAAAGGGAAAAACACAAGTAAGCGTCAAAGCATTAAGCATTCACAATTTAAACATAAAAGAAAAGCATGCTTCTGCGATGTCATCGTAAGAGAAAAGGCTTGATACAACAATATCTGACAACCTGTTTTCATTTCTAAAAAGTGAGTAGGAATAAATGAATGTTAAGCAGGACGCTTGCGCTAAGAGACAGAGAGTGGCCATTGAGCCCTTTTCATTTCGTTAAATGCCAAAATTGATAAGGTGAGACAGAAAAGGTTAAAAAAAAAAAAAAAAAAAAAAAAAAAAAGGAAAAAGGTGCAGAATAGCGCAGCAGCTGACACAAAACACCACATACTGATGAGCTGAACAAGACCCCTTCGTTATCTTTCTCTCATATGAAAATCATTAAAGAAAATGACCTAACAATGAAGCTGTGGTGACTACCTACATGTTTACACACTTTATACATAACAGAGCAAACCATTGTACAAGACTACCAAGCTTTTTTCTACACGAGAGTGGAAGCTTTGATGCAGGAAACCATGTAACTTCCTTCACTTGATCATCTCTCCTTTTAACAGTCATCCTCATCTAATCACTGTTAAAAAGGCACACTTCCTGCCCTTGATCACGCTTTAATCTTGTTTTGTTTTTGTTTTTTTACATTAATTGTTATGCCCACAAAAAGTCAGTAAATTTTAATATTATTGATGGCATTTAAAAATCACATTGAGAAAATTGTCTGTAGGGTTTTGGAGCTCTTCAGAATCCACTACAGTGCCAAAGCACTGAGCCATCCCTCATTTATTTTTATTTTGTTTCTCAACTGAACAAGTGAAGGGCAAAAGAAGATGTGACGCAGGATCTGAGAGATGAATCTGGACCTTCAGTTGAAAGATGTTCACTGAAGTCCCATCAGGAATGGCCTCCATGGAAGGGGGGCTGTCAAGTCTGACCATTACTGGTAGGGCTGGTTGGGTTCGTGTGAAATTACCCTATATTCTGACATTATTTGCTCAGCCACAAAGTTGTACCACCTTGCATGAAATATTAACGCAACACGTCAGATGTTTTTTTTTTCTTACAGAGTAATTTAGAAAGTCATCTGTGGGGAATGCTTCGAAAAGGACGGGTTCTATCAACTTACTCATCAAGTTGAAGTTCACTTGTAACAGAGCTCTCATCACAGTTTGGCTGCCTCTTAAGTTCTATACATTTTTACTAAATTACACTGCATTGTGTTTAGCCAGATTTAAAACTTTCATTGAGTATGTATTTATTCTATATGTATTGAACATATGAACTCAACATTCTGCTCTTTACCCAAAAGTGTTAGTCTGTGCTAGGTGGAAGTTTCTCTTTTTAGCTCTGCTCTCAGTCTGTTTTCTACAACTTGGTGCAGTTTGTTCTCTGCAGAACCTCCACTCTCTGCCCACCTCCAAACGTCGCTACCCTTGGAGAACGTGGATGAGCGGATGACTTCAGGAGCCATCCAGGCGTAGGTCCCGGCAGCGCTCATCTTGGTGGTGCGGTGCCACTCTCGTGCCAGGCCAAAGTCCGTTATCTTCAGAGTCTTGTTGCTGAGATCCTCCATTTCAACCCTCTCAAGGATCAGGACTGCAGCGGTCAGCAATGGTGGAACAGGGAGGGATGAGGGGGTGTTGGTTGGAGAATGGCAAGCAGGTTGGAAGGATGTGGGAGGGAAGGGGTTTGTGCAGATTGGCGGGTGAGTTGACGGTTAAAGTAAAAAGGTATCAGGTAATCATCATCACCAGTGGGATTTGTAATGTTGGGAGAAGCAGTAAATGGAGATCCACGATAAGATTTTTTTTTTTTAAATGACAGGTGAACAAAACAGGATGTGGTTGGTGGGAGGGCATGGTGATTCAAAAGGATTAAAGCAGAGAGGGAAGACAAGAAAGAACAAACAAACAGAGAAACCAAGAGACAGTGAGCTCCTACAACACAGCAAACCAGAGATAACAAACACCCCCTTGACTAATGCTGCTGTCTTCACTGTGCATTTTTACAGCAGCATGTCTGTATGCAAACAGTGAAAGTGAAGTTTAACGACAGAAATAGCCTGTTGCAAGAGATCCATTTGCTCTAATAAGCACGAATAAACACCCCATTCCTAACATGCTCAGGCGAAGCAGGACTCCTCCTAAACCACATGCCCGCTCTCCCCCACTCAGCTCCACAATGCCAGGCCATTTGCTGCTGCCGTGCCCAACGAGGAGGGTGTGTCTGCAGGCTGCGGTGCACATCAAGAACCTCCTCATCAGCTGCTCGGGTGGCTCATAACGCTACGGAAGCAGTTTCCAACGAAAGACAAACCAAACATATGGCTCAAGTAAAGCCAGCAAACCGGGGCTGATTCACCCTGAGGCCCATCATGCTTCAAATGTATGCACTCACTGTAGCGCTTTATATAAGAGCTTCTAATGGTATGTCACGGGAAGAGCCAGTAGAGGTTGTTGAAACAGTACATTTCCAGACAATAGTAGATAGAATATTTCTGATTTGCACATGACACTATTTTCTATCCACCCTATTTTCTCACATTTTCTGGTAATTTCTTTCTGTTAATTTTGGTGAGATGAAACACCATCTCCAGGTGTCAAAGCCTAAAAAAATAAAAATAAAAATCATGCTCTCTGAAGTCAAACTTTTTCTCTTCATTTGGCAACAGAACAGTGAAAGCAAAAGCACCAACCGCTTCCAAAAGTAAGTGGTGTTTCATGAGGGTGCGCAAAACTTTTTGCCCTTATGAATAATTCAGAGAAGGAGACGGAAAAATAGGTTTAAAAAACAATTCTGGATTTCCATTTATAATGATGGTAGGTTCTGGTCAGCCACAGATGGCATAAGATGCTATGGTTTTGTGGATGATCGAAACATGGCTTCAGTTTTTCATCAGATTATCTTAAAAAAAGTAAACAGACTACACCTTAGCCACCATTTTTTTTTTCAAAGGGAGTAATAGTCTGAGCTAGCATGAGCTAATGTGCAAGCTGGCCTTTAGAGTTATGTATACAAGTACATTCAGTAGCAAGACTAAAATTGGGTTTATGGTTTTTAGTTGAATCAAAGCAGAGCCTTTGTAAGTTAACATTTATAGCTTTGCAACAACGTGTCCCCATAGAATTTGAGGGTTAATTTTACCAAGCTCGCATGGAATGCGAACACAACAACAAGTATTCTGTCTGTACAGCTGGATACTATTTTTCCTGTTTCCAAAGCTCTGCTAGTCTTCGTCTAAACTCAGTCAGTTCCATTGATCGTACTCACAATTTTCCCTGACTACTTTCTTTTTTTCAATGTTGCTGTAGTTTCAGTGAAAGTGTCTGTTGTTCAATGTTTGTTAGCTCCCCACATACTCACAGAAACCGTTATACTCAGTAACTTGACCGAGGTGTAAAAGCTTACTAATGTAGTTTAGGTCACTTCCTTTGGGTTTGCGTTAAGCTAACGAAGAACCGTGAATCAAACCTGAGTTTGTAGCCATGCTCGCAACTCTGTGAGACTCTAATTTGATGAAGAAATACCTTGAGATAAATGCTACAATTAGCATACTAACAGGTTTCTAATGACTATGTGGACGTGTTCAACTTTATGAAATATTCCATTTCAAACAAAAGGCTTAACATGCTAACACAGGCTAACCAGAAATATGAATACAACTGAGGCTGGGTGAGTTGTCTATGTGCCCTTAAAAGAAAAATTATCCTGAGATCCAAAAGAGGAATTTAGACTTTTTGTTTTTGGAAAGGGTGGGGCTACATGAGATGCCACTTTCAAAATACTTTGTAGTTTGCACCCCACAAGGTCCTGCTTAATGTGAATAAAACTGTATCATGAAGGATTCCTTAAACTGATGCAAATCAAACATTCCATGAAATATGTCCGAATTGAATGGATTAAGAACTGTTGCTGGAGAAAGTCAATACAAACTGGCTTTATTCTGCAAAAAACCCTGACATTTTAAACCTTAATGTCAAAGACCTTAAATGAGAACTGACATAATGGAAAGGAAAGAAAAAACGTGTGGACTGTGTGGGTTTTCCCCCACAGAGCTCAGGATGACAACTAGTTAGACTGACTTTAGCACTTTCAAGCAGCCTATTGGTAGCAAAGCGCCCGAGATGATCACCACGGGACGGGCCAATGGCAAGCAAGAGTCTTGCTGTATGCACAGTCGGAGGCTCCAATAGGGAGACTTGAGCAGAGCATCGGTCAAATCCTCAGTAATAGGCTTGGGATTTAGGGGATCCAATTGGGCAAAATGCAAGATTACAACAGCTCCACAAACATACATGCAAACTTATTTTCCTTCCTGTGCTCATTTGCCAATTATAGATACTATCAGTGATTATATGATCATTTGATTGCATAATATGAGCATGGTATTATATTTTCAAATGTGTTTTATGTTACGAGTTTTTTTTCTTCCCTCAATAACTCATTTCCACTGTGATGACAGGGGGTGAGGGGTGGGTGGTTGATTTAGTACAAGGCTGCAGATTATTAGCAGGGAGAAAGTTGATGCTTTTACAGATCATGAGATTAGAGGCTGTGAGAAAAATCAAACCTCCAAGTCTGAATGCTTTTTGGAAAATGGTGAAGCTTTTGAAACTGCACAAGTCTGGCTTTAGATTAAAATCAAATCATAAATACAAGCTCTTGGTTACGCAGAGGTCCAGAGGTTTAGAGAATTTTTTCTACTTCATTTCTACTTGATTTGAAAAACAATCAAAGAAAGAGTATCTTACTGTTGCAGGACTTGAGGTCTCTGTGAATTATGGGGACGATGGCCTGGCTGTGGAGATAGTCCATGCCTCGGGCGATTTGCACAGCCCAGTCCACCAGCGTACACGGGGGGATGCGTTTCCCAGCGAGGGCCCGGTTCAGAGGGCCCCCTCGGGCGTACTCCATCACCAGGCACAGGTTAGGCTCCTGGAGGCACACACCCAGCAGGGCCATGATGTTGGGATGGTTAAGCATTGCAAAGAGCTTTGCTTCCTGACGCACGCTCTCCAAAGTCTGCTCCGCGTCCTCGTCAGGGTCCCTTCGAGCTGCCTTCACCGCCACCTCGGCGCCCTGCCATATCGCACGGTAGACTTTTCCAAAACCACCAACCCCGATGATCTCCTCCAGGGTTAGCTCAGAGAAATCAATCTCCAGGACTGAGGAGAAAAGAGGAGAGATAAACAAACAGAATATTAATTTTCAAAAGGCAGTTGCATTTGTTCTTAGACTCACTGAAGCACATTACAGGTCATAATCAGCCAGTGTGGAGGTGGCAATAATCCCCTCTTTTCCTATTTAGCAAGGAAAATGCTGGCTAGTCATTTAGTGGAACAACACTTTGCCAACAGCAGAAAGCTTTCCTCCTGCTACACAAGAGTAAACATCTATCCTATGTTATGACTTGCATGTTTGGAGAATAAAGAATTGGACACATGTAGAACAGAAGCAATCAAATAAAAGGAGTGAGTGACGGTGTGATTAGCGGCCTCTCCGCCTGCTTTTGGGACCTGGTGCTTTTCATGTTCACGTTCTGGAATCCTGACAGTCTGCTTAGCAGACTGACCTGAATGAATATTTCAGGTGTGTGAAAGTAGGCCAGCTGTCTCGATGAGAATGACTGAAACTACTAATAAAGAGACACAAACATACTGGGTGTGATTGTCTCAAAGCCCCCACCCCCCCTTTTTTTTTTAATTACGTTTTTTTTTTCATGCTCTCACGAAGCTTCAAACATGTAAACATCAGTTGGAAAAACAGATCTCTTGGCTGCAGTTAGAGGATCATTTTTACACAGACAGCAGAGAGCTGCACAGTGCAGCGCACCACAACAACTTTTGACTCTTGTTCTATCTATCTGAGGTCTTCGCTCGACAAACACAGCTGGATATTTCTTTCATTCCTTCACCTTCTCCACACATTCTGTGCAAATACACACCCTGAAAACGCATGTGTTTCACATCAAAGTCAAAGAGCAGCTCCTTTTACAAGCAAAGAGTCTTCTAAGTGTGTAGGAATATCAGTCCAGTTCTCTTTAACGTGCTCTCTGAACATTCCACTGGAGTACTGAGGTGTGTGTGTGTGTGTGTGTGTGTGGCGGGGTCTGGTTCGGGGGGTGGGGTGGTGGGGGCTAGGGTGCTCATTGACTGCCGTCTGAATGCTGGTCCTGAGGCTGTGAGGATGCTTTGCCAGCCTGTTTCTAGGCCAAGAGGAGTGCACTCCGCCCGCCATGACACAGCACTCTGGACATAGGGTTTTCCGTCTACAGCCAGTGGATAACACGGGAAAACACTAGGCCTATACGTGAGTGCTAAGTGCAGCCATAGTAGGCTGATTTCATCGACAGAAATTTGAGGCACAATGGGATACTCACGGTGCAGAGGAGGCACCAAGTACTGCTGCTCTGGGGTGTCCCGTATTTCCTCCGGAATGCCGTTCCCATTGCTGACATAATTAGACGGGAAAATGCCAACCCGATCTGCTATCATACCGGTCCACCAGCCCTCATCTCCCGACACCAGGGAATCCTTGGACAGTACTTCCACCACGTCTCCCTTTTGAAGGCTGAGCTCGTCGTCCGCGGTCGCCTCATAGTCGAACACGGCCGTCCAGTAGCCCCTCGCGGCGGGTTCCGCATCCTGCGCGGAGCTAGGGGCAGCCTCCGGTGTAGGCCAGCGAAAAACATCTGCCTCTGCTTCTTCAGATGGTGCCGCCTTGAGATTCAAACTATTGTCCAAAGCGGGTTTGAAGACATCCATGGACGCGATCCATAGGGGCGACGTGGCTCACTGCAGCGCATCCACCTGACGCGGCTGGCTGGAGCGTACTGCGTCCCGCACACACGCGAAGCTAAGTATCGGCTAATCTCCCACAAAAACACCGCAGGAGACTGACAGCAGCATCCCGCTGCATCGTCCGCCTTTCAGCCCCTGCTAGCTAGCATCAAACACACAGCTGCAGCTTGAAGATTTTCGATGCACAATCCGACACCCAATCATCGCTGTAACCCATCGTAGGTATAGGGTATTTATTCTCAGCCAATCATGCCAACGTGCGAATCTTTCCTGATTTCCGATTGGCTAAAACACCCGTCAGAAATCGTTAGGTTCCCGCCCTCTCCTCAACGTCTGAAAACGCTGCGCAGCCTCTTTGCCAAAAAAACCTTCTCAATGACAATGAAAACCATGGAAACGTTTCCTTTTCTTCAAATAGTCTTTTTTTATTACTTAGTTTTCGACACCCCCCCCCCCCCCAAGAAAACAAAAACAAAATCTAACAGAACATTCAACTTAAGTGTAAAGTCCATGCACAATCCCTTGAAACAAAAACAGAAATCATTGCAAGGAGTAAAAAACAGCCACCATAACACGAAATCAAACGAACAGTCCCTTCTTTTTCGATTATATGATCAAAGAATGAGCGTGTATATGTATTTTTGCATTTTTGTTTGTGATTCTTTTCACACATCTAAATTTTGACTTAAATTCCAACCACAATAACAACCGAACAGCAGGATGTAGACAGACACAAAGCGGAGATCAAGTACCGTTTCTATTTCTAATTCTGCCTAAAGGAAAATGACCCATGAGCAGAAGAGAATGAGTGACACATCAGCTGCAGTATGACCCCACCCTCACTCACTTTAGTCCAATCCCTGACAAATTTTTGTGAGAATCAGTTTGAACAATTGCTATTTGAACTGGCATGTAGGTACAGTGTATACCTTTAGGCTTGATTATGTATTCAAATTAATACAAAATAGTGATTTTGGTAAAGGTGATGTGGGGTAAGATGAAAAGATGGAAGCCAAGGAAGTGTTTTCCATATTTTGTTCGGTTCATTTTTAGTTAGGGGTCTAGCAGCGAAGCTGTAGAACCCTATTGTTTTAGTAGCTTTTTATTATTCTTCTACTTTCCGCTGCAATTGAAGTCTATGGCAGCCCCATTAACGCTATGGTAAAAAGTTGTGAAATTTGGCACATCTATTTAGGACCATGCCATTAGCAAATTCAACATATTTGGTGCCCAAATTCAAAACTCTCTAGCGCCACCAGCATGTCAAAGTTTGAAGCCCATTCAGCTAAATAACTTTTGACTCGTTGATCCAAATTTAAAAAACAAGGTATCGTTGGAATCCTTGGATCATGACGATTCCAACGCACCCTCATTTTCCGTCTGACTAGATTTTCCGCCATCTTGGATTTTGTTGAAAACCTTCAAAAGGATTCTTCGTTTACAAATTTTAACCGATTCTCATAAAAATTAGCACAGAGTATCTTTGGACGAATCCGCACAAAAGTTAGGAAGCGGATTTTTCAATTTCGACTTTGTTCACCCATTATAACCAATCAAAGTTGGCGGCGACTACGCCAAAATGGACGTGAGGCCATATCTCAGCAACCGGTTGGTCTTTTGACATCAAACTTATACAACAGACTCATAACTTGATCCCTAACAGGCCCAATAATATTGGTGATTATTGACTTATAGGGGGCGCTATAATTAGCAAAAATGCGTTTTTGCTCATATCTTTGGATTCGTTTGTCTAAATTTTACAAGTGAGGTACCGTTGGAGTCCCTGGATATATCCGAGGTCAATGAACCCTATGACGTCATTCGCGCCGTCTTAGATTGTCCGCCATTTTGAATTATGTCAAAAACCTTCAAAACGCATTACAGGTCACCCAGATTGTCTGATTTCCACGGGACTTGACATATAGAATCTTCAGACCAAGCCTCAGAAGAACTATCATGTGGAATATTTATATTCGATTCCGTTTGCCCGTAGCAGCCAATCAAACTCAGCGATGACGCGCCAAACAGGACGTGAGGCCATATCTCAGCAACCATTTGCTCTTTTGACATCAAACTTCTAACACAGACTCATGATCAAGTCTGTAAGAAGCCCAAGAAGTCTGGTGCACTTCCACCGAGAGGGGGCGCTATAAGTAGAAAAACTGCATTTTGCTCATAGCTTTGGAGCCGTTGGTTCAAATTGGACAAATGAGGTACCGTTGGAATCCCTGGATGAAGACGAGTTAATTTCAAACACCAAACTTGGTCTATGGACTCATGATGCCTTCCTGAGCAGCCGCAGGCTTACCTGCTATTCTGCTAGACCCCGTATCGCTGCTTGCAGCTATATTTTAGCTTATTTCTACAGTGCCAGTTCGTGGCATGTCATCTCAAGGCACTTTAAACAGAGCATGAACAAATCCAAATAAATCCAGTTGAATCCAAAACAGCCAAATTCGTGATATTTGAATTTATATCTTATCGTCTCATAAAAAAAAATCTAAATGATGAAACATGAAGTTGAAATATAATAATATAGTGAGGATAATAAATTTTGTCAACATTTTGAAATTTGAAAATATATCAAATTAATAAATACTGGTTTGCAAAGTCTAAATTATAAGACGTTATCGGTTGCGAATTTGGACTTTTGCCCCAAAAAAGAAAAACCTTTTAGCTCATTCGATAAAAAGTTTGAATTCCAAGTCAAAAAGATAGCGTGAAGAGTTAAAACTATTCGATAAAAAGTAAGGATTGTTCAAAATGACCCTCACGGAAATGTGCTTTCATACTGCTGAGGGCTTGTTTTGCTTTGAAGATTTGATCGTTAAGATCCTTTTTTCGACACACCAGAGTTTTTCCATTTAAAGGGCTTAAGATTTAAGTGGTGCAATGAGATTGAAAGTAAGAGGGAGTGTATTTGACTAAAGAGGTTTTAAGAAAGACAAAGAGAAAAGAAAAAAAAGAAAACACGCCATATGGCTAGCAGTTGTATTCTGGTGTACTGGGAT
Source organism: Leuresthes tenuis (assembly GCF_036924035.1). Classification (NCBI taxonomy): domain Eukaryota; kingdom Metazoa; phylum Chordata; class Actinopteri; order Atheriniformes; family Atherinopsidae; genus Leuresthes; species Leuresthes tenuis. The sequence goes on from NW_027325369.1 coordinate 14,571,448, forward strand.
CTGGAAATTCCTGAATGAATTTGAAAAGCATTAGTCGAAATCTGTTTCTCCTCCAGATTTTCATGCTATTGGCTCAGTACAGGATTTAAAAAAAACGTGAGATCTAAATTTGGAAAATTATGCAGTTTACAAAATTTAAACAAACCAGTTGATCTGCAGCTTCCTCTTGGCTACTGTGGCAGCGTTATGAAAAACACACACAACCAAAACCCAGAGACTTTGCTGGATATTCTCGCAGATCTGCAGCAAAATCCATACCTCCTGCTACCCAGTTCCTGATGACTTCAATTTTGTGCTTTTGCTGCAACATATTCAAACAGCAGCATTTACCAACTTAACATATTATTCTTTGGTGAAACCCACATAGCACAAATTTGGAGAGTGACATCTCTAATCTTTAGTTCAGGGCTTTTCATTTGTGAAAAGCTATCAACCCCCCCCCCCCAAAAAAAAAAAAAAAAAAAAAAAACGCAGAGTGGTAAAAATCTAGAAATTTCCAAAGTCATCTATGTGACAGGATGCATTGATGTTTGAAGTCAGTGACGCTTCTTATGAACCACAAAGCTGATTTTATTCTGCAAAAGAAGAAGACAATGGGTTGATCTTAAACCTCAGCTTCTGAATTTTGCTTTTTTTAAATTATTTTGACTTCTCATAGAAGGCCAAGAAAACATAACCATCCATTAAAATGTGCCCCCTTTTCTGTTACACAAAAACAAAGTTAAAAAGAACAGTCAGTGAACCCTTCCTGTGTCTCACAACAACCTCTAGTCTGAAGACTGCACAGTGATGTTTCACTTCCATCCCACAGACCGAGTAGAAAAAAAGAAGTTGGTGCCTTTAGAACTGTTATGCACGATAAATGTTTTTGTTATTTTTCTCTTTGTTTTTTTTTTTTACATAGTCAAGACGTATATCTTTAAGACAAAAATGGCAGGACCAATTGAGTCGTGTCCTTGTGAAGACCAACAACAACATCACCTGTGCAAACAAGTGCGAAGAAGATGCACGGCCTGGTTTCAGCATGGCAACATGCACGGCAACACAAACACGAACTGGCCAACATGTCAGCTACAACACATCCCAGCAGATAAAACCAAGAATACAACCAAACAGATAAGATGGACAGCCACCAAAGGCAGGGATGAAATAAAGAATGCTGGCGCTCGCTTGTGTTTATGACCTGCGAAACTCAACCTGCCGGTTCCTGTTGCAGGATTTGAACCAAAAAAAACAAAAACAAAGTAAAAGTAAGGAAACAAACAAAACTGAAATCAAAGCTCCACACTTCCACTGGCTCAGATGAAGCGACTGCTGATAACCTGGAGATGAGATGTGAAATAAGTGTTTTCCTCATGCCCCCCCACCCTCACCATGACATATACTATACTGTGTCTGTAAACATATACTGAAAATTATGTACATAATGTGGGTTTTGTGTTGCGTCAGCCCCTCTAAATGTGCAGCAGTGGAGCCATTTATCTTCTCTTAATGTGTGTGTGTTCACATGAAAAGTTAGTGAGGGAGAGACTGAGGTGAGCAGGTGTGTTCCAGGGCCAGGATATAGCATTCAGTTCTCCCATGAGATGTATTTACATCGCTGTTCACCACATAGGAAGAACACTGAGGAGGAAGAAAAGTGCTACGAAGAAGAAGAAAAGGAAAAACCACAGGGACTGGAGACTGACATCCCCCTTGTGGAGATACAGTGTTACTTGGTTTTACTGTTACACTCCGTTTGTAAATCTTTATTTATTTATCTATTTTAAATCTATTTGTTAAAATTTACTAACAGATGTTTTATCCCATCTCATTAGTAATCTCTTGTGTGATTTTTAAATTAGTCGAGATTTGAATGATCACAAACTAACCAACACTTTAGTTGCAAATTGATCAACATTATTTCTGCTGCTCCTGGAAGTTTTTGGATGACAATTTCCCTCTTATTTTAAAAACAAAGCACCAGTCGTATGTTAAACAGCGTTCAGTATACTTTCAAAATCTCAATCTTGAGCCACCTGGCATTCTCAGACCCACACCAGCTGCCCTTGAAATGGCCTCTCCCCTGAAGAGTTTCGGTCCACACAGAGCATCAGTGACACTTACTCTTTTTATAATGACCATGCGAAAAATTTGGTAAGGCATGTCAAGTACGATTAAATTAGATATTTCAAAAAAGAAAATGATCATTTTGAGAATGAAATCAGTGTGGATTTATGTTACATGAATAAACATTTGGCTTTCTTAAAGCTGCACTAATCAATCATTCATATTAATCATGCTACAAATGTATGTGATGTGTAATGTGGGAGACACAATTAGCTGTATGCAAACTGCCATAACCAGGTTTTCATTGGTATGTAAAAATTAGAGCTATTGTGTTTTTGTGATGTACTAACAACCACAAACAAAGCAGGCTCTCCACCACACAGTCAGCTGTGGTGCATCATCATATTTTTATGGCAGCCCATAATGGAAAAAACAAAATCTGTTTCTTTGGAGGGTCTCTTACATTTTCATGTCTGTGAGGGCTATCATAGTGTCTCCTACACACTGTCAACGGGAATAAGGATTTGGGAATTTAATTGGTTGCAATCTGCAACTTCACCTCTCTAAGATGTCTCTAAGTCTTACACACTGCAACTATACTGTTGTTTGAATCAGTCTGGTGTTGTTTTAACGTAATCGCTAATTCTGTTTCTGAATGGTTTTATTCAACATTTGTTTGCTGCGCAGCTCTTTCCTCAACTGTTTGTGGTGTGTAAGGTACAGCATTTGTGAAGCAAATAGATATTTGCTGGACAATAAAAAAAATCAAAAAGCAGCCCTGTCACATATGTTTGTTTTACAATTAAGGTTGTAAAATTGTGAGGCGCTATATCATATTCTTTGTGTGGGACCAAGTCACACTATAAATCTAGAATATGAGAACATTAACAGAAAAAACAAAGCAGCTTTGGGGCATAAAGCAACTAAATAGCAACAAAAAATATAAATCAAAGCAAATATTGACTTAAACACAAAAATAAGTCTAAAAATAACCTACACCAGCTGCCAGGTCGAAAATTGATAAAAGAAAAAAATAAATCAGTTGGGAGTAAAACACAAGAATAAGTCCCCAATAAGTTAGTATTACAATTTTAAAATGATTTAATTTATATCAACATTTTACACTATGGATCAACATAGTCATAACTATTTCTGATTTGGGACCAGAAAAATGAAAAGCAAAGATCCTATTGTGTACTTTTTCTCTATCTCAGCACTCCAACCACAAACGTTTTCATAGAGATTGACACCCATCATGTCTCGACTGGTTGCAGTATTGGTCATAAGCCCTGTTCCCTTTAACTGTGTCTATTCACGTCTGTCCAGGTGCACACTTTTATAATAAGTTTCCTTTAGATTAGTCATAGTAAACTTAGTGGAAAACAGTTCCTGACTTTAGAGATCTGATTTCCTATTTTTAGAAATGAGTTGTGGAAATTTGACAATCCTTTTAACCCCCTCGGGAAAGTCATCCAGTGGCTTTGTTATGCCGTCAAGTGAATTTTGCTGGTAGGGTTTGGGTAAACTTGTCTCATTAGAGTGAAAGGTAATCACCTGTACCTTTGGATAAAACAAGTTTGTCGTAATGGGAGTGGCCTTTTCCTTAAGGACAAACGCCCCCATTCATATGTCTTTTAATGGTTTGATGAGCATGAAAACTATCTGAATCATATGGTATAGCCTTTAAAATTATCAGATCTCAAGCCAGGTGATTAAATAAGATCCCGTACACTGCACCAGAATAGTGGTCCAGCAGCTAGGAGCCACAGGGGTTTAATTCTTTATGTTATTAAGTGAGAATATTGCAGAGCAAAAAAAATAAATAGAAAATCAGTTAATGCAGCTTTAAAAATGCTTATGCACCATTCTCGAAAGAAACTCTGGAGTTTTTTTCAGCAGAAGAGCTTGTCAGTGTGGGCAGCTGCAGCGAGCGCCTCTCCCTCCACAGGCACTGTTCAGTCTGTAGTGACAACTTTAATGTTGGCCTTTTGCACATGTACAAGTAGAAGTCTCCATAAGTAGAACTATACAGCAAAGTGCATGAAAGGAACAGTACAAAAATACCGCTGAATTTCTCTGCAGCAACACGTTTTTTTTTCTCCAGATTTCTGATTGAAAAGGTGAAAAGTCGAGTGAGACCAAGATATCAGTAAATAAATAAATAAATATCATAATTTCACCTAGGCAAGATACATAACTCTTAGAAAGGTGAAGACATCGTTGTAGTATATAGTTTGAACCCCCTCCCCCTGCTTAGCCACAGCAATCCTCTGTTGTTAGAGCAGAAGGTGACCACATTTAAACAAATATTCAAAATATACAGAAAATATTGAAATATATTATATATAGATACGTTTAGAGTAAGGAAGTAATGTTCAGGGCAGTTTGACCGTGTTCTCTGTGTCCACAGCTTCCTCTTCTGAATGAATGTTGACTCTTCTGTCAGTATGAACTGTCACTGTAGCTCCCCTTCGTCTTCTTATTGTGATTTCTGAGAACCCCGTAGTGCTCCTTAAGAAACTATGCAAATAAAAATAAATACTATGAGTCCATTCCACTGTCATTCAGCAACATATTCCCATTTTTTGATAACATCTTTGTTTTTTATTCCTTAAATCCGAAAAATAGTTCTTTGATTCCTCTTTGTTTGTATGTGTGTGCATGTTTTTTGTTTGATTTATTTTTTGTGTTTTTATCCCCAAAATACTTTTTCTTTTTTTTTCTAAAAAAAAAAAAAATCATTCTCGTCAGATATTGAGAAAAATATAGACCTCTGAAAAACTCTACTCTCTCCATATATAAGACTGTTCCAGTGGAATGCATGACCACCTCTTGGCATCAGCATCCTTTGGACTCGGTGGTAACCCAATCCCAGCTGTGAGCACACTCGCATTGACTCAAGGCTGCTCTCACATCAGCCAGGCCTGCCGACACTAGAGGGCAGGATACACACCTCCAAGCATCCTCACAGAAGGGGTTGAGGGACGGAGAGAGGAAGCGGGAGGGAGGCGTTTAAGAAAACCCCAAGCTTGCCTCTCCTGTTCTTTCATATCACTGAAGACTGACCCAAATTCCACAGTGAAAATTCCCAATTTTACCTCTGAAGTTATACTTTAGACCCCTGTATGTTCCTATTCTGGAGTCTTCTCTGTTTAGAAGCCTTCTATATGACAGTAGGCCTCTAGACTGGAGAAGAGGATGTACAGGAACCAGAGGCCGAAAAAGAAGGCTGATGTGGCCAGTCTGTGTCCCCTAGGGCCACCTAGTTCTCCACCGATGTGGGCCCGGCGACGATAAAGCAGCACAGAGACGGCCAGGAAGGCCAAGATGGTGAAGAGAGTGACAGAGAAGGCCAGCGAGCCAGCCTCCACCACAAATGGCTCCCCTTTCATGTGCCAGTAAATGGCTGCCACTGACCAGGCCATGCCGATTCCGAGGAAGACATTGACTGCATTGCTGCCGGTCACATTCCCAATGGAAGCATCCGCATAGGTGTCCTGGACGGCTGCTACCTTACTGGCAAAGGTGTCTGTGGAGAGAGGAGACATTTGTCATCACCATTCTAGTATGATGAACTAACTATTGTTTTTTGATTAATGACCTCATCAAACTAACGATTATAATGACTGCATGTACATTTGATAAAGAAATTGCTCCTGCTTTTCCCAGTAAGGCTATCGAACATGATAATGAAGATATCTGACTCTGGTAAAATAGACTAAGGGACCCATTTTAACCTCTAACTGTTTCTTTTTTCACAAACAAAGTCTTTTGACTTAAAAATGATTTTTAAGATATTATGATGACATAAAGTTCAAACCAAAGATGCTTTGAATTACCTAATACTCTTTTTAAAAGATCTGAACCTGTCCTCTGTACCTTAAAATGAAATTCTTAACCGTGCATTTATGTTGTTAAAGTTTGTCAGAGCCCTAAGCTGCAGTTGTACAATAAAAGTTAAAAAATGGCACAAAATTGTAAAATGTCCAAATTTGTTAAATACCCATTTTTGCCTTGGAAAATTTTCTTTGTTTTGCATGAAATAAAACGGACAATAAATTTTTACATCTGCAAAAAACACTTGCAAGGAGGTAGGAGGTAGAAGGGGCTAAGACTGGTGATATGAATCTCCAAACAGTCACATAAACAACCTGAGTTCAAGCCCCATCTGAACCCAACTTTTCTTTCACTTTTCTTCTTCACTGGTTAGGTCACAACTAGTTAGATTTAAGTATTTAAGAAGGATTACATGGATAGGGTAACAAATTTAAAAAAGCCTAAAACATTTATGGGTTAAAAATGAAAAACTACAAAATTGGTGTTAATAATCACTTGAAGTGTTCACTGCTCTTTAGAGATAAAAAAAGGCAAAATGAAATGTTGTCATCTTATAATTTGAGCCATTTATTGTTCAACTATTTTTAAACTCCCGGAGGTCAGAATGGCAGAAAATTAAGACTACATTTCCCACAAGTCTTGCTGTGTTTCATATTACCGTTTCTCAAAGTTTTCCTTTCCATAAAGTAAACTGTGTGAAAGCATTTTCTGTCCACTCACATTATTGAACTGAAAATGCGGACACAGATTGAGGCTTTGGCAATAATTTTTTTCTGTCAGGCGAAAATGTCAGTTTGAGAGAAATAAGACTATCAACCATCTCAATGACAAAGTATGCTTGCTTTGGGAGCTTGTGAAATCAGAACTTTCACAACCATCACATGAACCATATAATCCATCAACTGACAACAGTATTGATAAACAAGAGAACACGTTCATAAAGAACAGCCATTGAAGTATTGAAAATGACACGCCCTTATCAGAGGGTGTCCTCTCTGCTATTCTTGGACCCACCTGGGACTGATGTGCCAAGAGCAACAAAAACCACAGCAGTGACCGAGTCCTTGAGGCCAATGGTGCAACCAAAGTGAGAAGCCAGGTCACCGATGACAGCTGTGAGCAGGCCAATGATGACGATGGAGATGATGAAACAGGCCCAGCCGTTCAGATAGTCTGTAGGAGGCACGCAAGCAAATAGCACCTTCCAGAAGACGGTGAGGAAGTGCATGACGTAGTCAAAACAGGATGGCAGCCGTTCTTCCCCCGTCTCCTCCTCCTCCTCATCTACTTTACAGAAGTGTGGCCGAGTTAGGGTAAAGAGACAGAGGGGGTGACAAGTAGGATAGATTAAAATGGGATGAAAGCCCAGAGAGAGGATGGGGAGATGAGAGAAGATTTGGACACAGATAAAAAGAGTTGGAGTAAATTATGGATGGAGGAAGAGGAAGAAAAAGAATGTATTACAAGGAAAAAAATGATGACAGATGACAAAGCAGAAGGTTGAGAGAAAGCATTGGAGATAAAGCAGTTGCGAGATTAACACACCCACAAAGGAGATAAGGGATGACAGGAAAGGGAAGAATGAGAACAACCCTCAATAAAAATGGCACACTCACTTATTGCTAAGCGTGAGATATCATTTCACTTCAGCCTGAGGTCACCATTTCACATATTCAATTCTAAGTGTGCAATGAATACTTGTCATTGCCAAAGGCTACAGAGGACCAGATGCTATTGTCATTTAAGAGATGAAATTAAGTTTTTAGAAGGATAAATAAATAAGATACAAACTTTAGCTTACACTTTAACATTCAACCAAAGTGAGTAAGTCCATAGCTAGATGAATTTATCAATAATATGTGTGTAAACAACTCTAATGTTAGGTTAGCGAAAGTTAAAAGCCTTTGGTTCAGTTTACAGGTAAATAACTCTCAGATTGTGCTCCAAATCCGACCTCCAATCTAATTCTGTTTAAGGAAGGTGCATGTTAACAATGTAAGAGAGTCAAAAGGAGGGGAAATCAAAGCAGAAAATATTAATATTGAAAGCCAATTAATGTCCAACATTGAAAGTAGTCAAATGGTGTGTGAGAATGTTTTTAGGTTTACTTGAAAGATAGTATAAGAGTGTGTTCCAATTGCTCTGTAGTGGAGTGGAGTGGACTGCACAGGAGCCATGTTAAATAAGATTCTAAATCACAGGGAGCAGAAACACTAATCTCAAACGTAACTGTGAAGGAAAGAACTGAACAGCAGTTTGTCCCTTCTCATTGAGATGCCATGATTACCGATCAGTTGCTGCGGCTCAATCGAGTTTCAAACTTAAAGAAGGGAAAAAAAAGAAAGAAAACTTGCCAACCCGTTTAAACACATTTTGTTGAAGTAAATAATCTCATTATGGTTGTGATTTAAACACTTAAATTAAGATTTAGTTTAAGATCAAAGCAAAAACGTTCAAAAGGCTATAAAAAGTTCTTAATATCTTTAGGAAAACAACTTATTGCTGGTGTGAAAACTAACCTACTAGCAAGCTAAGCTAAAGTTGGTTTTGCTAATGTTAATGTTAGTTTTCAGTGCTAAAATTAGTATTGCAAAAATAACAGATATTTCAGGTGATTAGCTGACCAGTGTAAGATATGGAATGCTTTTTACATGGGTGACATTGAAGGGTGTTCCAAATAGAAGAAATATGAAAAGAGAAGATTCCTTAGCGGATATTCCCTGGGGAGGGAGCAGGGGGTAGGGAGTGCTGTGGAATGAAACGCAGCAATTGAGCTGATTAACACGATTAACCATTAGTCATTGTGGCTTGCTTGAATTCCAAAAAAGGAGCTTTTGCTAAATCTTTTTTACATGTCTTGTCATAGTAATTGATGTTATTAGGGCTGATGGTTTAAAAGAGGTTGAGCCAACTCCAAACAATGTTCAAAACTGCAAAAATATCCAATAGCTAACAGCCTATTGCTGACACTAAAACTATCCTTTTAGTGATCTAAGCAAATAGTTTGGCTGCCTTAGCTGTAGAACATTTAACATTAACTTTTGGAGCTAAACTAAAGCAGCAGCAATAAACATATCCAGATTGAGAGTGTGTTCTAAAAACAGGGATTTTGTAACAGGAATTTCCTTTAGCTGACATTCCCCGAGCAGAGAACAGGAGGTAGGGCGTTTAGGTAAGCTGTGGAATAGTATGCAGCTTTAGATGTAAGTTTATTTTGTCCCTAAATGTTGCAGAAGCTTGGTGTATAGGTTGTGTTTTCTAGGTCTAGCAAGTAACCAAGGTGCAATACCCCCCATGTCCTAGATGATCCCAGATTTAGTCAGACCACTGTGGAGCTCAGCGTCCTTTTTGTCCCAACAGCAGGGAGGAAACTCAGCGGACAGGCAGGGACGCTGTAATGATTCAAAGTGTCAGACCAGGCAAGCTGCATGCATTTTTCAGCCAAGGATGGATCATAAAAAAATAAAGAGCAACGCTGGATTAAATATTTCAGCACCAAAGTGACAGACCAAGGCCTTCACGGTGCTCTCTCTCGCTTGATGTGATAGATGAGATGTCTGTTGTGTATGTGGGATTATTCTAGAGCTTTAAGGGCTTTGTTTCCTGGGAGAATTCCACTGATCTGAGTATATAAAGGCAGACACTGACAACAGTTATGTTAGACTGTAGCCTGTGGTGACCACAGTTTGTGGGTGAGTATATTTAGTTTTTATGTTTAATAGTTACATGTAAAACCGTTTGTCAGGGGCCATTTGAGGGTATGTATGCCTTCCCTATCTTGTCTCACCACATGTATGATCAAATAAAACTGAAATTTAAAATGTAATTCACTAGATGAGATGAGAGCAGAAAACATTACCTGCACTGACTGTAATGGCCTCCATGAACTGGTCTCTCCAGGAGTTTGTTCCCACTACCAGAGCCAGGTTTGTCTTCTTGATCAGCTTGTCCACAGTGCTCTGGATGATAAGATACCAATATAAGTGTCAAATGAATAAATTCATTACTTTTTGGATGTAATCCACAGAGGCTCCCACAGAAACATACAAGGGCTTCACCACATGATGGCAGTGCTATCCAGTTGTAGGCCATATAAACATCTGATTGAACCATGATAAACTTCCCACCATAAACAAACAAGGTGGGTTTATATTTTGATTAATTAGTGTAGATGATGCATATCATTTCATCTCTGTATAACTTTATAAATCTTGTTTGTTGGGAGGCCACAGAAGGGCAACTTCCCTCTGCTGGATATATAACTATGCTGCCATTCTTTCATGCAGGGTGTGTGTAAATGGGTGAAAAGAAAACACTTCCTTGAAACTATAATCACATGCTCTGTTAGAAGAGTAACCTTTCTCACCTTAAACTCGTATGATTCCTCAATAATGACTTCCAGCTTGGAGTGTTCCCCCAGCACCGGTTTTCCCATCTCTGCAATCCGCTTGGCTTCCTCTTCGTCTGATGTAAGCTTCCTGTCTGGTACATCTAAATGAACAAGGTGGGAGCAAAATAAAAGTAAATCGCAGTGAGAATACAGTGATCAAAAGAAATAGATGCTCAGCTAATTGTCATGTGTTGCTCCGTGTCGGAGAACAAAAACATCAGAAGGTCCCTTAATTTGTAACTTTTATAACACTCAGATTTATGAAGAGACTGGTTTGATTTGTAGTTTAAAAGGCATCAGTATGAAACTACAATATTTGGTACTCATGCCTTCTCCCTAAATACTTTGTCTGCTTCAAAAAACATCTTGATGGTGTGCCAACTTTGTCATTTAGAAGTTAGACAAACATGCAGTCTTTACTCAGCAAAGGCAAACAATGCTGCAAATGATTTCCCATTACTCTGTTCTGTTTTTGTCAGAAAAGCCTACAAAATGCTGCATGTTTTGTCATTCATTTGAATGGTATGCATGCCACAATTTCTGCCTTTGCAAGTTACAATGTAGCCTGAAGTGTGATTTATATTCTCCACGAGTGATAGATTCATGGACGGAAACTGGTTAGCAGCAAGTGACTACATTGTGCTGCCGTCATTTTCTGTCAACACGGAGGCTGTGGAAGTGGTCAGTTTAAGAATGTTTAATGTATAAGTGAGATAGCTCACAACAGCATGTATTTTCCAGGAATCATTCCAAAATCTCAGCTACTAAAATCATACATGCTACAAAGGGTGAAAACAGTCCTAAGTCATGGCAAGCGTACAAATTTCAGCCATGTCTTTTTGGAGCGGAACTTGTCACAGCAACAGAGCAGGTGATCGAGACTGTGACATGGCAAAAAGCTCAGGACAATGAGTGGATTTTGAAAATGATTTTAAAATTGAGCTCTCCAAAAACAAAAACAATTTACCTTAAAATCCACCCACTTACTGTGAAAACACATTAGGAATTTGTTTAATCTTTTACAATGCCAGAGCTTGTGGAAGCACCAGTCAGTACATCCATCTGCCTCTCAGGCATGCCTTGTGTGGCTTTACTGTGGAAAGATGCTTCACGGAGCTCCAGAGTGCGCTGCACACTACAAAAAGGCCTATAACATCAATCCTGTGCTGTCGAAGTCTATCAAGGAGTGGTTGTGCATCTAAAGGCCTATCATTCCGCTCTTTGTGCGACACCCCCACTGAACCACCTGGTGCAGAGGCCTTGTCAACCTTTATATGAGCCCCGAGTCCCAGTCTGCTGCTCTTTCCTGACACCACGCTTACCATTAAATATTAACATCGCCATTAAAGATCACAGCCAAGTTCCCTTGATAGGAGGGCGTGTCTGCAAACAACGTGTGCATTCACACACGCGGAGGCATGCATAATATACAGGTTTCTGAGCTACTGCACGCACATACACGCATGCCCACTTTACAGCTAAATCAATTACACACCCAAGACAGTGTGTACCATCAAGTCCTGACAGGATTTCTTTTGCTGCTGTTTAAACTTTGATTATAGCCCTTCCTTTGCTCTGCGCTGCACTGCTACATGACACAATTTCCTTGACAAGGAAGGGGAATATAATAACACAATCACATACAGGTAATTAAATTTCTAATTTCAGAGCTGCAGGTTTTTTATCTTGATGGTTATAAGGTGTTTGTACATTGCTGTTGACTGGACAGCATAATTTATGGATTTATCATTAATGAATCCATCATCCATCATTAATTACGGCAGAGGGCTACAGAGCAAGACATATTGTTTTTAAAAAACAACGACGAAGAGAAAAACACCACTTGCATGCAGTGTACTTATATTGAACCTGCTAAATGATCAACTCATGACCTTTATCAGCAATTTCAGATCATTTAGGGCTTAAGTTTAAACCACACCACACACTGAGGAGGTGATGTTAGTGGAGATAAAAAAAAGGAGAAATGGACAACTTACCATCAGCTAACAACAGAGCTGTTGTGGAGAGGAGAGAGGGGAATTAGAAAGGGTGGAATAAGGAATGCATGGAGAAAACAGAAAATACAATGAATAATGGAATTGCAGCTGACTTAAATAAGACAGAAGCAGGTCAATAGCAGTGAGAGTAACACGGGGGGCCTCAGAGAGTGGCTGCAAATTGATCCTGAGGATCAGTGCAAATGGCAATCATAAATTGACAGGCTTAGGCAGTGGAAAGAACAGAGGAGCATGATGGGCAATAAAAAGCAACAAAACTGAGGCAAATTTTGCATTGTTCACACAAGCTTTCAATCTAACATCAGTCAAAGACATCATTGCTTTAAGCTTTCCCTTAGCAAAAAGTAGTATACTTGAAGTTCATTTTATTAAGTATGCTTGAGTATAAGTATAAGTATAGCAAGCAAACTATGGACCATGTATTTGTAGTTTACTAGAAAGTATACTGATTTAATACTTCTTCGGATTAATTGGAACATTTTTAAGTTAAAGTATACTTTAAGTATACAACAAGTACACTCATCTATATACTACTAAAGTACTAGTTATATACTTCCAGTCCACATTTCAGTTTATTGAAGTATACTTTAAGTATACTTTTATGAACTTAGAATTACTAAAACTAAAAAAAGTACTATTTTTTGCTAGTTATGTAGCATTTTACTTGTAGCACACTATTTTTATTTATGCATTTGGCAAACGCTTTTATCCAAAGTGACATACACTGGTAGGGTAAGGGGGGTCTTGCCTAAGGACCCCGGTTGGAGGTCGTACTTTTCATGTAGGGTATTTGAACACAGGATACCTACATGAAACGTGGCAATCTTACGACTGCACTATCCAGTCCCATATTCATATACTTGAAATGTATTTACAAAATCACAATTTTGACAGAATGTTGAGAACAAGTTTGATATACCATACAGTGTATTTACAAATACCTGCTTAAATCATTAAAGATGTGCATTTCAAAAACAAAGAGCCTCTATGAAATCAAGTCCTTCTTTGCTGAGTCAACAACTTGACCTTATTCTATACTTGGATCAAGATAAATGAAGTATTAGTACTTTGTGGCATAAAGAAGTAAAAAGTACAAGTATAAGCTTTAGTATTAAAGTACAAGTGTAAGTCTTAGTATTAATGTACTTAGTCTTAGACTTTTGTTTATACTTTTCAGTATTAGCCAAGTATACTTTAATATACTATTCTTAAGTATATAGAATATAGTATATAAAAAGTATACTGCCTCAGTTTTAGTATAAAATAAGTATATTTGTAGTACACTTGGATAAACTACTTTTTGCTAAGGGTTTGTCAGATAACTGATTTTAAAAGCAAAAGGTATACTAGAACCTTAATCTAAAAAGTTCAAAATGAAGTGTGAGACTTACATCTGTATTTTCCAAAAACACTTGATCCAGAATCACATAGCTGAGTGACTGAGTGACATAACTGTCACTCAGTTATCATAACATGAAAATAAGAGGTACAAATATTGAGGTTTGTACTCAAGTAGATTAAGTCCTGTTAAACTTTAAGACATGAAACAAACAGTATGATCATTTGGAAATAAATTAAATACTAAATGAAAGAATAAACTATATCAAAAAGTGTAATTTATGTCGCACATTTATTATCTATCCTAAGCATAGTAAATTCCAAACGCATTAATGAATAATTCAAGACATGGCAAAGATTTGGATTCTTATAAATAGAGTTATCATTATAAATAATACATCTACTTAAATTTGACGCTTTGTAATTGAATCACACAACACTCTGAATTTCTTTTGTCAATGCAGCAGAGGAGAGGACGACATGATTTTATTTGGCAGCTTCTGTTAGGGGATTCTGGCTACAAATAAATAACATCAAAACCTGTGTCAACCTGCCTAGAATAGCTGCCAGCCAGCCCTAAAACCTTGTTAGCATGTGAGCGAGTTTTAGTGTCAGGAAAGGCCTAAATGCTGCATCTGAGGCTTTTTCATTCCTTGTTGAATCCCTTATGAATATGTGGATTTAAATAGTTTAAATAGTTAAACGTTTGATGAAAATTTTAGCTGCTAGAGATGCACATCACCTTTATTTGATATTTGTCCACTTTGGCCCAGTGCAACAATCTCAAAATACATCCAACACTGACACAATATCATCCTAAAGTTCTAGCAATAACAGGCTAACTAGTAAATTTCAATCTGCAGGCTCTAGTTCTCTCTCCAAATTCATTATGTATGTATGTATACATTTAAGTGGCAAGTACTGCTTCAGTGTCATTGTACATAGCAACCTGATCAACTTCTGAGATCGCTGTTCTCCTGGTGTGGTCACCGAAGTAACTGAGAAAATGGATGGAGGAAAAGCTTGCAGATGGGTCTTATCAACATGTTGCTATTTTATCAAAGTCTTTTAAACTATGCTCTACTAAACGAGTAGTATTATTGCCTAAACCTAAAAAACAGCAACTGAAGAGACATTTGAAAAAAGGAAACAATTATCTTTCATGTAGAAAGATTATGTTGATACTGCCCAGTGGGTTCAAATGTGAGCTGGACCACCTGTATGGGACAACTTCGGAATGGGAGAATGTTGGTGGCAGCAGGTGGTAGGACTAGGACGGATACACTTTTTTATTTTACTACTTTATTATATACCTTTTAAACTAAACAAACAAATATTACCTCATTTCTAGAATGTGGACAAACTGGTTTTTTGTAACTGTCATTTTTCGTTACCAGGCAAAAGTTATTCAAATTAAATATGTTCCACTGATTATATCAGATTTTTCATGGCTGTCTGAACACAGAAATTCAGTTGTCAATTCTGATTTTAAAATCTGTTTCTTGTTGTGACACACATCCGACTTTTGGTCCTAGATTGGATACATATTCAATACATGGCTATGTAACAGTGGAGAGGGCAGTTTCCATGCTATTTCCATGCGAACAAAAGCTCGCAGTCTAGCTTTTCTTATCCTTCTCAATATTTTTTTCCTATATAGTTGGACATTTGACACCCTCTAGAGCAACATGTCAACAAGAAATTTTAAAAAAATTTAGGCTATACAAAAGCAATTTCAATAGATGATAAATGCACTTCAGTGGTACAATTGTTAGCCAACAAGGGAGTGGATTTCAGTGCATTTCCTCAACCTTTCCTTGTCAAACCTGATAATCTGGAAAATAAAATGTGTGAATGTTGACAATTCTTAACATTTAGATTTGGCTCTGTTTGATTCTTAATCTGCATAATGTCACTTCAGTGACACCACACAACATGCTCACGAGCCCAGGGCAAAGTGCTTACTGTCATGAAAATAAATGACAAAGAAAGAAAGATATTTAAAAAGTCATCCAGTGAGGAGGATAATTCCATTAAAGAGTATGGAAGTATAGAGAGAAGAAAGCCTTCCCATGCCTTTCAGCCTCAAGAGATTCACACAGACATCTTTTCCTTTTGACATCTTCCTCATTACCACCCATTGCATTAAAAAAAACAAAGACAAATTTGTCACACACTGAAAGCAATCAAAGGATTTACAGGAGAAAGCAAAACCTTTAATCTTCCATGGGTGGACCAGCACCTTACTTATACCTCTTTCACAGACAAATAATACTAATTAACATGTTTGTTTTCAGAGGCAGCTTATCACCTTCCTAAATCAGATACAGTCTACGGTTAATCATCATTACTAACCAAGTACATTAATTGTTGTGGGTGATGTACTTCATTATCATTTGTAGTCGCCGAATTGTGCAGATCTGAAGCCAAGTGTGGTTTAAAAGCCAGGTGTGGTGAGGCTGAGTGTCAGTAATGGCAGTATGTAATTTAGTGAATGCTGGCGAATGGCTATAAAACAAACCCCACAAGTACATGTAAAAGGCACTTACATGAGTCATGAGTCATAAGAAGTCAGACATAAGCAAACTGGGGTTTTAACTATCGGTCATATAAACCATGTATTTGTAAGTCAATGATAGTTTTAATACTCATTCAATGACTTTGTCAACATCTTTGTCACAGACAGAAATCATGTCTAAAAACTGATTTTGTTGTATGACCACTGGATCCAAATACACCATGTAAATTTCATATTTCAATTACATCAATATGAAAGAGAAAATTAGTACATTTAAATATTTGAGAAAAAGACAAACAATGATTGGCTAAAAATTATATTTCCTGGTTAGACAAACAAAATGACTTGAAAACCGATTAAAAATTCAACAAGTTATGATGCTTCAAATTTCAGCTCGACCCCATGGCTCCACAGACATATAATACATGCATTAGGAAACATGGCTGCCCTGTACCAACTGCGTGGCAATGGAGCGAATACAATGCTGTCTGTTTAAAATTTAAACATGCTTTATTCTACTGAGTGGTAGAGGTAAAGAAACATGTCTTGCACAATATGGCAGTTGCATCAATTAAGCAGACATGGGAGGTAGATGTATTTCAGTCCTGTGATCTCCTGAAGTATCAAAGCAGCAGCCATCGTAGGAGCTGACGATAATATATTTCACTTTTGTGCCTCCCCCCCCCCCCCCCCCCCCCCCCACTCTGTTCTTTAAACAAACCTTCATTTTAAAGTAATACGTTAATCAGTATATTTTTTTAACGGACATGATACCGCCTCTGTATAACAACATTATAAGAATGGGTTAGATCAAGTAACTAAAGCACTTTTGGGAGAATGTAATTTCAGTGATGCGGATCCACATCTAAGATTAATGTGAGTGTGGTCAGATTCTTGCTGCACCCTAGTCATCTTTTCCTGAGTCTCTGTGAATTTCTCCGACCATCATTCCTTGAACTCATGTTTTCCAACTAGGTCAAGGTAAACAACTTTGGAAAAGACAATCGATTGTCATTCTTTGGACTATTCGACTTCACCCTTAGTTTTGAAAACTCCAAATATTACGAAGATATATGACCTTATTTCCTGTTTGGAAGCTTCTCCGCCGATAATGATAGGCTTTTACTCATGAATGTCTTCGTAAATCAAATATTGATCAGATCACTTTTGTGATTTGAGACTTGGTCTGAAGATAATCTGTGCCAGATTGGAAAAGAAGTTCTTGCCACTGAAAGCCTCACATATTTCCCCCAAGCTTGTTGCCAGACCAGAAAACAATTTCTGTCTTTTAGTTTAAAAGATGCGCCGACTCAAAAATTGAACTTTGGAAAAAGGCACCAAGAGATGTTTCTTCCATGAAACACTTCTTTTGGTGCATTTTATTAGGAAGACCTTAAAAATGCACAGCCTGCGGACATAAATCTGTTTGTGTATCAAAACCCTCTTTAAGGTGCATTTTTCCATTTTCTGTGGCTAAATTATTAACTAATACTTTGAGAAGAGACAAGTGCATATACTCACACATGAATCCACATATGCTTAGATTACATAAGAACATGCTGATAAGGGAATACAACATACAAATCTATGGAAAGAAGTATTTTAAAGGCAGACTACCAGCTGCACTCACAGTCAGTCCTGTCATTCTGTCTGCAATTCTACTGTGATAGGTAAGATTAACCAAATGGATTTAATTGGCGGGGTGGAGGTGTAAATGTATGAAAAAGGGTAGGTGCATTGTGTTTGTGTTTGTCCCCATTAATGTGTTTATCTGCGTGCTCAGCCTCATCAGATATGCGTCGCTACCAATTGGGAGTTATACGCTTCTGGGCCCTGAGTCACGGCATCAATACAACACTAAAAGATACCTTCTCTGCGCACAGCTCATTAAGGCAGAATCATCATTTGGCTTATTAGGGCTATTCTGGTTGCCAATGCCTGAGGTGGATCTCAACCTGTGCTGGGAGCAGCACATGAGGATGGGTAAAGGGAAGTATGGATGTATGGATGAGGGATAGAGGTAGGGAGAACCTGATAACTGTGCAAAAAAAGGGAATAGGCAAATGGCTGAATAGATTTATTGAAAGATAAAAGCATTAAAACAAGAACTGGTGGAAGGGAGGGATTTGGGAGAACAAAAAAGCAGGAATAGAGGGCAAACTGGGGAGCAAAAATGAAATATAGAAGAAGAAAAAATGGGATCCGGTGGAGCGGATGGATGACCAATGGTCAGGACTAGAAGGAGAAAGGAGGAGGGACTTATGAAAGTATATCTAAAAAGTGCGGGTGGATGGATGAGGAGACGAGAGCATGGGGAGCTCACACAAATGACGAAGCTGATGGATGCAGGAGAAATGGATAAATTGATAAATGGACACATGCAGGGATCAAGGGTTGAACTGATGGAAGGACTGGGAGTTAAAAAAGAGGAAGAGGATGTAGGGAAAAAAATTGTTGCATACTGTGGGAGGATCATTAAAGAAGGGATGAGACGTATAGAAATGGAGAGAGAGGAGCTATACATTTATGGAGAGACAGAAGAATAACAACATGGATATATGAATATGTAGGGACTGGTGGAGGAATGAGGGAAGAACTTGAAGGATGGTGGGCTAGTAAGATAGAAGAGGTCCAGTAAGAAATATGAATTATGCAGTAATGGTAAATGGACTGAACTTAAACAGAGCTATACCTTGGCATGACAAAGTGTTCTATGATGCTTCTTACAGTATTCATAGATGTACAGGTCCACAGCTATAATCAATGCAATGTGCTAGCAAAGATCACTCAAGCACAATTTAACATCAAATCACCAAACCAGCTGTTAAGGGATGAGATGATTCAACCATTTAAATCACAATTAAAGCCATATTAAAGGGAATATACAGGGAGCATGGAAGAAAAGAAGGGAATAGTGTGATGACTGACGGGAGGGGTGGCAGATGGATGCTTATGGGGATTGGAAGGATGTGTAAATACATTAAATCAACCAGCAAGATAAGTGATGCAGGAGTTATCTGATGGATGGAAAAAGTACAGAATGAGAAAAATGGGGAGAAAGAAGATTGAGTTCTGAGCAGGATAAATAGATGGATGGACAGATGGATGGATAGATAGAGAAACGTAAAACTGCACAAATGGATTATGGCAAGAGAAGAATATAGAAGAAACAATTTTTTTTAGACTTAAACTAAAAAGATCAATCAAAGCTGCTGAACTTAATCAGTCACGACTACTTGGTTTGTAATAACTTTACACTGAGTCAATGCATTACAGCTCAGCTGTTTGTTTGTACAAAAGCATTTGGGTTAATTAGGCTACATAAGGTCATGACTGCCATAAGGAGATATAATAAATTAAGGTACTCTACACTAACATTGGGGAACTTCTGTGTGATGCAATGGCCGATTAAAGGGAAAGAAAGGGAAGTGACATTCCTTTAGACTGATTTTCATGCTGTGATGTTGAATGAGAGAGTTGAGCTCCAACGAGGTGTGAAGGAGAGAAAGCAGAGCTGAGTCACAGTGGACTGTTGTGCAATGTAACTCCTGGCTATAGGAATGCAGTCACTGGATTGTACGACTTCCCTCTAAACAAATAGACACTGGTTGACTCAAGCTTGCAGTTATGAGTCGAAAGAGCAAGCTAACACACATTTTACTGTTTAATTAAAAGGATAGCACCATTGAGACTCATATTATCTTTTGAGAGTATTGTGAACCTTACGGTATATGCAGGTATATGGAATATAGCGTCATATTTTTCAGTCATCATAGAGTATACCAATGTGTAAACCTCCTCTTATCATGTGCATCACATTCACCACTGTGCTGCAAGTCAATTTCTATTTTCCAATGAAGGAAAAGACATGACCTCATTTATTGGCTGTACTCCCTCTATTGGCTTTCTTCATTGATTAGGTTATTTAGGTTCATGCATGAGATTTATGCCACTAATTTTGCACTGGTGCTTACTCCTTCTTGTCAAGCAACAGGAGATATATGACAATATGCAAATACAACTGGCCAATTCTTGGATCCACTCAATATGACAAAGCACTCGCTACATGTGACTGCAAGTGAAAACCCGCTGCACAAGAATCTAACCAGACTATCGGAGTGTTTCTTGCAACTCCGAGGGATGCATCAAGTAATAAGTGTTCAAGATCGCAACTGAGTGGCCACCTTCTCTGGTAAACACTGCTGCTCAACTTGCAGCAAATACACACACATAAACACACTCACACAGCACTCACACACAATGCTGGCCTGAGAGAGAAAGGGCATGACAAAGACGGATGTTTCATCTGCCTTTATCATCTTTCAATATGCAGGCTGTGCAACGCGTCCATCATCTTGTTATGTTGTATCTATGTTACTGATGGTGTGGAATCATAGGGGAGTCAATGCTGGGTACGTGCCATACTTCATCTTCTGAAGCAGCACAGCAAGACTGAATGAACTGATAATTTAACTGAATACTGAGTGATTTCACTTGAGCGTCTTTCACAGCTGAAAAGTCATGTTTTTAATCTTGCTAAGCTATTTAAAGCTGCAACATGAAACATTTTGACATCAATAGATCTCTAATATATTCATGTTGAGATATTATGGTGATTGCAGTAAACAAATACAATGATTTCCAAGAAAAATTGTCAGACTTTACCATTCACAACATTGCCATTTTTTCTAGTTGTATGCTGTGCAACAGGGAGGTAAGTCTAGTGGGTTTTCGCTAAAGAAAAAAAGGGCAAAACATAAGAAGTAACAGTTCTTCATTAAGGAGGGAAAGTTTGATCCCTCCTAACTTTTTTATTTTCAGTTAAGAATCTCATAATCTCAGATATGTTACATAGTAAATTTCAAGAAGTGCTGGTGGGTAGGTTCTGGTACTTTTGCAGGAAGCCCAGCTTTATGCTTCTTTACTTGGTTATGGCTGACAGAAAATAGCTCTCTTGGCACAAGATTACTAATCAAGTGTATTTCCGAGATCCTTGAGTATCACTTTAAAAAGAAAGTGAAAATAGAATGTAGGCTACTAAGAGCAGTCACTCAGTTGTTAGGTTTCATATTTGATTCAATCTACATCTAAAAAACGGCTTGTTGGGAGAGCCTGCAAACCCCAGACAGCCTGTCTGGGGAAACAGACATGCTCCTAATCGACCCATATGCTGCATTTCACTTGGGACAGTTTCTAAAATTAACAAGAATCTGATTCTTCTTTCTCTTTCCGCTCCATTCTCTCGTGGTTCTCTCTTTAGGGACTTTTTCCTTTTATTTATCTGGATTTACTCCGTTTTCCTTACTCATTTCTTTAACTCCTTCTCACTGTACCTCACTTTCTCTCACTTTTTACTCTATATTTCTAGTAATTTGTTTCTCTGTCTTTGTTGGTTCCTTCCTGCAGCTCTGTTGAACTCAAGGCTCCCAAGTCTTTATAGTGTATGTTAACATATTTTTGAGGTTTCTTTTTGATAAACAATATAACCTAACACAAAAAAACACAAAAAATTCTTTAATTTCAGAATATTACCATCAAAGTCCCAAAAATGATCTGCATCCTTCTGTAAAATACAGATTGTCCTCATGTATCCAAATTGTTATTCTATTCCCCGAGTTCTGGTCCATTTAGCCAGTGTTAGCCATTTGCAATCTTTACTTGAATTGTGTCGAAAGATCATTGCTTTTGGAAAGCCAAACTTTGGAGCAAACATTAGGGGAACATAAGCAGATTTCAATAAATTCACAATAACTGAAACAAACTGATGAAGAGATACTTTAAAGTTTCTGCCATTCCTGTTCACTCTGTCAAAACAACCAGTTTGAGTTTCTGTTGGCTGATATGTGGAGGTTCCAACTCTACAGGCTTTTTTCCAAAAAAGGAACAAGTGAGCCATTTTAAGGCAGTCTGCAGCTTTATATGTATTCCAACATCATGAACTGCCCCTTGAGGGCCTCTTTCAGCCAACTCCAATCTGCGATGCCCAAGAAACTGCTGGGTGGGGCTTCACACTGTCTGGTTAAAAGTTAATAGACATTCGTTTGTTAGTTGATGCTCGCACAATACTACCGCAGACTGTGGTTGTTCTAAATGTCCTAAAATCCTGTTTAATCTCAGTTTCAAATGAGGATTCAATGACAGGGAATATAACTATCAGGGCTGCATGCTACAAATCAGCGAAGAAAAGCCAAAAGTCTCACAGTCTGGGTATAATGTAAAGTTAGCATGCATGTTCAGGGCTGCTATGTACTGTAACAGGCTGCAGTTTCTGCATGTGAAATGTCTGAAAACTGACTGCATTATTGTACTTTCTGGAGTCTTGGCACAAAGCAATGGTCGGCTTGACGAACACAACCACAATATCCACAGAATGGAACTGACCTGGCTAACATTTTGCAGGAAGAATGGTACCACTGTTGTGTGCATATGGCCTATTGGCACTCACAAATTGCTATTGGGTGGGTCACCCTTTAAATAAGCTGCCATTGGACTTTTTGGCTTTGCTGTCCTCCAGACCTACAATAGTTCACTCTGTATTGTGCTTTTTTTTATGTAAGGCATACTTGCATTTGGAAATAAATTATGTTTTCTCAGTTTGATTGGATTTCTGGCCTACCGGTTTCTCAATGCTTACAGAGACCAACTTAATTCTGTTCCACAAACAAAGGAAACAGTCCTGTTATGTTTAGGAGTAAAATAAATAAACAAATAAACAAAGGGGTCAAACATCACAGTAGGGAGGGAGGTAAGGAAGACGTGGTCCATTCTATCTTAATATTTTAAAACTGTTTTGATGCATCTTTAATTCCCCGCCTCTCCATCTCTCTCTCCCCTCTTGCTTTGTCACGCAGAGCTGTGCGGATCAAGTTGAGACTGGCTCCCTCTACTTGTTAACAGCCTTGTTTATTCTGCAGCCATATCAGCCTCTCTGCTGTGTCAGCAGCCGACAATTACAGAGCAGATTACCAGGTCTGATAATGCCATCAGACCAAGCCTTTCACACAAATAGGCACACATATACACAAACAAAGACTCAAGTTCATAAGTTCACTCTACAACGTGTATATGTGTGTGCTGAATCAACCTTAGTGTGGATCAGCTCTCGTGATTTCTCAAATACCAGAGCAACTTAACACAACATTGATGCCTCAGTCTATTTCTATCTTGTGTAGGTGACATCCATCCATCCATCCATCCATCCATCCATCCATCCATCCATCCATCCATCCATCCATCCATCCATATGTAGAGGGGAGGACAACCAAGGCACTACTTAAACTGTCTGCTCATGTACCTGAATATATAGTATACAACAAGAAAATAAACTTCCATTCACATTACTAATATTACTTTTTACCCCTACATATCCACTGCTGAGTTTTCATAGTTATTGCAGTATATCATTATTAAAACTGGCTTTCAGCACTGTGAGAAATTAAAGTTTTGATATTTAGGTAAAAGTACATCAATACATGAAAAAAAAAAAAATCACTCGAGTACCAAACTTTGAAAATTTAAATGATTTCAATCAGACTATCATTCTATAAGTATTTTAAGAAGTAGTTTAACATAATAGTTTGACATTTCTAATGTCACGTAAATTAATTAAGTGAAATGTTCTGTGCCCCTCGGTCTGAAATACACATTTAAGACTTTAGATTAACTGATTCCTTTCCATGACATTATTTGTATCAGATGCATTGTCCCAAAGGATACACCTGCCTCTCCAAGGATATTTCTGAAAGCATCCTCACTTGTAGTGCCCAAATTTTTGCAAAGTAATTAATAAACAGTAATCTCACAAGTTCTCAAAAATAAAACATCTGTATTTTGGTTTTTTTCCCCTTGTGTTTGGTGAGGAAATTTTGATCTCCATGAGAAACAAGCACACATAAACACAGCGGTTTATGCATCGGGGGATAACTTCACAGATAATGGAAGCAACATTCAGTTGCTCAGTTTGATGTATTGCACCTACTGCACTCATTGATATGACCCTGAGAGCTGATTAACGGTCTTGTTTGGCCTTTACACTGCACACAGACAAAGCCTCAGCCGCCACCATTTGTCCCACTGTTTTTTTTTTATAGATGTAACCCTGAAAGATCTCTCTCCACCCTCAATCTACACTCATCATATACATTAACATCTGCTGAACTATTATCCATTTTTCAGTTGAATATCTCATCATGCATATTATGAATGTTCTTCAAATTATGTTTATGTTTATGTATTTAGCAGACGCTTTTATTCAAAGCGACTTACAAATAAAGATATAACAAGCTATATAAAACGCTAACAATAAACTACATAGAAGGAACCCACTTGTCCGACTCTGTCAGAGGTGACAGAGTAGAGATAGGGTGCAGGCATAGAAAGAAGTGCAGAAAGATAAAGTGCAAAGATAGAGGGGGTAGGTAAGTACAAGGTAAGTGCTAGGATAGGAGGTCTCTCTGAAGAGCTGGGTTTTCAAGAGTTTCTTGAAGATAGACTGTTCTGGTAGCGCTCGGTAGGTCATTCCACCATCGTGGGACGACACATGAAAAGAGTTTGGATTGTCTTAGGCGTGGTGTAGGCACTGCTAGACGACAATCCTGGGACGAACGGAGGGACCGAGCTGTGACATAAGCCTTTGCAAGAGCATTCAAGTAGATGGGAGCCGTTCCATTAAGCACTTTGTAGGCTAACATCAGTGACTTGAATTTGATGCGGGCGGGTAGCCAGGGAGCCAGTGGAGTGGAGTGGAGTAGCCAGTGGAGTTCAATGAACAGAGGGGTGACGCATGCTCTTTTAGGCTGATCGAAGACCAGAAGCGCCGCCGCATTCTGGACCATCTGCAGTGGTTTCACAGCACAGGCTGGGAGACCAGTTAGGAGAGCATTGCAGTAGTCAAGGCAGGAGATGACCATGGCCTGCACCAGGAGTTGGGTGGCATGTTGGGTTAGGTATGGTCTGATCTTTCTTATGTTTAGTAATGCAAAGCGGCACGAACGAGCAACCGAGGTAACGTGATCTTTGAATGAGACAATGAGACAGTGTTCAGAAGGCTTGTTGTTGTTCAGAAGGCTTGTTCTGCACCACAATATTAATATATACCACAATATTAAAATCAATTATTCAGATTTCACACATTGCCGATACAAATACTCTGGAACATCGCAACTTCTGACATATCTTTTTCCTTGTTTTTTAAATGCTTTCACTTATTTGTTAACGCTACCAGCCAAACCCTCCTATTGCGCAAATAATTATTTCTTAAAACATTATTACTATTATTTAGTTTATTATTTTATCATTTCTTGGTGCAAAATACCATTTAAAACATTAAACAAAGTTGTTTTTAGTAAGTATACTTTTTTTTTGTAATTTTCATTTTATTGCCTTTCCAACAGTTAACAGCGGTAACATTTACACAGAAAAAAAACAAAAAAAACCCCAAAAAACTTACAGTTCAATATTAATATATATATCTACACAGAGATTAAACATTGTCATTCTATCTTTCACATGGCAGTAACACCAACCTTACCCCACACCATCACCTTGTATTCCATATTACTTTACTATCAGAAATTTGTCTCAATAAAAACATGACATATCATACAGACCATTTACTACTAGGGAAAACCATAATCTTTAAGATAGAGCGACAGCATCAGTCCCTCATCATGTGTTAGCCATTCATTACTGTATCAATGTAGGGGCCCCATATTTTCAAAAATGCCCTGTCTATTATTCACCTTAAAGATCAACTGTTCATAATTAGCTATTTTTGGTAATTTCCCCATTCATTAAATGGAATGTTGGCATTCATAGAGCATGTGTATAAGTGTACCTCTATTCCCATCACATCGCCAGCACATATCTGACCCCCCCCCCATTTGGACCCAATAATCTGGTGTGATACTGTCCAGGTCTCTCTAGCAAACATCGACACTGGATTCCTAAATGGGATTTATCCCCCTGTTTGTGAGATAAAGGCCTGTATTGGAAGAGGTTCAACAAGTTCCTTTTCAATTGAAACCCATCCTGGAGCTTGATTCTCTACCATATAACTTTTAGACAACTGATTAAGCGAGAAGGCATAGTGGTGCCAATCCACTCTTGGTAGGTTAAGACCCTCTCTCGCAGCACATAATTTTGTTCTGTTGAAAAAAGGTATTTTGCCTCCCCAAAGTATGTATAGCCTTACTACACCTTTTCAATATCAGAGGGGGGAAGCTCAAAGGTAATAGATATGTAATATAATTAATTTGTGGAACAATTATAATTTTTATTACGTTTACTTTACTCAACAGAGATAACCCTAATTTGGCCCAGTTGTGTAAGGTGCTCTCGATTTTCTGAATAAGTGGAAGAATATTTTCTGTTATTATGTTTTTTTTTAAACCTGTGGTAAGCTTGATGCCTATATATACCAGACCTGAAGGAAGCCATTTAAATTGCCAATTTTCCCTAATCTTTGGTGGACACAGTGACATTGCCTCTATTTCCCGCAATTTACTTTGTACCCCGAGATAAGAGAAAAACAAATTGATAACATGTGAGGTACAGCTGTTTCTGGATTTGTGGAAAGCAACAAACCATCATCAGCATATAACAGTAATTTGTGTTCTGTCTTTCATGAATAAATGCCCTTAATTTACATTATCCCTTATTGCAGTGGCTAATGGCTCTATAGCCAATGCGAAAACTAGTGGGCTCAGGGGACAATCTTGCCTTGTACCCCGGTAGAAGGAGAAAAAACAGGGGACATCCTCCCATTTGTTAACACTGAAGCCTTGGGGTCACAGTACAGTAGTTTAACCCAATTTATAAACATGGAGCCTAATTCAAACCTGTATAATATTCTGAGTATCCCCATTCTACCCTGTCAAACGCTTTCTCAGCATCAAGAGAGAAAGCAATCGTGGGTTCAGTACAATTCTTTTCCTGCCAAATCAAATGTAATAACCTGCGAACATTATCTGCAGGAGAATGCTCCTTAATAAAACCCACTTGGTCTGCATGGATAAGACTCGGTAAGTGTATCTCTAGCCTTGTAGACAAAAATCTTAGCCAACATTTTGGCATCTACATTTATCAGAGACTGGGTGATAACTTCCGCACTGCTGAGGGCTCTTGCCTTTTTCATGTATAAGTGTTATTACTGCAGATTGCATACTTTCAGGCATTCTCCATCTTTTCTGGATGTCCTGAAATACAATAAGTAATTTTGGTGCCACTATTTTTGAGAACTTATAAGAATCTGCAGGAAAACCATCGTCCCCAGGGGACTTCACAAAGCTCAGTCTTTTAATAGCTTGCTGGACCTCTTCTAGTGTGATATCTTCCCCAATCTCCCTTTGTGTTTCCTCGAACAGGGTCAGCAGGTATATCTGAGACAAAAAATTATCTATGTCCATTTGGTATGTGGTACCCTGTGATGAATACAACTTTTGGTAAAATACTCTGAAAGCTTCAGTAATCTCCACCTTGTCTGTCACTCATTCTCCACTGTGGTTATGAATGTACAATCGTATTGTTGCTTTACCCTCTGGGCTAAAAATCTCCCTGCTACCTCCCCCTGGTCATAGTACTTCTGTCTGCACTGGAACAGTGCATATTCTGCTTTCTTCTGCAGTATAGAATTCAATTCAAACTTAAGTTTGTTTAACTGTGAGAAAACCCCTGGGTTTAGCTGGGATGCGTTCATTTTTTCAAGATCTTTAACTTTTTTTTCCCAAAGCAACTGCATGTCTAATGGCTTGTTTTTTCAAATAAGAGCAATGTTGTATCAGACAACCCCTCAAGAAGGCTTTAAATGCATCCCACTCTAGACCGTGATTAGAAGTTTACCCTTCATTAAGTTCCCAGTATTCCAGAATTTCCAAAGCATCAATTGGTAATTGGGATTTCTGAACAAGTTTTGTGTTAATAGTATTTGATTTGTCTCAAGCTGGGTTTCTCACCTGATTAAAATCCCCTCCAACGATTACATATGGATAGCCCATTTGTGTCACACTGTTACAGATGTCAGTAAAAAAAGCGGCCTTCCTTGTCTGTGAGTTGTTTGTATATATTAATGTTAAGATTTTTACAAATTAAGATAATGTCTCGCTGTTTTGATGAATAGGCACTGAAAAATGTTTTACCAACCCAGTCTCTTTGTAATTTAGTGGACTCTTCATTATCTAAGTGAGTCTCATTCAAAAAGTAGATATCTGCCTTCTTCTGTTTCAAATACAAAAGAAGCTTCTTTCGCTTGATAGCAAGATTTGCCCCCTTTATGTTCCAAGATACCACTTTAAGCATTTCTGCCATAATATTCCATTATTTCCGATATTCACCTTTATCTATCTGGTCCGGTCTCAAAGTGTTTGTGAGTAAGCACACTACCATGTATTAAATATTGAGGTAAATGCCTCGCTGTGCTGTGAATGTACCTACATGAAATATAAGCATAACAACCCAAAAATAAAATAAGAATACAAATACACAAATGTGGTGACCATTGACAAACAAGATGACTCCCCACAACCTTCACTCTTGAACCAAACAACAGAATAGTGTGTCCGTGAAACTCAAAATCCCTGCCCGTCCTTCCGCCACCTTTCTGGATTGTCTGCATTATAGTCTGTAGTCATGTTCCCTCCTGCAACTATTTTTCTGTATTTAAAATATTAAAATAAGTATTTTAAGGGGGTAAGGCGGACAGCCTCGCAGAGCTCTCCCCTACGCAGCCATCCCGGGTGCTCGCTCCACCGGAAGTCAGTAAGTATGCTTTTAAAAAGTGACTAAATCTGAGATTCCAAAGTTATGGCAACCAATCCCCAGAGCGCCACATGTAAATTCTACATTTCAGTTTTCTCTTATTCAGGGAAAAGTACTCTGAAAAGTACTCTTGAAATTCCAATTGCTCTTGAAAGACCAGAGTCTTCCCTTATCACACAGTGTGTGAGATTCATTCCCAAAAGCCAGCGGTGGCATTCACTTAAACAGATTTATAAAAACATGCATGCACAACTACAGGCAAAATATCAATTTATAATTCACAGTCCAACAGGAAATGTGATTACTTGCATTAGGATTAAATACTGTTCTCTTCATGCCCGCATTTAACCATAACTGTCCAATGCAAAGCACCTCATGAATGCTGTTGCACTGTAATGCACAACAACTAAGAGGAGGACTAAGGACATGAATTTCATCTGTCACAGACATCGAGGCACTCTGGGACCAGGAAGTATTTGTAGTCCCTAAACACTCGTTCCCTCCTGATTCTTTCATTCATGTTGTCCTCTAATAGCGCCTCTGTACCCGTCATGGTGAATTAGACACCAGTGTAACCACAGTATTTAAATGTTTACTGCAGTCAGTCTAATTACTTCCCACCTCATGAAATTCACAATAGAATAAACACCACAAGATATCATTTGAAAATGGGAGTTTGACAGGTAAACACAAATGATTTATTTAAGATTTGTGAAATTCTTTATGAATAGGACTCAGTGAGGATATGAAGCTTAGTGATCATGTGAGAACTGCAGGTGGATTTATTTGTAGAGATTGCTAATTTCCACATCTGATATGTTCATGCGTTGCAGATACGATAACAGTGCTGATCTAAATATTTGGTTAGAAAGTGGTTCGCAATTTATGATAGAAAACATAAATGTTTGAGCGGCTCTCACATTTAATCTCCACAATCTGACTTCAAGTGCACCACCTCAACATCTGTGTCACCAATTTCTTGTGTCCAAAATATCTGACTGCATGGGTCTGTGTTTCCATATAGGTGTGTACTGGACTTGAAGGAAGTATTCATTTTTTTCCCACAAGTTGACACATTTCTTGACGCCTTACTTACATTTCTGTAAGCATGTATTTCCACCTGTACTCATACTGACCACATTCATATTGGAGCATTGAGTAACCCAATCATTTCACTCCACTCAACTCTTCTGCAAATCCTCAGTAATCTTTGACGCATATTACAGAGCATATAGTAAATAGTCCGAGAGCTTACAAAAGCACACGCAGCAAACCAAGCTCAGACTACCACACATCAAGCTGGCAGAAAAATACTTGACTGGGTATCTTATTCTCAAATGCCCACTTTCACCCTCTTTTGCGGTTCTGCCACAGACCCTTGGTACCAATCCCTCTTTTAGACACATTCTCATTACAAGCTTTAGGTCAGAGAGGTCCAGGTTGTTAAAAACACTGCATCACAGAAGGTAACAGCCACCCTTAATAGCAAAGCAAAAAACAATACCAAAAGAGTTTACAGTTGAAGTAAGGTGGGGATGTCACAACGGGGTGAGCTGTGGTGTGGCTTGGCAAAGATTTTTGGACCCGGATAAAGATATTTGATAAAGAAAAACTTGATTTATTTAAACATAAAACAAAAAGCGTGGCTGAGCCGGAATACCTAACAAACACCTAACAAAAACAACAAAACCTGACATGAACTACGATAACAAAATTAACAATTACTTGACGTGACCAACCTGACAACATGAATGGTGGTGAACTGTGATGAGCTGGCAATGACATGAGAAAACCTGGAAACTAAATACTGTGGGGAGGTGATTGGTGATGGAGTACAGCCGTGAACAAAAACAGGTGACAAGGATGAACCTAATGATGTGCAAGCGTGACTGAGGAAAACATGGCAAGAACTAAATACTAAACAGAAACCTGAAAAACCTAAAGCCATAACAGAAATCAAACACAAAAAAACGCACAGCCGTGACAGGGGATAAGCATTAGGGGGCTGGATATTTATACTCTGAACTGGGAGTATGATGCAGGGATCCAGTGCAAATCTGTGCTGTTGACCGAAAGAGATATTTTCAAATATAGTCAACCACAAACCAAAGTGCCAAGGCTGTGTTGTATAAAAGATTTTGAGTTGGCAGTAACTTAAGACACCAAAATATATGCTCGGAAGTACAAAAATGTTTTTCTTTTTTCATATGTCTTCTTTAAGAATATGACTATTTTCTGGAGGTAGTTGTAAATTGGATAAGCATAAAAACTGAGAGAGAACCATTACATGACAGTACCATTCTTAGCATCTTTGAGATATGAGTACACACACCTCAACAACACACAAATCAGGAGTCAAATCATCAGTGAATGCCATCCAGCAGGAAACAGATGGGCTTTCATTGCTGGAAGAAAGATGCAAAGGACCAGAGTTGTCAGGTGTGTCAGGTAGGTGTGTCAGTGTAGAGTAAAGTGGATCTCTTGGTGGCAAGAGAAGGTCAGCTCTGACAATGACATTAATGAGAGCCCACAAAGACGTCTGGTGCCCTTGCTGGCCCACTACCAGTATGTTAAGACAAGCCTGACACCGTGGTGTGCCACTGGCATGGCAGGTAGCAGCGCAGTTAATCCATATCTCCATGATGAGAGCAGCCTCCACACACCTCTCAGGAACAATTACTGCTCCTCCAGCTCCTCATCACAGATGGTGAGGGCTTTCAAAGCGACCCCCACCCTCATTTCCTCTATCTGTGGCTCATTGTGTCTGCTTCTCTCCACCTCTAAGTCTTTTTTTATGCTCAGCCTATTTTTGTCGCTCCCTCCTCTTAGTGTTTCTACAGCCTACTACTCCTCCACCTTCCCCGCTTTCCCTCTCTGCCTCTTCCATCCAGAAATTCAACAGTTCAATTTAAATCCATTACACCTAAGCCCCTGACAGTGTGGCATCCATGGTACATACTAGACAACAATCTCGCTGTGTCTCTGCCTCCACAGCACTGCCTGTGAGATGCACTGACGGGATGTGGGGGGTTTTAACGTAAACACTTGTGTCATTGTCTAAGTGACAGGTCCCGCCCTTCAACTGCAACGCCATCAAGCTGGGAAAGAGAACACAACATAAATCAAATCAGACTGACAGATTGAAACCTATTTGTTTAAAGGCAGTAACGTGATGACTCCAAGCAGGGGGCATGAATCTATTTTCATAGCAATACAGCAACCTTCTATTGCCATTTCCTATGCATTGCCACCTCAGTAACCCTGCTATGTGCTGCACATGATATATTGAGCATCACACGTCTTACACCAACTACAGTATTGTGCGACAACACAGTAATCAAACCACACTCTCCCCTCAGAGGGAGGCGCTTTAAATATACACTGCAGTTGTATTGATTCATGGAAAGTTGGCCAAACAATGTGCATAAAGATGAGGACGGACAGAGAAAATATACAAGGTTATAATCACAATCAGGGATAATTAAAGGTACTGTAATGCAGTGTTTCCCACAATAACACTACATCACTGAATTAACATTTAATTGCATGTTGACACAATCAATGCTGCTTTGACAGTTAGCTCGGCTCATGCAAAGCAGGAAAAGTGTGTTTCTTCAATATAATAGAATGACACGGCAAAACAGGACATCCGCCTTTGAAATTTATTGGGAAATGATTGCAATCATTGAAGTTACAAACGGGATGTTGTATTACTCCGTTTACAAGCTTACATTTCCCATGTCACAGTATAAAACCTAAAGTTCTCATTAAATCAAACCCTCTTTTTTTACTATTTTACATTCTGTATTAACTGAAGTAGCTATTTCAAGGATATTTTCTTATATAGTAGTTGTTGAGCTGGAGGCTGCTCCTCTGTGCTGGACTCAGCTTTCACGTGTACAAAAGATGGAGGGAAGGAAATAAACATATGTAGCACAGCATGACTTTACATCAGTGATATTAGCTAAATTGCTCACCCTCTACATGGTTTCAGAGCTGTATTTGGTTACTAACAAACTGTGGATTTCTTATTAAAATATTCTAAATGACAAAGGATTAGGCAACTTCTATTGTGAAGGGGCCTCAGAGAACAAAACATTTGAGACATAGGTTGTAATAACAGTTAACATTACAGTGGCGATTTTTATTTGCCTTTTTCTTGGAGAAGTCCTCAGTATTGCAGGTAGTATCTGAAAAAGAAGTCATTAACCCCTTTCACACATGCACTGCTTTCCATTACACTAGTGGCATCTAAATGCGTGGGTGTCGTGTAATTTACACATAATTCATGAATCACTGTTATGTATCACTTTTATCCCAAGTGTGAACTGCAGCAGTCACATTAATGGACAGGCATTTTGTTTTGGGGCCCTAGAACTCAAAATATGTCATTCAGTGAGTTGTTTAGATTTGCAGGGGAAACATATGTCTTTCTATAAGGTTATCCAGCCTCCTCCGTTTTGGTCTTGCTTAACTTAAACTTGATGGATGATGCCTCATTCCTTATATCTCGGAAATAGCCAGTTAAATCTCTTTTGCTCTTGCTTTTTGCTTTGCTATTACTATCAAATCTCATCATTAGTTTACTGATCTGAATGCACCATCAGTACAGCACTGTCTTTACAAAAACAAACATTGGTGAAATATCGCCCATATAATTGACAGTTCTTCATTCTTCACAATAAAAAACTTTAAAAAAAACAGAGAAATGGAGCAACAGCTAAGCCCAGAGTTTACAGAGCAGATATATGATGGTGGAATTATGATGAGAGATCTCAATGGTGTAAGTAACCGGCCAGCGGCCATTGAGTGCTGTGGTCCGTGTTTTAAGAACTTAGGCCAGTTCAACACATGACTTGCTATGATATTGTGCCTAAATGAGGGCTCAGTAGCCTACCAGCTGTTCATGAACAAACTGCAGACGAGAAAAATCTAAGTATTTGAAACTGCCCATCTTCACATACAAAATAGAGTCCTGAAATGTTCAAGAGACGTTCCAAAGCGGGCGCATGTGTGAAAGCAAATGTCCGCGTAATTTGCTCTGGATTTCTTGTGGAGATTTTCCACCTAGTCCCCAAGTAAAATCTCTAGAAGATCAGTGAGTGAGGCGATGTGCAAATGTGGCAAAAATATTTTGGATTTTACAGCTGCTGAGCAAGTTGAGTGTGAGTGCTGGTGAGAGTTGCAACTGCGTTGCAACTGCGTCTTCTTTCTGCTGACCTGCTTGCTGCTTTCCACTTGCTCCTTCCTTGTGTGAATACAACAATGGTGATCAAGGAGTCTCACCCACTATTTTTAAACTTTTGCCTCCTCAGGACCAAAGTATCTGCATATTGTCCTGAGCATCATAAGTTCATATGTGAGAACAGCTTAAATGTCAACATGTGACAAGTGATTTTTTTTCAGCTGCCTCCTTCCATCGCTGCTATGTTTTATACAACCACTGAGCTTGGTCATTTTCATAGGCATGTCTGAAATTGCTTCTAAATGTCAAGGATGCTTCAGCGGTAGGATGGAGCATTCAAAGTTGTATCCTTTTTTTGGCTTGGAAAGAGGTCTTTCTTGCATTTGGAAAACTCATAATGGAACAGTCCTAACAAGTGGGCGTATGTCTCGGCAATGGTCCCACCATCAATTACACCCTAATTGGATAAAGCAAAAAAAAAAACTGTCACAGCCATTAAATTGTTTCTATCTGTTAGATGGCTGTATAACAGCCATTTATACCAAAAATTTATGCTTTGCTTTCTTCTCGTGGTCACTAGGACGCTAACAATTTTATAGTGAAAACAAATAAATACCGTGCATATTAAGCAAAACTCCATATGGAAAAAAGGATTAGGAGTGCTTTGAGAACGCAAAGGATATGCAGAAGCATCCTTTGAATTTCACTGAAAAAAAAAAAAAAAGAAGAGGTAAATGGTTCAAGGTTCAAGTTACACAGCGCTGTGGACCTCTCTCTGCCAGGCAGTCTGATCAGAAAAAGCTTACCTCTTTTACAAAATAAACTTTTATACTGGCATACAAATATGATGGAAATATTATTGGTCCAAATATTGTGGAGAAGCCATGGTTTAGACTTGGCTTTCCCTGATTGGTCCTTCGTCCGATATTAGCCTCATAACCTATCTCTGCTCCATTCAGATCTTCTCCTTGTGTGGGAAAACTCTTCCCTATCTCCCTGTGTCCGGTAATTGTGAGAATGCTGTAAAGCATTGTTCTCACTATTGTTTTCCTGTTTCTCTTTATTATTATCATTCCATACGTTTTTGTAACTACTAACTACTTCTGCAATCTTTCACCGATTTCTACAATTTTGGTATAAAAACGTTCAGCTCATTCAGGAGATGCTGTTATCTTTTGGTGTTTATATCTTTTACACTTTTTAAACTATTCAAATTTGATTAAACTTTTTTCCACATTCAAATGAATGGAGAGTGCTTTCAACTCTTCAAAACCTTCCTCCTCTTTCCAACTTAACTACTTCTGCAGATTTTTAACTAGAGACACCATTCAAACTTTAAACGGGTAACAAGACATTCAGCTATTACCAATCGGTGCAGCTTTTACAAATATTAAGCCAATATTGAAATATAATGGTTTAAAAAACGTGAACAAATTTAAACTCTTTCTCCTCTTTTCAACCTAACTACTTCTGAAATCTTTCACCAATTTCTAGGATTTTGGAATCAAAACGTTCAGCTCTGTCAGGAGATTATGGCTTTCACTTTTGGTGTTTCTAAGTTTTACACTTTTTAAAATATTTAACATTTTATTCAAATTTTCTGCAATTTTTCTGCAAATTTAACGTTTCAACTGTCTCTCTTCTTTTCAACCTAACCACTTCTGCATACTTTCAGCAAAAGACACCATTCAAACTTTAAATGGGTCACAAGATATTCAACTATTACCAAATGGGTCAGCTTTTTCAAATATTAAGCCAATATTGAAATATAACGGTTTAAAAAACATGAATTTTTCAGCCCTTTCATCAAATTTTCTGTATTTCCACTAGGTTTAATCATTCCACTATTGTTATTTCAAATTCCTTCAACCAAGACTTCAGCAACTGGATTTTCAGCAATTGAAAGATTTTCCACTTTTTTAGCACTGTCAGCTATCCCTATTCAACTTCATCAGCATTCTCACTGCTGTTTCGCAGGAACAGCTTTTTTTAGTTTTCCACTAGAGGCTTCATCTGAGCTGTTTTGACTCCCCCTACAAGCATGTAGCAGTTTCTCTCAACACTCAACTCAGTCTCTTTCCTGTTTTAACCCTTCACCCCATGGGGTCAATGTGTGTTCCCTTCAAAAAGGAGTGTATCAACTCTGTATAAGCACAATGGATATATATGTAAAGTAAAAGGTAATATTAAACCTTCAACAGAATCCAAGAAATCTAGCCATTAAGGATCCTTCCTTTATTGTGAGAACCACCTGAAGTCAAGTGTGAGGAAGATTAACCAAAAAGTGAGGATAGTGAGAATAAGTGAGTACAGGATACACCAGCTTATTGTCTGCTGTATTTCCAGCAAATTAGCTGTTCAGTTAATATTTTCTGAAGTAATTAAGCAAACAAACTAAAAAAAACAAAAACAACTAGGAGCGGACTCTTAGGGATACCAAAAAAGTTTACAACTTCCAAATGGCAAATTTGCGTATGAAAAAATGTCAAATTATGTAGAAAGTGCATTAACTCTCCATAACGCTCATTTTCATGTCACACCAAACCTCTTACAATCCTCCTTGTGACCCAAGATAGAAGTGGAGCTTTAATGAAGTCAGGCATAGCAAATGCACGAATAGCACTGGCCTGGGATGACTGAATTAAATCTATTCATCCGTGCCAGTGTGATTTCTCTGTGGTACTGAGGCAACCGAAGGCCCTCTGAGTTGTGACATTTGTGCCGTGACTGGTGGGGAAGACCGGTAGGTGAACATCCATCTGTCTATATCTCTGACTGCAAATTCCAAACCGAGTACAATGCATAGGGCTTGGGGTGGAATGACAATGATAAAGACAAAAGAAAAGCATAGAAAATAAGTGATGAAAAAAAAACAGAAAACAGGAACACACTTCTCTAGAATTTGCAAGTAAACGCATAAGCAAACATAGACTCACACACACAATCAAACCTGTATCCAGACTCACTCAGTGGGTCTCCATGATGAGATTAACTCGATTATAGCTATAGTTGGGTTATGCTCCTTATCTGAGCAAGGGTAATTATCTTTGGATATATGGTGGTGAATGAATCGAATCCCTGGCACAAAGCATGTCATACCCCAGTACGATAGGTGGCCCTGTACCCATTTTAACTATCACTAATAGAGCCACTTCCAGTTGACCTCTTCACCACCACCACCAACAACAACAAACTCAGGTATTCGAGAAAGATGGCGAACGAACATTTCATTTGTGATGAGCATGGTTATGGCATAAATGCGATGCACAACGGCGCTTTCTCCATCACGTTGTTTATTTCTTTCCGAAGGCAGCGACAACAACAGTAATATTGTCTCCTTCGACTTCTGGGTGACGATCCCAGGAAAAAATCTCGAGCATGCGCAGAACGCAGAACTGCCGTCGACATGCACGTTCAGTGTACATTTGGATAGAGTTATCTCAGGGCCTTAATCTGGTCGTGAGTAACCCAATCCGATCCGTTTTTTTTTTGTCAGATTAAGGTGTCTACATGAACTGAATAACTGAATTGTAATTTAGCCATCAATCGGATCCGATGGCACTCATGTAACCCCACTGACTGACTATTCTGTATCTTGTGGGTCACTTGTGAATCAGTCCTTGGGTGTATTTTACGATGATATAATAATCTTTACTTAAATCCATTTCTTGCAAGGGGAATTACATTGGTCCCACATCATTCTAATTTTTAAAGTTTCTTGACATATTATGGTAATCCCTCTCAGATTTCAATATTAAATTGTGTCATCTGTATTCAAAGTGGATCTTGTGCACTTTGAAAAAAGCTGAGAATAAACAGAGACTTGGCTGACGGCTAATCTGAGACTGCATAGAAGGGTTTAAACAGATTAAAGACAGGGAACAAATGGGGAAACTCCCTTCCAGGACTGATTGAAGTTCATAAGCTACCATGTATCCCTAGCAATTGCAGCAAGATAAAATAGTGCATCAGTGAGTCAACCAAAAACAAAGAGGCAACAAATGACAATTAATTTAGTCAGATTAATCTAGATGTATCTCAGCTATCCATCTCAGTTTTGACAAACTAAGACATTTGGCATGAATTCTGACTTCATCCTTAATTTCACTTTTTGTTTCAGTGTAGCACATTCATTTATAAGACAGAGAATGAGACAATATTATTATTTTCAACACAGTCTGTATCGTTGAAAGCTATGAATTGAATAGAATAAAACTAATGATAATAATAATACTTGGGAAAATATTTTTGCTGGCAAACTCTGCTGCTGACTTCAACCACATTGGCTACCTACTTTTTTTCCAGTCTCCATGCTAAGCTACGCTAAGCTAACCATACCAAACCAAGCTGTAGCTTGCAACTAGATAGCACTGCCCCTCCAATTTAACTTAGTTTAAAAAAGAGATTTCTTAGAATGAATAAGACAAAGAGATGCATATTATTTGTCTTCATTATTTTCAGAAACTTGTTCAAGCCAGCTAAGATAATTAGCTTCTGATGGTAGTAATAGCTATAGCAATAAAGGTTTATTGCAACATTATCATTTCGGCCTTGTGTCAAGATGGATCCGGCTTTTTCGAGGTGTGAAACCAGTATTTTTATACAACGCCGTGTTTACGGATACTTTTTCAAAACAACTATTGGGTGAGGCTGCGTACTCGTGTGGACGGGCCCTTAGTCTCCAATGAGTTGATTATAGCTGATGTGCCCTTTCGTAAGACTCAATGGGCATCATTCAATTTAAATTCGATGAAGGAAGTGAGGGGAAGGGAGTGTCGTAAAAGGTGTGAATGTTGTGGGCGAGAAACAACCATAAATAGAGAATGCCTGACATGCAGACCCAGGCTTCACAATGTCACAACCAAGGCAACCCAGAAGGATCAGTGCTCAGGAGGCTTTATTTGAGGACTGTGAATCTGATGGTGGAGATGTGGACCTCGCATTTCATAATGAAAACATTGTCACCGATTCGTGTTGAGGAAGTGATGAGGATGCGACTGCTCTTGCACCAGTAAATCCTCCCCTCCAAAGACACATGTATGTGATTGAGCAGGACAGTTCAGACACAGAGGCCACAAGAGGAAGACACAACGCATGTCAATTCCCCTTGTAATAAAAAATAAAAAGTTGCAGATGTGGGCATAACACCTGGATCCACAGAGAAGGCGAAAGATGGCACTGTGTGGTTCCACCACAAAGTTGGAGATTTTTCTGCTCATGAAACTCCACAGACAGCATTCAAAGGATCTGGAGGGCCAATAGAGTTTGCAACATGCAAAATCACGAGTCGCCTTCAAAGTGTCCTGTGTTTGTTGGATATCAACATGTTGTTGACCATCAGAGACTGCACAGCCCAGAAGGGCCGTAGAACAAATCCCAGCTGGCAGATGAGTGTCTTCGAGCTGATGGCGTTCCTTGCAATCCTTTGTCGCAGGGCTGCCAAGGGCTACATTGGCGCCATGCGACTCATGTGGGCCAATAGATTCGGTAACCCAGATATCAAAGCCATAATGCAGCGTAACCGCTTTCTTGAAATAAAGATGTACCTTCGCTTCGACAACAAGGACACCCGCAAGGAGTGCATACAAACGGACAAATTTGCAGCAATTTCAGACATCTGGCAGTGGTTTGTTCAGAATTGTGTGTCGTCCTACAGTCCAGGGCAACATTTTATTGTGGATGAGCAGTTATTTCCTTGAAATGTTCATTGTCCCTTTCTGTAGTACACTGCATCCAAGTCTGACAAGTTTGGAAACAAGTTTTGTATTGCAACAGATCTGGACACAAAATACATGTGTAACGCCATCCCTTTCTTAGGAAAAGATCCCACTCGTCCGATGGAAGAGAGGCTGTCAGAGGATGTTGTTTTGAAATTGATGGAAGCATTTATGGACCAGGGAAGGACTGTAACCATGGACAATTTCTTCACCTCTCTGTCTTTGGCTAACAGAAAGTCAGAAAGCATCAGAAAGTGTAAATTGTGGACACCCAAAAACAAAAAACAAACACTGTTGTTGATTACAACCATTTCAAAAGAGGCGTTGATATCATCAACCAGAAATCCTGCCACTACTTGGTGCATGCAGGAACACGGAGATGGCCCATGGCTGTGTTTTACAACCTGTTTGACATGGCTATCACAAATGCACATGTCTTGTACACAGAATGTACAGGATCCAAAGAAAGTCGCCAATTGTTCATGGTGGAGCTTGCAGAGGAACTTCATAACAGGCTTTTGAAGGAAAAGGCACAAGGGGAAGAACACAAAGAGCGGCGTCGTGAGATGAGAGTTTCTCAGAAGAAAAAGACAGTGCCAGGTATGCATACTCTGCAATAGTAACAGAAGCACCGAACTTTGTGTACGCTGCCACAAATACACCTGTGGCAAATGTAGGAAAGACTCACCACGGGAATGTGGAAACTGCTAGATGGGACAACTGTATGCTACTGCTATAATTGGCTTTGATCTTAGACATTATGTATTCATATTCTGTATTTTACTAAATAACCTATGTTCCTAGTTTGTACTTTTCCACTCTGCTCATACTACACAATAGATGACCTTAAAGGGTCCAAGACTTTAAGATAGCATAACTAGACTAAATAACTGGGTCAGATGAAGCTTCTCTGTCTTGTCAGACAGACTGCTACACGCCTAAAACACTCACACACACATTGTTTATCACATCCAAAGAACAAAACAAGGACAGTGGTTGGCCTCCTCATGCCACTAAAAACTGGCCAATTACACTCTGTCGAGTGTGAGTACAACCTCTGTGACATAAAGTTGAATATAAATATGAAATGTTTCCGGATATCGGGGCTCGGCCTGACGGATTTCCTGCGAGAGCTCTGTCACTCCGAGTCCACCGCTGCAATATACTTTACATGTGACCGCTAATAAATACTTTGTTTAACTTAAGATTTCTCCAGCTTGTTCTTGGGCTTCCAATGAAAGAATCGGGCTAACACTACATTTCTGTGGTTTGTATAGCCTCCATATGTAGTGAGCCTGATTTTCTTCGTGTGAAATAAACATTTATTTTCTTCCTGAACCGACTGTTTGTAGATTTTCCAAGCTGAAATTGTGTTTTTTGGGGCACTAATTCCAGTCCTTTGTCCTCTGACATTGTGAGCTTGGCAGAGTAAATTGTCATTGAAATTGGGGTGTAACCTACAACCAAATTACCATTCACGAAGTATGTCCCATTATTAAAATAAGTGTTTTTTTATGACAAATACAAAGCGTTTCTCGGATCAACTGACAAAATAAGGTGAAAGTGTACATGTGTTTCTTGGCTAAATAAAATGAAAAATGTGTGTACAACACACAGTATGTTGGGCTGATGAGAGTTCATTCAAACAGTAGTTTGGCCTTTGTCATTACAGGCAGCAACCTCAGTGGGGGGTGGAGTGACTGTTCACAATACAATGGAGATAGTTACCACCTTGAGAGGAATACATAATTTTTGCAGAGGGGAAGGGGCATGCAGCAGAATTAAAAATCTCTGGGCCTGCTAGTGCTAAGTCATCAACCAGAGGGCAAATAGGAGCATTAAGGAAGGAGCTTAACTAAGCATTCAAACACAAGTTGTGTTTAGATCTTAGATCACAGAACATCCATACTTTCCACATAAGCCAAATATATATTTGTCCCAGGAAAAACTGAATTTGAATACTTTTATTTGTAGCGTGTACTCATTGCTTAACTTTCTGTATATCTTTAATAGTCTCACCTCCACTATTCATCCATCATAGTTTTTTTTTCTGCTTTTAGTAAGGTGAGCCGTGATGATGAAACAGATTGAGGTTACAGGATCAAGTCCCTGAATTGTCTGCCAGCAGATGGCGAAGTTTCTCCTCCTGCAAGAAGCGACAGCTGTTCCTCATCGCTGACTC
Source organism: Leuresthes tenuis (assembly GCF_036924035.1). Lineage (NCBI taxonomy): Eukaryota > Metazoa > Chordata > Actinopteri > Atheriniformes > Atherinopsidae > Leuresthes > Leuresthes tenuis. Next base: position 14,613,435 of record NW_027325369.1, read on the forward strand.
AACAAGGTCTCACTTCTGCTGTCAGTCTCCGAAAAAAAGGCACAGCACAGTGAGCTTCTGGAAAGCTGCAACAGGAGCCATTTAAAACAGCAGGTATATTAGCAGATTAGTGGCTCTTGTGTGTCATTAGCTAAGGTAATATGAGACTGCTTAGTGGGAGGTTCTATTGTGTAATGATGCATATGATGGCATATGATGCCCTTGTTGAAGTACATTTTAGGTCTGTATTGACTACAATTGAATTGAAACTCACACAGAATGTGTAATTTGATCAGCAACTGTCTATTACGAGATAGGTCTTCAGATTACTACTTCCTCTTTGTCCTTGTGAGAACTGCTGCATCTCTATCCCCTCTTGTCTACTAAAATTGAACAAATACTTCATCCACATAACAATTTAGGAGAACACAGGGGAGCAGATGTATCCCTACATGCTGTGTGAGGTTCCACTTTACAATCAAATAAATGATAACGTAATCCACTCCACAAACCTACGCAATCAATGTAAAAGATGTCACAGTAGAAGTCTAATTTTCTTTTATTTGAAAGAGCTTACGAAAAAACAAAACAAAACATAAAGATCATCCCTGGTGCATGTAAAATATACAACATGTCCTTCCTTGACAACCAAGATTGCCAAAATACAGAACATTGCCACTCTGACCTCTTGGCACATCCACTGAGAGATTCTCAGTGCCATTTGTAATGGCTTGTGAGGCTGGTGATAAGGAAATTAAGTCTTTATCTCGGGCCAATTAGGCAGCTAATTGATTCAATACCAGTCATTTAGGCTTCCTCCAGGCCCAGGATTGAGCACTTCAGCCCTTTGAACAGATGTGAAGTCCCCAAAATGGAGCAACCGAGTAATGATTTTGTCCAACCCCATCAAGACTGTAGATTATAAACGGGATGGAAACCAATTATATTGGTTAAAAGTTATATCAGGGAGGGATTTCGAGAACATTTTGAACCTCACAGTCCTTCATTACATAATTATCAGATGAAGAAGAGATGATAGCATAAGTATACAGTTTTCAGCCATGTACATAGCTTATTAATTTAATAAGCTGTTGTCATCCAATTCTTCAAATTAATCAATGTTTTGAATATGTGAAATTAATCTAAGGATATATTTGGAATGTCATTTTGGAATGATTTTTCAAAATCTTTACTGGGATAACAAAAATACTATGGCAGAAGTAATGACAAATATGTGAATAATCAAAATAAAAATAGAAATTTTCATCAGCAAGATGCATATAAGGTCAACAACTATCATCTGTCTATCGTCATTATCAATCTCTGCAAATTCAAGTTGTCAAAGTGATTCATTGTGAGTAAAAAGCTTCCAAAGTGTCATTAACCTATTACAACCTGATGTGCCCCAAACACTTGCATGTAGGTCTGAACAAGCCATCAGATCTTAATGGGCTGTAAAGGATGTTATAAAGGTTTCACAGAAAATGCTATCCCTTTCCTTATGAATTTGGATTTTGTCTCTAACCAAAATAATACTATTAAATGTGCTCTATAAACCCTTAAGAGCAGACCAGAAAGGAACACTGGATTTGCAGGATTTTTGTACTTATGTGCTCAACAGCTTTATACTTTCAGAGGTTTGCTATACTGAATTAGCCAAAAAAAAAAAAAAAAACTATCTATACTACCTATTTAAAGTTTCAGTCTCGATTTTTCACAGATGTTAATGGCAATGCTCTTGAGGTGTCTGATATTTACCACCTGTGCAAAGTTGTTTTGGGAAATGATAAGAAGTCTGATAACTACCAGCAGTGTAAGGGAGTCTTGGGCTAAAACAGGACATTTTAAGAATAACATACTCCCCAGTTAGTTTATCCAAAAAGAGGCTCAATAGATACGCACACACCATATCTGGGCTTTGTGCTTGGTGATGGGAGCATACAACATCTTCAAGGTCACTAAGAACAGGCAGATTCTACTTAACGAAGATCTGCACCCACAGTAAGTCAGAGATTTTAGGGAAGCCGGGCTTGACACATCTATCCAGACTTGATGCATCATTCTATAATTTTGACCCTGGTTGACAATAAAGGTTTCTGTGTTTGACCAAGTCTGTGTCAGCAGAGTTCTTCCTGCATCATCTACACACAGACTGTTTGAAGGCGAGCATCCCCAATACACCACAAACTTGGCGTCACGAACTGAGAGGTTTCTGCCCTGCGATTTGGCTTTCGCCTGGCCTTCCAGTGAGGTCCGTGGTCTCTGAGGCCGGCTAATAAAAAGGGTGAGTTTTTCCATCTACTCATGAGATCAGGAGCCATACTGTACGGTTTTGGTGTTTTCTGTTTTGCAACTGGGTATGCTAAAATTACCTGTTCGGATGGTTGCCTGCCGTGTGATATGAGTGGGGGACTCTGTCTAAATTTGTGTTGCTTTAATAGAGGTAATGTGCTGTTTTTAAGGTATTGAAGCTAATGAAGAATAAGTTAACAGAACTGTGAGTTGCTGTTCTAAGGTTTACTGAGTAGTAGTAAAATACAGAGTTGAAGTTTCTGGGCGTGGCAGACGTGCACGCTGCAGTAGTAAAATACAGGGTTGAAGTTTTTGAAGCGTAGTCAAATTCAAAGTCAAAGCAAACTTTATTGTCAATAAAGCATTACAACATTAAATTGCAAGCAGACTGAAATTGCGTTTATCTAACTCCAATGTGCATGAGAAACAGACAGGAGTTAGGACAGTCGCTGCCATCTGGGGCACCACCGGAATTTATTTATTTATTTTTTCAAAGAAGTGTGGCTCGCTGAGTTCTAATGAAATAAAGAAATAAAGAGTTGAAGTTTGTGAGCGTAGCAGTTTGGCGCGCTGAGTTCTAATGAAATAAAGAGTACAAGTTGAAGATTTTGAAATAAAGAGTTGTTGAAGTTTTTGAGCATGCACACTATTGAGAGTTAAAGTCACAGGGACCCGTTTCATAGTGCTGCATTGTAAAGAAAAAGGCGTTAATCTGTTACATGTAAGACAGTCTTCAAATGAACCGAAATGGGATCCAAGGGACTCTCTATTCTGCCAATGGAGCTGTAGCAGCTTTGGTAAAAAAGTACAAGTTGAAGATTTTGTGAATAAAGGTGTGCGCACACATAGTGAATTATAGACAAGTAGGCAGGATGCAATGCCGGCTGGGGTATATGTTTTGTCTGTTGTCTAACTATTTGATTTGAATGTATTGTGAAAGTGTCCTGTTGAAATGTTACATGTTTGGGCTGCTTGACACGCTTCATTCTTGTTTGTTTACTGTGTGGTCTAAATGTCCTGAAATGTTATATGTTTGGGCTGTGTGACATGCTTAATAGTGGTTTGTCGGTGGATACACTCTAACTCATATATATATATAAAGTCCAGACATACTTTAATAAAGTACTCTTATTGATAATAGATAAACTAACACATAGTGATATAGGAGTCGTTGAACATATACAGGTGCCTTCACATGTCTCAAGAAAATAAAATGGGTGTATGATTGTGGACGGCAGAGCAATAACTGCCAAACCAATGAGTTCTTGTGGTAAGCTTAATTCAGTGTAGACGCTGTTTCGCTGATTTGACTGCCACAAGAAACAAAGTGTGTTTGATAAGATCTGACCATTTTATTATGGGAGGATCAGTATGTATGGATTCTGACATGACTGATAAACCCATTTGTATCTTTAGCATAATCTGATACGTGAAACAACACTCTGGCACACCAACAACGAAAAAAAGGTGTGTGTGTGTGTATGTGTGTGCACAGTCCACAATGTAGAAAGGAGAGGGAAATTAGCGTTTCTGATTCGGTGTGTGTGTGTGCTCACAGTACAGAGTGAGGAGAAACATGAAAAGAAAGGCGTTTTGGCTGCACGGGTGCTATGACTTACACACACATTTGCATATTGAGAAAGGAAATGATTTTAGAGGAAGCATTGGAGTTTAGATCTCACATTTGTTGATAGACATTCATTATTTTTGTTAATCGGCTTTAAAATCAATACCAACTGAGAAAAGAAAACGGTTAACAGTTTTAAAAGCTTGGTTCAAGAGAAAAAGTTGATTTATGCTCAGCTGAGTCTCATAACAGAGCAGCAAAGGGCTTCATTGAACATTTAAAAAAGATTTAGATTGTTAGAATATCCAGAATTTAAAGGAATGGTGGTGATTACTCTTATTTTTAATCTTATTTTCTAGACTGGAAATAACTACCTCGTCTGTTTCATGAATTTTAGGGGCTAAAAAGTTTTGTTCTTGTTTTTCTATGATTAACCGAATGTATATGAGAGTCCAAACAGACAGAAGGCTACGCCCGAGTGCTGGACTTTACAAAAAGATAAGAGACAGACTGGACCCGTGCCATACCAGTTGAGACTTGCCATATAAGGCCAGTGTGATTTATCCACAGGTTCTTTAAACACACCACACACACACACATTCTTGTACTTGCTGCAAGATTAAACCTTTTTGCTAACTGACCCCAGCAACTCATTGAGAGAATTTTCTTAACAACTGGGTCCTTCAAACCAGATCTCGACATTTTTTCCACTGTCCAGAGTCGGAGCTGAAACCGTGCATGGGGGAGTCGAGGACTTCAAACGAAAGACCCCCCGTTGAATTGCTGAAATTAGGGGCCAGCGTCCTCTGAAGGGGGAAAAAAGTGACAAAATCATATTTTTGAATTAATGGCCAGAAGCCCTGCTACCTTGGCAGTGCGGGCATCGACAATTATACTGTTATTTCACCCAATAACACTTAAGGTACCTCATGCAGTGGCTGTGATATTGTTACTTAACAGAATATTTTACTGTCTCCTTCCAGACATCTCTCCTGCATAACTATTCTTCTTTCACAGCCACACCTCGTTGTAGAGAGATGTGCTATAAGAAAATCATGGAAGAAATGGGAACCTGGATGGGTCAAATGCAGAGGAGTACCTTCATGTTAACATTCGTGTACATGACAATAAAAGTAAGATTTAAGTAATCTTAAATTACTTACTTAATTACTACTTACTTAATTATATCTTAATTATCAAGAAAAAAAATCAAAGACAGGCACTGTATGATTTTGCCTTTTTCCTACCATAAAGCATCATCACACACAGGTCCGAGCCACTAATGCTGGGCTCACACTACATGAATGTTGGGCCAATTCACCTCTCCAATCTAGTGCCCCTCAGCTGGTGATGATGTTTGGCTCAAAGTATCTGGGAAGTATCTGCCATCTGGCAGGGTTTTGCTGATCCAGTCTTATGCCAAAATAATTGGCCTGCCCTAATAATATCTATCAACATCTGATTGTAAAATTTTAGCCCTCATGGCTAACAGCTAACAACTGTTGATCAGGATCTAAAAACAGTCAAAGTCTCACCTCCATTCCTTCCCAAGAACAGACAACTTTTTTTAAGCACATTTCTAATAACTTATAATTCACCCAGACTCCTTTGCTTTTCTTTTTGTCATTGCAAAATGTTAACATCACTGCAAGTTTTTCTCTCCATTTTGTGTACATTGGCTTCCCCCTGAGATAAAGCGAGATCACAATGTACTGCTCCCTGATTGGCCTCTCAGGCATATAAGAATCATCTCTTGTGTATATTGCATCATTATATTTAAACCCTGGAGTGTTTGCACATTGATATTATAGAGAGGAAGTAGTTTCTCCTCTTTTATGTGTAATGCAGAATTTTCTAACTATATAAAACTTATTAAAGTACTCTTCTCCGTTATGTAAATCTTTCCCCTTTGGATTCCTGAGGGTATCACATGCAGATTAAAAAGTGTTCAATGTCTTTTATCACATCCAAATGAGCCAATGTGAGCTAATCTGAATTGTTTCAGTGGTTAGAAACGTGATTGGGAAAAAAAACGTGACAAGAAAAAAGAAATCATGGGCCTTTTCAGTGTGGAGTATGCATCAGTATTTGCATTTCAATAATCTGAATATTGGAAATGAATGGATAAAACAGTCTATTAAAGTTTGGACAGAGGTAAAAAAAAATGTGAAAGATAATGGATCAATTTCCCGAGCCATGCCCATAATAGATAATCCAGACATTCCACCCTCAATTGGGGATTATGGATTCAAGGGATGGGCAACTAAAGGGCTAAAAATTCTTAATCAGTTATTTGAAGAAACACACTTAAAGTCCTTTTCACAACTACAAGAACAATTTGATCTTCCTTCAAATGATTTTTATAGGTATTTACAAATCCGGCATTTTATTACAAGCCATAAAGAAAATGAAAGACTTTGGACAACACCAAATGCTATCGAGCAATATTTCATTGCAATCTCAGAAAAAGGATTTCCAGTGAGCAGACATGTCTCTCATCTCTATAAAAGATTTTCATCAGACATTTTTCAAAATACCTATGATATTACGGAAAAATGGGAACTGGAATCAAATAATGTGATAGAAGACGAGATGTGGGACAAATTTGTGGTGATTATGACCTTTTGTTGCCATTTAGTTTAGTTATGTTTGTACCTGGGTGCTGGCTGGTTGTCTCCTGTTGTTTTTTCAGGCTGGGCTGGACGACTGGGAGGAGCGCTCTCACATTCACACCTGTGCCCCATTACCAATCTGGCACCTGTTAAAGCCTGCTCCCTCCTGGCCTGCGGTGTCGGATTATTGTCTTACTACGGCCGAACGCGCATGCTAGTTGGATGTCAAGCCAGAGAGCTCTACCCAGCCCAGTCTGCCACCGAGCCAGCCCGCAGCCCATTACCCAGCCTGCCTTCACGAGCACATACACAGGAACTTCGGAACACGGGAATCACTCGTCCCCCGAGCCTTGCATGGAGTCACCCGGACGCAAGACCTCCTTCCTCCTCACCCGGACCCTGGTTCATTCCCCTCGCCTCCTGAGATCCTTAACTCCCCCCTCCCTTAATAGATCCCGTTTGATCTTCACCTTCTGTCTGCTGTTCACTTTTGGGTCCAGACCTCTCCAGAACCTAACACAAATTATGTAATACTAGTCATAAAGGCATCAATAGTCAGCAGTGGAGGGAATTTGATTGGAAACTCAAAACTCAAAATTTTTTTTGTACTCCCCTGGTTATATCTAATTTAGCCAAGGACTCATCGACAGCTTTATGCTGGAGAAACTGTGGTAAAATAAGTGATCATACACACATATTCTGGGACTGTCCAAACATAATTGCACATTGGAAAAATATCAAAGAAGAGATTGAAAAAATTTTTAAAAAGTTTTGGTACTGGTTGCTAAGAAAATTGCAACAGTATATTGGAGGAGTGTCAACTCACCAACTCTGACAGAATAGAAGCAAAGACTGAAACAAGTTTACATGATAGAAAGAATGACCGCGATATTGCAAATGAAGATGGACCTTTTTAGGTGGAGATGGCACTTGGTCGAAGATTATTTGAATGGTTAGAACCTTTAGGGTTGATCTTGACTTAAATCACACTTATGGGCCCTGACATGAGGTGTTGCATATGGGTATATTCATTTGTGTGTATTTTCCCGAAACCTGTTTAAATGTATACATGCTTAGATATTTTAAATATTTTCATTTATTTATTTATGTTATTATTTTTTCCCCATCCTTGTCTCAGATATTTTCTTTATTGTGCAAAAATCTAAATCAAAAGTTTTTTAAAAAAAAACTACATTCCAACTTTCGACAGCATAGTGAAGATATTCTTTAAATCAATCCATTTTCTTCTTCTTCTCATCTAAAGCAGTCCATTTGAATCTCATCTGTCCTGGTTGTGGGGCTTTGTGTGTAGCATTGCTTCACAATATGACTCACTGATCATTTGGAGCTAATGAATATGTGTGTGAAGTCAGAATGCAAGAAGGACCCGGCCAAGCTCAAACAATAGCATGTGAAGTGCCCTTAGATGCCACAAGAGCTCATTGTGAGCAAGGCGGCTGACGGGTGGCACATTTCCCAACGCTGGGCATGATTTGAATGGAAAGCGGGAGGGTGGGAGATGGATTACCTCAAGGAGAGAGGGGTATTAATCCTTCAGCCACGCATGCACAAACACACTGACACATGCAGACACACGCACGCGATAATATAATACTTGCGTCGCATACACTCAACTGTATACTGACACACAGAGTGCTCACTTTCGGGTCGCTCCTCATTCGGTTTTATTATGCACACATGGAAGAAAACAACGCACAAACCCACACCGCACATGAATGATGACACTGCCAAGCTCTGCTTTGTAGCACACTTTTTGCAGTGTCATTTGAAGGTCTATTCAGTATTGTCCACCCCCTCCTCTCATCTACCAGGTTTATTTTTCTGAAATGTTACAGCAGCCTCTTCTGTCCTCTGTTCTTTCCTTCGTCTTTTTCCTTAATCGCCCCATTCTTATCACTTGGTCAAGTGCAAGTGCTTCGGATAGTTCTGTGACAATTTGAGACGAACCATGGCCCTGAAGAAAATCCCCAAAATATATTAAAAAGTAAATCAGAAATAAAAGTCTACAGTTGTAAGAGCATCTCTCAAATTCCTGATTTTAACCCAACCAAATGTTTCTAAGGAAATAACCCTTTAAACATTCAGTTTGTGCGAAGAAGTGAAGAGTTAATTGAAAGAAGCCAGTTTGTCATCCTATAAGAATTCTTCCAGCTCCCAGTTATCTCTCAAGGCAACATGTGATGGTCAGTTATTTACAAATGTAAGGCTTTTTATAATCTAAATAATTAATGGAGTAAGAGAGGAAAACATTGATATATGACTGAAAGTTGAAATGGTAATTTACTGCAGTCATAGATACTAAATTGCTATAGTTGTGCATTTGCTTAAGAAAACAATTTAGTCAAATATTTCTTTAGTTTTTGACAAACAGAAAAGTCAGAGTTTGATACAGTGACTTACTGAAGGAAACTTCAGCTAGATAACCGTTGATACAATGGGACAAACTCGTTCAGAGATCTTAGCTCAATGTGTCACTTTACATGTGCAGACTGATTGGTACACATCTTGTTTAAACACTTATTAGTATCTCCAAGGCTATGTTGTACTATCTGTGTCTGGCCGCAGGCTCACTTTGACACAAAGCAAGGACACATGTTTCCATTGGCCGGCATTACAGAGGCAGAGTTAACGTTCTTGCATTCATTTGATCAGTTAAAGGCTGTTTGGTTTTAAGAAAACCAGAAGCTTCAAACTAAAATAATATGACTCACCAGCAGTTTGTTAACTGGACGGAATTAAAATTTTTGGGATTTTTTTTTTCTCAAATACATAATTATTCTTCTCTAAAGCAACTTTTACACCTACTAACAGGTGGCTTTTGTCCTGCTAAGCTCAAAATTTCCAGTGTAACTTTTCAAAAAACAACCAACAAGAATTGAAAAAATCTAAAATCAGTCTTACGCTGACAAAGAATGCATTGCTTGGTGTATATTTGGTCTTATCTGCACCGAAGTTGGCTTTGCTTTGTAGCCCTGAATAATCCTTCTGAAAAATTTCAACAAACTGGAACAGAAAACTTGGCCTAAGATGACGTAATATAGTCTACTTTAAGTACATTTGCAACTTGGTGGAAAGGTAAGATCTCTAGGTAACTTGTTTCAGTCTTTACACCTCGATACATAACCCTCAAAATAACAAATAAATACAACGTCTTGATGCGGGTAGTCCAATAAAACTAATGAAGAGCCAGGTGCGCTGAACAGTATGGACATGGCTGGCCAATGTCAGGGACACCCCTACCCCACAAGTCTGACATGAATTTCAAACCTTGCACTTGTCACATGCACAAAATCCTGCACTGCTCACGCCGAACTGTGAAGTGACTCACTCTATGCCGAGTTGTGTTGCAGCAGCAAAAGTGTAGATTCGAATAGCCACCTAACTAGAGGTGCTAATGGTATTGACCACTTTAATATCAGTTAGAGAAGGGTATTGCCAGAGCTGGCAGTAAACAACTCCAGACTGACAGGTCAGGGTGACTGTTGGCTTGATTGCTTTCATTACTCACAAACTGTCCGAAGCCAGACCTGCCAGCCTGGGACTCTCTCACATCTAAACTCTCTTCTCAGCTTCCCAGCACATGAACAAATCCAGAAAAGTTCCAACAAGTGATACAACAAATGGTAATACATTTCTGACAGATCCAAGCCTTGAAATACAATCTGGCAATTCCATTTACGCATCTGGTTTTATCATTTGTATAGCGAAAAGATTGGTAGACAAACGAGTTAAGTTTGTTGGTGTTGATATGGAGTGCTGTTGTTGCAAAGGCTGTGAGGAAAATGGAGGAAGGCTGTTGCATATGAAGAAAAGTCTAATAAAACAAAGACTCATAGAATATTCATCAATTCTGCTTCTCCACTCCGGCTTTAATAAGAAGAAAAACAAACCCAATCAGCCCCAGATCAGTGGTTATGAACAACAGTATAATCGCTTCATTATATACAAAAACAGAAATTATCATATCATTCATGTCACTTTGATAAAGCAGCTCCCACTACAGCAACAGAAGAATACTATATACGTAACCCTAAAATACTGCCGTGTGTTTTCCCTCATATGGAATCAAAGCAGCTTCATTAGCGCAGGCACATTCATAAAATATAATCCTGCATGGGAAATAATACATAAAATATTTTTCATTACTTCCTCATCGTACATAGATCAAACATTTATTACCCTGATCAAACATTGATTACCCCTTGCATTTTAAAAAGAAAGTATGTAGCTCATATAACTCATTGTGTATGCACTCTCATTAGTTGGACAATATTGTTGTTCACTTTCTAAGGTTGGAACGAGCTAATCAGTTTTTATAATGAACATAGAAATGATGGGGTACCTAAATGTTAACTCCCCAACAACATTTCATTGTAAACAATATAAATATGTAATAAAATATATCACTTGAAAGTATTGCTTCTAATTTCGGATACAAAACAAAGCATTATAAACTTTTGAAATTTTTAATATCCTCTATTCTAGGTCTTATTATGGTTCAGTCATTGCATCCAATGTACTTGGAAGTGGGATGTTGCAAGTCAGTATTTCATAGTTTTCTATATACAAACTGGGGAAAATCTCCAAATTTGCTTTGCTATTGAAAATAAATGATTAGTTTGCTGAATAGCTGAATAGTTTGCTTAACAGAAGAAAGAAATTATCTTAAATGTTCCAAAATGACCAATGTTTTTTTTTTCCCTTAGATCAAGACTAACAAATTAAATATTTTATGTATACATGGTAAGCTGCCCTTTCGAAAAACTAATGAAATTGCAGAAGTCAAGACTGATCAAGATCTTAATCAAGAATCAAGATTTGATTATTTGTGCTGTTTTCTTTTGTTTGCTCCAGTTGAAGTTTGCAAAAAATAAAAGGTCCCTGTGGTCCATAAATGTTCCAAAAGATGCAATGCAGCTCTCAGTCAAAGCATTACCCTGCTTGCCACGACTGACTGGGCACTATTACAGAGCTATCTTGCAAAGGTTAACGTGTTGTACAATAAAGAATTAATCAGAGATTTTACCTTACGTCACTCAGAAGAATAATTACAACGCTTAGATATTACACATTTCTAATTTTAACCCTGCATTGTAGCTCCATCAGCTTGCAGTGGCTACAGAGAAACTGCATCTCTTGTATTAACGTAGAGGCCAAATATGAATCTATAATTAAAATTCTCATAAATCGCAGAATTTTCTACAAATTTCATCAGTTTCATTTGTCACAAATACCAGACATTTATATATGATACAAGAAACTTGGTAAAATCCAAAGGTTGGATTCTCTTACCGATAACATACTGCATTTTAAGGTTAAATTAAATGTGCTTTGTACTCTCTCGAATGTGTTTTACAGAATTAAACCTTTAATGCCAGATTAAAGAAAATTTAGAGATTTGCATGGAAGCATATTATATGTTTTTCACCCACTTTCTGTTCACTATTTTTTAGTGTAGGTCCACCACCATTTGGAAACACACCAGATCAGATAACCAGATTTAAAGTGGGTAGACTGAGGAGTCAAGTTAGCTATTTTGTACTGCGGTGGTTATGAGACCATATGTGGATGTACTTACTGGAGTTAAGATATACTTTGGATTAACTGTGTGAGGAGCAAGCACTGCAGACGTTTGAGGGCTACACACCTACCCAGAGACACCAAAGTTTCAGGAGTTACAACGGTGGATCTTCAGTGGATATGCCCCCAGCATCTGAGAGAACAGAAAACTGCTAATTTTCCTATCACAAGATCTAAGTTTTGTACTTGGTGATACAGTAATTAAGAATTTTGCCATCCATCCATCCATCCTCTATACCTGCTTAATCCAAGTTAGGGTCACGTGGGTGCTAGAACCTATCCCAGCCACCACTAGGCTAGAGGCGGGGTACACCCTAGACAGGTCGACACACACAGAGACAAACGAAACAAACAACCATGCATGCCAATGAAGCTGACATGCATTTCTTTGTACGTTGGGAGGAAACTTGAGTACCCGAAGAGAACAGAGATCACAGCGCATTAGATAAAAGTTATCAAATCTTAAGAAAACAGCCATTGGATTCTTTCAAAAGACGTTACTATCAGCAAGCTGCAATTAAAAAAGATAAATAGATAAAAAAAAACTTATTACAGAAACTTACTCTGACTTGGTGACTTCTGTCTCCTAGTTTTATTCTTACGTTAACCTTGGTGCATAACGGCCCACACCAAAGATAAAAGTATAACCTGATATGAACAGCAGCGTCACACAAGATACCACAGACACAATGAGGGTCATATAGTTAGACTTTTGTGCAAACTATCAATATCACACACAGTCTTGTTGATATTTTGTTTCACCTCATAAAATAAACTTATAAGCTCATTCCACAAAAATCAGTTTATTGTGTTTATCACCCAAGCAGAAATCTATAGTTAAAAATAGAAAGAGCCTGCTTCTTGGTAAAATGTGTTTTTATATAATAATAGCCACTTGCTCCTTTGAGATGGTACATAAAAGAAACTTTCAGACTCTCTGTTTTCTTTTTATGCAGATGATGATGGCGTCTTGGGGGACTGTCATTATGATGGCTATGGTTTGATTTAACAGCAGTTTTTCTGGTGTAATATGAAAGAACAGCTTTTAGAAAAAAATCTCCTTGGGTGCTCTGTTAGGGAGGATGGCAAAGATGCAGAAGGATGAAAGCTTAGGTAAAGAGGGAGAGCATAGTAGAGACAAAAAACCTCAGGTGTAAGAGTGACATTAAAGAAAAGTGTGAAGGTAAGAGACAGAAAGATAGAAGAGGAAGTCAAAGTTTTAGTACCGCACCTTTCTGCAGACTCATGTCTACCATGCGAGGCTCAGCCAGCTCCAGGAAGAAGTTCTTGTTTTTCTCATACTCCTCATCGTCAAGAATTTTCACGTGAATGAATTTGCTGCAAAAAGGGTGTGAAAGGAAAGGGATAGAGAAAGACAGAGAGGGGGAAGAGGGAGAGAGAAGAAGAGAAAGGTTAATTTGCGATGGAGGAACACAGGAAGTGCACTGTAAGGAGGATTAATAATCAGCATGGAAGAAAGGTTAGGAGGTGAAAGGTCAGTTTATAGTGGACGGGCCTGTCTGACAGCAGCAAGACATGATGCATACATGGGCTCCAGTGAGCTCATTGGATAGCACGGGAGTCATGACAACTACATTCATCACGGTATCAAATACAAATGGAGCAGAGGGTGAGAAGCACTTCATAGAAGTGTGGATAGAAGTACACAATGAAGTGAAAACAGCAGCATGTAATCAATCAGACTGTAGAATGTGTAAACCAAAATTTCACAAGGGCGAAGAAGTCAGTGAACTATAAATGAAAGAAACTGTCACCATCTTAATCGATCTTTATAGCTGTATTCTTTGGTCAGAGGCCTTTCAGAAGGACGGCCAGCTGGACACAGCCAGGACTCTTCCACCCCTCCAGGCATGGGTAAGCCAGACGAGAGAGAAGTAGAGTTTATTGCTTCAGTTTAAGGAAAACACCCCCTTAATGAAGTCAAATGTCTGGAGGGTTGAGGCTCTTTCTACGGAAAAGTGCTGCATGTAACATCATCCCACAGAAACAGCTCAATATGGTACCTGAGCCCCAGCAGCGTTCTCGCCACTTATCACCCTAATTGATCTTTATAAAGAGTTATTGACGAGTGCAGGCAGTTAAGTGGTCAATAGGCACCCAGATGTCTGTCTGCCTTGCCACATCACAGCACATACTCCTAAAGGAATAGCTTTGTTGAATTCAATCGGACTCACGTAAACATGACATTGCACGTCATCTAGTGCCAGAAAACAAAAACAAGCCCACAACGCTCAAGACGAGCTGTGACACTTGCTGCCTCCGCTCTCTTAGTTTTGAGAAAGCATACCCCACAAGCGGAAGACAAGTCAACAATAGTTGACAGGAACGTACCAAGCCTTGAAATAGGGATGACATACTTTATTACGTGCATGACATCTCATGGGAAGATACTTTCTATCTGCTTCTAAGCAAAAAAAAACAACAAAAAAACAGAATCTTGATATGTGTTATTTGGGGACAGTATCTGGAAAGCAGGGATTTAGCTAATAAGATGAATGGCCTGGCAGGGTTCATTATAGATAGCTGCTCATGTATCATGAATTGAGTCAAAAAGCAGCTCGTTTCCTGACATGCCAGTGATGCACTTTCAACACCATCACATACAGCGCACCTTGTGTCAGTCAAAGCTCTGACACACATTTCATACCACTATAACTGTGTACAAACAAAGTCTCTGTGTCTTGTACACCTTCACAAACACATACTGCACACATCACACACATAATACAATTAATCATAATATCCTTGCACCAAACACACCAATTGGTGCGTTTGTGGTTTTTAATCGCCAAAGGAGGTACTGTACAATCTAACGGCTTGTTAGTACACTACACACAGCAGAACAATCCATCTTTCTTTTCCTCTCTTTACATCTCAGCAGCGGGGTTTTTCTTCTCTCACCAAGCAAGACGTCTGCAGTGTCGTCTCTTCAGCCTTGAATGGCACTTTGTTTTTGTTTTTTTGTTTTAAAATCAAGATTGAGAAGAAGCCACACTGAAATCTAATGGACAAGTGGGATCTCGCGGACACATATACCACCTGGAAGTTGAGGGGAAGGGTGGTCGCTCCTGACATTAATGTGGGAACCCCAAATACAGCATTACAATAATCTATCCACACACTCCAGAACACAAAAAAAAATCACCATTAGGTAATTCAGTTAATGCATATATTGTTTGTATAAATGATAAAGCTGGGTCTGTGTGCTTTTGAGGAACAGAATGACAATCCTCGTTTTCCTTTTAACTCCACGTTGCTCTCTAGCAGCTCCTGACAGAAATATCTGGTTTGTGGCTGCTAACTGCTCCACTATAAAACCCAAAGCAACAAGCCATAAGGTGCTAAAAAGCTTAGTCAGCCTCAAGGAAAGAACAGCATCTAGTGAGAACTTCCACTGTGATTGTAGTCACCTCTCCACGTATATCAGAATTGCAACCAGTGCAACTATCAAGAGGAATTGGAGCAATTTTAAGAAAGGGACAGGTGATTTGAATAACAGATGCTGATTCCAACTTAAGCAAACATTCATTTTGGGTCATAGTTTTTTTATATGCAACTGATGAAAATCAATAAAAAGATCATGTCATATTAATAATGAAAGAAAATAAAAAGCGTCTTGGAAACGAGCATTTACTCAACTTGCGTATATGTTTTACATTAACTGATTCCAAAGAACTTGGGACAATGTATAAAATTACAATATAAAATTAATGCACTGATTTGTTATAATGACTATAAACACTATAATGCATTTTACTTTACTTTTACCACAAAGACAAAAAAACCTCAATGTTCTGCTCTTGTGCATGTAAGCTGGGACAAAGACAGCTGTCCAGTTAAATAGTCCACTCAAGCTGTAACAGTAGCACAACTCAACTGTGCATGTAACTGTACTTAGTGAACACAGTCATCCATTGTTAAACGTTTGGTGATTGGAGAAATATTAGCATCTGAAATCCCATGTGAATGAAAAACATCACAACCTTTTTATTCTACTGTGACAACAGCTGGTCTCAGTTTTCAAAAGCCTATAGAGTGTTGTTAAAAGAATAGATGATGCAACACAGTAGTAAACAAGCCTGTCTCTGTTATGAGTGAGTTCTCAGTGGACGAAAATGCAGGCTTGAGATGGATGGAAGGTTGAATCACAATCTTCAAAAGAGAAGCGTCAACTTGGAAACGCAATGTAACGCTTGATTATATTTCTCTGGAGCTTTGAAACTTTGCAACAACCAACATTTTACATAGACGTATTCCACTTTGTTGAGCTTGATTTGTTGTGTATTTGAGTACATATACAGGCATATTAAAATGAGCAGATGATGGAAAATAGATAGAAAAAAATAAATGGTAGAAATCAATCATTATTCCGAGTTGTCAGTTTCCACATTTAAAAGATAGTTTAAATAGAGATAGAAAGATAGAAAATTGACCTTTTTCAAATGGAAACAAGATCACACATCATGTACTGTACTGGTGAGGCACAGGTATGAAACAATCTTGCACACTTTATCTGACCCTTACTATACAGAGATTCTAACTATAGCACACGGTTTACCAAACATCATGATCATAAATACTCACAAATAACTAATAAACACATGCACACAATTCAATACGGTGAAAGTACAGGTAGTGTAGGGCATGGAGAACATTGTTCCAAACATCTGACATCAGCCAACATGGAGACCACTAAAAGAAAACAAAAAAAGCTCCTCCGAATGGTAGATAGTGCGCTTTTGTGAGTGGTGATAAGGATAAGTGGTGGTGCAATATGAACAATTTCAACTGTGGTGTGTTGACAGAAAAGACACACAGGGTGTGACAAGGGGCAACAAATGGCATGCTCAAATATACATTACACACACACAGACACACACACTCACTAACTCATACATGCCATCTCTCATGTCTCTACTGCACTAGTTTCATTTTCAGTGTGGCGCTACAGATTTTTTTGTGGCTGAACTGCAACAACTTAAGGGCATTTCCTCTTCTTCACGCTGTTGATAGGAGAAGGAATTACAATGTAAATGTAACAATGTGGCTTCTTTGCTTCTTGAAAATGAGAAGAAATAACTGCAGCAGAAGTCCAAAATAATAAGTGAAACACTTGAGGGATCAGAGGGTGGGGAAATTATTTTGCGCTTTTGTTCCATCCATCCATCCATCCATCCATCCATTTTCTATACCCGCTTAATCCATCGGTCAGGTCACGGGAGGGCTGGAGCCTATTCCAGCTGTCATCGGGCGAGAGGTGGGGTACACCCTGGACAGGTCGCCAGTCCATCACAGGGCGCACTTTATTCAACACGAGAAAAAATTTATCCAGCACTGCTACAGAAACATAAAAATTGGGTAGTTTGACAATTTATATTTCTTGTGGTGTCTGGTTGTTGTGGTACCATACTATGAAGGGTGAGAGGATATATCCCCAGGCTGTTGTTTTCTGCTGGGCAGTATCATCTTTGGAAGTCGCAACACATGAATAGTAAAATATATAAGCCGCAAGGATCAAGGCTGAAAAGATTAACTAATGGGAATCAGAATCTGAATTTAAAATTAAAAGATGTAATTTTATCAGTTGGCGGAGCCACCAATCGGATACAATGTGTCATAAACGCATCAATGTCCCAGCTACCGTTATCACACAAGATAAAGAGGGGAGGTCGAAAAGGTTTTCTAACCTAAACTTAGACTAGACACGTAAGAATTACAACTATTGGGGTCAAAGGTGATTACAGTTATATTATTCAATTAATTCCTAAATAATTAAAAACTTTATTTCAACAAATCAGATGGAACTGAATTGTTTTGTTTAGAAATAAATAATCCCTGAATCGTATCCTATCCCATGTCTCTAGAAACAAATCGAACAATTTTATGAGGAGATGATACACACCCCTGACAATGATGTATATTTTTCTGCCCTTGACAGTGTATTTCGCAACATCTATACCTGACCATGTGTCTCCTAACTATTTAGGAATAAGATAGAATTAGAAAAGTAAGAATTCACTCAGGGAAGTATACTGTGAGTGAAAGGAATGTGCAGAGGGATCTTAAACTCATTGTTTTGGACTGAAGTTTTTTCCTGTGGATGTCCATCACAGTATTAATTTATCTATTCATTTCTTCTCCTTGTGGTAAGAGCTCTAGTGTCCTGTTAGGACAACTTCTTCTTCTACTGAATTACAATCACTTGCAATGTAGCCTATTTAATGTAGCCTAATTAAGTCACTTCAAACCAAATATGAAACAGTGAATGGAAACAGTGTTATAGAAATTACTACATATTCTTTCATGTCTTGTTGGTCATGTTATGAGAATAGTGGGATTGAGAAGCATGTAATTGCTTTAGACAACTTAGGAATCACATTACATACTGAGGAGTCAGGTGCAATTCATGAAAATCTGCAGCTTCGGTCTGTTGAGCTTTTCTCAATGAAGTTATATGTAGATATGAATGTCTAACAGGAAATCAAGACATAAGTGATTAAGAAACACAGGGCATTACTATTCAGTGTCTATCGAAGTTTGTTCAGAAGTTTACACCTGTAAATACACCACAGTGAATTTCAAATGTACTGCGACATGTCATGTTGCAGACATTCTTAGCTGATTCCTTCCCTTCAGGCAAGGTGCTCTTTTAACACATGTGCACTCAGCCATGCTGGAATATTTTCTGGATCAAAAAAACTTACATTGGGTTTTATATAGAGAAAGCTACTCCAGCTGTACTTTAAATCCAACCAAATTATTTCCTGCCTGTAGTTCTGCATGTTGCACTGCTTTCAAGTTGCTTAGTGGAGAAAGTTCTTGAGTCTCCTTTTGTCTTTTTGTTCATGTTGCTGAAAAAATCTGCTTTTCCGTTTCTCACACTGAAAGTGCATTTGCTTTGAATCATAAAATAAATATGAGTCAATAAAACTTCAATATAAAATTCAGCTACAATAACCGCACCTAAGGACAAGCTTCCCTCTTCCGTGGTGTGAAAAATTCCTGCTTTGTGCTGTGAAGAAATTAATACAGTAGGGTACTAAAATCTGACAAAATCTCCCTTTGGCAAAGTTGAGTGGCGTGAAAGTATGCCTTCTCATCAGTGTCCTTCTTTGTTAAACTGAATTATCCTAATGTGTTCAAATTAATGTGATAATGATGTATTGATGCTAACATGCCAGACATGCATGCTTAAGCTGAGTAGTACTGGAAGTGCCACTGAGTAATGACTGACGATTAAAGGTCTCACACCTCCGCTGCACTGGGTTGCCATCAGCCGGCAGTCTCTGCCTTCTCTAAGACTGGAGTGGATGTAAGAAGGGGGGGGGGGGGGGGGGGGGGGGGGGGCATTGAAAACAGCAAAGGAATTGAAATGTATGTGCAGGTGATGCAGGGAGCCAAGAAGAGATGGAGGTGCAGATGCAGGGTGTCTCTTTCTCCCTCAGTTCTGAAGGCAAAACCCACACTGCGGCTGATATTTTACTTAGCTGCCCGTCTCTTCTTCATTTTTAGACGCCTCTTCTTCGAATGTTATGGGCTCTTCTCTGGCTTCCATTCCACAAACACTAAATAGCATAACTACTACGAGGAGTGTGAAACTGATGTGGTGGAGTTACGCGGCAGAGGAGGGGATATGTGAGCTGTGCGATATTGAATCTTTACTTTAATTTTGTCTGCTGGTGTATACTGACCCTTGACTGCTTAATGCAAAGCTTTCTCCTTTTTAGGAAGAGCACCACTAAAACTACAAGACTCAGCTGCTCATGGCAAGAGCAGGAGTAGCAGCAAAGGTTCTGCAAATAAAAACAACCATTTTTTCCCCAACCAGGTCCCCCCTTATAAAACAACAGCTGACAGCAACCTGTGCTTTCTGGTTTTGCTTAAAAAAACTCACT
The DNA here is from genome assembly GCF_036924035.1 of Leuresthes tenuis. NCBI lineage: Eukaryota > Metazoa > Chordata > Actinopteri > Atheriniformes > Atherinopsidae > Leuresthes > Leuresthes tenuis. Next base: position 14,633,402 of record NW_027325369.1, read on the forward strand.
TAAAAGTGTCCTTTCATTCTGTTGTTTTCCTTTATCTGCTAAGTGCTTTCAAGTTGCTTTTCATCCTTATGCAAGCATGCATATAAGCGGAGCTAATGTCGATGTGGAGTGACTGAAGCATGACTTTTAAACAACACACATTACTTCCAATTCACTGCAGTATTAAAGCCTCATTGGTTGTAAGAGTATGATGAGAGGAGTTCCTGAAAAGTTTTAGTTGTGAGCAGATACAATATCAGAGCCATCAAAAAGCTGAATCTCTTTTCACCATTTAAGATCATGATGATGTCTCTACAAAAAATAAATGGAAAATAAAGTCCAGACTATAAAGAGGGCAAAAGGGAACAAAGGCCCCAGTGCCTCGAGGGAAATCAGTGTCTTAATTAAGCAGGCCTGGTTTCTGTCACCAAGCACAGGGAGTTTCAGTCTCGCTCATTATAACCCTGATTATTTCTTTTCCCTGGCAATCACCGAAAAATGGATTAATTCCATTTGTCAGGGATTTCTTGCCTGATGACTGATGAGCTGAACTGATGACAAAATTATATCAGCAAGGCCTATTCTCACTTTCTCCCCTTTTCTCCTCATACCCTCAAAACTATTTTATTTGTTTTCATCCCATGAGGTAAGCCATAGTTGAAGCATTCTTGACCAACTGAGAAGTAACAAAAAATGTTCAAAGAAAAAAAAACAAAAAAAAAACAAAACAAAAAAACTCAAAGAAAAAACTAAAAGAAAAAGGAAATAGAGACCATCTTGCAGAAATTAGACATCAATATTACATAAACCGCACAATACTGGAGCACACAAAACTCTTCCCTTGGCCACTTGAGCCAGATGCAAGAGCTACGGGTTTAAGGTGAGTGTGGGAAAAATATAAGAGTTAGTGCAGGAGTGCCAGCTGCTGCTTGAATAATGCATGTCTCAATGTGAGTCCTGGTACAAAATTGCACTCTCAGTCCAGAAAGAGCGAGAAAGAAAGCACCAGTTGCCTCAGATTTACCAATCTATACGATAAGATGAAAATTTCCCCTGTTGAATTCAGTCACTCTCAAGGAGAGGGTTGGACTTGTACTTAGAGACAGTTTCTGTTTTTGGCAAGCATCCTCCTTTTTGAGGTGTCCTTGAGCCGCTCATGAAGGGTGCGATAACATTGGAAGCTACACTAGAGGCTAGTATTTTTATGTTCTTAGACTAATTATATAACTAGCCTTTTCTCTGTTAGTCTGTGTCTTTAGACAATGTCAAAATCAAACTCCCCCTAACCCAAAACATAAAATGATTATAATTTTTACCAGACCATCATCATCAAATTAAAGTTGTTTCACTTATTGGCTACTTCTACTTTTACAGAGTTGCTTTCCTTACAGTTTCTCTACTGAACTAATGTTGAAGCAATTAGTTGATCAAGTTCAACATAAATGAATGAATGAATTATGATTCAAAAGGTGCTAACAATTTCCGATAATTTTAGCTTTTAAAATATGAGGATTTATTGTTTTTCTTATAAGTTATTTTTATAAATTTTAGGTTTAAAACAACTGTAGTGGACAGTTTTGCAAAAAAGAGGGACAGGCTGTTTTAGAATTGTTATTTTATGCACAAAAATGATGATATGATCAGAACTGGTACAAATGAACATCAGTTCTTAAAACAATTTAATTGTTTATTGTCAATTATGTTGTTAATAACTGTTAATTTAATGGAAGGAAAGTTTAGATTCAAACATGACTGTAGTGAGAACACATCTCTTGTCTCCTAGTAATTATTGTTGCAACAAATTATTACCAGATTACATTTTCTGCCATTATGAATTCATTATTACTATGTTCACTCACAAAATATATATATTTTAAAACAAAATAGCCAGTCTTGTTCAGTAACCATCTGTAGTGACAACAGCATTAATAAAGTCACATTCTGACACTTGGTTAGGATCTTGAGGCATCCATTTTGAATGCACAGGGTACCTCCATATTGTCACTTTGGGATGTGCAGGGATTGCCGAGCCGGTAACGTAACTCTGCCTAAACGTTTTGCCACGGCAACACGGAAAAAAATCAGCAAAGCTTTCTACAATCAGATATATTTTATTGGGAATTATAGCCATGATGTTTTCCTAACAAAGTGAAAAACAGCAGTCCTAAGGCAGGTGTTGAGCCCCATGCTGGCCAGTCATCTCTCTCAAATCTGTTTATGCAATCTGTATTAAATGTTTATAAGCGAGTGCTATAAGGTGACGTTTTCCTGTTGGCATTTATTACTGGCACAGTTGGTGTGTCACTTCAAGTCCCAGAAGGATAACTGGCAACAAGCTGCTTTAAAGTGGCTTCTTGTGCATCAGAAGCTGAAAACTAACACAAAGTTCTCTTCACAAGAGGTAGTATGTGACAAGTTGGTAATAAGAAAGTCTTCTCTTTAATGTCTTCTCTTCTTGCCTGTAAGGGCTTCAGGCTGTGAAGCTGATCTCTGAATGGCTAGAAGCTTACTGGATACAGAGCTGTTGTGGTGTGAGGGGCCATGGCAACAGACTGATCCATAAAGTATTATATGACATTACAGTATCAGTTAGAGGATGTAGGCAGTAAACTTCTCATTGGAGGATGACACACAAGCGCAGATACACAAAACCAGTTGAAAAAGTGAAGCCTGGCAGTGTGGCGTGTGCCGCAGTGAATGAAGGATGTAAAACTCATGATGAGGACTTGTAGCAAGAATATTGCCAGGTTTATTAATACTGTTTCAAGGAGGAATCACATAAGGAGTCACATAATCAGAATTCCAAAGCAGGGCTGCAGCTGTCTCTTCTCAGGCCTCTTAGCAGTTTCAGTGCAGCTTCTTGGTCTCACAACTTGTATCCATCTCTGTGGGAACAGTAAATCTCTCTTTTAAGCTTACCTAGCGGGCAGCTGGTCAGATTACAATGTGTCTTTGATTTAAGAGAGGTGCGATCGAATGTGCCCTCAGTGACAAGACACCTCTCTGATCCTGTGGATCTCTCACACTCTTCGGCCAAGGACTTGAATGTCTAATGCACCTGACCCTGCTCCCATTTGCTGCTCTTGCTCTCACTTGTTGTCATGGATACAAAACCCTTTTTGCCAGCCAGGCTCCTCTCTAAATGCGACACATGACACACAAGCACTTTCTGTAAAACTTCAACCTTTTCTACTCTTTCAGTTTATGTAGCGGCGCTGAGCTAAACATTCCCTGGAGGGAATGGAGCATCCGAACAGGTTTACCTTAGTCTGCTAACATACAGCCAGTCCATTACTTCATCTGTGTGCCTTTACAACCCATGCACATACACCTCAGCAGCTGTTGCAGGTAAAGGAGGGGATGACCAGGGGATCACACAGTGGCAGCTTGCTTCCTGTAGAAAAATTTGCTTTTTAGAGAGGCAAGAGACTGGCACTGATCTAAACAGAGTGGTCTGGCTATGGGAGGAGGAGCAGAGCTGATCAACTTCACTTGTCAGGCACACTTAAGACGTGGTTCCCATAAAAACCTGCTGACTGCCAGTTCTGAAGGAGAAAAAGACAATAGGGGAGGATGAAAAATGGGGAGAACACTCAAAGATAGAGTAGAGGAGGAGGAGGAGAAAACAGACACGTCTATGCTTCATGTTTTTTGGGCCAAGAGCAAGGCAAGGAGGTGGGGGAATATTTTTTTTGGATGTCTGGAGCAGACTCATAGGACCTCCCCTGCAAGGACACAATGCAATAAAACACTCAGATGTTAAGTGTCTGATGGAGGACGACAAGGGAGGAAGAGAAGGAAGTAATACAGGATCCAGCTTGGCCTCCAAAATGAAGGGTGAAGGAGATGGTTTGACTGAGGGCAAGACATTCATGAGTTCTACTCCGGGTGTTGGGTGTGGGTCTGTGATAGCTGAGAGAGCTCATGCCGAGTCAAAGCCCCTGCAGCTAAATGACAAACTTCATCATATATGAATGACTTGGGAGAACGACAACCCTTCTTTGCATCAAAGAAGGGTAAATCATAGAAAAGTAGTGCTCTGAAATGATAAATCATAATGCTTCTTGTCACGTATAGAAACAAGGCAAAATGGTGAAGCTTCTGAAAAAGAAATCTAACTGTTGGTGTCATGTTAAACATGTTTCTCTTTAAATCTTGTTTATGCTGCTAATGACTGACAATGTAAGACACTTAGACTATTCCTCATGTTAATTAATTGCAGTTATTGACTATTTCATCAAATATAAGATGGACTAAGTCTCTTAGAACTTAATTTCTTCTTCATTGTTTCTACCAGAAAAGAGAATACAGTCACTTGAAGAACATTTAAACATTTGCCTCATGTCACACTGTCTCTCATCTTTATCTTAATATTCAATATTCTTAAAATTTGTTACCCTCAAAGCCTCATCAGTTAGTTATTTTTTTTAAATTCACTTTGGACTTTGGACTTTGGACTACAAAGCTATTAAGTCTCTCTTCCACATGACTGAGAATAATTTCAACACAGTTTTGGTTGCTATTCTATTCTTTTTTTTTCCCGGCTGCCATTTATTGATTATTTTTCTTTCAAAAAGACCACCACTATTGAGATTCCACCACTGCACAAGTCATGCACAGTACAGTGGTACAGTAGTTTGCATTGTCGCTTCACAGCATGAAGATGTATAATTAAACTATTCAAGGACACCCCTGTTTGGCTGACTGGTGACTTTAAATTGACCACAGGTGTGAGCTGAATTTAAAGAAAAAAAGAAAAGGCCTTGTTACAAATGCAGACTAAAAAATGGAGACATGTAAAAGACTGAAAAAAGAAGAAAGTGAAAATATTCAAACTGACAATACTGTAACTCAAAGCCTGTATCGCAACTGCACTCATCACATTCTCCTAAGTCATAGACAAAGACCTACTGTCGCAGATGGAGAAACTGATGAGATGCCAAGCGACGGGTATCCTCGAGCATTAAGAGAACTTGTACTTAGGCTCTAGAAAGAGCAATGGAGGATGAGTGGTTAGAGCCAGGAGGCTAAAAACCAACCACCTCCACTTTGTGCCTCTGGCAAAGATCTGGGTGGGAGTAGTCTCCTGTGAGATATATCCAGGGTCCAGCAAGCAAGCTTTGTCACTTGATCTAATGCCACTATTGTTCTTTTTGAGCCGTCATCACTTGTGCTTTGCAGCCCCTGTTAACCCATCAATACTGCAGTACCATGGCCCAACCCTAAACCTGGGTTGATAAACTAAAATTGTTCTTTGCAATTATAAGCCCACCTCTACAGCAACAAAAAAAATAGTCAAAACTTTCATAGTCTGAATAAGAGCTCATCATCCCCTTATCTATCTCTATGGCTTCTCTGTTGCTGTGTTGCTTTTCACAGAAACAGAGCAGCTGACCAACCCTCAGCACATGTTTCACACATTAGGCGTCACTTATTTGTCTCTGCTGTGCAAATTGGTGTTACAACAGAAGCTGCTATGATTTCAGCACTCCAGAAGGAACAGAGATGGGGAAGAAAAAAAAACTGTCAAACCTCATTTAATCTTTAATCAAACAACAAAATGTACATTTAGCGCAAATCAGGGTGAACATGTGATTTGGTGCATTTTTTGTGGATTCCATGGATGTCAACAATTTTACACTTACAATGGAGAACATGGACGAAAATAAAGCCTAAATCCAGCACACATGTACTCTTGGACTATTTTCTTGAACATTACTTTGTGGTGGAATTTGAGAGAGATGGAGTTTGAAAAGTGACAGAGGTGATTAAATTCCTCATAAACAGCCATTAAGTTTTAAAATGGCTCCAAGGTAACCGTTATCTAAATGTTGTACACCATGTTCAGTGTCTCAAAAGTGAAATTAACAACACAGTTGGTGCAAAGTTATGGCATTGTCTCTCTATGCCCCTCTCATCACAGCAGATCTGGTTCAGACAGTAAAAACTATGAGTTACAAGTAGCCAGATACCAGTAACACTCTGCCATTGTTAGGAGCTGCAGCTTCTGGAAATATTAGACCTCTTCACACGATAAGGCAACTGGGACACTATCATAAAATTGCTGTTGATAAAGTTTATCTTAATCGTAGCATGTATGTCTGAACATATTTCTACACCCAACACTATTAGTGTTTGAGTATTCATCCAATCTGGTTACCCGTAAAAGCTATAGCCATATCTAGAAACTGAAAATGATATGTGCAAAATGTACTTTCCAGATCTAGTTATTTAATGTCATCTTTTCACACATGTGCACAGTCTCTACACGCCTTAAGTATCAAAGTATCTTTGGGGGCACATGCATAAATTACTTTGGCATTGCACAAGCATGTCTGTAGGTAACCGTAGGTATTAGGGGTAAGTAGAGGGGTGGATGGCTCTAAAACAAGCAAGATCACCTGAGAAAACTTCAGTCTGAGACCTGCTGGAAACTACTCCTGACTTGCTATCATTTCCTCCTCTTTTTTTTCTTGCTTTTCCTTGGTGTCTCATGCACATCAAAGATACTTGGTCGGCTTTAATAAATAAAGTTATGGAACAAGAGACCAAACTATTTTAATGTTTGAACATAAAATACTCTGTTAGGATTTGGGAAAAGGTATCTGGCTTGGTGTTAAATGCCAGTCCAGATGCAAGGGTAGAGGACATATAAACAGTGTGAACAGAAATTTGAAAAAAGGTTCAGAACAGAGAAAAGCATAGATGTTGAATGTTTTTTTGGTTTCTAGAACTTTTAAATGGCAGGATATTTTACTTGAAACAGGCATCGTCGACTGGATATACTTCAGATGAAAACTAATTGATTCAAAGAGTCATGGACTGATTAATTATTCCTGATTTGTATTGCTTCTATGTTTTGTTTATGCATTTAGCAGACACTTTTATCCAAAGCAACTTACACTGGTAGGGTAAGGGGTCTTGCCTAAGGACCCCTACTTTCATGCAGGGGATTTCAACCCAGGTCACCCACATGAAAGGTGGCAATCTTACCTCTACACTTTTATAGCATGACATTTATAGCATGAATGAAGCAGACAACTTTGAAAGCATTTGAAAGAGTTTTAAGTGACATCACTCACAACATGACTCTCAAAGATGAGCTCCATTTACTGATACACTACATCATTACTGAGGTAACCCATGTTAATGTGAGGACATGCAAATCTGATTGAATCATTACCAATAATCAAAAATCTAATTTCAGAGACACATCTGATTTTACATTACATTCATCTAGCTGACAGTTTTATCTAAAGCAACTTACAGGTGAGGAACACACTTGAGGCAGTGTAAGTTTCAGAATCTCACTCAAGGATACTTTAATATATGGACTGGGGTACTTGGGTATCAAACTAGTGATCTTTGATTGAGGGACCACCCCTCTTCCATTTGTGCTGAATATCCCTCATGAGCCTACAGTCTATATATGTTCCACTGAAGCTTCCATATTCGGACAAATAAATCTATTCACTTCCCAAGTAAAGATACCTATTTCCAACTGTCCAACTTTCACATCAGTGGAGGGAATGCTTACGTTTACACTATTCACAGTAAGAATGTGTGACAAACTCAGATGATACATTTCCAACACCTAACTTCACAGTGAAGCACTAATGCATGTTACGGGTTGTTATGGGTGCAGAGGGAAGGAGGACACTTAAAGCACTCCCACTTGTCTCCAAAAATCATCTGTTATGCGAGGAAGCAAACATGAGTGTTGAGAGCTACATGCATACATGGATTTCTGAGAAGACAAGCGGTGCAAAGAATTGCCTTTTTATGTTTCAAAAAGTAACAGAAGTTCAACGTTAAATCCTGACATTACTGCACTTCCTGATTTTTGAACAACGTTTTCACACACGATATGCATTGCACTTAGTATGCCCAGCTATAAATTGAATCTGCCACCTCAGACTTGGGAAAGGATTGCTGTGCAGTGTGCAAGTACTAAAAATAATGTTTACACTCAAACTACTAGGCTTTGGGCTCCAAAGAACTTAAGTACATATGGAGTACTGAAAGTGTGAAAGCGGCAGTGCAGATCTGAAATTTATTCCACAAAAAAGTGGAACTTGACCCAATTGCCAAGTTTCTAAATCCTGTCTATCAATTTTGTGTAATCAAAAACATTGGCAGTCTGTCACTGTCAGGAGTTTTAATTTAGACTTTTTAGACATTCTTATCTGCCTACTGTTGCACAATATGGCTCACCTAAAAATTAATTCAGTTTCTTGGTAAACACAGTACATTAGAGTTAGCCCTGTAAAGGCCTTTGACATTAAGTAAAACAGTCTAAGAAAAAAAAAATCTCTCAATCAACTTAACTGCCAAGAAGTAGACATGCAACTTTTTCGTTGAATTGCTTAAATTCAAACATGTGAAGATTTTGTTTTAAGAGATCCCAGACAAAGACAAAGGTGGAGAGTGCAAGTCTATACAGCAAGAATTGTATTGAACTGCTGGTATTGTCAATGTAAGAGAATTTGTGGGTGACTGGTTGGCAGTGGGAGGTACATTCAATTTGCTGCAAACAAAAAGGCATCACTGATTCAGAAGTGAATGGCACTGAGAAGATGCATAAACTTCTAAAAATAGTCTGGGACATAGCTTTCTCTGCTGGATGCATGTCTGTCCAGACTGTATCAGCCACAAACCCCTGCTTTTACTCAGTTGGTACACAAACACGTTCATACTTACTGCCACTAACATTAGTACAAGCTGAGACAAACACTTGAAAACACACAATGAAATTAAGAAGTCTATTTGCAGCCCTAGGTCCTGTACATGCAATGTTCCTGTACGCACTCATGACGTGCCTATAGCTAGGTTTTATGCTGCAATTCTCAATAGTATAACACAGTTTGTTAACCCGGGGGCTCACAACCAATGTAATGTCTTCTGATGTTAAAATGGGCCCCTTGATAAATTCCTAATTATACAGAAATGACTGTAGAATGTCTTTTCCTATGGCCTTTGGGCTCCATAGGACCGATTTAAACGTTACAGAGCTTGCCAATGAATTTCCAATGACTAGCTTATTAGAGGAACTTCTTTTTCTGCCCTCTGGAGCAAAAAAAGCATGGCTCTATGCAGTCTACAGACTCAACCTTAACATTTCCTTCATAGTTATTTAGTTCAAATTAGTTTTTTGACCTGAACAGGCAGCTAATGCCAAAAGCTAAGGTTTTGAACTTCCTTACGTTAATTTACGTCCCTGCTGTTCACTGCTTATACTGCACAGTAGCTGTGAGGTGAGCAGGAGCAAGGTTTAATCAGGAAAATACAAACCAGATGGCAACAATCCTCCTTGATGGCAGAGGCCTCTCTCAGCAGATTCATGCAGCTTGCCACGTTGCAAAAAATGTTCAAGTATTTTTAAGTATATTTCAAGAAGCCACCAAATTCCCCAGATCTCAATCTAATTGCACATCTTTGGGAAGTGTCAGAGTTTTGAGCCCAGACCTCAAAACTTAATGGATTAAAGGTCTACCCACACCAACAATAATAGCAATGTGAGAGTCCAGACTGTTGAATGATAATGTTCAGAAACCAGAGATGCAAAACTTGTGCTGCATGCCCCAGCTGTACCCAGGCCCCAAAAGGGATTTTGATGACCTGCTCTTGCTGAATGTTGTCCAGAAAAAGAAAGACTAAAACGATTCTAGACAAGACAAGACAAGTTAGGAGAAGCTACAACTCTCATGAGAGCTGTTGTCTTGTTAAGAACGCATTCTCTTTTTGTATTTATGAGTCAACATCATTTTGATGCTATCGTCGCATCCATGTTATCTCAGCTGTGTTTTTATTTGCTGTCAGTTTTTTTTAATGTTCATCAAATCATTCTGAAAGTGATCCATTGGATAATGTTTAATACTTTCGTAGTTATAGTTGTGGTGTGGACCTCACCATCCACTTGAATCAGGATAACATATCCAACTTATTTTTATATTCATCATTAGAATTAGAATTTGTTCTTGGTGTGGCTAGGCCTTTAAGGGTCTGCTGGTAATGTATTGGTGCTTGGGAAAGAATTGTTTTGTATCTACAGTGGTGTACATAAAATTGACAAAAAACTCCCATGTATCTCACTTTCGGCGTCACTGTATGTTTTTAAGTTTTACCTTATGCTAATCAGTGTGTCTTCACTTCACAGCATCCCAGCTGGCAGCTTGTAACTTGACACTTCAATCCCCTTCATACTTTCACCTTACATGTACACTGAACATCTGACAGCGCCTTTGACACACTGAACCTTTCCTTAATGCAATTAAGGATGCTCACAGTCACACACACAAAAGACACATGGCTGCATGGTGTCATTTGTGCTTACACACACACACACACACACACACACACACAATGATAGGGGGAACAGGGGCGGAGGAGTAACAGAAGAGTAAAGCACCGAGATGAGCCAGAACAGTGGGATGACTCAACATGAATGGGAGGAACTATCACAGTGTATGTCCTCTGGTCTCTGATGAGATTATTGGACAGCGCCTCCCTCCCTCCTGGTCCTCCACTGTGTTGTCTTTAAAAGATTAACCACACCATTGTCTCTGCCAATAATGACAGGATAAAAGGTCCACTGCCTCGCAGGGAAAGTTGAAATGCTCTGCACTAATTCCCTCCCATGGAGCATGTTGCCATCATCCATCCCTCTGAATCCTCATTATCATTAGCTTACAGCACAGAAGATCAGATTGGAAGCAGGAGTCAGGCAATCTGTCTACTAACCAGACTGGCGGAAAGAGGGTATTTTGCAGTATTTTACTTGTTTAAAAAAGACAGAGGCCTCTTTTAAAAATAAAATGTTGCAAATATAGATATAGATCTATTTTTCCATATAGTCCAGAGAGCTAAGTTTAATACTTTTAACTTAGCATTAAAACAGGAAGCAAGGTAAACAGCAAGCTTGGGTCTCTCAAATATGAAAAAATAATGAGCAGAGCAGTTGCTTGTAACAAGACAAACAGACATATGACCTGTTCCTGTGCAGCTTTTTTACTGCTAACTATCATAAAAACGTATTACAATGACAACTGTACCTGAATGTTCTGGAGGAAATTGGTGTGAATGACTGGTGGATAAGTAGCAATCATCTTGATTTGTGTTTGACTGTTTAGTGATGTGTTAAGTTGCCAGCTTGGCCCATCAATTCCTGAGCCAGCAGGAGGCAATATCTTTTTAGTGGATTCAGGAAATAAAGGATCTGACTATTCAAGTTGCTATACATATACTGTATATTTTCGAAAAAGGGCTCTTGTGTTCCAGGCAAAATGTCTAAGGTTAAAAAGAGCAATCTGCCTCTTATTGTTGTACTTACATCACTGGGAGATTGTACCTCGCAACAGCGCATATTTATATTCTCATGGTACTTGAGCAGCCTCCAGGATTATCGGACAAGTTGAAGCAAGCACTAAATTTTTGAAAATACAATATGACCCTGGTCTGACTTGGTTTGATATTGATCCACCCTCCCTACTGTTCGAGCTAATCCCTCTCTACAGTATGTATCAGCTTCTCTCCTCTGTTGTTCGGCAAGTTTCTTCTTTGCCCACCCTGCGTGACCGTGTTTTTAGCCTGAACAATATACCACTGCCTCCCACAGCTTTTGTTCCTTAGCTCCTCTGCTTTTTCCTTCATGCCCCCCCCCACCCACCCAAACTGTGTTTGTCAGGAACACAGTGTGTCAGCGCTTGGGGAAAGAGGAAAGGTTTGAGAAGGGATGAAATACAATGTGATACCTTAATAAGGTGTGGCAGGAACAATCATTAGGGATATGGTTTGCCCTGTCCAGCCAGCTTTCTCTTATTCCATTCTCATCTTCTCATTTCCCACCACCATCCTCCCCTCTTCTTTATTTTTCCTGTCTTCCTCATTTATATCTCCTACCTTCCTCCATAGCCGCTTCTCTCCAAGCCACCCTTGCATTCATCACATTCTCTACTTCAGCAAATGGTTTTGCTTTCATTTACTTTATTTCCCTGTCCACCCCCCGTCGGTGAATTTATTTTTAGACACTCTTTGCGGTGTGTAGCTCTTTTTGTGTATGCAAGTTGACCTGATTTCCCAGTAATCTCAATGCCAACTTCATCTCCTTTAAATGTGGCCCCTGACAGGGGAACCACACCTATTCACTGCATCTAAGGGGTACCAGCTTGACTGAATACAGAGGAGAAGCAGCGAGGGGTAACTGTGAGGTGAGAAGAAAGGAGGTAGTGGGGAGGGGAGGAAGTCTTCATCCTCCTGCAGTCTCAGCCCCCCACAGTGAAAACCTGTGAATCAGCTGAAGGTGACTCATAGAGTTTGCATGCTTGAGGGGTTAACCTCTATCAATAAAAAAATCCATGCAGGAGCTAATGTAACAAGGACAAGTTTGATATAAAGGTGCTGATTAGGGTATATTCCTTACTGAAAGTTGTGTTTAACCAGACAGTTTTTAAAACAAACATTTTACAAACAACTTTAAGGTGACAATAGATCTTAGACTGTCAACCTAATTTCACCCATATTATATTGTCAATTTAGAATGCAAGCAAGATTTAGACAAAGAACAAGACAAACAAACATAAATCTAGCAGCTTTTGCTCTGCGGGAACTTTCATCAGGAGCTAGGAATTAATGGAATTTCTCACAGAAGTTACACCACAGAATCTAAAGTCCTTTTTACACTGGTCAAAAAAAACAGCAAACTCCCACTTAGAATCTTGCTCTCAGATGCAGTGGGAAAGTGTTAAATCGGTTGGACCAGATCAGTTTTACCTGTAATCAGAACAGCAGGAAGTTTAATCTCTGTTCTGCATTCAGAATAAAGTCTATACCTCAGGGTCTTGATTATCAGAAGCACAGCCAATACAATACAGTGTAATGCCATCCCTTATGTTGTCATAGTGGAGTGGTTGGGTACAGAGTGATTACCACCAGTTTTGTCAGAAAATATATGGCATTGTTGCATTGCTTGACGCATTACACACACTAAATGAACTTGAGTAAAGAAAACTGTCGTATGGGCATGGAGAAAAATGTGTTTAAAATAGATGTTGGTTTTTCATACATCACCTGACTAATTTGTCTTAAATTTAAGGACTCTTAAATGCAAAACCAATGTTAAGACCAGCTGCAACAAAAGGGCCTCATCTCTGCATCTCCATGAGTCACAAAAGTCTGGGCAAACAACCAGCACTCAAAGACATTGCAAGTACCTCGTATAACTGCCAGCTATTACGTGCCATTTACTCCTGTGCAAGAGGACATACTGTAACTATCCAGGGCAGAGAGGGGGCAGTTGTCTATTTACAGTATACAACAAGGGGAACCAGAAAATAATAAATAGATAGAAAAGTTGTAGGTAGAAAAAGTAAACAGTATGTGTTGATTGTCACATTGTCATTCCCTCACCATAGAAGTTTGAGTGCAGTTTGAGGATATGGCTAGTAAGAACATTATTGTGAGAGTGGCATTGGCAAGGCTGAGGAAGAGCAAGAGTCTTGACAATAGGAAGAGGCAGAGATGAAAAACAAGGGAAATCACACCATTACTGCATAAAATCATGGATTGTCTGGCAACTGAGCAGCCAGTCACAATGAGCTCTCTTGCTCACACAATTCAACATGCTGAATCAGCTGAGAAAACGTTGACTTGCTCCAGCAGTGCAGACAGTGCACAGACACTCCCGACGTTCCCAAAAGCCAAGTGCTGGTTTAGTGTATAAGGGCATTAGGGCATTGAATTGCAACTCAGTCAACAATCTCAGGGGATCTTCTAGAGTTTGACTACTTTGCAGGGAAATTGTGGACAAAGTTAAGGTCATGAATGCCGATCTGTAAAAGAGATCTATGGTGTATATGAACTGCATGGTGGGTGGGTTGATTTACAAACCCCATGTCCATAATGTGTTTGACTATGTCTGTGTTGCCCACTTTCTGTAAGTCTGCAGCATTCCAGTACTGCCGCAGCTTGCTTTCATAAGCCAGCAGTACAGACATGTAAAAACCTCCAGCTCACCCCTCACTGTTGGTGGCACGTTTAATTTCATTTTACGTTTCAAAATATACAGCCTCCCCCTCCTTACTAATCCTTGTCTGTGGCAGCTTTTCTCTTTCTTTCCCAAGGTTAGATGTTCAGGATGACTATAATAACATATGAAATCTGACATAGTCACACAGCAAATCTTAAGAGCCATCTCTGATTCATACCCTCTTTTAATTTGGTCCTCATCCAACTGACAGAGAGATCAACTGATTACTAATATTTTTATGCTGTAGAGGTAATGAAAAACATGCAATTTGATGCATATGTAATGCTGACCAAGGATTGCCTTGAGGTTTGTTACAGACATTCACGTACACTTGAGGATGAACTGCTAACCTCAAGGAACAGAGCCATACTGATCAATTAGCCAAAAGCGAACAAGATGCTGTCCACTTTTCTGTCAAACACTTTGAGAAGGAAGAGAATCACCAAATTTGTGGCAGCTTTCATAACTTATGATCTATGGTCTTACTTGGTCATAAACAACCCCAAAATTTAACTTTACAGAAACTTGTCTATACCTGCAATCTGTTGCCATATTAAAGCCCAGGTGAAACCACAAAGCAGGTTAAGATTCACACCTCTACTACCTGGTCATCAGTTGCATTCTTTTGTATTATTGATCCTTTTCACTGTCAAATTGCAGAGAAGGTTTTGTTCTGAAGAGAGTTGCCAGCCCAATACCAAAGGACTTTTGGGTATAGTGCAGTGAGGTAATGGTGCTATAAAGAATACCCCATTAGAAGACTAATCTTAATCTTTGATAAAAATGTTTTTGCACATTTTTTACAAAAAAAAGTTAAATATTGTTATGCTCTTGCATGAAGACCAATCCCCAGACTTCCACCTGTTGTTTCTGATCTCCTATTCCTGTCTTCCTGCATTATATTCTTCCCATCATACCAAATCCCTCTTATTTAGTCACCAGCTGTTTGCACATCCAAACGTCTGCCTCCTCCCATTTAAATCTGCCGGGGAGGTACACAGACCACCTGCCTGCTATATCTGTCTGGCATGCAGCGACCACTTGGATTCTCTGCTCCTCACTTGCACACAGCCCTCATTCATTCAATTTGAGCCAACTCTAGACTCAGGCATCATTAGGGAGTTAGCATTAGATTTATCTCTCTGTCTGCGTGCAGGAAGGCCGCCAGACAAAGACTGATGTAAATCAGTGAAAACAGGGATGATATATGACAGAAGGAAAGAAATGACATAGGAATGTGGCAAACAAAACGTGGTTAACGGAGAAAAGTTGGCAGACATGTTTTGAATGCATGTCATCTGATCAGTGCAAAGACATAGTCATTCAACATAGTTTCCCCCTCGGACACAGTGGCTCTATAGACAGTGAGCAAACATGAACAAGAATCACTCAGCAGACTAAATATGCTCTGCTGTGAATTAGACCCTGATATTGGCAGCACTTCTATCACAGAGATAATCACATTGTCAAAGTTACACTACACACGGTGGTGGGGTGGTTAGCACCGTCACCTCACAGTGAGAGGGTTCCAGGTTCGACCTGGGGCCTTTCTGTGTGGAGTTTGCATGTTCTCCCCGTGTATGCATGGGTTCTCTCCGGGTACTCCGGCTTCCTCCCACTGTCCAAAAACATGCATGTTAGGTTAATTGGTGACTCTAAAATTGTCCTTAGGAGTGAGTGTGAACGTGCATGGTTGTTTGTCTCATGTGGCCCTGTGATGGACTGGCAACCTGTCCAGGGTGTACCCTGCCTCTCACCTGATGACTGCTGGAATAGGCTCCACCCACCAGCGACCTGACCGACGGATTAAGCAGGTATAGAAAATGGATGGCTATGTCAATAAGTACAGATGAATGTTTGTACAATCTAAATGAATGGAAATTAAATCTGGTATATCCCTGATGATTTCTAATGAGCATCCATTCTAACAAAGTTCCACTGTGAATCATCAATATTTCTGTCAACCTTTTATCAGAACAAAAGTTGAAAAAGAAAAGATCCCACATGAATTGTTATATGATCAGAGCGATATGAATATTCAGTGCGAGCCTCACTCTCGCAGCTGAACAAACACTATTGTCCACATGACAAGTATCTGAGCAAACCATCATAGCCTGATGGAAACCGGCACCTCTTATCTTTGGCTTCAATGAAGCAACAAACTTAACAGCATGACTGCTTCAACAAGCAGTAACTCCTCATTGAAATCTGTGGGAATTACTGGATATAAATCTTGGTGAAGAGAGAAGGAAATTCGGTGCTTAGAGCGTCATATGCATTGTCTTCCAGTAACACAATTTGTACACTGGAAATTTTATCTTTTAATGTTTTCTGACCCTCATTTTATCATACTTATTTGAGGCACGTCTGAGGAAAGAATTCATCAAATTTTGAAGTTAGCAGTTTACCTCACTTACCTACAAAATAACTACAGAAACATTTTGGAGGGAACTAACTGCCATTTGGAGGTTGAGAAGAGCCACGTCCATCAGTCTCACCTGTTGATGATTCTTTTCACACAACAGTGCGGTGTTATTAAACGTGTCATGTGCTACACATGGTTATCCTATTCCACCAGTTCTGACAGACTGTAAGTGACTGATGCAGCAACAACAAGCTTCTACTGCTTTACTTCTACTTCTTTTTTTAATGGCTCTACAGGCATGCGCAATGAGAGCATAAACATATGGAAACTGCAATCAGAAACTCATAACCTAATTTGTCATTTTATTTTCCCCTCCTGAAGTGGACAAAAACTGCTACAAGACTAAATCAATCCTTGAGCAAAGGTGTCTTTTTAGTCTCAAATGTATTGGTTCCTTTGAAGTGGGGTTGTGTAGTTATGAGTGCAGAAGACAGCAGTTAGAGAGCCCTCAGGGTGTCAAGTAGCTCATGCTCAAACTACTATGAAATTTTAGGGGTTTGAGTTATTGAGGGAGACAATATGTGCTCTTCTGGTAGTCCCTTCTATGTAGCATTCCTACGAAAAGCTGCTACTGATTACTCATAAGTACTTCACGCAACCCCACTTAAAATGAATAAATGATGTCACAACCAGTTTAAGGGGGTTGTGCGTGGCGTGGTGGAGAGAGGACCCAGATATCAAAGAATAAACTAGATTTATTTATAAAAAAGAGAAACACAAACCACGGCTGACCCAGATAACAATAAATCTCTAGACTGTGGAACAAAACAAGACTATGGCTGTGGAAAACAAGAGGCAAAAACCTGACCTGACAAAATCTAAAGACATGAAAATTGCAGCAAGACATGAGGAAATGTAAGGTGTCAGTTAAGGTGAGGATTTTGCAATGAACGGAGGAGAACCTGGAAACTAAATACTGTGGAGAGGTGATTGAAGATGGGGTGCAGCTGTGAAACAAAGACAGGTGACTTGAGAGAACCTAATGATGTGAAAAGGAAAAAACATGGCAAGAAATAAACCCAAAACCTGAAAACAAGACATGACAAAAAACAAAACTCAAAACATGACATGACAAATGAATAATAATTTTAAAAAATATCATGAAAAAAATCCCTCTGATGTTTTGTTGATACTGAGTATTTGATCAGAATCCGATAAAAAGCCACAACTTCTGTATTTGTGTCTATTTTTACATTTTTATTATCATTATATTTATGAAGGAGTCAGACAAGCATTTTTCACTCTGCAGACAACTTCTGTGAGTCCCACTGCTACTGCTCCATCCACCTACACAGGACACGCAAAGTCTTTCATGGAAAGTTGTCGAAGGTCACTGTAAAATGCAAGAAATCCCTTACTGATGGAAAAACAAGGTCTGCTTTTGATTTTAGGATTGAATGACTTTCATATACATTGATAATGGGAGGTTTTAACAGTCACACTTTATGTAGGCTACTGCATGTACACAACACCTCTGAATTAGGTATGATGATCTTCTCTTGCTTCTGAGCAGCAAGACGTCTGGCTTGAGACTGTGCATCCTGACTCAGAGACTGACACAGAGTCATGTGACCAACATCAAAATGGTAAAGTAGAGGAGGGAGAATGAGGCTGAAAGGAGGATGGGGTGGATGAGATTTATTTACTTTATTGGCAAACATAGGTAAACGAGTACGCATCTGACAATCAGACAATGCAGCGATTTCCATAAAACACAAAGTTAGAGGGAAGCTGGTGAGGTGAAGGAACGGGGGCGGACACTCATTTGTTTTCACCAAATTCTGTGGAACCACACGAAAGGTGCACATGCATGATTATATAAGACTGTGTGTGCTACAAGTGTGGCTCCACTTGTGCAGGACACGCACTTATGCCCACTTGCAAGTGTGTGTGCCTCATGTGTCTCAAAAGCTCAGAGTAAAGCTGCGGCAGCATCACAAGGCTAATTAAGATTATGCAGGATGCAGGGAGAGGATGCCATGTACTTAATTTGCTTTCGCCTGATCCTGTCTGATGTTATGTGTCACATACACAGTGCACATCTTCCCCCTCGACCCCACAGTCACAAACACACTCACACAACCACTGACTCTGGTCCCATCTACGGTCCCATCTCGCCCTCTCCTCTTTTCTTTTCTCATCTCTCTTGCTATCCATTCATGCTGTCCTCCTTCTACTTTCTCTCACTGCTCTTCTCATGTCCATCTAGTATCAATTTCTTTTCAGTCACTCCCTCTTTTCCTGATGCTCTTGCTTCCTATGCAGCTTAATGTTGAAACTGAAAGCCAAATGAGTGAAAGATTATCCATCATTAACAGAATGTTTAGCCATCTATAAATTAAAATATATTACCATGGACATTTTTGTGATACAAAATACAATCAAATATATATATATATATATATGTATTCCCATGCATTTGATCTTCTTACAGTTTTTTAGACATGGTCAGACAAATTAATATCTTGAATATTATATTGTAGCTAATACTGATGAAAATGTG
Source organism: Leuresthes tenuis (assembly GCF_036924035.1). Classification (NCBI taxonomy): domain Eukaryota; kingdom Metazoa; phylum Chordata; class Actinopteri; order Atheriniformes; family Atherinopsidae; genus Leuresthes; species Leuresthes tenuis. The sequence continues at coordinate 14,652,332 of NW_027325369.1, forward strand.
TTTTGCTTGAAAAATCATTACCTAAAAAAGAAATAAATCAGTTATTCTCCTCTTCCAGCCTCCCTTTTTTCCCTTCCTTCCTCTTACTCTTTCTCTATCTAATTTTGCTACTTTCTCACCTCACTGGCTGTCACAACCAATCGCTGTTATCAAAAATTCAACTGTTGTCTGCCTCTTTGCTCTCATTAGACATGTACGCAGTGGAGGGAAGACAAGCGATGGGAGAGACAGGGGGGTGACAAACGGCTGTATGAACCCAAGTTAAACCTGCAACACTGCAAATTCATGACACACTCCTCACTCAAGCGAACTGTGAGGACACCCTGCCTAATTCTACTGCTTCCTTTGCAGCCTCTTGCGGCCCTTCTCTGTTATTAATCTGACAGCTTCCTTCCTCCTGAGTCAACACTTTCTATGCTCGATATTGCTTCACCTAGCAGTCAGAGGAGAGAAAGGAAAAACACGTATGTGTTTTGAATTTTGAAAGATGCCAGCTCAGACCACCCATGTCCAAAATACTAAGTCTGTCTTGCTTTAAGAAGAAGGTGGAATACATTTTTTTTTCAAAAAAGCTAGCAACAACAAGCAGCTGTTTAGCATAGGGTAGTGATATTTCAAACCTTTCAAACTGCATGTGCCAGGTTACTCAGATATCCCTCCACTGCACTGTGAAGTGAATGTAAATCGGAAAAGGGCAGAAAGGTTGTGGGATTCAATTGCCAAGAAAATAAACAATAAATCAAACCACTCACTGCAAAACAAAACCAGTGATGAATGTCAGCAGAGGTGTGAGCCCAGAAATTTAATCAAAGAGGGAATCGTACAAAGGCATGACATGACATAAGCATAGAAGTTCGTATAAATGCACAAAAGCAATCCAGGCAACAGCAGCCACACACATGCGTCTACATATACACACGTACGTATGAGCAACATAAAGGTCACCGTGGCTTGTGCTGCCTTGAGCAATATGTAATGATGTGTCACAGAGCTGTCAGGCTGGAAACTACTGTGATGGTAAATTTTATGTCTCAGGACTGACAGACTCTCCAATCCACATTAACCATTTGTATCACCCAGACACGCTAATTGTTTTAAACTATTTACTTCTTAATTAACACTCAGACAAGATAATTGTTTTAACCTCCTGTTTCTTAATTATCATCAAGACTGCATCCTGCCCCCCTCTGGAGATGTTGTTACACATCTAAAGGTATAAATGCTCTGTATTTCTTTTGTTTTGTATCTTTTCATACCATTGCCGCTGAATGGTGTGGACTGATCTTTTTCCTTGCAACGAAGAATAAAAAACTTGGCCGGCCGGCAGAAAAAGTAAGTTTCTCTATTTCATTGCTCATCACAGGTATTAGGAAGGAAGCGATTGAAAACTTCCATAACACTACAAGCACTGGAAAACCCTCTCGGTGGCTGCTTATCAGACCCCAAAAAACACGCCAGGCTGCACATCACCTTAACACACACACTTTTTAGTGTACGTGCATTCCACGTATGTCTTTTCAGATGCAAGCCTAACTCAATCATAAATAATGCCTGAAATTACACATATACATACAAGCAGAACCCCATCTGCAGGCAACTATGACCAAACGTCACTGTGGAGCAGGGGAGCAGGCCATCCATGATGCTCTCTAAGCGGCTGTTTCCCTCGACTCAGCTGCAGCAGTCAACCTCAAACTCGGCTTCACGTGGTGACTGAGGCGGATGACATAAATGTGCAACAGAAGCGAGAGCAGGACAGCCATTACCAAAAAGCTGTATCAACAACAGCGTGATAGGTCATCGCTCCACTGCCCCGCTCTGTAATCCAAGATCAACGGTGATGCTGCGCTGTTTTATTCATGCCTGGATGGGTGCCAGATGGAATTTCCTGATGTTTAAACTGAACATGTTAGTTGCTAGTTGCCACTTTAATAGTGGAATAGTTTTCCTCTATTATATTATCTACATAAGACTGTGTTAGTATGTGCGCTAGTTAGTAAGCATTCACGTGGTGCTTTCCATGTCAGAAGACATATAGTACTTATTTTAAGACCTGCTTTAAATTCCCACTTTGTAGCATGAGCACCACTGTGAAAATGACTACATACAAGTTCTTTGAAAATTTGGATTAATAACAAGGAAATTACCATGCTAATAAAAGCGACTAAAATTATATTCCATTTTTATCTCTACAATTAATTCTTATTTAATTACGTTTTCTCAATTTATTGGTTTATTTATTTTCACTACATTTTCCCACTTGCCTTTTCTTGTACAATTTTTTCCCCAAGCGCATTTATTTGCATTTCTTTCTTTCTTTTTTTTCTTTTTTTTTACATTTTTCTGTCTTCATATTTAAATTTTTGTAGTCAGTTGTGCTTCATTATGCAAATAAGGTGTGTGTGTGAGAGTTAGGGGGTAAAGTAAAAATATCTCTTTGTATCGCACTATACATACATTATTGCATGAAATTTATTGTTTATTTTGTTTTAGTTGCATTTATTGGCATTTTAGTTAATTTAGCAAGCTATTTATATGTTTCTGTATTTATTTCTGATTAAGGCAGTTTCGATCCTCCATAAACTTGATACGCCTAGCTTTTATTTCAAGCCGCATTGTCACTGCTAATCTGTCAACCATGTTAGCTCTGATAGCCTGTAATGCAAATATTCTCAAAGCCGGATATCAGGAAGATTCCTTTTCTGTGTCAGTTGTCAAATAAAATAGATTCATTTGTGTACCATACACTGTAGGCTCTGCAGATTTGGGAATCAACAATGCAATCAAGAACTCGCTCTGCTCTCTTTTAGATTTTAGCCGACACATTTCACTCTCTGAGGTGCCAGACAAAGCGTATGTTGCCATGTAACACACAGAGATGTTGACACACAGACACATACTAAAAAAACCTCACACTTATACCAACCTACGTGGATATTTTTATTGACTGTATCTACGCACACACTCTGAGAGTAGATCTAGTTTTTACACCACACCAGCAGACAGGTGACAGAGGGCTTTTTGTATAGCTACAATGCAATTTATGAAAATTCATCACACAGACCTTTTCTCATTAGATAAGCTATTTTAAGGCTTTTCTGTGCGAGGAAGGAGGAAAACAAGCTTGATGCGCAGTATATTGTAGATTTATTTTATTTGCTAGAATAGATTTTAATAAATTGATCCACTTGTTGGATAAATCCAAAGAGCTGCCAGATGTAAGTTCATAAACAAGTGTTAAAGTAAGTGCACGTCTGATCTGAGGGAATATGGTATCTTTAGAAGTATTTTTGGTGGCACTTCTTGGGAACCTTCACTGTCATTGTAGTGTATTTACTCACAAAACCTGCATTTAAGACCTCTTTTGGACTATCTTTAAGTGTTTGACGTTCTTTTCTCTGTTTCCTTTTTCACTCTGTGTTTTCACAGCTTGAGCACAGCAGCAGTGCATAGAGTTTGTGAAGTCTGCACAACATTTGCCCGATGGACCATTCAGATCTAGCTGTGTAAGTACAACATACCCCCACCTTGACCAGATGGTTGACACAAGCACAAAAGTAATGCTTGAATGCCAAGCAACAAGTTAATCTTAAATGGATTATTATAGTCATCAACTCTGCTGAATATATTGAGTATATTGATCCAGGCTGTACATCAACCAGTAATTTCCTGTTCTTTGTGAAACATTAAGTGTATCAGCTTATTTTGGCTTGCCCCAGATAAGCATTTGCCTGTATGTACAAGCATAAACTGCCATGTTTGTCCCCCTGTTGCAGGATCTGTCTCCTCTGTCCCTCTCCTTTCCTAATATACACAGATGACAGCGAGTTAATAAATCAAAATAAATTGATTGACTAAGTTTCCGTAGCTGTTTTGCTAACAGTGCTGAGGTCTCAGTGGACAAAAAGCAGACAAAATACAGCAAAAAGTGGGTTAAAATACTGGTTAAAAAGTGGAACAATCTTCCTTATATGCTGTAATCACAGCTGCTTACAGTGGTTCCCTAAGCAGTTCTTCTTGTGCCAGTATCTCACATGAACTATTTGAGTTATTTCATGTGAGACAATGGCACACCCCCTGTGCCAAGCAAGAGTAATTAGAGGTGATGGCGTAAGCAGTTTTCCACAGAGATCCAGCAGTAGGATGCTGTACAGATATACAGCAGACACCGTTACTTTTTGATGACTCCTCAGATGTGCCATTCAGCTTGGTAGCACTTGATCACATCAAACACGCCACTGCTGTAGAGCAAATGTCAGCTATTTCCAAAGTAAATCCTGACGTCAGTCCACCGAGACGCAGGCTACAAGTGAAGCTGTGATTTGAAGAATGTATCAGGAGAAAGGTGGAGTGAGTTATTCCCACCGCCTTGGCTGCACACTTCCATGAGTCCACTCTGCACTGATCCCACTAATGAACCCTGAAATGTCATCTATTTTCAAATTACCTTAAATAATGGGTCTAGACAGAGGAATAGAAGGAGAAAAAGGGACCACACAAGACTGTAGAGCGCACTCTTGTTGGAAAGGATCCTCTGGTCTCCACCTCTGGAGAGAAGAGCCATGAGGCTTTTTCTCTTTTTTCACGTGTCTTGCTGTTCTCATTTCTTCAACTGTTTCTTGCTCTCTCTGCCCCTTTTGTCCCTATATTTTTTCTCTTGTGTCTTTATGCCCTCTTGCAACTTCTTTAACATCCCCTTGCAGCTGTGGAGTGTCATGACGAAGGGAGATCTAGGTGAGGCTAGATGAGCTGAAAGACAGATGATGAGTGTGGGAAAGAGAAATGCCCGAGGAAGAGGGGCAGCAAAAGAGAGAAGATGTGGAAATAAATATAAAATGAGGCAGGGAGCAGAGGGGAGAAGAGACAGTCAAGAGAGGAGAGAGGATGGGTGGAGAAACAAGAAAATGGTGGGGAGGAAAGACGGAAAACAAGAGGAGGAAAGCTTAGTGGAGAAACACAGAGAACAAAAGTGGCAGATAGAGGGCAAAGGAAAAACTGGAGATGTTTTTTTCCACTTCCTTTTATTTCCCCCCAGTGTCACCCTGATTATATAAATGCCACGTGCTAAAAATAAAGCCTGCAGTACAAGCTGTGAATGTGAGGCTATGTGTGTGTCTATGTGTCTCGTTCTTGCACACACATGCATGCACTTGATCATAGAACAACACACACTCACATATACACTGACCGAACGAGAGTCACGCATCAGATGAAGGCACACATGCAGCGGGGATGAGCCGATGTGTTTGCACAAAACACATTCATGCATGCACACGTACAGCCCAGCACAGTGAGCCGGGAGATGGGTGCAGATTCACTCTGGTTGCCATGGTGACATCACCTCCTTCAAATGGAGAGGAGAAGCGGCATTACTTCCTGGAGGGACAGAGCAGAGGCGCACCCACAGCCAGCATCACATTATCCTCCCTGCCCTGCTGACTTTTCGTCTTACTCCTTCTTTCTGCTCCTTCGCTCTTCTCTCTAAGCCCCCTTTAGCCTTATTTCCTCCTCTCAAGCTTTCACCATTGTTACATTTCTCTGGTTTTCTTTTGTGTATGTTTACTTGAGCCCACTGCTTATTCATAAATCCCATTATCAGGCCTCCAGAGAGGCCGAGTGTCAGAGGGCTGGGGCAGTTGTGCCACTGGAGAATCAAGGATGAGGCTGCTGGGACTGCCACCCATCCCTCTCCACACTTTCATCATCAGTAAGCTCCTTGTGCACTGCCTTTGGCACGCTCCCCTCCATCCATCTCTAAAAGCACCAGACAAGGGCCTCTTCGAGCAACTTTCATCTGTTTTAGCAGCGCCACTCCTGCAGCAGAGGACCACATCTCATCGACTTCCACCAGGACAATGCCAGGGGGAAACGAGGGTGTGCAGCGGCTGAGAGGGAAGGGCACTGTCACTGGAAACATGTGATCCACCCAGCTGACATTTGGAGCTGTGGTTTAAAGAGCAGCAACCCAAACACTAGCGGAAGCTCAGCTGATTTTCTTTACCTAGAAGAAGAGCATGTTCATTCACAAAAAACGCCAACACTACAAAACTACAGGTGTATTCCCCCAAATGAATGATAATTCAGTTACTGTAGGCACTCCATATGTTCTGTTTTTGCAAGATTTTGTACTCACATTGCAGGAGGCAAGACGTGCTTTGCTGCTGCTACCTTCATGGATGTCCACTTGAGAATTAATGTGTTGAAAACAATGTTTAAAGTGAAAAAATGTTTTTAAAAACAGTAAAACTTGTAAATAACTGTTCTCAACTATTTTTTTCCCATTTATTCTGGCAAGAATGCTTATTTAGAGGGAAATGTATTTGTATCACAGACCAGCATACTGAAGCTATTACACAATGTTACAGTGTGAGGCTCATCACTTCCTTTGTCCAACGTGTTTAACCTCAACTCATTCCTAATTCTGTTGCCACTTCAATGGTACAGTGATGCTCGCTTTTGTTTGAGCCTTTCAGCTTAATCACCACACTTTAAACTTCTGTCATCTTCCCCACGGACTGTATTTGCATGCTTTTACAGCAAATCTATCTTTTGAGGATCACATGGTGTTCCCTTAAAAGTTTGTAACATTAGTCAACAGGAGTGATTGCTAGTTAAATTCATGGATGTGTGTGTGTGTGCATGTGTGTGTGTGTGCATGTGTGTGTGTGTGTGTGGCACACGCAATGGGATGGGAGTTCCACTTTTCTCACAAGTTATTTCAGAGTATCCAAACATGTAAGATTTTGATGTGAAAAATACATTGCCACACTGTGTGAAGGGGCAACTTGCAAAGTCTGAGAGCTAACTTTCAATGCAGTTGCTCTGAAGGGTGCTCTGAAGGTGTTAAAAGAAGATAATGAAATTTGCTAACAAGCTAAAATGATTGAATCACAACTGATCAGATGTGTCAGCAGCAAAATGATAATCTCCCAGTTAAAATCATCAGAGAAATTAACCATGTCAAACAAGATTTTCCCCTCAGACAGCCCCGTCTTACACCTCTTCTCTTGGGAAACACAGTCTAACACTCGCATTCATTGTTGCTCCTGATCCCAGGATCTCTTTCAAGAACTCCAGTGTCAGCAAATGCACACATTTACAAGCCACACACACTCACTTTTGTGATATAGTTTTGCGAACAGTATATCAACATTTTTTCCATTCATCCATACACACTCACTGCTCGAGTCCTTACTGCATAGCATATAGTGTATAATGTATCCTTGGGTGTTATGATTATGGTGTTAGCCTTGGCATTAATTCATGCTGAAAACTCATCTGCATTTGATAACAGGGAAACTATAGCTGGCATGTAATTGTATAACCTTCAAGGCTGGACTGCATGAACATTTGCACAGTGTGCTGAGTTTTTTTAGCCTGTGGATTCACTTCTACAATCATGTAAAAAAGAATGTACATGCTCTGCTTTCATAGAAATTAAGAGGATAAGTTGAACTCCTCTGTATGCCAAAGTGTTCGAGGGTTAAATGTGAGACAATCTGTCCAACAGCTAAAGTGTTGCCCAAAGTTCAGACCTCAACCTGATTGAAATGCTGTGGTGGGACCTTAAGGGAGCTGTACATAAACAAATCCGATAAACCTCAATGAAATTAAGCAATGCTGTACAGAAGAGTGGACCAAAATTCCTCCACAACCATGTGATCAACTGATAGTCAGAGTTTGTTGCTGAAGGGTGCTCTACAAACTACAGAATCAGGGAGTGCACTTGGTTTTTCACACAACACTTTTGTTTTTTGGCTTAGTTTTTGTTAAATGAATAATGAAATGGCATAATATGTCCGGTTTTGTTGTTCATCTAATGCTTTTATTAACTAATTTCAAGATATTTTAAGGACCAGATGATTCTTAAAAGGTTCTGAGACATTAAACCTTTAAATTGAACGAGGGTGTATTTTCTTTTCCACCTGGCTGTATGTATGCAGATGTAATCTAACCATGAACACATTTGTTAGCACTCACAGTTTTTGGCCCACCAAAATCCCCTTCATCTCTTGCTACCAATTAAAGCCAGGATGACATGTCAAAGACATCGTAACACGACCAGCCATCTACACAACTTACTATACAAATCCCAAACGCATCCCATAGTCTGTGAAACGCTACCATAAGTACTTGTAGGACACAGCATCTCGTCATACTACTCAATCTGTCTGCATTACATAGCTATTCATTTCACAGTCTGACAGTGATGTTCTAAGTTACGCAAAAGCAGACAGGCTTACCTGATGTTATGTGAGCTTGACTAAAATAAGAAAACATACTAAAAATATCTGATTTGTCATGAAAACTTCAAGCTCAGGAGGAAGTCTGCACCCCTCCAGCAGGTCTTACTTTTCTCATCTCCGTGTCTCTGTGCATCTATAATAACACATTTGCCTGCTATCTCTCTCCCTGTGTTTCCCAGTCTGTCACACAAGCCAGTCTCCAAGCCAAATTATAAAACTGGATAGTCCCACAAGCCCTGTGTTTTCATTCCTTCGCTTTTGTCGAGCCCTCCAATTATAGCCACACATAAAGCCTGGACTCTCACACAAAGTGCGCTTTTGTTCAGTTCCATTTTCCATTCATCCAAAACAACTTTAAGGCCTGCGAGAATCGACTGGGAGTTTGTTTTATTCATTTTTGTCTGTGTCAGACAGAGAGAGAAGGAGTGGGTATTCGGCAGATGAAATATGCTTCTTTTCCTGTATCTTCTGTCTTTTATGCAGGAGTATGTTTTTCTAAAATGTCAGGAATGGGGAATAATTCATTGAAAATCTTGGATATGATAGCTTGGAAACTAAGAGAATCAGAATTATTGATGAGAAGTATAGTTTATTTCTTTTTTCAAGGAAAAGCTAAGTGAATACACATAAGAAAAAAATCCTACATGCGTAGTTAACTATTAATAATTTTCATTATTACTTTATCAAATCTTTTTTCTTCATTTTCTTTTGTTAAGCCAATAAATTGTATATGACAAAGTGGGTGAAGTGGAGCTGAACCATCCAATTCTGACCACATCCAAGTTGTTTATCATGTTACTTATTAACCCCTGAACACTAACCCATGCCCCTAGAGCCTGACGCTAACCAGTCGAGATGAACAGAGGTAGAGTTGCACGATCTAAAAGCTGATAGCAGCCATGCTTCCTTCACTGAGATTATACGGTTGGCACCACGTTATATGTTTGCCTGTCAGTTTCAGTTTTGGAGGACACAAACCATCGAGATAACAGTCACTCACTACATCAGCTTAAGAATCCAAAACCGTTGCTTGAGGTAAACAGATTTGATGTGAACAATTACTTTATTTTTCTCATGCTGCGCAGAACTACAGCGTCACCCACTGTCTGAAATGCTCTAATTTAGCTCCTGCTGCTTCGAACCCTCCATTCTAAAAAGCCCATTTTGCTCTCATTGGTCAGGATTGGTAGAAAAGCGGCTGCTCCTTGTTTACCTGAGGCATGCCAAAATCGGTCCAAGGCAGGCACTTTGCAAATGTTTTACATGGCGACGTAGACAAGGGAGGACAGGTGTGAAAGTGTGTTTCTGAATTTCAGGCTGGGTGAGCAGGTTTCCTTGGACACCAGGGTGGAGTGTGGTTGCTGCCTGCTGTCACACCTGTTCACCATGTGCAGTCATCAAGACTCATGCTTAAGGAGCAGCAGGAGCACCTGCTTTCGCCAGATCGTTTTACCATTACTGTGGTAATCAGGCCGTACTATTCTTCAGAGTTAATCTAAGAGTCTTGTGTGTTCTTACCTTCCTTCCTTCGTTTCAGCCACGATCCTCCCGAGAACACTGTTCGGACTCTCTGGTTTCCATTCCCAACCAACCTACATCTATTCTGTATTCGGATCCACCTCTGAGCCCATATCCACCATCACAGAAGGTCCGCTGTCCTCTACCTGCCTGCTCACTCACCGCCTACTCTGGAGTAGAATGGGCTTTTTAGAATGGAGGGTTCGAAGCAGCAGGAGCTAAATTGGAGCATTTCAGACAGTGGGTGATGCTGTAGCAATGCGTAGTAAGAGAAAAATAAAGTAATTGATCACATCAAATCTGTTGACCTCAAGCAATGTTTTAGGATTCTTAAGCTGATGTAGTGAGTGACTGTTATCCCGATGGTCTGTGTCCTCCCAAACTGAAACTGACAGGCAAACATAATATGGTGCCAACCGTATCATCTCAGTGAAGGAAGCATGCTAACCGCTGTTAGATCGTCCAACTCCACCTCCGTTCATCTCGACTACTACACGTCCTCCAGCTAGTCATACGCTGCCCCACCTTCCAGTCAGAATTCCACCAACTAACAGTAAGGTATAATTTGAAAAGAGTTGTTTTGGATTTTTTTTTTTGCCTAGCAACCAGCCAATAACTTTCTTCCTTCTTTTTCCTACACACAATTTAGTTTATTATGAAAGTGCATAGAGGAGCAGTAAACTCCTGTTATGATAATCTGACAAACTGAATCAGTTACTTAGCTGATAATGCACAAACTATCATTTTAAGTATTTGTAAACTGAAACTTCTCAGAGGTGAGGATCTTTCCTAACTTCATCTCAGTAGCAGTGAATCTTTTTGGGGTTTCAGAATTTCGTTAAAGCAAAACAATTTGTTTATAAATGTCATCTTTGGCTTTAGGAAACAGAGATGCACATTTTCTAAATTTTTTTTACATTTCATGAATAATTATGAGATCCTCAAAAGTATCTGTCAGATTAATCAATAATGAGAATAATTATGAGTTGAGCCTTGGAAAGAGCAGATTGAAAGTCAGTGTAAATAATGAGCCCGTCTTGCGAGCCAAACCCTAAAGCAAAATGCCTCCACAAATGAACACTTGAGCTAATTCCAATGCATCTGCTGCCGGAGATAAATCGTTGACACTTCAGAAATAACTTGTGTATGCAGTTCACAGTGAGGATTAAACCACACCATCACTTTCAGCGCTGACAACGAGATTCATCAGTCTGAGTATTCTTGGGGTGGCAAACACCTGCACTAATCTGAGCCTGAATGATGTCCTCCATCCATTATATGATGATTAAATCATTACCCCCCCCCCCCCCCAAAAAAAAACCTGATTCACATTACTGCTATGAACTAAATATTCACAGCCAAACCCTGGCCCTGCTTCTCCTGCACCTGATGGGAAGCCAAAATGAGCTCTGACCAAAGGAAGCATGCTTTTAGATAAAAAAAAAAAAAAAGAAAAAAACACTACAGGCACACATCAGTACACTTTGTAAGTATCAAAAGACTAAATATGAAACAGGACTAAATACTGAGAATCTAAAAGTTTATAGTCCTCGTCTTTACCTAATTATGTGTGTAATCAACAGGGTCTAATCAGATTTCTCTAAAACATATTGTTGTAAGATAAATTATTGTAATTGCACTAATTAGCAGGCCACCATAAAAAGTAAAAAATGTAATCTTATCTGAATAATTCTGTAGAAATATTACAACTTATATAAAAATGGGTGCAGCAACAACACATTTTTCTTTCTAAACATCTAAAAATGTTCAATGCAAATAGAATCCACTTTGCATGTTCACCATTAACAACTGGTGAAATTCAGGGATGCTTTTAAAAGCAGCAATGTACGGTGTGAATATCACAAAATATGAGAAGTTGCTAATTTTGTATACAAAGGCCACATGCAGGACTCAAGACACTTAATCAGAATGTTCATGACCTGTTTCCAACGTCAACATAAAAGGAACAGAACTCCAATTAAACATACACAAATTACAAGTGAATATGGAAATATTAGTTAAAAGGGACATATTGTGAAAAAAAAGTCCCATTCCCACAAATCTCCCACGTTTGAGACCACATATTTGGGTGTCTGAAGTCACTACCTCCAAAAGAATAAAAATATAAAACTACTTAAAAACTTTGCTCGGTCCCCTTAGATTTGAAAACATCTCATTCAATGAGCCACTCCGATTTACTCTAAATTTCTACTCCCAGCTTGGAGGAAAAATACAAAGTCTCCTTATTTCAGTGTCCACCCTTCAAGTTCAGATAATGCTGCAGTCACTGTACTCTTTTTGCTGTGCAGTTAACATCCAATTCTCATCAGCAGTTAGTTCCATTAACTTAAAAAGGAAATGAGCAAATAATGCTCTACCAGTATTAATATTTTTCATTTTAATATGTTTCATATTTCGACAAGGAAATCTGACTTCTATAGGCAACCAGTTCTTACTACTTAGAGGCTGAAAATTCATCTTCCAATTTCTCATTGCATGCACTACTTTCAGCCATTATAAAAGCAAATTTACCAAAAGTGAAAAGTAGGCCGTATATACACAACAGTTTTTAACATTTACCACTAAAAACTTGAAGAAAACACAGAGGAATGGACCGACAGTGAAACCCAGGATTTATGGAGCCGATATACAATGGAGAATTACAAAAACCTGCTGATTGATCGCTATCTAACCTCAGTCTTTCCATTTGTGATGCCTTGTTTTACCTACAAGAACTAGTTCAACACATAAGTCATGATGAGTATGTTCCTAAAAGAGAAATCAATACTAACTGTCCATGGTCACACCACAGATAATGGAAATGTAAGTATATGCGAATAGGGGTACCAAGTAAAGTATTTTTCCGTCACTTTTGTGTGTGGTAGTCTGAAATGTTTTTTTTTGTGTTGGCTTGTGTGAGCTCTCAGTCTATTTACTACACGCTCACTTGTATGGTAATTATGTGCTTTAAGGATTATTGACTGTAATTTGTGTCCATATTTACATTTTCAAGTCATCTCAGAGCTGTAGGGCAGATCTCTATCATCTATCAAAAGATCTGTCAATTCATGGTTTTAAAGGGAATTATTGTACTGTATGTGTGGCATTTTGACCAAATTAGAGAGACATTTTATCAAAATCTCAGGAAAGTGTGTCAACTTGAAATGAATGAACTTGAAAATTAAAATGTAATCTGTTACTCCCAGACCCTGATAATCAAGGGGTTACGAGGGTGATTTTAAACTTTTATCTGAAAATCTTTATAAATGCTCATGTTTCAAGCCCATAATAGGACCTCTTTTGTGGGAAATTCACACATCTTTTCAGCCAATCTTAGCGTTTAACCCTCTGAAGTCTATGATCACACCGGCATGATCAGATCACACAAAGTCATTACGGCGCTGTAGAAAACAAACTATAACTAATTTTGATATTACAAACTAGAAAAAAAGGATACCAAGCATGAGTATGGCAAACATTTTTTTTTGTGGTATATAAAAGCAAAATCAAAAGTATTCAAAAACTACCAAAATGGACTCAGACCCCAGAGGGTTAATTAGCTAACCCAAAAACAAATAAAAAAACTCCACCCACACCAGCTCTTGTTCTTAAAATCATTATTTTATAAACTGTGTGTTCTTTTAATCGTTGCCTCTGAGTTTCAGGTGGTGAGATTTATTTAGCTCTACAATGTTTTGGAATGAGACCTTTCAACTGTTTCGACTTGCTGCCACTCCCAGCCTGCTTCTAACAGCAATTAAAGCAAGCGTGGCTCCTGTTTAATGCCAACTCTTCCACAAGGTACGGCTTTGAAACTGTCACTTTTTTGTGCATGTGCATCTGTCTGAGTGTCACTGACAAATGTTGAGATATACAAAAAAACAAGAAGAAAAAAAACCCTGAAGGACATAAAGACGGGCAGAGTGAGGCATAAAGAGAGGATGAAGGGGAGATAGAGAGTCTAGTCCAAAAGAGAGAAAGATTTTAGATGGGAACCGTTTGTTCGGCTTCACAGAGTGGGGACACTCGGCATTGAAATTAAGTTTTTGCTCTGCCAAAGGTGAATCTGTATTTATGGGCTACAATTATCATTACATAAAGCCTCGATTATTTAACTGCCTCTCTTTCAGGCTTTCATCTATTACTCATAGGCAAAAGAGCCCTATGAGTTCATACACACCTGTAAATGTCTGAGTTTCCTCATAGTTGAATGGTCAACATCAAGGTTGTCTGTGGGTGGTGGGGTTAAAACCCTGCTCTTGCGACACAACTCTGTTTCATACCTGCAGCTGGAGGGAGAAAATCTACAGTTTCTTATGAAATCTCATTCCAAACGAAAAATCCTTCATCAAACTATATCCCCCCCAAGTCGGCCTTCTCTCTCCTTCGGGTGCCACATTTGTTCTGTTCTCCTCTTGCTTCAGCCATCAGTCAGCCTACATTCATCAGTGGGCAACAGAAATTCTATACTACTCTTTTCCCCTTATTGACATTCTGATGAGATGGCCTGGCAAAAGATGACAGGCAGCAGATTCCCATTAGCTGAGGCTGCCATGCAGTGTGATGCTTCCCCGAAGACGCGACATCCTAAATTTACCCAGAGGAGCACCTCCACCTCAGCTGTCTCTCTTCTCTCCCCCAAACAATCACTTCCAATCCCCAGATTTGTACTCCAACTTTAGTCTGGGCTGACTCAGATACAGGCCAAACTTGTTAAGATTGAAATCGTCCACTTCTGTCTTTATCAATTACTTCAGAGGTTGTTCTCTCAAAAGATGGAACTAAATTAATTAAAATCTAAGGATTGGAAAAAGGCAGTATCGGATTACACTGGTTAATTTGACAGATTGACACAGCAGTAATTGCTCAATTAACAGTTTCATAAGTGGCAAAAGGAATCAGTGTATCTTTGAGAATGTGGAAACATCAAAAAAGAGAGATTTCCAATGGAGGTCGGATGAAAAACATTGCAGACTTTCACAGCGAGCTGTTTTAAATATCTCAGAGGACTCACGCTCGCAAAAACAAGCTGCTAAAGCGTGAGGGAGCATGAGGGATGGAAGGAATGAGAGATCCATTCGGAATGAAAGATCTCCACATCTCTCCCCACTTTGATGTTGACATCGAGGCGTCAAAGAGAAACAGCAGCTGGAAATAACAGTTTGCTCCCATCTAATCTCATCTTTAAATAAAAGCCATGCAAATGCCTCACATTTTGTACATCCTATATTTCACAAAATTAGTTTAAAAAGTCCAATCTGCATGTGAAAAAGAATTAGCATCATTACCTCAGTATTACAGAGTTGGAGCTCACTTAGCAGTTAAGTAAGTAAATTATCATGTACTCTAATATCCCCAATGTTTTGCAAAGATGTAATTATAATAATCAATCAACAAGATTTTTTTTGAAAATGAGGGCATTAATAAGGCCCTCATTTACCAGAAAGCTAAAGCTCTGTGTCTTTATTGCACAAACCTTAATGAATTACTCCCACTTTAAAGAAACTCACACTTTTCCAAAAGTCAGGCTGACTTTCTCCAAGCTAAACTAAGCCTAAAATAAGCTGTTTAACACTTGTGTGAAATTAGAACCAATCTTCTCATCTAAGCCTCTGCAGAAGGACCGTGTATTATATAAAACAAGGTTTGTTAAAAGAAAAAAAAGATTATTCTAAAATTAATAGATCTAAAATGAATTATTCTTTCATGTTTTAAGTAACCCTGGGCTCTTCCTTGAACTTGTGAAAAATGTTCAGAGTTCTGCGAAGAACTTAATAGAAATGTCTTTAATACGTGTAAAACTGATTCCTAAGAAAATCCCTTGGCTAGAGATCCCACTCACAGACACATACACACACATCACTTTGAAACTTGCTTGAATGATTAACTGTGAAAACTACAGACATCAACAGAGTGACATAACCATGAAACACAGTTAAAATGAGCATTATTCTGATGAAAATGACTCTGAGAAGAACAGCTTGTGGGTTATAGGACAGCAGCATAGACGGGGAACTTCAACACTGAAGCACATCCACTGGGACTGCATAGAGAGATCAAACAGAATTCAAAGCACTGAAAGTTTTAATTAGGCCTGTCTGAAGCCTTGCTGCCTTTCTTTTTATGAGGTCTCTGACAATGAGGAGAAGACATAATGTGCTGTCTGTGTATTTCTGGTTTCAAAGACCTGGCTCTTCCTGACACCTACTTTAGTACAGTCTTGTTTAGTTCAATGAGAAGTGTAGCGCCTACATTTCCCACTGGAACTACTTGTGGTACAAATTAACACTTTCGTTGTACAGTAAGATGATGTGGATTAAAGTGTAAGCCTTGTCAAATCTGTTTTGTGTGTATTCAGCTGTGTTATCAGCCAGAAACACACTTCCTCATCAAGAGTTTGGAAGGAGAAAACTTCCTGGTCTCACAATAACTTCAAAAATATATTCAATTGAAAAAAGCAAAAGGATATGGTTGCTTATGGATGAACATTGCAGTTTATAGAAGCACCTTGCTCCAATTTATACAACAGTCCTACAAGAAATCCTTCATGAAGGATAAAATCTTTAAATAAACTCTCCAACTATCAACACTGCATCGGTTTGAGCTAGTTCTAATAGATAAAGGTGAAAATTATTATTTTCAGAAGAGTTAGCTATGGCTCAACCTCACCATAGCCAGTGATTTAGAGTAGTTATCCAAATTCTCCTTACTTTGACCTCTCGGCAACCAAACAAACTGACTTTTTTTCTGCATGTGGAATGTGCAATGTGGAAAAATTGTTTTGGAAACAAAAACTGATGTCCTAAACCCGGACAGCACAAACTGGCTAACACAAGTCTCCACACTATCTATTTGTATATATCGGGGCTAATATGAGGAGCAGCAGATGAACATGTAATGAACCAGTACTGTGTAACACTTTTGTCTCCTCAACCCGATTGCAGCCATTTAGATGAGACTGTTCTCCCAAATAGGTCCCCATGGAGAGTTTGCTCATGCTGTCTGAAATGGCCTATATAAAAAACTGTCGTGATATGTTGGCTTTAAACTTGAAACTGAAAGTGGTGCGTATTGCTGCTCTGTGCAACCACCCCTCCTGCATATGAGAACTTTTTAGATGCTTTATCAAAAAAAAATTCAGAAAGACGCCTAATTTGATGTAGAAAAGGTTGAGTCGTATTTTCCTTCTGGAGCACTTGTTATTTCACTCTGTCACTTGGATTATCGGAATAAAGAAGCAGCTGTACTCAAATCTGAAGCCAATTTGAACCCTTATCTCAACCAGTCATCTCTCTGAACACTTCAGAGGGTTCCCCTGGCAGACATGATGGGTAACAATACAACAAACACTATTTGATTGATAATATTTTAAAGACCAGCAGCTGCAACCTGAAGCAAAATAATTAGCTAGTTGAAAGGCAAGCGTCCCTGTGACATCAACAGGTCAAACTGTTCTTTGAATAAAATGCAAATCAGTGCAACCAAATTCAACAAAATTCTATTTTGATTTAAAGAACTCATTTGTGTTTCAGAGAGGGATGATGAGACTCAGATGCAAAAAGATAAAAATTTTCTTTTTCAGGGTCAGAATTACCTTTGGACAGATTTCTAGTTTTCAAGCAGCAACAAGCGAGGTCACAACTCTTAATTTTGTTTGTTTTAAATGCTCACTGACAACTTAGTGATTTCTAAGTAGCTTTGGAACAGTTATGCAGAGGCAACACAAACCCACATAAGAGCTTTTTTGCATTGGGTGTATTTGATATTGTTAAGTACTATAATGCTTTAACAAACATGATGCGGCTGGCTGAATTTGCTAAATGCGTCCCTCTGTAATATCTTGAAATTTCTGTGCATGTAAGATAGAAAAATAGAAAAATGTATCTTGTCAATCAAAGGTTTCACTGCCCTCCATACATTACTGGGAATACCTTTTGCATCTAATTTTAGAAGCACCCTCTTTTATCTGACAGCCTGAACAGACTCAACCAAGGTTGAAATACTGCTGAATAGATAAGAAGCTGAGCATAAATGGGATGAGTGGGAAACTGCGTTGTGACTTTTTTCACTGTGATCAACCAAACAATCTTTCTCACATAACTTCGGCCATCTCACACACAGACACACAGATTTCCCTCTCTCGCTGCCATAATCAATGCTTGTCTTGAGGAAATTCAATCTCAGTACAGTAACCGGGTGCCTGCCTTCTTTATCCACCTTCTCCTCTTCCCTCCACCTGGTCAAGCCTCATCAAATATGCCAACATTCTGCAAAGAAATCTGGGGCTCAGCTCTAATTTTCTCTCTCATTTTATTCTCTCTTCCACACGTTTTCATCACCCTCTCCGTCCCCACTTCATCTCTCTGTCTCTTCCTCTCATCTCCTTCTGTCTGCCTCAGGTGCTGTTTTTCTCCCTGTCCTCAAACACACTCTCTTTCTCTGCCTTCCATTTCATGTCTCCATCATTATCTTCCTGCACCCTGTTTCCTCTCATGCTGTATCTTCCTCTCTCTTTATCTGTCTCCATCTCCTCTGGCTCCCTGCATGTTTCATTTCACCACCACCTTCTCTTCGCTGTCCCATTGCTGCTTCAGTTGGTGGCATGTTAAAAAGCTGCCACACAGAGTTGGAAGAAATCTAACATGAACAGATGCCAGGATTGTTGCAGCAAGGCAAATTAATTTTTTGGAGCTCACATCCCGAAATAACATGCCTCTTATTTAATTTAACACACATCTGGCATATAGTATCCATAACTGCCTAACACACAGCTGACAACACCCTGCACTATATTCTGACAAATCTCATGTCAGGATTACTTTGTTTTTAAGTTTCACACTTCAAGAGCAGAACTAAGAAAGTGAGTAGAAGTGGTTTGATTAAATTTAAGATTTAAATCTTAAATCCTTGATTAAAAAATCTATATTACCCATACTAAATTGTATGAATTAAAAGCTGTGAAAGGGATATTGTGTTCTTTTTAGAATAAGGTTGTGTGAAGAACAGTCAGTGTCTTAACTGAAGTAAACAGACGTTTGAGTGCTCTGAGTTTGGAGAACTAGGCATTCATTCTGATGAGTTAAGCTAACAGCTACTCAGAATAGGGACAAGAGAAGAGTGAATTTTCACCATCAAAATCTATCTAAATCTCAAAACTTTCATAATGGTTTGAGTGATTGCTATATTGTATATGTTCACACCACAACATTTGAGGTTCTACTCGTTTAAGACGTGCTCTTCTCTTGACTCACCCATCGTTCTGACGTTCTGATTCTCATGATAAATCCACTGAGAATGTCTACTGCAGATAAGACAATGACTGCTAATAAGTAAATCACACAACCCAACTTAAAAAGAATAATCTAAATTTTCACATTTATCCACCCAGTATCTTCTGATTATTCAAAGTTGGGTCAAAGTGGCAGCAGACTAAGCAGGGTATTCCAGATGCGCCTCTTCCCAGCTAAACATTTCAGTTTGCCCAAGTTTTATGCAAGCTAGATGAGACAGGTGATGCCTCAGGTGAGTTCTCGGCTACACTTGTGTCTCATCCCAGCTGAATATTACTGAAAACCTTTCAAATGAAAAAAGTAATCTCTCAGTCTCTAAGGGTGAGACGCATTCCAGCCACATGTATTCTTCTGGTTACAGTTTATAACCAATGATCATGGGTAAGGTATGGACCAGTAAATCCAGAACTTCGCTTTCAGCCCAGCTTTTGCTTTACCACAATGGTTAAGTAAAATGTTCACACTGCATCGGTCAGCCTGTCCAATTCACATTCCAATTTATTGTCATTTGTCAACAAGATCCAGAGAGATTTCAACCCTTGCTTACCCTCTCACATTTGCTGCACCTTGTCATTGTAACTTTAAATATCCAAAACAGAATCTGATTCAAGGTGCAACCTTCACAGTCCATTTCCCACTGAAAATCTGTTTGTGCTGTGATTATGAATGCAGCTGTCTCTTTGGTTATACCTGAACTTGATGGCATGTTGTTAGGTACTAAAGTGCCCAGGATCGTACAGTGGGCCCAACAAGGTTCCCATGAGAATCCATTTAAAGGTCTTCTCTGTGTCCACAAAGCGTACTAGATTTTCAAATTATAATGGTCCCTTCAGCAACTGTGCAAGGGTAAAGAAAAGAGTTCTTCACTTTATCAACAGAATTCAGTTATGGACAGTATATGGTCCCAGTCAGAACTTTAGATTAGTACTGTATGTAATATACTGTATATATGTTTGAAAATGTCTATCATAATAGAATATCTGGTAAGACATTGCAAGCAACTGTCACCTTGGTAGGATGAAATTTGAGATGAGCATCTTACAGTGTTTTATCAAATTGATTATTTGGAAAAATAAAAGATAATAAGTTGCATCTTAATTCTGCTTTAGACATCTAAGTAGTTACCCATCGTGGCCTTAGACCCATAGGTCAAATTCATAACACATAATAAATAATATAACTTCATCCATGACCATGACACTCTGAGGGACACTGGTCTGAACAGCTCTCAGTACAAAGCACAATTACAGGTTGAGACAGAATTAGGCCAGCATTTAAAATGAGGGGACAGCACATACAAATTTAAATAATGAAAATGTAATTCGGAAGGGTGACAATAAATTAAGAAAATAACTAAAGGCTGAAATAAGAGAATGAGGAAAGAAAGAAGATAGAAACAAGTACAAATATCCGTGAAGAGTTGCTGGGAAATAGTCTTGGGAAGATGAAACAAACACAAAAAATGCAAGTAGGGGGTGAAAGAACATAAGTGAGCCAGGACCAAGGGCTCCCAACACATTAAAGGACAGAGAAATATGAAAAGAAGAAAATGAGAGAGAAATAAAAGAGGGGATAGTAAAAGGGATTAGATTGAGTGTTGTAAAGAGAAAGAGGTCCCGCAGTCCTTGGCAAAGCTGTGGTCCCAAAAGCGTAACCTCTTCATCCGTCAAAAGCTCCCTCAACATGACAGCTTTACCCATCTCTGGACCCCAGAGGCGCAGCACAGGCATGCTTGCTTGCCAAACTGATTTTCTATTGCTCTCCTACCCACCATCCACTTCCATTACTGAGCTTCTGACATATTTGGCCTTTTAACATATATGTGGCAAACATGCAAGGTTCTTTGTCAAAATTATTGTATTGACAATGTGCAAAACAGGTAGCAGAATCTGGCATTGCTAACTGTTAAACAACAGATGAGAAACAAACCCCATTGAATGGTAAACTTTTCATTACATTTGCTTTTTTTCTCTGTAGCCGATTATTCTTTCACAATGTGTTAATTGTACAATATCCTTTACAAAGTTGTTATGATGAATCTGCAAGCATCTGACAGCACATTAGCATATACTGCTATGAATTAGCAGTCATTCGTGGTCAAGTGTCTGACCAGTTAATGATTAACTTTATAAGTTGTCAAATTGGCTAGCTCCTACAATTGTCCATCCACTTTTGTGGCATGACAGGTAACTAAACTGATGACTGTGAGTGTAGACGGTGAACCAAAACATAAAGTGTGCAACTTTAAATCAAAGCTATCAGGCTTTAGGATGCTAAAACTGCTGAGCATGTAGGTTTCGAAAGAACATATACTGATATTGAGATAACATCTGTCAGTGAGCGCCTTATTTCAGTATGACAATGTCAAATTATATTCTGTATATATTACAGCAGCGTGGTTGTACAGTGAAAAAGTCTGTATGCTAAACCAGCCTGCTTACTGTCCGGATCTGTCACCCATTGAAAATACTTACTGCATGATCAATAACCGGTCTTGTCAGTTCAGGTACAGGGTTGTTAAAAGAAGAGGTGATAGAATGGAGTAGTACACAAACAGGCCCCTTCTCCATCTTTTTTTTTACACATTGCTTTACCTAACATTTTTGGAAATGAGACTGTAATGTAACATTTTAATCCAATCTCAAGGAAGAATGCGTATTAATCACAAAGCAGAACACTTTGTATTTGTGCCAAAGAACACAGATCTTGTATTTTTGCCATGCTATGTTGCACGATTTCAAGGTAAAATACTTCCATACAACATCTGGTTCATATGTCCAGCATGCTTTGTGTGTTTAGCTGAGGCAGAAGGACTCAGCAGCCAGTAATCCAGAGAAAGAATATTTTGATTTTACTGTAAGCCATGATGTTTTAAACTATAGTTTTGTGTATTTCTACATTACAAACAGCGACAAAACAATAACTGAAAGCACAAGGAAATTGCAACTGAATCCTAAAGTAACATTCTAAAGTAAAAAAAAGAGATGGGTGTCCAGCTCATTGAAGGAGAACTGTTATATAAAATTCACTTTTG
Source organism: Leuresthes tenuis (assembly GCF_036924035.1). Lineage (NCBI taxonomy): Eukaryota > Metazoa > Chordata > Actinopteri > Atheriniformes > Atherinopsidae > Leuresthes > Leuresthes tenuis. The sequence goes on from NW_027325369.1 coordinate 14,674,420, forward strand.
TTTTGGCCTTGGTGCAGACAGCTGTGCTGTGCACCAACTGTCCTTTCCTGTGTCATGCACTGCCACTAAGTAGGATTTCATCTGCTGTTGCACTCTAAGACCAGATATTTTTATACAGCTGTTTCTTAGCTTTTTCTATGCATATAAAATTTGTCTGGTTATTTTCTAAATATGAAATGATATTGAATGAATGAGTAAATGATCAAATAAAGTATGTTATGCAGTATAAAAGCTTTTTATAAATCACAGTTTGATGTTGAGTATCTTGATGGTTTGGAAAAAACAGAACAATGCAAAGATGTCCATGAATGTAATTAGATGGCCATGTGGCCCATGTTCCAGTAAATCATAGCACTCCATAACAATATGAACCATGTATGGCACTCCAAGGTCATAAAAAACGTGAAAAATTAAATGTGAAGGAGTTTATTTTGGGACTGTGAACTTAGCTCAGAATTTCAAATGGTGAATTATGAACATTAACTTGTTATGTTTTAATCAATGCAAACTGAACTTTGAACTAGGTCTTGTGAAGTGTGAGGTTTATCGATAATGGCAGAGTACATGTGATCCACTGTGAAGTTATTTCAATTTCCAGTAGCACAAAAAGTAGCAAACATACATATGAACATATAGTTCTGTGAACTACGAGGTAAATCTACACATTTAGTACAGAAATTTTAACTGTCACAATCTATTTGCAAAGTTATGTAGATTATTTTGATTAAAAATAAGCAATGGTTTTAAGTCTGAAAAGTCACCTACAATTTTTAATATATTTGACTCTAGCCTGGTGCTTGTGAACATAAGAACCGTTTCGGATTCTTGTGATCTGCATGATAGATAAAAAAAAAGAGTACAAGAGAGGGGAAAGAAATACAAACCCCAGTGGTAAGGTAAAACCCAGCAAGCACAAACAACAAAGTAAGAAGACAACAACATCTCAAAAGAGCTGTGACTTTAAAAATGGTAGATGGTAGACAAATGACTAAAAGATCACAAGTCAAGAAGAACAGCAGATAGGGGAACACACACTTTATGTACCTGTAGATACTGATGATTCATATGCTGTGGAATGTGATCCTGCATTCACCAAAGCACATTAAAAGCAACATGTCTAAAATATGTTGTAGGTAAACCAGATAAAGTATATTTAGGTGGTTTTGATTAAGGTCGAGAAAACGCATGAATCAAAAGAGGAACTCCACAGATGAGAACATAAACTCCAGTGGTGATTTATTAAAAGAGAAATGGACAAATATAAAAAGGTTTTTGCAATAAAAAAAAAGTCGCAGAGGTCTCTCAAAATATCCTGATAAAAAGATGAGATGTCAGAGAAGATGACCTGATGTTGCACATTTTTTTGTTGCACATCTTCATGTGGGTTCATGAGATTACTAGTTTCTTTAAGCCAGCCTGTTGCCTGTGCTTACATCTTCTAGCTTGTCAAGTCGTGATTTGTATTGTACTGTCTTGAGCCTTGGAGTTATCAGATGGCATTCTACCTGATGTGTACAGATTTCTGCGCTATTACCACTATTAAGGGGTATGGTCTGTTCTGCACAAAGGACCCTACATTTGCACTCTCTGTTTGGAGTTTGAGGTGAATGCGATCATCCAGGCGGGCACTGCAAACACTGAGCGTAACCCTTCCCCTGGAGCCGAGAACATATTGCTGAATAAACCTGCCTCTTGAGAGACAACAGCAAGAATTTGGAAAAATTCAACATCCATTTCCTCTCCTTCCCTCTCATTGATGCATCCAAGAGAAGTAGTACACACACACACACACAAGCATCCAAAATGTGTCGAGCATGCAGTCTGTCTTCAACTCTGTCCTCGAGGCATTGGCTTACCTTGGGAGAGACTATTTTCCCTGAGGGTAGTGAAGTGAGGAGTTGGGGGGGTTCTTGTTCAGGAGGACTGTGTCATGGAAATACACAAGTTTATTTATTTTATCCTTATAATTTCCCCCTCCTTATCTACTCCTGCATGAACATGTAAGAAACACTTTAATCCAAAATGTTGACCCAGTATAAGTTACAAAAAATGTGAAAAACTAATATGATTTAATAAGTTCTTTATGTAAGGGTATATAATGGGCTAACACCACACCACTATCATCCAATAATTATCTTGTAGATAAATAGGATATCATCAACCGATATTACAAGTAGGGGGCACACCGATATTTATCTGGTGTGTCCTGGTTGTGCTGCATTGACTTTGCCCTGAAACTGAAAACATTTATTTACATCTGAATTTGTTGGACACAGAAAATGTTTGGGCCATATATAAACTGAAACATCATTGGGTTATTAATTGGTTAACATGATAAATTTAATTTAATTTAATTTAAACAGTTACGGTTACTATCATTATTACTGGTTAAAATAATCCTTACTTTTTAGAGAAAATTTGGTTAATTATAATTAAAACTTAACATAATTTTTTAAGGGAGGCATCTATAGCGCTAGTCTGACAGTCAAATAGATAATTAACATATGCAAGGAAGTAAGATTTTACTGTCTATTTTTTTTTTCAAGTATGGTACATAAGAAAAAAATAAGAATGTTAATTTCATAGCACAGTGTACAGCAAAACTGGTGTGTTTCTGCAACCACACGCCAATTCCAGTAAATGATGCAACAAATGTAGCTACAATAAAGAAGAACAACAAATGCAAATGAGCAAAAGCTAAAAATAATAGATTACTGTAAACTGTAATAAGTATTGAGAATGAGCAGACAATAAGAATAACATGGATTCACAGTAGCTCAGTTTCATTATGGTGCAATTGGCTTTATTTGGTTCTGCATCGTGAGGCAGTGTCCATATATGCAGTTTCTTGTTTTAACTAAAAGAATACTTAACAAGAATCATAGCCAATAGTAAAACTAGAAAAAAACGTCACAGTGCAAATAAAGAGTCTCAAATATCCCAGCAGACATCCTTCTAGCTCTACAAAGTGCAAAGGATCGCCTTGATTTAGCACAAATAAAGCTTTTTTTTTTTTAAAAACAGCTGATGCTGAGGTCATGCCTGCTTTTACACCATGGAGCTGCTGCACCAACAGGAAAATGAGAAAGGACAGCAGAGGAGGAGAAGAAAGAGAAGGCATGGAGAAAAGGATGAAGGGTGGGGGTGAAATGCAGAAAGAGTAACAAGGAACTACTGATGCATTCTGGCGCATTTTCTGCTGCAGCACCCAGGGAATAAAAGCGAGTTCCCCCTAAAGGAGGTCCCCTGAGCTGTTTGCAGAGCATGCTGGTCCAGCCTGACACGAATAGAGAGGGACAAGAGGGGTAGCTCTGGGACTGTGGAGAGTCTACACAGTGAAACTGGAGTGAGATCACAGCGAATATCTTTTCTGGGTTTTTCGAAAGAATGAACTCCCCAACCGCAGGGATGGACGGCTGTGAAGAAAAGGCTGCTACAAGCCTTATAATCAAAGAGAGAAAAGAAAGCATCAAACAGCAAGTCCCTTCTTATGATTTACAGCTGAACAAAGCATGGAGCCACTGACTTGTTCTATGACTTCGAAACCAACTTTTGTCAAGTCACCAAATCTTATAATCGAATAAAAAAGTATACAAAAAAAGGAGCTTCCTGACATTACATTAATCTGTCATTTCAGCTAAGGCTTTTTCCTGGGTTTGCAAAGGTTATGCATTTCCTGAATGACGAGACCACATGAGCATTGATGAACTTAACATGAAAAGAAAACATCTACAATAATTTCAAAATGATATTATCACTGATTAACCGGTCCAAAGAATTAATGAGGAATGGGGCTGCACGGTGGTGTGGTGGTTAGCACTGTTGTCTCACAGCAAGAGAGTTCCAGGTTTGAGCTCCACCCAGGGCCCTTCTGTTTGGAGTTTGCATGTTCTCCCCATGTATGTGTGGGTTCTCTCTGGGTACTTCCCCCCACTGTCCAAAAACATGCATGTTAGGTTAATTGGTAACTCTAGAAATAGGCTCCAGCCATCCCACATCCTGACTGACGGATTAAGTGGGTATAGGAAATGGATGGTGATGTATAAGGAAAAGTATATTTTTCAAATGAGCTGCAAGCAATATCATTTTATATATGCAAAAAAATACTGTACTGTGATCTGTTTTCTCTTGAAATCTAATGTTATGCCTCCAGTTTCTTAGATGGAAGGATGTTCCATTCCTGTCTTATAAAAATGGGGAGGCAACATTCTAGGTAGAGATCCCTAGACCTCTCTCAGACCAACCATCTGTTCCAGCTTCCGGGGGGAACACCAAGACATTCCTCTACTACGAGCCCCTCCCAACTGACTGACCTCCTCCACTACCAACAGCTTATGGCCATAGGTGACGGCTTGTCTGTCTTATAATGATAATCAATTAGATATCACTCAGTGTTGTTGGTCTGACAAAACAAGACATTCAAATAGGCCCTCCAATGACAATCAAGTTTTGTTTTTTTTCTGTGAGCATGTCTATATTGGGATATATCATGAGAAACACAGAATGCAGTAGGCCATGGCTGAGGGTTTCTACCATGGAACTGTATCATCAGGCTGGGAAAGACTACAAAACCATCTCTTAACAGTTGGACAGCACCAATCCACAGTCGGACAGATTGAGTAGGGCTGGAGGAAATCCAAGTCCACTGTCACCGCCACAAGAATAATTGACAAAGTTTGCTCCATTATCAATAAGTGGAATAGTATGCAAGGTCACAAAGGAAACAGGGTAACTTTTAGGCAGCTACCGCTCTGTCCACTGTGAGGAGAACACTAAACAACAGTCATGTGCTTTACGTCTGCTCTCATATGCAGTTTGCTGAAGATCACATGGACATTATTATTTCATTAATTTCATTGATTGAAAGAATTAATAATTAATTATACCAGCAAATTACCAACAACTGCCTATCAACACAACATTGGGAGAAAATGACTCATGTAGCATGTCAACAACAAGGGAAAATGAAAGTTAATACTTTGAAATGGCCAAGTAAAAGTCTTGACCTTTTAAACCAAAAAGGAATTTGTGGAGGGACCTGAAGCAAGCAGTTCATGCTAGGAAGCCCACCAAAATACCTGATCTTAAGCTGTTCTGTTGAAGCTACAAGCTACAAGCCAGTGTAAAGGACAAAATGGTCATGCTGGATCCTGAAAAACTCTTAATAAAATGAGAAAATATAATATTGTTGTCTTCTTTTTTTTTTAAATGGGATCTCTGCATTTACACATTTATTACATCTGTTATAACATACTGTAAAATCTGACTGGTGTTGCACCAAAGATGGCACCGCCATATGTGAAAAAGGTTAAAAAGAGTTTGATAATCAAAAAAAAAGAAAAGAACGTCAGTTGAATTCATTCATTAAGCTTTACTGACCCTCACCTGCCTTCAGGGTTGTTCACTGAAGCATCTTGTATCCTGTCCAGACATAAAGTGCCACAAGAAAAAAAATACACATTCAAATCACTGGAAAAATTTGCAAACACATCTGATATTTTAATATGCTTCTCTGCTATTGTTTCAAGGACAAAATAAGATGACAACAGGAAACCAACAGCTCCTCTCATCTCCTGCAGCATTTTGCAATCTTAGCTCCCCTCACCGTGAGCCATATTGATTTCTAGTCTTAATACTGCTGCCCTGCACATGGGGGAAGATGCTGTGGACCAGGACTGACCTTTATCAGCATATGCAGATGCTGGAGGTAGGTGCATGTGCAGGAAGGGCACCTCCACTGGCACCAGACTGTTGCCCTGGCAAGCAGGGGATGAAATGGGAGTAGTGACCCACATCGAATGTAACTAGACTGTCTATTTCATGTTCAAACTTATATACAAAGAAGGGCATTGAACTTAAGTACAAACCATATCAGAGATGAAAAATGTACTGCTTAAGATGTTTTTGCTAAAAACAAAAATGATCTGCAGCAATTTCATTTGTCTGTTAAGTCACTTTCTAATAAATAGGTTTTAGTTTGGGTGGGGTGGGGGATCATTTACAAACAATTTGGAGTAGTAATGTCATGTGCTGATGCTTATCTCAAGTTGTATTCAACTCATTTTAGGACCTGTTAAGGACCAGGTGGTTTTGTATTATTTCCTGATATGTAAAGCCTCAGAAATTAAAGGGGTATATTATCTTTTTCACATTACTATACACAATAAAACAACTAATGAATAGATCAAGGAATCACTCAACAGATTGTTAATGGTAAATTCTGACTTATTCTGTCCTTACTTCAAAATACATTACACAGATGCACAAAATACAATCTAAATCTCTTCCTCGCAACATGCAGACGATATCATACTGATTACAGAGCTGTTTTCGCAAGTAGTGCTCTCCACAACAAGTGAACAGAACAGCCTTTGTGAAATCGGTTTAATGTCCCTTTATGTGTTCACTATGAACGTTTTCATCATCACGCATTTATCGTTTGTGCTGAAATACCTCCATACTTCCTGGCATCAAGCTGTAGAAGTCACAGCCAATACAAAAAAATACTGCATCTTACTTGTCACCTCGAGGAGGCCGGCATGAAACATTTTCCCAGCCGGCAGGTCGTATTTACATTAGATTTGATTGAGGGCAGCATCAGAGTCTACTCCAAAACTTGCTGAATCTAATTAAAGAAACATATCTGATTGCACTCTACACTCAGGTTTCAGGCTGCAGATGATCACGTTGGCTGTAAGCAACACTCTTTGCAGTGCATGTAGGGCATGTTTTACATGGATCTGTGTTTTGTTATGTTTTGCTCGAGAAGCTCAGATTCAGTGCTTTTGAATTAGAGTAGCTTTCAGGTTTAAATCAGAATATAGGGCAAACACAGCTCTATATATTTCACAGAGAGTTAACATTTTCCTCTCAATACTAATACTGACTGCAAAGCAAATCTGAGGCTGATGTAGATGTCATTAGATTTGCAAGGATCTGGTCGCAGCCGAACACACTGGGCACATTAATCTTTCCCACCCTTCAAAGCAGTCAAGCCTAAAGCTTAAGGGGTAAATATGTTGACCTGATGGGTGCACTGGAGGGAAAGTTACAAGGTTGCAACAGTAGTCCAGCCAACCACAGCAATCGAAAGACTCACAGCAACATCTCTTTTCAGTCGTATAATTCAAAGAAGAAATTTTCAGTGAGACTGAAAAAAGCTGTCCCTATGGAAACTGTCTGGATGGCGACACAGAAATAGACTGAACTGAAGCTTCATGCTTCCTGGATGCTTTGATTTGTCCAACTCCACCGTCACTTAGTTTTCAGCCTTATATTTTGCCAAAAGGAACAGTGGAACACTTAAAGGTAAAGAAGGATTCATTCAATAAGTATGTTGCAGAATTACTTAAGCATTTTATTTCTTTGCCAAGGCAAGAGGCCAAGATATTATTTGCAGTACCATTAATTTGTCAGTAACTTATTAAAAAAAAACTACCTGTCAGAATTCCTTAAAGCTTGAGAGGTTCTGGGCAAAGAAAGAATGCATTCAATTTAGATATAAATACAGATCACTTTTAAATTGCAATATTGAGTATTGGGATCATACACTATTTTTGTTTGGCTGCCAGTTTTAAGTACTACAACATTGCAGTTAAATGTTTTGACAGACAAATGGACCAAAATGTGGTCTTATCTCCATCCTAATTCTATTTGCCTGAAGCGACCTTGAAAAAAATCAGGGAGCCTGAATATATGATTCCTCTAAGATTCACACACAAACACAAAGGGGGAGACACATCCTGAACTAAATTGTGTCATGAATAAACTTTAGCTTAATTGCATTCCCCCAAATGAGAGGAACAAATGTGCACATGGCATATCTATTAGCTGATATTGCGGTTCTTTTATATAAATCTTTCATTCATACTGGATTTTTTTTTTTTAAGCTGTGACATTATTCAATAAAGATTTGTTTAGATCTCTTTACATTCCCCTGTCATAACAAGCATATCTGCAATTAAATTAAAACATTTAAAAAATAACTAAAAAAGACCCAGATGTGATTGCATTTGGAGGTGAGATTAAAATACAATAATACATTCTGAATAATAAGAGGACAGGTTAGTGATTCTTAAGAAGACAGACGTTACATGTACAACAAGTGAACAGAACAACATAGGAAAAGCACCAAATATGATAAGCTGAGCGTGAGAGGGTTCTAGTAGTATGAGACAGCTGGCAGCAGGGAGGTAAGGTAAACCTCATGGGTCCCTTCCAAGATGTCTGAAAAGTGCTGGCAGGGAGAAGAGCGTAGTAGTCAGCAGGATGAGGAACGATGTAAACATGTGTTCTGTCAGTCATGTAGCCAAAAGGGGTCACAGTTACACATTCCTGAAATATTAAGGAAAAAATTTGGGAGAGGGAGTTGGAGGAGGTAGAGCATACAACAGGGTAAAGGGCTTATTCATGGTTCTTACAATGAGCAAAATAAAACCTCAGCAATATATAATAATAATGCTAACAATATAAAGATATGAGGCAGATCCCATGCAGAGGCATGCTCATACAGGCATGAACACAGTGGTAATTACTCTACATGATTCAGGTCTATGTGCTGCACTCCACTCATTTGTTTATGAATCTATCAGTGCCTAGTTAAACATCCATCTCTCCAGGGATGGAGCTTTTTCACTCTACAGCTGTGTTGCTGTGTTATCTTCACGTAGTCAAAGGACACAGAAGTTGACGACCTATCAGGAAGTTTAAAGGTAAATCTGGGTGTCATAAGGAACTCAAAAACTGGCATTTTTCTATAGTTATTGTTAGGCTGTCCCAATCTTATCTTCAGAGTTACACTAATTAGCAGCAACATTAAAACCATTTAAACCACAAAAAGGGACAGTGCCAACCCATCACATCTCTCCCCACTGGAATCCAAACCCACGACCAACAGGGCCCAGGGGATCAACTAACATCTCAGTACCAGACATTTAAGGACTTGATCAGTTTGCCCATGCCCTGATAGGTCAGACTAATTTTGGCATCACGACGAGGACCTACTTAATATTAGGCAGGTGGTGACAATGTTAAAGATGTTAAAGATCAGTGTTTATGCATCCTTCAAAAATGTATGGGAAGTTAGTTTGTTTGAAGTTATCTTTGTTAACAAGACCTTAAGAATTCCTTAGCATAACACTCCCATTGTCAAATATTCATGTTAGACAATACAGACAGATCAGTTCTGTATTTCTTCGTGTCAGTAGTGTGAAAATGACCCTGAGGAGAGCTTTCAAGGTAGTGTAAGAAATATTATTGTAATTATACCTTCAGTGAATATTCTGCACATTCATTCTCTTTGTTTTGTGTATGGACGTGTTCCCATGAATCTTGTAGTATGCTTTTGGATGAAGCTGTCACTTCTACTGCTCCTCTTTATCATTTTAATAGATGCACAGAAAATCAAATTCATCACTATCTGAGTGTAATTGTGTAAATTTTGGAAGCTTTGATAGGAGTTCTGTGGTAGCAGTGTGCCATTCTACACATAAAAATCCAGAAGCCTCTGAGGAGAGAAGCAAAGATTTGAATATTAATACTTGAGCATGTATTAACACATTTCCCTTGTTTTAATAGCTTAAGTAACTAATGTTCTGTATGTTTTAAGCTATCATATGACTGTTACCATTATTTCATATTGAGTACATTAAATAAAATTAATTATAGATGATTCTTTTAATATCCACCATATGTCTTGTTCTGTCTCTTGCTGCAAAAGTTGCCTCATGTTAACTGTATGTTTGCCATATGACTACACAAATACGAGTTTCATTTACATGCTTTCCATATACTGTTCACTTACTTTCTTATTTTGGCTAGTATGAGATTCTTAAAAGTAATACCCAATGATTTCTGAAAATTAAGACCTCCGCTCAGTTGCTGAGAAAAAAGATGAGTGCCACTTATATCAGAGTGTATATAACCTAAAGCTAGGTTAGCTAATAGTTGCATGATCCTAACTGCCACCCTGGATTCACACAACACTGTATACCAGCAATTGCAAAGGTCACACATTAAAATGAGCAAATTGAATCCTTTTCCATTACCTGTAGCCTACAACTACGACAACACAAAGGGAAGGCTACACTGCATCCTACAAGCCGTGCTGGACCAGTTTCTGATGACTACTTTCTAAGATAATTGAACTACTTTGTTGTTTCTCACTGGAACACGGTAGGAGTGGGAGCAAGCCGTTTGCTGTTGTGCAGTCAGGAAAAATGGATCAATCTCTTTTTACCATCAAGTTGTTGTAGTCCATTTGAGACGTTATGACTGGTAAATATGTGTTTCTATAAAGACAGAAAGTGAGCTGTGCCCACTCTTGTAGCCCTGAGTGCAGCATCCTCAGTGAACAATGAGCATGTGCAGTCAACCAGAGTTGTGTTTCATCAATGGCAATCAAAGTGGGACCTGATAAATAACTGTGACTGCAGTCATTTGACACTGGACTGAATGTAGATTAAACAATTTCGCATTACTCAAAAACCTGATGATTGCAGGAGTAAGCAATTTCGACTAGTGCAGAAAGGGCATTGGAAGCTAAGTGTCTTTTGTTAATTTTAGAGCTAGCTTCTCATTCAATTTACATTAAAAAAAAATTCCTTTAACAGCATTGGAAATTTAAAATTTAAATTAAAAAAAGACTAAATCTAGATTTGTTTTTATCCAGATTGTTAATATCATAAGCATCAGTTTATTTCTTTAAGTCTCAAATGTGTGAGGAAACTGACTTAACTGATCAAGAGTTGCTGCAAAATCTCTTTAACTTGAGTTTTACCCGCTTTATTGAAATGGTCTGACATTTACAAGACAGTCTAATTATTGTCACAGATTACTAGTATTTATCAGTTTACAGGTGTATGGTTCTGGCCTCACAACGGAGCCATGCAGCAGAGTACAAGTACTTAATGATATGCAGTACGCAGAATGATACACTGATCAGACTCATCATTCTCTCACAATACCAACAATATCACAACTGCACAATAGTGTCTCTCCACATCTCTCTCCCCTCAACTCCTTCAGCAGTCTTCAAGCACGGTCAAAAAAAAAAAAACATCTCTCACAGAAATCAAGCAAAACCCTGAGAGCTCAGCAGCTGATCACCCCGACACTCATTCCTCTGTCACCAGTTTTTTGGGCTGTCTCAGCCCTCGGGAGCACTCAAGCTGGAGCACAGACCCTGTCACTCAGCCACAACAGACCAAGAGGGTCGTGATTGGCAGGGTAGGAGATGTTGCAGATACATGTCTCTTTGATTCTGTGCCTGCAGACCAGTGTGTGAGATGCAAGTGGAATGCAAGTTGGAAGCCGTGAAATAAACAATTCTGAATTTCTCAAGAAGTGCAATTTTGAACACAAAATCTTCAAGAGCTGCTTCATGCAATTGTGATAAAATGTTGTGGAGTCATTGCAGATATGGCTCTGACATTCTTTGTACTATAGTCCAATATTCTGCTTTCACTGCCAAAAATGCCCACTCAGTTGTAAGAGGTATTTGTAGTTCAGTATTGTAAACAGACGGTACAGCTGACAAAGCTACATAACATATGCAATTTGCATAAGATAATTTACATAAGATTACTATTGCTCACAGAAGCTTACTACAAAAAATGCAACCTTCTAATTCATGGCTGCCCCCAGAAGGAATCAAACCTTGTTGTCTCATCATTCATCATGGCACCATCCACCTACTGAATTAAAACACTGTCACTGATTATATAAATCTAAGCCAGACCTCTGAACTTTAGTGTGATTCATTCTTTTAAAGTCTTTTGCTATCCGTCCCGCCTGCTTTGTGTCAGTTTAAACAGACAGGACAAAGATAATGAAAAAAGGTAAAGAGCAAAAGTCCAGAGATTGACTAAACAAAAGCAACAGGGATTAGATAGGCAAGGGGAGGGTTACTTATGGTCTTCCTGTTTCCACGGTTGTGTGTGGAATCCCTGTTGAATCCCTGCTGCGAGAGACACACATGGGATTGCTACCAAAGCGCTCTGATGACAGCAAAAATCTCCTGACAGGAAAACAAGTGGATATACGGTGGAGTGCACGCTCAGATGAGAGAGTATGCTGTCTAACCAAGAAAATAAGCAGTACACTGAGTGATGAAGTGGCATATGAATAGTTCACCAAAGTATGCTCTAAATTAAAAGATGTCAAGAAGCGAAGAAGACAGAATCTTTGTGTGAAAAGCAAATGCTGAATGAGAAGAGATTCTGGCAGGCTGGAAAGGAGCTTTGATCATATTATGTACTGCAGCTATTTCGTCACAGGTTTACCACCTCAAACTGCAATTCAAAAGTGACACACAAATCAATGGCTGCAGAAACTAGAGTAAAAAATATTATGTAATTGAGACTCCAAAATGCATTTTTACTAAACTTTGTCGTTTAAAAAAATCTGCCACCAACCAATCACAAACTGCACACAGTTCATTAATAAAACCAACTGCTCCACAACCAATAGAATAAAAAAGGAATAGTCTTACCAGGTCTCGTCATTTTTGAACTCAAGTTCTCCATAGGTGTCTTCAAAGTCCTCCCCTCCACCTTTGGCAAGTCCCTCCAAGGTGCGATAAGGCACAATGACTGTCCCCCTTGCTCCAGAAGTCCTCAAAACTTTGACCTCCATAATACCGATGCTCTCACTGACATGGACTGAGCTGCTCTCAAAAGTGAAAATGCCCGAATGATCGTCATCGAGAATTGTCACAGTGGCCACAGTGGGGAATCCTAGCATGGCCTTTGGGTATGGGAGACTGTTGGGAGACAGTACCTCATCTTCAGTTTCCAAGACACGTAAATTACTGAGACGCACAAAAAAGTGCTCATCCTCTTCAAAGATGTCATCATCTATGATACCAATGCTTATTTCCTTGATCATCTCTCCTGGTTTGAACACCACTGTACCCTCTGTGAACTCATAGTCTGCTCCAGCGTTAGCCGAGCCATCCTCCGTTTTATAATCCACGTAGATTGTCTTGTTGATGTCACCGCCCTTTCTAGTGATGGTCAGGATGGCAGCACCACAGTTCTCGAGGCACTGGTAGACAGCAGGCTCAAAAGCAATCCGAGACATGTATTCTTCTGGTTCTTCCACATGCACCTCCTGCACGCTGACACTTCTCTTCGCCTGTTCTGCAACATGTTTTTTCAGGATATTCCCAGCGCCTGTCATCATCCGTGTAGCTTGGATACGGTAGAAGGCACGGCTCTTTTGCTGGTGCGAGAGAGCATAGTAGTTTGCCATCTCGACCAGCTGATCCAACTCTTTCTCTGGGTGCTTCTGCTTCAGATCTTTTAAGATGCGAATCATGTCGCGACGGGATTCATCTACCTCTTTGCTCTCAATCAAACCTATCAGATTGCTGGCCACGCCTCCATCCATGAAGTGAGAGTTGACCATCTTGCCATCCATCTCAATTCCCTTTGAGTGTTCGGTCTCTGTCTCAATGATGACGCCTCTGTGTTTGTCAGTGCGATACTTCTTGTGCATGTACTTGTAGAAGAGTAGTCGTCTGTCTGCCACCCAGGCAAGAATTACGCAGATGGGGAAGAAGGCCAGAGTGACTAGGCCCTCCCACACCTGGACTACATTGGGAGAAAACACAGCCAGAATCATGTAGAGCCAGATGTAAGCAAAAATACTCCAACCTGCAGTGACAAAGAACACTCTGAGATGTTTGACCTTGCGTACTTCTCCTTGGGGGATGACAGACACACAAAGGCCAATAATGACAAACATATTAAAGGCCGCACTGCCTACGATCGTGGCAGGCCCAAGCTCACCAGATTTGAATTCATGTCCACAAACCTCAATGACAGAGAGCAGAATCTCAGGGGCAGATGAGCCCAAAGCCATGAGAGTGAGGTTGGAGACTGTTTCATTCCACACCCTGATCGTGGTGGTGGTTGTTTCACCATTGGGCCTTTTGATGACAATTTCCCTCTCCTGGGAGGTGATGACTTCAATGGCTGCCATAAAGCGGTCAGCAATGATGGACACGCCGAGAAACATGTAGATCAGGGCCACAAAATAGACAATGACCCGAGCAATCTTGTCTCCCATGGAGGGGTCCTCTGGATACCAGATGGGGAGGATGATCCCCTTTTGACACTTTGAGTTCCCTTTGCATGTGGCATTGCTAGGGCTGACCAGAGGACTCGGAGTGGTCCGAGCCTCAGAACAAAGGAAGGCTACAGCCACAGAGACCAGCCCCAACCAGAGGCAGGCTGACGACCCTGGTTTTACAGGCCTTGAGCCCTCCATGCACCCTCCTTCGTCTCAAGGGTCCTTACCACACTAAAGGTCCCTCTGAGATCCAGCACTGGGCTGTACTTTACTCCAATCACCACCTAAACATAGAGAGAAAAAATAGACAAATTTTAAATTTTAACCTCATAACAAAAATCATTGAGTTTAGCTTCATGTCAGAAAAAACAGCCAGACAAGGAAAACTGTAGTAAAGCATTATTGAGTAACAATCAATTCAATTATGAATCTAATGACATAATGAAAGGGATGTCCAATCTTGTGGTATTTCCACACTGTTTTAAATCCAAAGATTGAGGCATTGTATTAGTACAAGTGCGTAAGATCATGTGTTTGCACAGGGAGAAACACACACACACTGATGCATGTAAATCATTTTTCTTTTTTATCCAACCATCCTTCTGTAGGACTTCAGTGGGTATCTGCCTCCCTTTCACAAACAGCACTTTCATGGGACCTTTATGTTATATCTATGTAATGTGGGCGGGAAAATACTTTCCCAAGCCTCTGAGAAATTCATGAGAATTTTAGATCTGTAAACAAAAAAAGAATTATTGGTAAAATTTGGCTAAATCATAGCTAAAGTGCTAATTTTCCACCATAGTTTATTTTCAGTTTAGATTAAGATATGTGCACCCAGTAATGTGAATCTGAGCGTGACTGTCTGAAATCTCAGGGGTAATATACAGTCTGCAACCAAACCGCTCACTCAGCAGGTGTGCAGTGTTGCCAAACTAAGCAGTGTCCAAAATGTTGCATTGGCAAAAAAATTGCAGAAGGGAGGCAGAACACCACCGAGATGCAAACTGAAACAAAGGTACAGATTCCCAGTTCACAGCATTATATAGTGAGCCCTAAATGCACACTTAACACTTCTGCAAGAGACAGCAGCATTACAGTAACAATGCAGACATTATCCAAATTCATAAAAGCTCAAGTGTAGCTTCTTAAGCACCTCTTCAGCTCTTATGGGACTTTACTATTCTTTTGAAGCCAGCAGCTGAGGACAGCAGCAGAGGGAGCAGACTGAACAGCTGACCATCACATGATATAGCACAAGGGATTTACTGAATAGGCTCTCTCTGGTGCCAAATGATTTGGTGGTTCGGGAGGTTGACAGAGACCTTTCTCCAGCCTCCGCAACAGAACCTCCCAAAGGTTTGCTGGAAGTTTAGTTTGCGTTAAAATGGTCTCTTGAGAGATTCAGACCATGTAGGTCAATCATTGTGTTCTGAATTCAAAGGGGGATTACAGTTTTTTTATTAGTGTAACACTTGTTTTGCTTTGCTTTTGTTGAGCTAAATCTACTCTGAGTCTTTCTACATTTTTTTCCTGCAAGTGCATTTTTATGTTCTGATTCCTGGCTACCGCTGTGGGCCAGCAGCATAGTCATGTGTACTCTTAATAGATTCTCCGGACAAAAGTATCCATTAAACTGCTTGTTTTATACTATGCAATGCTGAATTTTTTGGGGGTTATCTCTCAATAGAATATCTGGAAAATGTGGACGAGCGAGTTTAAATATCTGAGCAAATTCTGTATAAAGGTGTGGATCAGGTAAACAGGAGGTGGCATATTTGAAGTTTTACCAATTACCAATTTAAATGACAGATACTGTCTGTAGAACCTGAGCGGTTCAAACACAGTCTGCAATAAACTAGTTTCTGCCAATGCCTTGTGTGCAGGCAGTGACAAAAGCAATTAATCTACTGTGGAATAAATTATCCCTAATAACTTGAATTTAATGGTTCGTAGGTACAAATAATTGCATCACTGGCATTATTACTGTGTCTTCTGCATGATCATCACCTTGATAACACTCAAATAGATAAGCCTTTGCAGAGGAGCTTTTTTTAAAATTAAATAAAATTCCTAAGAAAATATGTTTACTGTAGAGCAGTACACTGATCTGGGGGAGAGAAAATGGGATGACAGTAAATGGCAGCACAAGCTGCAGACAAGGAACTAGAATTTAACTGAATCAGCAGAGCCATTTCTGTGGCGCGCGGCCAGCTATGCAATCCCTGTGAGAATCAACAGCATAGAGTACAAACAAAGCAACGAGGAGATAATGGAGTGACTAAGTTGTAACTGAATAAAAGAAAAGTTGTGTTTGAAGAAACAAGGACTTTGCACTTTTATTTGGAATATTTCAAATTCTAACACAGCAAAACCAAATAAAAGTAAACTTTTAAGAATGAAAGATGAATGTATGTATGTTACTGCCATGCAACTATTAAAGTGGTAGAACTGACCATGGATATAAATAAGTCATTGAAAGCATCGTGAGGCTGAGGGAAGTGACTCCTCCTGTTTTATAAATAGATTCAGCACAGCTGACCTGCCAGCTTCCTCTCATCTTTTTTATTGTGTGGTGGCTGGTTGGACTGGATGTGCAGAAACTGCATTGAGGCATACAGGATTTAAAGCCCAGGGACAGCAACGATTAAAATCACTGGTTATTTAACTGTCAGGTGACATTTTAGAGAAGAAGCAACATCAATCTGAAATGTAAGATCAAAGTAAACTCTTTTTTTTCCCGCATAGCAAAAATTACTGTATGTTTGTCCACACTATGATTTTGGTAATCCCAGAAAGAAGTATGTCAGATCTTTGTTGCTAAATACATAACTATATTAGTTTATTTCTCTTTCATGATGTGCTTAACAGATATAGTGCAGTTAGGTTTTAGCATTTGTGCTCAAATGTGCTGCCTGCTGCTGTTTGTGAGAGCAGTGAGAATGAACGGAAACAGTTCAAAGAAGAGCTAGGTGTTATCGTATGCTGTTGGTTTAAAACTATATATGACACCTTTCTCAGGTGTTGCTGAAAAAACAGTGTTGATCATAGCTCCTTTCACTGAGCTATAACTCTGAAATGACTTCTCCCAGACCCAAGCACACTGGCCTTAAGATCATGCAGGCCAAAATAAACAATAATATGCGCCCTCAAGTGGTCATAACAGCATCTGCATGTGAACTGAAAAATGGCATCCTTGAAGCTACCAACCTAGTAGTTTTGCTTTCTAAGTCTAACCAAGTTGTATTATTGCATAAAAGCATTTTAGTAAAGTGCTGCCATGTTATCTAACTAAACAGTTGTCATATGTCTTGAACGTGTATTTCAGCTGGTTGTTAGAATAAAAGCATTCTGGGTAACAGACCATCTAACCTCCCTTCTACCTCTGAAAGAGGATTTTATCGCTTATTAAAGGAAAGATTTCAGTATTATGCTTATATGAGTCTTATTTCTGTTCTGCTGCTTGTAAGGGTGGTACTTTACTGCACGCTCTTATGGGGCATATTGAAGAGTATGAACAAACGACCGTGGCTGTGTCAACTGGAGGACTTGTCAGTAACTCCCAATGCTTTTAACACACCGCTGCAATTTCTTGCAGCTATAATATAGATGCCGGGAGACTCAAAATCTAATGTGTGTCGTGGAGAACAGAAAGAGTGATGAAAAGCAGTAAAATGTGTTCAGTTTGCCTGGATAAACAGAGGTGAACAAAAGCTGCACACAAGCCAAATACCCAAGAATCCAGAAGCAAACTACCAGAGTGGCAGAGAGGGTTTTAAGATGTCAGGCCATACAACACAGAAGCAGTCAGTTTCTTTGTAACTACATCCTGTCTTATCCCATTAGACTTCTAAATTTAATTTTTATTTTTTTTACAGTTGTGCTTCAAAATGAAATATTAAATCATACCCATTACTTACACTATTCTGCTACCCATTTTACAGATAAACATATTCCTGGTATGTGTATAAATACATTTAAAAAAATGTCACTACTGGAGTTTAAATTGACCAATGGAGAAAGTAATTCTAGAGATGCAAATAATCTTGGGTAGCAATATAAAGTTTATCACAGTAATTACGTTAAGCACTGAGGCCCTTCAGGTGTATGACCTCACAAGGATTTTATATTTGAAAATTGATTTCCTATCTCCACTCAAATTGCATTCAGGCGCTGCGAGACAGAGGAGAGTAAACCATCCTGTTTCTCGACATGCATCACCATTACAACCATGACCCCTAAATTAGGAGCTACACGAAACAATCTGCATACTAACTGCTGCTTTAAGGGATGGAACTTGTGTTGTGAATGCAAAGGAGCTTGAGCAAGACTGTTCAGCAACAACCAAGAAGTGTGCAAATGAGCAGAAAAGACAAAGTTGGTCCACTTTAACGCAAGAGCCACACTGTGAGTGACATCTCTAAATTAGGGGTGACAATCAGCGATGAAGTTTTCAAATTAAATTCCAACGCTATTCAAACGGTTGGCTGAGGGTGAGAACACTTTAACTCCATTCATACAAACATTTTTTCCTTTGGAAATTGGAAGTGATGTGTAATTTATAGGATATTGCAAAAGTCTTCGATCTAATTTCCCTGGAATCCAGATTTAGTGGAAAAAAGATTATGCTCACTTGAGGTGGTGATATACTGTATGTCTAGTCTCTAAAAGTACAAGTTTAGAAATCAGACTACAGAGTCTCTATTTCAGGCAAGTTAGACAATATTGACTAATTAGAAGTGACTAAAATCTAAATAATTATTGTCAAATAAAGACAATTATACCAATTTATATAAAAAATTATCAATAATATCACCAAATTTGGTGATTTCATTGATATCACATTTAAAGTTGAACAATACTCATTCTTACACTTGGAATGTTTAGAGAGAAATTAGTGTTTCATCTCTGAACCCTAAAGTACAGTTCTCAGAAAAGTACTATGTAAGGCACAGAAATTGTCCTTCAGGTTGTGGATCTTTGTCACGTTTTAAAGGTACAAGGTCATCACTGAAAACTAAGCATTCATAACCTTAATAACGTTAAGGTATAAGCAAACAGAGACTTTCAACTCTTGTGTGACAGATGTGGGTTTTACAGTGGTGTGGTGGTGTTTAGCACTGTTGCCTCACAGCAAGGAGGTTCCTGGTTTGAATCTTGGCTGAGGTCCTTCTGTGTGCACACTACATGTTGCACCTATGCCTGTGTGGGCTTTCTCCGGGTTCTCTGGCTTCCTTTCATAGTCAGAAACTTGCACATTAGGCTAACGGCTGACTATACAAACATGACGGTACATTTTTGTCACAAGAGTGCAAAATTGTTCTTTTAAAGGTTTCAAAGAACAGTGCTTGTACCACATAACGGTACAGCTGAAGCTCTTATGGATATGGAATACTCATTCAATTTGACTTCTTTGTGAGTTATGATGTCTCATGTACAGAATCATTTGAATAACTTTTTATTCTTGCTCCAGGTTGTATTCTGATCTATATCCAATGTTTTTTTAACGGCTGGTTGACCAAAACACAATATCAATATCATCGTCTGGGAAATGGTTTTTGCATTCTTTATTATTTCATGCTGCAAAAAATAAATAAATAAATAAAATCAATTGATGGATGAAATCATCTACAAACAGCCAAGATATGCTCCAATCGCTGTCTAACTTCAAGTTAGACACGAATTTACTGCAACGTTTACATTATGGAGTTGGCATTTCTTTCTCTCTTTTTTCTGCTTTGTGCATCTTTAAGTAATCACTGTGCACAACCTGCTAGGCTATATGTCCTGACCGATGCAGACAGCATTATGGCTGAGGCAGTTGCTGAGAGGAGAGAGCGGCTGCTCTGCCCTCAGATCTCTTTCCCTGTCCCTATATCTGGGAGGGGGGTCTTGTTTAAGAAGGCTATTTGACACCCGCGTAAACACGGACTCAGCATAAACACAGCGAACCTCAGCTGTTGCTGATTAATCATCATGAGGCCGTTTCGCTCCTCCATGCCAATGTCGGTACTACCTGAAGGGGGAATCCCTGCTGGAGCACCCATAGGCCCGCACTATAACTTATAGGCTATGGGAGGCGTGACGACCTGCGAGCGTGAACTACAAACACTGACAGGCCATGCAGGAGAATCTCCAGATACAAGGAAAAATAAAGCACGAGCTTCACGGGTGAAAACGTGGAAATCCAGGTGTTCAGCCAATCAGCAACAGGACGAGCTCGGCAGTCTGTAACAACCGGGATCCGTCAATTGTCTTGACAGACGCCAATTACTATAAAGTCACACCCATTTAGACGGTATCACGAATCCATTTCAGCCCGATGAAATGGATCGTATCAGCACGATGATGAGGAGCTATGGTGAGCAGACAGGCGGGTTCAAGGAGTCTGTGCAGGATGAAGCGCTCCAGAGTGACGAACCCCATCCAGCCCATATCACTTATCGATATTTGCATCTCAAAATGCGTCTCATGTGATTCCTGCCCTGTCACATATGTTAATACAAAAACATGTCTGTCCTTGATCCCTCAGTTTTCATGGCGGAACATTCATTAGAACCTACCTGGATTTGTATGTCGAGGAGTTTATGTGGAGAGGCTGTGAAATAGCTCCTGTCCGCCCCCTTTCTAGTTGTTTTGCTGTGCAGAGCAGCTTGCCAACAGTCTCACAATATGATCGTTTAATTTGAACGTGCCCCTCGGAACAAAAGCCTCCAGGAAAGCCGCTGTGTCGTCCTCATCTACGGAGGAGCAGGTCCCTAGCCTGCTCAAAACTGGCGACTATGGATCAAACCGGCCAGAGGGGTGATCGCCTTTCGTCCTCTCCTGCCTTTGGCGCCCTCCTCCCCAGATCCTCCCTGTCTGACGGATGGACCGAATGGCAAAGCTGTCAGCAACGAGGGAGGAGGAGGGGTGGGTATTTTAAGATTGCACCCTTGGTGAAGATGAATCTTCTTGAGCCCGTCCGCGCGGCTCTCCCTTCGCCTGCAAGCCGTGAATCAGCTCTCTCCTCCTCCTCCTCCTACTCCTCTCGCCGCCGCGGTAACGTAGGAGATCTCTGCGGGTACTGCTGCCTTCCGCACAGAAATGACACCCCGCAATCAACTGCCTATCAAACGCCGCTTTTCCTCAGATGTGCGCTCAGTTGTTGATTATTATCGATTGGAAGTTGCCAGGGCTGTCTGCTGGACATTGCGTAGCATCTGACTGAAGGCGTTTTTAGCCGCGCGCTGCGTGCGAGTCAGTCTCGTTGGCTTCTTGGGATGAGTTTCATCTATGGATCGTCATCCTCGTGTAACTGTTAATCACATAGGTTAATACTAGTCCCACTCTCACGCGTTAGAGGTGTGAAATGGTTGCGCCCTTCAGCCCTCCGCCTCCCCATTTCAAACCAAGCTACTGATGTCGTACTGGATCACCACGTCACCATCAGCTGAGAGCAGCCTGCAAAGGAAATTACGAATATTCACCAGAACGGATCTGAAGCCCACCGATGCTCAGACTGACTGTTAGGAGGGCTACAATGAGGAAAAAGATTCGAATGAAGTTTTCATTTGCAGTTTTACCTCATAAGTTTACTCCACTGACCAGATGTTGTTAAAACGGAAAGACTAAAATAGGCAACAGAGGGACGAGTGATTCACTTTAAATTTTTTCTGGGTAACATGCCACAAACACCAGACACTGAAAGGGCCTCATGTAAACATGCAGGTGGGGTTTATAAATGCAAAGGTGGATATAAGAAAGGACCCAAACTTCACTAGCATCTTATGAGCACTTATAGACTATTTAAGTCTAACTGAGTTTCATTTGAATTAACTTTAAGTGTGCAACACATCAAAACACGTGTTTTCATTCTTTGTGCAAGACCAGACTTCTGCTCTGACTTAAAGATTGATGGTAAATTCAATATGTGATGTCTCATAATATGTGATGTGACGTCAAAACACTGCTTTTACAACGAGTTGCTGCATAGAATAAGGACATTTTATTGTAAAAGAGACATACAAAATTAACCACATTTTCTGCACTTCAGAGTAGAGCCCTGCGTGGCACTGTTTTCTTCATCCCGCTCCCGCTAAATTTCTGATCATTACCGCCCGCACCCGCAACGTGTGTGTTACACTCCCGCCCGCTCCCCCAATGTGTATGTCCACTCCCGCAAAACTTTGAGAATTTATGCCCACACAATAATAGAAAAGCATTGATTTTGTGTCTTCTCCCGTCCCGCAGAAGAAAATAGTAATTTTATAGGCTATTATTAAAGTGATTCATGGACAACTGAGAAACTTCTCCAAATGTCAGACTTGCCTTGCTTTGTCATTGTGCTGTAAAGACCTTCTTTGAGCTTCCTTTCCACATAATTTATTGACATCCTGTCGCTAGGATACATACCGGGTTTCCAGGTTAGAAATGTAGTATTATTGTAGCAGAGACATAAAATGATCGTATTTTGAGGGAAATGATCGTATACCCGTCATAACCAAAATAACAAATCTAATGATGCGCTATAGTCAGTCTTGTGTCGAATAGCGTCTAACAGGCACTCGGCTTTGCATCAGCAGTTGCGTTAGGCTAAATGTCCCCGTAAACAATGACGAATGGGAACTAATGAGCCAAATCATGAGGCCTGAAGGCCACATACTGTTAGGAACTTCAAAGGCAAACGCATGCACGTCACTCGTAGCTCACATAGAAAAGCACGATTGACTTGAAACTTGTCACATGGCACTGGAAATGCCTTCAGGGTTCACAAAAAAATCCGACAGACAGTTGCGACAGGCTGATTACAACCGATTACAACCACACATTTACAGAATGTAAGGCTTTTTTTGGGATTATTGATATACATCGTACACAGGGCAAAATTATCACACAAATACGATAATTATCGTACACGTGACATGGCAACACTGCATCCAGATCCCGCCGTGGTTTTTTTAGCCGCCAGATTTCAACAAAATCTATCTATCTATCTATCTATCTATCTATCTATCTATCTATCTATCTATCTATCTATCTATCTATCTATCTATCTATCTATCTATCTATCTATCTATCTATCTATCTATCTATCTATCTATCTATCTATCTATCTATCTATCTATATCTAAATCGTAAAATGTATCAATTTTAACATTTAGGTTTTATTTATTTTATTTTGAAATGACATCACATCCAAACTTTTTTTGAGAGGTTGTATTTTGATTAAGCATATCCCCAATTGTATCGACCAACCAAATAATATATATTTTTTCCACTTAAGGATCCAGTTTTTTGAGCTTAAATGGACCAAAAGTCCTTGATGCAGTTTAATCAAATTCTCCCTTCCCCATGAGACAGACAAAGCCCTAGAGACCAAGCAAAGTAGGAGAATGTTGACACTGCCACCACCTCTAATTACCATCTCACACAGGCCTGATGCACTGAAAGAAAATCCTTACAGTCACAAAGCAAAACAAACTGTATGTAAAATGAATGCCAATGTTTAAAAGTATGTCAACACAATTATCTATTAATCAATAATGAATAATTGGTAATCCATGCAGAAACAATAAGAAGAGACTCTTACTGTAGCATGCAGTCCCTTTATTTAAAAATGGTGCCTGTATGCTAAGCAGGAAAAATCAATTGGATCCGAATTGAATTCCAAAATCTGGCACTGTGACACAAAATCTAATTAGTTTGTTCAGATTTCCATGATTGTTCTTTTTAAATATTAAAATCAGAAGGAATAATTTCTCAGTAGGTAGGCTAGGTGGGTGGGGGCTTATGAAAGACTAGTTCAGTCTCGTAACCCATCCTCCACTCCTCTCCATGTAATGCTGTAATCTATATGGAGAATATGGTTTGATTTTTAATGAAGTTTTCTTATCTGCAGAAAAATGTGCAGAGGCTCCATCAGGCAGATTGGAGTGCAGGCTGAAAAAGTGTACCTGCAGCCAGTATGAACTGTATGACTAGAATTCAGAATCTACTTTAGCTTCTCTCATTAGTCTTTCATGAGCTCTGTGATGATTTATGGATTTTACTTGTAATCACACACCAGGCCTGCTTGTGCTTCCCACTGAGAGGAGCGCTTATAAGTGGTGGGTGGCTTGATGACTGTAGCCCTGAAACTGACCAGTCGCATTGATTGTCAGAGTAATGCAACGTCCCCCTTTCTCCTTCTTGCTGTTTGCCACAAGAAGCTTGACATGGATGGGTTTCATCAAAACATCTGGCATGCAACAGCAGCTGCAGAGAATTTGGAGCAAGGAACGACTAATCTGCAGTTGCAATTTGCATTTTCTCTCCATGCTGCACTCTGCACTCGCTGATCATTTGTAGGCTTGAGTTTAATCAACTTCAGTAAAAGAAAAAAAAACATTTTAAAAAAACAACACTCAGACAATGGCACTGAGAGCCCAGCTAGGGAGATGGACAGGAAGGAGAGTCATCAGCAAAGTTAACACTGACATCACCTATGGGCGACGTCCACTTACAGCACTCAGTAATGAATGGTGAAGTTGTGAAATAAGCAAGGTAACAAGTCACCTCACATCAGTATCTGGAGTCCTCAAGCCTGGAGGCCTGATTTGCTGTCACAAGCGTGTGTTTGGACTGTGGTGTGAAGGTAGGGGTCACACACAGAGGAAAGCACCAAAGAAATGAGAATAAAAGAAATATGGAGTGTAGGGACACACTGAAAAAGTATGGCATAATTGAAGGGTCACTTCATCCAAATTACAAAAGACACATTGTCTTAGTTGCCTCCAGTTCCCAGTCCCAGCCAGAAAGTTACCCCCCTAAAAAATGTTTGTTCTTTGATAACTTCAACTAAGGTTTACCACATTAAAGAGCCAATATTATGCTAATTTAATGGATGGAATGAATTGATGAAAATAATGTCAATCATTAAGCTATGGGACAACCCAGTGGCGGATATTTCAGCCTTCCCTAAGTGGTATGAATAGAACTGTCAAGGGTTCGTATACAGGTAGGATCTAACAAAGACAAAGGGAGACAGATTAGTAAAATGGTATGTGATTTACAAAGAAACTGTGATTCATAAATCGGTGGTGTGAACAAGAGGAAGAACGTTTCCATGAGGTTGGCTAGGGTCTCTGGGACAGGAGATCTAGGTTAATAAAGAGTTCTGGGATACTGGTAGAGAATGTGAGTTCCAAAAAGATTTGTAATGGCCGGTAAGTTGATGGTTTGAGTCTCAGGTTGAGTCTTGTGATGGTAATGGTGACAGTGGTAGCAGTGGCGGTGCAGAGTGGCTTTCCTTCAGAGTCTCTTGTTGTCACCTTTAAAGCCTTCTTATGCCAGTTTTATTCATTCCACACTTTTTGCCTCATTTTCTCCAACCCACCTTCCCCTTTCCTTCATCCAATCCCCCTCCTACCTTATCCATACCTCTACTCATCTCTTTTTATATCCATTCATCATCTCTCACTTTCTTCTACTCTCCTCTTCTTCAGATACGATCTGGAGGTTTTACAGTCAGCTCAGGTTATGTATCTCCTGGGATGGAACATCTTATTGAGTAACCTTAACCAATCCATCAATTGTAAGATATCCCAATCAGAGGAATCTCCAATACTTATTCACGTTATATAATTTGACTCATTAAATGAGAAACTCTGGGATGGACTGGTGACCTCACCAGGATGTACCCCTCCTCTTGGCCTATGGCAGCTGGGATAGGTGCCAGATAAAGTGGGTATGAAAAATTAATGAATGAAACAAGTAAACTCGCACTGTTGTGGTTTTGGAATCTACTTGTATAATTTAGATAAATTTGTCTAAATCTAAATCACTTCTGTAAGTAACAGTGATGGTTAGTCATTTAAATTCATCTCACAAACTCTTAGGTTGAGTTATACTCTGGTTCACCCACATTACATGCTGTCTACAGCTCCCACTGGGGCCATTTCTTCAATGTGAGGATGTTAAACCCTGGTTTAAGGTTTAAGAAAAAAACCCTCCTGCTTGGAACACTAAATTTCTCCCCTAAGCCTAACACACAGATATCTGAAAAACCTTGATAAATAAAAATGCCACAACAGAAAGCCCAAGCTAAATTCCTTTACACCAGTGGATCAAATTATCCTCCAAAGCAGCTGGATTATCAGAAAATGGGCAAGATTACAATTATCAAGGCTCCAGCTATCCATTTGTGGTTGAAACTCAAAAGTTCAGATCAGTCAGCACCACAACCAGCCTATTTTCTAACTGGTTCCCTTTGGTTCATCTGATTGGGTGAAGTTTGCTTGTGATGCTTCAGTTCATCATCTGATATGTACAGTAGTGAGCAAAAAATAGGAAATAGGTGCAGCAATTCATTGAAATGCGCAACCATCAACAGAGATAGATGATAAAAGTAAAAAACAGAGTTTCTCCAGTTCTAATGAGTGTAAAAGTCAATATTT
This sequence comes from Leuresthes tenuis, assembly GCF_036924035.1. NCBI lineage: Eukaryota > Metazoa > Chordata > Actinopteri > Atheriniformes > Atherinopsidae > Leuresthes > Leuresthes tenuis. The sequence continues at coordinate 14,700,909 of NW_027325369.1, forward strand.
GATATGAGCACCTTTATACTTCAACACAGCCTGAACCATCTTATGCTTTCTGTAATTTCTTTAATAAGTCCTCAGGAATAGTTCTCCAGGCTTCTTGAAGGACATCCCAAAGCTTAATTTCTTTAATAAAGTGGATTGTTCTCCAGGCTTCTTGAAGGACATCCCAAGCTTCATTTCTTTAATAAAGTGGATTGTTCTCCAGGCTTCTTGAAGGACATCCCAAAGCTCTTCTTTGGATGTTGGCTGCCTTTTGTTCCGTTCTCTGTCAAGATGATCCCACAGTGCTTCAGTAATGTTGAGGTCAAAGCTCTAGGGAGGATTCATCCCTCCATAAGATCTGTTGCCACTGATTTTCAATCCAGTTCATGTACCATTTGCCAAACCTCAGCCTTTTTCCCTGTTTCCCTTACTTAAGAATGGCTTGTTGACAGCCACCCTTCTATGGAGACCATTTCTAATGAGGCTTCAGTGGATGGATCAGCTGAAGGTTCAGATGGATATCTCAGGTCCTGTGTCAGGTCTTTGCTTTTTTTTCTCCCCATATTTCTTAAAGACATCACTTTATCAGCTTTATATTGTTTTGTTTTTTTTAGACCTGCCACTTCTTCTTTTATCCTCCATTTGAGTTTCCCTAAGTGCTTTAAGGATACACTGCACACCATAGCTAAGATATGAAAAGTTTTTCCATTGGAATGACCTTATTAGCGCAAAAATACAATCTTGTGTCTGTCTTGGTGTTTTTTGTAGAAGAACAGGGAGCACATTATGTGTCTTTGGGACAGGTTGCTTATAACAAAATGCCTAAACATGCTATTTAAAATTTGATTATACTAAATGAGTTGTCTTTCACATGAGTGTGGTGCCTTTTTTTCACAGATTAGATCAAGTATTTAGAAAAAGGAAAAAACAATAACAACAACACATTCCTCTAAAAACGGTAATGTACAAGGACTGGAGTGAAAAAGCAGCCAATGTCAAAAGAAATACTTTGGAAGAAAGAAAGAAAAATAAAGAAATCTGTAGTGACTCAAACGTTTGCGCAGTAGTGTTTCTTTTTTTATTATTTTCATTTTCAGGTTATGGAAGACAAATTACAAATTCACCCCTTTTTCTGTTATTACATTGACTAGATTTCCTTGTTTAACTTATGAAAAAAACAGACCGAACCCACTTTGATATATGCTTACATTTTAAAGAACCCGATTACCAAACACACAGACACTGTCAGGAACTTGTGACACATTTTGTTCTGAAGTCTGTTTTGTCTCGTCATTTCATGCTTTATTTTGAAAATCTAACTTCCCTCTCGTTTCAGGTACCTTGCCCTTCCTCTTGTGTCAAATGTCTGATTGTCTTCCCTGATCCCAAAGTGTTTCTACCTGTTCCCCATGCTCCCTCATGTGTTCAAATAGTCTGCGTTTCCCTCTGTCCCGTGCCAATCTTGTGTTCTTCACCCTTGTGCCTTGAAACCCTTTTGATATAGCCAAGCCTTGAATCCCAACCTGTAGTTGAGTCACCCTCCCGCAGATCCTTTTGTTTGTAATCTTTTCCATAGTTGTACTACTAGTTTGAGTAATTTCCATAGCCTGATTTTTGTTCCTGTTTTTTGGAGAGATTTTTGGTTGCTAAAATTTCATAGAGACCTCAGCAAGTGGAGTGCTTTGATTTGAGAGCTTCTTTTGTTTATGTCCGCCTCACTAGGAGAGCGAGAATGTTTATTTGTAATCTTTAATAGCCTTTCAGTATTCCTCCTAGAGTGGAGAGAGCCTTGTTTGTTCATTTTCATAGCCGCACTCTCCTCAAGTGTAGTTATTGAGGAGAGTGCTTCAGGAGTTTCATAGCTGTTGATTTGCTCTGTTCAGGAACTTCTCCAGTGGTTGTGTTCTAATAAAACACCTTGTTCCTAAACTCCCTGCATCTGTGTCCTGTGTTCATCTGGGCCTTGTCAGACACTAGTAAATTCACAGCCAAACAGCAGCACTACTCAACGCTACCCTCAAATAAAAAAAACAACAACTTAGCATTTATGAATATAGAATATAGCAAAGATAAGAAAATAGCCTGGCACTAAGCTTTCACAATGTATGTACTCTCAGCTCAAATAATATCCATTGAGACCGGTATTTGCCCACATATAAAGTAGTTGGTCCATGGAGAGTGCCACTTCTGCAGCTGCAGCTATTGGAGCTGAGCATTCAGTGGTTCACTGATCTGGAATATATTTGCAATGGAAGATGGGTGAGAGAGGTATACCCACACTAACTCCATTACAACAGAGGGAGTATAAGACACTGGACTCCACACTCATCTACTCATCTCCTTCATGCCTTATGGTGCTGAATGAAAGATGGAAAGAAGGAACGGATGAAGGGAGGGATTCTGAAAGGACAGGATGGAGAGGTCGGCCCTTCTGTGAGTCTCAGTTTATGTGCCGAGTGGCTCCACACGGGACCCCTCTGCCCAGCAGCCACATCTCCATGGCAACGTATGGCCCCTGCCTTGGTCAGGCGGAGAGTGGTAGTGAAGGCGGCGATCTGCGCGCATTCCGTCTGGCTCATTATGTGGGAAATGAAGTGAAACAGCCGGGGGGTGCATTTGTTCTGCGTGGACTACCCCTCAGCTGCCAGCGTCTGTCTATTTATAGAAACGAAATGAAAGAGGGAGAAAGAGGGAGAAAGGCTGAATCAAATAAGCACAGAAGCCATTTCTTGTCTCACTTTCCTCTCTTTCTCCCCTTCCCTCATGTGGGATAAGTCCGCTTTATATGTGGTTTGATTTTGGAGCTCCTTTCATTTCACGACTCATTAAGGTTGCAAAGGTTCAGGATGACCACAGCTCCAATCTATTTTTACCTATAAGATTTATAGGCAAAAATAGATTATTATTTTTTATTATTATTTATGAATATCCCTTTTTTCCCAGCAATTCAGCCTTTAGAATGTCATACATAAACATGTACAATATTCATGAAATCAGAGTGAGATAGCAGCAGTTCAAACCTCCAAAGGCCTAATATAAAACAGGGAAAAACAACCGATTTTAGGAGGTAAAATCAGGCAATACTTTCGACTGATTATTCAAACACTGAAGACAGAACATCATCTTCCCCCCGTGGAGGCACAGACAAATTATTCTCCTCTCAGATGCTCAAAAACACAACTGAACTGTCTTTTTTGTTATCATTTTCTGAAAGTTTAGGATTTATTTCCCCCATTACTGCACAGCAAATTCTTGACTTTACTATAAACTTTACTATAATCTTTTACAACACAGAACTATTCTTTGTGTTACTGCACTTGTTCTTGGTAACTCTAGGTACTAAGAACAGGTGACTTTAAAGTGAACTTGTGTATGGAGTTAAAAAGTATGAGGTAAATGTACAATAACTCTGGAGAAAGTTAATTTCAGAAAGAATTCTTTACCAAGAATAAGTATCTTATTTTACTTAATTTTACTCGATACTTTTCAGTTTCATAGCTCTTGCAATATCTTTTTGTTTAATATCTAATATCACAGCGAGTAATGATGTGCTCTGTGTACTGAGATCAACAAACCTGTATGAAGGGTAACCCACAACAAAAGTTGTGGGTTACCCTTCAACAAAAGACCCTCCCATGGTGTCACAGCTCCATTGTTTAAGCTAATAATTGCTTTTTTTATGCAAAAGTTTCTCAGAACGCTCACTAAGGATGTTACATTACTGTTACATAAAAGGTTTAAAACTTCAGTGCATTTAGCTGCAAGCTCAGAGAAATAAAGGGAGTCCTACTAAACATAAGCTGCAGTCACAGTTAAAAAAATAAACTCCAAATACCTCAATCTTAACTTTCTAACTGCAGATGATTCAGTTTCAGTACTTTGCAGTGATTTCTGTTGTGTTGCTGAGTTTTCTAGAATACTGTTTTCTGAAATACGACATATATATGTTGAATCAACCAGAGAAAAAAAGTGACACACAGCAACATGCACTGCTGCTTACTCCTCTGCCCGACACAGAACTGGGAAAATGAGATGAGATGCAATATTTAAAATTTCTGTCGTGGAACTGAATTATCTTGTTTCTAATCTCTGTGGAAAAAAAGTCCTCTTGTGAGATAATACTGTTTGTAATTAATCATCTTCTGAAATGTGGTTTGGGAGGGGGGTATTTTTTCATTCATCAAGGGCCAGACTGCATCTTCTGTAGAGTGCTCCCACATCAGAGCGGCAATGATTTGACAGAAGCCAGTTTGTTTTCATTCACTGAGAACCGAACTCACAGGCCTGCAGATAAGAGGAGGGAGGTTGGGGGGATGAATGAAACCAAAGGTGGAATAGATTATTTACTGTTTGAGAGCCGTTTCCACAGAGCCCATAATTTCAAACCGACAGCTCGCTTAAAACAGCAAGACCCTCCAGGCTGACTCATTTTGGCCTCTGATGACTACACCCACGGTTCATCTCCATGATAGAGCTACAGTGTGTTGTCCTTTGCCTCAGCGCTCTCAAGTCCTCTTCATGCGGTTCACTTGAAGGGGTCTCTTGGAGATGCTGTGGGGCGGTATGGGCTTGTACAATTAGCACAGCTGAAAATGATTCACCGAACACAGGGACACATAAATGCTATATGAAGTACACTTAGGGATGAGCCAGAGAATGAAAAGCAGGGAAACGCTATCTGACATGCTCAGGCCAAAGTGTGTTCAAACTTTAAAGGAAAAACGTTCTCCCCTTTTTTTGTCACAAATCAACAACCCTAATTTCCTGAGGTCTGACATGCCTGCCATATATCACAGAAACACAGTACAACAGCTCATTTTCCACCATGAATTTACACCTCTTTTTAAACTGACAAATTTCTAGGAGTGGGGGGACCCACTCAGTCCACTCTGCCCGTCTGCCTCATTAGAGATGGTGCTCAATAACCCTTGAAGAACATTAATACCATACGACAGAGCATGCAGTAAATAGCCTGGAGGCTCACACATATTACACACAGAAACACAGTGTTTGGACTTGGTTGCAACCGGAGTCACTTTTGTGTGCCGTTGGCTCCCGTATAATCAAAACAAGAACCATGTCCACATTCTTGGCACAAGGTCGAACTGGTTTTAGACCAAGGCTGCCCCTTGTCACTGATCCTGTTTGTGATTTTCATTGTGATTTCATGTGGCTGGGATGAAAGCCAGCTCTTCTAAATCCAAGGCCATGGTTCTCAACCAGAAAAAGGTGGAATGATCTTTCCGGGATTGGATACGAGTCCCTGCCTCAGGTCATAGCAAGTTGGAGTGAGTGATGGACAGACGGATTGGGGCTTTGTCAGCAGTGATGAGGGCGCTGCTTCGGTCCGATGTGGAGAAGACGGAGCTGAGCTGGAAGGCAAAGCTTTCAGTTTACTGGTCCATCTTTGTTCCAACCCTCACCTATGGTGACAAGATGTGGCTGCAATGGGTTTCTTTTAGAGGATGGCTGGGCTGAGCCTTAGCGATAAGGGATGGAGCTTGTAGTGGGACCACTGTCCCTGAGCTGAGGTGGTTCAAGCATCTGGCAAAAATACCTTAACTGTGAGGAGGGCCCAGGGCAGACCCAGAACTTGCTGGAGGGATTATATATCCCGTCTGGCCTGGGAACGCCTGAGGATCCCCCAAGAGGAGCTGGAGAGTGTCGCTGGGGAGAGGGATGTCTGGGTCTTATGGACCTGTTGAAGATAATGAATGGATGGACAGATGGACATTCTTTCAAAAACATAACAAATGTTTCCATCTTCCATTTGTCTTGTTTTTAATAAATAAGAAACTGGGGGGGGGGGGGGGGGGGGGGGGGGCTGATCTCATTATCATCACTTCCTCATTATTTTCCCCTCCCCCATTACCTTAGCAACAGTTTAAGTTTCATCTGTTCACAGGCAATACAGCCAAGAAGACTGGAAAATGTGGTGATAGATATTTCACCAAAACCTCAAAACGTCAACCTGCTCAAGCCACTCGGGAGAAAATAAAGGACTGGTGCCATTTCATCTAAATAAAATAAAAGTTCCCTCCCTGTCATATTCAGTGGTGAACTGGTGCATAATTATTAGGGAGGGATCATTTTCATTTCAATCAATTGCTATATTTTCCTGATAACACTCCTTCACCTAAATAACATGGTAATTACAAGAATTGCTTGCTTGGAGTATTTTGTATTTAGGCATTTGTGCATCTACTGAAGAATCAGATGTGACTTTCAATGCTCCTTACTTTGTTTTTCGAGTAAATTGTCTACAGGTTAACTTCACACAAGACTTGAAAGCATGATACCACAGACTGAACTAAATAATAATCCGCAATTGTGCTACTTTTATTCATGTAAGAAATCATACTTTCTTGTAGTGTGATCCACATCCTCAGAAGAACAGTTCAGACTGCTGTCCCATGATAGATACCCCAGAATTCTTCTTGTACTTTGAATTTATAAATTGATAAACAGCCTGAGGGCAGCCTGCACAGTATACAGAGGAAGTGTTTCACTCCCCTCTAACAGTACAGACGCACAAACAAGAAGCCAAATCAAAAACACCAGCAATTCATGTCAACACACAGCCTGACAGGAGAGCCTGGATGTAATCTGCTAATCATGTGACAAGTACTTGATTACTCTGCTTTGTCAATCAGATGCGTTTGACTGATTACAGGTTATCATCATTCCAAAGCAGCTCCGCCCAACAAACAGCCGGCGACCAAGCAACACTGCGAACGAGATGCATTTCTGTGTAATCTGTGCCTGAAACAATAATCCTCACATGAGCTGCTATTCATCTTCCCAAGCTCAGGAACGCCGAGCGACTCAAAAAATCATAAACACGAATATGTGATTACAGAAAATGTATATCATGACAGTTTCACACAGCTGTATGCACCTGAAGAATATTCATTACATCTCGTTTCGGAGCGGAATGAGGTGAGGTGGAACACACATTATTTGTCACTCTCAGCCAGACGTTACTTTTACAAAACACCGTGAAGCGAAAGCAGCGTACAGCACAAAAATGTTCTTTTGTTTTTACCTGATAAAAAGAAAAAGTAAAGCAAAAGGTAATACTATTTCCATTATAAAAGCAATCAATCCTCCACAGTCAAAGTAATAACTGTCAGAAAAAAAACAGATTACTGTTTTTAACCCATAAAGCCTGAGGAAAGGCTCAACTGTTGCGTTATTTATTCTTTTATACTTTCAGCTTGTAAATCAATGCAATTCTGTTGTAAACAAAGACCATCTCCATGAGCTTTTGACAAAAAGAAAATGAAACAAAGGTAACACTTAGGAACAAGGGCAATAATTTATTGAGACATAGAAATCACATATTGATTCACTGTATGATACCCTCCTTTTACTCTGTGTGGCAGCTGAGGGGCCACCTGCCGGTTGTTTGTTACTACAAACTCCTGATGGGATTGATTTATATGGTCATCTGTGAAACCAAAATAATCCATTTCTTTAACTAGAGGACAGACTTGTCTCATGTGGCACAATTCTAACCAAAAGTAGTCCTGGATTTATTGGAACTTATTACTGATGCACTTTTCCACAGATTTAGGTCCAAAACAAGCCAAGAGCAGACAAGCTGAGTCCAGACCCTGAAGCGGCAGAGTCTGGGATAACTCTGCATCAGTGATGTTGTCTCCACAGACCTCCTTGTGTCCGTTTCTGTGCTGTTGTGGTGTATGTATGTGTTTGTGTGTGCAGCCTGCTCAGCCTGGAGCCTCAGTCTTTTTTGCTCAGCCTGCTGCGCTGCTGCTCCTGGTATTCCTTCGAGTCCTCCCAGGGACGAGGACCACGGATGTTCTTCCACTCATCCAAATTAACTTTCTGCATCTTCTGCAGAGAAAAACAACAGCACGCGACTTCAGGACACAAGTAGTTTAATGTCAAAATGAGAAGAAGAAAAAAGTATCTGCAACTGGGAAGAGTTTGTATATTCTGTATCTTTTCCTTAAAAAGACTCAACTAAAATTATCTATCTCTCATGCAGACAAAAAATTTGCATCAGGATCTTTTGTCCCCGCTATTGATCCACATAATTTAAGTCTCTTGTAGTTCCAAACTGCACACCACAAGGACATTATGATTACATTTCTACCAAAAATAAAAACATGAAAACAAATGTATATCAAAAAATGTAAGTCTTCCTCTAAGTCTTCATTTTCAAACAAAAACAAAATCCTTGGTGCAAACTGAAACTAAATAAAGTTGGGTTATTTTTTGAGACAATCCTCATTAAAACCTTGAAGTAAGCAGATAATACCAAACAATAACTGTTCCACAATAACACTGAAAACAGCATTTTGTGCCACAATGACCTTGAAAGCAGCATGTCTGCTACGGGTACCTACTTCACTGGAACATCCTGCTGTGCCTCCCATGATCCCGCACTGGGACCGTCTCCAACTGATTCAGTGATTTTGAGTTGCATTGGTTTTATTCAGGAACATACATGCTGTGTGTATATCGTCAGTGGCATAAATACATCTACAGTGGCTGAGAAAAAGGATAAAAATGAATTTCTGTATCAAGGCGCTAATTCGCCACGTGCTAAAAACCATACCATGAACTCTGTGGTGACTCATGTAAAACAACAGAGATCAGTAATTCAGGTGTACTCGACAACCCTAACCCTCATTACAGATCAGTCAAAAATCCCCTTGATTTGGGACTGAGATTTGATACTTGATACTGGATGGATCCCCAACATGAGTAATAAATGTTCTATTAATCTTTGATCCGCAGTTTTTATGGTTGTGTTTGCGGCGTGAAGATAATGTTAAAAAACACAGATAAAGTTTACAGCACATCCATTCTTGTCAAGATACGTAAACTAAGAACGTTTTAAGAAGGGCGCAGAACTGAGTTCACCCTATAAGAGCACCTTTGCTCAACATCAAAACTTTCTTGAATACACACAACACTAGTTAGATTTTTTTTCATCTACCTCGAGTCTCTCAGCCTGGCTCTCCTTACCTCATATTCCTCCTCCAACATGACCGACTGCTTCTCGGCGTTCACCTTAGCCTCCAGTGAAGGATCAAGCTGAGGGAGAGCAGAGAAGAAGTAAAGCTTTCTGGCTAACGGTGTCAAAAGAGAGAAAGGGACGATGAAGATGAAAACAGGAGTGGCAACATGTGGACGATTTTCTTGTTTGTCACTGATTTTGGTGGTAGCGATTTATGTGTGAAAAGGAATCAGGAGAAAAAAAGGTTTGTATGGTTGTAACTTCAGACTTCAGCACTGTTAGCCTTTAAGATGGCATCTACCTAACAAGTTCATGTATTGTTTCTTTCTTCCATGCACAGATGATGGCATCAGCAAGTTGTTTTCTTTAATATTGTACATCTTGGTTAGCACTGCAGACTTCTTCTCGTCAGTGTCCAAATCCAGCATTTCCAAAACAAGAGGAGAATCCAAATAAATCTGTAAATTACTTACTTGATTCTAAATCAACTGCCAAATTCAGGGCAAAAAAACCCCAAAAACTCAAAGGATTTGTTGTGACATTGTGATCCAGAGTAGCTCTCGGGACTTTGGATTCTACTTGAGTTTGCCAAGAACAAGCCTGGAATAAATACCATTCTGAATCATTACTTTTAATGAGTTAATAAAGCAACAATGCCATGACTATGTGTGAGACTGATGATTCCCACAATTCCATGTTTGACTACTGATTCGACCTACATTACCAGGGCTGATAAATGATATTAAGGATATTTTGCTGCTATCAGAGCAGGGAAATAATAGCCTCAGCAATTTGAGCGAAACACTAGTGTCGCCCAGTGGAAATATTTTACAGCTGTGCCGAATACACGTTTCGAAAAAGAGAAAAGCTGGGAAAACCAGAAGTGATAAAAGCTGAAAAATCCTCAACACAAGGGCAAAAAAAGCCTTAAAGTTCATATCTGTCTTCAGGCTAAATGAAACCAGTGAAGAGGAAATTCAAACTGGATCACACAGGACTTAATCTTAGACAGTGGTTTCAGTGACTTAAGTAAGAAAATATCTGCAGGAGCAAAATAATGTAATCAGCTGGTAATAATCCATCTAAAACCTGAAAAAGTTATTTTACTCATGCAGCATTTCACAACCACTGAAATGTATTAAGTCAAATGTGCCCCCACCCACTGAGGGGAGGAGAGTTTTAACTCCATGGGGTGCGAGAGGTTCTGTATGCTGCAGGCCTTATCAGAGGCTTGGCTGAGTTGTATGGGGGCCACTGCACAGACACAGTGCCAGGGGCACAATGCACTCCTCCAGAACCATCGTGCGTTGTCTACTGCCGCCTGACATGACCAATAATAGTAAAGATGCCATCTGGCTCCCACTCAGATGACGTCTGTCACCGTAAAATAGCACAAAGCAGCTACTTCCCCTCGCTGTCAGATCATCAGATTGTATTGGCTCCTTATAAAGCAGTCAGTCTCTTGTCATTTCACTGAATTGGCTGTCATTTAATGAATTATTATAGCATCTTCTTGAGTGTTGTAATTGAACCAACTCCCTCTCAAAGGGTTGGAGACGCCTTTAGATACTGTATGCCTGCAGTGTCTCTCTGAATAATGGATAAAGTGGATATATGATTGAAATTCATATCCGAGAAACAGACCCCCCCACACACACACAACCACCAAAAAAAAAATCATATTTTTTCATATCTATTATCTTTCCACAGCGCACACACAGACAAAGGATGCAATTTCAGTTCTAACCACTGGGGGGTGTATTCACTGACTGGCTAATGTGTTATATGGATGTTTTCGTCGAGAAGTGTGTTTGTATATTTCCGAAAAACTAACTAAAGAGATTTTTTTTTCTCCCAAAAAGCTAAATTTAGTACAAACCCTTCTTCTGATCTTCTGGGCATCATATCGGAGTTGTGTAAACTCCCGAAGGCCAAAGGAGCCACCAACTACCAGCAACTGAAACAAAACATAAGAATATCTGTGGTTAGCAACTTATTCACAAACGTTTTACGTATTCGTGTTGTGACTGTGGAAGGAGCTTGATTACGTTTACTCGAAGATTTGTCTCGTAAATTTGGATTACAACGGGTTGAGTCCCTTTTGCTGCATTAAACTGTACAGGTTGTGCCAGTTGAAAAGTTAATCAGCAGAATGTGTTATAACTTTAACGCAGTAGGTATTCACAGGTATCACTAATAAAAAGACGACTGCCTTAGATCTCTGAGATAAATAGACATGGGCATTAGAAAGAGATGGCTATCTGAATGTGTGTTACAGTCGTGTCATGTGGCGCCGTGACATCCAACAGCCTTGACAATTTGCTATGAAGTTACATGTATGTTATGTTAAGTTTATGCATTTGACAGATGCTTTTGTCCAAAGCGATTTACAGATAGGGTAAGGGGGTCTCGGCTAGGGACCCCTACTGAAGGTAGTACCTTTCATGCAGGAGATTTGAACCAAGATCTCCCACACGGAGGGTGGCAATCATACCACTACACTAACCAATCCCATGTAAATGTGACGTTACCACAAAAAGCGTGATTTGAAAAGTGATCTTTTTTTTTTTTTACCTGCAATGACTACGCGGTTCCGAAGCTGCGGTTCTTTATGATCATTTAACGAGTAAAATAACTCACTTTGACGCCTAAGAGAAGTGTTGTGAATTCATGTAACTGCTAAGTAGCTCAAGTGGAAGCTAGCACCGCTTCGTTTACGTAAACACAAAAATGTAAACGCATTAAAAGTCACTTACAAGCATGGGCACTCCATATCTGACCGTTTTGTTTTTTTGCAGGGTTTTAAAGTTAAACATGACTCCTCCCTAGCTAAAAGCTCATTTTACAGACATAAACGCCAGGCAGGTCACAGCTGGGACGCGCTTCCTGCATGGGTCCAACCTCGTAAATGCCCCGTGTAGGTGTGTGGAATCGAGTAATAGTTCCCGTACTTTTCCCACCAGTAATTTTTCTGAATTAAGTCAACACATTTTAAGATAGACACTCTGAATATGTCTATGATTAAACTAAGGCGTTTTGTGTCCATTTTTTTGCTGCTTACCATTTCACATGGCATAGAAATTCTTAAATGCTTGTTAACATAGTTGCAGCTATTCGAGATGGTTTAACATCTAACCCATACCGACGTTACATAGTGTGTAAAGACTGTATTCTTTGAGCATGTACAGTTTGACTAACACAAGTGTTCTTCCTTCGTTTGGGACTGAACTGAAGCTCCCTTATCCACCAGCTATTTGGACAAAGTATTCTTTGTCCACAACCCACCCACCCTGAATATTTGATCTTTCATTTAGCTTATTATAAGTCAATAAATAGCACATTTTATAGTTTATACGGAGTAAACTACATAATTAAAATGACAGAAATGGGGTAATTGTAAAATAATCATCATAGTACCAACACTGGACTGAATTGTTTTCCAGTCTCAAGGTGACCCATGTTAACTCAATCCGTCTAGTTCATGTTACATGGTTTAATGATAATTAATATATACTAATGCAAACTTCAAATAAGGTAAAACTGTAACAACCCACTTGTAAAATCCTGCAGCTCATTTTTGGGATTCTTTGTACATGAATTATAAGTCTCTTCAGTTGTTTAGTTTTCACTAAATTGGGTTGAAACTGGTACTCAACTTTTAAAAAAACCTAAACACAAATCTGTTCATGTAAAGTTGTTGCTTAGTAACTGATATCATCGATCAGTATCATTATAAGATAACATACGTGCTTGTAAGCTTATAAAGAACTATCTATATTTTTTCATGAAAAGAATGTGAACTAATTAGTCAACAACAAATGGAGCCATTGCATGAACAAGCAAATTCTCTGAACTATACAAACAAAGAGGCTCAATCAAGGAGAACGAAGACCTCGAAGTAAATGTTGTTTAGATACATAAAACCACTAATCTAATATTACAGCCAGTTAAAGGTACAATAAACAAATATCTTTATTTATTGTATTTGGTGACATATTACTCTATGTAATATCTTATAAAGGTTGGAATGAGTGGTTACACATTCCCCTAATAATTGAAGGAATAAATCCTCTATAATAAAAAAGGAGGGAGCTCCAACTACAAACCTTTAATTTAACTCAATTTAGTGTAAGACTTTATGTAGAAGTAAATGAATTTCAGATGTGTATTGTGTTTATACTAAACACAACACACATTTTTTGGAAAGGAAAATTAGTGTAGATGTTAGCATTTGAAAATTAGAGATTTCTACATTCGAGTAGAAAATAACCTTTATTTGAATAAAGTAAAACATTCAGCAATAAGTAAAGTTGCAAATTATCCTCATTGAGTCTTGGATGTTCAGTATAACCCAATCCAGTGAAGAACGAGTGATTGTTGAGACTTAAAAAAAAGGAATTGGCAAACAGCAAAGTTGCCATCATCTACTCCTGACACTTATATTTTGTCATGAGTAAAATTGTTTGCTGTTTGATATACTGCAAATGACATGATGAATTCTAATAACCTTGATTATTCTAAAAACCAGTACCAGAGTGCTAAACAACTTATTTAAGTCTCTACTAATGTTCTGTTACAAGTTCAACTACTATGACATTAAAAAATTAATAATTGGCATAGTTTATAAAATCATTGCAGCTGTAAGGAAGTTGACATTTAGAAAATGGAAACATGCTACATCAGATTATATCTGAACACTGCAGGTGTTCAGATGTAATCTTCTAAACTTACCACAATCTTAATCGTCAACACAGCAATGTTCTGAAGTGAAGAAAGCATCAGGGCAGATTTTCATTAGAGGGAGTCTCATACTGGTTCGATCACCAGAAAAAAATCAAACACACACACACAAAATGCTACATTCCTCAAGTCCACAACTCTTCCTGATGCCTGTTGTGACGTTTTAGTTTTAAAGCCATCACAGCCTTTTTCTGTCCCTACCTGTTTTTCCATTAAATGTGAGAATAAATTGCATTTTCTATATGGTCTCATAGAAATACCATTTCAAGTTGCTCTAGAGCTGAGTAAGCCAAATACACAGAAAGCAAGTGTAAACTTATTAAAAAACTACATAAAATACACCTTGCAGTAAACAGAATAAGAGAAGAAAGTATTGCAATCTTTTCTTTATTACAATGTTTGTCTCTTATTTCAATCAGGTGAAGAAAAAATACCTTTTTTGTTCAGTATAATAAAATATGTTAACTTTATTCATTTTCTGAAGAAAAACAATGACAACAAGAAAATAAAAATAAAAACAAACATTTTTTTGCGTGTCCCTCTTTGTAAACCTGGGGAGTTGCTGCATCGCATGGGAAGCAAACACAATGGAGACAGAGGGTGAGGGAGCGGTGACAGTTGGAGGAGATGCATGATGAGACAGAGGATACTGACAAAAAGATAAGGCCAGAAACATACAAACAAAGAGTATAGCAGGACAGGAGTGCGCTGATGGGGCAGCCGGAGGACGTGGCGGTGATCGGAGCGGGTAGGCTGGTGGTCCCCAGTCAGGACGACTGACAGAGTGTTCAGAGGTCGCTTTCTCCATACAGAGCTGTGGAGAACGACATGTAGTCGAGGGCTCCAGGGACCCCGTCAGGGCCAGTGTAAGGGGCCATGCGGGCGATGCAGTACTCGGCCTGGTCTGGAGGCAGCTCCCGGCGCAGCTCGTCGGCTAAGATGTAGTTCTACAGAGGATTAGAAAATCAGACAACAGTACAGTCTCTGCTTAGAAGCAGCAGGTGGTGAAAACACGACGCTCACCCTGTCTTGTTCATTTCAAGTTTCATTAGTTAGTAAGATGTGGGTTTTTCATCAATACAGTATCATTCTGGTCATATTTACTAGTTTTAAGAAGTAGCTTTAAAGGATGACACTGATTTTAATATTTTTGCCAGCTATAAAGTTTACGGTCTTGAATAATCAGTATTTTTTTTCTTTAGACTGTAGACTGGTGAAAGGATAAAAAAGTTAATGAATGAAACTAGCATAGAAAATAAATAGCATAAAAAAACATGTACTGCAAAACAGCCTAAAAAGGAGAAAACTTGAACAGAGGCAAATGCTGTTAAAGTTAACTCAAATTAAGTCCAGTGACTAAATTCCATGCTTGCGGTTTCTTCTGGACCACTAACTTACGAACTCGAATATTTTGTTTTTCACGTTCGCAGATAGATTTACAATAAAAGTAGACATGAACGTTGCTAATATGTTAACCTTCAGCAGGCTGGAGCAAGGTTAACAGCTACAGTTGCCGGTAATTTTAATGAAGAGCTTATGGCATGTTCATGTGGTTCCCTCTTCCTCTTATTGTGGGATTGAAAGTTTTTGTCTTTTTTTATGCTTAAATCAAGTTTATAAGCATATTTATACCACTAATATTCTAGTTTACATGGTGACCTTGATAGCCAACAGTTGCCTATTTAAATATCTAGCAGCTTGACATATTGTTATGTTTCACCTAATATTATCAAATAATCTCATATTAGCTCTGATATGTGACTCCCAGGATGCAGTATGTCTTCACTAGCTTGTCACTTCAGTGTCTGCTGTTGCTGGGTGGGTAGTGTACTGTATCTTCAGTTCTGTATAAAAATAGCTGCCTATTGGAGACTGCGAGTGAGCCAAACAGTCAAGTTGTGATCCAGAAAGCCAAAAGAATTAGCTCAACAGCTCAGCTCTCTCAGTGATGCTATGATGCAGCACTATACCTTGTCCCCTGCAAGAACTTTGAAGGAGGCCATGACCTGGTCAGCTGTGTCTGTGTCAGCCGTCTCGCGGGACATGAAGTCGATGAAGGCCTGGAAGGTGACAATGCCCATCCTGTTGGGATCCACTATGCTCATGATGCGGGAGAACTCATTATCACCCTGATGGCAACAGAGAAAACATATTAAGTTACCATAGTGACGAAACATATTTCAGCATAATAAATCAACTCAGTTAATGAATAACAGCTCATATACAAAGATAGAAAACATTCTGTCTTCTGTGTGATGTAATTACATTCTACATAATGTTTCAGGTAGTTTTCTGAATGTAGAAATTCTTCCGCATTTGTCAGTAATTCAACAGATAATTAAACATAGACATAAATCCAAAAGAGAATATATTCATCAGCTACTGTTTAAGAAAAATAAGCTTATAACCATTACCATTTCCAAGGGCATTCATTAATCACAAACAAGTTACTTTACCAGGTTGTAACCCATGGAGATAAGGCAGGTTTTGAAGTCTTCAGCATCCATGACTCCTGTTCTCTTCTACAAGGTCAACGATGGACAAACAAAAGCAGGAGTGGAAGAAAGATACAGAGAAGGGGAGGCAGGGATAGGAAGTCACGAGAAGCATGAAGGTTGAACAAGGAGGATATTTAAGCAAGAAATCCACAATATTCATGTTGTGGATATATCAAGGTGAGGGAAATCAGAAAGAAAACTCAGAGAGGGAGAGTAAAGACAGGAGCAGAAGGGGAGGGATGGATGTATAAGGGAGGAAAGTAGAAAAAAGGAAACAAAAAAGAAAAAGAAACAAGTTAAACCTCTCACCACGGGAGTGTGGCTACGATGAAGTACCTGTGCATCGTTGGCGATATCGAAGCCCAGGCTGATCAGGCAGGCCTTGAACTCTTCTGCGCCCAGAGTACCCGAGTGGTCCTGGGGTGTGGGAGGCCAGTGCCAGGCGAGGCGAGGCGTCACGGCCACAGGCCATGCAGCAACACATACAGCGGTGTCAGTGACGGTGAGGAGAAGGGGGTAGGACAGGAAGGTGGGTGAGGTGGTGTTGGGGGGTGGGATAGAGGGAGTGCACCATGCACGAGGGGCAGGGAGAGAGAGAGGGAGAGGGTCATGCACAAGAGATGGAAAACAGAGAACACAGTGCATATACATTAGGATCTGGCAGGTGAACACACGTGGCAGCTGTGCTGCCATGCTGGGCGAAGGCATTCAGAGGCGTTAATGTGGCGTGTGGCAGGCAGACTATAAGGACTTGAGGTGAGGTTATTCATATCGCCAAAGGCACATGTACTCAGCAACACAAAATGTGCACTTAGGGGCAAAAGTATCTCTTTAACTTAAGACATACTTCAGAACAAAACGCTTTAACACTTCCAAGATATGTAAACATTAATTTTAACATTTACTCATAACGTAATAAACATAAGACTTTGGTTGCAATAAAAGACTATTTCTCAGTTATCTAAATTAATTTGTGGATCTATGAAAAACTAGAAATTCCAAGAGAATGTCTTCAAATGCTTTTGAAACTTGTACATAATGAGTATATCATCAGAGAAGACAAAGAAAACCAACTACTCCATTTGACAGGTTATGGCCAGTGAATTTGACCTGGTTTTGTATTTAGAAAAATTACTTGACCAACTGTAAATGGCCAACAGTGTCAAGTATTTATTCGATTTATGAGATCATCCTTACCACAAAAAAAGGTTTTCTCACTTCTGTAATAAATAATTTTTTTTTTAAAAAACAGTCTGCTTCTTTAGCTTAAATGTCAAAGCAAAAGCTTTGAAATATGAAACAAAAGCAAGTGTAGGGAAACGTTTGGCTTCCTATGGGCTCCAATCATTGACTTCAGGCATTTATTAATGATAAAACAGATTTGGAAGAATGCATGAGGTGATATTGGAGTAAGAGAGTGAGCTAAGTAAGAACTCATCCATAATTGGTGCTGTTTCTCACATGTTTGCCCTGGGGTAAACACTAAGCTCTGAGGGAGGAGGGGGCAAAGTAAGCAGAGTTTTATAGAGGAAGCAATCAATGTTAAGCTCATTGTAAACGATCTGTTCCGTGTTTAATTTTGATTTAATGTATGATAAAAGCGGGCTGCACGGTGGTGTGGTGGTTAGCACCATCGCCTCACAGTGAGAGGGTTCCAGGTTTGACCTGGGGCCTTTCTGTGTGGAGTTTGCATGTTCTCCCCGTGTATGCGTGGGTTCTCTCCAGGTGCTCCAGCATGTTAGGTTAATTGGTGACTCTAAAATTGTCCTTAGGAGTGAGTGTCAGCGTGCATGGTTGTTTGTCTCGTTTGTCTCTGTGTGGCCCTGTGATGGACTGGCAACCTGTCCAGGGTGTACCCTGCCTCTTGCCCGATGACTGCTGGGATAGGCTCCCCGCAACCCGACCAATGGATTAAGCGGGTATAGAAAATGGATGGATGGGTATGATAAAAGCATTTAACAGAGCTTGGTGATTTCCCTGAAAGCATCTGAGCCTTTTTAAGGTCTCTGCCCCCAGACACACTCCACACACAAGCTGAACTTTCTACACACTAAAAGTTTTCAACTCAAAGCATCTTTAAAGGGCTGCTACTGGTCAAACCTCAAGTAATATTTCAGGACCGGTCTCAAACCCACAACTCATAATCTCTCACCTCGACTTCTTTTCTTTGCCGGTGCAGTCTAAATATGCAAAAGAAAAAATGTGTGATCGAATATGAGACACATTGTTGCACAAAATTGAAGTAGAACAGTTTGACATTTTGGGAAACACATTTATTTGTTTTATTTGCTTAAGTGTCACGTGTTTCAGATGAAAATTAAGTTTATCGGTGATTAAACTGGCTTAGTAAACTACACAATCAAAGCTCACGAGTAAACAAGGATGTCCCTACATTTATTTTTATTTTTCAGGCTAACAACATACACGCAGAACAGCCTGGAATGAGCAAGGCTTCAAACACTTTTGTTAAATTCCGAAATTTTATGTTATTTATTCAGATGATACAAAAATCTAGATTAGCAATTATTTTCCTGGTGACTTATAGATGCCCCAAACCATCTTTTCTTACACCTAACAAACAGGGACTATTTTGATTAAATCTAACTAAATGGGAATTATAAACAAAAGTAAAAGTAGCCATTAAGAGGGCAACAGAACAACAGCCCCACAGAAGAACTGGATTTGCATCTCTTAATTAAAACCTGAGGAATGGTTAAATTAATTCAATGTCTGTGTGTGTGTGAACTAAAACATATTCTGCCCACATACACACAGTCCTATATATATAAACTTTTGGATCAACTCTGCCAGAGTATCACTGCATGGACATGTTTTTCTGTGTACAATATAATAAAGAAGTGTTGATAACGCCGATCCACCTGTAAAGTCTCTTCAAAACAAACATCTATGTTGTTCGGCTCCTGATCTCGTTAGTCTGGTTGTTCTGAAAGTATATTGATCCGGGTGGTTCAAATATTTGAGACGTCATACAGGCTGAAACCGCAGTTAAGCCATTTCTGTGATTCCACCGTGTAATGCAGAATTAATGAGGTGGAGGTCATTTATGCAATTTGTGCAGCCACGTGCCGGAGAAACACAATTCTCCAACTGAAATTTCAGATAAATGGTGCTCATTCACATATGTATACTTAAGTTTTGTTTATTTTAATTTGTAAAAAGTACAGGCTGTAATTCGGACCACATATAGTGACATTGATATTCTTCAACTCCCCGCTGCAATGCTTTTATTTTATGTAAAGCATTTTGAATTGTTTTGTACATGAAATGTGCTATACAAATAAATTTGGCTTTGACTGGGATTAACTAGAGAAGATAAACCCCAATATATGAAGTGCATCTTGGCACCATCTGTGTTGTTTTGTTATTGTCTTAAATGATCTGACAAACATGTGAGTGTACCCTCACATTTAACAGTAGTTACTAATTAATACAGAGTTATATTGATATCATCAGTATCACCTGACTATACAAGAAAATGAATAAACGTGTTTCTCAAATGTCAAACTATTCATTTCACAACAGTTTTGTTCCTGTTGCGTGTCCGTTCCCCACAAGCCAAATTCAGACAGCAGCCAGTGAACGAGCAGTGTGTCTTCAAGCCCTCCGTGTGCCTGTAACTTTGTGTCTGCACAGTGATTCAGTACTGACCCTGTCGAAGTGGTTGAAGGAAGCTCGGAACTCATTCAACTGGTCCTGGCTGATGCCCTTGGCATCTCGGGTCAAGATCTGGTTCTCAATTTCATTGATAGTGCGAGCGATCGTGGTGAGTAGCTGCTCCCAGCCCACACGGATGTGCTGCAGGAGAGAGAAACACGAAGGCTTTTAGAGGAGACGGAAAGAGGCTCAGAGGCCGGGATTTTGTAGTTGAGTTAGAAATGATCGTTGTAAATGATTTGTAGTTTATTTTATCCTATTTATCCACTCAAGACAAGGTAGATATATCTGACGGGGCCTGTAAAATGCATTCATTACAGATAAACTGCTCATCATAATTATTTTAAAGCTTTGATTACATAGTCTGGCAACTAGATGTTCTTTCACTTTACAATTGACACTTAATTCCCTTCACTATGAGCAGGAAAATAGTAAAAAATGACAACCACACATTAACATCAATTCTCACTCACTGCCTATCATTCAGTCATGTATAAACACATTCTCAACTCTATAGTTTCTTCTCCACTGCAGTTTTTCTTCACCTTAGCTTTCCACTGAAGACTTAAAGTGTAGGAGTTAAAGTATAAAGCTGGGGATGTTCTATAATTTGATCCGCAAATCCAACAAAAAGTCCAAAACTAACAATATGACCTCTCAACAGTATTCTGCACTTATATTCAAGCCCATTTGTTCCCAATGAAGACATAAAACTTAAAATATTTTCAAAAATATCTACTAAATAATTATGCTGCTTATCAGTGGGTTTTAATTTCCCAGCATTTGGCTGACAAACCACAGAGTTAATTTTGTACATGAGAATCTGGATGGATAAACTGTGACATCAGAGGACTTTAGCTTTGAGTTCTTGAACATTTTCAGGCGGCTGTGTACACATACTATAACCCATTGTTTTGTATTATGTGGTAAACCACAAAGCTTTGAAACCAAGGCACCGCACAACAAAGCAGGAGTACCTGCAGGACCCAGCTCTGTCAGACAGACATGTCCAACAGACAGAAGATTATTTCAGTGGAAAGTGACAAAAAGAACATTCATTTGGTGCTTCTTTGAACAGAGCCGAAACCTCAGCAGATGTCCTGTCATATTTACCTCCATGGTGTAGTTGGTGTGTTTGTTGTCAAAGATGAGGGCTTCCTGAATGAGCTGGTGGTCTCCCTCCAGCTGGTCGATCTTTGGCTTGTAATTGACTATGCTTTTCTCGTACTGGCGCAAGTGTGTCAGTTGGTCCTCCAGCGTGCCATGCATCTCGATTGAGATGCGGCCGATTTCCTGCAAAGACACACGGAGGACAAATTTCTTTGTTTAACTCACTAAGAGAATTATTACTGCTACTGTTCTTATCTAGTCTCTTTTGAATACATGTGTACATAAAACAAAATACCATCAAGATCAAACTGACTGCACAGAAACAACATGAAAATATTTTTGCATACATTTAATTTCTATGTTATCAAATGCTATATGACATTATTTTCTCGTCACAGAGGAAAATAATTAAAACAATGCAACACTGAAATGTGAAAGCTTTACTATTTTAGATTTCAAACTTTTGAATGCAAAAGACTTCAGCAAGAAAAGACTAAAGTCTCACTCGCAACCATACGAGCCTCATTCTGAACCTGAAACACGGTCATTTTTACTGCTGGATCCGCTCACACTGACCTCCATTTTGGTCTGGATCCATGGGCCGATGACATTGGCCTGGTTGGCAAACTGTCTACGCAGACGCTCGTTGTTCTGCTGCCGGGCATGTTCTTCAATCAGAGCCTGGTCACGCTGAGGCACCAGCTGCCTGACCTACAGCAGGCAGGCGAAAGATGGAAAACCACGTGTTCAGCAAAAAAAAAGAAGAAGAAGGAAGAAAAAACAGACATAATTTAGTGTTCCTATTTTTCCCCACAATCCCGATGATCTCATATCTTTTCAAACTGCCACCCCAAGGTCTGTCTTATTAAATAAAGCTGGATTACTATAATGCAACAAACTTCTTTTGAAGACTTCTCAGCATGGCACATGTAATCAAGAAACATTCACTGTATCAGCAGAAATCTTTCATGAAAACCTTTCATGTAAACATAATACAGACCTTTGAAATAATAATATTCACTGTAATTCAGCCAATGAAATGTGCGAATGTTTTGCTATGACAGTCGATTTCTCACACAGAACCAAATAGCTCCTAAATACTAAACACAAAACTAAAACCTTAGAGATTTATAAAGAAATTTGTGCAAATATCAAATCAATCAGACAGAAAGAATTACAAGAACTATGCAATAGTACTTAGAGCACAAAACTTCAAAAATTAATATGTGAAATAAGTATTTTGAGTAGAGTTTCGGGAACCTTTCTTACGTGAACACGGGTTAGTTTCCATGGCATGACCCTGGAAGCTGTTTGCCTTTGTCTTTTTTTTTTTATCTTAAAACCTCTGAATTATTAAGGAAAAAGGTTTGTGTCCAACAAAATACACATCTCTATTTTCAATGCTGCATTATATTGAAATATTAAAAGCACTAAAAATCTTTGTGTCACAAAAGAAAGCTTTTCCTGCCCTGCTGTGACGCTTATTACCAACTCTTCGTCTGTGCGCCATCCAAGGGATTAAATAATTTATCCATGTTATCACATCCAAAATTTATATCTTATTTTCATTTTCATCAAATTTTTGGTTTGAGGTCTAATTGTCACAAAAGGTCACAAAAGGTTACTGAAAGACTAAATAGAGAATAGAGTTTTGATCATATTACCTTGTCCCATTTGGCATTAATCTCCTGTGGGTTGATGGTGGTGTAGGGGTTGGTGCCAGCCATATTCACATGATAGGTCTGCACAATTTTGGCAATCTCATTGTGAATCCCCAGGATGGCCTGCCGCTCTTTGTCGGCTTCTGGCAGTGTGGCTTTGAACTGCTCGTGGGCTGTGCTCAGTCCCTGAGATGAAGGGCAAATACAAAACGTAAACCACAAGAAAAGTATTTGTTTTTATTAATTAATTTTTGTATGTTTTCCATTAAATAGTATTGACTTTCTTCTACTTCATGAATCTTAAATAGATCGTTATTTTTGAAGTTGTCACACCTTCCACAGATACTACTGTATACAGCAATGCTACTGTGCAAATATAATCAAATGTCTCTGTACTTTGTTATATGTTAGTTAAGGATATTCTAAATAAATAGAGAGCAGACAGTATGTGGACTGCACAGTCTATTTATCCATGTTAGGTAAAATTTCAGACTGTAGGGAATAGAAACACTCAGTTCAAATGGAACTGTGTACTGTGTGGGGGAGAACTGAGAAATCCCTTTACACAACAGCAAAATAAGCCTGTTGAATTGTTGACTGTAAGCTTTCGGTGTGAAATTTACTACAGCAGTAGTAACAGATATATCAGCAAGTTGGGTGACCAGCGTAATGCATGGAGAGAATGTGACATTGAAATAGACAGATTTATTAAGGGAATTTTCTAAGCTGATGCTCCTTGAGCATGGTAGCAGGGAGTAGGGAGTACTGTTGATGTACACTGTGGAATGGAACGCAGCTTACGTTTTATAGCCCATGACAAACATGCATTAATCTAATTAGTTATCAGTTTGTTGCTTTGTTTTATAGAGAGTTAGGTAATAAGACTAATGCCACTGTAAAATCTGTCCACAGATTATCAGGCTATCCAGCAGCCATTAAAAAAACATCAACCTTCCAGTGCTTTTAAATCACCATGTGGTCTCTCCAAATACAAAAATGACAATGTAAGGATTTGAGGAAGGTTATTCCTAAACAGTAACTAAAGTTTAAGTTTAAATTTGCACAGTGGACCTTTTTGCATAGCAAACAATCTCACTGTAAAGCACTTAATCATATTAAACTGGCTCAGTTCCCTTTCGCTTACCGTAAACAATGAGAACTTACTACTGTGGACAACAACAGGACCCCTCTACAGTTAAATGTAGACAGTTACAATTAGACACTGTGTATTATCTGCTCTGACATGTCAAAGAGTCTTTTGTGAAAAAGTTCTGTTGTTCAGATTAAACAAACAACACATTATGTTGCAAAGCCAGAGTGACTGTTTCCTCTAGTCTTTAGGATTGGTTAACCTGACTGACAAGCCTCACATTTTCTGAATAAAAGTGTAATGATCACTGAGAACGAAAATAAAAATAAAAATAAAGCCTCTGTTTTTTTCTCCTTTTCAGCCTTCCATGTTTACCTGAATTTCTTCGATGGTGTGGACGATAAAGGTGTCC
Organism: Leuresthes tenuis; assembly: GCF_036924035.1. NCBI lineage: Eukaryota > Metazoa > Chordata > Actinopteri > Atheriniformes > Atherinopsidae > Leuresthes > Leuresthes tenuis. The sequence continues at coordinate 14,725,063 of NW_027325369.1, forward strand.
TGCAGGTCCTCCATGGCGCCCTCCATCCAGTTGTTGAATGGTGCCGCTCTTTTGGCAAACTCAAGGTAAAGTTGATCAATAGTTTCAAGCAGCTTCTCAGTTCTCTGTTGAGCATTAAAAATGCACACAATCCTTTTACAGATGGTAAAGTTCAAGAATTCACAGAGGCTTTATTTAATTCCTGATCATTCATAATGTGGCAAACTATAGGTGGGTTTGAAGGTTATGTTTTCACAAATAAAAACTCCAAACTTTAAAGGATTTTCAAGGCCAGTAGGAACTCTGAAATAACACGGTCCCTTCACAGCCTCTAGCTGTGAGGTAAGCCACTTTCAACTCCACATGTAAAACTATTTTTCCTCTCAGTCAAAGAAAGACTAGAGGGAATTTTAAAACAGAAGTCACAAAGTGAGATTTAAGACATCTGACTCTTTAAAAACTTTTCTAGTTTCTGCTCCCCTAGGGTTGTCCCAGAATCTCTTTTGTCCCATGTCACCTGCAATGCCTCACTGCGTTTCTGGGTCAGAGCTCCCAGTGTGTCCCATTGATCGCAGATCCGCTGACAGCGAGCATTAACACTCGGGGAGTCATAGTAATCCAGCTCACTGGAGCACAAAACAGATAAGAGCACAAGAGATTCATTATCATTACGTCTGTTTGCATCAGTGCAGTTTTTATTCATATTCTTAGGTAGTCATTTGCTATCTTCCTAGATTTTGTTTCTCAGCTCTTACTTTAACTCCTGCGCAATGGCTGCAATCTGCTCCACACGGTCCTGGTGTGCCGCCAGGTCACTCTCAAAGGCCTCGTGTTTCTTCAGCAGGGCCTTGATCTCTGACAGAGAGGCCGTCTCGTAATCACGTTTCTGCAGCATGTGCTCTTTACCTGCAGGGGGCGACACAGAAAACATACCAGAAAAGAAAGTAACACATGATCAAAACTGCAATTTATCATCATGTAGACTGGTGTAGAAAAATAGCAATAATTCATCTTTAAAAAGCCAACATCCAGAAACACTTATGTATTGTTTATACTAAACAGAGGAGCAATTCGGATCTTTACATTAAGACTGTGAACATTTTGAAGCATCTGAGTATCTGTCAAAAATTCTGTACCTTCGGTCCAGGCTTCATGGATGGCAGCTTTCTGGCGGAATTTCTCAGCCAGGTGGTCGAGTCTTTCCAGCCTGCGTATCTCATTGAGGAGCCACTCTTCATAGCCCTTCTCAGCTCCCTCTAGATTTCCCCATGCATTGTTAATGTCCTGTACAATGCCAAGGAGAATACTTAAGGGTTTGTTTTTGCCAAACACATGCCTAAATGAAGAGGGACTAAAAAGATGTTTATTTTTTGTAGCCACAGCCTACTTTTTAACGTCTGTTATGTAAGAAAAACTAATTAAAAAGCAACCTGTTTGGTTTTTTTCCATAAATACAGGTGGATGACACACCTGCTAGGGCTGCCACACACACTTTAACAAGTATTCTCTGGCACATCTTCAGAAGCATAACTGAGCTTTTAGCAGCAAAGTGCATACATTCAACCAGTGGTAAATAGAACACAGTAACGTTAGCATAAGTCCAGGATTTCTGGATTGCTGCATTCAGCATAACTTGAATATGGAAAAATTCTATTCATTCTTTGAGATGACAGAAACAGAAATATGCCTCATTGGCTGTAGTGAATATGTTAATATTCAAAGTTTTTTGTAAATTACACCATCAGAGCACTAAACGTCAAACAGGTTTTGTAGATGTACTGCACTTACATGGTTTGTGCAAAACTATGCATCTCTTTGACAACAGTTAACCAACAAGGATTCAAAAGTTGGATCTCACACTTTCCTTTAAGAATTTAGTTTCAATGTGGGTGAATTATACTTTCACAAACTACTATAACGTACCGAGACCATCTTTCCCTCTGAGGGCATGAAAGCGGGCCTGTTGCTGAGCCTCAGTTTGGTCTGCAGGGTGTTGAAATTGATCTCCAGCTGGCACTTCTCCTGCACTTTGGGCGGCTTGTGGAGACGGCGGTAATCTCTGAAGTCCTCAAGCTTCTGCTGCATGGCCTGCATGGTGTTCTCAGGCATTCGATTCTCTAGCCAAGGGATGGTGCGACGGATCCACTCCAACAGCTGAAGTGTTGGTGGTGTTTGGGCAAGTGTGTGTGTGTGTGTGTGTGTGTGTGTGAGTGGGAGTGCACACGTGGTATAGGATGAGAGTGAGAGTGCAGAGATGGAGGAAAAACAAATTAATGGAAATTAAGAGGCAAGGAAAAGCAAAGGACAAAAATGGAGAATTATGGAAGTCAGAAAGGAATGAAATGCAGTGGAGTATGTAAATGATGAGGAAAAAGAGAATAAAAGTTGTGATAATTGGTTAGTTTATGAGGTTTTTACCAATTTCTTTGAAGCCACAGTAAAATTTCTGTCTTATTTGGGTTTTTGCATTTCTATATCGCACATTTCCGAATTTGCCTGTAAAAGGAAACCCATTCTAGTACAAAGCAGCCGAAGTCTTTCACTGAAATTTACATTTAGCCTTCGTAAAAATCAAGCTTGCAATAATCTTGCCTCTTGTCAAATCCAAGCGTGCAAGTGTCATTAAAACAAAGAAGAATGCACCACAAAGAAGTCTTAAAGAACACATGATTTTAATAAACTGTTAACCTTGAAAAATCTAATGATAATTCAAAGGAAGAGTTTCAAGTACTGACTGGCTGTTCAGCTGAAAATCTTATGTTGTCGAAGATGCTCGAACATGCAAGATGTAGAACTAATATACAAAATAAAAATGGCCAAAATACTGTTGTGATGTGATTAAAATCACTTCTGTATGACTCAAAGCAGCACTGTCTGCCTGCCTGTTTATCTTGATGCGCCTTGCTTTCCCCCTGAATTGAGCACAAACACCCCCGGGGGATGGGAGGCAGGAGGAATAGCTCAAAAGGAGCGAGATGGAGAAAGGGTTGGTAGAAAGAAGTGCAGGGCAATTATAGGAAAAAGTGGGGTGTGCTCACGTCACTAGCCAGCTTCTCATAGTCCTCCATCAGCTGCTCATTCTCTTGGTTGACAGCCAACACCTTGCAGATCCTGTTAGCCGCTGTCTCTGCCTGGATGATGAGGGCGAAGGGAGAAAAAGGGTGAGGCGCAGAGCTGAGAGAGCGCACATTTTAAGCCTTGGTGTTGTCCTGCCATCTATAATGTCCAATACAGCTATCTAGTGATTGTTCTGCAAAGTTGAGGAGATATATTTGAACTCTTTCTGCCATTTGACTGCAACCATCCATCCATCCCGCCTACAGAGGCGCTCAGATTTCCCAAATGAGTAATTTTTGGGAATGAAGCAATAGATCAACAACAATGCTGCAAAACAAAATCAGGACAGCTACTATATGACGTTAATGCTGTAATAATGTCAGTGTTTCTGTGTTGTATTGACAAATACAGCAAAAAGGCCCTTGCACTGCTGATCAAAGGTTTGCTTCCCGCAGGATGGACTAACAAGGACGCATTAAATTGTAGGTCAAGTTGCTGTAAGGTGTAGGGGCACTTTCACTCTGCAGGACTGTCTAATTATAGAACCGAAGGACATTTTTCATCTCTACCTACATTCAGAAAGCCTCAACAGGGGAACTGAGAAGTGAGATTTAAGACCTTGTCTGTGACTCACTTCCTTTAAATGGCCTCTAAATCTTTATCATTGTGCTGCTAATGTACAAGTCTAGCAGAATTTGCCATATGTGTTCGTGTTACCTTTTGTGTTGAAGATGAAAATGTGGTCAATTATGTTTATTGCGAAGAGAAAAAACATTTCACAGTAAAAATACAGACAAAGATTTAAGCAACATGCATAAAGTTTGGAAAATGTGCAGCAGATTTTAAGATGAGAATTGAAACAATCAGTCAGGTCTAAACTTTCAACCAGCACTTGAGACAACTGTCTCATGAAAGAAAAGAAATTAGCAGTTATAAACGGTGGTATAACATCCACAAGAGTCCTTTCACAGAGACACAGTGAGCTAAACTTGAAATTCCCTCTTATTTTGTTTCAAAGCTCAGAGACTGGCATCCCACAAGAAGGACTGCTCCCAGCTTCCTTTGTGAAAAGATCACATAGGAAACTTGGCTCGGTCGGAGACGTGCTCGGGGGGCTCCACCAGCAGCAGTCGAGCTGCCTTAAAAGGAGAGCCAGGATGTGCAGGTCGTGCTTCTGTGAGCAAATGTTTGTGCACTGGGCCGTTTACCGAGTGCCCCGACAGCCAGGACCTACCTCCCGAATTACTCTGCTCTGACATCAGAGTTAGAAGCCAGGGGACACTGGAGAGAATGAATATCAAAGCTAAAAACCTAACCATTAATCCATAATGCTCATGTGGGCACAGTGCCAGTTTCTGTTTCTCATGCATTATCGTTATGTTTGAATCACAAATACCTGGAGATCATAGATTAGATAGCAACTCTTACACAACCTTTGGATCTGTTTCCAGAGCTAAAACGTAATCTGACACATCTCCACTCCTGGTTTATACAACACAGGGATACATAAACCATAACTTTAATATCTACTAGGTGTGGGGTTTATAAAAAATCCTGGGGTAACTTTAACAAGCATTCTATGATTCTGTTGAACTCACTATCACAGAGCCTGTTTGCACCTTTCTGTTCACCTGGGGAATATTCCCTAATATTAAACTCTGTTGTTCTTTCCAGTACTTCTAGAGAAAACCATCTCTTTAGCTACTAAATACATATCTGGTGCTGTGTAGGTAGTTTGAGGAGTGTCTAACCTAGCTTTTTCACTGAGAAAAACTGCCTGTGCAGCAAAATATTACATTATGAAAGTAGTGAGAATAACAGGAAACAGTAAAAAAGTGGGCTGAGTGAGAGACACTAAAGTGACGCAACTCCTGTAATACTTTCCTGTGAATTAGTCACTATAGAATCTTTTTTTTCCACAAATAAGAGGTTAAGTGATCCAATGTTGATATAAAAATATAATTTATTAACTTGTGATTGGTACTTTATAGTGTTACTTTGTTACAGTGCAAAGTACCGTGATGGTGGAGAACCAACTGATTAAACATAAAGAATAAATAAAAAAGTTGATAACTTTTAATCATGCAATACAAAACAGAAATATTTCAAGACATTTTGAGTTAAAACGTGACTGCAGGCCTAAAAAAAACTGTGATTAAATTTGAGCTTTACTTTGTAAAAATCAATGTGAGGACCTCTAAGTATAGACCCATCCCGCAAGGAGTGATGATGTTTATGGTTAACTCTGTCCCCTAAGGGTGCAATCTAAAGTGTTAGACAGGGGTGGAGTAACTTCTTCCATCCCCTGCTTTGATGTGAAATCTATGCCAGTGCTGTAAATGTGTGCGCTAGCAAGCAGCTGGAGCTCTCAGGAGAACCACCAGCTCCATTAAGAACTGGATCCTAATAAAGATTTTAAGTATAGGATAGTTAGCAGATATCCTGCGTGTGTGATAAGTCTTTTATTGTTTTATGCAGAGATCTCCAGTGGATTTGACATGTCTTTGGAATGATGTATTGCACTAAGAGTGTCGGGAAATCTTTCTAGTGGAGGATAAAGGGTCGTGCATTGTATTCATTATGCTACTCAGAGAAGGCAGATAAGGAAGTTCTGAATAAGTGAGGATTCCCATTAGAGCCATCCACAATAAAAATGCATGAACTCATAGCACTTGAAGGCACTTAAAATTAATTCAACAGATCTGCTTGGACATGTGAACAATGCTAATATGTGCATTCTTTGAACTGTTTCATGATTTAAGGCAAGCACTCTATTCATGTTATGCTGACTCGGAAGAAAGATTCTTGGCTAAGAAACTGGTAACTTTCAATAATAGCTTATTCTATGAAAAAACAAAAAAATCCTTATAAAATGCTAAAAAAGTGAGTAACTGCATGTGTGTTAAAAAGGCCCATAGTGCTGCAGGGAACTGTATGGCTGTTGGAGCAGTTACTGCAGTGGACCACTTTTATATTTGACTTCAACAACATGACTACAGGATCAAAAACAAAACAAAGCCACTCAAAAATTATAATTTTTTGTAAATTAATACATTCAACATTTCAGTAAAGGCACAGTTAAGGTGAATTGCTGACTGTGTCAAACAGTGCTGCTGGACCAAACTGTGGTATCACATGACAGCAGTCAAGAACTAAATGTTGGCTACATTACAACGGCTGTCATTCTCTGCCAACCAGTTCGACAAGTATGCGGCCATTGTTATCTCACCTTCTGTTTGCCTGAGAACGCGTGGTAGTAACACGACACATAAGTCATGACAGCCTTCTCATCTGGCCTCAAGGTGCTAATGATATCTGCTCGGGGAACAGAGGAAAGGGAGAGAGGGCAGAGAGGAGAAAAATGGAGAGTAAAAGTGTGCAGAGACAAGAGGGCCAGCAGGGGGCAATATCACGAGTCACAAGTCACCTCCAGTCTAACTGAATTTTGTCTTCAAGTTTTAGTGTTTTCAAGTGGTTTTTAGGAAATCTTTATTGTCCCCATACAGACTGGACAGTATGGTATGCTAACAGCATGTTAACAGCATGTTCAGTGGGAGGTGAGAGCACAAAGAAATAAATAGTCTATAATGTTATCACTCTAATAAATATCTATGGATTTCTGAGATTCTTCATGTAATTTATAACCAAACTCAGCCACTTATTCCAGGCACCAACTGTATCTTGTTCCACACATCTCAGACCTGTGATACAACCCAGAGTCTAGCTCACTCCAGAGTCATCCCCTCTTTCTCCTGCAATAAACACTGACGTTTTTGATCCGAATTGCTTAAACACAGCTGTGGTGAAATGGTCTCTTTGGTGCCGGGCCTCCAGATTGAGCCTGGCTTTTATAGAACGATTGTCCTTCCCCCAGAAATGAGATGAGCGCCACAGAACAATTTCAGGTGTCTTGCTCTGCGTCAAGGCAGTTGTCACACTAGCAATGGTTCATTATCCAACACAGAAAGGCCGGCAGCATTTCTTTCCTTCAGTGAAACGAGGAGACAGACTCTCCACTGAAGCCAGACAGCGTGCACCCATTAAAGTGAACTGATAGCTTACTGCTCGACTTTGAAGTGCCAGATTTAATTTCATTCATTCCTCCACCCTCAATTTAAGCTGTCACTCCGAAGGCTGAACATAACCGACCTTTTAGACATTTACATCTCCCCCTCGGTACCAGACTTCAAGCTAATTTGTATCAACCACAGCTGTTATCATAGGCAATCATCATCATTCAGATCAGATAAACTTTTTCCGCACCTCCCACTCAATTCAGCTCTTATTCAGTGGAACAAAACTTTAATTAGGGGTGCGTTTGGAGGCCTGCAGCCCTTATAACAAATACGTAGACTGGAGACACACTTGTGCTCATTGCCTGTAAGAACACTGATGTTGCTCCATCATGCATTTGGTGGCGTGAACCATGCGGAAAATAAAGCAGAGTGACCCCTGCAGGGGGCGTTGTGCACTGCAGAGAGAAGGATACTGTTAGGAGGCACCCACAGAGGTAGAAAAAGAGGGCGGAGGGGAGTAAGGAAGAAGAGGAGGAAAGAGATGCTGCATCCAGGATACCTTCTGGGCGCCTGAGAAGGCATGGTAGAAGCTAGAGACGTAGGTCATGATCGCCTTCTCGTCCGGACGGGCAGTGCCCACAATGTCTGTGAGGAAGAGAGGAAGTCAGGGAGGGCATGGAGGAGGGGGTCAGGAGGGGGTCGAGGTTGTTAAACAGCCGAACGAAGAAACAGGACGTAGAGGTCATCACTTAAATAACATTTAGCAAAGAAATAAAAATAAACAGTGTTATTGGTGAGGGTTTAACTCAAACTCTTCAGTCTGTCCTAAAAGAAACTGATTTCATTATGTACAGCTACCCACTGACAGGACTCCATACTTGAAGATGCTGGATGACGCCATGAAGCTTAATTTATTTGTAGAGAAAGAATTGCATATTTACATTCTGTAGAAAATAGCTTCCCCCTGTGTGCACAGCTGCATAGGAGGATATGAAGACCAAAACATGCTCTGGCAGAAAGCAAATCAAGCCAGGTTTTATAATCTTTATCAAAATGTCTCAACAATGGGTTGGTCATATAAAGCTAAAAAAGACTTGAGAACCAAGAAAATGAACAGTCCTGTTTAGTTCTAAACTTGATTTTGGTTCCTCTTTTGTCCCTTTTCTTTACTTCTGAGTATAAACCAACACAGAGGCAACTGGTGTGAATCTGTGATAAACATGTGAAGAAGCTATGCCCATTTTAGCTAGTGTGGCTCTCAGACGGCAAGCTGTGGGAAATAAAAAGTTGTACTGACCCTCAGCTCCACAAAGTACATCTAGATTTCTTCAGGGAAAGTATATTTTGGTCTTTTGACACAGGAGAACGCCTGCTTTCCACATCATCATTTTAAAGTTTGACTCCCTGCCTGCTCACCTTCTGCGTCCAACATTTTGGGGATGTCCAGGTACTTCTCTGCCACGTCAAAGGCTGTGTTCAGGTTGGTCATGGGATCATCCTGTCGAAAGCAAACCATCAAGACTTTTAGAGATAACTTTTATGGCTATTAAGGAATATGTTGCAGTATTTGTAGCATTGTACTCATAAATCGCTCAATAGGAACATCAATCTTTTCAGCACAAAGTGGGGAAGAAAGTACAACTAGATTTTCCCCTTATTTGGTCAGAACGTCAAACTATTAGCTGCCAGGCTCTTTCATACATTACTTGTGACAGGCAAACCACTCACCTTGCGCAGTTTTCCGTAGTCAATGAGCTCTGGACGGTGTCGATGAATGAGTGCACAGAAACCCAAGCCATCTTTCCAGCTGAGAGAGAATGTGCAGAAATTGTGATCAGGATGAAACCGAGATGAAACATAATGAGAAGAGGTCAAATAAAAGCAATGTCACTTTGATCTTTAATGAAGACCATTTCCTTCCTTTAGTCTCCTTAATTAGTTTAACACAAAACACCCATAAATCATCCCAGCAACACGAGGTGTGTTTTGTCGTGTATTGTACCAAGTGGTTTTCACATGAAGCTCCAACCTTTACACGTTTTTGATCCTTTGTGATAATTGAAAGAAACATTCTCAAGCTTGAATTTATTTTGAGTAGCTCAAAGATTTTGTGAAACAAGGATGAATGCTTTGGGACCAAACCAGTTGGATGTCAAAGGAGAGGAGTACGCGGTTCTTTCTGTGCCCATTCGAAAGGGAAAACTTTTGAAAAGTGACCAATTAAATTATTTTCAAGGATAAAATAAAATGGGAAATTACAGTCTGTTAGCATTTGTGGGACAGATCCTGGAACGTGTTCAGAGAAAACGTAATGGCTGCTTGGACATTTTTGTACATTGAACAGAAATGGCACCACAATGCCGGCTTTCTTGAATGTTTCCAGAGTAGCTTTCTTGGCAAGTGGTTTCACTGTGAAAACTAGTGACGAAGGGACCAGTTTTCACTGAATACAAAAAACAACTTGATCTACAAACACCAACTTTTCACCAATTCCTACAAGCTTTTATTACAGTTAGTTGAGTCTTATTCTAAGAAACTTGTAAATTCAGGGAACATATTTTGTTGTCAAAATGCAGTACATTTAAATGCTCAATTATGCACACCAACTCACATTTTACTTGCTGCTGTGCAGGAAAAGTGTATCTTAAGAATTCAAAAGCCAGAACTAACATAAAAGCCAACAAAAAAAGCTCTGTAAAACTGAAAGGGACAAAATGTGCCATCCAAATATGCAGGGAATTAAATATGAAACAGATACTGTCCTCTGTAAAGCTATTACATTTCACACCCAGTAGAAAGTGCAAGACATTACGACAAAATTAAATTTTCTGGAGCTCATGCGTATGTTTCTCGGCAGGACATATTTTTAGTTCGGCCTTCTTTGGTTCATCGATTACTGCCATCCTTGGCTCTGAAGCCAGCCTGTCTTCCAAAGTGCAGCGTCTCAATTTGGAGCGGTAGAAGATTGACTGATCCTCTGTGCTTGGAGAATAACAAGGATGGGCTATTCAAATGCATCACCCGTCATAAAAAGTACCTATGGTACATGAGAAGCTACTTAAAGCTTTTATACCTAAAGTGCTCTGCACTCCTCATCTGACTCTCATCTCCTGACTGAGTTGTAGCTTCTGCTATCATCTCTGACAGGGAGACCGCATCAAAGGCCTGGCCTGTGCTCTGAGAGCTTCTTTCCACTGCCTCCCTCTCTTTACCTTCTGTTGAAATGACCTCAGCTCCACCTTTCACCTCAACTCAGCTTTCATCCACATCTGAGCATCACAGTGATCTTCTTTCAATAATTCAACACACTCTATGGGATCCTCTGATGTGGCTTCAGGTCTAACTAAACCGACTCGTGGCTATGAAACGAAAATGTAAGGATAGGATTCTAATTCATATCTCCAGATTTCAAGTCACCGTTAACTAAATAAATGCACTACTTGATAACTGCCACTTCTTGTCCTTGTTGGCTGCTTTCAGAATTTCTCTGTTCACCACCAGCTCTGTTTCAGGCCTCTGCTCACATCTGTACATGTCAGGCGTTAATGTAATCTTGGTGTTCTCAAAATGGAATTTCTTCTAAAATCCTAACTGAATCAGACTAAATGAAAAAAAACATTTGGATTTTAAGTAGTGGCCCTAGGAAAAAATCTCACAGAGTAAACACATCTACACATAAAATGCATCCAAGCACTATACTGTGCATGAAAGCACACTCTGAGCTCTCTCTTTGGTTTCTTTGGCCTGGATAAAACCTAGTATACACCAAAAACCTGCAGTTGCAACAAGATGCCTGAAAAGTTACCAACATAAAAACAAAATGGAGGGCCGAGCAACCATTTTGCATGCTTGATATAAACATCTGCTCCAAACACTGGATACAGAAACAAACTAGTTAAGATTCAAACACAGATACCACGCCACTGCTTTTTAGAAAAAACATAGTAGTATTATACAAGTGTATCTACTGTATTTGACAAAACGTCTATAAAGGAGTATACACACCTGTCATCAGTTTCTGGGAGTGTTTTTAGTCTAATCCAGTCGCAACAAGCATATTGTCTCCAGAATGTCAACACATCTTCTATGATCAGGCCAAGACACGCCAATGTATTTGCTCCAGTGGAAATTTGCTGTTCTCAAAGTTTGCAAAGTAAATCAAAAGCAGTGAAGTTCCACTGAAGTTAATCTTAAATATAACTACATGAAGTGATGTACATCAACATTTTTTTCCCTGCTTGCCATCAAAAATTCAACTCCCCGGGCTCCGTGTCTGGCTCCACAATCTGCGACTGTAACTGTAAATATAAAGGTAAGGAACCACTTTTTTTGTTGCTTTTTGCGTTGGCCTCCCCAGACCCTTACCTGATGTGAAAGTTTTGGATGTTGACATTCTTGTAGGGTGCTGTCTTCCTCTGGCACCACAGCAGGAGGCCTTCTTTAGCAGAAGTTTCTGTGGTTGTGGAGAGGAGATCATTGTTAAGTTGGAGAAAATCTCAGGCTTTTACTTTGACTCTGAACTCATCCCTCTTTAGTCGTGGATTAAGTGGAGGTGAAGTGAATGTGTGACTGCTCGGAAGCATCGTGCTCTCTGGTTTCTACTGCATACAAAGAGATGTTTGGTACAGTGCTGTCCCCACACAGAAAAGCAAAATCCTTAAAAGTACACCATGGAAATTTTAGCCTGAACAAATTAAGGCTGATCACAGCTGACATTTAAAGTGGATTACACTGTAATGGCTCGACCATCTTGCAAATACTTCCACCTCAACACAAAAAGAGCAGTGTCTTAAACATTCATATTCAAATCAATATCATTTTTTCATCATTTTAAGTCTACGTGCTATTATGTTGTTTTTGTAGGTTAACAAAATGAGTGACAAAGGTCTAAATGCTAATACATTATGTGAATGAAAGCTTTCAATTGCAAATTAAGTTAGTGAGCAGGAGTACTTTTCACGCTTCTGCATATGAAGATGTTCCAACAAACACCTTCCTGCCCACAGCAACAGCCATACACAATGACTGCTTGTGAAAAATAATTCAGTGAGTTAATTACTCATGAAAAACAAATCCCTTTGAAACTGATGTTTCTTTTTATTTTTTTATTTGTTTGGTTGTCATTTAAATCCAAGTAAAGCTGCCAGACCTCACAAGTATAATGGGCTCCCAGTTTCAGACTCCACAAATATAGTAAAACAAGTCCACAGACACACACACACAGATAGTACCTTCCACAGAAATATCTTGGATGGCGAAGCGGAGGATTATGGTCCATATCATTCCCAGGGTCATCTTAGCATTACCGTCTACGATCTCTGAAAGAAACGCAAAGACATTTTTACCATTTACGCTTTTATCATTTCTCTCACTTTAATCAACTGTTTAATAAGGCCAATTATGTGCTGTTTTTAAATTATTGGCAGTGGCAGATTATTTCACAGCAACAAACAAAAAAATTTAATGAAGACAAAACTTGTTATATAGGCAGTCTATTCAGCGCAGCTGCAGTGGAACAATGTTTCTGATTGCCTGTGAACAAGTAGCTAAAACATTTATTCATCAAAACTGAGCACACTGTTAACAGAAAAGCCCTGCTTAAGAAAACGTACAATGTCGACACTGTGGACATAATGGAAAGAACAAACCTAAATCACCACAAGAGTGACGATACTTGAGTAACTAGGAGTTGCTGACAGTGTGCAGGGCTTTTACATTAATTACAAAATGTGATTTACTAAGGTCGCCAATTTACTGCTGATTGGGCCATTATGTTCCGCCAAAAACAAGCATGCCTTCATTTTGTGGTTGACAAAGCAGCAATTGTTGCTGTGAGGTGGAGGCAACTACAAAAACAGAGCGAGTGGTGGAGGGGAGAGAATGCACTCCTTATAATCTATAAAGAAAGCCAGAGAGAGACAGAACAAATTGATTGCTAAGACGCATCGTTTATACTTTACAGGAGAAAAATCAGAACTGACGTGAGACCCTGAACTATCAGAACAAAGTGTTTTACAAAGGACATGAGTACAAACGAAAGAAGAGAAGTCTCCTGCATCAAAACTTTTTCAAACTCCTCATTTTTGGTTCTCCAGTAAGTTAAACGCACTGTGTAGCTGGGAAGTCACTGTTCACATTTTCACATGTGTTGTTAATTTCCTGAGGTCCCTAATGACAAAGAAAAAGTGAATAAAGAGGTTGGATATGACTGGATCTTGGTAAGTACAAAAAAAAAGTTCTCGCTGTAATTTTATTACAATATATATAAGGCTGAAATGACTGAAAGAGCCCAAGTGCGTACACAGCTTTTTGTGCATGTAAAAGATCTGAAGAATTGCAAAGTCCACCAAAGAGTTATCGCTTCCCACAGAACACATTCGCTCCTGAACTGTCGGAAATTATCCTGTTTGTAGTCTAGGCTTTTCTTCCTGCACTTGATGACATCACCACGGAAAATATTTGCTTGTCTGGCAAACACTGAAAACAAGAAACGATCAGTGCTATACCCTTGCCATTTCTGACTAAATAAGCTGACCAATCGGAACTGAAGGTGAAAGTAGTTTCAGACAAACAACAAGATGCGCTGGAGTAATGTGAAGAAAAATTGCTTTGGAACAGTGAAGCATGTAAAGCTATTGACCCTCAAAATGAAATCGTGAACTTGTATATGACAATTACAGGGGCTCTTTAATAATTGTAATAAAGAATCTGCACTGCCCAAGGTCCTACACATGGGAAGCTTATCGTCATCAATCTGAAGACTAAAGACTTGTGACAATCATCACAGTGTAAGAATGTATCTAATAAGCAGGCCAGATAATCCACCTTTTTTAAAGACTAACCAGCCTAGCTCAAATACTTTCAGCAATTTAATATGAAGTAAACATGGTCACCTTCAGGCTTCAGACCAGTTTTATTCATCATATTACTGTCACAGTTTATGTTTTAATAGTCTTGTTTTCAGTTTCTTATGTTTTCTTTCTCATCATGTTTTCAGGTTCCAGGTCATGCTTTTCCCATGTCACGTTAGGTTCACTCATGTCACCTGTTTCTGTTCACAGCTGCACGTCATCACAGATCACTTCCCCACAGTATTTAGTTTCTAGGTTCACTTGCACTCATTGCAGAATCCTCACTTCCCTTTCATGTCATGTTCACAAAAAAGCAAAGTCTGGTTTTGCCTCACAGTTTCATAGTTTATTTAACCATAGTCTCATCTTGCTTTGTTTATTTTCACTGTTAATTATTTTTGACATCTGGCTCAGCCGCAACCTTTGTTCTTGTGCTTCGTGCCTTTTGTTAATAAACCTTTTGATTTTTAAGAAGTTCTGTATCTGGGTCCTCCCTTCATTGCACCGAACCTGACAATTACAATAAACAAATCCACCTCTGTGGTTAGCAAATACCTGCACCTGAATATCATCAGTCCTGCTTGTTTGTGACCCCGTGTGAAATTGCACAGCTCTTGGTAGACTGAGTTGGGCATAACGGAGATGAACCGGCTGCATCTGTGTTCATAAATCAGCACATTGTTTATACATCACAGGCACCTCCATTTGTGCTTTTCATAAATTGCTCATTTACCCCTCTTAGAAAACGTGTCCCCTATTTTAGATGAATAGCTAAATATCTAGGTCACCTTTAACAGTTGCTTCAAAAGCATTTGAAGACTGTATAACAAAGAGTATTCCTCTGCAATATATAGTCATTCAAATTATGCTGAAAAAAGTGGCATTGCAACCATATGTAAAAATAATAATAACAATAATGATAATTCGACCATCCTTAAAAGTGTCCAAAAAAGGAAAAATACAGTACAGTAATAACAAATAACAACAAATACAGTATTCCAAAGCTGCTCAACATAATGAGATATGCCATTTTAGGATGTTTCAGGTCGGAGAAACTCTTTGATACATAATAACCAAGAAATAATGATGATGTCATTGTAAGACCAGAACTCTCTTTTGTTCCAAGCGGCTCTGTTTAATCTCTGTATTACCAGACTGAAGCAGCATATGGCAAAGATTCATGAATGAAACATGCAATGATGGACCTGTTCAGCTGTCAGTGTGTCTATGGCTGAAGGCTATGAATGAGCACCAGTCCAGTCATCTCTACGTTGTTGATAATGACTCTCCCCTTCCGCAGGTCACCACGTTAGCCCGCCTTCAATAATCACTTGTTTGTCCCTCTAATCCAATAAGGCTCGAAGCATGGCAACTCAGCTGTGACGGACAAACTAGGGCTGCGAGATGCCAGTCAGATGTCTGGATATGTAACGTGGTGTGAAAGACCAGTCAGATCGAATTAGGAGGCAGAAAAAGTCGAGCTCACTGGTTCAGGGTGACACATGCAGATCATGTTGAGATTAGTTCTAATGAACATGACTGATCCACATGGGGGGAGGAACACAAATCCAGTTAATTCTATTTGAACCCACCCCCTCACCCTCACACTCAACAAACCCCCTGATGAGCTCTGTAGGCCTGAGCTTTCGACTAGTCTCATCCCACCACTGCCAAAGCCACAGCTAGCAGGGAGCTGGGCTGGATGACCAGGAGGGGATTCCAGGCAGCTAATCTGTCTGGAATGCTTGTCTGGTTTAGGCGCTTCTATACCAAACTCTATACAATGCAAAATAACTCTAGTTAATTTGTGTCTCTTCTTGAACAAACAAGTGTTCTGTTAGAAACTATTTTGGTGATTTATCGTAAAATGCCAACAACCGTCTGGTTTCATTGCTTCAGGTGTAAATATTTTTTTTTTGGATCGTCAGAACAAGTCACTGAGGACATAGCCATGGGTTCTGGTAAAGTGAGCTATATATTTCCCTGATTCTGATGTGGAAGCAGCTGATATTGTTACTAATTATATCAGAAAGTGTTCTTGCTTTGAGAAATTAAGGCTTATTTTTTCAAACACATGAATATTACATTTTCTCTCAATGTTTGAGAAAATTATGATTTAAGTTGAAGTGAAGCAATACAACTTCAAGATGTAATAAAAGAACACTAAATTTAATAATTACAATATCTCAAGTAACTATCTTATCAAGCTTCATTGATGGATATGCAGAAGAACCATGTAGAAGTCAGTTCAGAGTTATTCTGAAAATCACCCCATATGAGGAGAGTTTGGGTTCTACAAACAGTTGCCTGATTTTTAATAACCAGAGGGTGAAGATATTTGGAAGTGGGAGATTTCTGATATCATTTGTGTACTGTTGCGTTGGCTGTGACCCACATTCAAAGAATGACTAACCCACAGAGCACGAAAGTCTTGACAAAGCAACTTACACTGCCAAAGGGATCTTGCCTAAGGACCCCTACTGGACCTTTCACACAGGAGATTTGAACCCAGGTCACCCACATGGAAGGTGGCAATCTTACGACTACACTATCCAGTCCATGCTCTGAAAGACTAAACGGGTAAACAGGTAAAATGAATATAAACGTGCGAGTACGACCAAATTTATACAAAATCGAGCTTTTCAAAAACCGGACAAACGCACCAAGATCATTTGGTATCTCAAATCTTTGACATAAAGAAGCAAAAAGAAACATTTTGAGATCATTTAGATCAGTGTTCTTCAACCCTGGTCCTTGGGACCCACTGCCCTGCATGTTTTCTATAGTTCCCTCCTCCAATACACCTGATTCAAATGAATGGCTCCTTATCAGGCCACTGCAGAGCTTGATGACGAGCTAATCATTTCAATCAGGTGTGGTGGAGGAGGGAAACCTCGAAAACATGCAGGGCAGTGAGTCCCGAGGACAAGGGTTGAAGAATCCTGATTTAGAGGACGCACTTTCTGTTTGTCGCAACCCACGTGTGTGCGAATGTCATCCCTTCCAAAAACAACTGGAGGGTGTGTGTGGCTGCAAAAGTGGAAGAAAGACAAAAAAGAGAGATAGTGAGATTGCAAGAGAGCAGAGCGTTTACTCTGCTAAGGACTTGTTTATCCCCTGAAGGGAGGAGGACGGACATCTCCAAGTTATTTGTGCTGAACAATGAGCTGCCTTAGCCCCTGGAGGGAATTGCTGATCCTGAGATCTACTCTCAGAAAATGCACTGAAAGCACAAGCTCTACCAGAAGACTGAGGAATAAGGATCTCATTAAAGTGCACAGCAGCCAGCAGCTCTACCATGGTAACGAGAGAGGGCGGGTCTGTGGCAACATTATACATACATAACTATTTACAAGTAAATAGGAGCTATTGGCTTGGCTGGCCTGATTAAAATCAATATGTGAAATCTGGGGAGTATACTAATCTAAAGGAGATCATGTGACTTTGTGGGAAATGACTTTAACTTCATCTTTTGGCACAAATGTCCTCATAGGACAATCGTGTGGCATCACTGACCTTCTGCTCCAATCGAAACCAGCTTCACTCCTTTACTGGCGATGAAGTCAAGCGCTTTGTTAACGTTAGAGATCTTGTGGACTCTCATTTTGCCTCTTTCTGGTTTGGCCAAGCGTTCACCTGAAAACAGAAAAAAAAACCTTTTTCCCTGAACACAGCCAGAGTAGTCATTTCCCAGTCGATCCAGGAAAGAAGTGGAATACAATATTCCAATAAAAACGTGTTATCTTTCTGTTATCCATCAGCGGACGACACTAACATTTCTTTAAGTAAATGTTGTTGCCTATCGTATGAAGTTACACTAGACTATCAGCGCACAGTTAGAGTAACTCAGAAGATGTAGACTGATGATACACGTAAGCTGCCAATGGACTCATAGTCCATGTAACATTTTCTTAATAGTTTTCAAAATCCCCATCACAGCAAGAAATGACAACCTTCAACCCTCATGCTCAAAATGGCATTCTTTTTATGAAGTTTTTGATTCTTCTACAGCCAAGTTTCCATTCAACAGCAGTCAGACACCTTTCCATGGACTGGTTTTAAGTAAATAAACTCGGTTGTGCGGTGTCGCCGGAAGCTGGAGGCACAGGCTATGTTGCTACTGGTTGTAATTCAGTAAAAGAAGTAGGTGTTCCCAACTGGAAATAAAGTTCTACTGAATGTTCACAGTTACTGAATAAAAACTGTGGTGGATAAATGAAGATATAATGGAAAGTGTGTTTTTTTCTTTTTCCCCCAATATACATTTTCTCTTTCACATCTTTTAAACACAAATCAAAAAGAAACTCTGTAGCATAAATGTGACTGCTTTAAAAAAAGAATTTTCTTCATTACTGGCACAGGTCTGGTTTTGTGAGACGAGCTTGAATCTAGTACAAAAATAACCTAAGAAGATAAAAGTAGGAGGTATGAAATGGATGTTTGCAAAAGCCAAACAAAGAATGTGACTGAGGTCTGATTTATCTATTTGTGTCCATCTCCCACCTCCAGACTGATAAACAGCTCTGCTTATAGACTGAATTGGAGCAGCAGGACCAGCTCTGTGCACACAACTGTCACTGGCAGACTGAACATTGTGTAGCTCCATTACACAAAAGCTGATTCTGACAATGCGTGTTGCTCACATGTGCAGAAACTCTCTCATTTAGGGATGGAAACACAAGCAATCTGTTGGAACCTCTGATACAAGTTTACCACATGCAGGTCCCCGCTGTCCTCTCTGCAGTTCACCTCCCATTGTCCTACATGCTGCATGTTATATGCTGTCAGACTGAGGCCCACACACAGAGCTGATTAACTGTCAGAGTGCGTTAAAAAATGTCATCATCCGTGTCAGAAACATCCTTCCACACAGAACCAGACAAAGCTAACATAGTAATTTAGCCATTAATCCGATTCTTTACAGTGCCATGTAACTCCACTGAGTGTGAACATCAAATTACCCATACCTTTGCACATACTCAGCTATTTTCACCTAGTTTTCTCACTTATAATTATTGACATTACAAAAGCTAAAGATGCCTCTAATAATAGAATCAGGCATAAGTGTTCTCAAGCTTCTCATCCAACTCTTAGTATTCAACTAAAGAAAGCTAATTTCTTGAAATGTCAAACTATTCCTGGCTGATCCTGCTGCCCAAAAATCAACATGTGACAATGCTGTTTTCATCCAGCTAATCTTGTTTAATAAGGAGCCCTGTACCTGAGATGACCTCTAGCAGCAGCATGAGTTTCAGTCCATCCCGGAAGTCCTCCTCGATGTTCTCGATCTGCGTGCCAGCTTTCCTCAGGTGAGAGTTGCACCAAGCTGTAAATGTCTACAGAAAAAAGAAAAGAAAAGACATAAATCATTAAAAACAGGTGTATAATTTAGTGCCAAACAAGCAATGTGTTGATGCCGTTTCAATTCCAGCGTCAGCCACCCAGGTGTTTATAGGCGCCAGTTTGCTTGTGTAACTACCAGAGTTTCTTCATGTTTGTTTAAATTGTAGACTTATTAAATCTTAGAATCTGCCGACAATGGAACCATAGCACAGAAACGGCACTGGTGAAAGTTACCAATGATCTCCTGTTAGCTTCTGATAGCGGACTTGTTTCTGTGCTTGTCCTGTTGGATCTCAGTGCTGCATTTGATACGATCGATCACAGCATTCTGTTACAGAGACTTGAACATGTTATTGGGATTAAAGGAACTGCATTAGGCTGGTTTAAGTCATATTTATCTGATAGATTCCAGTTTGTTCTTGTAAATGAGGAATCTTCCTCACACGTTGGAGTAAGTCATGGAGTTCCTCAGGGTTCTGTGCTTGGACCGATTCTTTTTACTTTATACATGCTTCCATTAGGTAACATTATCAGACAGCATGGCATAAATTTACATTGTTATGCTGATGATACTCAGCTGTACTTATCTATGAAACCAGATGAAACCTACAGGTTGGTCAGACTACAAGCCTGTCTTAAAGACATAAAGACCTGGATGACTCAGAACTGTCTGCTTTTAAATTCAGACAAAACTGAAGTTGTTCTCTTTGGACCTGAGCGCTTCAGGGAGAAATTGTCTAGTTATATAGTTACTCTAGATGGTATTTCCTTGGCTTCTAGTTCTACAGTGAGGAACCTTGGAGTTATTTTTGACCAGAATTTATCATTTGACGCACATATAAAACTGGTTTCTAGGACTGCCTTCTTTCACCTTCGTAATATTGCCAAAATCAGGAACATCCTGTCTCAAGGTGATGCAGAGAAACTAGTTCATGCATTTGTTACTTCAAGATTGGACTACTGTAATTCCTTATTATTGGGCTGTCCCACATATTCTCTGAAAAGCCTCCAGCTGATCCAAAATGCTGCAGCCAGAGTTCTGATGAGAACTAACAGGAGAGATCATGTTTCTCCAGTTTTAGCTTCCCTTCATTGGCTCCCTGTTAAATTCAGAATAGAATTTAAGATTCTTCTTCTCACATATAAAGTTCTTAATGACCGAGCTCCATCATATCTTAAAGATCTAATTGTAAGATATTTTCCTAACAGAGCACTTCGCTCCCAAACTGCAGGTTTACTTGTTGTTCCCAGAGTTTCTAAAAGTAGAATGGGAGGTAGAGCCTTCAGTTATCAGGCCCCTCTCTTGTGGAATAAGCTGCCAGTAAATGTCCGGGAAGCAGACACCCTTTCCACTTTTAAGATTAGGCTTAAAACTTTTCTTTTCGATAAAGCTTATAGTTAGGGATGGCTCAGGTAATCCTGAAACATCCCATAGTTAAGCTGCTATAGGCTTAGACTGCTGGGGGACCTCATCTGTCACACCTTTCCTCACTTTGCTCTCTTTTTCCCCCTGTTTAATTTCAAAATTGATTTTATGTACATGTGACATTATTGTGGTTATTAACCTATGTTTCCCTGTTCCAACAGATATCCTTTGAATGGCGTTATGGTGTTTTTCCCCCCTCTTTTCCCTCTTTTCTGTCTTCTCAAACCCCAGCTGGTCGAGGCGGATGGCCACCCTTCCTGAGTCTGGTTCTGCCAGAGGTTTCTTCCTGTTAAAAGGGAGTCGTTCCTTTCCACAGTTGCCACAGGCACGCTCAGGACGGGAGATTGGACTGAAGACACATTTCGGTGCAATCTGTTGGTTTCCTTAGCTAGGATATTAAATTTTTTGAATTAGCTCTATATGAATTAATTGGATTATGATTACAATGAATTGAATTCCAATTGGCTTGAATTGGACTATATTACTTAAGTGCCTTGAGATGACAATTGTTGTAATCTGGCGCTATATAAATAAAATTGAATTGAATTGAATTCCAAAGAACAATTATTTTCAGTTTGGACCAATAATAATCTGCAGGGCCATAGTGCTACCTAAAATCCCTGCTTAACATGTCCGTGAATGAGATACCTGTTGTAGAGGTGTGAGGGAGTTTCCCAGCAAGGACCGATTAAACGTGTTCCATGCTGGTTTAGACACATTTTCTCACCCTTTCACCTTTTCTTGAGATGCTAACAAGCTTGATTTCTGCTCTTTCTTCATTGAACAACAGCACACAGGAGCATTGTACTGTGTATCGTAGGTGAAGCAAAGCTTGGACTCTCCGGCATTGCTGGCATGCAAACACGCTAACGGAAAACATCTGGAACAGGATCTCAGCCGCCCAACAGGAGCTGGCATGATGAGTTGGCCCGACGTGCACCCTGCTGCGAACGCCTCTTTACGAGTTCCTGGGTTAATTACACCCAGGGCCCCAAGCACCATGTTTCCACCAGGGAGCAGGGGGAGGACCTGCAGGAGCAGAGCCAGACATTTATGAAAGCCAGCACTGTCTTCCACTGCCGGGGAACAAAAGCCACTTAAAAGTCACTGGCGAACTGGTTCAGAGCACTTGCGGAACTTTCGCAATGAGATCACTGCTAAAATGGAGTGGAGTGAGGTTTACATGACTATCAATAAACTTGAGTGTGGACGAGCTGGGCTCAGATGCGTGTGGGTTTGCTGACATATGGCGGTGTTTCAGCCAGAGAAAATGCTTAGGGAAACTCTCTGGATATCGCAGAGGATGTCGAGGGAAAAGGACAGATTATATGGTGTGTTATCTTCAAGAGCACAACTGACAGAAAAGACCAATGCTGAAGATTTATGTGCAGCAGACAAGAGCGGACACACACCCTCAGCTCATGAAATATTGTTTTCCTGTAGAGTTACTCATGATTTAAGTCATGCTCCAACAGGCAAAGAGGTACTTCAAATTTTTCTAATCAATAGCCCATTAGAAGCTTGCCAAAGATGGTAAACTACTGAGGCAGAGCTGTGGTGTCAGCAGCTAGCATGAATACTGTATAATTTAATCAAAGTGTTAAGATACGGGTGATTTCTGGCTCTGTGGTTCAGGTTCCCATGCTACAACACTTTATTTATCTTGACAAGTATCAGCCCCTTTCTTTCCCTTTCACGTTTGTGTTCACTTTTCCAGCAAACGCCTTCAAAACATGACATAATGACAACTTTAAGTGCTTTTGGGTAATTACCGACATCTGACCTTAAATATACTGAAATACATAATGTTAACATAAATGTTAACATGTTAACATTATGTTAATACATCATCAGCAAACTACAAGCTGCTTTTAAAAGGCAAGATAAGCCAGACAGAAACCCAATAACACCAATTCAATTGGGGAAGTAGTGTATAAGGTTCAAAGGGGAGTAGGTGTGTGTTTCAGAAGATCAAGTGAACACATTTGTCCTCCTTGGTAAAGATTTAACAAGACCAGACAGATGAAAATGGCAAAATTCTCTGAGTCAACTGGTAAAGAGCACAGTTGTGAAAATTATTTAAATGTTCACAGGAGTGTCAGCTTGTTAAATGTGCCCGAAGGAGGAGTTTGGCTGCTCTGAAATGAACTCCTCTCGACAAGAATTAGCCAGCCCTCCTGCAGTTCCTCGAGCTCTCTGGGTCACTGTGGAGTTTGGCAGCAGCATCCAGTCCAGGCTGGTAGTCACCTGCAACGTCACATGACCCCATAGCTGCTTTATGGCGAACAGACCCAGGCCCGTCAGGTGCTCTGGACTCAGTTACTGGTCCATTAATCAAAGTGGAAAGAAGTCCCACAGTAGCTATTGTCACTGGGAATTTATCTGTTGAATAATGCAAGCAACATCACAGACAACATTAGGTTGTCAAGGTTATTTGCTCAGTTTAAAAAATTTATCATGTACACTGTTCCTTATTTCCAATTTGGAATCAATTGCCAAAAAATATGGACTTGTTGCTTGGAATATTTGGTCTTTCAGCACAGTATCACTCTCTACTGAGAGGTCAGCATTTGTCCACTAATGTTGAAAATCATCCACTGTTCATTAATCATAAGAAAATTACTGATAATCTGCCACCATCATTTTATTTGGAGTTTAATGTGTGACACCACTGTTGTGCAGTTTCTTTTTGTGTGATCATACAAAGCACAACATCATTAAGTGTTGTGGTAGACTGCTCTGATGTCCCCTGAGAGCTGTGTTTGGATCAGTTGCATCAGGAGTGCAGGCACTGGGTATTCCCTGTGCAGAGGGCCTGTGTGTTTATAGCCGGAAGAAGTGGCAGAGTGAGTGTAATTAACATGTTCTGAATAAGTGCAAGTAGTGAAACCTCTACAGCTAAACACAGTATGTGGCGTTACTGCATTTACGCAGTTATTTTATTGTTGATTTTGGTACAAATGTTACCCCTTGACTTCCTTTAACAAATGCCAGGTGAAAAAATAAACTTATTACATAAGTTTTTTTTAAGTTTATTGCTTTTTTAGGCAAACATTTTACTTGTCACCGTAGCAACAGTGTATACTTTCCTCTGAATTCTGTGGTTTACCATGATTTCCAGTAGTGAAGCAGATAATCTCTGTGACTTCTCTCCTCTAATGTCAATGTCTGTCTGTATGCTTGTAATTGCTCTCTAAGTAGTGACCTCTCACAAAAATCTTATCTGGGTCACTGTTTCTAGATGACTAACAAAATAAAGACTGTCACCAACATCAACACAAAACACTAAAACAGACCTTGAAATGTAAATTTGGATTCAAGCAGCTCAAACTTGTTTCCAAACTGCACTGTATGAATGTAGAGTGATGCGCACAATACTGTGCCACATATAATGTGGTGTGTCTCAACTCCATGTGTGATTCTGTTGTCTTTGTACAGTTTGTGTCGGTACAGCATGTGCTGTGAATCTCTGTGAGCTGTTAACATGTCTGCTGCAGAATCCTGGAGAGCAGTTACTGCCAGTGCAAATGCCGCAGCTTACGCACAGTCTGTTTCGGCTTTGGCAGTATGGCGTGTAACGGAGCAAAGTGAAAGCACCACTGACTGACTGGCTGTGTCTGTGAGAGGGACTGGAGGCTCGTAAATTTTGAGGGCCTTTCCCCCCTCTCTGTTCTCATCTGCCTCCTCTTTTTTCTTGCAGGTCTCAGCCTCCCAGAACTGCGGAGAGCTGTAAAAACAACAGGGGTCAAGAGAGGGAGGAATCTGCTACACATCAGCTTCAGGGAAAGTTGCCCACCAGCAGTATTAAATTCAAAGCTTTTTCCATGGCAACCACTGAACGTACAGTTCAGCACCAGCGGAGGGTGATCGACATGGATATTGTGTTCAGTGCTCTTAATTGTAAAGAGGACAAGAATAAACTTGAGAAAAAATTGAGAGCCAACCTCATGTCTGAAGTAAGCAGCAATGACAAACTTATTGTATGACTTTAACAAAATACCACAGCGAACACCACAGCTATTAACAGGCAGATGTTGCTTTCTGTGTCTAAACAATTGTCTCCAGTCTTGTAGCTGAGCAAACCTGCTGCTGTCAGTAAGCTCACATAGCAAACAAAAAGCAAAGCAAAAAGCAGACTTTCAAACTTTCAGTATGAACACTGCTGGAAATGTCATCATACAACTGAAAACTTTGGAAAAACCTACACAAAGACTCCAAATTGGTATTGCTTTGCCACACCACCATTTCCATTCTCAAATCTGAATTTCAAAAATTTCAACCTAACTCCTATTTTTTCAACTTTTAAGGTCTAAATCAACATTTATGTCGAAACTGCTTGGAATCAGTTGTCAATAAGAACCTTATAACCAGCAACCACAGTTTGTAACCAAAAATTAAGGTAATTACCTTTACCACAAACAGGCACAGATTGTTATTAAAAGGATCTGATAGCACAAAAGAAAAGATGCCTAAAGAGATGTTTTTCTAACAAATAGTCCAAGTCTGGCTAGGAAATCGAATGGGAAGTGACTTGCTGCAGGAAAACCTTGAGTGAGAGTACAGAGAACCACCCATGCAAGAGTGGAGTAAAACTACACAGTTGCAGTGTGGCAATCCTAGCTTGGAGTTATCTTAAACTTTACACTGACTCATATTGGGAACAAACTGTGAAACCCTAACCCAGAAGAAGTTGGCTCCTTGGTATATTCCACAGTTACGTGCGTTAAAGCATACTGCAAGAAAGCTGGAGAGACAGTGGCGTTCCTCTAATTTAGAAGAGTCTCAATTAGTCTGGAAAGATAGTTTAATAACCTATCAGAAAGCCCTTCGTAAAGCTAGAACTGCTTATTATTCATCATTGATAGAAGAGAATAAGAGCAATCCCAGGTTTCTTTTCAGCACTGTTGCCAGGCTGACAAAGAGTCTGAGCTCTGTTGAGCCATGTATTCCTTTAACTCTCAGCAGTGATGATTTCATGAGATTCTTCATCAATAAAATTGTTTCTATCAGAGAGGACATTGATGGAATCCTTCCCATTATTATCACTGATGTATCATCAAGTACAGCAGCTTTAGAAGTATCTTTAGAACATGATTTGTATTTAGATGACTTCTGCCCAGTTGATCTCTCTGAGCTAACAACAGCAATAGTCTCTTCTAAACCATCAACTTGTATTTTACACCCAATCCCAACCAGACTGTTCAAGGAGGTTTTCCCCTTAATTGACACTTCCATATTGGATTTGATCAATCTGTCTTTGTTGACAGGATATGTACCTCAGACTTTTAAGGTTGCTGTAATTAAACCTTTACTTCAAAAATCTACTCTTGATTCAGAAGTGTTGGCTAATTATCGACCTATATCCAATCTCCCTTTATTGTCTAAATTTCTTGAAAAAATAGTTGCAGTTCAACTTTGTAATCATTTACATAGATATTATCTGTTTGAAGAGTTTCAGTCAGGATTCAGAGTGCATCATAGCACAGAAACAGCACTGGTTAAAGTTACCAATGATCTCCTCTAAGCCTCTGATAGCGGACTTTTGTCTGTGCTTGTCCTATTGGATCTCAGTGCTGCATTTGATACGATCGATCACAGCATTCTCTTACAGAGACTTGAACATGTTATTGGGATCAAAGGAACTGCATTAGGCTGGTTTAAGTCATATTTATCTGACAGATTCCAGTTTGTTCTTGTAAAGGAAGAATCTTCCTCACACATTGGAGTAAGTCATGGAGTTCCTCAGGGTTCTGTGCTTGGACCAATTCTTTTTATTTTATACATGCTTTCATTAGGTAACATTTTTAGACAGCATGGTATATATTTCCATTGTTATGCTGATGATACTCAGCTGTACTTATCTATGAAACCAGATGAAACCAATAGGTTGGTCAGACTACAAGCATGTCTTAAAGACATAAAGACCTGGATGACTCAGAACTGTCTGCTTCTAAATTCAGACAAAACTGAAGTTGTTCTCTTTGGACCTGAGCGAAGAAAATGTTGAGTTATATAGTTACTCTAGATGGTATTTCCTTGGCTTCTAGTTCTACAGTGAAGAACATTGGAATTATTTTTGACCAGAATTTATCATTTCATGCACATATAAAACTGGTTTCTAGGACTTCCTTCTTTCACCGTCGTAATATTGCTAAAATCAGGAACATCCTATCAGGGTGATGCAGAGAAACTAGTTCATGCATTTGTTACTTCAAGACTGGACTACTATAATTCTTTATTATTGGGCTGTCCCACATATTCTCTGAAAAGCCTCCAGCTGATCCAAAATGCTGCAGCCTAAGTTCTGATGAGAACTAACAGGAGAGATCATGTTTCTCCAGTTTTAGCTTCTCTTCATTGGCTCCCTGTTAAATTCAGAATAGAATTTAAGATTTTGCACATATAAAGCTCCTAATGACCGAGCTCCATCATATCTTAAAGATCTCATTGTAAGGTATTTTCCTAACAGAGCACTTCTCTCCCAAACTGCAGGTTTACTTGTTGTTCACAGAGTTTCTAAAAGTAGAATGGGAGGCAGAGCCTTCAGTTATCAGGCCCCTCTCTTGTGGAATAAGCTGCCAGTAAATGTCCGGGAAGCAGACACCCTTTCCACTTTTAAGATTAGGCTTAAAACTTTCCTTTTTGATAAAGCTTATAGTTAGGGATGGCTCAGGTAATCCTGAAACATCCAATAGTTAAGCTGCTATAGGCTTAGACTGCTGGGGGACCTAATCTGTCACACCTTTTCCTCACTTTGCTATCTTTTTCCCCGTTTAATTTCTCAAATTATATTATGTACATGTATATGTGTCCCTGTTCCAACAGGTATCCTTTGAATGGTGTTATGGTGTTTTCCCCCCCTCTTTTCTGTCTTCTCAAACCCCAGGTGGTCGAGGCGGATGGCCACCCTTCCTGAGTCTGGTTCTGCCAGAGGTTTATTCCTGTTAAAAGGGAGTCGTTCTTTTCCACAGTCGCCACAGGCACGCTCAGGGCGTTTGGATTATTTTGAAATTAATTAATTGGATTTAATTGGATTATGATTATAATGAATTGAATTCCAATTGGCTTCAATTGGACTATATAATATAAGTGCCTTGAGTTGACAATTGTTGTAATTTGGCGCTATATAAATAAAACTGAATTGAATTGAATAGATAGGAAAACAAGGCTAGAATTAGAAAAAGAAAAAAGTGTGGGGCAGCAACAACATGACATGGCAGAAAAGCCAATCTATGAATAGTACCATATTTAAACCCTCTCGATATTTCTCTCACTAAGCATGAAATGAATCCCTTTAATTCCAAAAACTCCTTTGTTTTCTCTCATTTAGTTTTCTGGGATCCATGGATGTTCAGATAAGCCCAACATCTCCCCTCGTCACTTTCTACCAGCTCCAGTAATTTTTATATCTTCCGATTGCTGTGTTTGAGTCTGTCTTGGTCAGCTCAAGTCTGTTTATTTTCCTCACATATGTGCTTATCTAATGCAGAAAACACACTCTGCTTTGGTATCATGAATATGCATGTGTCATTTGTCACGTATGTCGCAAAAACATGGATATCCAGACTGGATGGAACAGTGAGACATGGTTTAGAGTTCCTTCCGTTAGCTCTCCTGTAGCTGCAAGTAGCCAAATAACAGTGGCTATGTGCTAGCAGAGCAATAGTACTAGTTCATTCAAGTATTGGTGAAATAAAGACAGATATTGCCTCATTTAGAGGCTGCATCGTCTTAGCCCCATTCACTCCGTTATATGGATTGCGAGTTATCTAAATAGCTTCCCAAAGGACGCCAACTGTCGCCAAACTGTTCTCGGTGAGTAAATAAAGGTCTAGGTTTAAAAATACCGGAGTTCCCCTTTAACTAATAGTTGTTAACTAATTTAACTGTGTCAGCCAGTATTGGTGAAAATAGTTACATAACCAGTCTTTGACTATCATAAAGCTAAAGACCTTGTACTGCTTAAGCTAACTTCTATTTTTCTTAACAGTAAATCTTTCAAACGTTGTCTTCTTTAAAAGCCAACTATCTGCCTTCACTCCTGTTCCCAACTTCCCTTTCCCTCCTCTTCTTCTGTTCCCAGACTCCCTCCCCACACCCTTGCCTTTCCCTCCACTCCATTAATCAACCTCATTTAGGAAAATATTTCCTGCTTCTCTGCCAGTTCCATATTAGTACAATCCTTTTACTGAAACAAGCCAGCTCATGAATGCAAGCCCCTGCCATAACCTTACACATGGGTAGGCATAAAGGCAGACATTTCTGGCCAAGTGTCTAACACAGGAAGATGGTTTTCAACACCACGGCCAGTTTCTCAAGCCTGAGCATCCAGCTCAGAACCTATCATGTCCCGTTGAAACCCCAGAATCAGGAAAATAAATTCTTGGGAAAATGTCAAAAATACTAGATTTCCAACATTTCCACAAAAATTTGGAAGATGGTAAAAGGTGTCGTTTGAAAACAGGGAAACATTTCTATAAGAGTATCCACAGCATGAAAAAATTAATCCTGCTCTGCAACTGGAACAGAAAAGAGGATGGATACTGTCAAGATGAGTTGAAGGGGGAAACGGGCCTCTGTGTATCCCAGGGAGGTAAAGTGTCATTTCTCTCCTGTTAAGTCTATTTCTGCTGCCTTGGTTTCACTTGGGCTCATGGGGGCCAGAAAGTGCTTGTGGAAAGAGTTTTGTGTGCCAGGAAAATAGAGCTGCTAACACCTTCCTCCCTCTCAGACACCAAGATGATTTCCTAACATGTGATGGATCAGAGCCTCGTGTTTATCCAGACAAGTTCACAGAGAGCATGTTCTAATTTAAAATGGCACCCTGGAGGGACAGTTTGTCAGACGCAACAGTATTTATCAGTTAATTTAATTACATTTAATCATGAGTCGATTCATCCGGGAAGGCAAAACAATTCAACACAAAGCTGTCAGTGAAATCTGAGTTTAACTCCAGTGAAATTTTATTTTACTGTCGAGTCATAAGATACTGAAAGGGCAGACCTTTCAGTAAAAAGAGGCCTGGAGGGTCAACAGGATATTACTGTTTGACTTTTTTTCTTTGCACGATAGCGTTTTGACTTTCGTTTGTGACTACAGTGTTCACACACTATGGTTTTACAGCAGTGTTGCTCTGTACTGAGCAAACAGAGCACAGCAAACAAAAACGGTTAAAAAAGACCTCTATCATCCTTTCCTTTCCTCTGACCTTGTTGGAAAACATCATGAAGTTAAAGAATAATAGTAGAAGGAATTCGTAAGAATTATGGAAAGAAAGAAAATCTCACAACACCTGCATTAGGCTGTGACGTGGGTCTGCAGTGCTGAAGCTACATATGTTCAGTTAATATTTTACAAAAAGATATAGATATTTAATCTAATGCAATCTTACAAAGCTGGATACATGTGCTCGAGAGTCTCTTTCAAAATTGCATTTGAAAGGAATTGTGCGACGGTATTATCTTCTTTTTTTCCACCTTTCAGGATGGTGCAGTATTTTGTGTTAAAAGAGATAATAAATGAAGCCCTGCAGATACTTGATGCAAAGTCTTTTGCACACCACCATTTTCCATCAATTAGCTAACCAATCAGAGCAAAAAAATTGACTTTTGGGAGGAGGGGCCTAAAGAGGCAACAGCTTAAAACAGAGCATTCCTGACAGAAGGTAACAAAAGATGTTGCAGCATTGTACAATTTAGGGGAAAAAAAGGTTTTTATGCATTAACGCATGGAAAACTATTCTAGAAGCTCCTATGAACCTATGAAGAAGCAATACGGGCTCTGTAACACAAGGTTATCTTTCACAGAGTGGCCAACCCCTCCCCATCTTTACTTATGAAAAATTCAACATCTCTGTGAAAAAATCTGGTGCTGTACTCTTGTGTGATGGTATGAATATTTCTATTGTTACTGTCAGTTAGCCAGTTGCAAACTGCCTGTTACAGTATATGTGGTTTACCTCGAAATACTCGTCAAAAACATCATAGTTAACTAAACATAAATCCATTTCAAGGAGTGATGACAATCAAATTTTAAATTTACCTGAAAACAACTACCAGAAGGAGAATAAACAGAGATATTGCTCTGATATTGGCAGATATTGCCCTGTAGGCAGATATTGCACTGTAGCCACAAAATGTAAACAATAACAAATATGTAGCTGAAGCAGACATGACCATGCGTGTTCCTGACAGCACTATCAACTGATATTGGCTTCAGATGTAGGTTACATCCCAAAGTAAATGTCATCCAAACAGCAGAATTGACAATGAACATCAAGAGGCGCCAACAAAATGAGATCCAGATAACTGCTGTTCTCAGTTTGGAGGCACTGTGGGGAAACGAGGCAAATTGCTGTCTGGATGCGCTGCATACTGCTGCGCTGTGGCTCTCTGTATCTGGCAGGCAGAGAGGCTTTAAAAACACAAAATCCATCTCAGCAACTAACTGATAATGGATAGAGGCACCGCAGTATATGCCCAGAAACAAAGATGATGATGACAGATATGTATGGCAGAGAGACACATCATAGAATATATTTGAGATTCATCCTTCCCTGCATGATCAGATTTTTGAGCAAACTATCTTTCAGCTTGAGATGGAATATTCTCACTTAAAACTATTTTACACAATACAACAATAACATTTCAGGGTGAAGTCATTTACCATCAGTGCAATATGGATTTGACAAACGCATATTAAATCAAATTTCACATAACCGTGCTCCACTAAGCCATTGAGCGCGTCGCGAAAGATCTGCAGTGTGGAACTCTTTGAATATTCTGGCAAATGGTTGGATGCTCCATGAATTAACAACATAAATTTTAGCCATTAAGAGTGCAACCAGGCCCCCAGGATAACTTCTGTGGTAATGAGGAATTGCCTGGCCCAACTAAGAACTAAATATTGATTACATTTATATCATGGAACCAACACAGCCTGCTGTAGCCACCAGTCAGTCAAACAAATGCATGTGTACAAACAAACAGAAGGGAGCCAACTGGGATCCACAGGGGCAGGCCAACAGCGAGACATGGCTGAATAATAAGCGTCCCTGCTCCATCCATCCTGCTCTGAGTGAGTCATGGACAGGAACAATATGACCTTTCTGCCCGCTCAACCTGGTGGAGTTACAGCCTTCACACTGCTCTTTCTCTTTAACAGAGAAAGGACAGGAGTATGAGGGCCAGGAGGGGGAAGTTAGTTGTGAGGGTCAGAGGTCATCATTCATCCCTCTCTGTCTCCTTCCTCTAATGCTCACTGGAGGATACAGCCTGACTACCCACACACACAGACCCTCACACTCAACACTCACTTCTCTGGCTCCAAAAAAGACACTGAATGAGGTTCAGATGATGTGGTGTGTGTGTGGTGTGTATGTGCATTTTTACTTCCTCACTGGAGCTGGTCATTTCAGGCTTGAGACCTTTTTCTCTCTCTTTGTTGTTTTACTTTCTTGCTCAGTGTCTCTTTGTTTTTGACAAAAATGTTTAATTTTTCAAAAAAAGACATCAGTGCCAACAAAATGCTACATTTTTATACAAAAAAAAACATTACTTAACACCTTAGTTTGGGGAGCTTTAAATCAATTTAGAGACATAAACATAAACGTGGACAGATTTTATTGATATTCAGATATACAGTATACAGAATTAAATGAAATTTAGCAAACAATGTGACAAAAAAAAAAAAAAGGCAGCAAACTTTTTTACCAAGCCTTATTACCTATTAAGTTAAGTTACCTTGTTTGGTACATGAAATAGTTAAAAAATAAACTTCCCAAAGCCCATGATGGTGTTTTCTAAGTTTAAAAACATATTCTGAACCAGTTCCTCATAGCGAGAGTGAAATGTGTCCACCATATATCATAAAATTGTTGAAACTGTATTGAACGCTTACATTGCCCAACAATATAGAATGTCGCCAACCTCGACACAGTCTGCTGCTGTAGTTCTGGTCATATCTTGCATTTCATAGCATCTTTTTTCCTTTAAACACATTTTATACATAGGATTGGATGCCGAGTTACTTAAATGATTTCTGCTGAAAATTCTTGTACTTTCAACATCTGTCATGATGAGAAAACATATCGATGAAAGCTGTTTAGACTGGGTTAGGGTTAGTGGGTGATTGGGCCAGCTGACAGTTGAAGAGGAGACATCTAGGATGTAGTGCAGCAGCAAAACAGAGAGAAAAGAGGGGGAAGTTGAAAAATATTTCTTCACTTGATCATTATGGGGAACGTGAGATAACTGGCAACTAAAATGGACAAACTTGCAGAGCCTATGTGGACACAGCAGGAGTATTGAAAATGCAGTATTATGCATTCTTCAAATATATTCCTGAGTACAGTTCAGACATATCCGACCCTCTTTCCCACCAACACACACATGCTACATACCACACTGTCCTGCACAGGCCTCCCTCCTGGCAGTGAAGAGGAAGTGTTCTTTCCATCAGCCAGCAGCTGTGATGGAGTGTAACAGTCTCTCAGGTGCGGCCTCCATCTAGCCAGGCACTCAAACAGGCTGTTACTCCAAAGTGCCGACTCAGCATAGTCATCCCATTACACTTATCTATTGCCTTGGCTGCTGCCTCAGCACACATGTGCACAAGGGTGAGTGTGGAAGCGAATGCGCCACAGCGTTTGAAAGAAAACTTTAAAAAAAAAAAAAAGCCTGAATGCAAACAAAGCCATGTCGCAGAGACATGCTGTACGTTGTAGGTGCAGGCAGACCCACCTCAACACATGCATGTGCACAATCCTCAGTACGCCAGCGTGTGCTGGCAGAGCAGTGGATTAGCCAAAAAATGCAGGCTGACAAAGAATTGAAGCCATTGTGACCAGTCCACTGATATTTACTCTCTGTTGGCTTGAAGCAGCTCTGATGCATATTCATGAGTGTGTGTGTTACTGTTAGGAGTCAAAGTGTGGTAATAGCTCATTCCTGCACCGAGTTCATTTAACAAAGAGTGGCTCGTCTGTGAAAATGCCGCAGAGCGCCTGACACTGGCCGGTTGTTATGACAACCACAAAAGCCTGGAGATTCACAAACAAACAGATTGGCTGTGCAGAGGCTCTTTAAGCCCACGTCTGCTTTTACACACGCACGTTCTCACACACACACACACAACAAGTTTACAACCACAAAAACGTCTGCGTTGAGGAGAGTTGAACACGCAGTCTTCTCTGCTGTGCAAGGTCTGCTGGCATCCCGCTATTAATACTTTTGTTTAAAATAATTTTAAAACAGCTCCTTAATTATACTGCATGAGACCTTTGGTTGTGAATAAAGTAGATTTTGATTATTTTTGATTTTCTTTTAAACTCAGCTTTCTTACAGAACATAAACTAAAATAAGCCCTCGTTTAGCTAAAAATAAACAAAATATTTGTAGGATGAGTTTAATTTCCCTCAGATCTCATGCTATAATAAAGAATCATATCTGCTTCTGCTATGTTTTATCTCATTAGTGACATTTCCATATTTGGCGAAAACAAAAAGGTCAATGCCCTAATGACTGTCTGACTAAGTATGAGGTAGCTGATAAGAAGATTCAGCTCTACAGCTGATCTCACAGCACACAAATTGGATGCAAATCTCCGTGCAGATGCTATTCAAATAAAGTCCAGGCATCAAGGGATCTATGCAGAGCAATAAGTCATCGAAAAGCTCAGTGCGAACGTGCGTCTTCCTGCAGGAGAGTCCTGCTGCACAAAAGCCGCTCTACAGAATCCTATAATGTCTGTGTCCAAACTGAAGCTAGCTTGGCAGCTCAGGTTTATAGTACTGTATGTGCACAATAGCTGGACTTTACTTAAATATCATAACCTGTCATTTGATGTCCCACACTATAAAGTATCCTCAAAACTTTATTTAAAAATAACAGAGGTATGTCCACTGTGCCACCGCAAAGAAAAGAGGATTTTCTCAACAGGAGTAAACTTGTTATCACGACTCAGCTGAGCCATAAGTCCTGAGTCATGCCTGAGCTGTCTCTGACAGATGCCAGTCCAAACACTATGATGGGATAAAGTATAGTGGCCCATTTCACCAGAGTCATACCACAATACTCATGAGTCAGCTGGGGCTCGGTTTGCCAGCAGTGGTCATGTGTGGTGTGGTCGTGGTGCCGCTTTGTGTCAGAGCAGCGCTTTTCACTGCTGACCATCACCTGACTCAGAGAAATGCTGAGCTGGGAGGAGTTACAGTGCACTCGAACAAAGGACACTTTCAACACATGTACGCATCAGCTGTACTGCATGTGTCCTGTTAAGGCCATCATTGTACTTGTACATTTCAACTGTATAACCAGGTTATATAGAGGAGAAACCTTTCTTTCTGTTAAATTCTAAACAGAGCAAAAAAAATTTCTGGACTTTTACGTTTTGAATGAGCCAACAGAAAAAGAAAACCCAAGCAGTTTTGAGTCTATACAGCACTTTTTTGAGCACCAGCACTTTTTTCAAACGTTCCTGACAAAGAGAACATTTAGTGCCACATGTGTCCGCTTTGAGGAAAAGAGCCACGAGCAGCATCTTTTTTTAATTTTCAAATCGCTCCACAGCTTTGGACCCCAGCTCCATCCACTTCCAGCTCTGACCAGAGCTGAAAATCTGAATCGTCTTGGTCGCTTGGTCACGCTGGAAACCAGAACAATGGAAGAGAAACTTGCTCTTGCTGTCTCTGTATCTCCCAGGCTTTGGGTTATGACGTGTCAGACAGAAATGGTCAGAAAGGAAAGTCAAACTATGGAAGCGGATATAGGGTAATAATATTAGTAATGTGATGGCGATGAAGCTGAAATGAAAAAGGGCCTTCGCCTATCCCGCTGGTGACAGCAAAGCACACACAGAGCTGTATGAGGCTAATCGTCTCCCTCAGCATTGTTGCTCTATTTTTTTTTCTGACCGATCGAGTCAAACTTCGACCTCTCTCTGCACTACTGAGTTGTGACAAACTCATCTGCAGTCAGTATGAGGGCAACCATTAGCCGTTCAGTATTCATCATGGAGAACTGTTAAATAGCTGCCAAGCAAATGGACAATACAAAGCAAAAAGGTTATATCTACTTTATAATAAAACAGCAGATGTTAATAGCATGATTTTGATTAAAGGAGGGTCTTTAACTTGGAGGTCTAACTACCGTTTCAATTTCAAAACTCTATTTTATTATATTTGTATGCACATCTTATTACACACAAACCTGAATGATATATCATAATTTCAGGAAACAGATAAAAACTATGCTTCCTCATCCTTAGTTTCACAGGTGAGTCAAGTACAGGAGTAGGAAAAGTTTCAGATGGGCAAAGAAACCTGAACTGAAAATTTGCTGCAAGTAATGTATAAACTTCAAACCTATACAACCTTTTCAGCTCCACTCAAGTGGCCATCAACTCACTATTACTTCAACAAGAAATGTCCCTCCAAGTTAAAGACTGACGACACAGAAAAAAAATGGCAAACCCTTTCTGGAGTGGGGCCAAACAGCTTATCCCAAAAACACACTTTAGTTCACAGAGTTCAACTCTGATCACTCCATGGGCAACATTTTCCAAAACACCTGTTTCACAAAGGCTGCAGTAAACACTTTTGTCTGAATAGATGTTACTGAGGCTCTTATACACCAAACTGAACTATAGAACCAGCAGCAATGGCAGGACCCCCTGCATCACACTGCCAGCTGCAACGAACGAACTACACTTTGCTCAGTTAGGTGTATTTTTTATGCTTTTACACACAAAACCTGCATTTCACTGTAAACCAACACATTATATGGATTATTTTGTACATGTGTGCTTTTATGGAGAATTTTTAGCTTCATACATTGAAAAATAACACAGTTAACACAGTTAATTCACTATGCTAAACAGTCAAATGAGTGATTTCTTAATGCCAAAACAACAACATTTTAATCAATAAAATGTTTATTTGTTCAGAAAACGCAAACAGTGCTTCAACATTTACTACACTCCTTTTATTCTAAATGCTTACATCCTCGGCTGCATAACCCTGTGCTCAAACTGTTTTGGAACACCACTTGTGAACTAGAGGGTCATCACTTCATGGCATCAACCTGTATACTGCTTTTGCTGCAGGGCATCAAAGGATGTATTGAATTTCATACAAAGTTGTGGGTGAAGAAAAATGTTATGGCTCTCTGGGTCCTTTTCTGGTAATTCTAAGCTGTATTGGTGGAAGGTCACAAAGATTGTAATTACACCAGCTGAGGAGTAGAAGCAATGGTTCACAGCGAAGTGGAGGAAAAGAAGAGCACTATGAGGAGAGTTTAAGCATCCGCGCATCCATCCACTGAAGAGCTGCTTGCTTCTTGTTGTGAAGTGATCACAGCATCAAATTAAATGCACCCTCAGCTGTTGTTGCACCCTCCCTCTCAGTGTCACCTGCCAGTGCTTCATTCAGCTCAAACCTCCCTGCTGCCCTGCCGC
Organism: Leuresthes tenuis; assembly: GCF_036924035.1. Taxonomy (NCBI): domain Eukaryota; kingdom Metazoa; phylum Chordata; class Actinopteri; order Atheriniformes; family Atherinopsidae; genus Leuresthes; species Leuresthes tenuis. The sequence continues at coordinate 14,762,187 of NW_027325369.1, forward strand.
TGTAGCAAGGGCTCTCCACTGCACAGCAACAAGTAGTAGGCCAGCCCTCCTCTCACACTGGGTAACCAGGGATGGGGCTTTCGAGGGAGAGGGGTGTCTTTTACAACTTGTAATGAGATCCGCTGCGAGCACTTCACTGTCGCTGCTGTTGTTTACCGTCGCACATGAACGTCGTGACATGAAGTCTGGAGCGTGCAGGCTAATCCTGCCCGGAAACTGAAGCAGAAAAGCCATACGAAGAGAAGAGATGTTGGCCACCGTTTGAGGCAGCAGAATTTAAATGTGCGCACTGTATCGCACACAAACAGCACAGAGTCACCATCACGTGATGCCACTCGCCGGCAGGGAGTCAACTCTGCCTGACCGCTGGTGGATCACACGATCAATAGCCAGCACTGATTGAAATTCAGCCGTTCGATGCTTGTCCCAGTTTACAAAAATGTACGAGTGTGGCAGAACAAATAGCCTCTAGCCTCAATCTTCATCGCAAACAGCAGATTTGTGTACACCATTATTACCATTCTAAAGCTCACAGGAGCATTCGCCTCATCTTGCCTCCATGTACTGTAGCTTTAAGCTCTGCATATTTAATTTTTCCCCCTCATCTCGTTCAGGCCACCTAGGCAGGCTGGCTGACTGCACTGATTTGAACTCTGTCTGAAATATCCTTAATTGCCCGCAGTGTAAATAAACCCCTAAGAAACATCCTTCATTGTTCAAATGCTGCAATCGGCCATTTACAAGACACTGAGCAAACAAGAGTGACGCACCGCCCTCTGCACATTGGAAGACAGGCTTCCTGATAAGGCTGGGGCAGGTTTCAACATGCTCAGAGTAAAGTGAAGTAAGATTTAAAGAAACATTTTACCTAATGCCATCACCATCCACGTCTTACAGAACAGAGCATTATGATGAGAAAAAAGCACAAAGTAAGTAAGTAAGTAAGGTTGAGAGAAACTGATAAGAAATCCAAACAAAAACAAAAAAAATGACATGATGCTTTAAATTTTTCCTCTAGGGAGTTTTGACCTGAGGGTTTTTAATTCATGAGTCTGGTTCACATAACGTAATGGTCTTTTAACCTCTACTTTGTGCTAATCATTTAAAGCCTGGTAGCTCTGCACCTGCAGCATCAGTTACACTCATCTGGAGGGAAAGGTCTTGTGCCATGCGGGAAGAGATCCACTGATAAGTTTCCTGCAGCAGCAGCAGAATTAGGATAAACACGAAAGGAAGCGCTCAGTAATTGGTGTGAGCACTGATAGCTGCCATGAGAAAACAGGGAGGAAAATAAAACTTCACCAAGTAATACTGTTTTATTATCACTTTGTATTTATGATGTTAAAGGGTACTCTCAATGATATTGTGCTAAACAACCATGTGACACTTTTCGTGCAAAAAAAAATAATGTGAATATAAAATTCATTGGCTGAGTGAATATTTGAGATTTGGAATCTAGTAATTATTTTTAAGAATTATATCCATCATCCTCAAATATCCATATCATAACATTACATCTGAAGTGTAAAACATCTAACTATAAGTTGTAATTGACTGGACTGGATGATGTAGTGGTAAGATTGCCACCTTACATGACCTGGGTTCAAATCCCCTGCATAAAGGGTGCTACCTCCAGTAGGGGTCCTTAGGCAAGACCCCCTTACCCTACCTGTAACTTGCTGAACCAAAAAATTATTGACGCTAGCCACTTTCAATATTAGCTTGGCTTGGTCAGAGCTTGCTTGCTTCTATTAGCTTCGCAGTCAGTGCTAAACTCTTCTACCCATTTCTCAGGCTTCAAAGACACTACTCCGGATATTTTTTGGAATGGGTATTTCTCCCTCCGTTTGAAAAAATGTCTCTGTCCTGATGGGAACGCAGAAATTCCAACAAACACTAAAATAATCATGCCGGGGAAAGCAAAAACAAAAAGTCCCAAATACAGTACATACTCTTTTACATCTTGTGCATGCCTTTTACATACATTTACATAGATACATTTATGTGGAGAAGAGTTGTTGCTCATTGTGATGAAGCAACCCCAGGAAAATATTTTCAAAAAACGGTGTACAGATGCCATTGTTGTTACACTAAGCAGCAAGGGACATGCGCGAAGTAGGCTGATACACTCAAAAGATTTGTCAATTACGCATGGATACATCTCCACTTAAGTGATTTCCTAAATATGATATTATTCTCACCACCCCACAACAAAGTGAGAATATTTCCCAATAACGTCAAAGTGTAATTTTAAATAAAAAAGATAAAACAGGAGAGTGAAAAAGTGATTTTAACCACCTGCGACTGAGCTGTGCAGAACAAACACTGTGTACACATTACTGCTGTTGTGTCATCAGTAATATGCTACTCTTTAAACAAGAAATATGTAAATGTTTCTTTAACTACATTATTAACAGACTGAGCATGTTGCAGAGGGGAACTACCCTTCAAGCACCTGAAGAGGAAAGAGTCAAGTGACAGCTGGTGATGATAAATTATTGACTCGAGGTTGATATGTGACAAAGAGCAGCCTACTGAACACACTTGCTTTGTGCCAGACCTGAAAGCTCCCCTGTCTGAGTCTCTTCTTCCACTCAGTGCCTCCTCCTTTCTCCCCCTCTCCTCGTCTTTCTCCCCTCCTGAGCTCCACCCATGCAGCCACTGAATGGAAAGGTGTACCTGCTTTTACCACAGTATCTGTTTACTCAAAGCTATTTTCCACGTAGTGGACGCGCTGCAGCTGCTCCTGTGGGGAGGCTTACAGCTAATGCACTCACATGTTCACAGACTCTCCAAGTACAGTACTACAACCCCCCTCTCTCTCTCTCTCTCCCTCTCCAGCCGGCTTCAAAGAGAGGTGCTTCAGAGTGCATGTGGCTTGATTAATAGCATTAGCAGCGGAAAGACTTGACTACATCCTTCCCATGTGGTGCAAGAAAATTCCTTGGAAACATACAGACTGATCACCTATAAACTCCCTCTGGGTTGTATGCTATTGAAAACATGTGACGTTCAGTATGTAGTGGCTCCAGACATGATTGAACATTGAGCTTTTTTTTCTTCTTTTTTCTTTCTTCCTAACATTTGCTCGACAGGAAATGCACCTTGACCCCAAATCTTAGGGTGAATGTACCAAATCTTAGACTCCCAGTCCTGGGTCTCTGTAAATCTAACACACAAACGCCAGGCTGCGCAGGACAAAATATCAATTAGGAGACGCGCAAATGAACCAAAGCACTCAAACTTATCCAAACCACTGACACTAAGCCATTTAAATTCATTGCGCAATGGGCCTTGAAAATGTTATAATGACCTATAACTGAGAGCTGATTTCTGTGTACGTTTCTAAATTTGGAGCCTGATCCTGAGAAAATAAGCCATGCAAGAATTTGCATCAGGGCCCTGGCATTTGGAGCTGTTCAGATAAGAGCCTGGTAATTGCTCACATTTGACTTTTCAAACAGTGGATTCTTAAAAACTCAAAAGTAGCACTGGGTTTGATATGGGCAAGGAAGCGTTCACCTTTACTCAAAAAACTAAAGGAGAATTTCAGCTACAGCAGTTTTCCAGACAGAAAGAGAACAAGACGTTTTACTGTTTCTCAACGTTCTCTCTTCAGAGAGCTTTCTCAATCTTTGGCTCTCGTTGTATCATAAAGCACACAGGAGATACACTGCACCTGAAGCCAAAGAGAACTAATATGCAATAGAGTCAGTTGCTAAAGCTGAGAAAACAGAACCTCTGGTATGCAGAAGTAAATATCCAAATAATCAAAGTGAAGGATCAACATTTCTTGACAATCCATCCACACGTTTTTAATACGTTTCACTAAAACCACCGTAATGACAGAGGTCATGGAGGTAGATCATCTGAAGTAATTTAACAACTAAATGCGCACCAATGGCTCCAAAACTTCTTCCAGTTAAATATAAACTCACTTCTTAGCACAGTAAAAAAAAGTCAAAAACTGCTATTTCATCACCATGGGTAGTAAAACAAGATCTTTGTGTAAGAAGTCCCACTGAGAGGTCATGGGTAAACACTGCCTCCGATTCTCCAGCTAGAGTCATAATAGAACACATCCCTCTTTGAGAAACAGAATCGGGTTATGTAGGTGTCATTAGAAACAGATCAGTGTCTTCCAACAAGCTGTACATCAGCTGTCAGCTTCAAGCCCAAAAGAGAAGGTGGCTTCTGCTTGCCTGCAATACTGAGTTAACAAGACATGACTCAGAATCAGATCCAGACCATGTTAATTCAGGATGGGCTTTAAGGTAGAGTAAATAGGAAGGAAGAAATGTGTTGGAGGCAACTCACAAATTAGATCATTGGAAAAAAAGAAATACAACAAACTAATTTTCATAAATGTTGTATCACTTGGTGAAGAGTTCTGGGTGATTTCTGGAACTTCATAGCAGTGTCAGCTAAATTCCAGATCAAGAAGAGACCGTCTGCATTCTCAGTGAAATAGATGGAAAAAAAAGATCTGGAAATTAGACAGACTCGATCATACCATCCAGCTCCCTCTAGCTCATCTGGGAGCATGCACATAAAACTTCCTGTGACATGGGCGAGCGGATGCTCCTGGGCCCTCTGAGCCTGGGTGTCTGTGTGTGACCCCATCCATCAGGACAAACGAGACAGGAGCCCAGAAAGCATGACCGAAACAGCATGATAGATTCTCTGCGGGGCTCCTGTAGGGATTTATAGTCATGGGTGTGTTAACCACCACAACAGCGAGTGGCTGCAGGAAAATCAGCGCCTGACAGTCGGCGAGACTCCCGATACTTGTCAATCACATCTTCAACTTTATGACTTCTCTGTTATTAACGAGGAGCGGCAGCCATCCTGGCTTCTGACAAAGTGACTGAGAAATATCTGCATCTGACTAACAGACTGCTCATTTCCCTGAAGCATCTCTGAATCAGACATAGATGGAGACACAAAAGGCATTGCTTCAGTCTCAAAATCATTCAACAGTGTCATGGAATACTGTAATTTACCTTCTTTGGAAAATTTGATGTATGACAAGATCAATGAGCAACATCAAAGGAGGCTAAAGCCAGGAGCTCATGAGCACTTTAGAGGCCCTGGAAACCTCCAGTTTCAAACATATCTCTTGCTTGGAGCAAAAAGGTAAAATATGAGTACAAATTCTTCTGCCCAATGTTTAGTTTAAGATTGCCTTTCCTCCCTCTTGCCAACAGTTGCATGAACCAAATTTGTCATGGTTGCTGGTGTGTTGGAAAAACAAGGAAAAGCTGCAGGGAAGAGTTTTTGACATCATATACCACTGATGTCACAATTCGCAAGCAAAGAGACAAATTGGATTAATTCTTGGGTTAATTTTTTCTTTAATTTAGTTGTTTTCTGGAGTCTTTCTTGTGTCTCTTGTGGTGAAAATAAACCAACATTTCATCAGAGCTGCCTGCCACGGAGAGAGAAGGGGTGTCACTTTTCCGACATTCCCTGCTTTGTAGCTGCCACTGTGACACTCATCTTATTTTGTTGAAAGCAGAGTTGCGAAAGGTGCATCCTGGCTGCAGAGGAATTTGATGACGGGAAGCTTTTGGTAAGGTGGCCAGAGCATTGCGTTACACATGCGATTATGCAATCCAGCAAACAGCTCCCACTTCAGAATAAAGAATGCAACTCTTTTTGGTTGCGTTAGTCGAACTGTGACGTCACAGACAGTCACTCATGATGAGTCAGTTTCCTGAACACTGATAACGTAGTTTCGAAATTCCTGGACACAGAAAACAAAAGCAGGCTTGGTTTTGGTCCTGATGATTGATGTTTTAGAGTCTGCACATATAAGTAACAGTGATTTATAAGTGAAATATGTATAAATATTAGTTTTCTAAGCCAACATGTTTGGATTGAGTGTTTTATTCAACCAACAATCTCAAACCCCATTTCCAACCTCCAAACATACGTGATAATGAAAGCAGAAAATCATCACATTTGATGGCGTAATCAACTGATCGTTGCAGCGTTAATCTTTTCACACTCCTATTTCTCTCTATTTCCCCTTGAAGCAGTGACTTGTCAGTTAGAGTATGTGGATATGGGTCAGGATGTTACCAGTAGCAGCCCCGCCCAGTACTGACTGGTCACTTGTGCATAGCTGTCTATAAACTACAACTTTCTGGACAACTTGAAGGGGTGTACAGTGGTTTAATTCAGTTTGACATCAGGAACAATCTATAAAATCAGTCAGTCAAGCATTTTTATAAACCAAGTACACCAGAGAGAGAGTATGGTCTACGTCTGTCAGAACTTTAGGGGAAAAAAGTCACAAAATCAGTCGCTCTTATCTTTGAACTGGCTTGCAGCCTGAGCAGCAGAATGTGGGTGTGGATTGGGAGTGTTTGGAAACAGAGGGTTGGGGTGTGGGAGATGGGAAGTAGGAGGCGGGAGGTTTGCAGACAGGGCCGGTCGAAGGTGCTGCAGCTCATATCCTTATAAGGACAAACCTGGGCAAATTAGCTACAGCGGTTTTCACACCTGAACTCCACCTTCCAGCTGTGAAAACAAGAGTGAAATATTGACCTCAAATGACAGGGGGGTTGTGAGAAAAATTACTTAGAGAGGTGCATAAACAATGCCACATGTTGTATTCTTGAAAATATGGCAAGTTTACAGGCGTTTCCTGAGCTCTGACAGAGTGAGGCTGAGACACCTGGGTCTGCAAAGACATTAAGATTCCAAGATAAGAGGATGCCAGCACCTTTACACCCGAGGGTCAAGTTAAGACTTGTATGGGGCTCAAAATATTTTAAGCACTCTGACGTGTTGGGTTTGCATCTAATGAGCATTAGATTGAAAAAGAGGATCTTAGAAAACAGTGTTCCTTTAGCATTGTATAATTTCTACTTTTAGTCTCTTGCCAGTTTCTCTTAAACTCAAACAGGGTTACATTGGTTGTAAAAAATGTTTGCTACCTCATTATCACCTTTAAAAGAAGGCCTTCAGACTTAAAGACATGTGTCAGTGATCAGCAATGTGCTCCTGTGAGTTATCATAACTCCAGTTACAATCATATGATTGCAAACTTCTGCCAGCAGATCAAAAAGATTCAAACCATTACCAAGTCCTTCTTCTTTTTTTGCCCCCTTTATGCACCTCTCCTGTCTGTACTTGTACTTTATTCAAATGAACCAGCCCTACATCTTAAAAGTCCAAAGAAGCAGTTCCAGGCCACAGGCTGCTGTATTTAAACAGTGAACAGATCAGGCTAATAAAAGATTTAGGTATTGGAAAAGACTGAGCAAACATTTAAAAAATAAATAAAAAAAAGGCTTCCACGTTATCAGTTCATCAGCAGCAAAGCTGATTGCTTAAGCCTGGAAATAATTTGGGTTTGTGTGCGTGCACGTGTATACAGTTGCGTGTGCATCCCTTTCAACATAACCACATATCAACCCGTTCGTGTGGAGGGAGAGGAAAGGAGTGGATGACTGACACATTCCTGCACTCTGCAGGATGATTAGAGCAATGAGGGTCATGCAGGCACAGAAATTAGCAGGTCATCACAGGAAAAGTATTTCACTGCAAATCATGAGATCTGGGATCAGAGCTAGACGCAAGTCAGGTGTTCCTGCTTCTGTGAAAACTTCCTCTTCACTGGACAAAGACGTTTTATACTGAGAAGGCGCCAAAGAGGCAGCAAGGTGAGAGGATGACCTCCTCTCGATGTCTCCCGTTTGCTGTCCACACCTGCCGCGTGGCTTCTATCCCTTAATTTTCCTGCGTTTAGGTTTCGACCAGTAACAGCATGCCGATGACATAATTCAGGAAAGCCGAGAGCTTCTCAGTGCAAAAAAGAAACTTTTGGGGGGGGGGTGGTTTCCAAAAGCAGCGAGAGGGGCCGATTATTACCATTTTTGGGCACGCTCGCTCCCATGCAAGCCCAACCCAAACCGCAGCGCTTACTCAGATTCCACAGCGTTTTTCTTCCCCCTTTTTTCAAAGTAGAAAGTTTGGAGAGCAGAGAGAGAGAAGAAGAAGAAAAAAAGTAGCGCCCCTTCTCGAAACACACCATTCATACCCTGTCTGGGAGGAGGGGGGAGGCAGCAGCAGCTGTGAGACGCGTGCTGAAGATTGAGATTGGTTAGAATAAGATATGGATGTCTTTCAGCTTTGTATTATAACTACACCTGGTTTGGGAGCTCCTATTCAGATGAAAGAACTAAAGTCGTAACATGCTCAGAAATTAATAGATGGACACACGAGCTTCCAGATTGTCCCTGTATCAGGGAACATAACTCCCTAAACAGATACACATTTCTCGGTAAAAGCGCTCAGATTCAATTTGCCAGGTCGCTAAATAATTGGGGCATAAAGTGAATTACGGTGAGTTTACTCCCCTTTTCCCCCTCAAAAACACACATCCCCGGTTGTTAAACATGGCCTAATCCACGTCGCATCATAAACCAAATGACAGGAGGGGCCAGGCGCTCACACACAATACGCAGTCAAGCGCATGGCTGACATCTGTTGCGCAGGAATAGTGGCCGAACTGTCCGGCTTTTTTAACTGTTTTTCTTCCCCCTCCTCAGACAAGCTCCCCTCCTCCTTCACTCCTTCCTTCTCCCGCAAAGCTAATGGGTGGGCGCGGAACTGCTGCCACAGGATATTTCATAGAGGTTACGAGGGATGTGTGCGCGAGAAAAGTTTGTGGGAGCGGGTTCAGGCTCCCGGCCGAGGCGGCTGAGGGAGCCGCGCAGGTGAGAAACAAAGCGATAATGAGACTGATCATTAAACTGCTACCTGCGGTCGATGTTCGGCAGTCTCGTGGCTACGCAAACTCACCAACCCGCTGCTAAGGTAGCCAAACACGTCCCCGCCGATGTGCGGCAACAATAACAATCTGCCTTATTATCATTTTGGTCATCATGACAGGCAACAAACCCGCTTCCGCTCAGAAGGTAGAGAGAGAGAGGTTAGTCTCACCTTTCTCTGCTGCTTCTCCCATGCAGGATCCAGGAGGAGATCCCGATCCCAATCATCTTCTTGTTGCATGTAGACTCCGTCTTCATCATACTGATCCATGTTATACTCGTATTTATATAGCGTAATATATATATGGACGCACTGAGCTTGTCTCGTAGGTCCCCCGGTCCTCAGCGAGTTAACGTTTTTGCAGCAGCCCAGGCTACTCTCCTCCACGGATTGAAGACGGTGTGTGGATGAAATTAACGGTCCACCCCCGGTTTCCCTCTCTCTCACTCTGTCTCTTTCTCTCTATATGTCCCCCCCCCACCCCCTCTGCCTCTTTCCTTTTTCTATCTGCTCTATTTTTTTCCCGACAGGAGCACCCCGCGGTAGGCAGGCAGGCTGTAGGCAGGTCTAGTTTAGAGGAGCGACAGACGCAAAAACTTTGCTTCAGACAAATTGAATCGATAACCAACTGAGGGATTTGATTGGACGCCTCGGGGCCCGAACCTGCCTTCTTGTCGCTGATTGGCTGTCTTGGATGTCAGTGCCGCGGTATTATATCCAAGGTTGACTGCCCAGGTTGATCCAAACATCGACTGTCAAAACTATAACTAGCTTGAAAAAACTGCAACGCGTTACTTTACGTGCTATGAATGATTTTTTTTTCCCTTTAGAGAGTCTCTAAACGTAGTATTTATGTGGTTTCTTTGTTAGTAAAGGGATTTCTAAACCCCCTTTCCCCCCGTCAAATTACCATAAAGGTACTGCATTAAAAAGCTGCCTTTCAAATTTAGCAAAACAAGTAGTGGGAAGTAACTTTACTCGTGTATTTTGCCGAAGTGAAAAGTTGTGTTTGTTTCCCAATATTTACAGTATATAACTGCTCATGTTGTGAATGAAAATCTTTAACACCCACTCTATAGAAACTGTTACGGTGCTATAGGTATAACCCAAAAATAGGCTATATGAAGCAGTTAAAATCAACCTCAGCTTTACCCACTGCGAAATTAGAGGTCAGTCTACTCAGTGTGGCATCAGAAATAATGAATCGTTTTTTCTATTTAGTATGAAAGACACTCTCAGTGTTAATGGATTCAAGCTTTTGGGTTGTTTTGTCTATGACACAAGAACAGCTGTGCTTCTGCACTGCAATAAGATTTCAAACAAACTCTGCAATGATGTCATATAAACGATAATAAACGAGATTGGACAGAAACAGTGTGAAAAAATATAATTTCCGTGAGGCTTCATTTTTAGAAAACACACATTACTCCTCTGCTAAAACTGGACATGCTTAAAAGATGGGTCAGTTTCTTTGGTAAATATCTGCAAAATTAGTCAGTGTCTTGACAAGGGATGTCCAGACAGACCACCTGAAAACTGTGTCTGTTGCTGAAGCATGGGTATAAAAGCAACTGACAATCAAAATAACAAGAAACATATGCTAAACCGCTACAGAAATGCCAAATCCCCATAAAAATGTAAAAATGACCACAACTATGGTAATGTATATGCAAAAGGACCAACAAAGAAATGCAAGATTGTTTTGTAACTATTTCTTTCCTCTATGGGGGGCTTGGGTGGGACTTTTAACACATCTGAGCCCTGGTCTGTAACCTCTCAATTCATTAATGCACAACAGTCCTGTTTGAAAGTAGTGTGTAGAAAGCTGAGTCACAGCACAGCTCTTGTAAATTTATTTATGAAGAGATGGCCAGGTCTGTCGGCCTTGTAAGGTAAGCCAAGTCTCTTCTTCTCTGTCGTGCACACGCACACACACACACACGTACGCACACACGTACGCACACACCCACACACACACACAGAGAAAAGGAAAGCAGGATAGCCCTGACAGTCAGGAGAAAGTGGAGCTCTTCCATATATGGACAAACTTCCAGTGCTGAGTGTTTGGGAAAGTGATGTCACAGACTGGGAGCAGACTGCCAGCTCACCGCCCGGTCCCGGGCTTTCAGGAAGCAGCTGCATAAAAATATCAGCAGTGCTGTGAAGATGCAAAGGAGCAAAAGTAGCTGCCTGCAGCTTGCTAGCAACAGAATTTAGAGTGTGCCACTAAGATAATTATGCTCACTTCCATTAGCCTTCAGCCATTTACAAAACAAAGTGATTCATCAAAGTTAATTTAATAGCATTCAGAAAACCGTACGCTCATATACAAAGTTCATCATCAAGGCAAATTAAGAATTCTATTTCATTAGCATTTAGATTATGATTTAAGTGGTTAATAAAATTTAAACTGAGACAAGAATGAAGAGTTTACAACCATGCTTTAGGCTGGGTTTGTCATGTCATGTTTTGAGTTTTGTTTTTGTTTTGTTTTCAGGTTTATTTCTTGTCGTTTTTTTCCCCTGTCACATTAGGTTCACTCAAGTCACCTGTTGTTTCACAGCTGCACCCCATCACCAATCACCTCCCCACAGTATTTAGTTTCCAGGTTGCCCTCAGTGCAATGCAGAATCCTCGCTGCTCTCGATGCATCAGCTGCATGTCAGGTTTTTCGCCTATATTTTCCATAGTCAAGTCTAGTTTTGTTTTGTTTAACTCCACAGTTGAGATTTTTTGATAACTGGCTCAGCTGTGCTTTTTGTTCTTGCCTTTTGTTTTGAAAATAAATTGAGTTTTGCTTTTTGAACTCTGCATCTGGGTCCTCCCTCTACACCACATCCCTGACAGGGTTGACTTGAAACTAAATGCTGCCTCTAGTTTAGATGTAGAGCGTGACGAGAGGGCTAGTTTTTATACAACAACAAACCACTTTATAACTTACTCATCATAAGCAGTACTCAGCCTCTGATGTGCTTTATGTTTTCTGAAGTTCCTGAGATAACTTCATGAAGTTTGAGAAAGATAAAGTGAAGATGGAGAGTTATTTGGCATGTGGGAGGCAAGGGTTGAATAACACTCTGAATTTCACTTTCTTGGCACCATCTTAGAAATTGCTGCCTTAATCTATGTGAGTGGCTCACCTTTAAGGAAGCACAATACTAAATTGCAGGAATACCCCAGTAAGAAACACATGCTGAGAAAAATGGTCTAAGGCTTATCTATCTAGCCGTTGACACATCAGTACAATAGATGCATTCTGCCAGAAGGGCTAATAAGCCTGTTAACTGTTACAGGTGTATTCAAAATGCACAGCCAATATAAAGTCAAACAAACATAAGAGGTGAACGCAAATCACAGAGCAGCAAAAAGAGCTCTGACTGGCCAGCTGACAGAAAAGTCTTGCCCTCTTAATGCTGCAAACGATGGCTGAATAAACGCATCAGTTACCTCATTCTAATTAACCACCGAAATGAGTACAATTATTCTGGCGGCACGCTCCACACTGCACAGTTTGCTCTGAGTATGCGGAGGAATTTGTATGTGGTCCAGCTACTTGACGTCAACACAATGCCATTCAGCAAAATCCCAGAATATCTTGTGAAGAGTCAGTGGTGCGGAGAAGCTCATGCTGGCTCTCTGAGGCACACGGGTCATGTGAAGAGCTGGTGCATTTGGCTCTTTCTGGTCTCTGGCAAGTTCCCATGGTATTCCAGTCATGTTGGAATGGGAATTCTTAAATAGCTGTTCGTACTGTTAAAGCTGAGCCATGTATGGGATGCTGCAGCACAACCATGATTATCCCATTGAGTCGGACTTATGTTTGGGTTTGTGGTCAAACATCCTGAGTCAAAACACCATCTGGGATCACACAGGGAGTCTATTTAGATCTCAAGTCTAATAATGTTAAATTCTGATAGATCTTCAAAAGCATGACCAGCGTTTCAGGCTGAGGTCTGCTCACGGCAAAATGAGATGACAGATGACAGGATGGAAACACAACAGGAAAAAATGATAAAAATTATCTCAATTTTGTCAGAAAATGGCATATTCATTAAGGACCACAACAGTTTCTAGCAGAAGCCACTGGACAAAAAATAGGTTCTCAATGCCTCTCAAGAAACTTTAAAGAAGGCATATTAAGCCCCTTGTTTTCATGAGCTGGCAGACTTTCCAAAGGCTGTAATAATGAATTTACATGACTTTACAGCTCTTTCCATAGCAACTGGTTTTAGGGAGCAAAGGGAGCAACTGAATTCAATTTCCCTCTCTCTTATATGGGGTATGTACAAGGCTAAGCACAATGTTTAAAATGAATAAATTGATAAATCTCTGTCCACGTGAAATTGCACAGACACAATTGAAGCAAAGCTGTACAGTATGCATACAACTTTGATGAACAGGACTGAGACATAACAGTTTCCAGCCCTTCATTGTAAAGGCTAAGCAACAAAGTCAAATAAAATAGTGATGTCCAGGACATATGAAAATTCTTTCAAAAGTCTTCAGCAAATACCACCTCCTTTTCAAAGTTGTCCCACCAACTTGTAGTCAACTAGGTCTGATCCAAAAACCAGCTATGTCGGCACTGTATTCTTCTGCATCTGGTCCTCAATATAGTCTTTTAGTAACAGCAAACATGTTAAACGTTATATTAGCAAGGCACCAATGTTATCTTGGTGCGATAAACCAGTGTCATATAAACCAAGATGATATTGGCACATATTCAGATGTTAAACCAAGAAGATAGCAGCACATAATCTGACATTGCAGGCAAAAATATGTTATTTTCCAGTCTACACATATCAACGTTACAGTCAAAATAAGAGAAAATATTCACCCTGTAAGCTGTTTTCCTGAAAGTTAATTTTCAGTGCCCAAAATTGCATTTGAATGACGATAGACACACACACACAGAAAAATCTGTGGTTATCAAAACATCCATGATCATGTGCACCGGGCCTTAATTCAGGACTGTCCTGCTGCTTTGAGTTACCATGCTTTCTAGCTTTACGAAGGGCTTTCTTATACGTTACTAAACTATCTTTCCAGACTATGCAAACATAAGTTTGGAAAAAAATTACATTCAGTAATCTTCAAAGAATGTTGTTACCGTATGATAATACAGCATACAAAGCTCACACTTGCACACACAGCTCACAATACCACATAGCAAAATGAAAAATACTTAACTGATAATGTTGTGCATGGACACGTTAAAATGAGCCCGTTCATGAGTGTCATTCATATCTTCAATGAATTTGGAACTGAATGAAGCTTTTTTTAACTGCTGAATTTCAATTAAGAACAGTGCTCTCTCACAGCACTAAATGACTGTTGTCAACAGTGAACTTGTCATACTAAACTGTGCCTATGTGCAATGATTTGTCACAGACATAAATACCATATATACAGTTAATGCAGGTATATTACGACACTTACAGACATGTAGTTAGATATGTGTAGAACCATACAACAACATTCCCATGGCAAGAGAGAAAAAGTGGCATACGAAAACAAAAGAAGGGTTCAGAGGAAAGTTATGAAAGTGTGAAAATAGAGGCGAGACAAGTGAATCTGAATGTTGGGGTGGATGCCTTTGCACAGCAGAGAGTCAGAGGAGAGCACTAATGAAAGCTGAACTTTTGTTTTGGCCTTGGCACAGACAGCTGCGTGTTCACCGACCCTGTCCTCACCTGTGTCATGCACTGCTATTAAATATGATTTTATCTGAGCTACTGCTCTCACACACATGCATATCCCCCACCCTCAAACCATGTCTGCTTGAGTGGAAGTCTGTGGTTGAACTTGACTCCTCCCCTTTGTGATTGTGACCTGGGATTGAAGGAACGGGAACATCAGTCAACCCTGCCTGAAAAAATAAAGATAAAACATGCACAAACAAGTACCATTCTTTTCTTATGTGACCAACCAAGGACACTTGGGTTTGGTGTAGAGTGCTGACTTCATTCTTTCAGTGGATTTCGTGCCTCATAGGATTTTTAATTAACATCAGAGTTTAAAACAGTAAACAGTTATCTGTCAAAAAAGTTGTCTCTGTTACTTGTAATTAATAATGAACCCTTTTGCAGCTCAGCAGGCACGCTATCTTCAAAATGTAAACAACCCCAAAGCATACAATACCCCTATTTGAATACTTGTCTCTGAGGACAAGTGGGGTTAAATGAAGGGTGTCTACTTCCTGCTGATAAGTGGCGACCACACACAATTTCTAAGAAGTAGAGGAAATTATTTTGACAAAAAGAGCTCCCAAACAAGTCGATAACGCTCAATTACATGTCTGCCTGCCTTCAGATTTTGTCTTCACCCGCAGCTAGAGATGCCACATGTGTTTTTCTTTCGTAATCTTTCTACTGGTATGTCCTCTGGTCATCTGCTTTGCCTGGCAGAAGAGTCCTCTCACTCGGGGGAAGACATGATGCCAAGTTTCCTCAGAAAATAATGACATCATGTCCTTCTTGGGACAATCACCACTCTGTTAGGAAACTGAGAGGAGTCACAGTAGGTGTGATGTGATCAGCTGCTGAAAATATTTATCCATTTGGGATTTTTGACCTCATGATGGGTCAGTACCATATTATGTATGAGCATGCTCTTAATTCCGTCCAAAATTCTGACGTTGCTTGTGAGCAGACAGAGCCCCAGAGCAGGCATAAAAATCAGAACCATCAATCAGCAGACTGTGGTCATAAGATCTGAGAAAGAATCTTTTCATATCTTTCTGTTCAAACCTAAACAGCAAGTAGACACTGCGGGGAAGACATTTTTGGGAAAGCTGCTAACTGTTAACTTGGATTAATCCCCCCTGAGCTGTCACCTTATCGTGGTGGGGGAGTTTGCTTGCCCCAATGAGTCTGGGAGCTATGTTGCCCGGGGCTTCAAGCCCCTGGTAGGGTCACCCAAGGCAAACAGATCCTAGATGAGGGACCAGACAAAGAACAGCTCAAAAGACTCCTTATGATGAGTAAGAAATTTGGACCTCGTGATCCCTTGCCTGGATATGGGACACCGGGGCCTCCCCCCAGAGCCAGGCCCGAGGGTGGGGCCCGGCAGCGGGCGCCTGGTGGCCGGGCCTGTGCCCATGGGGCTCGGTCGGGCATAGCCCGAAATCATGACGTGGGTCCCCCTTCCGACGGGCTCACCACCCGTGGGAGGGGCCAAGGGGGTCGGGTGCTATGTGAGCTGGGTAGCAGCCGAAGGCGGAGGCCTTGGCGGTCTGATCCTCGGCTACTGAAGCTAGCTCTTGGGACGTGGAATGTCACCTCTCTGATGGGGAAGGAGCTGGAGCTGGTGCGCGAGGCTGAGCAGTTCCGGCTAGATATAGTCGGACTCACCTCGACGCACGGCTTGGGCTCTGGAACCAGTCCTCTTGAGAGGGGTTGGACTCTCTTCCACTCTGGAGTTGCCCGTGGTGAGAGGCGCAGAGCAGGTGTGGGCATACTTATTGCCTCCCGGCTGTGTGCCAGTACATTGGGGTTTACCCCAGTGAACGAGAAGGTAGCCTCCCTCCGCCTTCGGGTGGGGGGACGGGTCCTGACTGTTGTTTGTGCCTATGCGCCAAACAGCAGTTCAGAGTACCCACCCTTTTTGGAGTCTCTGGGGGAGGCACTGGAGAATGCTCCTACCGGAGACTCCCTCGTTCTGCTGGGGGACTTCAATGCTCACGTGGGCAATGACAGTGAGACCTGGAGGGGTGTGATTGGGAGGAACGCCCCCCCCAATCTGAATCAGAGTGGTGTTATGTTGTTGGACTTCTGTGCCAGTCATGGACTGTCCATAACGAACACCATGTTCAGGCATAAGGGTGTCCATATGTGCACTTGGCACCAGGACACCCTTGGTCGCAGTTCGATGATCGACTTTGTGGTTGTATCATCGGACTTGCGGCCGTATGTCCTGGACACTCAGATGAAGACAGGGGCGGAGCTGTCAACTGATCACCACCTGGTGGTGAGTTGGCTCCGCTGGTGGGGGAGGATGCCGATCAGACCTGGCAGGCCCAAACGTATTGTGAGGGTCTGCTGGGAGCGTTTGTCAGAATCCCCCGTCAGAAGGAGCTTTAACTCCCACCTCCGGCAGAGCTTCAACCATATCCCGGGGGAGGTGGGGGACATTGAGTCCGAATGGGCCATGTTCCGTGACTCCATTGCCGAGGCAGCTGATCGGAGTTGTGGCCGTAAGGTGGTCGGTGCCTGTCGTGGCGGCAACCCTCGAACCTGCTGGTGGACACCAGTGGTGAGGGAAGCCGTCAAGCTGAAGAAGGAGTCCTATCGGGCCTTTTTGGCCAGTGGGACCCTGGAAGCAGCTGATAGGTACCGGCAGGCCAGATGGGCTGCGGCTGCAGCGGTTGCTGAGGCAAAAACTCGGGCCTGGGAGGAGTTCGGTGAGTCCATGGAGAACGATTTCCGGACGGCCTCGAAGAGATTCTGGTCCACCATCCGGCGTCTCAGGGGGGGGAAGCGGCTCACAGTCAACACTGTGTACAGTGGGGACGGGGCTTTGCTGACCTCAACTAGGGATGTTGTGAGTCGGTGGGGGGAGTACTTCGAGGAACTCCTCAATCCTACCAACACGTGCTCGGAAGAGGCAGAGTCGGAGAGCTCGGAGACGGGGCCTCCCATTTTCTGGGGCTGAGGTTGCCGAGGTGGTCAAAAAGCTCCTCGGTGGTCCGTCCGAGTTTCTCAAGGCTCTGGATGTTGTAGGGCTGTCTTGGCTGACACGCCTCTGCAGCATCGCGTGGACATCAGGGACAGTGCCTCTGGACTGGCAGATTGGGGTGGTGGTCCCCCTCTTTAAAAAGGGGGACCGGAGGGTGTGTTCCAACTATAGGGGTATCACACTCCTCAGCCTCCCTTGTAAGGTCTATTCGGGGGTATTGGAGAGGAGGATCCGTCAGATAATCGAGCCTCGGATTCAGGAGGTGCAGTGTGGCTTTCGTCCTGACCGTGGAACAGTGGACCAGCTCTATACCCTCGGCAGGATCCTGGAGGGTGCATGGGAGTTCGCCCAACCAGTCTACATGTGTTTTGTGGACTTGGAGAAAGCGTTCGACCGTGTCCCTCGTGGAGTCCTGTGGGGGGTGCTCCGGGAATATGGAGTGCCGGACCCCTTGATAGGGGCCGTTCGGTCTCTGTATGACCGGTGCCAGAGTTTGGTCCGCATTGCCGGCAGTAAGTCGGATACGTTTCCGGTGAGAGTTGGACTCCGTCAGGCCTGCCCTTTGTCACCGATTCTGTTCCTAACTTTTATGGACAGAATTTCTAGGCGGAGCCAGGGCGTTGAGGGTGTCCGATTTGGCGACCTCAGAATCGGGTCTCTGCTTTTTGCGGATGATGTGGTTCTGTTAGCGTCATCAGGCCGTGACCTTCAGCTCTCACTGGAGCGATTCGCGGCCGAGTGTGAAGCGGCTGGGATGAGAATCAGCACCTCCAAATCCGAGACTATGGTTCTCAGCCGGAAAAGGGTGGAATGCTCTCTCTGGGTCGGGAATGAGATCCTTCCCCAAGTGGAGGAGTTCAAGTATCTCGGGGTCTTGTTCACGAGTGAGGGACGAATGGAGCGGGAGATTGACGGGCGGATCGGTGCGGCGTCTGTAGTGTTGCGGGCTCTGCACCGACCCGTCGTTGTGAAGAAGGAGCTGAGCCAGAAGGCGAAGCTCTCTATTTACTGGTCAATCTACGTTCCCATCCTCACCTATGGTCACGAGTTGTGGGTAGTGACCCGAAAGAACAAGATCGCGAATACAAGCGGCCGAAATGGGTTTCCTCCGCAGGCTGTCTGGGCTCTCCCTTAGAGATAGGGTGAGAAGCTCAGTCATCCGGGAGGGGCTCGGAGTAGAACCGCTGCTCCTCCGCATTGAGAGGAGTCAGATGAGGTGGCTCGGGCATCTGGTTAGGATGCCCCCTGGACGCCTCCCTGGGGAGGTGTTCCGGGCACGTCCCACTGGGAGGAGACCCCGGGGAAGACCCAGGACACGTTGGAGAGACTATGTCTCTCGGCTGGCCTGGGAACGCCTCGGGGTCCCCCCGGAAGAGCTGGAGGAAGTGGCTGGGGACAGAGACGTCTGGGTTTCTCTGCTCAAGCTGCTGCCCCCGCGACCCGACCCCCGGATAAGCGGCAGATGATGGATGGATGGATAATCTGGTGGCCAAAATCATAATCATAAATGATAATCATTTTCCTTTGAAATCAATGGATCAATCAAGCAATTTTGCTTGATTATATTTATGCTTCTTATCCTCCTTAGCTCTGAAGAAATTACTGAGATAAAAAGGAAATTATATTTCACATACCAAACCAAAATGCTAAATAATTGCATTTCCTGGTTCTGTCAATGTCAGCTATGTACTCCTTTTCTGACTTTTTCTTATTCATATAACCATAACTCCTCCATTTCTAAATGAGCAAACAGGTTGTTTATTCATCTCCTTAAAAAGTACCCAAAAAGGTGACCATAAAACTACTCCTGTTTTCAAGCAAACATCATTCTCAAGTGTTTCTGTTAAAGCTGCAGTAACATGCAACGTCTTAAATCATGAGCTTTCGCAGGAGACATGATTGAGACTGAAATATGATGGCAGGATTTTTCACTTCTGAGTAACATAGAGCTAATAACACCACAACAATTCATTAAAGCACCTTTTTTCCACTTCCTGGTTTAGTTTAGGCAACAACTCCACTTGGTTAGAGTTCATAATTAAAACAAGTTGGTAATGTGCTAAAAGAAATATTATTTTTTCAACACAAACATGCATAATGCCATTTTGTTGGTTGCTTTGGTTACATCTAAAAACACTATGTTACCATGAACCTTACTCACTTCCTGGTTGGCCTTAACACATGCACTGGAGTCCTGAAATGTTCTGGATATGTTCCAGAACGTCGGCATGTGAAAACACAAAAGTCAACATTTGGTCAGATTTTCCATCTGACCCCCTCGTAAAATCTTGTAAATTGTTTGTCCTTTCATTCCACATTCAGATATGCTCAAAATACCCCCCCCCCCCCCCCCCCCCCCCCCCAATATATAGCAAATTTATTTATATATACATATAGAAAGAGAGACATTTGGTCCACCCCAATGTTGACTTCTCGGTTACGGCCTTGGGATACACACAGATCCATGCAGCACTCGTATCAACACGATTTGCTGATCTACATCTGCTATTCTCAACTTGTTTTCAAAGTAAACACAACAATTTCCACTGTGTCATTTTTGCGCCACGTGCTGCATCTTGTGCGCTCTAGAAACCTGTTATCTCACATCCCCTCCCTTGAATTTCCAGCCAGAAGAATTAATCTCCTGCAAAAAGCCTCCCACTGTGATGTGCTTGTGTGAACAGCAACTGTGGAAAAAGTTCAGACCAGCCTGTCTACACTCTCTCCCATGTTCACGTGTGAGATCATGGTGAGTTGCTAAATGTTAGAGCGCAAAACTAATTTATGATTAGGGTTGAAAAAAAACAAAACAACAATGCAGTTGCTTTTAACAACCACTAGATTTTGTTTGAACACAATTATAGATTATTTGAGCCTGCATGAACAAAATCCTCAATTGGATCTATATGAAAATGGATTCAGGCATTTCTTTAAGATAATTTTGCAAAAAATTATGACAGAGGGCAGGAAGACACGCAGAGAGATGAAAGCAAAAATGAAGATGATATAAGAAAGGTGAAGGACCACAGCAAAGATCATGGTCTTGATGATAAGGGCATCTTGGAGCAGTGAGATGTAGCGATTATAATAAAAGCTGTCATTCACTGAGCAGCAAAACAAAAAGATAAGGCCCGACATCCAAATGGCAAACATGGAGATCAGACTCAGATAAGATTAGAGGAGGGCTCTGCAGAACAGTTGGCTGAATAATGTGGAGACAATTCTGACAAAAAGCAAAGTGACCAACAAAGTAAAAGAATAAGAAAAGAATCAAGAAGACTGTCAGAGAACGAGGAGAGCTTTCAGAAGCAACAGAGTAAGGCAAACTTCTGGGGGGAGCTCTTAGATAAAGTGCGTCTTGCCAGAAAGGATCTTTCAACAGTTTTAGAGTGTTAGCAGAAGAGAGCAAGGCAGCTGGAGTAAGAAAACCATTAAATAGAAGCTTTGGGTCAGGGAGAAGTTCTGGTTCCACAAACAAGCAGAGATGAATGACAAGATCCAGGACCTCATGGGCCTAAATATGCAGCTTCAGATGCAGCGTCTTCTGTCTAGTTCGGTGATTTAAACAACTTATTTTAGATTAGTTTAGTTCTGGGATGAGATATACATACATAAGAATCAGCTGTTTATCAGTTAAAGACAAACAACCCGACCCACAAACCCCTATGCTTACCCACTTTTTATGTGCAAATGTTTTACTGGTGTCTCATAATCAAAATCACTTACAGAGTCTGTCATCCTGGCTCTTCTTTATTTATTCATTTTTATTTTGCTGATAACAGGCTACTCTTCCAGCTTGGAAAGAGTAGGGGATTCAAGGTTTGAATAGGAACGCTCTACCACATTATTAAAAGTTACACAACACTTCTGTCCATTACGAAGCGTACTTGGACTGACAAACGAGCATAAATTACAACGTGGATTAAATACATAATTTGATCATATCCTCAAAGTCTCAAACCACTACATTTCACATTGTGGTCCATGTAATATTTGGTGTCTCTATATCAATTCTCCATACTTGGTTCAGTTTAAGGTTTACAAAACGTCCCGAAAAACCTGGCATCCAATCATTTTCCATGTCTTTTTGCGTCCCTCAAAAATACTTTGAGTTAATTCAACCAAAGTCCAACTTTTCCATTAGTGTAGCCTGTGGTGCAATTAGTCTCACTATGGCATCACACAGTGACCACACTAGGGCTGGGCGATATGGAAAAAAATTTCATCACGATATGTTTTTCCATATTGATCGATCTCGATTCTTATCATGATATGTAGTTTTTGCTAATGCTGCCAGTGTGAGGGGCATCTTGAAGCTTGAAGAAACAAGAGATTCACTGAAACTTTACAATTACATTTATTAACATAAAAAAATAAATAATATGCCTTCCAATAATGAGCACAAAATGTTTTTGTGAAGGTCTTCATGCTTCCATTGATCAAGAGAGCAGCAGGGCCCACAACTGGCAAAAGAAAACTCAGAGCTGCGCTCTCAGCTCATACAGAGTCTTATATGCTTTCAAGCAAGTGCAAACTAAGTGACTGGTCACTTTTCACTATATTTAAAATTTTTTGATTTTGTAAACAACTTAAAAAAACACCCTCTGTCACACCCTCTAACACATTCAAGTGCTAAACTGCAAGACAAAATAAATGTAAAAACTCAACCATATTATACTGGTTTACCTCCTGGTTTTTTTTTAGGTATTGAAAAATGAAAAAATAAAAATATTTTAATCTAGTTAGGTAGGTTGTGCCCATCATTTGTACTTCCAAACATTAGTCATCTCACTTTACAAAATAATACAAGCTTTTACTTACTGAAACATTATACAGTATAAACTGACAGCTGTGACAAGAACTATCACATCAAATTGCTTTGGCTGGACAGTGAACATCTCAAGTGCAAAAAGAGTAAACATGACCCTGGCACAAATACTACCTGAAAGATGAAGGTAGATCTCTGAAAATGTTTTATAAGTAGAATTAAATCTGAGCCAAAATGTAAACATAGTAAACCATTCATAGTTATTCTTCTGCACATGTGCACTAGTGAACATCATTTACCCCATTACAGGTTTTTTGCAAGAAAGACAAGTCTATCCACCACGTCTGGCTTTAAAGCTGCTCTATGGCAGGACACAATATAGCCACTTGTACTAAAAGTACACTCTGAGGGCGAGCTGGTGGCAGGAATACAGAGGTACCGCTCTGCCAGGAAGCTCACTCTGGGGTATGATGTTGAGTGGAATTTCCACTATGCCAGGGGGTTGGTCTCACTGTCTGCTTCTGGAACTAGCAGGTAACTGTTCAGTTCAGCCTCAACATCCTGCTCATCTGTTACACTAGAGGTAGAAACAGAGCAAAACGTCTTGAAAAAGCTGCGTAGTGTCTTCTTCTGCATTTTGGCTGGTGGAGCGGAAGCTACAGCATCTGCCCTGCCTCTGCCCAATCTGGATGTGAGAGTAGATTGCGGTGTGCGACAGTCATCCGGGATCTGTGCCACAGCTCAGGATTTCACAACCTCTACCTTGTCATCTTGGATGTAGCGGGTCTTGAACCGAGGATCAACAAGGGATGCCATGTTAAGGAGGTCATCAGTGGCAGCATCATCATATTTTTCATTCAAATAGGTGGTGATAGTGGTTTTGATGGTCTTGGTTAGCTCTGTGTCATCCTCTTCTGGCTTCAAGATCTCCTTATTGAAGAGCTGCAGGACAGGTTTCACACAAGAGACACTGACATGTGCTTCACCAGAGAGGGCATCGGTGAACTCAACAAGTGGATTAAGGGCCTTGTGGATGGACTCCAAGACCTCGATGTCTTGCCATGAAGAAGCCAGGTGCCTTGTTTTTCTATCAGCAGATACAAACCTTTGAAATGGCCTTCTCCTGCTCCAGTACTCGTGCTATCACTGCATGGCGAGAACCCCACCTGGTAGGTGATTCTGTTATCAGCCAGTGCTTAGGTAGGTCAAACTCTTTCTGCGCAGCTGCTAGTCCTTTTTTATTTTTCCAGGAGAATGAGAAGGCACCAACCACTTTTTTGCACACATCCATGGCTCTATCTATTCTCTTGTCTCTTATACTTCTCTCTGTAGATGAAAAAAGGTAGTTACTATTTAAAAATTAGTTTCTGTCTTGTGATAATAAATCATAATATTGTCATGACTAAAAAATAAATCACATTGTCACAATCAGTTCATCAGAAGAGGTAAAAAAATATACATTGTATTCCAACTTTATGGGCAACAGTGAATAAGGATATAAATCATTACACTGTGAGCTATTATTAGAGCTCAAAATTTAATGTTGACATAAGTTTTTCCTTTGATATCATCATGAACTTACCAATGGCAAGGTGCAGCCTATGACCAAAGCACTGCAGCCGGGTCCAGTCTTTGAGGGAAACAGCCTTGACAATGTTTGCCCCATTGTCTGTTGTGATGTACACCCGTCTGTCTTCCCTAAGGCTCCAGGATTTGAGTGCATCCTCCAGCCCCTGGCTTATTATTTCCCCAGTATGGTTATTCATTCAATTCATTAAATTCAATTCAGTTTTATTTATATAGCGGAAAATTACAACAAATGTAATTTCAAGGCACTTAAATAATATAGTCCAATTCAAGCTAATTGGAATTTAAGTTATTGTAATCATAATCCAATTAATTAATTTCAAAATAATCCAATTCATTCATGTAGAGACCATTCAAAAACAATATCCTAGCTAAGGAAACCAACAGATTGCACCGAAACTTGTCTTCAGTCCAGTCTCCAGTCCTGAACATGCCTGAGGCGACTGTGGAAAGGAACGACTCCCTTTTAACAGGAAGAAACCTCTGGCAGGACCAGACTCAGGAAGGGTGGCCATCCGCCTCGACCAGCTGGGGTCTGAGAAGACAGAAAAGAGGATGTTTCAGGATTACCTGAGCCATCCCTAACTATAAGCTTTATCAAAAAGGAAAGTTTAAAGCCTAATCTTAAAAGCGGAAAGGGTGTCTGCTTCCCGGACATTTACTGGCAGCTTATTCCACAAGAGAGGGGCCTGATAACTGAAGGCTCTGCCTCCCATTCTACTTTTAGAAACTCTGTGAACAACAAGTAAACCTGCAGTTTGGGAGCAAAGTGCTCTGTTAGGAAAATATCTTACAATGAGATCTTTAAGATATGATGGAGCTCGGTCATTAGGAGCTTTATATGTTAAAAATCTTAAATTCTATTCTGAATTTAACAGGGAACCAATGAAGAGAAGCTAAAACTGGAGAAACATGATCTCTCCTGTTAGTTCTCATCAGAACTTAGGCTGCAGCATTTTGGATCAGCTGGAGGCTTTTCAGAGAATACATTTATGTTTATGCATTTAGCAGACGCTTTTATCCAAAGCGACTTGCCTAAGGACCCCTACTGGAGACAGTACCTTTTCAAGCAGGGGATTTGAACTCAGATCTTCCACACGAAAGGTGGCAATTATACCACTACACTATCCAGTCCCTGGGACTTTTTTTTATTTTTGCTACGTGAGATCAATACATGTCACAAGAAGATAATCGAAATCGATCAAAATTTTATTGCGATCCTGAATAGAGATCGAAAAATCGCCCAACCCTTGACTACACTACTTAAAATAGTTGTATATTTTAGCATATTTTGCAAGAATCTGCTCACACCAGTTCCACATTAAGAAAGACTATGTTAGTTTTTTAATGCTACAGTGACTTGAGAAAGTTTGAAATATTACAAATACCGGTACCTGACCTCATGACCTAAAAAATGTTTTTGCCACTTTTTCAATATAGATGAATCTGCTTATTATGTTCTATAATCACCAATAGCCTAATTTGTTAGTAAAGAACTCTGAAAATACAGTGAAAGGCTGTCACAGATGCTCGAGGCAGTTATCAAAATATTTGCCAATTTTGACTTGAAGAATGAAAATGGGATTGAGGTATATGTAAAACCAGTGATTGAAACCTAAATCTCTACTGGTCATTTTCTAATAGACCCATCTTTGCAACCATAACCTCCACCCCCTGCTGGCCATTACAAGGAATTACTTCTATATTTAGCTTCGTAAGCTTGAATTAATTAGTTGCTGTGTATCTTTGAGACTATCAAATTGACAAAGTTGGGATAGCTACTGTGGCCCTAAAGTGCCACAAATAAGTGAATCGAACATGTTGTAGATATGTATGTTTGAAAACGTAATAACCAATTTAATGTATTTTTCAAGGCAAATGTAGACTTCCAAAAGGAAAACTAGCTACCAGCATGTTACAGCGTAACACGTTATGTTTTTAACACGTCAAACATAGCACGTGAGGCTATTATAGTGAGAACCGAGTTTTGGGGATTTTTTTGCCCTAGTACACAAAACAAGATATGAAGAGAGAGATGTTTTTTTTCCACCATAGGGCCAAACAATGCCCATTAGCAATTTAGTCCTCCTGATTAACGAGTTCTGGGTCATCTGATCCTATAGCACACATTACAGTATTGAAATACTGTCAGGGCTCATTTATCGCCTCAAACATCATATTGGACTTGACCGTGGACCTTTAGCTCATGAGGTAGTGCTTATTCTACAGTTTTATGTATTAAGACAACTTATTGTTTCTGTATGAAAGGCACTTTACAGTTACACCAAATCTAAACAGTGAAGAAGAA
Source organism: Leuresthes tenuis (assembly GCF_036924035.1). Lineage (NCBI taxonomy): Eukaryota > Metazoa > Chordata > Actinopteri > Atheriniformes > Atherinopsidae > Leuresthes > Leuresthes tenuis. The sequence continues at coordinate 14,788,310 of NW_027325369.1, forward strand.
TCTGTTCACTCAGAATTCAGAACCGTTACAGCTCAAATGTCATCTCAAGGCACTTCAATAATACAGTCCAATCCAAGCCGATTGGAGTTCAATGTAATCATAATCCAATCAAATCCAATGAATGGTTTGTGTTAAATGTGGCGCAAATATGTTTTTAATGCCAAACAGCCAGTACAAGTGGAGTAAGTTTATATCACGGGATAAACACAGGGGAAAAAAATCATAAAAAGCCCAGAGGCAGAAGCTCTGCTAAAACATCAACCTGAAGTAAAAAGGTAAGATGTTTAACTCTGCTTTGACTGTGGTTCTGTCCAATCACAGTGAAGAACTGATGTTCTCTCAACTGAGACTGATAAATGTCAATAATTCCATGACAACTAAACAGCTAGTGTGAATATAATGAGGATGTCCCGAGCGGCTGCTACATGGACCAAAAGGCAAGTTTGTTTTGAGTCTCCCTTGTTGGTCAATTGCCAGAAAGGAACGTTAACCACCATCACTCTCACAGTTGTTGATATTTGAGACTGAAATTATTTTGCTGTCTGTGCTCAGAGGTAGAGTAAAAGTTCAGATGGACGTGTGACACAGTGAGTAAATACGTCATCAAACAATTCCTATTGTGAATCTGTGCGGCCTCAAGGAAACACTCGTCTTGAAACAAATTCTTCTTTAATTGAAAAAGAAAAAAGAGAACAAAAAACAAAAGCGAGCCAGCTGGTAACGGTAACCAAGGGGCTGGATAGCGACACGAAAACCTGTTCGGAGAGATACTGAACGCATTACTTCAATGTGCAGTTTATACAAATTGTGCTCTGCAACATTTCTATGGAGGAAGTCAGGTCTTCAACCTGAAGTCGTCTCAGCAGAAAGTCACTTGTAAATGACACAAAGCTCAATTGGTTAGTGAAGCGTCGAGAGGAAGACGCCACAAAGCTCTTCTCCTACAGAAGACTGCCACTTTGTTATTGTCTCGCACAACTTTCTAGAACAACTAGAGCATAAGAGGAAAAAAAAAAAAAAAGAACACTGACGCCACATGAAAATAAATGCTTCTCACTTATGACCACTGTTAACAATATTTAGCTTATTTATCTTTTAAAGTCATCTGTGGTTTGACCAAATGAATGATGACGCCGTCCATTCCATTTGTTCTGTGACCACAAAAAAAAAAAACCTCCAACCACACCGTCCTTTTTAATTCCTCATAAGCAGTATGAGTTTGTGTGTCATAGGACTACAAGTCAAAAATGAAAAATCGACACTGTAAAAACTGATAGAAAACCCACTTTCTAAAGCAAGTCTGTTAAATTATTTGTTTCTGGGACGAGGGGAATGGTGTCATTATGTCTTTAACTTCTTTTCCAAGGGTGAGGAGCCCAACTTATTCTCGTCTGATCCCACGTGAGTCCGTTTCAGAGTGCTCTGTGCCGGGCCTTTTTCTCTCTGTGGCCAGGTGTCTTCAGGTGTAACTCCAGTCTCTACCTTTGACTCTGGGGACGCATGTGGGTTCTCATTCGCACATGCCACGACTGGTGCCACAGGACGGTGCTGTCCATTCACTCCGGGGCTATGTTGGCTCTGGGAGTTGCTGTCAGCAACCACCAAGCTGCTACAAGCCTCCCTGCTATCAGAGCTGTCTACAGCCGGTTCCCTCCCCTCTGTCCTGCGTGTGTCCAGTGACAGAGGAGATGCAGCTGGATGCTCAGTCCTGTCACCCCCTTCCTCATTCTCTTGGTTCTCAGGGGACATTACTGGGCTCAGACACACAAAGTCAGAAGGACTCAGACGTTTTTCCTCTTCACTGGCGCCGCCAATTTGGGGCTTGATTCTGAGGGAGTTTTGTCCGTCGCCTGATGAGGAGGAAGACAGGTCATCAACTGAGATCGACGGGTAACTGCAGGAGTCGATGGCTGAAAACAGAGCCTGTACAGACTCAGGTCGATCCCCAGCTCTTGAGACCACTTGCATGCGCCGTCTCCTCATGGCGTTGCGCCTCCTCACTGCGCTGCACCGCTCCTCGTCGTCACTGCTTGAACTGGAGGTGGATGTGGAGGAGCTGGAGGCCCCAGCAGGAAGGGAAGGAGAGGAGGTGGGGCTGGAAAGTGTGGAATTCTCCCTAGGGCTTGGGGATCGGGGACGGGGCATTGGGTCGAGCCAAAATTCGCTCGAGTCAGAATCCTCATTTACCAGGAAGCCGGACTGTTGGTGCTGAGGTCTGCTTCGTCTCCTGGGGCGCTCATTACCCTCCTCTCCGGCTTGCTCTTCTCCTCCTGAAGCATCCGGACCAGCCAAGGAGGAAGAGGAAGAGTTATCAGAGTCGCTGTGGTGATCAGCAACAGCGGAAGTGACGGGAGCTGCCGCTGTGGCCCGCGTGGCACGACGTCCACGGGCGTGGAGCTGCATGATGGCCTCCTCACTCAGATCGCTGTCAGAGTCTGAGCTCCAGCCCTCAATCTCCCGACGCACCAGGGAGTCGAAGAAAGCCATCATGCGTGGATCCTCCTGAATGGACTGGCTGACGTAGTCGTGGGCCAGACCACTACCGCTGTTGAGCACTAGGCTGATGTACTCCTCGTGGGTGTAGAGGCTGCGCGACTTGTCCTCCACGCGGCCCTCGAGATCCCCCAGGCTGTCTGGCTGCTGATATGGACTCCACACCTGCATTGGACAGAAAAGCATTGAGAAGGAATGCTGGATACATGCACAGGCAATATGACAGAATGAAAAACGGATTGAGAAAGAGAGAAGTGGAGAGGTCCTGAACAAATTTCCCTCTTACTGCAGAACAAGATGCATGTGTATCATCTTTCACCCTCTGTAAAATGTTGAAAACAGGGAGCTTTATTACTGTCCTACCAAACAACACAAGCTATATTTTTCTTACTCAAGTCTCTGTCAAAATCTTTTGGAAATTTGGAAACTACAAAATGCAACTGATTATGATGCTGCCTAATCAAGCGTGAACTACAGAGAAGGCTTTAGCAATAATGATTTAGTCGAGTGCTTGAACTCGAGTTGCACAAATACTATTTTATATCTCTGTCTGTTAAATAGAGACACAACACTGGTTAATGTCTGGAGTTGGGATCCTTTTTTATGCACAAGTCAGTGTTAAATTGCTTAAACAAAAACACACTCCTCTGAAAACACTGAAAGTAAGTTAAAAAGCAGCCAATTTCCACAGAAAAACTTACTGTGTGTCAGAGTCTGGCTCTGGTTTTGGAAATACAGTATCTGTGGAAATTTTCATGTCTTCCATTATCTAGTTTTTTTATGACATTGCTCAACATCGTTTGTTTTAGAGAACAGTCGGTGATAGGGAAATCCAGTTTTGTTTCATTGCACATAGCACAAAGATAAGTTAGGTGTGTTGGATTCATTGGAGATCAATGTCTCACTTAAGGGCATAACCACTGGGAGACTCACAGAACTGTTTTTCTCACCAGCACTTCATCCTTAGGCTGGAACAGCATCAAATATAAATAAAAACCTGAATGCAATGATTTGCAAATATCTTAAAACCGATATTTCATTCAAAATAGAACACAGAAAACAACAAATGCAGAAAGTGACACATTTGACTTTTCCATTACAATATTAGCCGATTTTGAACATGATAAGGAAAACTGAAGATGAACTAAAGAAGTTGGGGCAGAGCCATGTTTACCACAACGTAGCATCCCATCTTCTTTTAACAACAGTCTCTAAACATCTGGAAACTGAGGACACCGGTTTCTCGCCTACTGGGAGAAGAGAGTTGCCCATGCTTGTCTGATATAGGATTCTAGCTGCTCTACAGTCCTGGGTTTTCTTTGTCATGTTTGCATTTCATGATGTCCCTCTCCCAATACCATCAGACAAGCAGGCTTTTTGAACTGAGTGTCGATAACAAGCTGCATGGTTCCTGTCTTCTTTAGTTCACAGGACGCAGCATCTATGACTTCCAAAAACAGTTTCAAATTTCGATCATCTGGCTACAAAACAGTTTTCCACTTTGCCGCAAGTTAATTTAAAATGAGCTTTGGTCCAGAGAAGATGGGGGAGCTTCAGGATCACCGACACATATGGCCTGTATTTGTGGATTGCACAGTGAACGGTGCTCACAATCTGCGTTTTCTGGAGGTGTTGCTGTGCAGTGATTTCCATGACAGAATCATGTCTGTTTTTAATGCAGTGCCACCTGAGGGCCAAGAAATCACAAACATCCAATACTGATATTCAGCTGTGCCCGATATGCACAGAGATGCCTCCAGATTATCTGAATCTCTTGATGATATTATGTATTGTAGATGATGGAATATTCAAAGTCATAGCAATTTTACATTGAGGAACATTATTCTCACACTGCTCCGCAATTTGTTGACAATTCTTTGGCAGGTTACTGAATCTCTGCCAATCTTTACTTCTGAGAGACTATCTCTCTAAGGTGCTCTTTTTATACCCAATCATGCTACTGACCGGTTGATCTAATGAACCTAATTATTTGCAACTTGTTGTTACTTTTCCAGCGTTTTGTTGTCCCCGTCCCAACTTTTTTAAGAATGCTGTCATCGATTCAAGATGAGTGAATATCTTTCACGAAATGGTAACATGTCGCACTTTCACCAGTTGATGTGTTTTTTTTTTGGTTTTACTATGAATGAAATAGTTTCTGAAATGTGCAAATTGCAGCATTCTCTTTTTACTTTTTTTGGAATTAGGGCTGCATTTCCTAAATTTGGACAGATTAACCTTAAATTAGCGATGTTCTGTTACTGACCTTGATGACCTTCTCCACTCCAGAGGAGCAGATCATGTAGGTGTGAGGGTTGAAGCGGACCTGGTTCACTATGGAACGGTGACCCTTCAGGACCATGAAAGCTCCGTTTACCACACGACCAGGGCCTCCTTAAAAGGAAGGGTTTGTAATATGATGGGAGCAGACAAAATATATGATCTCAGTGTCACAGACGCAGACAAAAAGGACTCATTAAAACCAAACAAATTCAGCTATGCACTCTTTCACCCTGAAACAGAAAAATAGAATCCTCATCACGTGTCATTTGTCTGACCCTCAGATAGGCAGTGTGCACATATTTTCAGAGTGAGTAACAGCAGGGAAAAATGAACGCAACAAACGTGTCAGATGGTGCCATAGAGCTACAAATACCACATTCTTGGACTATTGCATTTTAGGGGATTTTCTTCCCACAGTAATTTAAATTTGAGGCATGTTCACAGTAAGAATAAGTACAGTAGTCATTTCTTAAGTCTTCGGCATCCATTTCTCCCTTTAGTTAGGCAGGAGAGAACATTCTACTTTAAGTTGGTGCCTATTAGTAGAAGAAACGAACCAAATGAACAGTGGGCAAACTTCAGTCTGGAAGAGAACAGCGAGGTCTGTCATGTTTTCTGTTACTCAAACTACAAATCAGGTTTGTTTTGTTTAAACAGAAGCCAGACTGTTGGTGTTTATAGGCCCTTTTTTACATTGACAAAAATAATTACTTAAAAAAAGCCTAAATCAACACACATGTCGAATCAGAGCTAATTTTCTCATTGCTGTGCAGATTAGACCAATGACAATCTAGCACTGGGGTCGAAGCAATTCAATCATTCTACTTTTGTCATGTAGGAAGATGAAAGTCATAATGATGAAGCACGCTCTAGATATCAGCATTCGATAATGTAAACGGATTGAGTAACACACCTGCTTCTGGATCCTTTGGGATTTTCCACATGTAAAGATTGAAGTCATCCGATCCAGACAGGATGTACTGAGGAGGAAAACAAACTGATGCTTTGATTTAAGTCCAATTCTATTCACATGTAAAAAAAAAAAAAAACAAACAAACAAACAAAAAAAAAAAACTTTCTACCTCACCTTAAGGGAGAGGAAATTTAAAATATATGTAAGCTAGTAAAAGAACCCTGAGGAGTTCGGTCCACAGCTCAGCCACCGCATCTCATCCCAGTGCTGTGTGTCAAACTGTGCGATTGAAAGCAGTTTTTATGCGACATGACAGCCTGACCTTGTAGAGCTTCTGCTCTCTGCCTGAACTTATAATAGACTTCACGAACAGGGGGGGGGGGGGGGGGGGGGGGGGGGGGGGGGGGGATCACCATTCTTTTGATATATATGTCTAAGAAAATGACAAGTAGAGATAAGGCAGTTACAAGGAGATGACCACGATGCCCTGGCTTTACTGGAGAGGTACGGGTAAAGCTTCCAATCAAAGCTTACACATAACTGAAGGCCCACCATAGCTATAAGATTACTCAAATCTTATAGATTACTCAAATCTTATAGCTTGATAAATCTTGATTATCAGATACCGTAACAGCTCTGCTGTTAATTTTCAGCATTACAGAAGATTTATTTCAAAGCCAAACAGCAGTCTCTTGTATTTTCAACAACAGGAGAAGAAATCCACAAAATCCTCTCCTCAAGAATTAAAAATGATCCCTTCGTGCACTCAGACGGTTACTCAGACTTGGTGTGGCTGCAGGGCACATGAGCGTGCTCTGACCCGAACACCTGCGTGCTCTGCCTCAGCCTCCCAGAGGACGCATCAAGTAGGAATGTTGCACCCAAAACTCCCCCTCTTTCTCTTCAATCAATTTCACGCTGTAAGTCGTCTCTGCGCCTCTGCTCTTGCACCACGTCGAGAAAATCCTCGACCGTCTGTGTGACGAGATCACCGCGAAGCGGGGTGCAGTTCAGGGGAAGGTTGTCAAACCTTAATCGTGTTCTTTGTCACTTATCGACTCTCTAAACTGTGCAACTTTAGCCAAAGTCATGTTTTCACTGAAATATTTGACAGAAAGAGTCTAGATTTGACTTCTTGGCTTGAGAAATTCTCCAGCTGCAACTTCCAGTATGAAACTAACCTGTCGGCACTGACTGGGAGCGTGTGAATGAGGCCAACGACACACTGAGATATGAACAGAAAAAGCGTACAGAGCACTTGAAGGGAAGATTTTTTCTTACAGTACAAGTTAAGGATTCCTTAATATCAAACTGAAACTCCATGAACTCTTATCTGTAAGATTTCATTAAAAGGTATTAAAGGTTTTTCAGGTTTCCTCTTGGGAATTCCTTAAAATGATTTTAACTGTTGCACAAACGATATAATAAACTGTAGGGTACCTCCAACTGTACCTTAACCAACACACGGCCGAGTTTATGGGAATAAATGAGGAAATTAATACTAATACTTTACAATTTGCCTCATCGTTTACAGTCAGATCTATTGCAGATCCGATTGCTCCACAGTTTCATGCTACAAAACTTTTCCACTCAGTTACCGGCAAGCGGGTTCATGTCTACAAGTCAACGGCGTGCCGATTCAATCCTTGTTACCCATCTGCTGGGACGCGGTAAAGTTCAGTCTACACAGGAGGAGGAAGAGATGGAGACACTTGGCTCCCCAACAGTGTGTAGGTTGTTTGACAGCACACCTGTCAGGATTCAAGTGCTTGTACAACGTGAGAATCACTTCATCAACAGTTAGAATCGAGCTTCAATCAATGTCCAGTTAGATTAGAATCATAAAAATAAAATACCTAGTTTGGTTTTCTTGTTTGTTTTCTTCTAACACAACCTGATAACTATGTTGCTTCAGTGCAATATTAGTTCAACAATAACGCTCATCAGCAGTTTCAGCGCAAACAGCTGAATTTCACTGCTGTAAAAAACAACTGCAATGCAGCAAGTGCTTCAACTAACGTCCTCAGATTAAGCCTTAAGACAAACACGATGCGTGTTAGTTTACAGTTCCATATTTTCCCCCCGTCATGAGCCATTCTCTTTTGTGTCTGATTGGCTGTAGCTCCTCATTGATGGCTCCTTCAGTGCTCCACCCCACCCGACAGTCCATCAAAAATGTAAAAAAGCACTAGATATTCGGCTCAGTTTTGCCATCTACTTTTCATCATTTAGATTTTTATGAAAAGCCTCCTCATTAGTCCGTGTTTAATTCAGCTCCAGTTCCTTATCTAACCTGGCAGCAGCTGATTAGATTCTAACCTGCTTCTTAACTGTACATTCTTGGCTTCTTTCTGCATTTTTTTTACGTTGAGGATAATAATTTTTAAAGCTTTCACGAGCTTGACTGACACCCGCGGATAATGTTAACATAATAAACATGACTGCAGGCTGATATAATGTCTGAGAAGGACCAACGGGAGGATCGATGGCCAAGTACAGGGTCTTCTGGTGTTCCTTGAGCACTGAAAAGGTCCCAATTCCAGTAATAGAACAAATATAGCCCTCTATTTTTGTTCCTTGTATTGACCCCACAAGTTCTACATTCATTTTTATGTAACCACAAAATCAGTAACAACAATATTTCCATTGTTCTATAATTTTAATCTGCTTGCCATTTCAGGAGCTAAATCATACTCCTCATACTTTAATTTGTTTCATATGTCCATGAAATAGAAGAATGTACTCCTGCGTAGCATTTCCCTGAATGTAAAGGGAAGTATTTCCAGGGAGTGATGCCATCTCAAATTAGATTTCACCCATCCTCTTACAACAGCAATTATTCCAGCAGCATTTTTAATTTAGGATTATCATGCTGTAGTGACCCACCTGATCTCTGTCCCCAGCAAAGCAGCAGCTTTTCATGGTGCAAGAGTTGAAGTAGCCCTGGTTGTCAAACTGGAAGCTGGGCAGGCGGGAGTGCAGCTCGTAGAGGACAGGCGGCAGGCGGCGGCGCAGAGCCAGCAGCTGTGTGCCGGTGCTGTTGAAGCGAACACTCATGGCGCTCTGCAGGGTCATGCTGCCTCCGTAACGGAGCAGTGAGCTGATAGGACGGGAGGAGAGAGCATATTAGACCTGTGTTAGCTCATAAAATACAACAATGGTAAAGTGAGACTTTGGAACAGAGGAGCAGGTCATTCTTGATGATGGAATAATGTGACACATGACGTTGTGGACCGTGGGGAAACGTTGAAGACATTCTGTCACCTCTAACTCTCTCTATTAATCAATTATTAATTACGATTAATACATCGTCTTGATGGGCTGATTTTTTTTAAATCACAATTTCTGATTAATTTTGCAGTCTGACAAAAGAAACAGAAAAATAAGAGTATTAGCGCTGCTTTACTGACAATTCAACTGCATTAATGTAAACTTAAACTTTAATGTTTTTACAAAAAGACGGAACTTTGGAGCATGAGCGGAGCGCCTTGGTCCAGGTTTGGTTGGACAAACACGATCATTTATTGCTTTCTAGTTCCACGTAAATGCTTAATGTACAGCTTTGTGAGCAGAGATGCAAAAGTTTTGCTTTGACTAAAACAACACAGTCAGTGATTTATTTGTTAGATAAAATTCCCCCATTAGGGAGGGGCATGTTGTTAAAGTGTACTGATACAACATTATGCAATTTTCAGGTGTTTCTGTTCAGGTTTCCCAGATGCTTTGAAGACATAAAAAGTACTCGTAAAAGAAAATTAAATAAAACAGTGTCTGCAGTTATCAGAAGATTAAAGAGACAAACAATACAAAATGACTCTGACAGAGTAAATATTAAATGTATCGTGAAATAACTCTCAGGAAGCCATTTTCAGATCTAAAAGTAAAGGGAATTTCAACTCGCATATGAAAAAAGTGGCAGAGCCAATAGAAGGGCAGGAGACATGTCTCCCTCATTTCTGTTGGCCTTTGATTGTGTTCCAGTTGCCTGAGTGTGTCTAACTAAACAGTTGGCACACTTCACAGTTTTCATCTTCTTGGTATAAAATTTTTTCCCAATTTTTTCCAATGAGAAAGTTCTACATTTTTGGAAGAGATGGACAGTTTTAACAGTAATAAAACAGCACCATCTAGTGGACAAGAGGAGAAAATATGCTAGTGGACAATAAAACTATGCTAAATTCATTTTTCACCTTAAAAAAAACCCAAACAAACAAATAAATAAATAATAGAACTTTTATCATTTCCTTTTGTCAATAGACAAAGAAAAGCCATAAAATGTCTGACCTTCGTGGCTTGCGGATGTCCCATAATCCGATGCCCTCCTTGGAGTTGGCTGTGGCGAGCAACCTGGGCTCCACGGGGTTAAACATCACACTGTGGAAGGCTGAGGGGTAGCTGGCCAGGCAGAATGGCTCTGGAGGAAAAGATGACAAACGTATGAACCCCAACGGTGAAACTGTGAATGAGCTGTGCTGCAGCGGTGGGCATCGATGATGTCATCCCAGTAGATGAGGGTGTGGAAAGCCCTTGATAAGCCCCCCGATAGTCGTTACTATTGCAGTTATGAGCTAACAGTGCAATAGTACGCATTCATTCATTCATTCATTCGTCTTAAAGTATTGGTGAAATAAAGACACATAATGCCTTATTTAGAGGCTGCATCGTCTAAGCCCTGTTCACTCCGTTATATGAATATACGCCAATCTCGAGTTATCTAAATATCTTCCAAAGGACGCCGACTTTCACCAAACTGCTTTCGGTGAGTAGATGAACGTATTTCAAGCCAGAAATAAGGTCTAGGCTTAAAAATACCAGAGTTCCCCTTTAAGTGACAATCTTGTACACTACCAGACAAAAGAAGTAATTCAAGAACTGAAGCCAAGGCAACGCCTGTGTAAGATCTGCCTTACTGGTGTCTACAAAGATTATTAACCATAAAGCCTTCCTCACCATTTGAGTCTAATGATTATTAAAGCTTTACATGTGACAGTGTGGGCCTCCCTAAACACTGGCGGTGTTGGGAGAGCGTTAGAATCTGTTGTAATTCGGCTAAGGTCAAAGGTTCAGGGTAGATCAGGCAAATTAAGTCTGCTGCAGTGTGTCACTGCCAAACTGAGCCCACAATAAAACCAGGAAATCGGCTTCAGCTGTATTAAGGTTTAGACCTGTGCCTAACTGAACCTACCTTAACCTAGTTAGCCAACTGTTCTTTCGACTTAAACTGCAGCGGAACACTGAGAACAAGACCAATTTTATACGTTTTTATTTAAAATGTGAAGCTGAAATGTGTCACCACGGCAGACCTGGCAACACACCTTCTCAGAGAAGCAGATGTGTGCAAAGTTAACAGTATCGTAGCGCACCGTTACAGGACTGTATGTGCACGTGATTACTGGAGCAGCAACACACTGTGGATTCATTTTGTGAAATGTCAGGAGCACATTGTGGGGGTCTGAGTTTTAAGTGTTTGGAGCACATATTCATGTTATATTCAGGAGATATTCACCAACACAATGTAAGTTGCACAACTGTTGGTCGCTTAGTCCACAGCTGAAAGGTGGCAAACAATGTTCAATATTTAATTAAACATTCATTAATGTTTGGCTGAGTGGTTAACAACACACTATCTGTGATGTGACAAATTAAGAATGTAGAATCTTTAATAAAATGGTTTCTCTACTACTTCCATCCTTTCAAAGTGGGATATCAGCGCACTATCCAGCCAATATATAAAGCATGCTGGCAGGAAGGGAGGACTGGTTGCTGCTTAATGTATTATTAGGCCGACTTGGTCACAAGGAGAGTTTCTAAAATAGAAGGATGTGGATGTCATGCAAGATGATCCACCGCATTTTTAACGTCGAATCGAGTCTCACCTGCTACACGTTCCCATTCTGTCCAACAGAGTCACTTTAAATACACTCTGTGACGATTTGTGGCAATCACAAGGCAATCACAAAGTTAATTTCCATGTTAATTAAGTGTGTGTTGTACAGTAATTTGGGCTGGTTTCAACAGCATGAGCCCGGACCTTGAAACTTTTTTATATAAAACTCAGAATGTTTCCTGCATCCACCGTAATCCAAACACACTCCAGCAGTATACTTGCAGACCGTGAGAGAACATTTTTTGCAATCATGACTTTCCTGACAGTCATCCACAAACATCACTGACTTCTCATTTATGGACAGTTTGAACCTCAATTGAATCTGAATCTCGGCATCTGAACAAGCTGATTCATAGCCTAATCCGTCCCTTCTTACCTCGATGCGGATGTTCGCGAGTGTCCCAGATAAGAACACGACCGTCGTCGGAGGAGCTGGCAAACACATTGTCGTTGACAGGGTTGACAGACAGGCTGTACACAGCATCAATATGCAGGAACACGTTCAGAGTTTCCCTTCTGCAAAAGCAACAATCATTCCCGCATCAATGAAATTGCTAAACGTGAGGACAAATGCTTTAGCAAGCTGTTTAATCGCAGACTATTTCTTTTAATAACTTTAATAACAAAGTGGTTCAACAGTTACGTGTGTCTTTACCCACCTCTCCACATCATGAAGAATCACCTGTTCATCATTTCCTGTGAAAAAGAGCATCATTTTTGCATTATAAAACTGAGCCGGTGAAATGTGCATTCTTATTTCAACATACATCCCGTTTGTTGAACTTGTATTTGAATTAATTCTTCTTGTTGTCTAATATATTCAGCCCAATGCAGTCCCATTTACATCAGGGCCCCAGACTGCTAACATTTAGCCTAGTTTCTACGTTTTTGTGCAACTTTGTCAGGACAGTCATTTATTCTTATGAGAGTCTCTTAACAGATGGATTTATTGGATTTAAGTGGCGCTCCTTCAGTTTCCTGTAGATTTACAAGTGCTACTTGCAAAATAGCTGGTTAGTCTGGAGTTGTGGTTTATATTCAGGTACCTTTTATTTCACTGCCCTAAGCTGCAGTGTTAACTTGGTGTTGGTCATGCTCTGCGTCAGTCTTTTGACATTTCGATCAGCTTTTTCTCCAACAAGAGTAACAAGTCTGCTACTATTGTAAGAAGAGCCAGTAAAAACATCTCAGGGATTCTGTCTTCTCTTACCGCCGGAGAAAACCTTTTTGTTGGTACTGTCAAAGGCGAGGCAGAAGATGTTGGAGAGGTGCTCGCCCTTCAGTTTCACCGGCATGGATTGGCCATGGATGGCTTTGTCCATGTGCCACAGAAGCACCCGGCGATCATCTCCTCCTGCAGTAAAAGATGCTCCGTCATCAACAAAATTTGTAGAAAAACTATCCCTACTCTTCCTGGGGCCACTTCAAATTTCAGGGAGATGTTTCAGGCAGCCCTCTGTGGCTAACTTGTGACTTTATGCAGAATAAATGACACACGATGCAAATAAACAGTCTTTGAAAAACAGAGTAAAACCCCACTGGTTTGCATTTTAAGCTAAATTTGGCCAAGGATGCCATTTAAACAACACACCAATGTGAACATTTCATTAAAGTTTTCTCTTTGATTACTCAAGGTGATGGAGTACAAAAAAAAAAGTCCATTCAACGAGATGCACCTTGTCAGATGGAGTCAAGCTGTTATGGTGGAATTTCAGTGAACTGCAAGACCAATGTGCAAACATACCCAATAGAGCCAAAATGGCAAGCCACAGGCTGTCACACAGGGCCATATGAATGTTTGTAATCCTCCCCAGGACATAAATGGCGTTGTGATTTCAGGAGGCCGGGGTGATTATACTCATCACAGCGGAAAAAATTAGACTTCAGTGACGACACTTATCATTTTCAGCACTGACATAATTAAGTGGTCCCGTGTTGCTGCCCTATGAGCTGCTGACTGTTTGGCTAACCGCTGGCTTGCTAGCTAGCTAGCTAGCAAAACAGGCTCCGCTAACTTAGCATCAGCTAGCCCAGTAGCGTTTCAGCTGACAACCTGGCGAGCTAGCGTTAGCATGCTAACAAATTAAAACTGTGCAAGCTAGGGGAAGGAGGGTTTGTCAACTTACCAGACACAAGCCACTCTCCGCCGTTGTTGGAGAACTCAATGGCGTTAACACAGCCAAAATGTCCGAGCATATCTTTCTTGTAGAGGCTGGTGCAGCCTGCCAGCCTGCGTCTCTGGAATTCCTCCTTCAAGAGCGGTTGCCCAGCCAGCTCTCTGCGGGACAGAAAGCCCACAGAGGAGCGCATACCGCAGCCCTTCAGCTCCTTCATTTTCACCACGCTTAAAAAAATTAAAATTAAAAAAAAAATCCTCTCTCTGCTTTTGTTTTAACCACTGAACGCTGGACACTTGCGCATACAGAAGAGTGGATGTGACTCACGACTGTTGCAGCCCTTTTTTTGTCAACATTATGGTGGATAGGGGCTGGCAGCTTACTGATGTCGACGTTGTTTCGTGCCTCTCTCGGCAGTCCCAGCAGCAGCTTCCTGCTCCGGTGGAAGATCTGTCTTCTCCCCTCCTCTGTCATTCGGCATCAGCAGCCAAGAGTAAACTCCTAACGACAATGTAAAAACGAAAATTCACTGATGTTGTGCTTTGATTTACCGAAACTGTGCCTAACATGAACCACAGTTCAGTGTACTTGACCATGTTTTCTTCTTTTTTTCTTTTGCTCGACACTTACATCGGAGGCGTTAGTGATTTACACTGATATTCACAGTTTATGAGCCCGTTATTCAAATGGAAAAAACGGCATTTTCGCCTCAACAACAACAAAACAAAAAAACTTATCTTATATTTAGGTTTCATTATGATGATATTTTGTATTAAATGTAGACAACTTTAATATGTGGAAAAAAAAATAACAAATAGCCTTTAAATGTAAAAGCAGTGCTTCCCTGTTTTATTCAGCTGAGGTTGACTTATTTTTGTTTTTTATTTTCTTACTGTTGCACGGGACTGCATGTTCGTTTTCATTATAGATTAATTATAAAGACAGGGTATTTTTAAAAAAACGGGTTGACACGTTCTAAAACAATTACCTTACAATCCTTGTTTTGTCCAAGCAAACGAACAAAATTAAAATGATAATTAAACATTTGATGACAGCTATATTATATTTATGATACCCTTTGGTGAATAATCTACATAGCAGAAATGGGAGCAGTTTTGCCAGCATGTGAATGGATGCAAAATAAACATTTAGAAAGTGATTTGTTTGGTCTCTCTCTTTTCTTTCTTAAAAAAAAGTATTTAGAACTGCTGATCACTCAGACTCACTTTTTGAAGCTCCTTCTGCTGTCGTCCTGCTGCACGGGGAAATCGATTCAGTTCATGTGGATTCCAGCACATGTAGATGTGGACAGGAAATGAGCAAGAAGAATGATTTGGGCAGACAGGTACTGAACAGGGACACAGGAAAAAAAACTAACAATATCAAACATTTTTAAACGAGATTACAGCACTTATGTAAAATAGAGGGAAAAGGAATGCAAGAAATGAGTTTGGTCCGAAAACAAATGAGTTTTGAGCAGAACTTTGATTGGGAAACATGGGGCAGTGTGAGCAGAACGTCATGTGGGGGAAACAGTGGAGCATACTGCCAAGGTGTTGCAAATATCAGGACACCAGAGCGAAACTTGTGCGAGCATTTAGAAATAACTGAGCACAAGAGATTTGTGTAAGTGTTTTTACTGAGAGGGGAACACGAAGGTAGGTGCAGCTCTCTTTCATTTTCTGGAAGAAACCCTATTCGTGCTCAGAATATAGTTTTTGCACTTCTTGTTGTTTTGTTGGGGGTTTTTTAGATTTGTGTACTGGGTTTTCACTGGGATGTGAGGGTGGATTTGGAGAATTTTATGAGTCATGTAGTTGATATTTCACCTACAAAAAAGACAAAAGACAAACAACAAAAATAAGAAGAAAAAGTTAATATGGGATCTGTTTTGTTAAATAAACATGATATCAATGAATGGAGCATTGCAGTTTTTATTTATGACTAACAAAATATTTGAAAATGTATCTATGGATGATAGCTGGGATAAGGTCCACCTCCTTCGCCAGGACCATAAATTGGATTAATACCCTAAGTTGGTAAATATTGCAAAGAAATGAAAACATGGAAGGAATCTGGTGGATAAAATGGAGATTCCAATTCTTGGTGTAAAATATAAAGGCCGTGCTTGTTAAAAGAAAGAATATTTGGGGAGTTAAAAATGTGAAATTACATGCAAACAAGTTGGAGGGAATGGATCATTTTCATTTGGGTCCATTTTAGCTGGAGATTAACATGGAGGGAACATAAGAAGTGTTGAATTCAAGTATCATGAGGTTTCTTACAGGAGTAATACGGGGAGCAGACAGAACTTGATTCAAACCCTCTGTCAACATCAAGATTAATCTGTCAGAGGATAGCACATAGATAAGGATCTTTACTTTTGAGGCCAGATGAAGTTCAGGCTGAGGCTTCATGAGTTTATGGAGGAGCAGTGAGGACGTCCTCAATGCACAAACTTTAAGCCGAAGCAGGGGGAAATGTTGCTATGTTTCCAACAGCCGCAGCAACTTGTAAAATTATTGGATAAATCTGAGGCGACATGGAGACAGTGATCCAACTAACAGGGTATTACCCGTCAGCTGGGAGTGGGCGAGAATACAAAAATCTAGTTTGAGCTGGACAGGAGATTCAACAATTTAGGAAAAGTGTACAAGAGAGATCTTTGCCTTGCATTAAGCTGTATTATGGTCTTTAATCCATTTGTAGTTGCTTGAAACTCAGGTGACTGATTTAAATTCAGATTAAAGCTTGTAATGAAAGTGCTGATCTGATGAGGGAGCTTTTCACATATGTAACATGATGTTTTACAGATGGGCTGCAGCACCTAGGCCCATTTGAGTCTAATTGAGCGTATATGTGCAGTACTGATTTCAAGCCCAGCAACATTATCTGGGTTTGTTTTAGGGCTTCAATTTTGGTCAGACTAACATTTTAAGAACAGGAGAAAGTGATGTAGTGGTGTGGTGGTTAGCATCATCACCTCACAGCAAGAGGGTTCCAGGTTCAACTCCCGGCTGGGGCCTTTCTGTGTGGAGTTTGCATGTCCTCCCTGTGTATGAGTGGGTACTCTGGCTTCCTCCCACCATCCAAAAACATGTATGTCCATAAAAACATAAAATTGTCCTTAGGAGTTTGTGTGTGGTTGTTTGCCCTGTGATGGACTGGTGACCTGTCCAGGGTGTACAGTACCCTGCCTCCCCCCACGATGACCGCTGGGATAGGCTCCAGCCCCCCTGTGACCCGACTGACGGATTAAGGAGATATAGAAAATGGATGGATGGAGAAAGTGATATTCATATGTCTCAGATTACGGCATACAGCACGCAATGATACTCCCCAATTTATAGATGAACACACAACTGTGTGTTTCATAATCAACATGAATCTGTCAAGCATGCCAAAATAGAATGTAATGAATTTATGGAAATTTATGAATTTATGGGGCGGTTAATTCAATTCAGTTTTATTTATATAGCACCAAATTACAACAAATGTCATCTCAAGGCACTTAAATAATATAGTCCAATTCAAGCCAGTTGGAGTTCAATTCATTGTAATCATAATCCAATGAAATCTAATAAATTCATTTCAAAATAATCCAATTAATTCATATAGAGCCAATTCAAAAACAATTCCCTAGCTAAGGAAACCAGCAGATTGCACCGAAAATTCTCTTCAGTCCAATCTCCCATCCTGAGTGTGCCTGAGGCCACTGTGGAGAGAAACAACTCCCTTTTAACAGGAAGAAACCTCTGGCAGAACCAGACTCAGGAAGGGTGGCCAACTGCCTCGACCAGCTGAGGTTGGATAAGACAGAAAAGAGGGGGAAAAAACACCATAACACCATTCAAAGGATACCTGTTGGAACAGGGAAACACAAGTTAATAACCACAATAATGTCACCTGTACACAATATAATTTGAGAAATTAAACGGGAGGAAAAAGTGAGGAAAGGTGTGACAGATGAGGCCCCCCAGCAGTCTAGGCCTATACCAGTTTAACTATGGGATGTTTCAGGATTAGAAACATTCAGATTAGAAGTATTTTCAGTCAAACCTTTCACAATGGAAAATGTTATTGGACCAAGCCTTATGGCAAGTCTGTTGCTTACTAATATTTCAAGGAGGCACTGATCTAACCGAGAGAATGCATCGTTTTTAGATTTTTTTTCCACATTCCAATCCTTTAGATGGCAGTAAATGCACCTTCAAGGTGGATCGCCATCCTCCAATAAACAACCAAAAACAGAAGAAGAGTCGGAACCCACCGTAACAAGGGTAACAAACAGTAACAAAATCAATTACTCGGATTAGATGCGTTGGTCTTTGCAAAGGTCTTTTTAATTTCCTGTCGAGAAATGGGAACTTTTCGCAGCAGTTGTGATTAACAAACCTGGAAATGCTGAGACAATCGGAGGAACATCAGCTGGGTGCTGCAGCCGTGGACACACTTGGGCTTTTCGAGAGAACAAAGACGCAAGACGAGGAGGAACTGGCTCATTTAAAAGAAAATATCCGACAGCAAAAACCACTGGAAGCTGCGTTGCACAGATCAGGTATATCTTCGTATTAACTGCGTGATTATTTTTTGTCGAATTTTGGTCCCTCGTGTTGTTGCTGTTGACAGCTCTAATGAATTGTGTCATTTAGCTTGCTGGGACTGACTAGCCCGAATACTGTTCCGAATGACTTCTATCCGTTAAACAAAGATAACTCGAGGGAGAATAAGGAGTTGAATCAACCTAAATGCTGTCAAAATGCTGTAAGTGTTGCAGTTTACCCGCTATGGGAATGACAAGCTTGCTCGTCTTGGCCACGTAACTTACGTCACTTTTCAGATACAGTTAAAAGGTAACGCCCCCTTTTTCAACTCAATAAAAAGCGAATCATTACGGATTTTAAGGGAAACGTTGCGGAAACTGTGAGAGAGAAGCTAATTTTAGCCTCCCGTTGGCGTACTGTTTCTGTAGAATAGTACTACAGTGCAAGTGCTACAACAACAGTACTACGGTGACCAATATAAGACGTGTAAAAAAACAAATGAGGTCGTCGGCCTGCCAGGCGTGTTGCCTTCTTACAAAAATTTTCCCAAATTAACTAATTGAGGGAGCTAAGTGAACTTAAACTGTGTCCTCCAATTCGTGTCATGTACAGTAATATACCATTAGTATAAAATTGACCACTATGGAAATATTGTCTGGTTAAACTGTTATTCCTATCATAATATATTCAGTAAATGTTTCCATAATGCAGTCTAAAAATATTAGTTCGCATTGCACTGAAAGTGACATTTTTAAGATGTAAGCCATCAGCTGGTGTCATCTATTGTCTCTACATTTAATTTAATTGAATTTTGCTTAGTAACAACTTTTTTTTTTTTTTGCTCTTCACTGACTTGAATGGCCCCTGAAAAAGCGCCCTTTGGCTGGGAAAGTAGATGGAGACACGGTTGAGTTACTCGTCCCAGACTGTGTGAAATGTTCAGAACTTTCTGCTACTGCTCCTAACCTTGTCTGTGGGATATCATCATACATGTGATCATTGGCTGAATTCGCCACACAGGGTTTGTCTTTAAGTTACCGTAGTGGTGGCGCTGGATGATGCTGTGGTGAATCAGGGTTTTATTGGAGCAGTGGCAGTCTGGAAATGCTTTCAGTGACCACGAGATGACACACAGTCTTAACGGTCAGATTTTGGACACGCGGGATGTATTTGGTACCCAACTGCGTTATGTGCGTGTTTTAGTCTGGTTTTGAGAAGCTTTATTTACAAATCTTAGAGAAATAAATGACTGGCTCCCACAATGTCGTACGCAGAACACACAGGTTGTCCGATCTCATCTTTCTGAGGCTGAAGGTGGTTCTAAGCCAATACTGTTTGATTTAGCTTGTGATATGTCTTATTAGTCATATCTTTTTAGCAAGGTGAGTAAGTTTATTTTTAGCAAGACCTTTAAATGACTTGGGTCCGATTTAAAGTCCAAGGACTTTAAATTTTTACCAGTTTCAACGATTTATTAGTTTTTTTTGTTTGAAATATATTGACAAAACTAACAGAAAGAGTCCACTCTAATCTTAATAACATTAAAACTAACACTTGTGATAACTGTGTGATTAAATGAAACCACTTGTTTGTCATAAATGGTTGTGTTTCCCTTTTCCCTGCAGACGTCCAGCATTGGTTGGTGATTAAAGAAGAGGTGCCCCATGAACGGAAAGCTAGTTTGGATCAGCAGGACCCAGAATCTCTCTACATAAAGCAGGAACCAGAGGAAGTCTCTACCAGTCAGGTGGAGGAGCAGCTGCTGAAGGGCCCAGAGGAGAATATCAACAGGATCACATTCACCGATGTTCATCTGAAAAATGAAGATGATGACGAAGAAAAACCTCAGCTCTCGCAGTTTCATCAAAATCAAACTGAAGTCGATGGCGAGTTTGAGCCGACAACGAGTGTCTCATCTAAACGGATAAAAAGAGAATCCGATGCAGAAGACTTTTGCGGACCCGAGCAAACTTGGAACCCAGATCCACATACTCCTGGGAGTGCTTCAGACTCTTCTCTGACTGAAGTCAGTGAGGATAATGAAGGTACGCAGGAACCTTTGTCAGATTTTGTATCTGAAACTGGAGACAGTGTTCATATAAGAGAAAAACCATTCAGTTGTGATGATTGTGGACAAAGATTTAACCAAAAGACACATCTTAGAACACATATGAGAGTCCACACAGGAGAGAAACCGTTCAATTGTGATTATTGTGGACAAAGATTTAACCAAAAGACACATCTTACAACACACATCAGAGTCCACACGGGTAAGAAACCATT
Organism: Leuresthes tenuis; assembly: GCF_036924035.1. Lineage (NCBI taxonomy): Eukaryota > Metazoa > Chordata > Actinopteri > Atheriniformes > Atherinopsidae > Leuresthes > Leuresthes tenuis. Next base: position 14,808,830 of record NW_027325369.1, read on the forward strand.
CAGTTGTGACATGTGTGGACTAAGATTTAGCCATAAGACAAACTTTAAGACGCACATGCGAGTCCACACAGGGGAGAAACCGTTCAGTTGTGGTCATTGTGGACAAAGATTTAATGATAAAACAAACCTTAACAGACACATGAGCGTCCATACTGGAGAGAAACCATATAGATGTGACGATTGTGGTAAAAGGTTTAATCGTAAGACAAACCTTAAGGTACACACCAGAGTCCACACAGGGGAGAAACCTTTCAGTTGTGATGATTGCGGACTGAAATTTAACCAAAAGATCACTCTTATGAGTCACATGAGAGTCCATACAGGAGAGAAGCCATATAGCTGTGGGGATTGTGGACAAAGATTTAGCCGAAAATCAAACCTCAAGGCACACACCAGAGTCCACACAGGAGAGAAACCGTTCAGCTGTGATGACTGTGGGCAAAGATTTAACCAAAAGATTACTCTTAAGAAACACATGCGAGTTCACAGTGGAGAGTAACCATTGCTTCGGAATGCTGTTACTTAGAAATATGTAAGCTAATAAAGTAGTTCAACATATTTACTTCTGTTCCCTCTCAGGACCTTTACTGATGCATGCTTTGGTGATGAACTTGTAGCCAGTCTCTTTTTTTTTTCTTTTCCCCTTTTTTGTTCATGTAATCTCTTGATGGGGGTTTTCTACCAAAAGGTGTTCCTGTGTGAGCTCTTTCTGTTTCAACTGCGAGAAGCACTGGCTTCAGTCCTGAAAAACTGGTGCTACGACAGCACAGACACTTTGTTGGGCCAAAGCAAAGAGCTACTTGTGTCGGGGGCTGGTGGCAGGGTTATGGAGATGAATCGGACCAAACCAAAATGCTGTGACCACCATGACTAAAAAATCTGGAGCTAATGTAACGTTTAGTCTGCTTTAAGAGAACAAGAAAAAAACTGAACCGCATCATGGACATGGAGTTGGGTGGAAGAATACAAACCGAACAGATGACTCTTGTCTACATTTAATGCTTGATATTTATTTTATTTTTTCTTTGTTCTGTTAAAGAACTACTAATGACGACTTGCACCTTGATTTTTGACTTACCTAATTTGGGTAGTTGGAGTGCAGACACAGAGGTGTGTAAGGGTTCCGATACACCAAACTGACATCGGGAATCATTGGCACTGGCAGGACCCCCTCTTCACATTGCCAACATTAGCTTAAAAAAAAGAAGAAAAAAAAAGAGGGAGGAAAAAGTAAATGTCATCATGAGTAAAAGGCATTTGGTCTCAACAGAGATCTTTGTGACCTTCATTTCGGTAAGCGATTTGGCTCAAAGCTCTTTATTTTTTATTAAGTTAAGGTACAACCAATCGCCCAGCCACTCTTACCCATTTCAGATGTGTCCTCTGGGTTTTCAAGCTAATTGAAATGGTCCAAGAAGGCTGTCTTTTTGCCACTCAGTGGGGCTTAAATGAGTACACGTCTGTCACGTGTCCAATCACATCACAAGCATACTCTCTGTATCTTGTTCATTCTGTCTGGTTTGAAAAATGCACCAGCCATTTTTCGGTGGCTCCTGGATTCTGTTCTGTGCTGTATTAGAGACTGTGGGGTGTATTTGGATGATATGTATTTGCTGCCACTGTGCGAGTGAGCGTAAATGGTGGTGAGCGTTTGTCCATTCTGCTGACCTGTATGCTTCTTTCCATTTGCTTCCTGCTATTGTGAATACATGCAGTGCCAACACAATAAAGAGCCTCATCTGCTATTCTCAACATGTTGTAAAGAGAAAACTGCACTTATTTTTACAGCATCATTTTCGCATCCTGCGTGATCTGGACCGGGGGGGGGGGTCTGCAACTTTTATTTTCAAAAGAGACATATTTGCACCCTCTCTATCCAAATAAGATTCATCTGGAGCCACAAAACCTATTGGCCCTTAAAATGAAGATAACGCAGTTTATCGTTTATGATGCATTTATGAAATTATTGTAATACAATACAAAAAGTCTCAAAACTTTATTGTAACGGAAAAAAGATAACATCAAGCATTCAACTCTCTGGTGCTGGTCTTCTTTGAAATAAATTGAACAGAACTATGCCAGCCTGTTTGAGTCTTGTCCATATTTGAGGAGAATTTCAGTGGAAGAAGAAGAAACCCACTTTGAAATAACTAAAACAGGAGCAGTCTGGTAAAAAGAATAAACATAAAAAGAGTCCAGTTTGTGATTTTTGCTGCAGACCAGGAAGGGAGTGCTACTTGGATTTGATGCAGTTTATACTTGAGAAAAGCTATTTGGGGTATGTTGATCCAGATTTGGACAAGACTCTAAACGCGCACTTCTTCGTGTTCGAGTACATGTCAGGAGTGGCAATTCTCGTTTCAAATAGAAGTTTGTCTGGTTTGGGGAAGTTTTCAATATCGCTCCATCTGCACTCTTGAGCGAGAACGGCCATCAGACCGGTGACCTCTTCGAGATCAACTAAAGATCCGCGGGTCATCGACCTGTCCGGGTTATTTGTGGACAGATCAGAATTTTGAACCTTTTTTTTTTTTTTCAGAGTGGACATGAAATCTTAATTATGTTATTATTCATTAGCTTTCCTCTTATTTCTTGAGTTGTCAGTTAATTTTAATTTGTAACTTTTTAAGGAATGAGCTTGGAGGAAAATAAACACTTGATTTTGATACTTGACTGCTGTTGTGCAGTCTTGGGATGGGGGAGTTTAAATGCATGACATGCCTAGGTTTTCCTCTAGCCCAGGGATGTAATGGGAGAAAAAGCTCTTTTCAGAATGACTACTTTGTCCTCTGAATTTCCATTTAATTTCTATCTCATAAAATACACACAGTTTATTAGAAGCTTCTTAAACACAAGTTTCCAGAAAACATGATCTATATTGTGAATAACAAAACCTGCTAGGAGCACTTACAATGTTAAACCTTAATATCATCTAACAAAGTAAAACAAACCTCAACAAAGTCTGAGCAACACTAACCCACTGGAGTTGGGTTTCCACTTAAGGAGGAGAGAATATTTACATGAATTACTTATTTTGATTTTTCTTTTTTTAAACTGCTGTCACGTTTTTATTCTCAAAGGAAACACCAACTTATTTATTTACAGTTAAATTTTTACTCATTTGTGTCGCTTTTGTTAAACATACATAGATAATACTAACAGAGGGAGGATCAGCACAGTCATGTCTGATTTCAGTAGCATTAGTTATTAATATCAGTGATATCTTTGATTACATAGTCCCAGTTGTCCATAATGAACATTTATGTTTCAGCGCTTCCTGCAGATGTCCAGCAGGTGTTGGTGATTAAAGAAGAGGTTGTCCATGAATGGAAAGGTAGTCTGGACCAGCAGGACCCAGAACCTCCCTACGTAAAGCAGGAGCCAGAAGAAGTCTCTCCGACTCAGAATAAACAACAGCTGAGTGGTCCAGAGGACCATGTCAACGAGATCCCATTTGCTAATGTTCATCTGAAGAGTGAAGATGATGAAGAAAAACTTCAGCATTCACAGTCTCTTCAAAACCAATTTGAAGTCAACGGAGACACTACAACTAACATTTCATTTAAGCTGACAAAGAAAGAACACAAGGACTTTTGTGGACCAGAACAAGTTTGGAACCCAGATCCACATACACTTGGAAAGCCTTCAGATTCTTCTCTGACTGAAGTCAGTGAGGATAATGAAGGTTGGCAAGAACCCTTGTCAGATTTTGTATCTGGAACTGGAAACGGTGTCCATGTGAGAGAAAAACCATTCAGTTGTGATGACTGTGGACAAAGATTTTACGAAAAGATAACTCTGAAGAGACACATAAGTATCCACACGGGAGAGAAACCATATAGTTGTAATGACTGCGGAAAGAATTTTAACCGTAAAACAAACCTCGAGGCACACATGAGAGTCCACACAGGAGAGAAACCGTTCATTTGTGACCATTGTGGACAAAAATTTAATCAAAAGACAACCCTTAAGAATCACATGAGACTTCACACAGGAGAAAAACCGTTCAGTTGTGACCACTGCGGACAAAGATTTAATGATAAGACAAATCTTAACAGACACATGAGAGTCCACACTGGAGAAAAACCATTCAGCTGCGAGGAATGTGGACAAAAATTTAACCAAAGGGCACATCTTAAGAGACACATAAAGGTCCACACGAAAGAAACACAGTTCATCTGTCATGACTGTGGAAAAAGTTTTAATCGCAAGACAAACCTCGAGGCACACATGAGAGTCCACACAGGAGAGAAACCGTTCAGCTGTGACAATTGTGGACAAAAGTTCAAACAAAAGATAGCTCTTAAAAATCACATGAGACTTCACACAGGAGAGAGACCGTTCAGATGTGACAGTTGTGGACAAAGATTTAACCGAAAGGCGCACCTTACAACGCACATGAGAGTTCACACAGGAGAGAAACCATTCAGTTGTGACACTTGTGGTCTAAGATTTAGTCATAAGACGAACTTTAAGACACACATGAGAGTCCACACAGGAGAGAAGCCATTTAGTTGTGATTACTGTGGACAAAGATTTAACCAAAAAATCAACCTGAAGACACACATAAGAGTTCACACTGGAGAGAAACCATTTAGTTGTGATTATTGTGGACAAAGATTTAACCAAAAAATTAATGTTAAGGCTCACATGAGAGTCCACACAGGGGAGAAACCTTTTAGTTGTCAAGATTGTGGATTAAAGTTTAACCATAAGACAAATCTTAAGAAACACATGAGAGTTCACACATAAGATAAACCATTGCTTTGGGATGTTGTTGCATAAAATATGGAACTTTGTTGAATTGTGTAATACTTACGTCATCCCTAAATTAAATTCAATTCAATTCAATTTTATTTATATAGCGCCAGATTACAACAATTGTCATCTCAAGGCACTTAAGTAATATAGTCCAATTCAAGCCAATTGGAATTCAATTCATTGTAATCATAATCCAATTAATTCATATAGAGCCAATTCAAAAAATAATATCCTAGCTAAGGAAACCAACAGATTGCACCGAAACTTGTCTTCAGTCCAATCTCCTGTCCTGAGCGTGCCTGTGGCGACTGTGGAAAGGAACAACTCCCTTTTAACAGGAAGAAACCTCTGGCAGAACCAGACTCAGGAAGGGTGGCTATCCGCCTCGACCAGCTGGGGTTTGAGAAGACAGAAAAGAGGGAAAAGAGGGGGGAAAAACACCATAACCCCATTCAAAGGATACCTGTTGGAGCAGGGAAACACAAGTTAATAACCACAATAATGTCACATGTACATAAAATCAATTGAGAAATTAAACAGGGGGAAAAAGAGAGCAAAGTGAGGAAAGGTGTGACAGATGAGGTCCTCCAGCAGTCTAAGCCTATAGCAGCTTAACTATGGGATGTTTCAGGATTACCTGAGCAATCCCTAACTATAAGCTTTATCAAAAAGGAAAGTTTTAAGCCTAATCTTAAAAGTGGAAAGGGTGTCTGCTTCCCGGACATTTACTGGCAGCTTATTCCACATATATAGATATATATATAGAGAGAGAGAGGGAGGCAGAGAGGGCCTCAGTGTGTCCGATATAGGGACCCCAGACTAACACTTTTTGTAGTCAACCAAGAATAGCAATTTGAAGCAAAAAGTTACTGCCCAAATATATTTGACAAACCACTTAGATATTTTTCTTTCTTTACAAGCCCAAATACAGAAATCTACAACAGCAGAGCTCTGTGAAGTGCTACAATGCAGCACGGCACTCCTGAAAATTTAAGTATAACAAAGTATAGCAGAAAACCTGAAAGGATTTTATTTTCATTACAGTCTTTAAATAATATAGTTTTCAATTAAGTGTTTGTGACATCATAGGTGTGGCATTGAGTTAAAACTAAAAACTTTACCCAGTTTGTGTAAAATATGGGTATATATTCTATATTGGAGCCTGGAAATACTGGGACATGAATTTAGGTTACTATCACCCAGCCTTAGTCATGATGTTTGGAAGAAGAACATCTGCTGATAAGAGATGGGAGACAGACACAGACCAGATTTAATGTCCTGGAGAAAGATATCCAAAAAGTCTGATAAAACTACTAGTGGACTGAGCTGACCAGCAGCTGCATACACAAGGCAGTCACAGTGCATACAATGACCAACACAGACACTGTTCGGTTGAGAAAATAATGATAAAAAGTAAACAGCGGCCTGATGCAGTAATGACGTGTTGTAAATCTACAATGATCAATCAAATCTTTTGTCCCCGCTCTAAGTAGCCATTAGCATGGCTCCCATGAGAATTTCCCGCTTCTTCTCCAGAGAAAGCTCTTACCACTGCCAACTGAAATACTTGACATACCCCCACTTCAAAAGAACCCAAACTAACCCTTGAACAGTAAGAAAGTACGGTATAGAATTTTTATGTAGTTGACAGAAAAATTAGCGTCAGATAGACTAAATGCTTGCACAATATTCTAACTCTAGTTTGCTGGCTGGCTAGGCTAGCTGGCTAGGCTAGCTCACTGTTATCAAATATCCACTTTTGCGTCATTTTCAAAAAGGTTCATGTTAGATCGAATACTGTTTTACTGATTTATTAGAGTTTGAGGAAGCATACAAGAGCTCCATTAACTTACAGTGTTGGCTAGCCAACTTTCTCGTCTCCAGAAATTCTGGAGAACCCACCCTGCATCCCTACTGCCTGCCTGGTAGCCTTTTCTTGGAAACAGCCCATTTCTTTTTTAATGCTGTTCATGACTGTATGTGTATCGCCACCTGCTGGTGTAGAGAGTAACTGAGTCATATATTTGGGAATATTGTCTGCTGAATCGCTCAGTTACAGATGGACAAAATTACACAAATACCTAGGAAGGGAGTCACAATAGTCACATTACCAACATATCAACAGAAAAGGATTCAGAGATTTGTGAAACTTGTTTCAGGTTTACAAATCGATTCACCAATGCGTTAATTTCACTTACCACCCATGTCACTGCTATTATGCCTTATCATTTTTATGAAAAAGGAGAATGCATTTTTATTACATAAATAATATTTGTAAATTGTGCTGTGCTTTTGTGGATATGTTTTCACAAAATGCAAATATAAAAATACATAATTGTGAGTGGAGATGTATGTGGAATCTTGTACGTCTGTGAATTATCTTGTGCAGATCGCGTTTTTTTATTTCTCCCTTTTTTAGAATTATTTTACAGATAAACTAAAATCCACCAAAAAAACAGGAAGGACGTTACAAGTGTAACGTGATTTACAACTTCAGACAAAGAGGTGCAAAAATGTACAAAACCTCATCCACATGTACGAGTGATTGCGCAAATATTATACAAATGTTTACAGAGTACTTCATATTTGCAAATAGCTCTGTATTTTTTGCATATGAGAATACATATTTGTGGATGGTGATTGTAACAGTAGGCTACTCAGTAACAATAGTAGTAGAAGCTGTATTTGCAGTATTTAAATAGTTATTGTAACTGTCCTGTTCACGTAACAGGAACACCAGCGTTCAATGTTCAGAAGTAGTCGTAATAGTGACTAGAACTACAATTAAAAGCAATGCCAATGAAAGGCTGTTTGTGGTGATACAGGAAATAGAAATATTTTCTCTATCACTAATGCATCGCAAAAACACTTCCTGTTTGCACATGAAGCAAATAGATAAATAAATAAAGGAAAAGCTATAACTTTTCTTTTGAGCAGCCAATTTGATTATTGAGGCAAGTAGAATGTTAGCTTGTTTTTAATCCAGCAACTACCTGTTGATGATCTTGAGCACACACTCTAATAAAGCTAATTCTGGTCACAGTAACTGTATTTGTCTGTTTTTACTGGCTCATACATTAACTGCAGGGATATTTTTTAAATTATTTTTTTTCTATTTAGACTTTTTGTCTGTATCAGCATTTTTGGGATGAAGGAAAGTAAATATAGGCCTATGTGTATTGAGTGAAATCAATACAATTTGTGTACAACTTGTTGGCCATAGCCAAATAGAGTCCATAGCCAACAGGTTACTACGAGTCCAGAGAAATGGCTTGAGTCCAAAGGTAAATTTTCTTTAGTTTGTGTAGCTATTCGTAATTACTGAGCCAGCTGTCTGCCCCTCAGTGGGCATAAGCGGACTAAAGTCCCATGTCTGATGACCACATGGGCATTCCCTCTATTCATGGTGATTTTGGCATACACTGAAAATGCCTGTGAAGGAGGTTTGGCTCCCTCGTCCTAAAAGAACCCTGGTTGGATGATGACACGTTCCAAAAGCATGGGGAAAATTAACTTCAGTCTTCAGCTGTAACTCATGAAATATCTCCCTTTGGTTTTGCATCCAGTCGCTGTAATGAACCAGACATTTTATGAAAACATTTCTTAGCCTAGAGCTTATCAACGTTTACATTTACCACTAAAACATTTATTCCATCCCATTCTTTAGTAGGGAACAGAGTTTAGGAACTCACAAATGGAAAGACAAGTACATTTTAGTGTGTATAGTAGTTTTTATTACTCCCAGTTTTTGGGATTACAGTGGTAGTCTTTAAGGAACTTTCAGTTTCAACAAGCCTTTTCTGAGACAACATGGAAAACCAAAACATCTAAAACATTTTCTACGTAGAGAAACAAACAAAATTACACTCAATATGAATGGGCTGTAAGGTCCTTTCGACTACCGAGAGCCGACTGGCCAGTGGGGGATTTTCCATCCCTCACATAAACGCGTACGTCTGCAATGCATGCGTTTGTGTTGCAAGAAAATCAATGCACTGTACTGAGATATTTTGTTGTCATCAGTCCAGAATCAGCACCATTGTAGCCAGGGATATTTGCTCACACTGATTTGTCAAAATTAAGCAATTTAGGCACTTATTAAAAAATTGGCAACGGTTATGATAAAACAGTTACTTAAATTTTGTTAGCAAAATGCTGTCGAGTTTTATTCTTAACAGTCAACTAAAAGTGAAGCAAACCTACCGCCGACAAACACATTCAAAGCTGACCTCACAGAATATTCAACTAAAATCTAAAACAGTCCCAACGAGGCGTCATACTGAGCATAACGTGTGATTACACAGCACAGAGGAGATACGGACACTCAGTTTACTTTGGATATAAACTACCTCAACACTGTTTGTGCTGTTGTTCAGCTGAGATACTTATAAAGGCAGACAGCCAGTTGTACCTGCAAGTTCACAGGGGCGAGTGTGACACACCTATCTATAATGGACAAACATTTAAAAGTGCTTTACATTAAGGTACCTTCAATACATTCACCTCTACATTATGAAGTCATCTAGAATACCACACGGGTAATGAATGAGCTGCAATGGGTGAGTATTTTCTTTGGAAAAAAAAAAGAAGATCAATCAAAAAACATTTGCTTGTAACAAAAGATACGGAGTGAGAAGGAGGAGTGTGGGGCTAGTTTGGGAAAGGGGAGAAAAAAAATTCAACAAGCCAATTCCCTAATTCTTGAGACCCATTTTCACTACTGTGATGAAAACAAACAAAAGAAAAAAAGATAATCCAAGTCAAAATACCACATTTATTCAAATAAAACTGGGAGTGGATTAAAAGCTGGGCCTCTTATAATGCCCGGGAAAGGAGATGACACGAACAAATTGAGGCCGGCCACTGATACTGGTCGGGCCCAGGCAGGGACAGGGAGAGGAAAGACTGGGACAACAACATCTGCCATTACAATTTGGATACCAAAGACAGTTTAGTCCACACCACTTTTTTAAAATCAATTTGATTGAATAACCATGCAGTTCAAATGTGTTTTCACTTTGGATTAAGCGTGCGTCAATGACGTTAGATTCCTGTGCTGTTGCACACAGTATCGATGCACCTCATTCACAATAAAAGCCCTGCTCGGAACAGGACGGGTTCTATCCAGTTAAATTCAGAGGAGGTTTTTAATTTGATACAGTATAAGAAGTGTTAAGCATCTCGTCACAGTTTGTTCAGCTGTAGTCAGCCTTTTGCTGTTGTTTATTCAAATTTCTGGCTCACAGTGCGGTCTCTCCATACAATCCACTGCAAAAATTAAACATTTCAACGTACTCCAGCCAAATTCTAGAGGGCAAAAAGAAAAAAAAATGACAGTGGTGTTTCACATACTTCTCCTTATTGCAGCGGATCACTTTGGAATTAATGGTTTTCCATATGAGCACTGTCTCAGGTACCCTAAGCTGCTGAAGTAAATAAAGGCCTCAGCCTCTATTTGAGGAAATACGGTAATGAGATGCAGTTTCATTCACGTCAGTACATTGTGGTTATTCGGGTTTCCTCAACAATCCCACTGTGAAACTCTCATATACATCCCATTAGGCTTTAATTTGTCACCCATCTATGTGCCATACCTAATTCCACCCAAGGGCAACATACCAAGCTGGCTCTTTCATCTTCTCTCTGGGATCTGACGCTTAATTTGATCTCATGTCATTCCTCAATAATATGTCAAATTTCAGGATTTATGAATCCACATCAAAAGTAGTCTTTACTGATGTCAACAATATCCATTTGTGTCTACAAAGCCAATATTTGTTTAACCCACTTGTTTGGAGAATATGCAGAGAGCCACTGCAAACTGTTTTAAAATGTTAAGATACTAAAGACCCTTGAAACAAAGATTCCTTAATCCGGTGGCTACTGAGGGTGTTTTCCCTCATTCAACAGGCGTCCCTTGCTTGGTGAAATGGTGTTGGTTACCCCTCTTTCCTGTCCACTCAACCTCAACTGGTCAAGGCAGATGGCGGCCCTTCCTGTTTTTGGTTTTGCTGGAAGTTTCTTCCTGTTAGAAGGAAGTTTTCCTCTCCACTCTCATATCATGCATACTCAGGACCATTGGTTTTCTTTGCTTGGCAACTTTTAAGGAACTGGCATGAAACAAATTTGGATATTAATGTATTTGATTTAATTGGATTATAACAAATTGGATTGGATTAAAACTGGACTGAATTGGACTGTATCTTTAACATGCCTTGTGATGACTTATGTTGCAAATTGGAACTAGAAATAAAACTGAATTGAACTGAAGTCAAACATGGGAGATGCTTAACTCTGAAATACTGTCTAATTATTTGACTTGAAAGATCTTGCTTCATCACAGTGCATAAATGGGCTTCCTTACTTGGTAAAAGTAAAGTGTGTAACAATTTCATTTCATAAACTGAGCTCAAAGAAAAAGTCCAACATTTCTTGACAGACACTCTTGTTCCTTTTTCAGTTAGAAGAGAGGGTCGATACCAGTGAGTGTCTGTTCAAAGCTTACAGTATAAAAAAAACAGACGTTTTGGGTTTTCTTCGCCACACTAATTCCTGGAAACCCATTTTTTACACTTCTTTTCTGGAAGCAAAGACGCATCTCGCTTCCCTGTGTTCATGAAGTAAATATGCATGGTTCTGATGGGTAGATTTTGTTTAATTTAGACAAAGTCAGGTCAGCTGTTGCCCAGCTTTCAATCAGCTAAGCTAACCAGCTTAGCCTAGCATAAAATAGCTTAATCTTCGCTGCACAGACACTAGTGTATGGATCTCCTCATCTGACTCTCAACAAGAAAACAAACGAGCACTTCCTAAAATGTCAATATATTCCTTTAAGTTTGGAGTTAAATTTGAGATTCAAACTCTTCAAATATTTAACCAATTTAACCAGTCAACATCACAACTTACAGAAGAGAAACACTTAACAATGCCAGGTCAATCTAGAATTGATCTCACACATTATCCAGCCTATTGCACTTGTTGGTTGTTTAATCTATTTCCTTCTGGAAAGAGAGAGAGAAAAAAAAGACGTGGTCTTGGAGGCTTCAAATCCAAAATTTCTTCATCATGGTTTAAAAATGTGGCCATTTCATTACATGGAAGCTGCTCATGTTTCTTTTAATATATAATATATATACACACACATATATGTACATATATATATATATACATATATATATATATATATACTTGATTAATTGTGCTGGCCAAGTGCTGACTGAAAACTGGGCACTCATTCACTATGTTAAAGGTTAGAGGTAATTTAGAAGTAACCTTTAATTTGATTTTTTTTTCTCAAAAGTCTATAAAACATCAGCAGGATTCGTTTTTCTTTTTCTTTTAAAAAAAAAAGCAGAGTAAAGAAATGTTCCCTTGGCTGCTTTGCCATAAGACGTTTTTACATAAATACAAAATTAAAAAGAAAAAAAAACAAAACACAAAAGATTACATAATCGGACGAATGCAACAATGGAGAGCAGGAATTTAAGTTAGGAGAGCAAAATAGAAAGAAGTGTGGATGGGGAAAGTAGGGAGTAAGGGGTTCAAAGCTGTTGGCACGAGGGAGAGGGAATGGGTGTGCGGTCCTCCATGATTCAGTCTGTTACGGGTGCAGCTAGTAAGGGCCTTTACTGTGTCCAAAGATCCCAATGGGGAAGTGTTTGACATGCGAGGACCACTGAGCCGCCAATTGGAAAAACTTGACATCGTTCCACTCAACGCCATCAATCAGCACTGCAGAGAAAGACCAGAAAGAAAGACAATGTAGAACTTTGGGCAACTACTATGAGCTACCCTGAACAACTGCTTCTAAATGTGTTTTAAGTAGTGCTACAATTAATTTAATTATCGAGTATATTTTTCCAACTAACATACAGATCTTTTAGTTCTTCTATAATCAAAGGAAATATTTCAAGAGGACCAATACATCTCCCAGAGACTGGCAACGGTAGCTCGTTTTTGAACAACCCAGTATTCCAAAGATGATTAATTTGCAATGATGTGAAAAGGGGAAATTCAGGGATTATTTGTTGTACCTGTAAATATTTGTGATTGGCCAAGTCAACTGGCCAGCTGTCCAAATATCTGTGGGGTAATTTTCTGTAGATTTCCAGAATTGACAGTCACAATAATAGGTTTGTATCAATGTTGTATCAATACAAAGATTAATAATATGCACATATAGGACAGTATTCTGGTATATGGACTTGTACTTGTATAGCGCTTTTCTAGTCTAACTGACCACTCAAAGCGCTTCACTACATGCCGCATTCACCCCACTCACACACATACAGCACGTCTTAAGATACACATAACTACGTGCTTTCTAATCATTCACACACATTCATACCCCAATGATAAACTGGGGGGGCAACGTGGGGGAAGCCAGAGTCGAACCACCGACCTTCCGATTGGTGGGCGACTGCTCTTCCTCCTGAGCTACAGCCGCCCAAACGATGATGATATGATAATGCTGTCATTCAAAATATCAGTATGATCCAATAGTCAGATTATTTAAAAATTAACCACTGTTCTCATTTAGGGGGTTTTATATATACTGTTATGTGACGTAATCTGTCATTAATTCACCTGGGTACTTTTAGTAGCACTTTTGTAAGTGTCAATATATTTTTTTTTCAGGGCAGTCAAACGAACTTGAGAAGTGAACTCAGTTCAGTTTGGAGCAAAATCCTATTGTTTCCTGCTGCATATCAGTGAAGATGAATGGGGAGAAATTACTATTCAAGTTCTAAGACTTCCCCTTTAATGAAGAAGTAAGAACAATGGCACTGAAAATGTGAACCGATATTTCTGTAATTTGAAAAATAAAATTGGTGCATTGCTATATTCAGTAAGTATACATTCAATTATACTTAAACGTGAATAATTTATTGTAATTTCTTCGTAAAAACTTCAGGTCATAGAAAATTAGTGAAACAAAACCTGTATATCTCCAATCCAGGCCAGGACAGGAGGTCGGTGTTGAAAATTACCTCTTAACATGGTCTGCTGGTGCTTGGCAGTGCAGATGAGACGACTGATGCCCTCAATCACTTGACTCTTCGACTCCACCTCCTTGTCTTTGCTCTTTTTTGGCAGAAACATGACTGGCAGATAGGAACAACAGATTGCACCCTTGTGAGTAAATGAGGCATCAGTAATCATGCTCTCTGCACGGAGTGAGATGCGATGCCACTCAACCTTTTTAAGGTGTGGCATTTTTGGTAGAAGAAAATGGATTTGATCCTTTCGTGCTAGCTGAATTAATACATTATTTAAAGACCATATTCAGAGAAATGACAAATATCCTGAGATCAGAAAAGTTTTTAAAAAAGAAAAGAAAAAATGGGCAAAAGTGCTCAACGTACCCTTCTTATACTTCTCCTTGGTCACCACAGTCATGGACATGGTGGGCTGTGGGCTTGGCTCTGCACCCACGAGTGGCAGCCGGCTGACCTGTAGTGAGCGAAAATTGCACTTCAGAGTGTTTTTGGTGGAGGAGTCCCGCTTCTCCACATCTTTCTTCCTTTCTGTCGGAGCCACCCAGTAATCCACCTGAAGACCCATCAGCTCTGACTGACCACTCGAACTGCAGAAACAGCAACAAGATCAAACATTGCACAGAAAAGAGTTAGGTCTGAGATTATGTGCAGATGGTATCACAGCAGCCATGCTCTAAGACACAGATAAAAACACCCAAAACTCTTAAAAAGGGTGCAACAGATTTTGAGTAAATACAGCTGAAGCCGATTTCCTGGTTTTATTGTGGGCTCAGTTTGGCAGTGACACACTGCAGCAGACTTAATTTGCCTGATCTACCCTGAACCTTTGACCTTAGCCAAAATACAACAGATTCTAACACTCTCCCAATACCACCAGTGTTGCCAACTTGGAGTTTTCGTTGCCAGATACAGTTCCTTTTCAGACCCAACTATATAATTTCTGGGATGACCAGTGGCCTTTTAAGGTTGGAAGTGGGCTACCAGGTTAACCACTAAAATCCTAACTACAGCATCATAGAATAAAAAACAAACATGTCAAAATATACCATAATAAACCTTTGAAGGTTTACCTGTAAGCACAAAAGCTGGTGTTGACAGAGGGTGAGGAAGGCGGTGTGGGAGAAGCTTCTTTGAGAACGGGCGATACTTGTGGAGGGGTGGAGGAGAGCAGAGAAGAACCCAGAGGCGCTGCATCATCAGAGTCTCCTGAGGAGGAATAATCAATTTAGGCAGTTTGTGTATTTGTACGCCTATACAAACTCAAACCACAAGAAGCCAACATGCACACTTGACAATTGTTCAAGTTTGACTTTCTGTTGTTCTTCTGAGATAGTACAGAGACGACTAAAGTACATGTGGGAAGGAGGTAGCTGTGACAATAGAGAAACATAAAGAAGACTACAAGGAGTACAATTTGAACCTAAAATCTGAAATTTAATATTACAGCCTGAATATCATTCAGGCTGTAATATTAAATTTGATGACTTATTACATGCTTGGCCGGACCTGCTTTCAAAGGATCCTCCATTTTTGTACCAAAGAAGCAAACATAAAAACAAAAACTGGTTTGTTTACTGAGATGTCACCAGTACGGGCAATGGGTCGAGCTGATACTAATGCGCCCTCTGCTGGATCATAGGGTAAACTACTTCTAAAGAACTGGTGCATCGCTCTTTACGGCCTTTGGTCAGAAGCACTTGCAGACTAATTCATTTAAATGGGTTAGATTCACCGCGTTCGAATGGAAGTTCAAACTTTCAAAGAAAAAGTGACAGCCCCATTATATGCAAATTGTATTTTCAGCTTTGAGTTCATTTAGTTATGTTTAGGCAACAGAACTAGCACTTTAATAAGTTTACTTAAAGAGGTGTGAAATCCAATTGCACTTATTCAAGCTCTTATGATAAAAGAGTGTGGTTGCAGATGTCCCTTAAACAATGTTAACTTAGTTTTGGAAGAAAGGGTCTATACTACTCCTAACATATACACTTTCCTGAATCAGGATTCAGAGTGCATCATAGCACAGAAACAGCACTGGTGAAAGTTACCAATGATCTCCTCTTAGCCTCTGATAGCGGACTTGTGTCTGTGCTTGTCCTGTTGGATCTCAGTGCTGCATTTGATACGATCAATCACAACATTCTGTTACAGAGACTTGAACATGTTATTGGGATTACAGGAACTGCATTAGGCTGGTCTAAGTCATATTTATCTTATATATTCCAGTTTGTTCTTGTAAATGAAGAATCCTCCTCACACACCAGAGTAAGTGATGGAGTTTCTCAGGGTTCTGTGCTTGGACCGATTCTTTTCACTTTATACATGCTTCCATTAGGTAACATTATTAGACAGTATGGCATAAATTTCTATTGCTATGCTGATGATACTCAGCTGTACGTATCTATGAAACCAGATGAAACCAATAGGTTGGTCAGACTACAAGCATGTCTTAAAGGCATAAAGACCTGGATGACTCAGAACTGTCTGCTTCTAAATTCAGACAAAACTGAATTTGTTAGGGATGGCTCAGGTGATCCTGAAATATCCCATAGTTAAGCTGCTATAGGCTTAGACTGCTGGGGGACCTCATCTGTCACATATTTCCTCACTTTGCTCTTTATGTTTTAATTTGCTCTTTGTTTAATTTCTCAAATGATATTATGTACATGTAACATTATTGTGGTTATTAACTTGTTTCCCTGTTCCAACAGGTATCCTTTGAATGGTTTTTATGGTCTTTTTTCCCCTTTTTTGTGTCTTCTCAAACCCCAGCTGGTCGAGGCGGATGGCTACCCTTCCTGAGTCTGGTTCTGCCAGAGGTTTCTTCCTGTTAAAAGGGAGTCGTTCCTTTCCACAGTCGCCACAAGCATGCTCAGGACGGGAGATTGGACTGAAGACAAGTTTCGGTGCAATCTGTTGGTTTCCTTAGCTAGGATATTGTTTTTGAATTGACTCTACATTAATTAATTGGAATTTTTTTTAATGATTAATTGGATTTCACTGGATTATGATTACAATTAATTGAATTCCAATTGGCTTGAATTGACTATATTATTTAGGTGCCTTGAGATGACAATTGTTGTAATTTAGCGCTATATAAATAAAACTAAATTGAATTGAATATAATCAAGTAGTTTTGCTGCCTGCACGTAATACAACTGCAACTAAAACGGAAAAAAAAAAAGGGCAGGAGCAGGGCAGCAGAAGGGCAGGAGCAGGGCAGCAGCAGGGCAGCAGCAGGGCAGGAGAAGGGCAGCAGGGCAGCAGCAGGGCAGCAGCAGGGCAGGAGAAGGGCAGCAGCAGGGCAGCAGAAGGGCAGGAGCAGGGCAGCAGCAGAAGGGCAGCAGGAGGGCAGTAGAAGGGCAGCAGCAGGGCAGCAGAATGGCAGGAGCAGGGCAGCAGCAGGGCAGCCAACATGGTTAAACAGCTTCATGCCAGCTGCTCATGAGACAAATGCGCGCGATAGCGCGCACTCACTCATAAATTTCCATTTTTCAGAACAGATTAACAGGTTCATGCCAGCCACTGACGAGACAAATGCGCGCGATAGCGCACAGTAACTCATATGTTTTTCATTAAACTGAATAGATTAACAGCTTCATGGCAGCCCCTGACGACACAAATGCGCGATAGCGCGCATTCACTCATATGTTTTCCATTATTCTGAACAGATCAACCGGGCCTTATGTGTCTAAAGCAGGCAGATTTCACCAGAACAAGCCAGAATCTCATATTTCAGACTGGATTATGATCATATAATGGTGGACCTTCAATTTGACCTTCAACTCTCAGCACATTAACTCATATGTCTCTGTGTGGACGGGCAGCAGCTTGGCACCCATCAAAATTTCTTCAGAAATTTTCTAGTTTAACATAGACAGGAAATAGCTTAAAAATAGCCTGTCAGAGAGTCAAAGCAGTCTTCAGGGTTGAAGGTCTGTGTTTTACATATTCGGCCACATCTACCATCTCTGCATGCAGCGTTAGCATCTCAACTTTCTTTCTGGCAAAAGATACGAAGCCGTAAATCTCCTAAACCACAGAGTACGGTAGTCGTGCACTTCAGCCTCGCGCAGCTGAAACGAGGCGCTGCAACAAACATGAAAAACTGACACCAAAAAAAGTTTATCTCGACTCTCTGCAAGTATAGTAAGCAGCCTTTTTATATTTGCTGCAAAAGTTAAGCCTTGCCTGATGTTGCAGATGTTTGCTCCACAATGCCAACTTTCACCATCTGAAGTGTTAGAAAGGAGAGAGAGCAGATGTAGTGCTTCAGATCGTCAGGTAGAGAAAGTGCAGTGAAAACTGGAGTCAGGGTGAAGCACTCCCACTTACCCCAACGAATGGGATGAATTTCTGACAGGAATCCTCATCAGGGCTGAGGAGAGGCAGTGAACACACAAAAGAGAGATCAGGTAACAAAGAGGGGATAAAATAAACATTTTATGATAAAAAAGGGAAACAAATATAATGACACTAAGTAAAAACAAGCATTTAGAAAACTTGGCTCTGAAAAGTAAAAGTTCATGAAAGACATGCCATCTACAGTTATAGTTGCAATACTAAAGTCTAATATTAGTAACTTGTTCATGTTTACTTTCGATTCTGTTTATTTCCAGTGTTTCACAACTGGAAACACAGCATTGCATAGATAGTATGCAAAGCCCAGCTGCACATGCTACTGGGCTTAAGACCTCACTAAAAGAGATTTATTTCCCGACCGCAAGCCTCTGATTGAAGCTGGACAAGCAGAAAGGAAAGCATGCAAGCTACTGGCCAATTTGTGGCCTGAAACAAAACCATCCAATAACTGGAGAGACAGACTGGATCAACCTAAATAGCCAGGTAGGCGTTCCAAAGGCAGCAAGTCCATAAGGGGGATTTAAATGCAGGGTCATAAAGAAGTGGATTAGAAGGAAGAGCACCAACCTAAATCCCAAACCTCTCTGGTTCCATGCACTACCTGTGAGAGGTAGCGCATAACTTAACCTAAAAGCTCTCTAAAGTATGAACTATTTTCCTGGCAACACCCAGAAAAATAGCCAGAATGGAGAACTACTAAACTGTAGGTCTACGTTAGCCACACGTATAGTCGTTTGATGACATGAGAGGTTGTTGCTCTTGCCTTGAAGAAACCTGCCATCGCCCCCCCAGGGAAGAAACAGAGAGACTACAGAGGGAGGGAAAGAGAAAAGACAGTCTGCAGTAGGTAAGAGTTGGTTTTCCTTACACAACACATCTCTGCTGAAATCAGTTTCAAAGCAGCCAGAGAGACAAAGCCAGATGTCTGCCTGCTATGTGAGTGATGTATTCCCATTCTAGCCTTGCAAGGATGGATTTATGACAGAGCACATGACTTCTGCCAGCCACATTTCTTTCATATATTGGACTAAACGATGTCATTAGTTTTTGTTCCACATGCAAGGTAAATAATGGTCATGCACTTTTCAGACTGTTAAAACTAACTCAAGGCAAGAATAAGTCTCATAGTCTTTCGGGAGTTTGTGCTGTGATACATTTTAGTTTACTGTGTTTTCGTTTGAATGAACAGTTGATGGGATTTCATATGAGATTCTTCCAAGTTGAAATGGGATTCTCCTTCATGGGTTGATAATCTGCAAAATAAATTCCTAATAGAAAAAGAAATCGAGAAAGTGTTTGACTGGTGACAGACTTTGTCTGAAAGGTAATCGGAAATGATTCTGATACTAGACCACAAAATGCAGTGGGATTCCTCAGAGTGTCGACTTCTTGCTGACTGCTAAAAAGGGTTAGGGATGATTTTTAAATATCCACCAGCTGTAAGTGGCAGTTTAGGTTTCCACGGTGTGGATATGCGCAACAGTCTATTGTACTCAGACAGAAAATTCACTAAACTTTTGTCTTGAACCGCTGCTGTCTAAGGAAAAACCATAATTACTATCAACACTTTTTTTTGCCACCATAAGATCAAGGCCACCACAAGGATCGTCCGCGTACATTTGTGTGACAATTGTGTTTCTGATGTAAAAAACAGGAACAAAGTGGAGACTTAAATGTAGAGTCACTTTCAGTTGTCTTCCGAAAGTCCTGCTGTCCTTTTGTATTGGTGTCTATAGGGCAATTGAGCATATTCCTGTCATCAGGAGGCTTCTCGCACAAAACATTTTACATTGGGAAAGAGAAGAAGAAACTGACTTGTGTTCTGATGGAAAACAATGGTTGTAATGTGAGAATTGTGGATGCTGCATCAGATTAAAGAACAACTGATCTTAATAGATTTTCACCTCTCCTCACTCTGTTTAATGCCAGTTTAGATAAACTGCTGATTATTTTGAAAATTGTACAATGTACATCTGAGAAAAGTCACATCGGTCGTCACAGGAATGAGACAATTGTTTTGGCGTGTGACCTGTGTCTCTACATCAGACAGTGTGCGACGAGTTGGTGGGCAAACAACATGCAATCACACCAATAACTTTGATTAAAAAATATAGGTCACTTCCCACCAAAATGTTTTCAGTTCTGGCACATTAGCTTTTAGATGCGCTTATAGACTTACAACAAGTGCTTTTAATTTCTCAAAAGCAGAACACACCCAGTGGCATCGTGAAAAGCATTCTGTTAGACTATTCAACCGGACATGTGACGGAAACATGTTTGTTATCAAATTGGAAAAGAAACGCAACAAAGAATCTTATTTTTTTTGGACAATGTGCATATTTCCCTTTAAATAACTGGACAAATAACAGACAGACATGAATGGCGAGAAGCACAACAAGCTCATGAAAAAGGAAATTAGGGAAGGGGGGTGTGGACCAATCAGATCATATTTGGTCTCCCACCACTTTATCAGCATGTTTTTCCTTGAAAATAAGTCAGTTAAAACTGAGGTTTTAAACATTTTTGTTGAACAAATGGCAGGACAAATCAAATAAATAAAGATCAGAGGTTATTGGACAAAACTAAATAACAGCAACAGGGGAAGTAATTTAGCTATAATCTCAACACACTACAAGTTGTGGCCAGATTTCGTGGAGTTTAGAGATGGTGTGCAATAAACCTCTCACTGAAATACTTAGAGGAATAGTTAATTTGGCATTTTGCCAAGGGTTAGATGACAGATTTTATGAGATGAATGTACCACTTATCGTGTGCCTATGGTAAATACAAAGCCACAGTCAGTTAACTTGTTTTGATTTAGCTTAATAATAAGATTACACACCCACTTCTAGAAAAGCTGAGAAGCTTTTCAAAATGCTACAAAACATTAGTTAGTACTTTAATAATCTCTATGAACCTCTATTAAACAGACACAAGTACAAAGGAAATTGTTTTTGTCTTCATTGACCAACATTATGATAATTAGAAAAAGTAAATCTGGATATCTTTGCATGTTTACCATTGTGATACCCTTCCTTTTAGTCGCCACTATTACAGTACACTACTACAGTTTTTCAGAGGGATCTGAGACCACTCCTTACAAATACAAACTCAACAGTCCATTTTGGTCGTCGGTGTCTGATTCTCCTATTCTGACCGTCTTCACACATCTTCAGCATGAGACACATCTGGACTGTGTTGTGGAAAGACAAACACTCTCCCAAGAGCAAATGATTCAAGTGAGATGGCACTCTTTTGGGAATTGATTTGAGTCCGTACCTCATCAGGGAGCGTTCTGACACTCTCCAAATTTAACCGAGAGAGGTGCTGCTAAAATGATAAACACGGTATTACTTGTGCAGTCTGTGACACAGTCCTAAGAACACCACGGTTACAGGCAGCATGGAAAACCATCCGACATGAACAGAGCCAAGAAGTAAACACATAGATCAAATCTGTGGGAAGCAAGCCACCCTGACCTTCCCTATTCAACAGAATATAACCCACAAAAAAATACTTGAATGAACGATCCGTAAAATGTACGTCCAAAATGTCCCCAAGTGCTTACTTTCTATGACACACACACTATCTATGATGCCGTGTTCTTAAATTTTGTTTAGAATAAGGTTTGGCATTGTCCTGCTGATATAACCACAGACTTCTCCCAGAAAAAGATGTCACCTTGATAACAGCATTTGACTCTGCCTCAACGATACCTTATGGCTATACTGATCATGATTTCAGGATGGTTTTTCATGCCTGAAGACTCGAAGGTCACAGCCATCCAACAGTAGTCTCCAGACTTGGCTTTTACATGCTGAGATTTCCACAGGTGCCCTTAATGTTTTCCAAAATTAAATTTGAAAGAAGTTGTGAAAGTAATGTGGGGAGCCACGACCCATTCCATCTTTGGTGGGTAATCCTGACACCCTCACCTGTCATCAGTTAATCTGCTCATTGTAGAATCTTCCAGAATGCTGTTACTTACTTTTCTGTCTTTTTAGTCAATGTCCGAACATTTTTGATTAGTGAAGACATTGCAAATTATTTTCTTTGTACCCATGTCTGTTAAATAAAGTTTCAAACAAATGAACAAATAACAGATTTAAGCTTTTGTTGCATTTTACTAAACTTTTTGGAAATGGGGTTTATAGAGACAGGTGAAAACAACTAGCCAGGTTTGCTAAAAAAGAAACATAATCTGCTTCACTGCACCTTTCAGTCGAACTTATCAAAATGCTTCGTCATGTCACACAAACACAGAAGTGTAAAAGTGACGTTTTTTTACGTAGGGTCAGAGTGCAAGGCTGTTTCTTAGCAGCTGGCAGAAACTGAAACGGTCCTGTCCATAATACATCCTCATAAAAGATTTTGTCAGCATTCCCCTCCTCATCTTAAATTATGCTAACCAGCTGCTGGCTGTAGCTTCACTTTGAGAAATGTCAAAGTGAAGTGAAGTGAAACAAGTTTAAATTGGACTAAAAGGACAACGTTAATGTCCTACTGGGGACCAGACAGTTTTATTGCCTCCCCTTGGCTAGTTCCAAATCAAATCTTGGCCCTGGTGCAGAAAACCACATCATAAGCAGCTGTTAAAGTGGCGAGCTCCAACAAAGACTGACACGGTTCAAGAGGAAATGGTTTCAACACACAGAAAGCACACAGATCATCAGGCTAGATGAGAAACAAACTCCATCGAGCACAATACCTTACTGCAAAATCAAAATGAAAGCTCTTTTTCCTTCAAAGAAAGAAAACATATAACAAAAAGATAAAACGTGTTATTAACACACACGGTGATGGAAAGACAGTGATACTTAGACTACCTCCCACACAAACAAGCCTCACATTAGTGAAGCATTTACTGCACGTTTTTCAAAAGGGGGCTGAATGAAAACCGATCACACCACAGCTGTATTTTTGCTCCCTTCATATTTGGGAACCTTCTTTTTGTGGAGCGCTAACTGTCTGTTTACCACCTTTACAAACTGCTAATATGAAAAAGATGAACATTTCTTCAAATGTGAAACATTGCTTTAATGGTGATATTTACTAATATTTAGTATTTTTCCTCCATCAAAGCAAGACATATCATTGCTATTTGCATCAAGGCACAGTAACACACAACATGAATTTTTTGCTAAATATTTCAATCCTGGTAATAAATGTATGAAATTACAGGTCTTGAAATGCTAGCTATCGCTATTCATTAACACGAGGATTGTTCACTTATCAATCATGCAATTTCAATCCCCTTTTGAAAAAAAAAAGGGAATGGGTTCTGCATTAGAAGCATTTGTTAGAGACTTTTGTTTCTCCAAAAAAAAAAAAAAACAGATTTCAGGTCTGAGGGGGACATACCTCTTCTGCTTGTAGGTGAGCATGGCCTCCGCGATGGGGAGCTGGTGGGCTCCGTTAGCCCCCATCATGTATTGCGTCACCCTCGACACCACATCTGGGATCTCATGAGCTGCACGGGACATGATGATTAGTACCCGAACACACAGTCTCCAAGATATACACGCTAGTCTATCTTTAAATAAACTTCAAATAATTTTGGGGGGATCTTGGATCTTCATCAGTAAATAAATGAGTGTGGTGTTGTTGAAAGAAAAGCAGTCATTGAGTTGCAACAACTCACCAATAACAGGAGCCTCTGGCTTGTGAAACAGATCCCTCCAGGCAGCGTCTTGGAACAAACTATTGTATCGATAGTCGATTGTACCGAGATATTTGGAGACTGGATGTGCACCTGAAGACAATTAAAAAAGGACATTCATAACCTGATTACATGGCATATATTTACCATGTTAGCTTTGAGATCATGTTATAACTAATAAGGAAAACATGATAGACAACACTAGAGCTGGGTTGCAGCTGGTCTGTCACCAACCTAAAGGGATGATGAGGAACCTCATGTAGCCGAGCCAGTCTGGGGTCTTGTGGGAGAGGTGATCCACGAAAAGCCTCAGAACGGCACTGAGGTAGTGCTGCGGTCCTGCCACCGCAATCTTAATGGGAATGGGCGTCTGGGAGTTGCAGTTGCAGCTAGGAAGAGAAACCAATAGTGCAGCTCTTGACTTCCTTCAGCAACATATTGCTGTCCACAGCTGTGTGGTTTCAAGTTGAGCTTTTATCAGTCAAAGACAGACAGGTGAAACATTAGGAGGAGGGGCTTACAATCTCTGTATGCGAGACACGATGGTGTTGAACGCAGCTTGGATGTCGGCTGTTGTGCAGGTGCAGACCACTGGCAGGTGGTGGTTTTGCAGCATCTCCGAAAGATACTGAGAGAGGAAAGGACACAAAGAGCAGGTGAAAAAGTGCACGATTTCATTCAAATCAGGTTTATGATCAAGACTTCCTTAAGTTTCAAGTGTCGGTGTAACTACATTCTCTGCCAGAAAAGAGTTAAGTACTGTGTGCAGAAATGTATGCGATGTAACACACTAATCATCTAAAAAGTATTTGATTCCTTGACATTATGGAAGCCACGTAATCTTATAACTTGTAGTAACTGTAGAAGGCAAGAAAAAAAATATCAAAGACCTTTGCATTCACAACTCAAAACCTCCTGATTTAATTTTAAGGCCCATCTCTCACCTGGCCCTGCCAGTCGGACGTATTGATGAGGATGATACTGTCGGGGAGTTGGTTATCTGATACCAGAATGTGGTTAAGTTGGTCGTAAACTGTCTTTCTCGGGATCTAGGCAAAGAAGATTTGGGGTTTAAATAAAAACAAATGTATAGGAACCATTAAATGCTTATTTCCTGTCCTACACACTGGCTTGATTACACTTTATATTTGTGCCTGTCTTACCGTTTTTGAAGGATTTATAGATCTATTTACGCTGATTTCTTTCAGTGCATTCTAAATTTTTTGCACGACTAATTGCACTGGTAGATAAAAACATAGAAAAGCGTGCTGTAACAGAGGTTAGTCTTCACATAACCTGGTCTTCTATGACAATAAAAACCTTACTGCAAATAGAAATAGAACTAAAACTTGATGTCACTGGGATGTCTTAACCTTGTTGTGCAGCTGCAACTCTGTCCTCCTACCTGTAGGTGACAGCGTGTCTCCAGAGACCGCTCATTGTCCAGGCTGTTGGCCCTTTCGTTCTGTGGCCTGCTGGGCTGGCGTTCCTTCAACGATGTGCTCCTTCCTCGTCTCCCTGCCAACTTTGGTTCCTGCCTAAAAAAAGGACACAGAAGACAGAAAGAAAGGAATCTGACAAATCAGACAGTAATAATTCACTATCTTCAGTACTTCCACTGAAGTTAAACATTGGTCATAATCATGTTTTCTGGAAAGTTCCATCAGAGATAACCATTTTCACTTGTGCAAGGTGCAGTTTGTCTGTGTTGTAAAAGAAAAAAAAAGAGAAGTGGATTATGTACCTGTTGGATGAAATGATAAGAGATTCTGTCTTGGTCATTTTGCCACTTGGTGGCAGCCTTTCCAAAAATGTGTCCATGTTGTCCATCTCCAGCTCTGTGGTGGGAGTCACCGCCTCTGGCTGCTCCTTAGGGAATAGAAAAACCAAGACAAAAAAAAAGCAGGGTTAATAGGTTATAAGCTTATGGAAGTGTACATTCTGCTCTTTAAAACAACACCTTTTCACATCTTGAATGCTCCGACAGTCCCGAAGAACTTAGTTGCAACGAATAAAATGTATCAAAACTGTCTTAAAAGAACTGTGTTCAAAGAAAGTTGAGAGCAGTTTCTGTATTTTCAGAGGCCTAGAGGCCTCTAATTTTTTTTTTTCAAAATCAATCTCCCTGATAACTCTTGGGAAGCTTAGATCAATACTCACAAAGGAAGCGTTATCAGACACACCATCGTCTGGATACTTGGCCCCTCCACACTTGATTTTATCCAGATCGATCTAGATGGAGATGGTGGGAAGAAAAATAAACATCACAAGCTTTTGATGGAATTCCCAGGAACTTTCTTTTCAGAGAAATGAAAACATGATTTGATGAACATATCATGATGGACTCCTAGTTCAACAGAAGCCCTACACCTTAACAAACAAACTGTCAGCAGTTTACACCCTCAGACTGACGGTGAAACCTCTGAAAGGAAAGTGAATTTTTGGCCGTCTGTGGTTACACCAACAGGCTTCCAACAGCTTGAGTGTTTAAGTGAATGCAAAAAAAAACAACAGATAGAAGATTTGAGATGAAGTGATGTTGCATGTTCGATATGTGTAGAGAGAAATCTGAGAATCTTATTTCAGATGACAGTCTGCTTTGGTGTGCTGAGGTGACAAAAAGTCTCACCGGGCTCGGAGGTTCCCTGTGGCTCCGGCTGCTGTGAATGCTGCCAATTTCAGTTTGAGAGCTGGAGAGGGAGAGACCCTCAAAATATGGCCTGAAACAAAAGCAGGTTTGAATTAAAGAAAAAGTAAATATGCCTGCTAAGGTTAATAATCTAGAAATCTCCTCAGGGTCACAGGATTTGTATACGTACATCTGATTGTTTACAGCAATGTTTAAGTAGCATCCCCTCTTTGGGATGATGGCAGCAAAAGGCTCGGAAAGTAAGTTGTACGACAATGAAACAGCAGGAAGAACATGTTCCAACTCATCAGGTTAATAGGCAACAGGTCAGGAACAAGATTAGGTATAAAAAGAGCACCTTTGAGAGGCAAAGTCTTTTTTAGCTGCGTCTACAAATTGTGGAGCAATTACAGAATAATACTTCTAAACCTAAAATTATATAATAACATCAAAGATTCAGAGAATCTTTAGACTCCTGTGTCCATAAGGGACATGGCAAAAAAAAAGAACATTGGATGCCCATGATTTTCATGCCCTCAGGTAGCACTGCATTAAAAACAGACATGATTCTGTCATGAAAAATCACCGCGTGGCCTCAGGAACACTTCCAGAAATCACCATCTGATACAGTTCACTGTGCCAATGCAGGTTCAAGCTTGGTCATGCAAAGAAGAAGCCATTAGTGCCTGTGAAACTGGCAGTTTGTACATCTAGAAAGGTACCATCTGAGAGGTATATAAAGATTTTACACCAATGTGTGCTCCCGCCCAGGAGACATCTTTTACAGGGAAGACCTTGATATTGCCTTACTGTATCCTTTACAACAGCAAGGCTTGTAGAAGAAAACTAGGGGTGCTGAACTGGCCTGCCTTTAGTTCAAATATTTCAGCAGTTGAAAAACAGTTAATATTGCACATCGTGAAACACAAAAATATCACAAAAAAGACACAGGACTGTCAAGCAGCTCAAATCCTCTATCAGACAAGAATGGGACAACATTCTTCTCTCATTAGTTCCCAGATGTTTGCAGAGAGATTGAGATCTGTTTAAAGTTATATTTTACACAGTGTCAAACCCTTTTGGGAATTGGGGTTGTGTTAATTTTTCCACTATGTCCTGACATAGTGTTTCCTGTTTGGAAACAGTTTGCTGTTTTCTGTGAGTATGGAGGAGGTTATTGATGTCAGAGGAAACCTCTTGAGACAGTTCACACTTTGGACTTGAGCCGACATATTTTGTTTTGCTGGAGGAAAAGAATAAACTGCTTTTGTTTTTTTAAAACATGGATCCTGCATTTTCATTAACTTGAGTAATACCAAAAATGTCAGATCATCTTGTGACCTTTTGCAATTTTCATCTCTCTTTTACTTGTATTTTTTGACAATGACAACATTTTCTGTCCTGCAAAAAGAAAAAAGAATATTTGAGGACTTTTTTGAGGATCGTCATGTTTTTTTTAAATACTGAAATTACAATATGTACTATACAATACGTATATCCATGGGAATGTTCAAAATGAATCCGAAGCCATATTGAACTTCAAAGAATCAATTTCACTTCATCAATTTCATCCCATTTTAATTCTCAAAGTGAGTGCAGTGCTCACTTGAGTTTGGGTTTTGGTGTGCTGAGGACGCTGTCATCATCATCCAGCTCTGGACCGCTGTCGCTGGGGTTCTCAAACTCCACACTATCCAGGTCCAGATCCTCCTCCTCTACCTCAGGAGGCGGCTCTGCTGGGTCCTGCTCCGAGTCCAGCACCTTCATACATGATGTATACACATCACATAATTAGTCATGAGGGTAAAAGAAACTCTGAGTTACGCGAGACAGAAACACCCACCTCATCTGATACTCGGAACCTCTTCAGGAGAGCCACCACTCGCTGCTTAAAGTTCTGCTGCTAAAAGACAGGAGCAAAAAAAAGACGTGAACAAAAAAAAAATCCCTTTTTTTTATGTGCTCTCAAGCACATATTTGAATGTCTGAAGTCAGGGAGTTGGGTCCGCTTGTGAAAAAAATGGCATATTTTTCCTTTAAACCACCATTTTATCCACAAGCTTTTCAGCTTTTCATGCTCACTGAAATGTGTTTCATTTTATTCAAAAGTCACCTGACCATGTGATGAACCACATGAGGCTCATTCAACTGCAGTGCCAGAACAAATACTCTGCACTTCTGTCCATAAGCTTAGGTAACAGATCTGATACAAGTTACTGTGGCTGTCCAGAGCTTTGTTCATTGAAGCGTTCTCTATCCACAGTTCTGTCGTTCTGTGTGGTAGTTTTGCTTCAGGTCTGAACAAGTGCAAAAGAATTCTGTCTCATTTAAGTGTAGGAAAAAAAATCTATGTACAAACAACACTGCGAGGTTGGCATATCTTGGCCCGACATGGTGACTCCCTGGAGATGACGTTGCGACTCTGGCAGTGACGAGTGCAGTAACCGCTGAAAGTCAAAACCTAGAGGTCTCTGTGTTGATGCACTGCTCATTCAGTCGTGGTCAAAGGTTTGCTTCCCTGCTTGGTCTAGTTCACGTCTCTTACTCTGGTGATGGAGGGAGTCCTTACGATGGACCTTCTCTGCTTCTTTGGCTTCCTCACATCAAACTCATCATCCTCAAGATCCTGAAAACATGAAAAATAAACTAAGCACTTCTTTGCGTACGACTCAGTGAGTCAAAATGATTGAAATATTCAGCGACTAGTCACTGACCAGGTTAACGTAAAGCAAAACTTCTCATGAATTTAAAAGCCGAAGAGATCTACAGGCTGACTCACCTGTCCCTGCACAGCATCATCACTGGCTTCCTGCTCCGAGGAGAAGCTCTCATACTCTTCTTCTGAGTAGTTATCTATAGCAGATGAGGATTAAAGGCTTGAAAGTGTAGAGGATGCTTCATACATATTGCAATGACCCTTTGAAATTTGACAAGCAGCCAGGTTCTAAATATAAATGATGTGTATAGTGCGTGCAGGGCTGTGTGCCAATTCAATTTTATCGCTTTCCACCTGATTTGAGTGAAGAAAACTACCCTGAGCCTTTTGATACCAGCTCTGTTCAGCCCGTCAAGCATATCAGGTGGCTTTTACCCTCCAAATACTGGGGGTAAAGGCATGCAAAGCATACCAGAGCATTTGATCTTCTGTCCTCCCTGCAGGGCTGCATCCTCATGGTCTATTGGCTGGCTGGACAGGGAAAAGATCCAGATCTCTGCCACTTTGCCGAGCATGTCTTTCTGGTTGCTGCAGAGAGGCAGAACCTGACCTCCCTCTGTCGGGTGCTGCATCACCTGGGAGAGGCAGAAAAAGAAAAAAAAACACGAGGGGAGAAAGTGTGAAAGTATTGGGACAATCTGAGAAGAACTAAGTTAAAAATAATTTATTTATAAACTTTATCAAGAACTCACAGCTCAGTGTACTGTATATCAAAAATAGACACTTTGATGTCACACATTTAGTAACTGCTTTTTTGAAGACTTTAGTTCTGCATCTGCCCATCACCATCTTCACCTTTTTTAAGCCAGATGTGTCCACATTTGTAAAGAGGGTGAATACTTGAGAGTGATACTTGAAAAATTATTGGACAAAAATACTTATCTTTGAGGCTGAAGGGCAATCTAACGATGTAAATATTTCAACCACCACACCGATCAGAAGTAGCACCACAATGACTTTTAAAAAGTTAATTGACTTTGAATTGACTTTTTTTTAATGAATTCATACATTTTTGAATGGGAGTCTATTAGAACAAGACATGTTTAGTGGCCATAAGTGATGTTGCATTTGAAGGCATCTCACTGATTTAAAGCTCATTCTGCTAAAACTTTTTCACCTTGCTAACATGTTTAAATGTTTTTTTTTTTTGTTTTGTTTTTTTAAATATACATCTTTCAAGAAGGGTAAAACTAACCTGTCTCACGACGGTCTAATCCCAGCTCACGTTCCCTATTAGTGGGTGAACATATCCCATGCAAAATCAGCTATCAATACAATGGCGGGTGATTTCTGCTTTGAATCTGCAGAGCAACGCCTTTGACCTCAGAAAGGTGAGATCAGACAGTCTGAATGCTCCAGATAGATGGAATCAGCACCAACCAATCCTGACTACTTGCAGGGTGGGGTTCTAGCAAGTTATACACCTGTAACCATTCTAACCTGTAAGACTGGGCTAAAATCAGGTTTAGAGGCCCTTCAAAGAGGAGAAAGAGTTGTAAAAGTTATTTATCTAGCTCATTTGACATCAAATCTGAATTGCAGTAGCTGTGGTTGCTGAAGCAAAGCCTGTGGTGTGAGAGAAGTATGGAGAGGTCATTGAGAGCAACAGTCAGTTGGCCTAAAAGAGGCGATGGAAAGCAGTTCAACAGCTCAGGAAGTAGAAACCTCCCAAATTGTGTTTAGCAAGCAAGTTGACAAACCTCAACTAAGCCACTGGCAAGAGCGATCTGAAGAATTCTAAAATCTGAGAGACTTGCCTCCCCTACAGGTTGTAGAGCTGGAGGCTGCTGGGAGATCTGAGCCCATCACGAGAGGTGAAGTCATTTAGGTTATGGAAAGATTCCAAAATTGCATGGCAACAGGGGAGGATGAAATACTGTGGGATGTCTTGGTTGAATCACTTTGCAACATTGCATCGACTTTAGGAAAAACACCTCTGGAATTGCAAACTGAGATGGTGGTCCCCATTTATAAGAAAGGAGACCGAAGGCGTGTGTCAGTGATCGGGGTATCAGAGTCCTCAGCGTCAGGAGCAGTGGAAGGTTGGTTAAGATCAGTTGTTAAGACACAGACTGTCTCTATCAGAGATTTGGGCCCAGTAGTTACCAATCAATTACTTAGTTCTCTGAGGGATAATGCGGGAGATCCTTTGGGTTTACAGGATGCTGGTATGTTTCTAATGACTGTTATGTCCCTGTACACTTTGAGATCTAAGTAAAGCCTGTTCAGTGTGGGCATTTGACTTTGCCAAGAGAGCACCTTGTCTCGACTCCTGTTGGGGATTTTCATGGACAGAATTTCAAAGCGTAGTCCCAGTAAGAAGGCAATTGGGGATGGCAAGAATAACAAATGGAGGTCAAATCTCTGCTTTTTGTGCATGGCTTTGTCCTTCTGGCACCATTAAAGGAAGACCTTCAATGCTGGCTCACTGGTTTAGGCGCCTTATAAGGATGGCTCCTGAGTGCCTCCCCTTTGAGGTTTACAGGGCACTGACAGCAGGCATGAGGACACACAGCTAACTCAGAGCTTACTGGAGCCGGATCTCTCAGGAGGAGTTGAAGGAAGTCGCGGGAGACAGGGAGGCCTGGGTGTCTCTGCTTCCCCTGTTACTACTGTGACAATCAAATGGTCTGGAGAGTGAATGGATGGAACAAAGTGGGCATTTGAAGTTTTTTAATTTCCATAGAATTCATGCAAACAGTGAATTCTGAACTTAAGTGGAATTTATTGTATAATTTGTGGCCGTGAGTAAACAATTAATCTGTCTGGCTTACATTGAAATTAAATTCAGAATGAATATGCAACTAAAATGATTCTGTGGGAAATGTGCATTTAGGCAGAATCATCACTGCTCTTTGAAATAAATATTAAATTTCCCGAGTTTGTGTTCATAGTTTTAAATATTCACAATCAAGTAGAAATGTTTGTATTCCCAAAATGTTGTTATTGTTCATAGAGAACAATAACCACTCGTAAAAGTTTGTGATGTCACGTTTTTTAAACTGGAGCTCAGACACAACAACCGAAACCATTCAGTTCTTTGCAGAGTGAGATTGTATGTTCACCTAGAGCCCCCAACTTCTTAAGTTGAGAAAGATTTAACTGTTTTTCATGGCCAAACTCCTTGACCTACCTGTATTCCTTAAGAAATATTCCATTCCATGCTCTTTCTTGTTTCTTTTGGCTCATTTGTGCTGCTTTCTGACTAAATGCACACCTGGGTCATTGTTTTCTGCTACACTGCACTGACTGAGGGACTCCACTGAAGCAGAAGCCGGTCAAGTGCCTTGTTCAGTAGCAGTAACTCACCATCAAGTGACTTTAGAGATACACATTTTTCTCACAAACCCAGGACACTTGAGGACAACACCTATCTCTGTCCAGTCAAAGTGCAGTCCCGCCAGACCACAACAGCCTTCAGCATGTTACACTGTATTGTGCGTTATGTCTCTTTTATTTTCTTTAGCTGAAAATTCAAGATTCTTCAAGTTTCTTTCTTGTAGTTCAGGACATCGTCCTTTTGCTATTTCTTTCCCCCCTCCTCTTAGGCGCCAAAATGTTTTTCTTGTCTTCCCTCAGCTACTAAGATGTCACCTTAATAAGCCCCACTGAGCTTTGTCAGCCATATGGGATCTCCTTTGTGTATCAAAAATCACGTGAGCTGTAATTAAGCCATTTAATTGTTCACCCTAGGTGCTTTTCAAGCAGAGCACACAATCTGCAATAACTCTCTGTTTTTGTAAAGGTACAGCAGATGCACAATATTTTCACCTGATTTTACAAATCTCTGTTTAACACTTGAAAATATTTCGTGTGACCATCAGAACTACGGTCACCGGCCACGACTGAAGATAAGTCCCATGAAATGCATCTGCATGGATTATGTGACTGTTCTGCTAAAGGATAAAGACAATGGGTGTGTGTTTTCTTGGGAG
Organism: Leuresthes tenuis; assembly: GCF_036924035.1. Taxonomy (NCBI): domain Eukaryota; kingdom Metazoa; phylum Chordata; class Actinopteri; order Atheriniformes; family Atherinopsidae; genus Leuresthes; species Leuresthes tenuis. Next base: position 14,841,891 of record NW_027325369.1, read on the forward strand.
AAAAAATTATTTAAAAATTTGTTCAGCCCCCAATTCCAAACATATTGGGACACTGGGAATAATTGGAATAAAGTTAAAATGCAATTATTATAAAATGCAAATTTCATAAACCAAGAAGTTATTCCAAATAGATCACAAATCCTGTTACTGATCTGTTCCCAGTTAGCTCTTTTCAGTATTGCATACTCTTCCAGCCTCCCTCTTCACACTCATTTGAGTTGACTTTTATTGCACCTTGTAATTCAAAAAGGCCAGGAGTAATCAGAGTATGTAAGAGCAGGCAAAGACTTGCAGTATATGTCAAACTGCAGCTCCAACTTCTATTGCTCTCTCATTAAATTTTCACACATTTCTAACTCTAACAGCCTGTTAGAGCTGAAGAACCTCTCTGCTCCTGCCTGTCCTGAGACTTCAAGATCCACAAAGTGCAACACAAGTTATCCTTTATATGCAGCACGCATATCGATGTGCACACAAACAACCTGTCCTGGGTTCCAAATATTTAAATCTGTGATAGACGACGTGAGTATGAATGCATGTTTGTTGCAATGTGGTCACACTGTACCTCTGCCATATCAATAGATCCCACTGCAAGAGTCTTGTAGCCCAAGATAGTTCGGTTCTTGTATCTTTTCCGCCTTTGGAGCATGATCTGCAGCTTGTTTCCTTCTCGTTTTAAGAAGTGTGGGTACTGAGATAACAGGAATAAAAAGCAATAGGAAATGTATTATGATTGGCAAGACATTTCCAAAGCCAGATACAATATCAGTTATTCTTCTGTGCCTTAACCTTAGCCCTTAACTACTAATGGCACGTCACTGAGCTGCACTGTTGCAGTGTGAGATGGGTTTCTTCATCAGGATCGGTATTTTGGTTTACACTGAATCACTTCTAAGTAAACCATCTGCTCCAATTTAATATTACTAGTTGATATACACATTGGTAAAGCAATTATCCATTATCATTTCACAGAAAATTACCTGTGAGCATTATTTTCATACGTTATGCAAGTCTTCCAAACACCTGTCTGTTAATGTGGCGGTAGAAATTTTATGTCTCAAAAGCCAAACCATCGTCTCTGTTCCCTACAGTGAGGAATCTTACTTAACATGGACAAATACACTCTGCAGTCCACTTCACAGGGAACTACTGGAAACTCATACATTTCATTTATTCTATCACTAACAGAGAATATAAATCTACAATCTGCAAACATCTGAGTTATTTAGCAGCATATAAAGTAATGTCTTTACCAAACAACATAGCAGCGATTTTTTTCTTTTTCTTTACCTGCAGTGAGAAGGTCAGAGCCAGATCAGTCTCCACTGACCCACTGGGTGGCAGTACAATCTCATGGGACCTCAAAATACGTTTGGAGCCCTGTGAAAAGAAGGTCTGGTGTTTGATTTAGTGTGCACACTTCTTTCAGAGGCAGTCTGTGTTCCTACGGCAAGGGTGTGGGTTGTGAATAATTCAGCAGGATCAAACATATAATTTTAAACATTGTACTGGAACTGTTGGATGGTAAAGAACATTTACTAAAAGAAAAACATTTTTAAATAAATTTCAAAATGTATTTTCCCCTTTTTTTTCCTGAAGCTTAATAATTTACTCCACAACTTAACCAGAGACAAAGATTTACAAGTTTGTCTGCATCTCTATTACCTGGACAGACACACCATACTCTGTGAGATATGTTTGTTTTCAGAAATGTAGGTTTATGTAATGCCCCTTTGTTGGAGCTATTTTTAAAACGTACCTGGATTTTCACTGCAATGACCACAGAAATCAGTTCTTTATCAAGTTCCCTCATCACGACCAGCTTCTTAAGAGTCAGACTGCACAATCTGAGGAGAGACAGAGAAACAGAGGGTAGAAAAATGTTTGCACTAACAGGTGAGTCAAACATGGATGGTTTACAAGGAGGGGAAACAGGAAATATTGCAGTCCTGCTGGCATCTTCAAATATCAAACGGTAAACCATAAACCATAACATTACAGAAAAGAGAAAACACGATGATGAGATCACATGCTCAACATTTCTCAGTGCACATTTTAGTGGAAACTGCTCAATAACTGGCTTGGGTACATTAAAGTCTGTGTAAAGAAATAACTAAACGCAGAAAAAAAAAGGTTATGGGCAAAGTTTTACTGGATTGTAGAGTTAAACCTTTAAACACTTTTACTCCATTTTAAAATTAAGCATTTGTTAAGCAGGCCAGAGATTAACCCTCCATGACAAAGTGGACTCTTACTTAACATGACCTCACTCCAAACACTAATTCCATAAAATTCCAGAGAGCATCCTTAGTTAGCGAATTATGCTGTTTTTCAATCAAAGTAACATCTGGCCTGCATAGTGACCTTAGCCAACAGCACAGCCTCTGTATTGCTATACACAGGCATTAAGATGGACGTGTCCGCCAATAAACAAGTACCAACCTGAAGTACATATGTATAAAAATCATGTTTGATAATTGGCAGTTTGTCAACTAGAGTGTCTTGGCAAAGTCAAACATACCCACATTTTTAAATCTATATACACAAACCGAAATACCATTTTTTCTAACACTGCTCCCTCTCCTAAAAAAACCCCAACAAAACTAATCTTTGTTCATCAGAAGTAAATATTTGCTTCTTAGTTTTTAATCAAAATAACAACTAATACCTTTTTATTTTCATGATGGAAAAGGTAGCCCCGCTGCAACAGTAGCAGCAGTCAAGCAGCAGTGAGCAATGCCAGAGTTGAGGAGGGGAGTAACTGTTACGCCCCTCTGGCACTGCAAAGCAAGAGGTCTTCCACTTGTTCACTACACTGTCCTCTACGTGGTGAGCCAACTGCTTTGTAGTGCTGTTCAAAACTTCAGCATAAACTTTTCAATCACTACATAGTTCCATTCAATTTCGTCATGTAGTACACCAAAAGTAAAGTAAAGAGGCTTTACACTGCACAGGTCAAAATTATCCATTGCAGCCTGGAGCTAGCTGCTATGGAATAGTGATGTGTCGTTCGCGAACGATTCGTTCAATATTAACTAATCGTTTATATGACTCGGGAGTAACGAGTAGTCTCAGTGAGTGATTCGTTCGTTTTCACGCAGTACCCTTCCTCCCCATATGACAGGCGGCTGCTGCATAAGCTCAGTCAGCAGGACAGGAAACAGTTTTGATTTGTTCACGAGTCAACTCCTCGGGTTACGGCTCCTTGCACAGGAAACAGTTTTGATTCGTTCACGAGTCAACTCCTCGGGTTACGGCTCCTTGCACAGGAAACAGTTTTGATTCGTTCACGAGTCAACTCCTCGGGTTATGGCTCCTCGCACAGGAAACAGTTTTGATTCGTTCACAAGTCAACTCCTCGGGTTATGGCTCCTCGCACAGGAAACAGTTTTGATTCGTTCACGAGTCAACTCCTCGGGTTATGGCTCCTCGCACAGGAAACAGTTTTGATTCGTTCACGAGTCAACTCCTCGGGTTACGGCTCCTTGCACAGGAAACAGTTTTGATTCGTTCACGAGTCAACTCCTCGGGTTACGGCTCCTTGCACAGGAAACAGTTTTGATTCGTTCACGAGTCAACTCCTCGGGTTACGGCTCCTTGCACAGGAAACAGTTTTGATTCGTTCACGAGTCAACTCCTCGGGTTATGGCTCCTCGCACAGGAAACAGTTTTGATTCGTTCACAACTCAACTGCTGGCGGCTGGCGGCTGGCGGCTAAAAACACTGTGAGATCGGTATGTAGCCTAGCGACAGGATGTCAATAAATGATGTGGAAAGGAAGCTCAAAGAAGGTCTTTACAGCACAAAGACAAAGCAAGGCAAGTGTGATATTTGGAGAAGTTTCTCAATTGTCCATGAATCTCTTTATTAATAGCCTATAAAATGACGCGTTTTCTCCTGCGGGACGGGAGAAGACACAAAATCAATGCATTTCTTATTGTGCGGGCATAAATTCTCAAAGTTTTGCAGCTGCGGGCAGGAATGTAACAGACATGTTGCGGGCGGTAATGGTCAGAAATTCAGCGAGAGCGGGGTGAAGAAAACAGTCCCGCACAGGACTCTACTGTAGACAGAGAAACGGAGGAGGAAATGAATGATGTCTGATTTGTGATGTTCATTCATTTGTCATGAAATCATAATTAATTAGTGGTCTTCGGTTCTTGTAGATATGTATAGTGTTGTGTGTAAATAGATAAATGATAATGTGAATAATGTGAATAGATACTTTTGAAAATTATATCAACATATTGATTTTGTGTTGTACTCTACCATAAAATAATAATAATAATAAGACACAATAAATGCACTATTTAACATTTTAGGGAACTTATTGTTACTTTTTTTCTCACTTAATTGTGTTACTAATTGTCAAAATCAATGTGAGTTTTACATTCACTTGTTCTCTACCAGCTGTCATGTGACAGGGCTGAACGATCGTTCTCGTTCGTTAATTTGTCACGTGACAGCTACTGAGTCAGTGTCGGGCTTTAAACAACAATGGCAGATACAGACAGGAGTCACCTTATTGTGCATTTGCTTTCCCAGGTTTTCACATGGTTTGAATTGTTTGTGGCATTTTGTGTATTGTATTTTGTTAGCTCAGCTGAAGCAAACTATGTTTCCTTCAGTGTTAAGTGTTTAGAACCGTGGCCCTTTTGTGCAACGCCCACAGTAGGGTTACAGCGCCACCTGCTGGAAAAATGAACGAAATGATTCGTTCAAAGATTCGTTCAATTTACTGTTCCAGAGTAAATGATCCGATTCAGCCAAAAGAGTCAAAGTTCCCAACACTACTATGGAACTGACAGAGCTAGCTAACACCAGCTAGCGTTTGCTACTGCTAACATCTGTAGCTTCTTATTGTGATTTTGTGACATTAAGCATGCCTGGTGAGCACACTACACCTAAAATGTCTCTTTTTTTGGAGATGCAGGATTTGACAAATTATTAGTAATATATGCACTGGAATCACAATTAAATTGAAATTTTACACAGCAAACATGTTTGGGGTGAGTTGTAATGCTGCTCACTTTTGAAACAGTCACAAGCGAGCTATACAAACGGGACCACTGTGACTAAAAATAGTTGTTTAAAACCAGTTGTTTGGTGATGGCACATTAAATTTAGACTTCCTGACTAATGGCCTATATTGAAGATGGCCTATAGGTACAGCTGCAGTCAGTGTTTGTGCAGGTGAATATCAAAACAGAAGCGTTAACGAGAACATGACACCAAACGAAATAAGCAAACTTTTGCTGCTCGCTTCAGATTTACCATGTGCCTGTCCTGCCGGTGTGTGTTTATGAAAAACTGTGAACCACAGCAGCATTTAAGTATTGCCTGAAATGTATCAGTAGCTGGCTGTCCTTATCCCCAAATGAATCCTCTTTATAATGAACAGTATATAGTGGGTGAGTATGCAAGGTGACAAAGCCTTTGCGCAGTGCATGGTCTTAATTGTCTACTCTGACACCCTTGTGGAGGTGGGTAAAAAATAAAACCTTTTTCGTGCTAATTTTAACATATTGTGGCCTATGAGCTAGGATCATAACAACTTCAGTGACAGAGATGGAGTAGGCAGAAGCAATTAGGAGTATGAAATGGTGATATGGTGGAAAAACTTTGAACGCATCCAAAAAAAGGTCCTGATGCTCCGTATGAAAAGAAACTCATTGGTTGGACTCTGTGACTTCCCATTAGAAGAGTGTAATCAACCATGTGAATTTCACTACATGAACGGCCCGTGAGTCACCTTCCTGCTGCCACAACCCCAACTTCTGTTCTCTAAGAAAAAAAAAAGAAAAAGGAAATGTCTTCCCTTTAGTTAGATCCAAAAAGCCAGTCACATAAAAACTGACCAAAGACCACATGACGTTTCAACATTTCTACACTTGTTAGTGTTTAGACCTCTATTACTTGCCTTCATTGGCTTGACAACTAGCAGAGCAACCAGCAACACACTAGGATTGGATGTTGGCTGCAGGGCAGCCGCGGGTGGCATTGTTAGGACAGTGTGTGTGTGTGTGTGTCTGTGTGTGTGTGTGCGTGTGTGTGTATGCGTGTGTGTGTGTGGAGGAGGTGCTTTAACACGCCTGTCACGATTTTTTTGTGACACTTCCTCACAGGACTGAGAAAGAGGAGTTTTCTTTTCAAGGAGATTTTCTTTTGAGGCTTTTAAGTTCCTTTCACTAAATCATTCAGAAGAGTGGCTCAGAAAAGGCTCGATCTGGACGCCAGAAATTTGTCATCAAGCTTGCCTTTTTACGGCAAAATTAAACTATAATAGAGCTGCTGATTCGAGTGACATCATCGCTCAATTATTCTGGGACACAAAAACATGGCACCAAATGTCATTCAGCAGCAGAAGTGGCTATTCAACGAGTCTTAATGCCCTAAGAGTAAAAGATGTGAGTCGAGACTGCCACACGAGACACAAGAGGGAGAAAGCAGCTGAGTAAAAGCCTGATACACCAATAACTAAATCCACTGTCATTAAAGGCTGTGGGTTTGACCATGCATGTAATTCAACTCCTCTGCAGTTCTCCTATTTTGAGAACAGGAAATGGATAGGTGAGGCGGCAAACAAAACAATACAGCAGCCCTATTGGTAGAGGCCTTTCAAAACCACACGGTTGGCTGAGTGACATAATCATAACGCTGTGGCTCTGCAGCAGAGGGGCATCAATCAGCCTTGGGAGAAAGGAGAACATCGGAGCACAGAGAGAAGAGATGACAATGACAGGTTTGAAGAAACCCCAGCCGGCTGAATGAAGATCTTTCTCTCCTTCAGCTGACATGACCCTAGATATCCCAGGCACAATGGATACAAGCCAAAGAAGGCTCGCATTGTCTTCAGCCTGCTCACAAATGAACAATACGCAGCATTCTTGTACTCCTGTTCTGTATTCTACCCTCTTTCCATTGGTTCCAAGCCCACAGTTCCATCTATTTCAGCTATGCTAGGTGACTGGATGCTGGTTTGTGTAGGCAAAGATAGCAAAATAATGTCTGCCACCCAGGCAGCTGTTGTCCCACAGGTCCTATTTGGCTATTGGATCGTAGGATTTTTATGATTTTCCATTGAAACAGAAGACAAGTATTTAATTTCCCTGAAGGAACAACACTAAACTGCTAATTCTTATCATGTATCATTTCAGCCATCTTTTATTGGTTGGGTGCATAAAAGTCAGACCTACAAGACTCAGAGATACAAGAAATATCACCCCCAGCAAAAAAGGATAGAGTCTGCACTCTTCCAAAAAAAGCAAAGGAATCCCTTAGGAAAAAATTATGGAATCAACTTTCATTTTCCACTTTGAAAACAAACATCTGCACAAGCCTAAATCTACCAATCATTTTTCTCCACATAAGAAAAAAAAATGTACGAACACACTTTAAAAGTGGTAATTCTGTCATGTTTGCCAGAGGTTGGCAGAGGCAGAAATGGTTTATGGTGAATGGCATTGATATCAAGCCAGTTTGTCCTTCGGATTGAGGAAAGTAGGTATTAAATATCTACAAGAAGAAGCCAACATTATGTCAAACTGTATGAATCAACAAAATGTGAAGTGGTCATCTGTGCATGTGTTTGTTAAGTAATCACACTAGACGACACTGTAGCTGCTTCTTCTTGTAACTATCTTCAGATCAGCCATTAGTTACCACTCATCAGTACAGTGCAATATTGGGCCTAAAAAAGGTTCAAATCTGTCTCTGTAGATCTCACGGACAGTGTCTTTAACAGTGAAGCACTGCAGCATACTGTGAGTCATGAGCCGACAGCTGTCCTTTCAGAGCCCTGCCCCCCATATTCAAAGCTACTGATGTGCTCGGTAACAACATCATACACGACAAACTTTTTCAGAGAGATTTTTCAACCAATTTCATCATTTTGCAACAAAATTTCTTAAATCAAAATAATGAAGAAAAAAATTATTTGCTTGAGATTCATCATCACACGAGAGGAAGCTTACTTCAGTCTGAATGCTGTAGAAAATTGCAGTGAGGAGTAACAGGTTTGTTCTTCATTGACATCAGCAATAACAAATCCACTTAAAAACCACTAACTACTTCTTCTCTATGCCGAGAGAAAAACACCGAACAACCTCTCTGGCACACATAAAGACGAGGGCACCCTTGCCACCATGAGCTGATGCCTGTGTGCATCAACACAGGTGACACACACACTCGCACACCCCTGCCGTTCTGTCGCTGCAGCAGAGAAACCTGTTCCCTTCTCTGTCCCTTCGCCCGAAGCCCCACGTGGTCTGCTAAAACACATGCCATGCCGCCTGGAGAGGGGCCCTGACAAACCCTGATCCAACGGCCAGCTCAGCACAGATGCTCTGGCAAAGGCCGAGGGGAGGACCAGCAGATCGAGTGTGGTGTTGTGATAGCAGATGAATCCCTTCATCTGCCGAGAACAAGCAGCCAACTGGACTTTGTTTTGGTGTCTCTGATGCAGAGGTGTGAACGGGCTGCTGTCAGTGTAAACAGAAAGGACCTGATGGACTGGTTCCAAACCTTATCAGCCTGACACAGTTACCAGAATACGTGAAAACGACATTAAACTCTCTGAAGCTACACTGCTGCTTGCCCTGAAATTCTAATGACAACACAACTGTCATTGGAATACTGCAGAGCGCTCAGGGCGCTCATTTTCACTTTAAGGATTTTTGTACCTATTCTGAGCTTGTGATACTAACATGTTCGGCGCTTACAATGTTCAGCATGCAGGAATTCTCATAAAGTCGATGTGCAATTTAGGACTAAATACCAAGGACGGCTGCAGGTGACGACAATTTCTGTACGTTTTTGCTCATAAATCAAATGCAAAGTGCAAATATGATATAACGATGCTGCGGCAGGAAAAACAGCATAAACAAACAAACAAACGGGTCTGACAAATGTCACCCGTGTTGTGGAGAAAGATGAAAAGTTGGAGTACAAAAAAACGTTATGCAGGTTTGTATCAAATCTGGAGAGCAGTTCCCCATGCGCTGGAAGTTGATGCTGATGGGGCACCATTTGTATTGAAAACTGATGTAAGGGGTTCTGAACAAAGCTTTACGCAAGCTGAGAATACAAATATGTTGATCAGGTGGAGGAAGCTGTCGGTTGAACATCTGAGGTCCAGTTTTAACTGGCAGATTTGTTCCTTCTGTTCATAGTGAGATGTGAGCAACTGAAGAAGCCAAGTGGATTCTTGAAGCTCAGCTGCACGGATCTATAAGCAGCCTCCGTAATGACATTTTAAAAAAGTATACGATGCCACTTCCTGCTCTTCTCACACACAGATGCACTCAAAATAGATGGTAGATGATGATGTAAGAAGGGAGGTAATAGTATATCAGATATCATGAGTGGATTCAGGATTCATCTTTGGGGCATCCGCAGAGAGCACAGATTATGTGAAGGTCTCTTGTGAAAGTGGCGTGAAAGGATCAAACTTCTGGATCACTGACGTAAAAAAAAAAAAAAAAAAACACACAATAACATTAAAAAGTCGAATCAGTAAGCCAAGAAAGAAAGAAAAAGAAGCCTACTTTGTGTAAAGTGATGCCTTTATCCAACAGCAGCTATAATAAAAGCAACATATGCACAGATTAATTCAGAGGCTTAGACCATAAAGCACAGGATAAACCAGAGGACTTATCTTTTTATCCCTCCATTCTTTTTGATTACATGTCACAGTCAAGTTCAGGGAGGGCTGAAAAGTGTCATTTCACATGCACTCTGATCAGGATGGGGGGTAGTCCGTGCTGCAAGGAAAATGTGCGGTGAAACAGCAATTCAGCGCTACATAATAAAGCATTCAATCTCATCTTATGAGACAAGGTGTCTGCAGGGTTCAATCACAGAAGAAAATTCAATTTCTGAATACGCTGAATTGAAATTTGATTTGAACCAACCTTTCAATCTTCAGCGACACTTCAGGAGAGAGTGATTTTCTGAGAAGAACAATAGTCCCAACTGTTCTAATGTCCAGCTCGCCCACTCTCACAGCAGACGGCACCAAATTACACTGCACTACTTTACACTGAATGTGCTGTGATTGTTCTTGAGTTCTAAGTTTAGATCTACATTTTTTTCCTGGTTCAATAGATTGGGGAGAACGTAGAGAAAAGCAGTCACACCTGTCAGATTCTACTGTTAACTCTTAACAGTTTTCAGCAGTGTATGCAGGATCAAACATCCCCTCATATTAAACGCTTTGGTGTCATGTTTGACTTCAGGACTGAACCTTGGCATAGCATAGTTGCTCCCTCCGTTACAGACTCCTGGCTTTGCGCTGTAAAACCAAAATTCCATCAGCACTAACTACCACAAATGGAAAAGTATTTCTGGTCGCTGCCACATGGGGCCACAAGCATGGTTGCTGCACATTTCAGCTCTTGTTTCTGTTCAGGCTTTCACACATCGGTGGTGTTCAGGTCGCTTTGAATTTAACACACGTCCACTCCAGGCAGGCTGTGTCAAGCTCGAATCAGGAGGAGAAGATGGATCTGATTTCAACCAAAGTTTGAAACACAAGACTGGCGTAAACCCACGGATGCCCCACGCAGAACTTTCGCACACCTTGCACATGGCTGATGGGATGTCTCTTTTTTCATGTTCACTCACTGTTTGAATTGTCAGGGCTGCCTTGTAAGACAGTGAAGACTGCATGGGTAAGAGAATCACTGGATCAGAGCGCTTGTTTCTTAATGAGGGTTTAATGGATCGAGAGCCAATTGGATGCTCGTTTTATTGATGTTCTGTTCTGACATTTTCATGAGTGCACCGCAGTCAAGAGAGTGGAAGGCTGCAGGGACCAGCTCAACAGACAAATACGTTTCACAACATTTATCTACTTTCTGATGGCTTTTACCAGTTTATCGGTGTCTCCTTCAGTCTAATCATTGTCACACACATATTGCCACAAACTCAGTTAAAACTCAGCACTTTATAAGAAATTCTGGTTCCTCACTTAATGTATTTGGACCATCCACTGAGCATTCTATGATTATTATATTGTATTAAAACCTGGGGTTATTTGCAGCAGGCAGTCTGTGTACATGTTAAAACAGTTTGGGGTTAATGTGTCAAAACCAACAGCAAACACCTTTGGTGCTTATTAACCAAAGACGGGAACATTTTCCTCCTGCAGTCAGATGCCGTTGAGCCTCAGAACAGTGCACCGTCATCTCCTGTGTACTGCAAGCCGTGTTAATTAGTTACATCACAATGTCGCGTTGATTTTCACATGAGCTTCCAGAAACATTCCAAACCCAAACAAGCTTGTGAGTTACTAATGATTTCTAATTGAGTTCATTAGACAGGCTGCATGCTCTCCAACACTGGGAATGCCACATTCAATAAACATTGTCAAATGTCCTGGTCAAGACCTCTGACAAAGGTTTGTCTGCTCCCCAACATCTTTGCCAGTTAGAAATGATCAAAGACAGTTTCTTTCAGAAGTGTGTGTCATCACTGAAACCTCACTTTAGAAAAGTATCTAATATTCAATAGTATCTAAATGTGGGTCAAATCTGAGATACAGTTTGACTGTGAGGCAGCTGATCAGAAATGAGTATTTTCCACAGCCGTGGAATGACCAGAAATCCTGTAAGAGGTCAAAAAAAAAATCTGCATTTATTGATGGTCACTTTATATGACTGTTGCACTCCTGTGTGTGTTTGCATTTACATGTTTGTGGTTAAGAGCACATCATATTTATCATCCTCCAATCTGACGTCTGAATACGACCATATGTAGTAATCAACATCATCACGCAGTCCGTGACTAACCAGGCCCCTAGTGTAGCTTATATTTTCTCCCTGTGAGTGCATGTTGCAGAGTTAAATTGATCTAAATTTGCCGGTCTCTCAGGGTCTTTGACATTCCACATCCGCTTGTATGTGTCTGTTGTTTTCACTGTGGTAATCCCGATTTCTCTCCCTCCGTCAGATTCAACCCATCTCTCGCTGAATGACTCACTCAGAAAAATCGTGAGCCCTCAGACACTCAGGCAGCCTCTCAGCTGAGTGTGCCTCCACTGACATTATTGGACAGACAAAGCGGAAAACTTTTTTTTTTTCCTGCAGATCCTTCACCTGCCAGTGAATGAAAAATGTCACATGTGGGAGGCCTTGGAGAACAAAAGTTTTTGTACAAAAACTGGGCACATCTTTTCTGAACTTATGAAAAGATATTTCAATGTTCTATCTCATCAACTTAATTCATTTTATTCATATATATCAAACAACTCAAGAGGAATGAATCAACTAGACTCTTAGCTATCATTTTAGACATCCGTGTGGTCATTTAGCACCAATTCAGATCTACAAACTGCTGCCCATCATATGTTTTCAAAGTGAACGAACAAATTGCTCTGAATGAGTAGGCTTAACACCTTTAACATTTATGAAAATGCCTTCCATTTTCAGGGAGAAAACCCATGCTCTTATTTTTTTTCCCACTTATCTGCTGGAAAATTGCATGTCTCACAAAGGTGAGTGCTTTTCAACTGCTTTTGTGCCTTCAAATAAGATATGATTGTAAATGCTGTGTGGTAATAGCTCCATTGAGGTGTTCGCACATCTGTGACTCTACTCTGACAGGCCTCTTCATCGCACCGTCTCAAACTCAAGAACAAAACTTGATGAGGAAGCACAAGTAATGAGAAAGGACAGACAGCTGCTGATTGGTGTGTTACTGTGACCACAGCAACTGGGTCCGTTCTTACTGCCCCATGCACTATATACAGTGTGCATGTTAGGTGCTGGAAGGAGATCTGTTTGCATGCTAAGAAATCAGATAGGGAGGAAGAAGCAGCGGTCACATGGGACACAGTGTCCTGCCTGCCCTCCAGGCCCAAACTGAAACCAGAGATGCACAAATTACAGAGGAATACTTCATACCAGCTTCTTAAATACACACAAACACAGCACAGAGGTATCCTAAACATGCCTCACTGTCAGCCTTGAATGCCACACATGCTACATAACACCTTCTGTAACATCACTGCCACCAGCTTCTTAACCTCTTACCTCAATCTCTGCAGCCAGAAGCTGAAGTTAACTGTGGTGTATTGGGGATGGTCACCTTCAAAACAGCCGATGTGTAGATGATAAGGAAGAACGCTGCTGACACAGGCTTGGCCGACCACAGAAACTTTTATTGTCAACCATGTCCGTATCAGAATTTCAGAATGATGCATCAAGTCTGGAGAGATGTGTCAAGCCCGGATTCCCCAAAATCTCTGATTTACTGTGGGTGCGGTCTTCGTTAAATAGAATCTGCCTGTTCTTAGTGACCTTGAATATGTTGCATGTTCCCATCACTAAGCACAAAGCCCGGATGTGGTGTGTGCGTATCGACTGAGTCTCTTCTTGGACAAACTAACTGGGGAGTATTTTATTCTCAAAATGTCCTGATTTAGCCCGAGACTCCCCTACAATACTGGTAGTTGTCAGGTCCTCAGGACACAGGTGCAGGGTTGAGTTCAAAATCAAGATGTTTATTTTCAATAAACAATAGGTTGAGGATCTCCACACACGCTCTCCTGAGGCGGACTTAAACAAAAACCGAGACACTATGAAACCTTAACAATTATCAATAAGCACACCTATAACGGCGGCACAAAAATCTTTACGAACAAAACACAAAATCGCTCCACTAGAGGAGGAACTATAAAATTTTAACATTAAACGAACGCAAAGGCTCCGCTAACGGAGATGACTATAAAAGATTACAACAAAGATCACTCCAAAAAACAGAGGAACAAAACCAGGCTATGAAACTTACCGTGATCAAACTAAAGCTATGGATAAAGAATAAATTACAACAAAGGATACGCTCTGCAGGAGAATCGCTCGACTGCAGGCTCAAGGAAGCTATGGTTGTGGACACTGTGGAACAAAGACGCGAGGGTGAGGCTCACGGAAGAAACACACACTGGCACGAGACAAGGGAGGCGCAGACTATCTGAGCACAAGAGGAGCCATGGGAACAGGTTAAAACACTTTGGGAATCAGGGAAGACAATCAGACGCTTGACACAGAGGAAGGGCAAGGAAGGATACGCTCTGCAGGAACGAGAGGGATGTTAGTGATTTCAAAATAAAACAGGAAATGACGAGACATGAATCAAAACCTAAAGACGTGACAGTAGTTGTCAGACTTCTTATCACTTCTTAAAACAACTTTGCACAGGTGATAAACATCAGACACTACATAAACAGGCTAAACAAAATAATTCTTCCTTTTAGACATTTCTGCTTTGTTGTGCATTGTAGAGTGAAATGAGACCGGAGAGGATGGTAGGAATGATGCAAAACCCTTTGATGCCAGATAGCTGAGATGAAGCCAGCTATATGGTCTCACTAAGCTGATAGGAGTTTCAGATTCAGATGATAACTCACTTTTCAGATTTCCAACTCATGTTGCACCTCACTGTCATTTGACTCCTCGCTCTCAAGTGAAAAGTACCAGAAAACAGAAGTGGATGCCTCCACAATCACCTGGATTATCGACCACCGTTTGTGAGCCTGAAGGGTTGAGTGTTTTGGAAGGTGGTCAGCAGCACAGGGGACCTTACGCTCACCATTTCTCTTCGCTCCGTACACCTCGCACTATCAGTACAACTTCAGGGTCCTATCATCTCCAGAGATACTTGGATGACTCTGTAGTTATCAGTGATGGACAACAGCCTGAGTGCATAGAACTAGTGAACCACTTTGTGGCATAGTGTGGGAGAAAACACCTCATCTTGAACGTCAACAAGACAAATTAGATGATTGTGGATTTTAGGTGGACCAAGATTAAGCCAAACACTATTTCTATCCTGGTAGAAGAACTGTATCAAGCGGTTTCATTTAAACCTTGATGGGTTGTCAGCACTTCTTTTTGGTCACTTCTTTGGACCCTTTAAATCTCATCTTTGAGTAGTTTAGAAGCGATATTGCATGCTCATTTGGCAAAAAGGTTAATTTATAGATAATCTATATATAACATTGCTGTAAAAACATTATTATCCACTAGTGTAGACTTGTCTTTTGCAAACTTGTTATGCTGTCTGTAAAATATTTATCTGTAAAGAAGCCAAGAAGTACTGGTTCAATCTTGAGTCGTGTAGAAAGCACAATAATTTCTCCTGAAATATAGAGGAGTGTAATAAACAGTGACATAAAGTGGAGTTTATTTCCTTGATGCCTATTTCCTGGGTCTCAAGCTATTTCAGTTAAATCCGTTTGCATTCAAGTCTAAAATTATTAGCAAAACCAGGACATTGTTACTCTTTCGTTGTGTTTTTCTATGACGCCTTACATATCAAACTGACGTGAAGAACAAGAGTTGACAAGTTTTCTCGTTTCACCAACATCTGGGGAAACAAAACAGGACTTAAACACACCACAAAAAACAACTTCCAACTGACTGACATCTTTCACCAGAGCAGAAAGGGGTGGTAGAATGTATGTTGTACAATAAGGGAAACAGAGGACCGCATGGATATAAAACATAATATAGCAGCGAGTGCTTTGTTTTTTCAGTATTGTCATAGAGATCTGGCGTCTCCTGAGTCGTGGCTATCTATTTGTCTGAAGTTTCCTCACTCCACGTGGCTTTGTTGTGAAAGCTGTTGCCCGTTTTGGAGAAATAAAGATTGTAAATGAGAAGAGATTGTGTGAGACATTAAGTTAGTCGTTGCCTTGTGTCGTCACTGCCAACTCCCTTCATTCACTAGACTGAACAGTCAATCAGAATGCGGAATCTCTCCAAAAGAACAGACCTTTGGCTGACAAAAAACACCAAAGGAGTCTGACAACAGAAACTTTTATTGTCAACCATGTCCGTATCAGAATTTCAGAATGATGCATCAAGTCTGGAGAGATGTGTCAAGCCCAGTGGTGGGTTGCACACCAAAAATACAAGCAAGGCACAAAGAGGAACAAATCCAAACAGATTGTGAATTAATGAGTGACCATGTCTGACTTGACTGGTTTGACCTCAAAGAACATAAAGCTCTTCACAAAAAAAACTCCAGATACATCGAGGAAAGCTGAGTCATCAGGACACAATGAGGCCCAATCCTTGACAGGTCACAGTGACTGTTGCATCACTTAAACATCGTGATCATAACTGACCTGCAAATTTACTGGTGTTAGCCCAGTAGATTTTTACTGGTGGCCAGATGCCTGGTCAGCCAAAAAGGGAAACAAATACAAAGAGCAAGACAAAAGGAGAGCAGAAAGTAAGTGCAAGTAGGTCAAAATGTGATTCCAGAAATCCCATTACATAACAGATGAGGCAGAGGAGACCTAATATGACAGGATGAGAGCAGACAAGGCAGGTGTGGAGTGTTTTAGCATGATGGCTGGTCTAGTTTCTGGCAGGATCTCCTGTTAGCTGCTGCTTTGTATTTACTGTATGGACATGAGAGCAGAAATATTCTTCTAATCCAACTCTCAGAATTTCCAAAAACATTTCCTTTGAGCAAGTTCTTCTGGCTACTGATTTGTGGTCATGACAGCTGCACTCAATCACAACCTCCATTGAAATCAAATGTCAGCTCAGTGTGACATTCCCAATCCTATGACCATGTTAAGACTAATGCTAAGCCAAATTTCAAGTATAACTTTTATATGACAAATTGCAAGGCTATAAAGTCCAATACAAGCTAAAATACATGCAAATATTGATCACTTTGTGAAATACTGTAAACCAGATCTGACCACTGCCATCAGAGATGCTGCTGAGTCCCAGAATGAAACGTCTGCTATTAATTTTGTTTTTTTTAAACCACCAAACAAAGCCACCAGGCGTCACTCTGAGTAAGTAAAAGCTATAAATGGAGTCAACTATTAAAAAAAAAAAAAAGAAGTGCAGAGTGGTTCAGTTTAGATACTCCTGTTGTGTGTTTCTTCCTTCCTGTGAAATAGTGTCGTCATGATGGAGTGAGAGGCACAGGGAGAGATGCCAGGATGCCTTGAGGTAGAAAGCAGGCGTACAAGCCGGCGGGGGAATTCTGAGCTGGATCAGTGCCCAGACGCCTTCCTGAAAACCACTTGGTCCTTCATCCTGAAGCCCAGCAAATGTGCAAGAAGCTGCACGTTTGTGAAATTGTGGCAGCAAGGCAAAGAGACCAGAGAAAACACAGAAGGTAAACAAAGCACAAAAGCTAGAAAATTATAGTGAAAGTAAGAGAAAGGCAATGACGAAATGAGAAAGGTTATGCAAAAAAAAAAAAAAAAAAAGATTTGAAAGTCAAACTTCAACAAGGTTTTTAACCCACAACTTTAAATGACTACACCCTCCTGAGGAGGCTCATTCTAAGCAGCAAAGCGAGAACAAAACTTTGGCCTGACCTTTTTTATTTTCTTAATTTACACATCATTTACTGTTATGATTTTCTGATTGAAATGTCAAAGTAGTGCACAGAGAAGCTCTACTTCTTCAGCCAACACCCCGTGACAAGCACATGTATTCAAGTTATGGCTGATAGATCTGGACACATCAACACTTACGCAACATGTTGTTTTAGATTTTTTTTAAAGACAATGATTAGTCTTAGTCCCATTATTTTCAACAGCCGCCCAATCTCGTGCCAGAATGTACGCATTGGTCCAGAGAACCACAAGCTGCAGCTTTACAATAAAGGCTCAAAAATGACACCATTACTATGTATTCTACTCACTTTCCTCACACAATGATATCTTGGTTGAATGTCTTCCCATATTGTCACTACATGTTCAATTTTGAGGGGCTTCAAGATGACGTTAACCTGATATATCCAGCTACAAAGTACACATTTCAAACCGTTGATTTTCTCACCTGCACGTCAAGTCATTATGAGCCATTACACCAACTCTCATACTGGACACCACGGGATTGAGACCCATTGAACCCAAAGTTTTTAACAGTCCTTTACCTTCTCTACTTCCCTCTCATTTGAAAATTACTGGTTAGATGTTAACAGGACATGTTTAGAAGTATATTATAAGGTTATGTTTACATGTTAAGCGTAAGAAAAATGTACATGGTTACAGATTCTGAAATTTTCCCCTTGAAGCAAGCAGTTTTTTTGTAAACAAAACCATATGAGAGGTTATGAGAGGAAATGATTCAGAGATCTGAAATGTAACAAACAGACAACTTCTGTCCCCAATAAGAGTCCACAGAAGGCAAGATTGCAGCAGAGAATTTCAAGTGGTATGTATTCACATTTAAAAATCCCATTTTGACCAACAGTGACCACTGGTGAGAACCAGTGATTTAATGTCTTACTTATGATATGCTTCCTATGAAACTATGCATCTAAAATGCATCCATCAGTTGTGAAGTACACCACACTATTTCTCTCATATCCAATTAAGCCGTGGAAATGTGGGTTTCAGATCTAAAGGGACATTTGATATAAATGGGTTGATTGACACATGCTTAGTCATTTCTGCTTTGTTGTGCATTGTAGAGTGAAATGAGACGGGAAAGGTGAACGTGAGGATGGTAGGAATGATGCAAAATCCTTGAATTTGATGCCAAATAGTTGATGAAGCCAACTATATGGCCTCACTAAGATGAAGGGAGTTTCAGATTCAGATTTTCACTTTGCCAACTTATGTCACCCCACACTGTCATTTGACTCCTCGCTGTAAAGTAAAAAGCTCCAGGGAACAGAGGTGGATGCCTCCACAATCACCTGGATTATTGACCACAGTTTGTCAGCCTGAAGACATATGCTCCTGGCTGCTTATTTACTTTTTAATCCCAGAACAAACAAATTCTTACACAAAGATATATACATAAAATCTGTCAGGGTGTCCTTACTGGTGTAGCCAAATTATATATAGCCGGCACACGGGGCACCAACAATATATATATGGTGGACACACGTAGCATGATGTGATAAAATATAAGGATTTATCGGAAAGCTCACTATCTGAGTAAGCCTTATTTAACCTTGTTTTAGGGCACCACCTTCAATCGAAGGAAAAAGACAAAATCTTACGATTCTGGTATGTTCAATTAATAATCAATTATGAATTAATAATTAATAAATTCCAGTCTCATATAGTCGCTACTCGTGAATTCTCATTTTGTTGGACTCACAAATACGTAAAGAACACATTGGATGGTTGATTTTATATATGTATATATACATGAACCATTTATTGAAATGACATGACCAAAGACAAGAACCTTAAAACAACAGGAGAAATTCTTTGAACATGGATGATTATATAAGAAACAGTCAGTGGGTTTACATGATGAGATTAACTCTCTATGTAGCTATAGTTGGGTTATGCTCCTTATCTGAGCAAGAGTAATTATCCTTTGTTACATGGCGGGGAATGAATCGAATCACTGGCACAAAGCATGCAATACCACAGTAGATAAGTGGCGCTGTAATCATTTCAACTATCGCTAATAGAGCCCCTTCCGGTTGACGTCTTCACCACCACCAACAACAAAACTAAGGCATTCGAGAAAGATGGCGAACGAAGAGCAAGATGGAGCTAAATCCTTCTACATTTGTGATGAGCTGGTTATGGCACAAACGCGATGCACAACGGCGCACAACGGCGTAGACATTCTCGCGTTGTTTATTTCTTTCTGACGGCGGCGACAACAACAGTAATATTGTCTCCTTTCACTTCCGGTTGCTGATCATGGGAAGAAATCTCGAGCATGCGCAGAACGCTCGATCCTATACCACCGTCGTCTCCAGGCACGTTAAGTGGGCAATCGGATTGAGTTATCCCGGGGTCTTAATTCGATCGCAAGTAACCCGATCCAATTCGATTTCAGCTTGTTACATGAGCTGAATAACTCAATCTTATTGTAATTTAGCCATTAATCCGATCCGATTGCCTGCATGTAACCGCACTCACTTAGTGAACTTGGGTTAATTTATCATTTTAACAACGAATTCTCTCGACACCCATACTGTCTGAAATGTAAGAACAGGGCAGATCTTACTGCCAGCGGGTCCAACTGGGTCTCTCTCGGTTCCGTGTCTCGTGGCCTTTGTTGTGGTTTCAGGGACTGGACCGGTCACTCTCCTGTGCCGGAGGGTTGCTGACCAACTCTGACGAGGTGAACTTAAATTCACAAAAGATTGACAAAAAGGTTGACAAGCTTAACACTGGCTCTCTTGGTGAGCAAATAGGTGAGGATGCGTGCAGCAGCAGAGTTTAAAACATGCTATAGAAAGGAGCATTTCATTAACTGATCATCAGACCACCTCTATGAAAGCAAAAGTTAACAACGCAAAGGAAGAATGACATCGGCAATGACTTTAGAGAAGGTTTTTTTTTTTAATTTCTTTTTTTTTTAAATGACCAAATCATTTATTTATCAGTAATGCAGGTAATGGTGAATAGAATATGAATGTGTCTTCTTTTTGTACTGGCGCTCCCATTTCTTTCAATAACTACAGTTCCATGAAGGTAGTCTAGAGCCCTGTATATCAAAAACACTTTATACAAATTAATCAATCTTTTTTTTCACTCTGCAGTATCGAAAATAGTATTGATTATCAAGTTGTTGTTGTTTATTGTTTTTTTTATTGGGGGCTAGTTTTATATTCAAGTATCAGAAAACAATTACTTATTATTACAGCTCAGGGTGGTTCCACAAGTTACTGAATAATTTTCACACAATAGTGCTTCTACTAATGACACAGTGTAATGTGTTGTTTATCATCATGTGTTTTCACTCGTCTTGGTTGTATAATGACCATGCGATTTCCCCCCCCCCCCCCCCCCCCCCCCCCCCTTTATTCCATGTCCTGATACGCAAGATATTAGCATTGATAGAGGGCATACTGCTCTTTTTACATGACCGTATGTCCATCATTACTTCATGAAGGCTGACATCTGTAGCCGGAGGGATAAGACTGTAATGGATCTTGTCAAATCTTATTAGGAGTGAATGACAAAATCCTCTCCGTAGAGAGAATGCTCATATTGTAAAAGTACACAGAAAATATTTGACAAGGAGGTCCACTATTTGGTTTTCTGCCTCTTCAAACATAAATACATTTACTCATGTGCACACGTGAACTACAGTGAAGAGCCATGATAGCGAGACAGATCATAAGGAAAAGATGTGGAGGAGAAACTCATCTGCATTTTACTGAGATAGGACAATATCAGTTCTATGTCATCTGTATACAAACTGCACACCTTCCATACAGATAATTGGGGTTTCTTGTATTTCCCACAGATAGAGTATAGTGTTTTGTTTTGGTGACGGTTTTTCAGTAAACAGAAATGGCATTCTGTGCTTCTGCATTATATCAACGGATATGGCCACACCAGATCCTGTCAGCACACTTTGTTTGCTACCCTTTTTGGGAAATGTTCTTTTGACCCGTCCTAACTATTTATTAGCAGTGTACAGCAGCTGCCCACTGCTAAGCATCAGCTCGTGTGGCCGGTGTCTTAACCAGGGACAAAGGTAAAGAATATCATTAGTACCTCACATGTACATCTTGGGAGTTACTCTAAACAATACCTCAATCCTCTTGTTCAATAACACCCTAAAAGTAAAATGTCAGAAACACATATCATATGTGGAAGCTGTAGCAGATGAATAAGTTCCAACGAGAGCTTTGCTTTGGTAGACAGACCGAGCATCACACGCTAACACACATACACACTACAATCAATCTGTCTCGGTTCTTTCCCATTATTCAGGCGTATGCCAGGGGCTCTCCAGCTCAGCTGCTCATGCAATATTCAGCTGTGGGATTTACCGGCTGGCTGAGGAGACGATGCAGTGAAGTGACAGAGCCTGATAAGGGTGTGTGTCTGCGTCTGAGTCTGTGTCTGTGTCTGTGTCTGTGTGTGTGTGTGTGTGTGTGTGTGTGTGTTGGTCATGAAGCTCGGGACACATTCAGCCTAAAATAGAACCGAGTTCAACCTGTCTGATGAGAGAGGACAGCTTTGACAAGAAATGCACAAGTCTGTGAATTAATTCTTGCTGAAATTAGGTGTCTAAACGCATACACACACACACATTCCCTAGCCTCTTATCCTAATCTTAACCATCACAAATGTTTATCTTACCCAAACGCTAAGCCTAACCGTAACCTAATTCAAACCTTAACCTAAAACCAAGTCTTAACTCTCAAAAATTACTTTCATATCCTGGGGAGGGTCCCCACATTTACAGGAGGTCCCCATAAGTTGGTATCATGACAGGTTCCGATCCTCATAGCAGTACATAAACAAACACACACAAATACATGCAGTCATGTTTCTATGACTTCAGAGGAGATTACACTGACACACATCCATTCCTGAAGACTTATTCCAACCTTTATAACCTTACATAAATAAGCAGTTAAGCTAATCTTGTCCTTGACCCATAAAAGCATGTTCACATAGGTCAACTGATTTATCTCCTCATAGCGTGACTAATGCCCACCCACACTCATCAGCACAAACACACAAACAAATGGACAATTATGGCAAAAGTTTAACATTTTGTTTCCCAGAAGATTCACAACATTCTGATATTTACTACATAGCTAGCTTAGCAGTTAGTGCATCTTAGAAGAACTTGCCTCGGGCTATTTTCCTCAATATATTAATAATAATTAACTCTGTCAAGTTTTGTAGAAGTCTTATTATGTCTGTCAAAATTTCACAGACTGTCTCTAACATGTTACTGCTGTTAAGCCTTCTATAGGTTTACTTCTCAGCACTTGCATTCAGCATGACAATACGCACTCTGAACATAGTCAAGTTGTTATGAGACTTATTATCCTTTGAAGTTAAAAAAAAATAATGAAAAGCTGAAAGAGCCAGGGCCAACCAACACATACATGCTAGAAAAAAACCAAACACAAATGTACGTGCTAATACACCTTCATTCTGTCTTTGAAGTTGCTTAGTTTCATACATAAACTGTCTCCCTCTGTTGCTCATGAATAATAAATAGACAACTGGAGGCAAAGTCTAAACTCCGTCCTGAACAGTGCCCTCCCCTCCGATAAATCCTGCTCATATTTGCTCCTTGAATCTGTGTCAGTAGATCATTAAGCTTTGAAGGCCAGGCGATAGAAGCCACACTGCTTTACCTTCTTCGCAGCTTCTCTTGCCAAATCAGCTGAGGAGCAACTACCATCGAACGCAGGAATGCCATTACTTGTTAGGTGGAAGGGAGGCAGACTTAGAAAAAGAGTATAAAAGTAGAATGAAATAAAAGCAATGAAAGCATAAAAGACACTAAGCAAATTTATGACATGCGCATACACCTAAATTGGTGAGAAGCAGAAAGCGTCAACTTCATTTTCATGTAATGCAGTATCCTAGCAATTAGTTTGGTATAAACATCCTGGAGCTGTGTTAGAGTGTGTGTGCGAGAAGGATCTTTTGAATTTTTTATTTGCAAAGCAAGATGATAATGAGCACAAAAAAAAAAATTAAGCAAGTTTTAAAAGGATTCTTCCCTCTGGTATACAAAGGATGTAAAAATTAAACTGAGGAAGTACTACAGTAAGATGAGATCAATTAAAAGAAACAAGTTCAGTCAAAGGAAAACTAAACCATGGTTAAACAAAACCAATGAATGCTGTATTTGTTGTTTTGGAGGGACAGATACAGATTAAGAAAGACTGAGATAAAGGCATTGTGCTAAGTGTGAGAGATGAAGTGGATGGAGACATCATGTTCTGTGAGGGTACAAACCATATCTCCACTGAAACTCATCCTCTTTTCCTTCCATTCAACTTCCTCTCTGTATCGTTCCAAACATCACTTTGACAGCTCAATAATTGACTGCTTATCTTTTATTAATATAGGGTGCCATTAGGACACAGATCCATGTCTTGGCCTTGGGCTGCGTCTGCCCTGAGACAAAGAATCTGGCCCTCAGATCAGTCTCTTCTTTTCTTTTCTTTTTCTCTCTTGCAAAATCTGGCATCTGGTCCATCCTTCCCTTTAGCTTGGCTTCTTTATCAACCACATACAATACAGAGGTGTCATTAGTATCATGGTGGTACTTCCCTATTATCCACAATGCTGAGGCAACACAATAAAGACAGAATTAATGTATTAATTGAAAATTAATCCTAAAATGTCTATTCTTCTCTGCAGTCTTAGTTTCTGAACACTACAGAGGCTATGATACTGTAGGTCCACAAAGAGATATCATCACCAAGATAGCTCATGTTCTTTCATGTGCAAATCTCAAGTGTCTCATTATTCCAAGATAGCAAAAATCAAACTTCACTGCTTCATTAGTTCTGTCTTATTTTAGTCTGACAGAACGGGCAGTCAAAGACAGTCCAACCGTTAGAAAAAGATAAGAAGTTGAGTTTCAAGGAGGTGTCACAATTGTTGGCCACAAAGTGTAGAAAGCCAAAGAGGAGAAAACTACTTCATGTTACAACTCTTGTGTATATACACCATCATAAAAAAATATTTGAGGATAGTTTAATTTTGAGTGGTAAAATACTTCATAATGAAGTAAAAAACTTTGATATTCTAGTGTCTGCATTACCGTGTACTTTGGAATAACTCAATTTGGAATAACTAACATCAACATGCTTGTAACGAGAAACCCAGCATAGCCGATAACATATGCTAATGAACACTTATGCGATCATAAATACGAGTATTAGACTATTTCAAATTCTGATGGCAGCACTGATGGCAAATATTAAGATCACCAGTAATGTAATTCAACCTGAGGAGGAAATGAAGGGCAACTGGCTTTCCATCCAGACGCTTTCAAGACATTAAAAAAATGTAACACAGCAGTGATGAAAGCACTACAGAATATCCCTAGGGATTGCTTATGTCAGTGGGCAACATGCCCTGGGTATCATGGATATCTCCTACAAAACCTCATCATAATCCATCATCCCAGCAGAGACCACATCCTTGCCAAAACCAGCAACTGGTCTTGCTAACAATAGGTCAGAAGTGGTACTTGATAGGCAAGTGGTAGAAAATGCAAAGGAAAATATTAATTTGATCTTAAGTATTGACTTGTGTTTTTTAACCCAGCAACCCAATGTGTAGCATATGGCCTCAGCAACAGCACACTGAGGCTAGCAACTAGCACGCCGAACACTAGGAAACATTGAAATCAGAGACTGAAGGTATACAAACAGCCTTCTTTAACAGAATTATGTATTACTTTGCATACAAAACCTTTATTGGATCTAGACTGAGCTGTTTTCCTACTGACCAGCCAACACCAATAGTCTGCTGTTTATTAGTGAAGCTAAAATACAATATGGAGCAGGGCAACTTGCCCTGAACCCCAGGGAAAAAACTTCTTTAACATCAACAGCGGTGCTCCTAACAATCCTCCGGTCTAGGCAAACTGGCCAGCCGGGGTTTGGCTTTTAGTACCAGCAGACACTTGAGTTGCTGAAAAAAACCGCACAAAAGAAGTGGAGAGAGACTCACCCTCCAGTATAAGTACTGCAGGGATGATAAGAATTATTTAAGGTACACTTGAGCAAACAAAGCCATTCAAGCTTCAAGCTGATAAGATGGGGACTGCAGGGTTATGCAGAGGTGAGGTGAGCACAGACTAAGAATATTCAGTGGGCCATAAATACAAATTTCATTATAAAATTCTATACATGACTTTTGAAAAATAACTGCTATATTCACTGTTGACTGCTGTTTTCTTATGTAATTGAGACGGTTTCACTTTGCCAACACAATCAGCAAGACCCAAGAGATCGCAGTGTCAATCAGTTTTGTTTAGAAGTCAGTAACCCCGTAAACTACAGGGTGGACTGAAACGGTCTTACTATGAATACTAATAAACCCTCGATTTTTATCTTGCACCCCAATCGGGTGGAAGTCTTCACCTTGTGTATCTTCACACATCCTAATGAGACTGGGACCACATTCCATGTAAGCTAATCGTGCTTGCTTTAGTACTCATCCAAATATTCACTTATCATTCTGTACATTTAAATGCTATGGTTACAGCTCCTTTTAAGTTTGTTATTATTGGGCAGCTAAGAAACAAATTAGCTGGCAGCAAACTGGTATCCCATTTAGAGGGGGATTGGACAGCTTTACAGCTCTGTATTTGTATATGGCATGTGTTTCTTTTTCTAAACAAATGAGATACAAGCTACCCTTTGTTGGGAAATTTCCAACTGCATTAACTGAGTGTGTTAGTCTGACTTTGACAAAGTGACGATGAATTCCCCAGACTGTAAATGGTAAAATATGGAGGAAAAAAAAAATAGTTAATGCTCTCACAAGTTAATCAAAAAAATTTGATTAACTTGTGGGAGCATTCTCTCGTGGCCATTGTTATTACTGTAGGAACAAAGGAAGAAGCAAAGTGACAGTTAAAGAACTCAAAAGCTACTTTAATATTAACTATATTGTTCATTTAATGTTTAACCATTTTTATAAAAGCACTATCAAAACCATCAAATTTCAGTTTTTATCCATATCGTGATCTTTAATCTGTATTATCCAAATTTATCCTACTTTATATCCTCTATATTATAAAGACACTCCCTTATTTCACATACGACTGAGCTATTTCTGAAGCTTACTGAACACAGCATACAAATAACACACAAGAGGCTGCTGAATACTGAAGAGCCCTCTACAAAGAAAGAGCCTAATGATCAAATCTTCCCACTGCTGCCTTATGCCAGATATCCTCAATTGCGATAAAGATATGACAGAAGGATGAGAGTTGAGAGAAAACACTGGAGTAGCTCTTATGTAGAGCTACATTCACTAAACCAGATGTAGAAATCCTTTAGTTATTAATCTATAATGAATGTAAATCCATGAAAAATGCAGGACAGGGAGATATGAATTCCAAGTCCTCCATCAGCTCAGAGTGACCTAGAAACAATTAAAACCACGATGGATACTGATACCGATTTTATCTCCAGGGAGATTTGCGTGTGTTTACAAAAGAGCATTGAAAAAAACGTTGGTGTCACAGATAAAAAAGAGAGACGGATGTCATAAAAGGAAAAAAGTAAGTATGTAGGTCAAGCCTGAGGTCTGCAGTTAAACCAGCTGAGAAACATCCAACACCCAGTTGAGAGCCAAGCTGTAGCTTTATTTGTCACGACCAAAGAGTGAAGAATCTAATTCACTGAGAAACAGTAAATGATTTGTGCCCTCTGAGGGCCCCAGGGGGCCGCAGCAGAAACTAGAAAACAAATGGATTCTTTGTATGCAGCGATGTGCAGCACACCGCTCCCCTCTGACTGCTGGACACCCACTTTAATCATCTCTGCGTCAACACATCATGAAATTTTCAGCTTGCCTGTGCCAATGGTTCATATCCCAGACTTATTATGTTTGTGCGGTCACTTTAAGAAGCCTAAAATATCCAGAGGGTCACACAAAGTACTGATAACCATTTGCATATGTTGGTTCAGTATGGCATACAGATAAATCTCTGATATGAAAATGTAGCATTCACATTACATATGTGACAGCAGACTATAGCTTTTCAAAACAAGGGGAATTTACCTGCTTATCGAACAGCCCCTGCTCTTCCAGGAATATTAACAAAAACAACATTTGGGAGTTGCTTGTATTGTTTCAGTCAGCTGTATAAAAGAGGTGGGACGTAGGCAACCTTGATGTTTTCCAATGTGAAGACCAACGTTTGGCAGTTTATTCATCTCTGCTCAGGTTTTATGGAGCCAATTACGAGGATATTTGGACGAGAAGCAACCAGGGAGGAGATCTTACTGAGACACTCATGTTGGTTGATAAAAAAAAAAAACTTCATAGAAAATGTACAGTGACGTGCAAAAGTGTTGAGCAACTCCCTCAATTCTTTACACATCAACAGGAAAACTGGCAACAGGAGACTTTCTGAAAAGCGTGCAAACATTAATAGAAACACAGTTTAACACAGAAGGTTCAGATGCATCTCTCAGGTCCTGTGCCAGGTCTTTGCTGGATTTATTCCTATTCCTGAAGGACATCACTTTCAGATACTGCTCTTCTGTTGCAGATATTTTTTGTTTTGTTTTGTTTAAGTTCCACTTGTCTAGTTTCCTCAGACTTTTTAAGGACACACTGCACACCGTACTAAGTCATGACATGTTTTCAGTTAGCAGCTCTTTGGAAATCACCTCGTTGGTGCATAAATACCATCTAAAGTTTGTCAAACTGTCTTATCTTTGGAATCTTTTACAGATGCAACTAAAGAGATGGGAATCAATGAAGCATTTTCAACAGGGTGCTAGTAACAAAGTGCCAAAAGATACAGTTTAGATTAGGTTGTTTGCTAAATTGTCTGGCACGTGTAGACATGACATTGGTCCATCCCTTGAGTTAAATTCCTTTTATATGCTTGAATGATTCATAGGTTGGCGTAACGTGGTTTAAAAAACCCCAATAGCTTAAAAAAGCTTCAGAAAGCCTTGAGAACTACTGCTCAAGACCATTTTTAAAGATTACAAGAAAGTCTGGCTGCTTGAAGCAAAATTAAAAGAAATGAGGGATGTCTCGAGACTTTTGCATTGTGCTGCACATACCTGCTACACCTTAGACTGTCTTCTAATGCACTTAGAATGCTAAACAAGACATTCTCTAGGGATAGAACGTGTAACAGTTACATTTTTTTTAATTGAAAGTTTCCGTGAGATGAAAAAGCTTCCGCTTAGTGAAACCTCCTTCCACTCTTCCCATCCTACTCTTTGCAATTTTTGCACCATTTCATGGCGTCAGGGTTCCAAAGGTGTGACTAAGCATGGATTAAACAAATAGCCAATACTTTTGGTGCTGCTACAGCTAGAATGGAGTGTCCTAAACAATGATTTTTAAACCAGTTAAGAGTTTGTAAACAGGGGCTGTAATTTCTTTTGTCCTAGTAATTATAGTGCAAATTAACAGCGCACTCACAACAGAGAAAACCACATCTGCGCTCATCTGTGCTGTAAACGGTGTCCATTTATAGCAACATTTATTGACCGAAGAGGCTGAGAGGGTCACACTGCAGCCACAGACTTCAACTGCTGCAATCTGGTGGTCTGTGAAAAATATTCAAAGAAACCCAAGTTTTGAGCAACCTTCAAGACTCAACGTGAGTACATAATACAGCACTACATTCAACTTTAGCAGTGCAGAATAACACGGAGGTAATAACAGTATGTAACTCTCATACCTACAACAAGCAGACCTTATTAATGGAGCATGGCAGCGTTTTTCACGTCAAAGCTGTCTGTCAGTGGGGTGACATGGCACTGTAAAGAATCGAATTAATGGCTAAATTACAATAAGACTGAGGTTGATAGTCGCACTAAACATGCTTGTATACGGTGAATTGGACTGGGAATTGGACTTTGCGTTCTGTGCATGGTCAAGATTCTTTCTCGGGGTCGTGACCCGGAAGTCGAAGGAGACGATATTACTGTTGCTGCTGTCGGAAAAAAACAAACAACGCGCTGGAGAAAGCAAGAGGCGCTGTTGTGCATTGCGTTTGTGCAATAGCATGCTCATCACAAACGAAATGTAGAAGGGTAGCTTCATCTTGCTCTTCGTTCGCCATCTTTCTCGAATGCCTGAGTTTGTCGTTGTTGTTGATGGTGGTGAAGAGGTCAACCCGAAGTGGCTCTATTACCACAAGTTAAAATGGGTACAGCGCCACCTACCGTACCGGGGTATGACATGCTTTGTGCCAATGATTCGATTTATTCACTGCCATATATCCAAGAATAGTTACCCTTGCAAAATAAGGAGCATAGTCCAACTATAGCTATAATCAAATTAATCTCATCATGTAGACCCACTGTGTGTATTCACTCATTTCCAAAAAGTATAATAAACTAGTGTGCTATGTAGATACTACTGTATTCACATGTTACTAAACGAGTGGATTTGGCTATAAAGTTGGTTGGGATAGCCCACATTTAGATATGGTAATAATTGGATTGCGGTTTGTTGCCGCACCAGTTCCAGCTTTCATTATCATTATGTTCATCACACAGTTGGAATCCAAGTAAGTGAGCACTGGTGTTGCAGAATAATCCACCTCTTTGTCATGTTTTTCCTAGCAGCGACAGAAGAAAACACTTTCCGTTGCTTTCCGAAGGCCAAGTTACATAACAAAGGTTAACAAATGAAGCTTCTGTACAGAGAGGGACAATTTATCAATGTAATTCTGAGGCTGGCGTAGGGCACGTGTTGACGTGGCGCTTTCCAATGTTTCATTAAAAAAAGCACCGTTTTTTTCTTTTTATGTGTGCCGTGCGTGTGTTGCTGATGACAACAAAATCTTGACAACACATCTCCACTTCAACCCTTGAATGTGCTGCTACTGTCTGGTAGAGCCCATCTTTCTACTGACTATACTTGATCTTATTAATAAAAGTGACAGTAAACTTGCCTGATCCATACAATGATAAAAGTGTTACATTATGCGATTACTTTGTCAATTTTGATACTTTTACCACAAATTGACGTCTAAAAAACATTGATTCTAAAGAATATCAACTCAACAAAAGTAAAAATGGGGAAAAAAAGGTTTTTGTGCAAAGGTTACTATTAGAAGGAGCTTGTTTGGGTTAAACAAGGGCCACCTCCTTTCAGAGAGTCGGCTTTGTCATCTCCAGCCACAACGTTCAGGGAGGCGATTAGCCTTACAGATCATCTGTGTGCGCTCAGCTGTCACCGATAAGATAGACTGCAGACAATTTTTATTCCAATTCATTTTTACAGTTTCAGTTTTGTCGCCCTCGCATTATCAATATTGTCACCAGCAACATCAATCTGCTCCTACAAATGGGCTTTTCTGTCTTTGTCCTGGCCATTTCTGTTTGACATGCCACAGCTTTGGAATGACAGAGATGGTGAGAACAAGCTAATCTTTCATTTTTCTGGTTACCAGGGTGACAGTTTTTGCCCATATGATAAGACCTCTGCCTTTCTGAAAAGCTCAGATATTTTCAACTGGAGGTGCTCAAAGCAGACACACAAAAAAGGGAGGAGTGCTCAGTGGTTTCATGTCTCTGAGGAGCCTAATAATCTCTCTGCTCATTGGAAACCATTGTCATTCAGAAAAAACTTTAAAAAAAAACACGAAAAAAACAACAACATAGCCTTCAAGCTAAACATTTGTTGCCAGGTACAACGATTTACCAATCAGTGACCAAATAGCCTTTACCTGTGATACAATTGGTCTTAGAATAGCTTTTATTTGTTGGAGTGAAATTGTCCATCCATGGTATTTAAGCAGCTACAGCAGGTCTTAGTAGCATCACATGGATCAACATGGAGACGGCAAGAAAAATATTGCAAATGAAAACCGAGAAGGTTCTGTGTTACAAAGCATGAATTGCATCGATTTAAGTGTGGCTGAGTTTCAATTCAGATTCTAACGAACTACAGGGGAATCAGACAGACAGAATAAAAATGCATGTTTCCGTCAACTTCTTCTCTACGAATACTACGAATACACCAGCTGAGTGCAGTGAATCCACTCCAGAGGAAGATGAAGATAATAAAAAAGATTGAGCAAATACATAAAGAAAATACGGCATTTGTGTTCTTCAGCTAATTACAACATTCCTCCAGGCCCATTCTGACAATTTATATGTTCAAATATTTACCACCAGATTGAAAGAGATCAAAGCTGTGTTGACTACAGCCAGCTCCATAAAAGTTCTACATGTAATATGCTGTATCAACAACTGCACCAGCGGTTTAACAGCAGCTGAGCTTCCTGTCGTTCACACATGACACGGTAACCCCGTTTCAAAGTGTAAGCCTGTCCCTACCAAAGCGCCATCTGCAAAAAGAAATATGGACTAAAGAGCCAGTGACTGCTTTACCAACAGGGCAGATGCAAAACACCCCCACATTCTGGGCTAAATTTGTACAAACAGAAGTAACTAGAAGTTGCCAAACATGATAAATCATAAGGCATTTGTTTTCATTTTTAAATCCCTACAACTTCAGGCAATGGCTGTATTACACAAGATTAGCAAGACCTTGCTGCTGAAGCTTAGTCAGCATCCATAATGTCAGAAAGGTCTTGTTTACAGGCTACAAGTGATTCTAATATCTAATTGGCAGCTCATTTCTGCATTTGTCCAGAGGCACAGATGAGAGGTCTCAGTAGTTACAGATGCCAACCTCAGGATTTTCACTATGTCCATCTGTCCAGCCAATACAACAGGGAGGAGTCCGGTGGAAACGTGGATGGGGTCATATGACTCAGCCACCCAGAAGCAAGATGCCAGGCGTGGCGCAGCAGCTCTCCTAATTACTACAATATGTTAAACCTTCTAAGCTCCCCGCCAACTTTTCCAAAGGGACCCTGACCTACATTTCTCCTCCATGCTCTGAATTCAGACAAAAAAAAAAAGTTCTTTAAGCCTCAGTGAAAGGAGAACTGAAATAGCAACTCCCTCTTTTTTACACAGGCTGCTGCAAGAGGCAAGCCCTCATTCCAGCCTTCCTGCAAAAATCCACAAGAATAAAAAGGTGCATTCAAAAAATGCGAGAAGAGTGAAGACAAATTGTGAAGGAAAGCAGAGGAGAGACATAACAACACATTACAGTAAATGTGCACGACAATGATAATGAGAAAACAATGCTCGCTACAGTATACCTGATGCTGTTGGTGCTAGAGTAAACACTGTTGCTATGGCAATTGGTGATTAATGTATTCCAAGGATTTCCCTGGAAGTCAGTGTTTGAGTACAGAAATCAACAGCACAGTCACGCTGGAAATGTGAAAAACAGGGAGGCATCTCAGCACAGCAATTTCCATCCCCTCGGGTTAAAAAACAATCAACACGAGCGTCAAGACATCAGGAAAACAAATCAAAACACGGCCCACTCGGGCAGTCACGATGAATAATCACCGAGTAGAAAATGTAAGTGTGGAAATTTGTCTTATTACACCCAGTTTAGGTTGATAGTTCATTTGCAGCGACAATGGTGAGGCAGAGGATTTAATTTCAGCCAGGGACAGTCATCCAGAAAAAGTTCATGTCATTAACTTTCAGCGCACTTCTGTGTAACTAGAGATTAATTCCTGTCCCCTCAATCCATTTTCCTGACAGTTTAACTAAATGTTATAATTCCTATGAAAAGGGAATAGAGTAATAGTTCTTAAAAGCTCATCATAATTCCTTTTAAATGCCCCTGCAGACTATGAAGACAATTCCGAGCATTTTAGTCAGGGTTGGATGACAAAGAGGAGAGAGGCAGCAAAAACATGAACTCCACCTAAGTCCAATTTCCTTTAGACGACACTAAGCCACAACCGTTTGTGGGCAGCCTCGACATAACCTCAAATACATCTGCCACAAAGTTTTCAAACATTTCTTCTCTTTTTCAGCCCGTTAACCTCATTTTCTGCATTACTCCAGAAAGCGCTGGAACAATGGAAAGAGTAAACAGGCCCGAGGATGGCCTGTGTAATCACAGAGCTATTTCAATAATTTGAGCCACATTTGAAAATAAGGTCACCTACACAGTAAACACTGACAAAAAAACAAACATTTTTACGTGATGGTGCTCTTTAGAAATGGAAGTCATCTATTAGCAGAATTGAGATGGAAATGAGATTTTTGGATTTAGGTTACCAAATGAAGCGGACATTAACTGACATCATCACCGTTATGTCAGAGGGTATAAAGTAATGAGCCGAGACTCTTTGAACTTTTAAATGGAAAACGATCTTAAGCTCCAGTTTAATACTTATCATGGTCATTTGATGAATGTCAACTGAGAAAATTCACTTATTTCAGATGAGAAAAGGGAGTTCAAGGCAAACATTACAGTCTGCTTATATTCTGACTACTTGGGACCAGCTGTAAAAAAGAAAAGAAAAGAAAAAAATAGTATATTAGCACATGAATTTGGTATTTGTCTAAAATCTTATCCAACAGTTGCTTATCTAAAGTCCCTATGAAAAGGCTGGAATAGTGCCTCTGTATATTCACATATTCTGATTGGTCAGCTCGAGGGGCCTGATCAAATGAAGGCAAAGGCTGTGCATCAACTCTGCTAAAGTTTGAAACTGAAAAATGCATTTTAGTTGATTCGGAAAAACAAAAACAAATAACCGCCCCAGAGTGTTGGGTGAAAAGGGAATGTCTATATCTATTGGAAACAGCAGACTCCAAAATACCATTAAGAATAATTACAAAGAGACTTTTGCAGTTGGTGGGCCTCATACTGGTGTATGAGTTTTGTAAAGCAAATTACAGATAAAACGTTTAAGTCTCAAATTTGATTCAATTTTATGGAAACTTTAAACACCCAGCAGTCACAGACCTGCCACCTACATCCCTTTTTATTGTTACCTTTAGTGCGTACTGGATCTGCCCCTACAATAAAATCATTACTGCAGGCAGTATGCATACAACTGGGACATATTCATTTTTTAGAGTATCCTGACGTGGAAGTTTGACTCCTTGCTCATGTATCCATTGCAGGCCGATATTTGTGATAATGACAAAATATATGTGATTTAGAGTGCTTAATGTCACTGCTGTCTCGACAGCTCAAGTTTGTTTATGCCGCACAAGGGATTGTGAGCCAGAATAGATCCCATTATGCAAAAGAAATCAAGGTGCAGCAGGAGATCGTGGCGTTATTGGCAAACTTCTGCTTTGCAGATCACAAGATCAGCTCTTGATAAGGACTCGGAAATTCAAAGTTTAGGACACATCTTCCACATCTTGACTTTGGACTTGACTCGAGACTTGATACTTATTTGTAACGTGCAAAACAGTGACTTGTTCCAATCTCTGCTAAATACTTTAGTAGCTAGGGCTGTTGGTTTTTCTGTGAAATTTAATAATTTGTTCAAATATAGGGAAACTTCGAGCATCAGAACCCCATTCGAACAAAAAAATTACAGTATGCAAGTGCTTCAGCCAATAGGCTCTATAGACATATGATATGATACTCTAGTATTAGCTTGACTCCACGCACACCCTCTCAGTTATAAAAGCTAATGTTTTTACTACGAGTTGCTACAGAAACAGAGGAAACTAGCTAGCAAAGCCGTCCTGAAATATCAATCACAACACCAAATAAACTGTGAAGCAGTATTTAGAAGTATTCTGGATTTTCATTATAAATTGTATAGTAATGAGCAAAGATAAGGCCATTTGTTGACTTTAAACAAAACAGCTACAGACTCACCTGCTCGCTTGCCACCCATCTGACATAGTGGAGGCCAAACAAAAGAATTGTGTATTTCTTTCAAATTTGTTTTAAGTGACAGCCCTGAACAGAGCGCATCCAGTGCAAAATTATCATTCATCCAGCCACCTAATGAAGTCCAGAACTGACTCTCCTTTCAGCTCCGCCTTGGTCTTGTCTGACTGCTAATTAAATCACCAAGTTAATTAGCCGCTAATGCTTCACTGTGCTGTCAGTCTGCCATTTGACCTGTAGGACATAGCACACAACAGATTTGAAAAGATTGTAATGTCAATATGCAGATAAACACAAAGTAATAAAACCAGAATTCAACTACTCACAATTTCTGACACTAAAAACCAGGGCTAGCATTTTTGTAACAGCCAAATAACTTACCTTGGCTGAACATTAAATGTAAACAAACACCTGTTAGTTTTGTGGATGCTCGTGATAGGCATGTAACAATTACTGTGTCAGCTGTATTGATGCTGCTTCATATCTTTCTAGTTAGCCATTCTTATCGTGTGCTGGATCCAGCAGGATGCCATTTAGTCCGTTTCCTATTACCCAGAGGTCTATTTAGACTAAAGGAACTGCTGAGAAGAATGTCATGTCCCTGGACTAAACATTTACAACAACATCTTAACTGGCCAAGGTTAGTTAAGCTGTGCTGCATCAGAGCTGATGTTTTTCCTGCAGAAGGTGCATCAGAAGAGATACAAAACAAGTGTTTGAATTCATATCTCAAGAGGCATGTTCCATTTTCCAGTTAGTATGAATTTGAGAAGCACATGCTAATAGACTGTCAGTGCAGCATCTGCATACATAATACTGAGCCCATTAAAGCAGCTGTCTTTCATTTTTCACCTTTATTCACCAAAAGATTTAGAAGTACTTCATATGGAGCTGAATACATGAATAACATTGTTCAAAGGCCTGTGTTAAACAAGGCTGTTTACAGTAATCTGCTGTTTATGTCTACATTTTATCATGTGACAGACAACTATACTCTTTGACCTTTGACTGTAGTCTCCGTCACCTACTTGTTCTTTGAGCCCAAGCACGCCAACTTCATTTCAGGTAAACAATTGTCTATTGTGCCCACTGAACAGACACAGACAGTCATATAGCAGGCTTTTTCAGGCAAAGGCAAAACAGATATTATCAGGTTAACAGAAATCAAATATTGTCTGTGGGGAAATAATAGAGGAGTACAAAAAGCAGGCAAGCATGCATGCATGGCACTGCACACTGAGGCATGAGGGAAGTCAGCTGGAAGCAAAATTGATCAGCCTGCAGAGTCACAAAGCATCTCAAATGTATGGTTAGTGTGTGTGCGTGTGTGTGTATATAGCAAAGACGACTGCCCTTTTTCTGTCCTGTCCCTTCTGTCCTCCAGCACAAGCTGCATCAGCAAAATGGGAGTGCCTGATATCTTACATAAGGCTCTCTGACTTTACATTCAGAGTACATGGTGCGAGATTCAATTGACAAAGACATCTGTATGAAAACAAGTGTGAAAATCAGAAGGCTAAGCTCTGGCTCTGTGGATGTCAGTCCACCACTTTGGTAAAAAAAATAACTGTTGTACAGACTGCTTTGAAATGTACAGACCAAAAAAAAAAAGATTTATCTTTGCAGTTAACATTCATGGTGCCAAGAGGATGAATTTTCATGAATCTGCTGATCCATTCTTCCTCTTACTTTTACTTACCACACAGAAAAAAGCAAAAAGAATCTTGACTTGACCGGTAAATCATCATAACTATCGGGGTGCGTGGTTTTTGTTAGGTTTTGTTAAGTTTCTCTTAAGTTTTTCTGACAGAATTTTACTATCACAATCCTGCAGTTACAGTGTAGACAGAAGCTAAATGAGACACAGAAAAGACACAGGACAAAGGGAAATAGAGGTGGTGTTACAACTTTGTCATAAGCAGCAAACCAGCAAGCATAATAATACACATACCAGTAAACAGGGCATTGGCTCATTAAACTTACTTTACATTAGCATGACTCTTGGAATATGTGCTGCTCTCGACAGTCGCAGCCTGCTACTTCAGCAGGTATCTTTAATGTACAGTCTGCACACATGAGGGAGGATGTCATAGCCAAGATGCCTGTTGCACAGTGTGGCTTGCAGTGAACTTGTACAACAAATCATAGTGTAATTCAGTGTAATCACAGCACGTGGCTGCCTTTCGTTGTCTGTTCAAGTACTGTATTGTTAAAGCCACGATCTTCTCTGCTTTTTTAACTACGAACTAACTCCCTCTTCACCACCTTCAGCTTTGTTCTAAAATAAAAGTTTAGGATTTTCCTTTTTCTGCATTTAATTTTGAAAACACAAATCTGCGATAGCATTATTCATAAAAAGTATTTGGCACAAAAACTTGCTGCATACATTTAAGGTCCCCAGAGGACGAGTCTTAGTGATTTTACAGATTATGGGACTTTTACTGCAGTTCCATCATTATCTGGACAAGTTGACAACTATTTGATATGCTACTGGGGATGCACATCATCTGCATGTTATCCATATTGGCTGACAAAAGCCAACAAAGAATAAATTAACCCTGACATTCATTTATCTACATCAGAGGCCTAATAAACAGATATTTGTGTCAGCATTTGGTCAAAATTTGTTGGAAAATATCAGCACACTCTATTGCAAAACCACGCATCCCCCCTGCTTGTCATAAAGCCTGGCACAAATATTCGCGGTTCTCAGAGGTTGAACCTTAAAGAATTGTCTGGTGCTCTTCCTTTTGCATATAGCAAGTAAAAGATTTTTTTGAAAAAAACTTCCAAAAAAAATTGGAAAGAATTGGTAAAGACTTTCATGATCCCAAGAGGACGATTTTAATGACAGAGCTTTATCTTTGTGGTTTTAAACGAGTTACTGGACATATTGCCATGAAAATTGGGTCTATACTCATTTCCATCATATGACAATTAATCCATTACTGTTAACATTTTGCTGCCCCCATCCTAAAGAAACACACCTTTGCAGAACCACTTGTCTGGCTGTTGCTTCTTAGTCTTGTTTAAACTCACAAACATTGGTACAGAACAGAAAAGGAGTGTAGGACAACAAGACCAACAAAGGGAACATAAAACAATGAGAAGCTTTAACTGCCTCTCATTCATCCTACTCTAAATTCCTGCAGTGTGACCATCTCAGCCAGCCAATGGACAAAAGAGCAAGTGTCTCTCTGCAGCTCAAAGCGACATCTCAGCACTCTCGCCTCCAACAGGCCCCAAATACGACAGCCTACTGGCTCCAGCTGCCACTCGAGGGCCCGTTCAATCTGGCTCTGTCTCGAAGTATGGACCCCGTCTCTAGAAGCACTTAGCCTCACGCCTGTGGGCTGATGTGTAGAAATGCAACTGATGCCCACTTCAGAAATACCAAGATGAAACACAGCTCTTTGACTTTGGATCTTCAAAGCAGAGAAGCTTAGATGGCAATGCCGGCGGGGACTATGCCGACAGGTTGGAGGTCTGAGGAGGCTCTTAGAAGAAACCTCCATCTATACGAAGCAGTGTATAATTATGGGAACATATTCAGATACCCTGAGAAATGAAAAGGTGCACTGAGTGCTCATTAAATGCCTCTTAAGATAAGGTGACACAACTTAACGCTGCATTTCACACTCAGATGTCAGACAGACACTTCAGAAGGCTGCTAATAGCACAAAACGAGTATAATACGACAAAGCTCAATCTACTCTTGGTGCTCCTCGTATTCCTCCTTAAAATGATAAGAAGCAGCAGCAGATCAGTCTAAAGAAAAAAAAAACTGTTCTACTTTTGCACAAGAACACGTCAGCTGGATTTCAATAATTCCACCACCCTCTAGGTTAGGTGCTTAAAAGCCCTCCCTCACCTATGATAGGTGATTATCAAGCATCTCTATGTGGAACAGCACGTGTCTTGAAGTGACTCTGGAAAACGTGAGATCAGTGCCGAGGCAGCACTTCTGTAGGCCTCCCACCCTAATAGGCTTGGGCCCCAGAGACCCCCAAGCCACAGTGAGTGGAGGATGAAGAAATTACAGGGGGAAATGAAAGAATCAGGAAAAGGGCACGGTGCACAAGATGAAAATGAAAATTCTACATGATTCCATGTGACTACAGTATCTGGTTGAACAGTAAGGAACCCATGTGAGGTGAACAGATATCAGAAGGCAATTATTATCCTATTGACACAGATCACATCTAAAGTTATCTTCTTAGGCAAAAGCATAGCTGCAGTTTAATTTAAGTCAGTTAATTTCAATTCAATTATCTAATAAATCCCAAAAACTGAAATGATGTTGCAGCACAGATTTTAAAAAAATAGATCAAAAGGGGGGGTCATTATAAGGATTTTTGTCGAGCTATTGTTGTACACAGGGGCTCCTGTCCTGGCCCTCATTGTAGTGTACCCGAAGAAGCCTCTGCTTGAAGACACTGTAGTTTAAAACACTATGTTGTGTAGAGGACGTACAGTGTCGTCCATTAGTCTTCGGCAAAATTATTCAACCTCCACTGCATGTGGAATACAGTGCAGCGAGGATTGATTCATTCTGCCAACAACTGTATTCAACATCCTCACATGCACAATCAGCTCTGAGAGATCCAGAGACGTGCCAGAGCCGGCCTTTATAAGTTTATTTGGTTTCTGTCAGGATAGAAACATAACATCAATCTGCAGTAACTCCTAATGAAGCTTAATCCTCTTGAACCTTTTAGTTATCTAAGTGAGTTTGCAAAAGTACAGTGCCAGAGCAGCTGACGATTAATTGTAGAGTCGTTTAAATGTATGGACGCGCTGCATGAGCTCAGTTCGCATGTCTAAATCTGCAAAACACTTCAATTGTGTCAATGCAACTCCAAGCGCCTCTCAGTTTTCCCCACAGTGTCAACAAGAACTAAAACATGAAGGGCAGGAAGTGGGCTTCACTCGTGCAGAAAATGAACTGCCCCGAAACGACAGCCTCCAATCGAGGCTGAGGCCAACGCCTCAGGATGAGACGGATGACGTCTCACCTGGTTAACAGGCCGACTTCCTCCTGTCTAAACTCTGACAGACAGCGGTCAATAAAGAAGAGCCAGAGCCTAAAGATTTCTAAAAAACTGTCGTGCATCACATTTTAGTCTCTGAAGCGTCTGAGCCCACGAACACAGTAAAGCTGCTGCTTCAGAAAATCCGCGTCCCTCACAGAACAGACAGACATGCAAGGGTCACCGAGGATTGAACGTGGGACTTTAGTTACAGGAGCTGCTTATCTGCTCGTCCATTCTGTTGAATAATATCACAGCCACGCTATTCCGGGAAATGAATTAGTATTATTTCAGCTAAAAGCCATGCAATGTACTGTCCATTGAAGGTATTAACTTAAGAGGATAGAGAGAGGTTAAGGAGAGACAGTCATCAGTTAAAAAAGCAACAAAAAACGCATTTCTTCCCCTTCTCCTGTGGCTGACAGCAGGATGTCAGTCAGACCACTTCTAATGAGGTTTGACACGGATTTAATGGCTAAAGGACTGTAGCCATAAACATTAAGTGAGCACAAATTATTCAGAGTTATGTTAAGTTCTTACAGCTGCCAAGCTCATAAGTCAGCACAAACAGACCAAAAATGCTCTGAATGTTTATGCCCATTCATCAATGGTAGTAAAAAAAAAAGCTCAGAGACTTGATATAAGAGCGCCTCCTCTTCATCTGGTTGTTTTCGCAAAATTAATGACAAACAGTCAAGCTGCGCCGATCAGACCCGTCTGCCCGTGATCTCGCTTTGGTGGATGAATAAACTGCAGCTTAAAGTCGTGCAACGCATCAGTTGATCGACAAAGTGAATATTTGACAGTTTCCAGCACCTCGGGTGTCATCTCAGCCGCTTGTATCCACCTTGAATCGCTGCTGAGATGATCCTGTTTGTGTTTTGCAGTAAAAATACATTTAAAAAAAAAACCTTTGCTTTTCATTCACAATTCACCTGGCATCACCATGACAGCGACAACGTTTGGCGGCGCCTTGCAGTATGCTATATATTTCATACGAAGATCTGAGGCTCACAGAGGGTTAAAACGACCCCATGAGGGAAAACTGACGTTCTTCATCATCCTCCAACATTTTAACAATATATGCATTACGCTTTCCTGCCGCGGCTGAAATCATATCAGTGTCAGAGCTCCAGTGTCCCATGATGATGCACTATTAATATACATCTCACCTGAGCAGTAAATCTGCTTTGCTCACAGCGTGAACGCAACCTCTGAGTGTCTGAGGGTCACGGGCAGCAAATGGTCGCATGTTGCAGCCTGGCACGGTGACCTGGCCTATCCTGCAGCGGAATGGGTGATTTCACACCTTTTTTATTATTACTATTTTAACATAGCTGCACTGAGGCTGAAGCTGCATTGATTGTAAACTAGCTTTTTATCATGCTGGCCAACGAGCAGTCCCGTGATGGTTCACACACACACACCTTTCTTGGTTTGCATCAACACAGTGCTGCAGACGGATGAAGAACCCCACTGCAGGGCCTGCATGGGCATCCACTTGGCATGATGGTACAGCTAGCCGGTGCAGCTGAAATGTTAGCAGTCTGACCAATGACAGCCTGCAGGGCTGGAGTCCCGCAAACACTGGCTTTAAAGTTTAAAAGGGACAACGTGATGCCACGGCTGAAGCCACCTACCTCGGGATGCAGTTCGGGGATGATCCGTCGATCTCCCATGTTGCAAACAAATTCATGGGCACCGGTCTGTTGAGAGCCCCGCTCCCGGGAAAACTCAGCCGGCCGCTTCTCTCCGCCATGGTCCGTGGTGCGGGTGGGACAGTCCGAGACCGAGCTGCGGGTTTGAAAACGGCAGACCGTCGCGGGTCTTCTATCCGTGCGCGTATGTGTGTTTCCCTCCGAACGCTCACGTTAGCACAATGTGGACGGCGGAGGATGAGCTCATTTCTCCATCCGCGTGGAGCCGGGCAGGTCGATGGGGTCCTCTGTGGCTGGGAGGGACTGCAGAGCGGCGGCGGGATTGAGCGGACCGACCGCTGGGCTTGTTGTGCCTACCACGCTGCTCCGTGGGTATGGAGGGTGGTTCATGCGCACAGCACAGCAGTGGAA
This sequence comes from Leuresthes tenuis, assembly GCF_036924035.1. Lineage (NCBI taxonomy): Eukaryota > Metazoa > Chordata > Actinopteri > Atheriniformes > Atherinopsidae > Leuresthes > Leuresthes tenuis. The sequence goes on from NW_027325369.1 coordinate 14,884,124, forward strand.
GCGGAGGATGAGGAGCTCATTGTGACGAAGCAAGTCAAGGCCATGCAGCACATTTTCAAAGTAAATTTTCTACAAAAAAAAAAAAAAAAAAAAAGACAAGCAAACTATCAAACACCAAATACTAATAACTAAATACTATTAGCTTACCTCAACAGAACCATAAAACCACCCAGATATATCATTATTTTAAACCAAAATATCATATTCATAGGTGGGAGTTATGTTGTTCAGTGGGTGTCATCTTAATACCTTTTCTCTTCTCAGTTGGGATATGTGTCGATGGATACAATTGCTTTTATCTCTGTGGAATACAGCACATACAATCTTCATGTTTATTGAATGTAATGACCAGGGCCCTCTTGTAAAAAGAAAATGTTTCAAATCTTAAGAGTTCTATTTTCTTAGAAAAAATAAAGGCTAAATTAGCATAAGTGTAGATAAAATAAGAAATATTTGAATCAACGGTACATGACACAGGCATTATGCTGAAAATGAGACCTGGAGAGGCTATAAGCCCTTTTAGCACATCAGCATTCGGCTTTTAAACACAGAGGCTGAAAGGGCAACGGAAGTTGATGCACTGCAGATAGGCCTCTGAGTCGAATACATGCATGGATGGTGCAGCAGTTAGAGCACATGATTTACTATTAAACTGTAAACTTAATGCGAACAACATTATTTAGCCATTATACCTAGAAAAAGAGCAGATTTTTTTATGGGAGCATTTGAATTACTCTGGTCATGAGTTTTGTTCTGCAGGGCACGAACCGCCCCTCATACATGTGCTTTCTGGCTCTAATCAGAGCTATAGAGTATCTATAGCTCTGATTAGAGCTATAGCACAAGGTTTTATTGAACTGGTAACACTGATGAGTCCTTGCCTCCTACACAGTTAAGTTAAATTTTTAATGTCATATTATGAACATACAATTAAGAAGCTGCAACTATCAAATAAGTGTTGGGGAAGTATTTCCTTCTAAAATGGAATTAAAGCGTGAGTGGCACACAGTAGAAACACCACTTTAAAGCTAGGTTCAGGTGCAGCTCTTACAAAACTGTAGATACTCTACCAAGGCAGATAAAAGGTCATATTCTTACATAGAGATGACTTAGAGGTGATGGACTAGTAAATCTTTCATTTTAAAGCCAGTCCTCTTGAAAATAATTTCTTGTTTCTAATATTTGAATTACATTATAAAGATATAAACTAAAAACCTTTGCTTAGGTTGCACATCCCTTCATATTGTTGACATAAAAGACAAGCAGATACTGCCACCATGTGGTGAACATTAGTTTAGATGACATGGGGCTGAACGCAATCAAATCACTTGCTTTTGGACAAAGTTTGCCAACAAACAAGTTTAGTATTTGCACCGTGTTCCAGAGTAACTACTCACCATTTAGGATTTCAAAGGCTGCACGATCACTTTAAGGATTAGTGTGAGCTGCAGCATTAGCTGTTTCCGTAATCTATCCACAGCTTGTGTACAAGCATTATTTTGTCAATGGCTGTTCCTGCCTGCTCTTGAATGAATGAAAGATGATCAAAATAACATTTAGAATTAAAAACAATGTCTCAAACTGATTAGTGTTTTAGTTGCTCTTCTCAGCAGTGCTTTTTAAAAAAAATTTTAGTCCTATGTTTCATGTTTTTATGATAACATCCTCTCATTTATGTACTTTGGTAGTGTTAGATAGCTGTGTGTGCAACTTTAAACTGCTGATATATCCGATTCCTTTGGACCACTCCATATCGACTTCAGAGTCCAAAGGGCGGATTATTCATTGGGTCAACTGGGCACGAGTCCAGGGAGTCCTCAGAAAGGGAGACTAAATCAATCACAAATACCCATTTAATGACTACAAAAACATAAAATGACTCAGAAGAAATGAGAACACAGAACGCAGACAGAAACTCTTTGAGAAACACAGAACTGGATACAGAGTTATGACAAAAAGACAAACGCAACTGTTGAGAAACAAATCACACATACACAACATACCACAGAACATGTCACACGGAGAAAAAAAAAAGATCTCAAGCAACTTTGAAAATACAAGTCTGCAGATTAAAGGATAAATAAACGGACATAAAATCACTTAAAGGACAAATTTAAGATGTATTTGAGTTCATGTAATCGGGCGCTCCTCCTGAAACAGTGAGAGGCCCACTGGCTCAAACCGTAAATACAATAAGATATCAGATCAATGTTATTTAACCAGAATTTGTGCAGTCACTCAGTGCAGTTACATGTGGGCTATCAGATCGTCTTAATAGCTGAATTACAAGAAAATCGAGTTATTCAGCTCATGTAGACAGCTTAATCTGACAAGAAATTGAATCGGATCGGGTTACTTTCGATCGAATCAAGACCCCGAGATAACTCTATCCAATTGCCCGCTGAACGTGCCTGGAGACGACAGTGGATCGGATCGAGCGTTCTGCGCATGCTCGAGATTTTTTCCCGCGATCGTCAACCAGAAATCGAAGGAGACATATTATCGTTGTTGTCGCCGCCGTCAGAAAGAAACAAACAATGCGATGGAGAATGCGCCGTTGTGCAATAACCATGCTCATCACAAATGTAGAGGAACGTAGCTTCATCTTGCTCTTCGTTAGTAATCTTTCTCGAATATCTTAGTTTTGTTGTTGTTAGCGGTGATGACGTCAACCAGAAGTGGCTCTATTAGCGATAGTTGAAATGGGTACAGCGCCACCTATATACTGTGGTATTGCATGCTTTGTGCCAGTGATTCGATTCATTCACCGCCATGTAACAAAAGATAATTACTCTTGCTCAGATAAGGAGCATAACCCAACTATAGCTATAATCAAGTTAATCTCATCATGTAAACCCAGTGACTTTCTCCTTACAACAGTTTTCATTGCCGACAAAGTCTTGAAGACAGCATTCTTTCAGGCGAGTACAATTGTTTGAAGCTCTGCTTCTCCTTATTCTAACTTGAGCTGCACCAATACTGTAGGATACAATGATTTAGGCCAACAAATTTTTCAGTTTATGAAAGCTTTATTGAGTTCAACTGCAGAGACTGTGTGCACATTGTGCATTTTACACCCCAAAAAAAAAAAAAAAAAAAAAAAAAGTTGTGTTTCCATTAGTATCAAATTAATAAACATTTATAGACAAACTTGTCAGATCCTCAGCATCACGTAGATTGTAGACAAAGTAAATAATGAAATCTGCCCAAAACACAGACTAAAATACACATTTTTGGTGAAAATAAATGCTAAGATTCCAAAACAATGACAAAGGAAAGCTGAAATTAATCACTAGCTTAAATGTTTATGTTCAAAACACACGGATGCGCCTCGTCACAAGCGTAATCAATGTTTCACAGTAAAGTGAGGAGCTCGACTTAAACACAAAATTTACTCATTAAAGTTTTGAGGAATTGACAGAATTCCCACTAAGACTTGGAAAAGCACAAAGTAGATGGAATCAAAACACATCAGACGCCTACAACAGACTCCAGGACTGTGATGAGTGTCACCACTGATATGAAGGGGCCCTTAAAAAAAAAAACTGCAAATGTTTAAATTAGCACAAAATTTTGCTTCAGTGGAAGAAAAAAAAATAAAAACCGAAGTCAAACATCCACATTAATGACCGGATGTTTTTTCTTTAAAGAATTCACAGAAAATGGCAATTTCACCCCTTCATTAAAAACAAATAAGCCACCATTTAGGCTCATGAACATCTAATCGGCTATCTTACGACCTACAGACGCACCCATCTTAGTGTTTACTGTCTGCCGAGCCGGAGCGGGAACGTGAGCGGGACTGAGAACGTGAGCGGGATCTGGAGCGAGACTGTCTGTTCTGAGCAGGAGCGGGCGAACGCGAGCGAGACTTGGAGCGGGATTTGGAGCGAGATTTGGACCTGGATGGCGATCTGCCTGCTGGCTTGCTTCCTCCTGAGGTCTTCTTCTCTGGGGTGCGACTGGCAGATCTGGCAGATCTTCCAGACCTGGCAGACCTGGAGCGGCTCCTGGAGCGGCTGCGACTCCTGGAGCGACTTCTCGAACGAGAGTAGCTGCGGGAGCGGCTCTTGCTGTGATTGGGAAAAGAGAGAGAAAACAGCAATGTCATAAGAAACCAGAAATAACACACTTCTATTACCTCACAATTAAGCTCATTTGGACTAAAATGGTACTAGAACTTACCTCCTGCTGTCCTCAAAGATCTTCAGCTTCCGTCCATTCAGTTCGGTCCCATCAAGCTTGGAGATGGCATTCTTCATGTCACTGCGGGATGCAAACTCAACCACCCTGGATTCAAACAAACATTACTCAGCATTTTGCACCGAAGACAAAAGCCAAACACGAGGTTTACCTCACAAAAGAGGAACTCACCCTTCGTTTTTGGTGGGTCTGTGAGCGTCCACAAAAGTAACTTCTCCTGCTTTTCTCATCAGGTCTTTCAGGTCCTATTTTGAAAGCATAATGGCAGTTTAGCAACAGAATGAAACACCATGTGTCACTGAGAGCCTTTCAGGACCTGGAAGGTAAGAAATGACCAAGCTGCAAGAAACCAGCACAAACAGAAAAACGAATATCTAATTCAATTTGATTTCTCTCCACTTTTTGGTATGTTCCCATTTCAGTGGAGGCCATGTAAACAAAAGAGCCACAGAGAAGATTAACTGGCTCCAGGATTTCATATCTAATGTTTGAATTCATCAACTAAAACAAATTTAAACTACTCAGTGAGACGCAGATGAGTTTTTTTCTTTATAGGATCTGAGGTTCACACTTAAGAATTTTTTGTATGCTAACAAATACTGTACCTATGTGTGAGTTTGTGCATCAAACCTGTATATTTATGAAGGTTTGGAAAGCAAAAGTAACAAAAAGGTAGCAAGTGGGCAAAATCCTGATTTTGAGCTCCCTTTAGTTAATGTAAACTTTTCAAAGGATTTGGCTCATCAGAGGTCAACTGTTTACATTATTCCCTTTTTGAGACTGTAGTTCTACACCCCTTTACCTCCCAACCCTGAAAAAAACCCAATCACATGAGTTTTATGCTACTTACCGCTCCAAACCCAGGGAGACATAAGCATAGAGCCACTTGTCCAAATAGCAAATTGGAACCAATGCAGTGTAAAGCCCTTGAGAAACGCCCTCGAGAAACGCCCTCGGCCTTGACTCAGCATCCGGCCTCCACAAGTAAGGAACCACCAGAGAGAAAGTAGGGGAGGGGTGTGTGCCCGACTCAACACCCCCCCAGCTCCAGCAGCCACAGAAAAAGACCCAAATGGGAGTGTAGGGGACCATGGATTTGAGGGGGGTTACAGCAGTCGGGGTGCCAGCCCACAGAACCTCCAGAATGTGGCTACGGACCTCCTAAGGCTACCGTATCCTGCGCTAGACCACTTTCACCCGCTACGGGGCCCAGCCAAGACTTTAGACCGGCAGCAACTGCGTGTAAGGAGAGGCACCAAATGAACACTATTCAGGGAAAAAAAACAACCAGTAGAGGGCGCTACACACTTCTGACACCCCAGTGGAGGGTGTTTATTTACCTCTGACACAAAGGATATCAGAGCAGCTGTTTAAAAAAAAAAAAAAAAAATGTTTAAATGTTTTGGTTAGTTTGCTCATCAGCAGCAGTAACATGTGTTTTGTCTGGAAAAAAAGTGATTTAAAAAAATATAAAATAAAACAAAATAAAGAAAACACTGGGGGGTTTCTACTGTAATAAGTCAATTAATGATAATATTGTTTAATCTGAATTCTATTACAATAACGCAGCCCATGAAATGAGTACTGCTTCACTATGAAAACATCTTAAATGATGCCCAATATCGATTTATTTATTTTTCTTTCCCTTTTTAAGTGTGTTGTGGGATAGCTCATTGTGCCATCTCTTACCTGCCAGCTAATCCGAGAGGAGAGGTTCTCCACAATGAGCCTGTGGTCAGTCCGCACAGGAGGGCCGTACCTATACGAGTAAATAAAAAGAGGAAGAAACATTTTTAGTGAGAAGCGTAGGCGTTTCGTTGTGGATGCTGCAAATTCATTCACAAAACTACAACACTGTCAGTATTAAATCTAAGCCGCAAACTTGTCCATTCCTGCACCTCTTCCACTCACAGTTGTCACATTTGGTCTGCATCTGCCAGAGAGCTGTGCCAAAATTTGAATTTGTTTCAGAAGAAGAGGAACAAACTTTCATTTGCTTCTTATTCTAGTTTATGGCACTGAAACAGTTCTACAACACGTTTAAGTTTTCTTTAAGCAGAAATTCCTTTTAGAAGCTATAAAATGGATCTATCTATATAACTATAGATACATTTCACAGGGATCCATTTGACAGCTTGTTATGGTGAAAGGTTAAAAAAAAATATATAAAAATTATTCCTTCTCATGATCATATAGCTTGCCATTTCCTTATTTCAATGACTACAAAAATAAAAATAAAAAATACGAGACAGTCATCTGAACATCCTCAGAGACTGAAATACTCATAACGGGCTAACTGGCATTGCTGATTTTACTGTTCAATGGAAAGAAACAAAAGATGATCCACGTCTCATGTACCTGGATCCGCTGCTGCGAGACTGGCGATAGCTGTTGCTAAAACGCCCCATTCCGCCGCCGCCGCCGCCACCACCACCACCACCACCACCGCCGCCTCCTCCTCCTCCGCCTCCTCTTCCTCTCCTGGAGCGAGCATGCTCAATGGTGACCCTATGAAAGAGCAGGTGTGTCTTAAGATACATAAAGATAAAAATCAAAGGAAAGGACAACAAAAACATACTGGTGGAATTTGAACTAATTTCTAATTTAGAAACAACTGAGGATATATTTTTAAGTCATGTCTCTACTTCGTTTTTCAGTAGGAAAGTCACAAAGCAGCTGCCACTTGCCAGTTCCTCAAAAAAGTTGCTCAAGTCAGACCAAAGCTAATGCAAGTATTCAGGAAGCAGCCAAATTTCCCTGTGCCGTGATGGCACTCTGGAGCAACAGGTCACAGATCCTGCCAGCAGGGTTGCGAAAACATGCCAAACTAAAGAACGAATGTGCCGGAACCAACTGAGATAAGATAAATACCTTTCACTGCACAGTTCTTTGCCGTTCAACTCATAAACAGCATCATCTGCATCTCTGTGGTCATCGAACTCCTGGGAAAAAAAAGTGGGTGGGGGTGGAAAATGCAATTTCAGAGGCAAAAACCATATTGTTGACATAAAGTGGTTTCAAACTTACCACAAAGCCAAATCCATTCTTCAAATTGATCTCTCTGATACGTCCATATCCCTTGAAAAACTTCTCTACGTCTCTCTCTCTGGCGTGTGGGCTCAGGCGGCCAATGAAGACACGACTGCCGCTCATAATTCTTTTCTGAAATGAAAGAATGTTGGCAAATAGGTCACCAAAGAAGAAGAAACAATTAAGATAAGCAGCATTTGGTGGGTGAGGGAGATGTGCAAGATTGACTGGAACAAATGTGACTACTATTCACAAATTCGTAATTAAACCTTAACCCATGGAGGGGAGCTTTACTGAGTGGTTACTGATTAATCATTATGCTGGTGGTAATTTCTCAAGAGCTGTGGCGAGTTTTCTCCTTGTTGTGAAAACAGTCGAGAAAGCGTTTCTCAAGGGTTATGTTTAGAAACAGACTTAACCCTCAATTAAATCCGAGCAGGCTTGGTAGCGATCAATAGTAACGTTAATCCAGTTGTGGTCGAACCAGTTCTAGTTTGCCCGGGTACTTTTAATTAGTTGGAACAAAGACGCTGAAACCAGTCACATGCTGCTTAAAGTTGGCCCGTTTCACCCAACTACAAATTCCCCCAATGCAACACCGCAGCACCGCGCTCATATGGGCTAAAAGCGCACGCTTTTTTGGGCCTTATTCTATGTTTTTTTTTTACTTAGCAATTACGGTCATTTTTAAACTTACAGTACAATTAAAAGCTTTTCAAATTGTGTGCCCCTCCGTATTGGTAGCAATGCAACTTATAGTTCCTTGACTATAAGACTTTACTTAATTATATTGACAGATGTATAAATGAATGTTTTAACATATATCGGATCTCTGTAAACCCGAATACAATTGCTAAAAACTGACTGATCTATGCCGAAATGATCGCATCGACCATTTGGGCCCAGCATACGCCTGCAGTCCTTCACTACGAGCACACGCTGAGAAAACGTTCCAAACGACATTTTCACAAAAGATGCGCAATCCCGTCTTTAACCAAGTCACGTTTAAACGGATGAAATCAAACGGATGAAAGCGTAAAAATATGCCAGATATTAAGATATTTTACCGTTTTTTTTACCAAGCTTTTTAAGGCTGCTTTTTTTCCGCCTCGAGGTCGATTTCAGTTAGCCGAAATCAGCTAACATTAGCTTTAAGAAAATTAAAGTCCGTATTCAAGAGTCAAAAACCCTCGGGTCGGCTATCTAAAAACGTTGTTAAAATTCTTCAATGTCATTTTCCAAACATGCTCACCAATTTGTTTTTCCTGCAGGAGCTGCTTCGGTATTGTTGTTTACGCCGCTGGTCAGCTGCAACTAAAAGTAGGTCACCCTCTCGACTGGAACAAAATGGCGAATGACTCTGCAGAGAAAGGAACCGGAAACTCTATCGCTACCCTGACGTTGCCAGTTGCCGCTGGTAATGCTTAACCCTTTTAAAGTTGAAAACTCTACCCCAGGGTTGTGTAAAATGAGTAATAGTACTTGGTGTGATAGTTGCTCTCCAGTGGAAAAAATTAAACGGTCCTCACGTGCACCATGAGTGAATTGAATAAGCGTATCTTACTAGAACTCAGAAACGGGATGCAACAAATATTTGGCAACCCAGAATAATCATGCTGCATTTGCAGTCCCTTAGAATTGTGGAGTCAAAAAGATATGTTGCCTCAAACCCTTTAGCTGAAGGAGGTCTGAATGTTCTGACATTTACTGCACTTAAACCAAGTTATAAAAATTGACTGGATTAAAAGATTCATTAAATGCCCAGATAGCATGTGGAACATTATCCCAAATAATTTATATGTTACTGTTGGCGGTCTCAACTTTTTGTTATTATGTTCTTTCTCGATAGGTAAACTCCCTGCGAAATTAACCGATTTCCATAAACAAACTCTGTTATGTTGGAATCTGATCTATGAACACAACTTTTCACTTCACAACTGTATTCTCTGGAGCAATATGTATGTAGTACACAAAAACAAAACACTTTTTCTGCAGAGCTGGTTTATAAATAATCTGAACACAGTAAATACTCTGATGAATACAATTGGTGAATTTTACTCCTATGAGGTCTTTATTGAAAAACATGGTATTGATACTTCTCGAGAAGAGTTTGACATAGCGATCAAATCTATTCCTTTCGGTGTTGTCTCTTTAGCACAGAGCTTACTATCAGTTACTTCTCTACCTGTAACACTCAGCTCTCCTACTATTGCTGGCATCCCAATTACAGACAATAGATGCTTTTATCAGAAACCAGCTTGTTCCGGTCTCTACTCCTATATGTAAACATCGGTGGACTCTCATGGACAAGACACTTTGGATCTTGATCTTCTTGCTACGTTATCAATATATAATTGCAAACAAAATAAAAGAGATTCTGTTCAAAATTGTACATCTAAACAGTGTCTAAACAATGTTTCTGGTTTTGTCTTTTGTTATTGTGTTTGTTTTTGTTGTGCACAGTAGCTCTGCGGGAACACCCTCAAATGTAGTTGTACCACCCCGTACAATGACAATAAAGACAATTCTATTCTATCAGTATTACCCTTAAAAAGAAAATGTCTGTATATTTCTTCCTACTGTAAGCAATGTTTGTACATATTGTGGATGCGACGGTGAAACCATTGAACATATTTTTGTTGATTGTTTCCATGTCACTTCTTTCTGGTTCCATTTACAAAGAGATATTTCCCGAAAGATGAAAAATATCTTTCTGAGCAAATTTGAAATAGTTCTTATAGTCACTAATCTGAATGTAACAGCCAATGAAAAATATATAGTAAATGTAATCATCATTTTAGCAAAATATAATCTACACAAAATTATTTGGCAAAAGACCAAACCCCCCTTTTGTAACTTCAAAATAACAGATCTTAAATCATACTGGAACACCATTGAAAAACTAAAAAAAATAGATAAATCAACCAAAATAATCAAATTAGTTATTTCACTTTAATCTACACGAAGCAGACCTCTAGGTGATGGTTATGTAGTTTATTTCTTTCTTTTATTTTGCATTTAATTTTTATATCTATTTTTCTGTAAGATGGATAATTGATTTTCAACTTTTATTTTCTAAGTTGTATGTATTTCCGTAACTGTCAATAAAGTTCTGATTAAAAAAAAAAAAAAAAAAAGAAAACTGAGAGAGACAACGAAAAAAATTGTGGAGTCCTCGCACATTACGATGCACCAAATTGGAGAAATCAGGAATTCATCCAGGTCTAATCTGTTGCTCGTCTGCGGTACATGAGGAGATAGAAGGACAAAGAAGGGGCAAACGGAAATATGTAATTTGTTACTGACAAGTAACAAAATAACAAGAACAAAATATATATATATTACGTTTTGTGTGTAAGATACCTTCTGTTTTTATGAGAATTTGGAGGTGTTCAATGGGTTTTGAAACTTTATTGGAAACGAAATACAAAAATTCCCGACTCAGACATTCTGATTTTACGGTCTCAATTTAATATAATCGACTAAAGTATTCCACATACCAACGTAGTTTTTTCTCTTCACCGTATTTTGCAATTTCTATTTTACATATACTTTTCGTATTATCTGGAGAATATAACAAATTTGTCCTTTAATCTGTTAATCTGTTGGAATAGTATTAGTTTTGGGCTTGGGGAAAACAGTTATGTGAAGAGGTCAGATGTGATTTCATAGACAGAGGAATAAAATAAACTGAAAAAGTTTAGCTCAGAATCAGATAGATAGATAGATAGATAGATAGATAGATAGATAGATAGATAGATAGATAGATAGATAGATAGATAGATAGATAGATAGATAGATAGATAGATAGAAATGTTTTTAAAAAGACAACAGAAAAAGCTAAACATGTTCCGTCTCTTTATTGTACTACTATTATCAATCTTGAAATTGTCTTGGGTTAGGAAAAAGAAATACAAGGTTTAGATTGACACTGTACGATAGAAAAAAAATACCTGTCTGACTCGCTCAGTAGAAAGTGCTAAAGACTTTTGAGCACATAATATTGATCACTGTACAGGCCCATCAACTAAAAACATACCAAAGGTCTGAACACAATACACTTGGTGAAGAGTAAGACAGTTGTATGTCCAAACTAAATTAGGATATAGTTTATTCAAAAACATGAAGAAGTCAAATGATTTATCTGCACTTCCAACTCCATTTCTTATGGTGTTCAACAAGAATTAGAGGACTGTCGGTAGTATTAAAAGTCATGTGATGTCCTTCCCGAGAAAGGGTAGCTGTCCATCAATACACTGCAACAGCAGGGTTGGGAGAAGATCCAAATCCCATGTGACCTCAAGCACCACCAAGGACACAATAAACACAGACAGCTTCTTGTTCAGGGTAAAATAGTTACTGATGCTGTCATTCTACAGCAGTTCTTTCTGCTTCAACTTCACAATGAGAAGAAATCATTTTATGACATCATATATTCCCTTCATAATAATCTGCTCTCCTCACTGCAGTAAAGTCATCCTCCATCATGATGAGTAATGACTTCAACAGTTCTCTGTCCTTTCACTGCTTTCTGTAAACTGACCACAACAGAAATAGATCCAACTCAAACTTGTGACAGTGAGGGACTGATACTGCTATCATGTTTGTAGGATATAATCCTCTTTCCATAAATGATTGGACACGGTGGACAACTGGTGGAAAAACAGAATGTAATCATTTGCAAATTATTCAAACCCTATGTTTAGTTGAAATTAGTACAAAAATGTCTTTTAGATTTTTTTTTTCGTGAAAGGCTTTGCTTATTTCAGCAAAACAGTGCCAAGTCCGGCAGAGTGAGCCACTGAAAAGATTTTGTTCATTACAAAATTAAGAATATGACAAAGGAGGCTGTTGAGTCGCTGAAATCCCGCATCAAGCAAGGATGGGAAGAGTTTTACTTTTAAAACTATAGCCGCTGGCCTCCTCATCACCAAAATGCTTTTGGTGTTTAAAGTGGTAAACATGAGCACATATTTTTGGAGTACATTTTCACAACTCAAACCCCAGATACGTCTTTGTACCATTTTCTTTTAAATACAGGGCTTTGATCATTTGCGTGTCTTTGCATTCTGTTCTTTGTTACACTTTACACAGAATCCACATTTTTTTTTTAGGAACAGGGTTGTCCTTAATGTAAAGACAAAAATATTGGAAAAAGGAATGCGTTTGGCCCCCTCCATAGGCATCAAACCTTGTCAATCAGCACCTGTTGCGCATTGCATATGGCTAGAACTTTGCAGCTGATGCAAAACAAGATGCAGTTGAGCATGCAAAATAAATCCCGATTTGTCATTTTCATTGTTTTGCTTTTGTGCAGATGAAAAAAAACCAAAAAAAAACAATATACAGTGTGTTAAACTGTGAGCTGTGAAGGGCCAGGCCTACAGTCTGTATGCTAAGCTAAACTCACATTAACTGTACAGACATGAGTTGGACTCTTGTGGGCGGAGAAACTGATTTCTGCTCTTCTCTTTAAGGACAGTTTCATTTTAACGGTTTGAATCATGGGAGAGTGTTTAGACCTCCCTAACCCAGGAATCATCTCTGGGTGTAAATTAACAGTTTCTATCCCGGAAGTCATCACATTTTATCAGTATAAATATCACTTCAATATAAAAAGTGTAGACAAGAAGTGTATTCCATCATCAAGTCAATAATTGTCTGGATAGTAGCTAAATTTTTGTTGAGTGGTTGAGTCTCTGAGGTGTTCACAGATAGTGACTGGGCTGCCTGAAGCTGTCTGAACAGCATCTGTCAGTATTTGCTTTTGAGCATTTGCAACCACTGAGGAAGTGGTTACTCACCCCTAATGCCAGTTAACTTTTTAAAACAACTCCTCAATAAAGAGAATTAAAAAAAAATTAAAAAACATTTTTAAAAGAGACACAATTTTGATGGCGTGACCAGGACCAAGAGTCGGATGTTTTCTCAAATTCTCTCAACATGCAACTTTTTCTCTTGTTCAGACTGAGCTCAAAGAACAATTAAAGCCTCTTTAGTTGGTCAGCCCCCAAAGAAAAGTTCCACACGAACAAAAGCAAGAGTCCACAATATCAACTGAAGGCCACAAAGAGGTTATTTAACGAGAACTTGTTGAGCAGGTTAGCAGTTTCCAAGTAATGTCACTACCCATGAAATTATTCTACAAAAGCAGCTTTGAAGGCAGGGCAGGGAACAAGGCTGACAAAGGTTACAAAGTTTGTGGAAAAGACTAAGAATGTGGTTGTTTTTCGAAGTCTGAGCCACGCTTCAGGTCTCTGTAGTATCTGGCATTAGTTGCCTTCCTGAAGAGGAGACTCTTCTTTTTCTTGTCTCTTTACTCAGAGGCCAAACAGTATGAGGTCAGGTGGTTGTTCAAGCCAACTAAAGCCATAAGGATCAGTGGCAAATAGGTCCAGAGGTCAGCGTATGAGGGGCAGCTCAAACCCTGGTGTGGCGACAGCTGTGAGAGGAGCCAGCAGCTGCGCCGGATGGCGACGAATGATCCTCGTCGCTCGACTCGTTCTGCTCCTCTCTGTGGAGGCCAAGGCTGATGTGGCTCTGCAGGGCAGCTGGGGTTAGCCACTCCATGGGGAGGCAGCTCTGCAGGAAGGGGATACATGAGCTGAAGTATGCCAGTCTGTTGACCCAGCGAGGGATTTCACGTCCACATAGCAACTGAAAAAAAAGATTGGACAGGAAGCATTAGATTGCAGATGCATTACTGCCACCTCCTAGATTGAAGTTTGTTACATGCCTCGAGACTTTAAGACCGTTCTTTCTTTCTGTTTTTTCTTCCGTGTTGATGTGCGTTCATAAATGAAAGTAAGTACAATGTTAGCTGTTGTTTTAAAGTCAGTTTGCCTTGTACCTACATTTACCCGTCCTTTATTGATTGTGTTTACTTGCATGTGATTTAAAAAGCTATCAAGATTTATCTTGCTTTGTAATTGTGGCTTTATGCTAGTTCTCTGCTAGAGTGTCAGTAGACTTAATTGTTTACATTTTGATAGTCCTTTGACTTCCTTTATGCATTTTGTTGATATAAATAGCAGCATGTTTGTTAGCTGATTCACAAAAGAGGGCTGCACTGGATCAGGTCCACATGAGAAGGACTTTTAAAAAAAAAAAACACCACTCACAGGACTCGTTGATGCATCACGTCCATGTGAATCCTGCCCAACATTTGCAGAATGGGTCACCATGGCAACATAAAAAATGTTAGCTTTCCACAATTTAATAGTTTTTATTGTGTATTTTAATGCCAAAATCTGACATGTTGGTGTAGATTCTCAATTTTTTTGGTCATGGTAATCATAAGACCCTGACTAAAAGGCAGTTATACTCCTTCTTTCTTGGTTCTTCAAAACGTTTCACTTTTCATCTGAAAGGCTTCTTCAGTGCTAACCAGCTGGTGGGGAGTTTAAGGCTTACAAGCTGTGGATGAGACATTAGGAGAGCCGTAAAGGTCTCCTAACCATATTGTTTCTCCAACCTTAACCAATAACTGTTATTGCCAACTCTTAACCAAGTACTATCAAAGCCTAACTTCAACCAAGTACTAATGTGTGAAAACGGCGTTGCCATGGTTCTTCACGAACACAAGTCTCATGCTTGATAACTGGGTAACTATCCCCCCATAGCAATCCGAGAAACATGTCTCAAGTGAGTGCTGTAGGACATTCTCCTGTCGGCGTTCATTAACTATCATTGCTTAAGGATAACTGGTAATATGCAGTTATAGTGGCGTCCCCTGTGCATCTGAAAGTGACGTTAAAGGGTTGCTCTGAGTGATGAAAACTGCCTTGGAGGGCTTCTGATACTTCTATGTCACAAGGTGGGAATGAGAATATATTGTTTCTACTCATATGTTGTTTCTTTGCATAGGAGAAGCACAAATCTATGAGACTGACCTCAGACAGCGAGGAGGAGAAGTGGTTGCAGTTTTTATGCATTAGATGGTAGGCGTTCCCTTTGAACTCTTTACCGAGCTCCTCCATGATTTTATCTATGTCCTCCTCCGTGAAGTCTGTCGTTCCCAAAACAATAGCCTCCCTGTTCAAATGCAAAGAGTTACATCAGCACACTTATCTCTACCATTAACAACATCACAGTACTTTGTATGCTAAAATGAGGCACGCTCACTTGAATTTGAAAGTCTCTCCCAGTTCAGCAGCATTGCCCGGGTTAATTTCAAAGATGCCACTAAAGGGGTAGGGATGACCGCCGTATGCAAATTCTGTGTGGCAGAGGACAAAGATGCAAAACACAGGTTAGTCCTTCGAATGGAAGCACTTAACAGTTGTAATTATGTATTATTACGTTAACTGACACACTGTGATTTAATCATTAGGCCTGGAAAGGAAAATAGTCATGAGCGTCAGGGTACAAAAACCTGCATAGAGAGGCTTAAATTATTAGCTACGTAGCCTCTGATTTATTCTGACTGTGATACCAGTCTTATTTGTGCTGTTTAAGAAAGCAACGTACATAAAGTTGAAGAAAAATATGGATGATGTCGGTATTCAGATTAATATAATCAATAATTCTGCCCTGTTATTTTCACTATTCATCATATTGCTGTGCACAGAACCAATGTATCTGGTTCCAAGGTCATAATGGATTCCCTGTGATCAAGTTTCACGCTGGTTTCTGCCCCTCTTTTCAAACCGCAAGCACACATAAACAAGAGTGAGTCAGTAGTGACTCCACCAAGAGAAATGGGGTCATGTTATCATGAACACAATTTCATATTCCATTTTTAAACTCAGATTTCGTCAGTGTCTGTGAAAGCCGCCTCGCACAAATCTAACTACATGCAATGATTCTGCGCATGAAACATATAATGGGATTTCATAGACATAAAATAAAGGAAGCCACTGTCTTACCTCTGCCATAAATCTCAATGCCTGAGTGGAAGACTCCAATGCCCAGATTGGAGGTGTATTCGTTTATCCAGTACTGCAGGGAAACAAGAAGAGAGAGACACAGTCAAGAAGAGGAAGCAGAGCAGCAGCTCTAAAAACATGCTTTCCAAAAACAAGCTCTCATCCTGTCACCTTAAATAGTTAAGAAAATTCTGTCTGATACTGGATTGTTACATAAAAGGGTTAATAACTGATTAAAACAGCTGTGTTAGCCCGATTTTTTCATTGGAAGCTCAAGAACAAGCTGGAGAAATCGTTTATTAAAAAAGTATTTATTAGTGGTCACAAGTAAAGTATATTGCAGCGCTGGACTCGGAGTGCCAGAGCTCCCGCAGGAAATCCGTCAGGCCGAGCCCCGTTATCCGGAAACATGTCATATTTATATTCAGCTTTATCTCACAGAAGTTGTTTTCACACTTGTCAGAGTATAATTGGCCAGTTTTGGGTGACATGCTCAGGCCAGCTGCTGTCCTTGTTGTGTTCTTTGGATGTGATAAACAATGTGTGTGTGTGTGAGTGCTGTTTTAGGCGTGGATCTAATGTACCAGACCTATCTGCCCTAATAGAGATGTTTTGTCTGACCCAGTTGTTTATGTCCTTCTAAGGTCTTGGACCATTTAAGGTCATCTGTTGTGCAGTATGAGCAGAGTGGAAAAGTACCAGCTAGGAACATAGGTTATTTAGGAAAATACATAATATGAATTTATAATGTCTAAGAATAAAGCCAATTATAACAGCTGTTTATTTTGAACTTCTCCAGATAAAGTTCAAGAAAATAAACATACTGTTAGAGGACTAGGGTTAGGGTTGTGCAAATGTCAATGGAAATACAGGCTATTAGGAAAACTACGAGGTTTTACAATTCTAACGAGCTTGAAAGTCAACACAGGGCATGAGCAATTTTATTCTTCAACACAAACATGCTTTCTTGTCATTTCCTTAAGTAGTCTTCAGTAATAGTTCTCCGGGCTTCTTGAAGGACATTCCAGAGCTCTTCTTTGGATTTTGTCTGCCTTTTGTTCTGTTCTCTGTCAAGATGATCCCAAACTGCCTCAATAATGTTGAGGTCTGAACTCTGGGGAGGATTCATCCCTCCATAAGACTTGTTGCCACTGATTTTCAGTCCACTTCTAGTGTCAATTGGCATACTTCACCCTATTCTTCCTGTTTATTTGCCTTAAGAATGGTTTCTTTACAGCCACCCTTCCATGAAGATCATTTCTGATGAGGCTTCAGTGAACAGTAGATGGATCAACTGAAGGCTGTGTCAGATTTAAGTTTTTTTTTCTATTTCTTAAGGACATCACTTTCAGATGCTGCTCATTCACTGCAGATAGTTTTTTGTCCTCCTCTCAACCAGTTTGCTCAAATCTTTAAGGATACAGTGCTCATTATGTAGAACTAAGACAAGTTGTAGGCTAATAGCTCTTTTGAAATCAGTTTATTGGAATAAAAAAACATTACATATCTGTCAAACTGTGTTATCTTTGGCACTTTTCATAGATGGGAAAAAATATGTGTCTGACTCCTTGAAGCAAAATGCCGAGAAATTGTCAGGTAGCTCAAGACTTTTGTTCAGTATCGTGCAGTATTGCTCAGCTCACACATTGGAAATGCAGAAATGTGATCCAGTCTCTGCAGATAAAGTAACAAGATCTGCCCACCAGCTGCTCAAAAGATCACTAATTATAGGCTGGTTATTTACAGTAAACCTCAATGTAGATACAAGTTGAGGTTGTGGAAGGGAGCTGCGCCTTCCTGGAGTTAAGACTGAAATTCATGAAATGAGCACAGCCTCTTTCAGAGCCTCCTTATCTTCTTCTTTTAAAATGACTTACCAGCACAGCTGAAACAATGCCAACGGAAAGTGAGTGTGTCATTTTTTTTCCATGGCGGCCACAACATTCCTCATTCAACTGAGGTAGTTTAAAGACAGATACATGTCAACATTTTGATGTTCACTGGAAGTTTGTTAACTTACCCGTAGGTTGAGTATGTTTTCATTTACTTTTACTATACTAATTACTGTTTGTCTACACATGAACTATGAGCCCAAGTAGTTACTGACCCAAGTTTTATGTATATTAAAAATGTTGGGTGCCCTTAAATAGTTAAAGGATGCCATTTTTTGGTTGTTTCACCAGGTTACGGGGATTATTATCAATTTTACTTTACCTCATTGTATGCAACTCAACTGATAACTGAAAGATTTATACTTCAGTCTTAAGCTTCCCCTTGTCCACATGTTCAAATGTTTTTTTTTTCAAAGGATTCTACAGTTGCTTTCAATGATTGTGAAAATGTCATGAAAACAGTACAATGCAACGTGACATACTTTGTTTTTCTGCGTATATGTTGTTGCATATAACTCTATAACTAAGTAGATTTTCAATCTCCCTGAAGCTTTTCAGCTTTGGTAAGTGAAAGTCATGCATTCTAAAGCAAGGATGCAATAATTTGTTACATTTATCTACTTATTTCTATCTCGACTTGTAACAGCAGCGGCACCCCAGAATGCACCGCGCAGAAGATGCCACTAATGGATCCTTCACGGGGCTGATTTACGATCAATCACAGGCTCTGGTCGAGGGCAGGAATATTCAGCCATCAGCCTGGGTTGGTGCTGTTATGAGCCTTTTTCCTGCCCCCTCACTGCAGACAGCCAGGAGATAATTTATGGAGAGACCACAGCTGCACCACCCAACACCCACTGACACACCCATATTCTTAGACACCCCAGAGAAAACATGCTAAGATGTATCCATGCTGCCCCAGCTGTCCTGTATTAATAATACAACATATTTCTGGGCTCAGAGTCATCCAATAAAAGCATTTCCATCACATTACTTTGAGATAACTCTGTCTCATCATGCTCCTGCAGTGACCTCTCCCCTATTGGATCTCTGGCTTTTCCTCTTTCACATCAGGAATGAATAGAAACACAGCCCACACCCAGTTTCCCGGCAGAAAACAATCTGCGAGGACAAATTCCTTCACCTAAGAGAAATTAGTCAAAACGAAAAAGCTACCTATCAAAAAGCTGCCTCAATTTCCCCAGAGTGCACCAAGCAACCGAGTCCCAGTGGAGCTTTTTCCCTCTTGCCCCTCTGTTTTTGCTTGTCTTGCAGTCACACTGGCGATGATCGATTCATCCTCTCCCTCCTGGTATGACTCACTGTCATCCCACTGCCTTCTCTAGTTTGTGTTCAAGTCTCTGCAAAGTAATTAAGGCTCAATCTGACTGTCATCGCCTTTCTCAACTGCCCTGTTCAACGAGACCGACATGCACTGTTAAGTCCCGCCACGGCAGAGGCACACTGGGATTGAATCAGCTGTTTGAGCAGCTGTCACTTCTTGCCGCCAAACCCGAGGTCCTCATCTGCTTGAGATATCCGTATAGAGCTACAAGTCCAGAACTGCACCAGGCCTTGAGTGTGGCCACACACAATCAACACTTTTAGTGGGGGAAAATGGTTTATTTGAATGTCTTAATCTCACTGAGGAATGTTCCATTTCTAAGAAGTACATACACAATTAATCAGTGGTTCATATAATTGCTTTCACTATAACGAGGTTGAACACAGCTCCTCTTGTTGAATATCATATATTTATGATTAAAAAGATAACGATCTTGGACAATATAAATTAAATGTAATTTTTTTTTTTAAAGACCAACTCCGGCTTTTATCAATCCCCTAAAATCTCAAGTGTTCGCATATGTCTGTACATTTTGGAGTTTTAGCCATGGAAAAAAATGGTGTTAAAATGGCCTGGGACTCACATTTATCCTCATTCAACAAATGGAGGCCTATGAATACCCTAATCTGACCGAGCCCATATCCCCACCCACCATCAGATGACACCACCTGCATCCAGCAGACCAAATAAAAGGTCCCTGATACCTCTGCTAAAGGTCTACCATATGTTTATGTGTAGGGCTCTCTTTCAGAAACAGGGTTATTCATTAGACATTTAAAATCTGGAATTTTTTTGTTGTTATTGTTTTGTTGGGTTTTTTTTTTCGGGATGGGGGGGGGGGTATCATAGGCTAATATGTGTGTTTTTTTTAAACAAATTATACTGTTTTTTTATGTAATGTAGTAATCCATGGGCTGGGGCAGCTACATGCTGTACAATATACAAACAGCACACTGCTCAGCTGTACAGTTTGTGAAAACCAAGCAGTGGGCACAAGTCTGAATGAGGACGCTTGTTTGCTAATGTGTGTTTGTGTGTGCATATCATGTGAACTGATGGAACAGTGGCAGAGGCCAGAGGGTCGATGGAAGCTTTTATTTGGCAGGCCTGCATTGAAGTAAATGGCAGATTTTTCTTTTTACCTTTTCTCTCCACTTTCTTATAAATGTCACTGGACACATATAGTCACAAGGAAAGGCAGATACACCGTTTTTTTTCAGTTCTGTTTTATGTATCAAGACGCGAACACAGACAAAGAAATTTTTAAAAAGGGTTTTTAAATTAGCTAAATATAATCTTGGATAAACTACAACAAAATTCTGTCAGGTTGCGGTCTGGACTTACACTGGACGATTACAATACCCTTTTTCTTTCCAGACATTCTGTTGTAGATCTGCTGCTGTGTTTGGGATCATTGTCTTGTTGCATGACCCAATTTCAGCCAAGCTTTAGCTGTCAGACAGATGGCCTAACATTGGACTCTGAAATACTTTGGTATACAGAGGAGTTCATGGTCAACTCAATGAATGCAAGCTGTCCAGGTCCTGTGGCTGCAAAAATAAGCCCAAAATCATCAGCTCTCCACCACCGTGCTTCACAGTTGGTATAAGGTGCTGATATGCTGTGTTTGGTTTTCACAAAACATGCTGCCGTGCATTATGACCAAACATCAGCACTTTGGTTTCATCTGTCCAAAGGACATTATTCCAGAAGTCTTGTGGTTTGTTCAGATCCAAATTTGCAAGACTAAACCGTGCTGCCGTGTTCTTCTTTGAGAGAAGAGGCTTTAATTTTTTTTCTTATTTCTCTGAGCATTCCACAGTCTGACCTTGAGTTGAACTTGCTGGGAAAAACACTGGAAACTGTCTTGAATGTTTTCCGCTTGTGAATAATCTTTTCTCTCTGCAGAATGATGGACTCCAAATAGTTTGAAAATGGCCTTATAACCCATCCCAAATTGACGGGCAGCAACAATTGCTTCTCTAAGATCATTCCTGATGTCTTTCCTCCTTGGCATTATGTTAACACATATCTGAATCCTCCAGACCAGCACAGTGACAAAACCTCTGCTTTTATAGAGGCGCTCACACTTGCTGCTGATCACTTAATCAAGTACATTTGATTAGCAACACCTGGCTGCTACTTTCCGTCTTAATTCCTGTGGAAACAGTAAGGGTGGACATCACACACTCCTTCTTCACTTTGGCTTAGTTTTTGTTAACTAAATTATGACGTAGTGTAATATATTATAAGTTGTTGTTAACCTAAGGTTGTATTTACATAATTCTAAGACCTGGTAAGGGCCAGATGACTTTTACTATATCCTGATATAGTAAACATTAGAATTGAAAGATGGTGAACTTTATTTATTTATCTTCAAACTTGGTGACTCCTGACAAATAACCACTGCCAGAAACAGAAAACTGAGAAGAAGCCCAATACAAGAAGTGAGTGCAGTTTGGCTGAGATGGACTCTTACCATATCATAGACGTTAAGGATGACAGGTTCATTGGCCATGGTTTAAACCTGACGTGGAAAGGCAAAAGCTCCTTAACTCCACGTTGGCCGCTTGTCAGCACCTCCACACCCCTGTGAAGTCGAGGGGCCACACGGTGGACGGCAGCGGTCCAGCTTATTCCCCCAGCAGAGAAAGAGCAAGGACACAACTCTGCTGCGCGTAAAGATAGTCAAAGGTCCAGAGAAACTTCAGAACCTGAGTTTCTATAGTTCTCACAGGGCCATTGTGGCGAGTAGAGACAGTAAAGCATGAAACTCAGATTCCAACAGGGCAATACGAGGTGCTGTGGACGCGGCCCATGTCCGGGCTCCGATAATATCTGGAGAATCGATTATAGCAGGATGTCCACTTGCGTAATAACAGCAACCACGGCGGCTCAAAACCTCAGATCAGAAGTGATAATGTGATCCAAAGCGACACGAGGGGCCTACATGTGTAGAAATCTAAAGCGGGCAACCTCCTGTCATCGTGGGCGAAAAGGCGACAGATAGAGCAGGCATATGTCGACGATTGAAGCGGACTTCGGGTCATTTTCCCGCGGAGGATGGCCGAGCAGGTGAGACAGAGGACTCATGGGCTATGGTGGTGAATTGCAGCTGGTAGAGGGAGTCAAGTTCAGCAGCATCCCCGGCCGGTGCTGCTGCTGGCCCTCATCCAGTATCCTCTCTTCTTTTTCCGGCCGGCTGAAACCTCTGCGACATGACTCCTCCAACAACGCCGACCTGCACCCAACCCACACACACACACCTTATGAAGGCTGTGAAATGTGTTTTCGGAAAGTCTTGTTAACACCCGAGATGCGTCCGTGTGGTGCGCCTGCAATCCAGCTCTGGCTCTGATTCTCTGGCTGATTACATCATATCTGCCTCCGAGCCATCCTCCAACAGCTGACGGGAGACAGAGCCGCTGGTGGGAGTGCAGGAGCACATTTTATGACAAAAGACTCCCCACTGTCTATGTCAGCCAACACCATGATGAAATATACCACATTTTCTCCTCTTTGCTTTATGCTGCCGAAACGGATACATTCAAACAGTTTAAGCTCCATCAGAGAGAGGCCAAAATACTTTGTTTTGTTTGTGAAAGAGTTTTATTAGATTGGGCTGTTTATATTATTTGCAGCAGGATTCGTGACGAAATAATTTAAATCTCTTTGTATAAGTAGACAACAGGTTTTGTACTTTATTTTATTTCCACACTATCCACTTTTATTTTGAAGATAAACCTGCACAACATCCGTTTTGAGTCATAAATGTTTGCTGACTTTACAAGTTCTTTTCTTTTCAAAACAAGATTTAAACCCAACGAAAGTCAACATAATACCTTGGAGCCAATACGCTGACATTTCCATTTACTGTTAAAACATCGAAAACACTTCCTTGTACCGTCATATAATTTGTGTTTAATACGTCATCTGTGCTGCTAGCACATTTCATGTACAAAACAATTCAAAGTGCTTTGTAAATAATGTGGTTAAAGTTTTAGAAGGTGAAGGGTTTAGATTTGAGGCAGGCCAATTTATCGTTTACGGTCTTTTACCACAGAACCTAGTGGTTGCAAAACGCACAGAATGTTGTCTGACATTGTGTTGCTGAAATAAGCAAGACTTTCCCCGAGAAAGATCTTGTCTGAATGGCAACTAATATTGCTCCTAAGCCATATATGGTTGAGCAATGTACTGTCTACTGTACTGTACTGTCTTATTTACTTTTATTTTTTTATTTTATTTCTACTGTGTAGACATAACAGTAAATAAGACATTTAATTCTGCATGGTTCGTTGCAAGAAAAATACGATAACAGGGTAAAAACTGTTATTTTAAAATGATGTGCCAAAAGAAACATTTCAGATAATAATTTTAACTATACATCAAAGAAAGATGCACACAAACTAAGAAAGACAGATAGTAGTGGGGAAAAAGTAGGTCTTAAGCTTAAAAACCTCAGTTGTACTAGCCATTTTAATATCTGGCTAATGGGCTGTTCCATAATAATCCGCAGTATGAAAAGAGTCGCTCAAAAACCACCTTTTTCTTGAGCCTCGGGACCTACAGAGGGGGTGATCTCCTGAGAATTCACTGTCCACAAGAGTATGCATGGCCTCACAAAGCCATTTAATATTTTATGAGTGAACAGCAGCACTTTTAAATCGGCTCCAACTGGAACAGGAAGCTAATGAAGGGAAGCGAGCACAAGGGTAATGTGTTCATATTTACAAGAACTGGTTGGAAAGCAAGCTGCTGCATTCCAAACCATCTGCAGACCTTGAGAGCTCTGTCACATGCATTAATGCAGCCCCATACCTTCACCTTTGACCTGTGCATCGAATCATGTCACATGAAAGGTTTTGCTTCACCTTAGTTCATATTAACCTAGCGTGGGCCCAGAGAGACTGATTTTTCTAGACTGTCTTTATTTTTTTTCCTTTACACAGCAGAACTGAGCTTGAATTTATTGATGCAGTGATGAACCGTGTCGACTTACAATGGTTTTTAGAAATGACCCTGAGCCCATGCAGTGATTCCCACAGAATTGTCTGTTTTTATAATGCACTGCCATCTGAAGATTATGGACCCTATTGATTTTTAGCCTGGTGTCCATCCAACGATTTCTCCGGATTCTCACAATCTTTGAACGATATGATACATTGTAGATGATGAAATCCCCCAAATGCTTGCAAATTTCCCTTGAGAAACACTATTACTAAGCTATTTTTATCAGCCCCTGGGATCGTCTGGCCAAAGAAGCAACGTTCCGCCAGTTTTTTTTTTGTAGCATTAAACACTCTTTTGCTACTCAACTCATCTCAATCTCATCATTTGTAGCATTAAACACTCTTTTCAGTCTTTTTCTACTCAACTCATCTCAATCTCATCACTTGTAGCATTAAACACTCTTTTCAGTCTTTTTCTGCTCAACTCATCTCAATCTCATCTTTTAAATTGAAAAGTATGTGGATAAAGCTTCAGGGAAATCCTTGATAGCGACTCAGAATCCGTACTGTGCCATTCGTGGATACTTTTCTGACCATTATGGATGATTGCAATCTTTTAACAAAAACATGCACCCATATAAGCTTAACAGCACTTTCTGTTGCCCATCAGCAGCACTGTGCGGTGGTTATACTGCAGATTTGGAAGAAATACACAACTTCAAAATACAGCAAGTGAATTCAACATGACTTTTATTAGGAGTCTGGATGTCAAACACAAACTATTTGCATAATTTATTAGTGCTTCTGATTTACTTCTGTGGCATACTGCAAATATTCACAATCCCACTTAGCAGAGTGACACGATACGTATTTACAGAAAACGCTAACCACATACAGTCAGTGGACACCCAGCATTCACCCGACTAATCCACCTGCTCTGTGGTTGTTAATGAAGGAGTTCCATGATTGTGACAAGTGCAAAAAGAAAAAAAAATAATTATAAAAAATTAACAAAAACATTTAAATTCACTGACAAACTCATTTATAAGCTGCTTTTGACAAAGAAGATGTTGGTCTGTCACACAGCTTCTTTCAAATGCCCATATTCATCCAACAACACACGATCAGGACAACGTTCCACTGTCCAGTGGGAAAAATGAGCTACTTAGTGACGGTTCACCCTGAGTGACTGGTTGACACGTTACAACAAACTCTTTAAAGTACTTGGTGATACGTTGAATGAGCGTGTGGACAAGCCTGGATGTGATGTGACAGTTGACAAAATCTGTTGAAAAGACCAAAATCAACAATATATTGATTTTTCTAAATGAAATGGTTTATTTGTCTGTGTCACAGAGCCCCACCGTCATCCAAATACTATTAAAAATACATCAGTGAGCTGAGCCAAACTATTGCACTGAGTGACATGCCAATCCCAAAACTGCTGACCGTAATACTAATGAAAGCAAGTACTGGGTATTAATCCGCAGCTAAAAATAGTCCGCTAACAGATGCACCACTGGCCCATGCTTGAGTAAAGTCTTGATTAAAAATTCCAGGTGTTTTAGAGAATGTCTGCACTCGTTTTGTTTTTTTAAATCAAACTAATCACTTGTGACCTGCTTTTTTTTCATTTTTTTTTTTAAACGTATATGTATTGAGTAAATGGATTTGTAACTGACTATCTCATTGTTGGGTCTGGCCTTTTGATAGGATTAGCTGACAGTTAAGAGAGAAAAAAAAAAAGGATTTATGGATGTAGCGGGTTGATTTTCATTTTGAATGTGAGCAACAAAATCCATTGCTTTGACAAGGCAGGAGAAGGCACTTAAAGAAAAAATTATCTGATGGGTTAACGGATCGCATTACTTGCAGGAATTCTAGTTCCCACAGCTCAGTATAAAGAGAACATCTGGAAGACGTGCCTCCAGCTGTTCTATGCAACCAAGCAAAATGAAAACCCAAACCCAGGGGAGTGAATTTTGAAAGTACAGTGGGCTACTCTCACGCCGACAAACAGATCTGCTATTCAGTCACGGAGGTACCGAGTGGCGTTCGAGCAACTGAGCACAAACCAGTCTTTCAGGTTTGAAATTGACTCCGGAACTTGTTTCGGTCTGAACCTGACTGACGGTTTTTGCAGTTGTTTGCACACGACTTCTTTGTGCGGGAAGCCGTTTGTTTCTCGATAGGAGGTCAGTTCAGCTCAGCAGCAGGAATGTGTTCATCCTTCTTCTCCTTACATCACAGATTTCTCGATTCAAAATCTCCTGTGGTAAGAGAATGTCCTCTTTCATAGGAAGGCTGTCAAGAAGCTACCATTAATCACAAAATATGCATGAATACGGAGAAACTCATTGGGGACACCGTTGCCTGCTAATCGAAAAAAAAAAAGTCTACTGTTCAGACTTTGTTCCCTCTTTCCATTCTTTGGCATTTAGCAAAGTTTTTGATGTTAAAACGAACATGTAGACATTGTCGGCTCGGTTAAAAGTGCTTCTTAATTGAGCCGTTTGTAAATGACTACAGAGACAATAATGGCTCCTACTAATGCTAGAATTCCCATGAGAGGCAAGGAAGACTGGTGTTCAGGTTGTGAGTCTGTGGGTCCATTCGTGTGATGAGTCGACTGCAAGACAAAAAACAAGAAAAAAAACATTAAAGCGTAACTGGAAGCGATGTTTACGTGGAAGTGCTTGATGATGTCACAAGCAATTTGAATTGAACTGTTAAATTCTCTGAAGACTGTAATCCTGTAATGAAGACTGGTGTCCCTCTCATTACACTCTGATGGGGAAAGGCTTCCACGATAGTTCACTACTTTGACTTATTTGTGTATATAACACACATTTAGTATCTGTAAACACATGCAGCAACTTTCATGCCAAGGCTGTTGCGACTGTATGCGGCCGCTTCCACAGCTCACCACTATCTGCTGTAGCTTTGCAGGGCAACATCCTGCCAGCTGCTGCCTCAGGCTGCCAGCTGCTGCCACAAGCATCCAGAGCAGTTGCCACAGGCTGCCAACTGCTGCCACACGCTGTTGCTACAGATTGCCAGGGGAGTTGCCACAGGCCGTCAGCTGTTGCTACAGACTGTCAGTGACTGCCACATCCTGCAAACTGCTGCCACAGACTGCCAGGGCAGTTGCTACAGGCTGCCAGCTGCTGCCACAGATTGCCAGAGCAGTTGCCACAGATTGCCAAGGCAGTTGCCACAGGCTGCCAGCTGTTGCCAGAGGCTGCCAGCTGCTGCCACAGACTGTTAATGTGCTTCTATCTGTGTAAATGAACAATGGTTAAAGATTTCCCTCTCCTCTGCGGTCTGTGACATGCCTGCGCATACGCTCGCTGTGTACCGTTCATTTTAAGTTCTGTCAACAAGCTTGTTCAACTTGGTACAGCGTTTTAAATGTGCCACAAAACCAACCAATTCCAGGCTCGATATTCTTGTAAAAGATGTGTGTCTGCGCTCAGAACGCCCCACTGTTTTCACAAACAGCGGCAGCAGCCGTTGTAAGGCTGTGGCAGCATGTGGCACCTGCCTCTGCTAAGCTGTAGCAACTCAGGCTGCTACGCTTTGAGCTTTTTGGACTGATTTGATCGATTACAATTATAAATGAAAAAGTAGCTGTGTGCAATTATACAGTAAATTGAGGACACGAGACATCGAAAGGCATCTTTAGATGCATTGACTCATTAAGAAATGATTGAATCAAATGATGAGTCCAGCAAAGTTCCACCGCTCTAGAGATGTACATACGCTTTCTCTCTTGCCTACATGCAAGGCATTTAGGGGATATCTGTAAAATTCAAGTGATAGAAATTAACTGTGTTGGCTCGCTCTGTTTGAACACTGCATGAGCTGGATTAAAGCTGCAAAGAACCACACACACACACAAACATAACAAAATAAACCAAACACAACACTCATGGCTGCAACCTTTTTCAGAACTCGGAGCTCCACGTCCTCCCCTGCCGTCCTGAACAGCTCCACCACAGCTTTGTGTGTCCGATTCTCCAGAGGGATTTCATTTATCTACAACACCCCACACGAAAAACACAAATCACTGTCATCTTCAAACAAATACCTGAACTTCAGCTGGGTGGAAGTTAATCATTAGGTTCACTATCATGACTATATTGATAGACACTTATGTGGTAATGTGGAGGTGACATCCATCAAATATCTACATGACCTCCTTTTCAATAAAAACTCCTTAACAAATGTCAGTATATATTACCATCAGGATCTTGTCTCCCTCCTCAAGTCTTCCATCCAGCGCTGCTGCTCCATCTTCTCTTATTTTAGACACATATATGCCATTATCATTCACAAAACACTGCTGGTCCACGCCTCCAATTATATTGAATCCCAAGCCTAAGACAAGAAAAAAAAAAAAAAAAAGCATTTAAGAAAAACAGATATTCGTATAGGTTTGATATTACCAGTGAAATCCAATATGCACAATACCAGTAGTTTACCAGCTGCTGATCCAATCAAAGTACACTCCTAACACTGCACTGCCATTCAAATGTATGTATTCGAGGAAACACCACATTTGTTGCTCGACAAGCTGTGAGGTAGACATGATCTAATCTCCTCCAGCTAAACATGCCACTGGGTTCATGGAAGAAACTGTCCAGCAGAGTCATCCCGACTCCTTCTGAAGATCTGAACATCGTCAAAGTGCATGAAACTTCGCCTTCTCGTCTTCTTATTCAAGCTCTGGGAGCTTCCACGACCCAGTTGGGACTTTGTCACAACACGAGTCACGCATGTCAAGATGAGGTTTGCCATTATTTGAAAACTTGCCGTTAGCTTCAGGACACACAGCAGCTTGTCAGGATTTTTGGTGCTACGTAGCCAGCTAGCATCTGTGTCACTTTATGCTAACTCTGCGACAAGTTCTCCTCTTACCTGCCGGTCCTCGCTTAAGTTTAATGTCCACGAAGTCCAGAGAGCCATTCATTGCGTCAAACGATAAAAAAAAAAATAAGCTCGCGGAGAAAGGGGGGCAAAACTATTTATCTGAAGGTGAACTCATTGAGGAGTTTCGATTTTGCTTCCTCCGGTGCAGACGGACGTTGGAGCTGCTGCCCCCCAATGGTAAGAGATTGAACTGCAGACTGACCTTTGAACTACAATGACTGAATTTAATGTCACTTACAACTTTTCCCAACGTCGAACCCGAGACGGTACTGGACGATATACCCATTAGTTTTTACCTCAATAAAAAAAAGCTAAACAATAATGTAAATGCAGGCATTTACACATGAAAATGTGAACACATGTTCACCATCTATCATCTTCAGGAACAAAACTAATGACCAATGTTGAAGAAACATTTGAGGGGGAAAAGTACATCATCGAAACTTTGTTTTCTAAGAGCGTGTCAAATTATTCGATGTGTACACTCATTCATTTTAGAGGTACCTAAACCTCTCAAAAATAAACGTGGCTGAATAAAAAGTGCGTTCTTTTTGGTGAAAAGTAGTGGAGTGGAGTTTAAAATAGGGAGAAATGGTCACGTTAAGTACAAGCTACAATTATACTTGCTTGTTAAGGTGGAAAGGTTTTGGACTGCCAGAAGTGGTTATTTGCGTGCCATTGTTTTATATTACTCTACAGGCAGCCAACAAAAAAAAACAAAAAAAAACTGCTTATTTGCAGACCAAAGGCCATCGGAAACCTTTTGTGCTGAAATCTGTTGTGAGAAAACATTTTGGGGTTGAAGAGCTGATTCTGTCAGTGTAACACATCAAAGGTACACCCTAAAAGTTCCGAGGTTGAATTTTCTCCAGTTACAAAGTAATAAAGAACAGGAACAGGGAAGCCAGAATTTATTATGTTTACAGCCAAGATGTACAATCATTTGCATCCAACAGCTTTTAATGAGACAGTTTTCGCTTGTTGCCCCTTTATCATAATCTCAAAATGCTAAACTATCGATCTTTGGCAACAAATCAGAGAACCCATCTCTCCCCTTCAACATATTTTCTTTTTTCCCCACTGTTAGGGTCGACTTCAACATGAAATCAGAATTTGCGAAACATTTCAATGAACCTCCAAATCAGAGAGTTCAGGAGGATTTCCACTGAAAAAGGGAGGAACAAAGTCGGTATATAAATACATTTTTGAGAAACCTCATCATTATCTTACTGTCCGTGAGTATTGAAGGTCGTAGTCCAGCGCTGAAATGAGAGGACTGCGTGGATTTTCAGCATTACACTTCCATGTACTACGCAGGCTTATCGTGATGTTCAGAAAACGGAAAGAATAACAGAATAATAAGCGTACGAGTGAGCAGAACACTTCTCGCTCGTGGAAATATCTGAAATGTTTCGGACATGTCGCACTTTTCAACTATGCTTACAATCATTTCATTCAGTATAAATTAGTTTTATTTCTTACTTCTACCTCATTCCCTACTTTGATAATGTTATGTGAAAAAAAATCTTTTGGATTATGAGTGGCTTTAAAACGAGACATCATCCAGTTTAGAAATAAACAAACGAACAAAAACAAAAACTAAAAACAAACAGGATTATAGTGTGCAGACCTTGGGTAATCTGCCTTCTGCTCTGTGCTAAATGTGCCAGGTGGACAGCGACTGCACTTCGTTGACTACAGCGGCTTTCCTTGCAAAGCATTCGAAAGGCTGTCAAATACGCCGCTGAAGCTTGAGCCGGGCCTCCTGGGCGGCGGGCGGCTTGGTAGCGGATTCAGATCATGCTTGGGGCAGCGCTGTAGAGGATGATGTCGCCGACCACTCGCAGCAGGGTCACTTCCTCCAGGCCGCCAACTCTGTGCTCGTACTCCAGCAGGTGGGTGCCATCCACCGCCACTTTGAACATGTCCTCCTCCACAAGGATCTTCAGCTGAGGGGTGAACAGCATGCATGAACTCATTCAACAGTCTGCTGATGTTTCATTGTGTCAAAATGCATTGTTACCGTCTCAAAGAACTGCACCGTGTCTGTTGGAATGATGAGCACACAGTATTTAGCAATGAAGCCAGCCTTGTGTGTTAATGAACATATGTCATCTCTCTTCCCTCCAAGGCTGACGGACTTAACTCCAACATCTTAAAAGAACCTGCAGTGTCTCACTGACAGTTTAATTTATTCTGGCTCTTTGGAAGAACTATGGTTTGAATGATTGCATATAAGGTTGTGAAAGCCAAGGCTGCAATCAGGATGCTCGACGTTTAAGTTATCACTTTGAAATGTGATTAAAAGAAACGGTTTTCAATTATTCGCTGATCGGATCACAAGTGGGCATTTGTAAATAAAGTCGGAGACGCATGGACAACACATTCACATTGGACTACACAAACCACACTTAAGAGGAGGAATGCTTGGAGACATATTCCAAAAACAGTCTAAAGAGAATCGTGTGCTGGGCCACTCTGAGGGACCACCAACACAGTGGATGCGCCTCCATGTCTTCCACTTTGAGTCGAGCGTATAAAAAGCATGTAAAAGTCTATTTACAAGCTGATGTTAATGTTTGAATTATATTGTTTAGTCAGAGGAGGTCAATCTTACAAAAACATTAGTAGACCCAAAGAGGTCTTGTTTGTTGCTCGGCTGACAGCTTACTGTCTGAAATACAGGACTGTGTGCTGTGTCTTTATTTGCATACAGAGAGTTCACAAACAGTCACGGTGCATTTGAGGACGTATTATAAAACGCATATTCGTACCAAGTATTAACATCCTCTGTGTTGCATGCCATACACTTACTTTAACCATAAAGTATTAAACTGAATAAAAGAGTTAATCGTTTTGCGAATGCAAATTTTTTTTTGTTGTTAAAAACAAAACATTTTACCTCAAAACGGCGTCCCTCGATAAATGGGAAGCCTCCATCACGCTCCTCAGGCCCCCAGTAACCGCCTAGGCTGGAGTTTCTGACAACCGTTTGCTCAGGAAAGCGAGGGTTGAAGTGAAAGACGACATCTGAGCCTTTGATGAAGTCAACGTTGAACCTGAAAAAATTGAAGCAAAATAAAAATCAGTCGAATTTTGGCTGCCGTCATGTCATAATAGTCTTCTGTTTGTTCAGGCTGTTGAACAAGTGCAGTTCAGTCACTGATTTGTAAGTTCGTACCTGTCTGCACCGGGAACAGGCTCCCCGATTATTGTGATTAAAAGACGTGGCATAACTCCAGCATGAAGGGGAAGATCATACGGGACCATCTGGAAGAAACATTTATATCAGAAATAATGAAAATACACCTATTGTGCCCTTTTGAGAAACAAACAGCCTCCGTCATTATACATTTTTCTGCTTTACTATAAAAAAATAAACAAAAAGAAAGTTGTTTACTCTCCTGAAAATATTCTCAAGAGGAGACTTAGAACTGTTCACATTTAAGGATCAATAGTTTTAACTTGGTAATATACAGCATCAACTTTTATGCCATAAAATAAAGAAAAAAAACTAGTTAAACATTAAGCAGAGCAGCCACCCTTCCCACATTCTTACAACAACACCAATGAGTCATTATCTCCATTTATTTTTACACTCTTTCACAAGTCACAGTGACGAGTTAAGGCAGTGACAGACAAATCAGGTTTAATATATATGTATACATACATATATATATATACATATTTTTTTACAAGTAACAACAGTATGAACTGACATTTGAGCAGAATTATAGAAAATAAAAAGATCTTTAATTTTAACCACAAACATGTGTGACAAGTCAGAGCTAAATCAGATAATAAAAGAGGTGTATCAATATAGTAAACGTGTTTTTTATGAGCAAATCCTATCATATTGCACTTGATTAAAGCATTACATCCAGTGGATTGAACACATAATTTGAGCATATCTGGTTACTAGGTTTTTATAAAGTCTTTGGGACTAATCAAACCACATGTTGATTCTCGAAGTGACGTCCTTGTCCGATTGAAAAGTTGAGTTCATTGCTGTCAATAAAATGGTGGATTATATCTGGGCTGAAAGACAAGAATAGATTTTTGACAATTCAATCTGACCAAATATTACCGCCGTTATATATTTATACTGCAGCCCAGCAGAGACCAAGACACAGAAATAATAATGAGATGCAGCCCTCACTTAAACCCCAAAGCCAGAGGCAGAGAACTGGTTCTGCCGACTCCTTGTAGAACTGAGTACACCTACATAGTCCACACAGAGAATCTTCACCGCACACCAGAGCAGAAATACACCAGAAAAGAAATCCAGCAAGCAACAAAATATGTCTATAAAGTGCTTGTACTCACCAGTGCGCCTCCTGGTCCAGTAGGGCCACCGTATGGACCCATGGTCCCAGGACCGGGACCAAAGGGCCCAGGGGCGGGAGGAAAACCTCCACCTGCATGTGGTCCCCATGTCCCAGATGGGATTGGAGGAAACCCTCCAGCAGGGAATGCAGGAAAAGAGCCAGGGCCAGCTGGAGGGGGGAAAGCACCTGGACCTCCTGGCCCATACATCCCATTGCCTCCTCCTGCCTGACTTCCAGGGAAAGGCATATTTGGATAAGGCCCAGGAGGAGCTCCAGGGCCAGAAGGAAATGGTCCTGTTGGGTAAGAAGCAGGACCTCCAGGAAGCTGTCCTGGAGCTGCTTCAGGGGGATACTGCCCAGGGAACTGCCCAGGGAACTGCCCTGGTGCTCCAGGACTGGAAGGGAACTGACCTGGGGCTCCTGGTGCAGGTGGATATTGTCCAGGTACTCCAGGGCCTGCGGGGAACCCACCAGGTGCTGATGGTGGTCCCGGGTATTGCCCTGGTGCTCCAGGACCTGAAGAAAATGGGAATGGCCCTGGTGCTCCTGGGCCAGATGATCCACTGCCAAAGTCAGCTGGTGCTGAGGGCTGGGTGGGAGCTCCTGGGGCTGAACCTGGCCAGCCTGGATTGGATGGAAGTGGGGGATTGCTGGTTGGGGCAGAGGGGTTAGTGTTGCCTATTTTTTTAGCCTGGCTTGATGCGTCATCTCCTAAAGCATCTGCCAGCTATAGAGAAAGAGAAAGCGTTAATCACTCTTTTCACCAAAAACAGATTGTTTACCTACCCAACCAGTAAATAAAAAAACAGCAGGAAATGATGCCAAATTGTGCCGTACTTAGAACTCACCGAGAAATCTGCCA
Organism: Leuresthes tenuis; assembly: GCF_036924035.1. Lineage (NCBI taxonomy): Eukaryota > Metazoa > Chordata > Actinopteri > Atheriniformes > Atherinopsidae > Leuresthes > Leuresthes tenuis. Next base: position 14,918,535 of record NW_027325369.1, read on the forward strand.
TGATCTAAAATAGAACAAGAAACAACTTCCATCAGATTTATTGAGTACTTATAGCAACCGATTATAAAGGGCTGTCACAAATCACTGTGGGCAATTCCCACAGAGGCTCTGAGTAAATGTTTCCATCTCCGAATTATGAACTACAAAACCCATGTCGGTAGAGTCAAAATAGCTCTACGTAACAAATATTACAACGACAAGTTATACAGACACTAAAATGACTTCAGATAGCATTTTAGCAGAGAAACAGGATCCAAAATGTTTTTAAAAGTGATGTTACAGACTTGGCTAGCGACCTAGCTAACAACAGCTAACTGTTAGTTAACGTTTGTTTAGTCAAGCTTTATGTTGCCTGAATAAAAATAAGCGCTGAAAAAAATGGTTTATGCTACCTGGCCAGAAGCTGGACTCTTCTCAAATATTGGAGGATGACAGCGATTATTTACCCAGCTGTGGAAACCAGATAGCCAGCTAATTTAGCCTACCGTGGATCACAAGTGAGAGCTAACGCTAGATGGGCTCTCCCTACAACTCTTGAAAAGGAAGAACGTACACGCGCCTCACTGATGACGTATTCCGAGGGATGGGCGCGTTCTGCTGGAAACACACACATATATGTCTGTAACTTCTATCTTTATGAGAACTCTCATTATTGGCTTTTCACAACGTGTTTAGCTCAAAATAAGTAAATAAATAATTACATGAAAAAATGTTGTAGCTTTCTATGCAATACCAGACTCATTAACTAAGATAAATAAATGAAGTTATTGGAAAATAAGATAAAATAAAATACACAAAACCAAAAACCATGGCGGATATGTGACAAATATTTTTGTCATGTAATTAAACAAAGCTATCAAAATATGCACCAGTTACATCTTCCTAAAGTAAATAAACCTTTTGTTATCAATATAATCACTGCCAATTTATTGGCCATTTTACAGGGAATGTAAAAAGTACTTTTTGTGTTTTTTCTAATTAAAACAACTTTTTCCACACTATTTGGGAGATGTAAGTTCCTGCAAAAACAGCCAAGTTTGAAAACGAGCACATAAATTGGTATTTTAGTTAAAACAGTGAGTTAATTCTTTTTTAATTTAATTTGAAATTATATATTTTATATCTGCTTACAGGGGTAAGCAGACTTTTTAAGCAGGGGGCGCCTGTATGGGATTGGTCAAACCAGTCACAAGATGATGTGAAGTAAGGAAAAAAAACACATAGCGTTCCTGCCATTCAGAGCAGCAGCTGCACCTTGAGGGGAATCTCTCAAACTCTACAACAATGGTAAGTTATTCTGTTTCATTGCGAACGATGAGTCCTCGTTTTTAGCTCCAGCGTTTTAATTGTGAGCTCTGAACAAATGACAAATTTCGTGGAGTGTAACGAGAAAGTGAGGTCGTAGATTGGCTAGCATTAGCCCGTTAGCCTAGCATTACTTCCACCCTCTGTTGTTTTTATTGACGTCAAGTCAGACAACACAGAAATGATTGATTTTCCGGGGAAGTATTTCAAAATAAAACGCATGCTAACAAGTAGCTCAAAGTGCTCCTGTACAACTGAAGCATCTGTGTCATATGAGGTTATATGTTAATATAAATACAAGTAATACTCTTCTCGCACATGTAAGCCAATATTTGAAAAAAGGTGACGTGTAGACACATCAGTTGTATTATTTACATGCGCTTTGAAGTCAATAGAACCCAGAGTCAGGCTTGATACTGTAATGTTCAAGCAGATTTTTGTATTTCTATGACCCATATTTTACTATTTCCACTTACAAAAGTGGAAATTAACTGACAGAAGCGCAAAGGCTTTTATGTTGAAGACCCAGCTGTTGAATTTCCTGCTGCTATATATGGGTAACTTCATGCAGCTCGTCGCAGTGATGGGTTTTAACATGTCTGGCTTTTGGGTGCTGCCTTAACGCTAGCTCGTTGCTTACCATGAGGAACATTGTTTTACTCCGGCATTTTGACTGCGTGTCATGACAGCTCGACTCTGCTCACTGTCGATCAGCAATAGGCGTTATTACTGTCTTACTATCCACATATGAGTTGCATTATTTTCAAGGTGTTTCAAGTTAACTGACTCTCATTTCCTGGCTGAATAAGCATACAAACCGGCCAACGACTTGCCAGTGTCTGGAGGAATGTAAACCAGAAGTAAACATGTGGCCAGCTCTGGCTTTTATTGTTTGGCCTGTTTCCTATCCTTTCCCCGTGCATCCTGTTCTTTCGAGGTCCACAATCACAGACACGCCAGTCCCTTCTTAATCTGTAAAGATCTCTCCCAGAGCTCAGTGAAATCCTGACTCCCACCAGCCATCTGCTCAGGAAGGTGTAATTAAAGATTTCAATGTGTAAAGACACTCTTAGAGAGTTTATGTCTTTCTGTTGGCGTTATGCAACATGGCGTTATGTGTGGACGTGAGAGAGGTCCAGACCAATGGATGGATTAAATCTGCTAGGTCATATTGGACTCTAGCAGAAAGTATTATTGTGACTGTTTGTTGTATCCTAAAATCTAGCAGCCCCTATAGCAGCCCCTATTGTGGGAATTGTTTTTAGTTTATTTTCCAATTAACTGATTTTTACAGTTAACCATTTTTGTCCATATTACTGTGAAAAGTACAAATATTTATTCTTAGGCACTGATATTGCTTTGCATTTTTTTCCAATTTTGATCAGAGCGAATCACTGGTGGTGTGTGATGTGGATGAAGATCTGGTGAAAAAGCTGAGGGAGTTCCGTTTCCGGAAGGAGACCAATAACGCGGCCATCGTTAGTGAGTCCCTGACCTTTTCTTGCCTGTTTATTTATATGCACTATGAGAGTTTTTATTTTGTTCATAAACTCCTTACGACACTAGAACACCTTCTAAAATTTGGCTTTATCAAAAGAGCTTTTTTTTTCAACATACTCTGGGTATTTTACTGGAGTTTCTAGAAAAGAACAAGTTGGGAAAGTTGTTGAGTGTGTGAGAAGGCAAACTTTAGTCTTTTTTATTATTATTATTAATCCCTGAAGGGATTAATATCTCACAGTGATCTGAAATTTCCCATGATGATCAATGGAGGAAATGGTTTCAAGTTCATCTTCATGTGTTAAAACATCGAATGTTGTTCCTCGTCTGAAATGTCATCTGCAGTGAAAAGAAGAAAAAGCCTGGTTTTCTGATAATGAATCTTCCTATTGGCTACACTCAAAGGGAGGGGAATTATCATTAGCTACATATGATTACTCAAACAAGAAATGGAAGGAAATATTTATCCTACTAGCCATAAGTTAGTTGCATATAGACTAGCTTGGTATCTCCACCCCATCAATATTTTCATTCCCCCAAATTTCCTCTGTAAAATGATTTGTGTAATGTCAAGCTTTGTCACGTTTGTTTTGTTAAATATTTAAGGTAGCCTGTCCTGGTTGAAGACAGATGTTTAGAATAAGTCAAACCTACATACTGAAAAGAAGAATATCCGTGATATTGTAAATCTACACTTCTTTGTGCCTTGAAGACAGTGGGATCCCACCTGTCACTTCCAAATGCAGCCTTTAATGTCTCAGAGCAGCGAGTTGAGAGGGTGAAAACTGAGCTTAATCTTTATCCCCCGTCCTGTCTGGTTCAGAATGTCATTTCTGCTGAATGGGATTAGCACTGTGTTTGCATGACATGGACTCAAAGTCATCCGCACTCCATGTATCAGAATACTCGCAGCAGGGCAGTTCTTATTGGTTTTGGTTTAATGGTTTATTTTCTTTAATCAAAATAAAGATTGTTATTCACTCAGTAAACCACTGCTTCTAAAACAATTTTTTTCATGTAAACGGATAGAGTTATTGACTTTGATATTTGTTTTCTTTTCTATGCTTCAGTGAAGATTGACAAAGACAAGCAGCTTGTTATTCTTGATGAAGAACACGAGGTAAGATGTCTATCATTTTGTCTTTAGGACAAATTTACTCAAGTTACTGAACAAAAGGGCAGTTTTAAAAACTTTAATTTTATCTAAAACTGACAGCTTGTTTTGATCTTTGAACCTGCCAGCGTCTGAATTTCATAAATAATTTCCTCATATAAACTGTAACTGAAGCCGATGCACCTCAACAGAAAAATTATCTCTTCGTAACACATCTGTCTTTTAGGATATCTCTCCTGACGATCTAAAGGATGAACTGCCTGAGCGACAGCCGAGATATCCTTTGAACGAATAATCTGTCTTTCTTTAACAATATTTAAGGGATTTATCTCCCTTTTTATCCTAATATTAATTCTGATCTCATCCTCCCATATGCATTTGTCAGATAGTCAGAGTTTTTGTCTGAAGTTGGTTCCCTGTGATGGAAAATGCACAAACTTTCCTTAGCACAAGGAACATTTGTCGTCTACAGTTACAAGTATCAACATGACGACGGACGTGTGTCTTATCCGCTCTGCTTCATCTTCTCCAGTCCAGTTGGTAAAGAGCATCTCTGAATCATTTTTGACACTGAATTTAGAAGAGCAGCTCCTAAAAACCACTGTTTTCCTGCCCTGTTGAACATGTTGTGGCGTTGCAGGTTGCAGACCAGAGCAGCAGATGATGTACGCAGGAAGCAAAAACAAACTGGTGCAAACCGTTGAACTGACCAAGGTTTGTTCATTTTTCTGAAGTCATGAAATAGCGCAGAGAGGGAATCCTACATGTCTTATTATGGCCAGATAGTATCTGCCACATAAGTATTAAGAAAATTAGATACAACGTCAGAGTTACAATAATATTTCATCAGTGGGTTGTGTTTTAGCTGTATGGACCTGGAAATGTGTGTGAGCATTACGGTCCACCATTTTAGTCCACGCTGAAAAAACATTCTTGTTCCACAGAGGACTAATTCTCGTGGATTTAATCATCTCTAACTTTACATATCAGCCAATGTCCAAAGAAAACTTTGGAAAGCCTGGAGAACTATTGCTGGAGACCACTTGGAAAGATTAGAGGGAAGTCTGGCTGCTCGGAAGTAGAATATAAAGAAATGAGGGGAGGATCAAGACTTTTGTTAGCATACGGACAGCCTCACTCTTCTAAAAGCAAAGAAGTTTTAGCTGCTGACGTGGCTGTAGAGTCTGAGGACAGAACTACATTTACTTCTAATGGCATGTCTGTGTATGTCTATCATAGTTGTTTCAAATATTCTGCAACTGTTTTGCTCATCCTTAGAAATTAAAGCTGCATTTACACAAGATGCAATGTACCGGTAACCATAGGGGCACTGTAAGGCACCTTTAAAGGGATAGTTGTTGTTTTTTTTAAAGTGGGGTTTTGTGATGTACTTATGAGTAGTTACATTTTTCCCAATCTGAAAAAATGGTCTTGGAACATTTAACATCACACTCCTGCTCCCCCCCCCAACTTTCTGTTGTGTTTTCAACAGGTGTTTGAGATCAGGAACACAGAGGACCTGACGGAAGAGTGGCTCAGAGAGAAACTCGGGTTCTTCCGCTAATCAGAGGTAGCGTCACCTCACCCAGAGGTATGGGATGCGAGGAGGATCCAGATTGCACAACCCTTGTCATCTCTCGAAGAGGACATACCACAGTTAATGTTTCCCTCCTCTGTGTGTTAGACCTGATTTGAGTAGTGTTTGTAAGTCCTCTGTGCAGTTTTAGGCCTCCTTGGTGGAGTTTCCAACATATTTACAGTCACAATAATTTGAGAGCTTCTCTATGACCGTCAGCAGTCGTGACACTGACTAAACCTTTCCCATCTGATAGCCTGAAACTGCGAATACTATTTGACTCAGGTCTATATTTATCCCCCGTACAATTTCTCCATGTGCCAGTGATGTGTGTATTGAATGAACACTCGCATAGTTCTTGAAGTGGACAAAGTTGACATTCGTATCCGCCCTTCTACAGCGTGTTCATTCAGGAGAATTTAAAAGATTTGTAACAACACTTTCTGTTATAGTTTACACTCTGCTTTTTTGCAACTTGGAACCTCCTCAGTTTCACCTTTTTATCTCATCGATTTTTCATAAGTTGAGGGAGTCTTATTTGATTTTAGGGTTGTTGTTTTTTTTTTTTTTTTTTTTTTTTTTATTTCTTGTGTATGTAGTTTAAGTTTCTGTATGATTTAGAGCATACATTTCCTCTAATTTCCAGTCAAAACGTTTGAACAACACTACTGAGGTTTGTCTTAGTCAGTTTCTCCTTCAGTATTCACACGAGGGCATTCAAATGATAAGTTACACACTATAATCACTTCTAGAAAGGAAAATAACACTAATACTTGGTGTGTTTAACTGTGTACATGAATAAGCTGGCAATCCCCCTCAGTGGAGCTTATTTAGCTGCAGATTTAGGCTGTCATCACAGCATTTTATCTCTGTTTAGAGGTGGGGAAAAAGTGTCCGTGACTTTGTTACATCTTCATAACATTTAAGGGAACAATGATTTCGGTGGAACATTCCAGACTTGAACGTTATGACACAAAACATAAGGCTACTGTGGCCTTGACGGTGATGATGATGATAATGACACTGCACACAGAATGGCATTACCTGCCCCTCTTTTTAATCTACTGGGCTACTCTCTATAAGTGAGTAACTGTGTCTTTTGGGAGTTTGTTAGCTGTTATCGTGCATTGTTGCTCTTACTGTTATAGTGTTCATGATTGCTGCGCTTAATTGTCATGTAAAGCTACTTTTGATTGCTTTGCAGTTGCTGCTGCCACTCCTCCATCTACCAGTCGTGCTTCACATTTAGACGTAAAGAACAGAATCTGGGCAATTTCCATTTTCCATACAAAACAGGGTTCGAATAATGTGTCTTTTGCGATGTATCGTTTGTGTTGAATGTTGCTCAGATTTCGTGCCAATCTATAAAGTCTTCAGCGTACTCGTGTTTTTTTTTTTTTTTGTTTTTTTTTTAAACATTCCAGTTTATCTGTTCTCTGTCTCCTTGTAGAATGTTAGCTCTCAGCAGATTTGAAATCTAATATGAAGCCCACAATTGGAACAGAAACACTTCCAGGATAAAACAGCAGGACGACCAGCCCCAGCATTAAAAGTTGGATAAATGGGGGAATAACAATAAATGCAATGAAAATGCTGACTCAAAAGTTTTGGAAACAAATGAGCCTACAAATGTCCGCTTAAGATATCATACTGTTAAGTCGACCATATTAATGCCTTGACTCTTTTTACGTCTGTTTGAAATGTGATGACTCCAAATCACTTGTTTTTAAAACAAGATCCTTAAAAAAGCCTCGTTGGATATTGTTTCTTTTGTATCTTTCTTATCTCAAATAATTTTTTTTAAAGTGTTGTCCTGGCCGTGACAAATAACAGAAACTATTTCCCCACCCAGAAAACTGACTCAAAGATACGTACGCACAATCGAAGCTTTTTCTGTAAATCCTTTGTAGATGTCCAATACCACACAGTGATTTATATTTATGTGGCGGGACAAGGTTTTAATCCAACAGGAGCAAGGCGACACGGCTGTAATCTCCTGTTTCGATGTCTGCTGATAAGATCAAAGCCGAGGTTTACACGGTCAGTCTCGTTTTTAGCCGGTATGGAAAATCCAGTGTGGCTGATGGTTGCGTTCAGAATGCTTTATGTGCTGCGAGCGAGGCTGCACCCCAACCTTTTATTTACCATCAATTTTAAGAAACACTATCTGAAAATTAACACGATGAAGTTATTTTGACAAACGCAACACGAGCTAACTCTGAAATGTGCAATGTGCTGGCTTTGATATAAATAAGAATGTTTATTGATTATATTCCACAATTCTCCAAACCTCCATAACACGTAGAGCTACTGCAGATACCTGAGACCTTTCTGCTCAGTGGTGTGAATTATTTGCACAGGGACTCTTTTAAACATGTGGCTGGTAAACATCAGCTGTGTTCTTGCTCTATCTGAAAAAAAACCTCTGCTTTCGTTACTCTTGATAAGATGTAATAATCTGGCCATCATGTACTGCAGTCGGTCTCCTCAACGTGAGGTCCGTTTCCTATGTGGTGAAAACTTGTTGTGTAATTTGGCCTCTCGAGGTGTTTACTTTAACCTGCGAATGTGTAGTTTAGCTTGATAAGTGTCCTCTCTGATTCTATTTCCTTTTTACTCAAAAAGACAACTGACACATCATAACCAGCTGCCTCATGGCATCAGTGAAACTTGAGATATTTGTATTTTCCCATACTTTATAAAAAGTGTCTATTGTCCAGTTGTCCAAATAAAACGACATTTATGTCTACTCGCCTGTGATAGTTTCTTTATTATTATTATTTCCAAATTGAAACAATCACGTGTGGTCCAGCACTTATCGGATGGAAATTCTATCCAGTTTGATGATGTTCTGACAAAAGGAAAAAAAAAAGAAAGAAAATTCATAATTGGTGAATAGAATAAACATTTAACCTGTTTAAGGTAACAACACACTTTGAATACATCCAGATGGCTCGTGTACAGATAGTTCTGGATATATGTTAATATTAAACCTGCAAAGTTCCTCAACAAAGTATGAAAAATGGAACGTTTTCTTCATGGTTATGCTAATTTGACCAGTTACATTTGAGCCCCTGACAACTGTGAATATGAATAACTTCAAGTTAAAAGAGAAAGTTCGCACTTTAAGCCTATGTCTGTTATGTCATTGAACAGCTGAAATACAAAAACATTGTAAAAGTATCCAGACACTTGAGGATAATTTAATACAGTTGCTGGCTAAATAAGTCTAGTACAGACGATTAGTAAGCTTGGAACTCTAAGTAAAAGAAACCAAATTTAGTACCAATTTATCTATGTCAAAGACCTTCTGTTTGTTTAGATTTTTCAGTGTGTGATGTCATTATTACAGGATCTGAAGAGTTCACTAAAGCCATCAGAAAAAAATGGTGAGATCTCGAGTCTGGCACTTAAAAAGTCCAAATAACTTAAAACACAAAGATTTCAAATGACTGTCAGCTTATCCAAGATTCTGTTGTATACCAGTTAAGCAAAACAGCTGACTAATGCAAAAAAAAGTCTGTAAAAAGAGGAAGGTGTGGCAGCAACAAGGGTTTGTCAGCCAAAAAGAATATTAAAGCTAAGCCAGTATGTCAAAGAACAAAGACTAGACAATGCATACATGTTTGAAAGCACACTGATACGGCTCTATGCTGGCTCTATTTGGTCACTATGAATGAGCAAATCCTGGGCAACACAATGGTGTTTTGCTTTAGGCATTATGGTGCAAAGTCTATGTGAAAGGGACTGTCGATGAACTGATTAACTCTGCCTCATATCAAAGAGGACAATATAATGCCATCTGTCTGAAGTTACCCTGATGTGGGTCTTTCAGTATGGTAGACCCTAAGAATACCAATAAGTCCACCAAGAGAAAGCTCAAACAGAAGAAAAGAAGTACAAGCCCCAATCTGAAATGTTGTGGAGGGTTTGTAACTTCTTGCCATTGAGGAATTTTGCATGGAATGGCTAGAAGTTTGTCATGGGAGACGATTTGGAGGATCATTTTTCAAAAAGGACACTGTTTTGCAGTCTACCTAGCTGTTATATATTATCTATCTATTACAATTAGACATGGAAAAATGTTAATTAGCTAAACTGGAGGAGGGGAGTATGGGACCATCTTAGAGGACATGCAAACACAATCCACAAGATGGCAGTAATGGAACTGAAGAACATACCACTCGTTTAGGATTTATTCAAGAAGAAGACATTCTGACAACTCTCTGAAACGGTGGAAAAGCTGCCTGCATCATCCACCGACGGAGCCAGGAACTGACTCGAAAAACCGGAGAAAAATGGCGTTCACATTCGCGGCCTTTTGTTATATGCTTGCTCTGCTGCTGACGGCAGCGCTTATCTTTTTCGCTATCTGGCATGTAAGTACACATTTACAAAGATTGTGGGCCTGTCAGTTCAACGGTGGCGAGAGACACTAGACAAGGAGCGAGGAAGCCATACAAAAGCAAGGCTAACGCGAGGCCAGTCTGTTAGCCTCATAGCAGGGACGGTTTCGGGGTGTATTTACAGCTGTCAGTAGTGCCTGGCACCGTTTGTATAGAACGTATCCGTGCTACTGAAACTGGCGCGCGCTTATTGCCTCGGAAACGCGTTGCTGAATGAATGACACACACATACCCTGCCGACGGCTAAAAGCAAGCCTTGTAAACATGGACTATTTCTTCGTTTTTTTTTTTTGTTTGTGTTTTTTTAAAAATAAATGTCCTTCATATTGATAACATGCTTTTTAGCATGGGTTTAATACAGACAACTTATATGAATCTGTCAAGCTTTTTAAATGAGGAAGCATGGATACGTTAATTGCTAGCCAGTTAGTTAGCATGTAACATGCTAGGCTAATATATTCCTCTTTTCCGGGGCCGACAATTCGTTCTGTAATTATGTAGTCATGTGTTTACTGATAAACACAAATTATTAGTAATTGAGTTGTCAGAATCTGAAAGGTCACATACGTTGTTGTAAACGCCACCATGTCACATTTATGCGTTTTAAAGCACCAATCACTCAGAATTGTAATTATTTTCAACCACGTATCCTCTTTGTTAACTTTAGACCGTGATTGTTATTCATTTACAGGCATGTGAGAATTGATGGCGTAATAGAACCAGAACTCAAGAAGGACATTTTAGTAAAATAGTAAAACTATTTGTAATTATTATTCGTAGTTTTAGAAACTTGGGCAACATGAGTGTAAGTGACACTGCTCCCGACTTCTCAAACTTTTTTAATAATTGTGTCATATGGTTCTGAAACAGAAAATTTGAAGAGGTTTGATTTTTTTTTCTTCTTAGAAAATAATTTTTTAAGTCTTTAACATTTTGTGAAGTCTAATTTATTTATTTATTTTTTAACATTGCTATAAAGTTTATTTTGGGCAGATAGTTGCAGATTTCCAGAAAGTGTATGACATGAAATGTTGGAATATGCTCAGTGATTTTATTTATTTTTTCTCCAGATAATAGCATTTGATGAGCTGAAGACTGACTACAAGAATCCTATAGATCAGTGTAACACTTTAAATCCGGTAAGTGACGCCACCGTACCTCACGACCTTCCTTGCCTCTGTGACTGCATGCAGATGTGCTCTGTTCTAAGATCTTTGTTTCAATACAACTTTATCCGCCTTTGTTCTGCTTTCTTCTGTCATTTATCTGCACTGTTATGCTCAATAACCTGCCTCTTATCAATTCAGTGATTTTTTTATTTTTTTTATTTTTTTAATTTAATTAAATTTTTTTATTTTATTTTTGTCAGCTGTCAAACTCTAACGCCTTTTTTATTTTTCCAATCTGCCCCCCCCCCACCCCCTCAACTTTTTTTTCTATCCTTGTTAATGTCAAAAAGACAGTTGAAAAGGTCAAAAAGATAAAAAGAGTCAAAATTGCTTTAAAGGTTTGTACTAATATTTAAAATACCCACTCAGTTCAACTCAGTCTAATGTCTTGTCATTTTGCATGGTGAAGTGTTTGCAAACGTCTTTTCAGTTAACTAATTCAAGTCGAGAACCCCCTGGTGTTTTCAGCTTTGGATTAAGCAAGAACATTTTCTTTTTATTCGTATATCTTTCTTCCTTACTTACTTAAATTATTTTGACGTGCCTTTCAAGAGGTTATTGTCACATCTGTAAGCCTCAAAATCCAGATATTTGTTTGTTGCAAGCTTTTACTAAAGAGCTCATTTTGTTTAGTACCCTATCAGAGAAACTAAACGGATTATCTGCACATTTTTGAGTTTTGAACTATACTTAATAGTCTTTTGTAGCTCATAAAAAACCTAGCAGAGTGGACAATAGTGGGGTAATGATATTCTTTAGGATGAAACATACATTATTACTTATTAGTAAGGGATAGCTGTTAACTGAAAAGACTTGCAAATGCTTAAAGCATGCATAATCTCTATTATAATCTACCCTTTGTTTGCATATATCGTTACATCTACCGGCTCAGTGAATTTGCTGTTAACTCTGTCAGATGATTTGTCTCGAAGTTGAGATGAAGCTTTTAAGAACAGCAAAATATCACAGCCTGATATTTGGTTGTAAGACTCTGTAGAAAAGCTCTTTCAACCACCGATACTTTAAGCTTTGAGTTGTAGGTAAATGGGATTAACTTTTAAGGAGATTAATTCTATTCTTGAGTGATGAATTGTTAGCTGTAGCGGTCATCATTGTAATCTCATTCCTCTGCGAGGAGGCTGCAGTTTAAACCAACATTTATCAGATTTAAGCTTCTGTGTGTATGAGCTCAATGTTGGCTCCAACCTGCATCACCTGGGGTTCGGAACAGATGGCAGCAGAATCCCAACATGCCCCAGCTCAGCATTATTTAGGACCACTGATTGGTCGGTAAATTCCATAGTAGGAGGAGTTATTTCAGATTTGGGGGAAAAAAAGAAGTACAGATTCCCCTACCTTTTAATCCACGATGGGCTCCACAGGCTAATCTGTAGATTTCGCCACGGCCACTTCTTTTGCATGTGGACCGTTCAGCCCATTGGGCCCATCTTTTGTTAACAATCAGTTGTTCAGTTGGATTTGGCAGTGCAGTGCAGGATTTCAGCACATTGCAGCCCCCTCCCGTCCTGCACCTTCCTCTTCCCCTCACCTTTCCATCTGTGGGCTGTTGGTTTGCCTCCGCCCTCTGCTCTTTTCGAATGCATGGCTTCCATGTGGCGACTCCATCTGCCCCTCTGAACCCCGCACCAGACCTGACCTGAGGCAGACTGCTGCATTAACACTGCTAGCGCTCACAGCATGCTCCTTTCTCCGGTGTGTCGTCAGGAATTTTTAGGGGGGGTTGGGGGTCTGTAGCTTTGCGCACGTCTCAAAAATGTTGATGTTGACATGTGCAGATGTCCCCCAGTTGTTGATGGGTTTCCCCTTTCACTTATTGTCAGATGTGATGATGCATGATGAAGAAGCAGTGTGGGAAATTAACCTTCCCTAGCCACTTGCAAGAATAAATATTAAAATTCAGTAAGCAGCTCACTTGATTGACCATAATTAGGCAAGTAGTTGTAAAAATCAAACATCTCTTTATTTATTTTATTTTTTTCCTCAGTTTTGGTAGGCCTTCTAGAGTTAAATCACTGATTTTTGCAGGTGGTAGGTCTTAATTTTTCACCCTGTTTCATGTGTTGCAGATGATGTCAGAGCAGTTTGTGATTAACGCAGTGTTTGTATGCAACTACTTCATGTGTACAACATAACAACTGGCCCAGTTAAAGTAATTACAGCGGAGTTAATCTTTTGGAGTCGACTACAGTTTGTAAGAGTCTGGTTCTGCGAATATCGCCTCTTTTTGTACAAACAACTCTTTGAGGAGCTGTAACATTTTACTGTATCGTCTTCTGACCAGTGGCTTTGGCTTCCTGCAAATCACCGCAGTTGCTCTGACTCCACTCTCTTTAAATTAAGCCGGTTGGTGTGGGCAGTTAAATTTAAAGAGCAAAAAAAAAAAGCATAAGAAAATAATGAATTGGGAAATTAAACCGACTTTGTACAGATTTTAATGTTTAACCTCATCTCTTTTTCAGCTGGTGCTGCCAGAGTATCTTATCCATTTCTTCTTCTGTGTGATGTTCTTCTGTGCGGCCGAGTGGCTCACCCTCTGTCTCAACTTACCACTGCTGGCTTATCATGTCTGGAGGTGCGTATCTAAGATATTAACGTTTCTTTGGATGAAAACGCCCCTTATGTGGATAACAATTTAGGCCAAAATATGAAACATTTTGCCTGTTTGCATGATGCGATGACTGGGTTGTACTTTATTGTGCTGCAGGTATATGAGCAGACCTGTGATGAGCTGTCCAGGACTCTACGACCCAACGACCATCATGAACGCAGACATCCTGGCGTTCTGTCAAAAAGAAGGCTGGTGCAAGCTGGCTTTCTACCTGCTGTCATTCTTCTACTATCTCTACGGGTATTTTTTAATTTTTCATCATTTACCTTACATTTTAATACACGATTTCAGTACGTTAAAGATTAGGGGGATTGTCAGTAATGACATCCTGTACAGAAAATGTATTCTGACCAGATAAGATGGAAATATTCTGATCCTGTGCTGTGACATTTTGGGCTTCATCCAAATGTAACTAAATCTACCTATCAGATGACAAAATGAACACATTTATTATTTTATTTAAAAAAAAAAAAAAATCTGTTTGACTTTTCTAACAGGATGATCTATGTTCTGGTGAGCTCTTAAGCGGGCCAACAAAGAAAAAAGGACCTGCACAGACAGACGACCAGATAACATGATCTAGTGCTGGAAGGTTGGACCTGCTGGAGACCACTGCTCAGCAACACAAGATGCCATTTCAAGAGGATGAACACCCCGCACACACACACACACACACTCAGAGCAAAGCGTCATTTCAGAAACCTTGAACCTCTTTTAAGACTGTATCTTGGTCGCAGCGTTCCCCTCATATTACTACAGTTCAAATGTTTCATGGAAAACGAGGACAAGCCTGCAGACAGCTTTCTCTTCTTCTTTTTAAAAGAAAAAAAATGCTTAAGATTTGAATAAAGTTTTTTTTTTTTTTTTTCATCACATTTTTCCAACGTTTGAGTGTTTACGGTTAGGTAGGTGTTCCGGTGTGTGCTGAACTTCATTAGCTTTTATCTGTGATTTAGATTCTGAGCTTCAACCGCCGAATTTTTTATTATTTTTTTTCCTTCCACGTGACTTCATGACATCACTAACGCAAAATGGTGCAACCCTGACTTTTTTTTTTTTTTTTTTTTTCGGCCACACATACTCATATTGAATATTCGGGAGCTGACGGTGCAGTGAGGGCGGAGGTGCAGGGGTTATCGCGTTGCGAGACATGTTGCACATAGACAATCGCAGTCTGAACGTCAGCTCTCAAACTTTGATGTATTGTTTCCGTACGAGACTTGCCATGTAATCCCTGTCCAACCCTGCTGCCAACATTAGTGAAGTGTGACCTGTATTTCAGTAGAGTAGCCCCTGCAGCTATCGGTAAAAGTTAAAGGTAGACTCAACAGTATCACGTGTTGAGCATAAAGAAGAAACAGTACTTGATTCTCTGCTACAGCACTGAAGCTCGAGTAGCAAACTGTGCCATACTGTTGAATGTACCTTTCCAAATTCCTTTGTCCTCTTTAGACACCAAATATTTCACACCGTTAGAAACGCCTGTTTATTTATGAAGTTTTTTTTTTTTTTCTCTTGAAAACAGGATATCAAACACTCCCCACATTGTTATTGTTCTCCAAATCAAAATCTGGAGTTTCAGTTAAGAGGCCGAAATTTCTTTTTTTTTTTTATTTAGTATTTATTGTCATTTCTGACATGTAAAATTATCAGGGAAGAGGATTATTTAGTGTCAATGACTTTTTTTTTTTTTTTTAAATAAAATGTATTGGCTCCCATCATGTCACACGAAGGAAAAGATTGTTTGAATCCAAATAAAACTTTCCCATTCAGAAGTGTACACTGGAGTGTTACTGTAACGCTACTTTTGTCATTCCTTAGCAGGATGTCAGCAGTTTCTAGTTTCCTCTGAGATGCACTATCGATGGATTAGTGGCAGCTTTAAGGGAATTTGGTGGTTATCTGTTGACCCAGATTTGAACTAGTGTGTGGATAAAATCTGATAAGACACTCTCAGGCTGAACATCATCTATTCAGGTCTGAATAACGCACTATCCTGTAAACAAAACTCTAGCTTCAATAAACCTTTTTGAAATAGTTTATGGAATTGGTTTAGCAATTTAACAAGCTTAACATAGGAAACGGGATGCCTATTGAACACTCTTGTAGACTTAAGTTTATTGTCATGGAAAACCAATCATCTAAGACATGACGGAGAGCTAATCTAAAAGAAAAGAGCAGGTAAAGTATTTTTATCCATATCTTGAAAGATATTGTCCCCACATGGCAACGTAAGAAGTTTAATTTAATTCAAGGTTTTCTTTGTGAGATGTGCAGATAAGGAACCAGATATGTTCTGATGTTTAAAATCACCTTTTACAAGGAAAAATTTTGTAAAATAAAATACAGACAGTGACAAGTTTTCACCTGACAACACCACTGAGCAAAAGTCTTGAGCCACTCCTTTTCTTCATATTTTGTATCCAAGCAGCCAGACATTTGTCATCTTTTCAAGTGGTCTCAAGCAACAGTTCTGAGGCTTTTTGAAGGTCTCTCAAGAAGCCTGGAGAAGTTTTTCAAAAGACTACTTCAATACATGTCTAAAAAGTTTGGCCAAGAGGGTTCAGGCAGTGTTAAAAGAGTGAAGGTGCCCATACCACCTTTATTCTTCCACCTAATTGACTTTCAAATTGTAAAAGCCCTGTTTTTACCTAATATACACTGTATTCATGTTTCTATTTTCACACGATTTAATATAGAATCGCTGCACCCATTTTGCACATTTCTGAAAATCCATAAAGAAAAGAGGGGTGGTTGGAGACTTTTGCACAGTATTGCATGATACAAAACCCACCATTACTTACATAATTTTGCATGAATAGCGTTATCACATGACTAAGACAAAAGCAGATCCAGATCAAAGATTTTGAAGATGGGAAGAAAAAAAAAAGGGCGATATATATTCTTTTAAAGTGCAGCTTCTAGACATGACAAAAACCTGAAAAAAGAGAAATTAATTGCTGACTAAATGAGAGGGTCCCGAGGAGATCAATGCATTTTAGAGATGAGCCAGGATCACCGAGACACTGAGCGCTCTGTGGAAGCTCCTCTGCTCTCTTTGTAGGTGGCGTATCTGTCCCGAAACTCGTGAAGAAAGTTGTATTGCTACGGAAAAGTAAACGAAACAAACAAAAAAATGTTTGAAAATCAAAGGAAGCTGGACAGCATGGGGAACAAGTGGCACACAAACAGATAAGCAGCGGAGAACTGTGCTTCTCATTTAGCATGATTCAGAGCGAGCGACTGGAAATACTGAAATGTCATGCTGCTCTTTACAGTTGTATGTGTGAGGGATAAAAACTAAGAGTTGCAAATCATGAGTACATTAGAGATGGCATGTTAGTCGTTATACGTTAGAATTTTAGAAGTATTCTGTGTCACATCTGTAAAACCTAAGCAGTGGAACAGTGAGGACAAACTCTTGGAAATAAGAGGTTAAATGCAGTTTCTTAAATCTCAGCCCCATCATTCGGAAAACAAGTACTGCAATTTATGAAAATGGATCCGCTTCCATTAAAGAGATAAAATGTGTGAAAGCCCTAATCGGTGTCTTAAGTAACAGAGAATGAGACAGATGTAAAAGTCCCACCTTCACTGTTTGTATCGCTCCTCCTCCTCGGTGCTCCCTTAGGATCTCGATGGCTTTGTTAGCCGTCATCGTTAATGAGAGCTGAAGCAGCAAACAAGCCGCGACTGAGTGGGGGAAACAACAAAGAAACAAAGAGCGTTGTCACATAAATTACATACAAACAATTACATACATTGGGCAATCCCATCAAGAACAAAGTAAAAGTAAAATATTCTTACTTAAAGCAGATCGTCCCAGGCCTCCATAGCAGCTGAGAGTGAAAGCAGGGGGAAAATGGGAAGAAAAAAATCCCATTAAATATGCAACTAAAAAGCAAATTGTTCTGACATATAAGCAAAGGTGTCCTGAGGATTGCTGAAAATAGAAGTCTTTGTGGTAAGATACCATCTGGCACATCAAACTTCAAGGAAGGCAACGTTTGAAAAGGCACACCTGCATCTGTGTCTATTTTTAACCTTCTCTGCACCAGGGAGCATTTTTTTGACAGCAGTGCTCTTTAGAGCCACACTTAAACTCCAGGCGAGTCCCGTACGAATGGCTTCCTCGCACCACCCAGTGAGCAGCTTTATCGGCTCTCTTCGGAGCTTCTTGGAGGCCTCTCAGCTACAGCTTTGCTGAGTTCACATGTCCTGGTTTAACAAGAGTACACGCTACCATTTCTTTTGCGAAAAGCTCTGCTCTTTTTCTGTTCGTATGTTTTTTTTAGGAAAAACATTTGTGTTTGAACCATCTTGCACTTGACTTTCCTGTTAAAACTGGAAATATTCCAGTGAACATGCCTGTTGTGAATGGGATGTTTGAATATTTAAGGGAGAGAAGATTAAATTCAGTTCGACAAAGAGTTGGTGCGCACTGTTTTGAAAAGATCCAACTGAGTTTAAATGGTGTCGGGAAAACAACTTGCACATTATTTTGTAACACGAGTTTCAAACTGTCTTGTAAAATAAATTAAATGATTAAATGATCTCATCTTTATCCAGGACAAAGGGAAGCACGTGTTTGGAGAGTGTGACTTTAAAGATCCTCCTCAGGTGTTTTTTTTTTTTTTTTTTGCTTTTGACAGCAATGTAACTTTTTCAACCTTTTTTTTTTTTCTCTTCTTTTTTCTTTCGAGCGACGTTCACACTCACTGGATCACGGTCCTCCTGCCACTCTCAAGGCAGACCCGCAGCTCCTCCAGGATCTGGAAGCACTGTTCCAGCTCAGGAACGTCACCGTCAGGGAAAGGCACGTGGTGAACGGTGAAGCCTCGCTGCTGGTAGACCTCCAGCAGGGAGGGAACTCTGTACTTTTTCAGCTCCCCTCTGGTGCAGAAAACAAACACATCCTGAACTCCCTGGTTCTGGAGCTCATCTGTTAACAAAGGGAAATTGAGCCATAAGAAACATATATCAAACAGCTGCTGCATACAGATTAAAGTTTGTTTCTTTAAAGTGAAAGATTTCTTCTTTAAAAATGGTTTTGCAAGCTTAAACAAGAGCAACGGTCCTGTGGGTTATGATGGCATTCTAATTATCAAACGAAGTTCAGTTGGGCGTAATTTGGTTCTGAATACATAAACTGAAATGCAACCACAGACCGGATGATTACAGTATGTTTCCAATATTTTACAGTGTGTGGACTCCTCCTTGGCTGTCTTACCAACGTCACTCTGGAGACACCGGCGGATCTCTTTGTATTTGCAGCCTAAGGTCAAAACAAAGTCAGGAGAAATATATTTCATATATTCATATTTAATAAAGCTGCAAAATATTTAAACAAAAGTAGAGTTCAAATTGAAATGATTTTACCTGGTAGTGCGCATATTCCGAGGAACTGAGAGCACTCAACAATGGTAAGAGGCAACCTTAAAGCCAATCAAAACAGCAAATTAGCATATTGTATTAACCCAGTAATCCACGTTTTACTGGCTCTAAAACACAACTCTTCACATGGTCTATGTTACCAGGAAATGTGGAAGGGAGCCAGCTGCTCTTCTCCCACCTCATCTTCAGAGGAAGAGTCAAACTCACTAGTTCTCATCTCTTCAGGCCTGGGGACACACGAGGAAGAGGTTCAGTTGTATTTTGGATCTACTATATATTGTGACTTCTAATCAATGTGAAATAAGGCAACTTTTTTTGTTCTTTCATTATAAGGCAACATTAAAGTTTTTGCAAGTTCATTTCGACGCAAAAACACACACAAGCTTCAAAACTATGACATATTCTGAAAATAAACTGACTATGATGTAAGCTGTTCTAAATGACGATTATATTAGGACCCAATGCAACAGCACAGCAATATATCCAACTGTTTTAAAGGTTATTGAAAGTTCAGCTTCTGTGGAGCCTGAGACGCACTGATGTAACTCTCGCGTTATTTGGTAAAGTGACAGTACGTGGACTGAAACATACTCAAAGCTAAAACATCCTGAATTAACTCAGAGTAGCTTTAGGTTACACAACAACTGGTTAACTCTAACTCCAACATGCTATAGTCAGGCTTTCTACGATATCTAAAACGTTTTATATTTCCAGAACAAACGACGACACAACATTTAATCGATGACAGGACTAATTGTTAGCTAACCTTCACCGTCCAGCTTTAATATCAAAACAAAAAAGGCAAAAAACAGTACAAATGATCTATTTATCTAACAGCCATCTTACAAGCATAAACAACTGGTTAAGTTTGTATAATATGTACAGTATATCTGCGTAATTTTCTTTATTCCTCACCAGTCAGCCACGCTCTCCTTTCAACTGTTTTGACAGCCCCTCGGACAGCTGCAACGATTTGAAAACGCTGTGAATCCAACATCCAATCGGATTCGATATTTCCCTGTTGACCACGCCCATAAAATTGGGCTTAATTTACACCACGGAGTTATCAAAGCGGGCGGAGTGAAGACGATAATCGGTGACAAGACGTCTCATAAACTGCAAATTCGATAAATGAGAAACCATTTACTGTATTACTGTGGCCTTTCTTGCTGTCTAACATGTTAGATATAGAGGAAGACATTTTGCTTTGTTAGCCTATTTTAGGGTAGTGTGATTGCTTTGTTTGTTGCTTATGACAGCCCATTGTTTTCTTGCATTTATTCTAAATGATGCTTTATCCCTCATGAAATCAGTTACAACTGTGCATTTCCTCGCTGCAGACCTTTTGATCAAACTCAGTGATGACTGAACACGACAAAATGATCTCAAAGTGTGCTCTAAAACAGCAGAACATGCCTCCAAACTCCTCAGTTCAGCTGCAGCATCAGCAGCATCCGCACGGTTCATATCGCCGCTTCCTCACTGAGCGTCATGCAGGACATCTGCTGTCGACAAGGAGCAGCTCACAGCGCAGCACAAACCCCGCAACACTGTAAACGACATAAAACAAGGTTCACCACACAAGAGGAGCAACGAGAACTTTGACAAATTTCAGGATTATATCTGCATTTTATTTTTTCCTTCTAAAAGTCTGGAGATAAAGAGTCGGGTAAGTTCCTCCTGATTTATTTTACATATATTGATGGCAATTACAAGTTGTTGTTTTTTTTCTCTTCATTTATTTATTTTTTCCCCCCAAATGGATTTTTAGATATATAAACATCTCATAACTGAGATGTTTTTGAGCTGTTGTAGAATGTACATCACAGTCTTGCAACTTTAAATAAATGCATGACTTCTAATAAACAGATCAAATTAAACTAAAAACTGTTATAATTCATGTTTGCCAGAGGAATATTGTTTTTCTGTTTAAAAAAATGTTTTATTCAAACTGTAAAGCTTTAGTATATTGACCTTTACAGTATTTCGCTGTTCCATGCCTGTCCTTCTGTTGACAGACTTATAAGGAAGCATCTTGGCTCCTGCAGCCATTTCCCCTGCAGGGCTGAGCTCTTTGGCTGGCTTGCCACTTCCTTAGCAGAGGGGCTGCTGGCAGGAGGAACATCTGAGCAGGTACCACAGACAAACAAGTATGCAGCACACAAAAGTCATGAAATTAGGCTTTGATAGTCTTGAGGAATAACTGAGATCCTCATCACTGGAAAAATCAGCTTGTGTGCCTTAATTACTTTGTGTTTGCAAACTGGCTTCTTTGTGTGTCTCTCTGCACAGGTCATGAAGCCTCAAGAGGCAGAGCTTGTCACTGAAATCTCCAAGGTGAACCTCCCTCATCAACAAACACGGCTTTGTTATAGAGACAGTCCACACCTAATTCTTAGCTCGTAGTAGCTAAATTTGTAATAGATAGTAAACAAGTCCCATCTGATCTCCAAAAGTAAAACCCAGGATTAAAAGGCAGTTTGGACAACCTTGACTGCTCTAATGTAAAAAAAGATCTGTGCTACCATTTTGTGCTCACAAATCTAATTTTATTTTGTTATATCGGGACTCCATTTAGTTACAATGCATGGTCACGGAGCTGAAGACGGGCTTCACCAGCGCACTGCTGGAGCTCAGTCAGATCCAGCATGGAGACACGTACCTGAGGGAGGAGCTGGAGGAGAACAGGAGGAGCTGTCAAAAAAAGGCTCTGCGGCTGGAGGCTCTGGTCGAGGCACTGAGGGTAAGGCTAAAAGTAACACTAACCAGTAACCTGTAACTAATATGTCGCCATCGGATTGGGATGGCAAACTAGTTTTAGAAACGCAAAGGTAAATATGGCTGTGATGCTTTATTGCCTCACAGGAAGAACTCGGTGTCATGAGGTGTCATATCGTGCAGCTGCACAGCAACAGACAGAGCAGGCCTCAGCAGGATGGGAAGAGCTCCGCAGCCAAGCAGAGACAAAGGTAAAAGCTCAACTCTGATGGTGCTGCACCAGTAAGAAACCTTAGAAGAATTTATATCCATTCTCCCAAATGCATCAGAAGCCATTTATTCTTTATTATTGATAGATAGATAGATAGATAGATAGATAGATAGATATCATTATCATTAAAGTTTTTATTTTATTTATTTTATTTTTATTTATTCATACACATACAAAAATACAATAAAACTCAAAAAAACGACACTGATACCAGCATCAACAGACAGTATATCCAGCATACAAACATATATACAAAGGCCTCCTGCAAATCGATATTTTCTTTTTTGAAACAAGCGAAATATACATTTAGCACCATATCTACCAATTTTTCCATATGCCCAACCTACAAAAAATACATTTCCAGGCGCTCCTAAAATGTTCCTCTTCATTGTCAATTCTAGCCAACATAGAATATTTAACCACTCCTCCTCACTCAAAGCACACCCTCGGTCTTTCTGCCAAATCATCCTCAGATTTTTACACATATCTTCTCAAATTCCATTAAATGTCTTGTAAAACATGGCTGCACTGTGTGTTATACTGAGTAGGTCCACAACTTCCATCAATGTATTCTTGTATTGACTAAATTTACACTTTGTGATACAGTCTCTTATTTGTAAATATTTCCATGAATTACCTTTATATTCCAGATTATATTTTTGCATAATATCAGCAAACGACATGAACACTGCATCCACACACAGGTCACTTATTTTGCGTATCCCTCTTACAAGCCATTGATTCCAATAAACAGATTTCTTCCCAGTACGTATGGCTGGGCTGTGCCATAGAGAGGCATGCGGTTGTCTTAAGGGCGATATACCATACAGCTTATGAATTTCCCTCCAGACTGCTTTAGAATAAGACAACACTGGGTCTGAGAAAAAATCATGTTCAGAAGTTGTGACACCATGTGAGAGGACATTGTAGCGTAATCATGATGACCAGAAAAAGGGGGGAGACCCAAAGGAACCCTTTTTGCTTTGATCTGTTAGGAGTGGGTTCAAAATAACAAAGCCCTTAATTTACGATCATGAGAAACGGAGTGAAAACAACATTCTAAACAAGGACATTCCACTTTGGAAAGATGCTGGAGTCAGATTAACATCTGCTCGGCCAGCCAGAGCTGAGTTGGATAAACACAGCCTCACCTTTTGGTACCAGATAGGTCAGTGAAGCACATACCAAAAACAACATTACCATCCTTATCTGAAGAGCTGTAAATTAAGATGTGACACCCACCATCTGGACAACAGACAGACTCTTGTTGGAAATAAAGGAAAAACTTCATAGCCAGTTTCAGATGGATTAATGAATCTGTTACCAATAGGCCTCACAATTACCTACTGACTGTGGAATACGAAAAAGGACAACTCAAGCATCATTTTAAGACTTTCCACGACGCTGTACGTAAAACACCAGGAAAGTTAATATTACTCCGTAGGACCCGACCGTCGTGCTGTGGAACCACAGTGCCATCTACAGGTCGCGACAGCGAATTTTGGGATTAAAATAATTCTGTATTTTATTCTCCTGTTTATAATATGGTGACTATTGCATTAGTGCCAATTAAATGTGTGTGTGTTACAATGAACTGGAGGTCCAACCGACGGAATAATCGGCAGTCGATAAACCGTGTGAATAATACATTTTCAGTTTTATTGGTCACTCACTATAATCCTTCGTCATCTCTTGGTTGATTCATGTTTACATTGCTTATGTTTAATGCCTGTGTGATAAGTACGGTATTAATGTATTCTTTGAATGTGTTTTGGGATGCCGAGATAAGAGAGATTGACTTTTCTTTTATAAAAGTTAATTTAAGAATCAAAGCCCCTCTGTGACGCCCAAAAGCCAACCCGACACTTCATTGGATGTAAAGCAGTGACGAAACTCCGCCCTCGCCAGTGAAATCGAAGCGCGCCGCCGTTTGAGTTTCAGTCTTGTTTGCAGTCTAATTTTATTCCTTTTTTGTTAGTCTAGTCTTGTTTTATTTTCAGTCTTGTTTTATTTTATTCTTCTTTTATTTAGTCTTTACGTTTATTTTACACTTTCAGACTCTAGACTCATTTTCCCTTTTTGTCACTTATTTACCCTCTACTTAGATTATTTCCCTTTCTCATTTTTGTTACCTTTTTGAGACGCTCATTTCCCAAGCAAACCCCACGGGGCAGACTCAACCAATAATCGTTTGACCAAGTTTACTTGGAAACCTAATTTTTGTTGGGGTTATTTTGACTCGACCCCGCTCAAAGCCACTCAGCCACCTGCCCGCACCCGTCGGCGAGAAGAGGAGACGAGATACCGCATCAGGTGCCTTCAAGCCGAACCAGAACCAGAGACTGGACCGCACGCACCACGGATCCTGAGCTGCAACAACGGCCACAATTCCGTCGGAGAAAGAGAATCTACTAGCTTCCGCTCGTAGACTCGCTTATCCGATGATCCAAACTCCTGGGAAGGCGGCGGCCAAATTCTCTGGATTCTGCGCAAAGTAAGGTCCACCCTTGTCTACCTTGGCTACGGAGCATCGGCTGTGGTTTGGTAATGAATAGGGCCGAGTTAAAATAACCAAGTTTTCATTCACGCAGTAAACTCATCCCTATAATTAGCCAGAGACCGCTCTAGAAATATTAAGTCCCATGCCTCTCTTATCCTTGGGCTCTTGAATTGAATCTTTGGTGTTATGTCCTCCTTATCTTAAGTACTGTCTTTCCCCCATGTTAAATAAATGACCATATATACGTAATCGATCCATGTTTCATGTTTCTTAAGTAATTCCGGTCAATTGGGAGAGAATTCTAACCTTCAATAACGACTCTTAATATAAATATTTTCATACGCTCCTGCCAGCGTAAATGGTAGGTGGTGCCCTATTTCTAAAGGAGGTCTTAAGAATTAATATCATAGCTAGAACGCTACAACATCCAGAGGTTCAAATGGGCTGGTTAGTTCCCGTTCAATTTTGGTCCAGCTCAGCTCATGATCTATCCCCTTCCAATGTTTTATATATCTAGACATTTCAAATGATAGATTACATAATCTTACATTAGGTAAACCCATACCTCCTATTTTCCTTGTTGACCAGATCTTCTTCATATTAATTCTTGATCTCTTTTTATCCCATAAAAAGTCTTTAATAATTCTATCATAATGTTTAAACAGCTGTGGCAACATCATGGAAACATAAACATCCATGAAGATGGATTCTTGATCATCTGAGGTTGCATTTACATTGTTTTAATTCCAGATAAGGACATAATCTAAAGTATTCCGTGTATGTAGCTAGTTAAAAAATAATCATCACAGGAATATATTGTGTGATTTTCAGTTTGAGAGACCCCCAACATATGCTGGTATATAATGTTGTGTTGTTATACCAGAGAAACATGTAAAACCTGCAGGCTGACATGTTGCCGTCTGTCTGCTGTTGTGCAGCAGTGACCCAGCAGAGCCGCTCGGTGAGCAGAGTCAGTGTGAAGGTTCGGCTGCTGCATCAGCCTGTCTATCCAGAGGAAAACTGCTCCTTCACTGCTTCCTACAGGGTCTCAAAGCCGGCCTCAGCGAAGGCACAGGTCAGCTCACACATGGCTGTTGGAGAAGGTTTTATTTAAATACATGTCATGCTACCATTTTTAGTTATTTAACTGCTCTTCACCAGTCTATTTGGAACAGTTTTCAGTGTAAAGTGTAATGCTGCTTTTAAAAAAAAAAATAATAATAATCTGAGTGCAGTGTAATAGAATCGGTTTTACAGATGCTCGACATCAGGTGGCAATGCAGCTTCTGCACTCCGAGTGGGAATATGTGTCAACCCTAAACCAGTTGTATGACAAGTACAAGACGCCACCAGCTCATCAGATGACCATGGAGCCGTAGTAAGTGTTACAGAAGATCACAAACACATGTGACGCAAAGGGGAATTGTTGTACACTGTGTCAGTATGATCACAAACTGGACTTCTTTGTGATCCAGTCAGACATATGTGAAGTATGTGGAGCAGCTTCTGCAGCGACACGTGCTTTTCAGGAACACCCTGCAGGAGCGGCTAGCTGCCGAACACTGGAAATCTCTGGTTGGAGACATCCTGGTGCAGCTTATTGGCCAAAATGACGTAAGTTTTTTTTTTTTTTTAATCTTCGTCCATCATAGTGACGAATTAAGGGGCAGGCTGCTGAGATTTATTCTGATTTGGGTTGTCCAGACAGCCTTTTCAGATATGTACCTTGGATACACGACTACTATGGCGTTGTTCCTCTCACTCGAGTTCAACAGACTGAATCAGTCAGAGAAAAGTCACAAAATGCAGGTATTTCCCGCCAGACATTAGCATTATTCAAGTGCAGTATGATAAACTGAAGAGACCAGATGTGCACATAGATGCTTTCTGTCTGATCTTACAGAGCAGCCAGATGGAGAAAGAGGAAATTAAATTGCTCTCTTTGCTGTTGGCGCCAGTCGCTCGCATACACAGCTACCTGAGTCACATCCAGGTGGGTCAGCAGCTGCATCAAATTCATTTTCTTTGCTAACCTACATAAATTTTAGCATGGTGCTCATTATTATTTAAGCACTGAAAATGTAAGTCCAAACTGATTTTCTTATTTCATCTTCACATTCCCACTTTAGAACCTGTTGCAGTGGACTGGTAAAGAGCATCCAGACTGCAGCCTCTTGTTGGGAACTGAGCGTGCGCTGAGGACCATTTTGTCTCGTTCTCATGTAATCCTGGAGGAAGACGTTCGATGGGAGGAAGGAGAAGGAGCAGGACAAAGGTAAGAGGAGCACAGTTCAGGACAAAAGTCTTCAGCCACCCCTCATTTCTCTAAATATTGCCAGGAAAACAGGAAATTGGTGTAGAGATTTATTGTAACCTCTGACATTTTCAATTCAATTCAATTCACTTTTATTTATATAGCGCCAAATTACAACAATTGTCATCTCAAGGCACTTGAATAACATAGTCCAATTCAAGCCAATTGGAATTCAATTCATTGTAATCATAATCCAATTCATTCATATAGAGCCAATTCAAAAAATAATATCCTAGCTAAGGAAACCAACAGATTGCACCGAAACTTGTCTTGAGTCCAATCTCCCGTCCTGAGGTGACTGGGGAGAGGAACGACTCCCTTTTAACAGGAAGAAACCTCTGGCAGAATCAGACTCAGGAAGGGTGGCCATCCGCCTCGACCAGCTGGGGTTTGAGAAGACAGAAAAGAGGGGGAAAAAACACCATAACACCATTCAAAGGATACCTGTTGGAACAGGGAAACACAAGTTAATAACCACAATAATGTCACATGTACATAATATCATTTGAGAAATTAAACGGGGAAAAAGAGAGCAAAGTGAGGAAAGGTGTGACAGATGAGGTCCCCCAGCAGTCTAAGCCTATAGCAGTTTAACTATGGGATGTTTCAGGATTACCTGAGCCATCCCTAACTATAAGCTTTATCAAAAAGGAAAGTTTTAAGCCTGATCGTAAAAGTGGAAAGGGTGTCTGCTTCCCGGACATTTACTGGCAGCTTATTCCACAAGAGAGGGGCCTGATAACTGAAGGCTCTGCCTCCCATTCTACTTTTAGAAACTCAAGTAAACCTGCAGTTTGGGAGCGAAGTGCTCTGTTAGGAAAATACCTTACAATGAGATATTTAAGATATGATGGAGCTCAGTCATTAAGAGCTTTATATGTGAGGAGAAGAATCTTAAATTATATTCTGAATTTAACAGGGAGCCAATGAAGAGAAGCTAAAACTGGAGAAACATGATCTCTCCTGTTAGTTCTCATCAGAACTCTGGCTGCAGCATTTTGGATCTGCTGGAGGCTTTTCAGAGAATATGTGGGACAGCCCAATAATAAGGAATTACAGTAGTCCAATCTTGAATTAACAAATGTATGAACTAGTTTCTCTGCATCATCCTGAGACGGGATGTTCCTGACTTTAGCAATATTACGAAGGTGAAAGAAGGCAGTCCTAGAAACCAGTTTTATATGTGCGTCAAATGATAAAGGATTCTATTAATCTTCTCTCTGATAGAAACAATTGTATTGATAAAGAATCTCATGAAATCATCACTGCTAAGAGTTAAAGGAATATGTGGCTCATCAGAGCTCGGACTCTTTGTCAGCCTGGCAACAGTACTGAAAAGAAACCTGGGATTATTCTTATTCTGTTCTATCAATGATGACTAATAAGCAGTTCTAGTTTTTACAAAGGGCTTTCTTATACGTTATCAAACTATCTTTCTAGACTAATTGAGACTCTTCTAAATTAGAGGAACGCCACTGTCTCTCCAGCTTTCTTGCAGTCTGCTTTAACGCACGCAGCTGTGAATTATACCAAGGAGCCAACCTCTTCTGACTGATTACTTTACTTTTCAGAGGGGCAACATTGTCCAGTGTTGTACGCATTGAAACTATAGTGCTGTCAACAAGAGAGTCAAGTATTGCTGGAGTAAAATTTAGGTAGCTGTCCTCTGTCCAATCTGGTTACAGCATTCTCTGATAGACACCTTCTATATGTAGAATTCTTCTCAGAAACCGTGTAGTCATGTAATGTAAATTCAAGTTATTAAAAAATGGTCAGACAAGACAGAGTTATGAGGGAACACTGTTAACTGTTCACTCTCAATGCCATAAGTCAGCACAAGGTCAAGGGTATGATTAAGGCAGTGAGTAGGTCTGTGAACACTTTGAGAAAATCCAATAGAGTCCAATATAGAATTAAAGTTAATATTTAGGCTGTCATTTTCAACATCTACATGAATATTAAAGTCACCCACTACAATGACTTTATCTGTACTCAGCACTAACTGTGATAAAAACTCTGAGAATTCAGACAGAAACTCAGAATAAGGGCCACGTGGACGATACACAACAACGAACACAAGAGGCTTTTGTGATTTCCACTTTGGGTGGGAAAAACTAAGAATCAGAGATTCAAAAGAGCTAAAACTAATCTTGGGTCTAGGACTGATTAGTAACCCTGATCTGAAGATAGCTGCCACTCCTCCTCCTCTCCTCCTTTCACTTAGTTGTTACGAGCTGCGTCCCACTATCACATCTTTGGACTCCACTGTATGTTATCTACAAGTGTAAAATGTATATTTCATACAATTTCAAATGACAGCGGCTCATCTGACACTGCGGCCGGTGCATCTTCTGGAAACTGTTGCACGAGGAGCCAGCAGGAGAGAGATGAGTCCACTGCTGCTGCTCAGAGGTGAGTGTACCCCTCTGCTGGCCTCAAATAATACGAAAATAATGATAATTGACACGAATCTGATGTGTGTTTTAACAAATTAAGTCAAAATATTCCAAATATTTGCGGCAGCTGATAGCATCTGTTCCTTTTTAGTACAACTTGCATACACATGAAGAGCTTGCAGTTTCATTTTCATGCCTCTGCTTCTTGTTGATGTGGAAGCCCTGGTAAACTCATCTGACTTTTTCCTTCCCAAAGAGATGGCCAGCAGACTGTTCACGGGGTGGATGGCCACTCAATGCGTCTGGAGTGTTTGTCCTGCAGCCCGGTGAGGAGGAAGGGCTGCAGAGGAGACCGGGCTGCCTCGAGCCAGCCGGTCCACGACTGCGGACCTCCGTATTGCTCTCTGTTCACCCCCGACACTGCAGGCTGGGGGGAGAACAGCGACTCAGGTCAGGGAACCTACAGCCAGCCCACAGGGAAATGCACCAGCGAGCTTGAAACACCCCACACAAACCACAACCTTGAAGACTGCGACACCGACCAGGATGACACTTCTGCCTTCGACTACTCCTCCGTCACCTCCTGCAGCCCCGACGGCACCTTGCGAAGAGACATGATGGAGAGCAACAGCGGGGAGGATGAAGAGGAGGACAGTCAGGTGCCAGTGCTGCTAAAGCCCTCGTACAGCCAACAGCAGCAGTGCAAAGACGCAGCAAGAGAGAGGACTGTGTGTCTGAGGTGGCAGATTCCCAGATTAACTCCTCATCCTCCTCTTAGGAACCCTGCAGGCCCGTATGTGGATGGGACAACGCCGTGTCTTGTGAGCTCCTTTGGGAATAGGTTAGTCAGCGTCAGGAAAGGGTCGCCTCCTCTACATCCGAAAAGTGCCTTCAGGCCCATCTGGGATGATCCGCCCAAGCAGGTGTGTAAGTGTTTCATTGATATACACTGTATTCAAAATGGCATCACTTTCCCTATCATTGCAACATATTTTAAAGATGTATAGTTTGGAAGGAAGTATAGTTTAGAACTTTGCTTTCCTGCAAGTTAGTGTTCTTCACCTGTTCTTTAAATCCACTTTTCTTAATCCAGCAGGTCGATTCAGCTCCAGAGAAGGATAGCAGACAAGGTTTCATTCCAATTCAAGCTCCAGCGAGGCAAAACTTTCAGACTTTCAACCCCAGCAGGGAAAATCTGAGGTAAGATCGTCACAGCTTCCAGGGTGAACTTGAAAACAAGAGGAGCCACACGGAAGCTTCCATCTTGCCCTGTGTAAAATCTAAATGTGATCAATGTGAATACTTATACCTGTTGCCCCTCTGAATTTGTCCTCTCTCCACTTCCTCAGGCCAGTGCTGGCTCAGCAGCGAGGGAACCACACAGCAGCTGCGAGCAGTGCAGGACTGTGGGACAGTGAAGACAGCGAGGGGCCTTGCAGTACCGTTTAACTGCTGCACAAAAAGACTTTGGAGTTACATCCAAACCTGAGCATTAGTTGGAGTTCTGTCATGGATCCCTTCTCTTGAAAGGCTACAACTCCTGGGTGCATGTATGACAGTTATGGATGATCAGATGTCACATTAGGATGCTAATTTATTTAGCTTTGGAAAAGAAAACCAAACTTAAAAATATTTCGCACAGTACTTTTTAAACTAGACAGACTAGATGAGGCGATGAAAATATGTTGCTAAAGAAGCAGAATTCCTTTTAAAAATGTCCCTTATGGGTCTAATGTTATGTTATTAGAGATAATAGTTTTAAAAGTTTGTAAATTAACATACAGCCAACTAAATATGAAGCTAAAGGTAGCTAGTGGTTAGCACTGTAAGGCACGTTGAGACTATTTCAAAGACAGACACAGCACAAAATGCAAAATGTTTCCTCTGGTAGAATTAAACCTGTATGAATGAATATATGAGGCGTGAATTATACTCGCTTAGCCACTTCATCTCTTTCAGTAAGCTACTTTTCCCAAGCAACCAGAGAATAACGTTTAAGTTCCAGAATTAAAACTGAACTGGAAACGAGTTCAAGAATAAAGCTTTTTTCTTGTCGTAAATTTTAAATTCTTATAAGCGCTTAAGTACGCAAGAGCACAAGAATACAGAAGAAAAACAAATGATAAAATTCAGGTTTTTGAGGATTGGTGAGCTGAGAAGGCACCATTATATCTGCTGCAGTAAATGAACGCTCAATAGTAATATGTATTTAAAAAAAAAAATGGAAAAGAAAATAAAGTATTCCTTATTTAATTAAATGTTGGCATTGCTTGATGTAGAAAGGCTTGTGGCTACATTTTGACACCTCTTGTGTGCTCGTGGAGATAAATGTGTGTAATTCAAAGCAGTTTAGAGATGGTTATCTTACCCGGGAAAAAACAACAAAAAAAAAAAAACCTAATGACATGTCACACATATGAAACCAATAAAAGGCTGTAAAACCTTTCACTTTGGAGTAGAAAAAAATGTTAAAACATAAATCTGTATGGCCAATTCAGGGTATAATTTTGAAAGGAGGAAGGAAGGAGGAAGGAGGAAACGAGCATAAATAATCAAGCGGACACATTTAACAACTCTGACCTTCAATACATCCTCTGACATTACTAATATGTGCAGAGCTATGGGACTGTAGTGAAGCGACTATTCTTGCTGAACCCCCTCAGAAGCTGAATGGTCACATGGTCCGTTTACCAGTAATTCAAGTTCAAGCAGCAGGTGTGTTGCTGGGGTCCTGGATAAGTACAATGTTGAGTTCAAAGACCCGGCTGTTCACATCTTGTTCGTCTTGGGACTTCATTATTTAATATGATAAAATATATTGTATGTATTATATAAATAATACTACGAAAGTATAGTACGAAAGTAAAATGCTTTGAGTCCCTTCTCTTGGCCACATACTACATCTCAGAGGGAAATATTAAACTTGTTTTTACTTCAGTGCATTTATGTGATAGACTTAGATGCTACTTTTGCTTCGATCTGAGAGAAAAACGGCACACAATTTGGAATGTTTCTACTTTGTTTTACATGTCAAAAACATCTTGTCCTTTTAAAAGTGTCGATCCTCCAACTTTTCTGAATAATTCTTGGTTTTTACAGAAATGCAGCCTGCCAACTGCTGTCACAAATAAAAAAAAAACCTTTTCCTTTAAACAATTCCTTAATCTTGCTTCTTGGCGTGATTACATATGTATCCTTATTCAGCTGTGATTGCATCCAAAGAAAAGACAAAACCAGAAATGAGTAGTTCAGTACAAAATAAGACTGGGTGATTTATTAATCTCATCAAGACCATTAATACAAAGCAGTTAAAAGGCCACATACCATCAAACAAACTGACTGCTGGATCAAGATGTTACAGTGCCACCAGGAGGAAAACCAATCTGTTATTCTGTCGGGTATGGGGGTTTAAAAGAAATAATACACACACAGAAAAAAAAAAAAACCATCAATACTGACATGGGAAACCCAAGATATTGACAGAACAGGAGCCGAAACATCACATCAAATATTGGTCGAAATCCTCCAAAAAAAACCTCCCCTTCAATCCCAAATTTGATCGATTCATCCCAACCTCGGCTCAGACCCAAGCAGGACCCGAGGAGGATGGCTCCGCATACGCAAAGCAAAGAGACAGAAGGGGGCTCGAGTGGGAATTTTGTTAGAAAAATAGAAATAAAATAAAATAAAAATTCTGCTCGTGGTGGCCGGACACCCTCCCGAGCGTCCATGTCGTTTGCAAATGTCAGAGCCAGCAAAGGGTAGAGGGGTGGGAGGGGGTAAAAGTGAGGTGGTAGACTTGTGTTTTTCTGCCCTGATCCACGTAGAGAGCGAGTTCGACAGCTGCACGGGTTTCACTGCATTTACAAACATACCTGCAGCAGCTGCGGCTCCTCAACAGTACAGCCTAAAGTGCACAAAGTGTGTTTCTCAGAAAAAAAAAAAGTCCAATTCTTCACTACGCTTTGAAACCTGCAACTGAATATATCGTCTCTGTGTATATTCCACTGCAACTTTAATACAGCTCCGACCTCTGTCTAATGAGTGTAAGCATTAAAAAGTCTTTGAAAAGGAGAGAAGGCCATTAGTAGGATGTACAAAGTGAAGAACATGTCTAAGTAAGTGCTTGGCATATCGAACTGGATATTTTTTTTTTTCATTGCTTTAAAACACCTAAGGGGGCAGGGAAGAAACAATGGCTTTCCTCAGTTAATACTCCCAGTGTTTCAACTGGAGATTGTCTGTAAGTAAGTTAGTGAGAGTGACCGCTTGTTTTTTTTTTTTTTCCTTTTCATTGTTTTTGTCTAGTTTTTGTTTTTTTTATTCCTTTTTTTTTTTTTTTAGCTGACTGGAGCAGCATTTGATTATTAGGAAATATCTGAACCGAGGAGGATGAGGGTACAATAAGATGGGGTGGGGTGGGGGGGTCGCTTTATACAAATTATTTAGTTAGTGTATATATGTTATATATACACAGTATGCACAAACATGTACAATTTCATAGTGTATAGCTTTGTTCTAAACATTACATAGGCAACTTGATTTTTAAGCATTTTAGACACCATTTGCTTATTTCTGTAAAGTAGAAAACAAAATAAAAAGGCACATCTGAGCATGATGCATGGATTATTTCAGTCTTTCCAAAGAAAAACAAAAATGTTTCAAGCAGGGGGAGAAGAAAGGAATGAGGAAAGAAAGGAAGAAAGAAAGAAAAAGAAAGAAAGAGGAAGAAGTCGGGTTAAAAAGTTCCTCTTTATTTATTTATTTTCCTTTAATGGGTTTTAAGTATTAGGAGCAGCCACTAGGGTGGAGGGTGGGGTGGGGGCTGACCCAGCTTTGGTGGGAGAATGCGTGCTTCCAGTGCAAAGTTCTAACACAAATGAAGAAGAGTTGGCCACGGAGGGGCACTTTTGGAGAGGAGCACAGTGTCAGACAGCAGCGCGCGTCCGTAAGGGGATCGGTTAAGACATCAGCTTTCAAAGAGCAGTATAAGTGAGCGTCCTCTTCTACGCCTCGCGTCCTGGTGCTGTTTGATATCTCTGCCATGCACTGCAGAAGGTTTTTCTTTTTCAACTGTCCAATCAAAACCCACTGCCTTTGCCCATTTTGATGTGCAAATGGAGTGCTCTCAGCTGTGTTTCCCATCTGGGCGGATAGGACTAGAGCCTGGGCTCAGAGGTCACCGCTGTTGGATTTTTAAAGGCAACGTTTTGTGGCTGTGGAGAGGCTTCAGAGGAAACAAAGAAACAAAATAAACAGTCAAGACAGTTTGACTTGCTACTTTACAGTCACAGTGTACAGCTGAGATACAAGGTGGGGGGGATTCAGTGTCGCCTCCTTTTTGTGTTTATCTTAGTGTCACATTTGCTTAAAAAAAAAAAAATAAAGAAACGAAAGAAAATCCCTTATCCCCCTGCATAAAATAAGACTTTGGCAACTGTTTGTGTTCAGTTAGTAGGAAAAGCAACGCAGTCCGCTGCTCACACCCACCGTGAAGGGACCGCATGCGCGCCGGTCGTAGAGCTGAAAATCTATGATGTCAATGCCCAAAAGAAACAAAGCACAGTTGCGGCTACAAAGTCCAAACCCCCACCCTCTCTCAACTCACCCCACCCTGGTGACGGAGGGAGAGAGCCATGGGGTAAGTTAAAGAGTGTGACGGGTGAGAACTTTTATCAGAAATAGGCAGACCCATTCCTTACAGACACAAATACTCCTTTTTGTTTATTAGCTGGCACACCGGTGTGGGTTTTATCATTGGCACAGAGGGTTTAGGATGGAGGCGGAGCTACTGATCCCCTGAGAGGCATAGCGGGCGTGGTCAATGCAGGTGAGGGCAGGTTGAGTGTGTGGAGCAGTGTTGTTCTTTCAGATCAGTAGCTTTGAGTCAACTGTGTCCCAGTTTGCATTTTGGTGGTTAAGGAAATAAAGCAGACTCACTGGCTGCTGTCGGTGTTCTCCACCAATGAGAGGCCTTGTAGCGGCGGCTGCATCGCCTCCCTTTTATATGTCTTTGGTGGGAGTTTAGGGAGTTGTGGGCTGGAGTTGTGGCGTGGGGGGACAGGTGGAGCAGTGATGGGAACAGGGCAGAGGCTGTTCTGGCTGGCGCTGAGTGGGCAGCTCCGCCTGGGGACGCGAGGGGATGGTGTGCTGGGTGGGGTGTTGGGTGAGCTGGGGGAGCTGCCGAAGTCCCAGTGGTATCTGCCAACGGGTGAAGGCTGCATGTTGACGGGGTAGTTGATGAAGATCTCCGGGGGGCGCTGGGGAACCGGAGGAGGCGTGTCGGGGAGAGGATCTCGGGGCGGTGGAGGTGGAGGGCTGGGCAGCGGTCCGTCAGTGGGGGGGCCATTGTAGACCAGTGGTCGAGGCTGGTTCCTGGGCAGAGGGGGAGGCAGCCGTGGAGGGATGGCTGGGGGGCAGTCAGACCTGGAGCTCAGCTGTAACACAGAAAGAACATGAGCATTACAAACACGAGAAATGGATAAGATAGGGTAAGGGGGTCTTGCCTAAAGACCCCTACTGGAGGTAGTACCTTTCATGCATGGGGAGACAGGTTTGAACCCAGGTCTCCCACACGAAAGGTGGCAATCATACCACTATCCAGACCCTTTGTGCAGCGATGGATCCATTATTTTTACAACATCTCTTAAGTGATTATGCTCTTTAAACAAATTAAGTGCTTTTGACATCATTCATGTGGTACTAAGTTAAAACCAAACATTTTAAAACAGTGTAAATATTGTACTGTATATTGCCATTTCGCCTTGAAATACTCGGCTATGAAACTTTGGTTCATATCACTCAAACACTCAAAGCCGACATTAAAAGTTAATCCTAATAAACCACAGCTGGACTTCTTTAGAAAGTCTGATTCTGACTGATTCAGTGTGGAACAATTATAGAAAGATCCTGATAGACTAAAGTCACCAGTCTTACTCTCACTCAGTGGGGTTACATGAGTGCCATCGGATTGGATTAATGGCTAAATTGCAATAAGACTGAGTTATTCAGTTCATGTAGACACCTTAATCTGACAAAAAAAAAACTGATCAGATGGGATTAAGACCCCAAGATAACTCTATCCAAACATACACTGAACATGCATGTTGACGGCAGTGGATCGGATTGAGCGTTCTGCGCATGCTTGAGATTTTTTCCTGGGATCGTCGCCGGGAAGTCAAAGGAGACGATATTACTGTTGTTGTCGCCGCCATCGGAAAGAAATTAACAACACGATGGAGAATGCACCGTTGTGCATCATGTTTGTACCATAACCATGCTCATCACAAACAAAATGTAGAGGGACGTAGCTCTTGCTCTTCTTCGTTCGCCATCTTTCTCGAATACCTGAGTTTGTTGTTGTTGGTGGTAGTGAATACGTCAACTGGAAGTGGCTCTATTAGTGATAGTTAAAATGGGAACAGCGCCACCTATCGTACCGGGATATGACATGCTTTGTGCCAGTGATTCGATTCATTCACCGCCATATATCCAAGGATAATTACCCTTGCTCAGATAAGGAGCATAACCCAACTATAGCTATAATCGAGTTAATCTCATCATGTAGACCCACTGACTGTGGGGAAGCAGATGAGCACATCTTCTGCTGTATCCTAGATAAAAACAACAACTTCCAACCCAAGGTTATAAACTGATGGGTGCAGACCTGTCTGATCACAGTTCGGGTTTGTTAGGGCTCCTTTTCTTCCAAGCTTGCTACATTTCACTGTAATGATGACATTGAGATCGTTACTCAAACTCATAAACTGAAAAGTCATTGTTTTGGTTCAGCGGATTATTCGCACTTCATCAGAATTAATTCAACTCCATGAAACTGAAGTAAGGCTTTGTCATCATTAGAGCTGGGTACCGAACTTCGGTTCTTTTAAGGCACCGACCGAAATGCTTCGGTAGTACGAGTATCATAACATTCCTCGTCTTTTGGTGCCAAGTTTCGGTACCCAGATATTAATCACGTTATCAAGAACTGATCATGCTGCCCTCGATTGGCTGCATTACCGTTACACTTTGCTGCATGCAGGAAAATGTGGTTACGCCCACAGAAAGGGTTCACGTGTATTTGCGTTGGGAACTGTAGTTGTGTGCATGTCATCGAACCGGTTAAACAATGCCATCGAGGTCAAAAGGGTGGCTCCATTTCACCAAGATTGATGCCAATAGTGCGTGATGCAATATATGCCAAAAAGTCATCGCTGCTAAAGCCAGCAACACGACTAATTTAATGAATTATATGATCATGCACAAAATCAATTTAAGAGCAGAAAGTCGCTCCGTGTTTGACTGCAAGAAGGTCGGACCGCAACCATCCTCCTCTCAGCATTGAAGTCAGCCTGTGGACGCTACAGAGCCCGAGCGGCATAATTCAAAAGCTGTACCACTGGACTCGGCTTCATCTAAGAGTAGCGAGGACGGCGTAGTGTGTGGCATTTAAATTAATGTTCAGTGAAATCCGGTAGTAATCTCACACGTTGTAATCTCACACGTGCAGAAAGCAGACATGTTGACTTTTCTGAAGAAAAACTGCAAAGTGAAAAGTATCCTCAGTATGTAAAATAGATTTAGACACCAACCTGTCACCTGTTTGCACTGGAAATCGTTTATTATTTTTTTCTGTAAGAAGTTTGGAAAAAACTTTATCAAACAGGTTCCCTGTTAGATTTGTACTGTTATGTGTAATGAAATTTCCTTTTTGTTAGAATTGATATTATAAAATTGGTATCGAAAAAAGTATTGTTCAGGAACCAGTATTGGTTCCGGTATCAAAAGATTTTGATTGATGCCCTCGTCATCACTGTGGTGAAGAGTGCATTTCTCTCACTTTTGCTTCAGACATGGCATCTTTCCTCCGAGGAGGCAAAGGAGGTGGCTTTAAGTCATCTCCAAGCTGGTGCAGGCTGCCACATGAGACAGACTGGAACTCTGAGAATAAAAAACAGAGAGCAATGAGTTAAAAGGGTGAGAAAAAAAATTCTATGGTTAATTCCAGGATAATGTTCAACTGCAGAAAAAGAAGCTGACATCTCCACACTTACTTGAAGGTGGCAGGAGAACTGGGGCAAAGATGGAGTTACAGCCTGTAAGATGGAGACAAACAGATCATTTCACAAAAAAAGATGCATGTGCAGCCTTTCTTATCTGTGACATGTCTGTTTTTTTTTTCTTCTCTAATTTAGATTATAGCGCCATGATTTACCCATCCCACACAGTGTCATATGGAATAAACTGTAACTGGTTATCGTCCTTGTTTTGAATAGAAATTGGAAAGAAAGTTCTCGAACGTCAGCTTTACTCACCGCCGTAGGAGCTGCTGAGGTCGTGTTCCATGAAGACCGAACTGAGGTCAGAAGAGGCTGACTGTGGCGGGGTGGGTGTGTTGGGGGAGGTGGGCACCGAGGCAGACATTGACGTGTCCAGCTCGGTCTCAGCGATGCTGCGGAAAGCGATCTTCTGTGGGGGCTCCCTTTCCAGGGCAACGGGGTGGCCCTTCAGGGTGCCAGAGGTAGACGTTCGCACAGGCCGGATCCCCGGGGATTTCAGAGTATATGTGGTTTTCCTGGGCTGAAGGTGGGGAGGAGATGAAGTGACTCATATGCGGGAGGTTATCACTAAAATCATCCAGTTAGATAAGCGATTTAAATAGATAATGTGTACTTTATCTGTCAAACAAAAATTCCCAAACAACAGTCTAAATGATACTTAAACTGAAGCAGCTCTCCTGCAGGCATCGTTACTGCTGCACCACAAGCAAAAGCTCTCAATCCAAGGCTTACATCGTACATTGCTGCAATAAAAACTCATCATCACTTAAATGCTAGAATAAACCCACTTACAAATCGGGCAGCCTGCTTGCAGTGCCGTGGCTCAATATCTAAAGATGTTTTGAACAAGTAGTCGGCAAACTCCTTCTCGCTCATGTTGCCCATCGGGTTCAGGTTCTCGAAGAACCTCTGTGCGAAACAGGAAAAGAAAAACGTCAAGTTCCAGGTGTGTATTAACAGTTAGAACATGGCAAAAGAAAAAGGCGAAGAGGAGTTCTCACCCTGATGTCTGGCTCCACCTTCAGACAGTAGGGCTGGTTCTGATACTGCTGGATCTCTCCTGTTATTTCGGCCACTTTCCTCCTCTTGCTGAAGTTGATCAGATCCTTACCCTGACGTCTGAGGAAGTCAGGGTTACCCTCCTCTGTCTTCAGGATGTTGGTTAAATAGATACCTAAAGGAAGAAAAGTTCAATGGTGGAGACTGAAAAGCAACCAAATGCAAACTTTAATTTCATCAATACGATTTTGACCCTATATACACACACACACACACATATATATATATATATATATATATATATATATATATATATATATGACCCTAACTACGAAAATTCTACCAAAACAATCATTTCTAATAGTTTGAGAGGAAAAAAGCAGAGGAAAAAAGATTTAATAGTTTTGTGATAAATAGAGGTAACTGACAATGGACAGAATCCCTGCAAGACAGTTAAATAAATACTCTTTGTTTATTCATACTTGACTTGCACAGTAACATTGTACAGGACTTACCAAAGAAAGGCACACAGGGTGGGTTTATTGACTTGAGTTTAGCCAAATATTTCTTAAAATGGTCCTGGCTCAGCTCTACAGCTTCTTCCAGGATTTTCTTTTTCCTCTCTGGTATTCCCTGTGGAGGAGGGAGGGACACACCGATTCACTTAAAAAGCTTCTCAGTTGCTCATTCATTTCTTCAAAACCAAAACATACTAATGAGCTTGAACGTTATTATTCAGTTTGACCATCTTTATTCCTGAACACAGCCTGAACCCTCTTAGACACGCTTTCGGTCATTTCTTTAAGTAGTCTTCAGGAATAGTTCTCCAGGCTTCTTGAAGGACATCCCAAACCTCTTCTTTGGATGTCGGCTGCCTTCTGTTCCGTTCTCTGTGAAGATGATCCCACATTGCTTCAATTCCCTATTTCCCTTCCTTAAGAATGGCTTCTTGGCAGCCACCCTTCCATGGAGACCATTTCTAAAGAGGCTTCAGTGAACAGTCGATGGGATCAACTGATGCATCGCTCAGGTCCTCTTTCAGGTTTTCCTTGAATTTTTTTCCTTTTTCTAAAGGACATCACTTTCAGATTCTTTTCATCTGCTGTAGATATTTTTCTTTTAGGCCTGACACTTCTTCTTTTATCCTCCACTTGTCCAGTTTTCTCAAATTTAATGTCTGTCAAACTGTTAACTTTGGCTTTTTTGTAGATGCATCAAAAGTAACACAGCGCCTAAAGATGCAGACACAACACTGGTTCATCCTTTGAGTTGGATGTCTTCTTTATTCCTTAATGAGTCATTGGTCAGTGCTAAGTGGCTTAACAAAATAGTCATGTTCAAGGACTGGAAATGAGTGAAAAAGCAGCCAATGTACAAAGAAGAACTTTGAAAGACCTTCAGAAAGCCTGGAGAGCTGTTGCTTAAAACCACTTCAGAGGATTACAGGAAAGTCTGTCAAATGATTACATCAGCACAATTACTCATAAAGCTGCACAACTGCTTTAGCATTTACCTGTGAAATGTAAACCTGTTAACTTGCTTACTGTAAACCTGTTATAGTGCCTATGGCATGTTAAAAAGTATACAGGCTCAATACTGCTGACCTTCTACGTCAAAACCTGGTGTCTACAATACCCACAATGCAGCTCACTACAGCATTCAGATCTAGGTGTGATGCTAGCCGTGGCTACTGTTGCTTGAGTCATTAGTCTCAAGCAGAGATGAGAGGTGAGCTCACTTCATTCTCATTCATTCTCTGCACACAAAGACCATTTCCTTTTTCAAACTTGCAGATTTTAGACCTAAGTGGTGCTGCCACGTGAAGTCAGAAACTTTGTGTTGTTTCTTATGTTTTGTAGACACTTTAAAATTAGCAGTTTCCCTAAAGCTGAAGTACGAATTTAAACAAAAAGTCCCAAATTGACACATGAATCCTGTCTTCAGACAGACATCACACTTTCACTCACCTCAAAGGTGTGGTCTAACCTATAGACCGGGACAGAGTTGATGGCACTGACCACCTCCAGCACACCGTTGAAGTTGTTGAGCTCCTGGAAAACCTGAAGAATCTCTATGACCCGCGTTAACACTGCCACCCTCTCCTCCAGGTTTGACATCTCTACAATGCACCTGCAACACGCCAACACAGTTCAGTTCAATTTAACCAGGAAACCTAAAACCGGGGTTGGATTTTCCTGTGGTTGAATAATCGACTCACTTCTCAAACCACAGTGTGAGGTTGGTGGTGTGGCGGATCATGCGGAGCAAGTTTGGCGAGTTCTTCTCTTTGTCCTCTTTGGTCCAGACGCTGCCCACCAGCTCCGATGGTCGGACGGCTCTGTGGATAAAAAAAGAAAAAGAAAAAAAGTTTCAGCTTCCACGTGTTAATGTAAACCTGCTCCTCTAGCCTCTAAACCTTCATTTGGACTCACCTGTAGAGCTCAGACTCAAGAAGTGTCAGCTGGCGGGCGATCTCTATGGGGTGAAGGGTCATGAGATCAAACATTTCCACTTGACTCGCTTTGCAGATGTGCCACTCGATGGGAGGAGGCGAGCTCTCAAAGGTGATGTTGTGACTGACGCCATTTGACTGCGTCTGCAGCTTTCTCCTGATGATCTTATTGATGGACTCTACCCACTTTCTCATGGACTTGCCTAAAGAGAAAACGTATGATTAAAACCTCACTCCCTCACTTAACTTGGCTACATGTGCACTTCTGTTGTCCACACATCTAAAGTGAGATATTTCATGTAGCTCAGTGTGAGACACATTTTTATACATCAGACCTAAGTAGCAAAGTGATTTA
Source organism: Leuresthes tenuis (assembly GCF_036924035.1). Classification (NCBI taxonomy): domain Eukaryota; kingdom Metazoa; phylum Chordata; class Actinopteri; order Atheriniformes; family Atherinopsidae; genus Leuresthes; species Leuresthes tenuis. The sequence continues at coordinate 14,960,692 of NW_027325369.1, forward strand.
TAGCCATACGCAGTTAAATTTGTGGTCTAAATATTTTGTTACCCACATCTCCACGTTATGAAAACAGTAAAATACTCGCCGTCATATGCGTCTGACCTTGTCTGTCTGACACCTACAGAGCAACAGACTTTTGAGACCGTCATTAGTGTTTGTTAGAAGTTCCTGATATGAAATGCATTATTAATTCTATTAATATTAATAACTATCCTTTTACCCTTATTAATAATCATTAATAACTATATCCCCCACAATGTATATCGGCTGTTTCAGACCAGACAGGTTTCCATTCATGCCAGTTAAGGGTCAATAATCAGAATCAGAATAACCTCTGTCTTGTACACTGAATTTAGATGATGGACATTTTTAGAATTCTGAAAGATAACCGAATGCTTCTTTCTGATGCGATCTTCAGGTGTTTATCTGGAGTTTTGGGCCTGCCATCTTGTCATGCGTTATCTGTTTTTTTCTGTTTGTTTTTTATGGACAATTTGCCTTTTCGATGGAAGACACTGTCAATCATAAAGGTCGTCTTTCCTAAAACAGAGGATTTCTTATTTTGGAGTCTTACAACTTGAAAACTTTACATAACTGACCTCGAAGTTGAATTTTGCTGGTGATGTAATCCTCCAACCGACTTCTCAGGTCTTGATCATTTTCAAAGTCGTAGAAATGATGCTCAACCCACTGACGTAAAACGTTGAGAACCCTGTGAAGAATTAACACGTTATATGTATTGTCACATGCCAAAAAAGGACTTCTTTGTTGCACCATTAACTATTTTTTATAAACACTTTGTGTTGTTAAGGCAGCTGTTGTTGATATTTCCATCGTCTCACACTTTAACTATAGTCGTGAATATGAAGAAAAGATGACCTGGAACTAAAGTGGAAGGTAGACTGCAGACATTTAGAAAACAAATGAAACTGTGATAATATCGCAACGTTTAGTCAACAACAAGAGACCACTCAAACCTTTGTGGCCAAATTATGCTCCGGCACTTCAGGATTCTCATTATTGATCTTTTCAATATGTTTGTGGCCTAAAGGCAGACCACTCAAAGATTCATGCATTCACAGGTGGGGTAAAGTGATCATACCACCAGATTTGTGCCTCGTGATGTATTCCAACTCAACAGCCACGTTTCTACTGTTTCTGCACATTGTGTTTGAGGGATTTTACTGCGGCTGCTCTTCACCCTGTCCTACTCCGACAGGCTCTCAGGTTTCATTGGTACTTACACAATTAGCCATGATTCATTTACACCTTATAAGGCTAGAAATTCTACAGTAACACAAAAGCAATTCTGTGACTCACTCAGAACATTCGGGCCTTAAATAGAGAGTATAAAATAGCCAAACAACAACATGAGAGAAAGAGAAACACACACACACACACTTTTCTGGTGCTGTGAAAGGTCTTGCTACAGAATAACAGAAGCAAAGTTAGAGTAACCCTTCCATACTTCTTTGTGTTCAGAGACTTGAGGGAATACATTTTCAGAGAAATGACATTAGTAGATTTCCATTCTAAAACTTGAAGTAAAAACGGCCCAGTTTCAGCAGCTGCTGGACAAAAGAAGTTTGATCTGACACATTACAAAAAATTTTAAAAAAAAAACTTTTGTTTTGATTTACAGTCATTGGAACATTTCTTTTTTGTGTCCTCCAAACAACAATAGCACCTTACACAGCAAATTATAACAACCAGTTCTATATGCAACTCAGTGAAATTTACTTCTGGGTCACTTCTTTTGGGATCTTGTTCAATTTTGTGTGGAAGCTGTTTTCACTTGACCTCTATTATTTGCAAAGTAAGTACTTGTTGTTCCTTTTAAAAAAGTTAATCAACTGAGTCAGAAAGAGCTTCGATTGGAAGGTTGTTGTACCTGAGTTGGACAGGCTGCACATATTCTTTTCTAAACCTCTGTAGCTCGGCCGCCATTTGCTGATCATCGTTCCAGAGAGCCTCTCGATCCTCCTCAGTTGGTTTTGGCTCAGGGATCTCAATCCTGAAAAAAAAGGTGTTTTCAGAACATAAAGCATTATATACATAATATTGCTGTCGACTGCCCACAACACAAACAAATATCTCTGAGAGATCTGCACAATCTAAAAATACAAGAACAGGAAGTGTAGCAACAAAAAGAATGTATGCTAAGTGAGTAGCTGCTTTGGGAAAATACCTATCCATCAGCAGGATGAGAAGCTCCTTTGGTGTGCAGAATGATCGGTAGGTTGTAAGAAATGTGCGCACAAAGTTGGGATCTAGAAAAAGATCGACATACATGTTATATAAACCAAGTTTACAAACATAATAAAGCTGAATTGTTTCTTTTCACTTGCAGAGCTGCAGCAGAAGCTTACCCGCATACATATGGTAGGTGAGCCTCTCTATGAGCTTGACCACTGTACCAGCCTTAATGATAGGGATGCCAGTTTTGCTCTGCACCTTGTCCTCAAACACGATATTCTCCTCAGAGTCCTGCACAGCAAACTTGTAAACCTCTGGGGAGGGCAGTCTTAGAGGATGCTCCTGTTCCTCTGTCTGCAGGACTGTGTCCAACATCCGATCCAAAGTGGAGTGGTACTGAAGAGTCACTAGTGCTGCCATCCATGCTGCTTTCTCCTCCGCTGTCCGTGCACAGAAAACTGCACAGTTTTCATCTTTGCCTATCAGTTCAAAAGCGTGCCGCAGCTCTGCTGAGTCCTCACGGTCCACAATGCGGATCTTCCTGAGCACAAACTTCTCCTTCAGGCGGTACTCCGCCCCACTACCTGAACCCGGGAGCCGTGAACTCTGATTGGCCTTGCAGCTGATCATCAGGCCGTCGAACAGGAAGTTATGTCTCTCGTGTTTAGCACCTGCTCGTAAAAGCGGCCCCTCGAGGATGAACTCGCTGCAACACTGACCGATATCTTTCCCCTCCCAGCCGTCAATGCTTTTCTGGATCTCGTTCATGCGCTTGATGGCTAGTTGTTTGCTACGAACCTGCCTGCTGTACAGGCGGGACATTGGCTCGCTGTGGTCAGAAAACAGAAAAGCTCAGTCAATAAGCCAAACATCCAAACACAGAAATAGCAAAACAGTGATCAATAAGGGGAAACAGAATGATATTAACAACATTTTTTATCACTTTTTGCTGTAATTGGGGGCGTACCCAGGTTTACGGCGAGGCTGGTACTTGGCATAGATCCGCTCCACGCTAGACTGAAGGTTAAGCAGAGCTGTAATTGCCTGTTTCAGACATTCTCTGTCGTCTTGTTCTTCACTGTGCTCCTGAAGTTGCTGTAAAAGTGCAAAAAACAACATATCTTAACCACAACAGCTAATAGATGGATTTTTTTAAAGCAGGAAAAGCATAGGTGTAGTTAATAATGAAGGCTGTACTCCACCTAGCCATGGCACAAGTGTAATGCAATGGAACACTCAAGGTAAGTGAGTCATCTCATGAGGTTTAAAAATGTCCTATGTTTTTTTATCACTGTAAAAGGCGAGTTTAGGTTCTACTGGTAAACAGTGTACAGTGAGACTTCAGTGTAGCTGTAGCGTATCTACTAAGGTAACCCCCCCATTCTAAATATTCAGCTTTCACTACTCTTGTACTCTTGTTATTTACTACAACAGTCCACATATCAGTATATACCTGCAGCAGCTCAAAGTAGTGCATACAGTGGTACACCGGGACCATCATCAGCTGGGGGAGGACATACTGGACAGCTTCTTTGAAGCCCTCTGCAATTGACTGCAGACAAAAAGAAATATTAAAACAGTTACTGATAAACCACTTCGATTACATTATGGAACCTGTAAGGACAAAAGAGCTTTATGTCCCAGCCTCCCAATATTAAAAGCCAGTAAAAATGAGTAACCCCTCCCCACACCCCCCCAATAAACTGATTTTCTAATTAAATGTTAAAGAAAAGTTAGATTTTTTTCCTTTTCAAATGAATTCTGTGCGTTACATCATGTCTACAGCCTGTGTTTTGTCATCTTACAGGAGCCAGATGTATAAAGCTTCATACACTCAAGACCATAAATAACAATAAAACAGTCCACTTTGGAAATATACTGTAATGTGAAAAAATAATAGAGATGTCAAGGACAAAAAAAAAAAAAAATGTATGTTTTAGTCTTTAATTGTGAAATTGGTGCATACGAGAGGCTACATGGTGACGGGTGGGAGGAAAAAGTAGTTAAACAAGTAAAGCGGCAGGGTAACGGGTGGGCGGGGGGGGGCATCATAGTATCCACTTTAATCTCCTGATCCCCTGATAGACGACTCAGAATCAATATGCTAGTACTCAGACTCCACAGCAGCGGCCACAGTGTCTGCATGGACGGAAGGAGCATGGGGATGGGAGGGGAGGGGAGGAAGACTCGTGCCCATGGAAGAGATAGACATCAGCTGCCTGACGCACACTGACAGACAGCACAGGAACAATGACCTAAGTTTAGATCGTGTTATTGATATGTCAGTATCCTGAGGGTTTATAAACTGTCTATGCATATTAGCACTATGAATTAAAAGAGACAGAGTGCACAACTACTGCTGGTTGTGAAACAAAACCAGAATAGAAATTCACTTTAATTATCCTTTGTTTGTCATCGTCATACATAATCATACCATCATATTTCTTTTCTACATAAAGTGGGGTGCTTTTTAGAGCCCCAATGGGATTTTCCATCCAATCGGAACTTTAGTTCAGCATATCCAGGTTTCACTTAACCAGTATACGACATTTACACGCGGAGTTACATTTAGAGTTAAATCCTAAAAGATTACTTTCTGACCAGTCATGTTTCATAGGTGCTCCTTTAACACCGGCACGCATCACTGTGACCGTAAGCCAAACATAAACACAAAGCCGTGGTGATGCTGCACACGCGGACTCCGAGCAAAACAGGTTCCTGTTTCAGAGAAGTACAGGCGCTGCTTGCATTCACATTGTGGTCTTTGCAATCTTAATTCACGGCTTATTTTCAACATGAAATGTGCCTTGAGCCATCCGCCCCCTCCCTCCTCCCAGAGAGAAAAATGGCCTGCAATGTGGCTGCCTGTTCTATTTTTAAAAGCCGATGCAATTTACCCACAATACCAGACGGCGCAGAGTGCAGGGGCTGAGTGCTCAACAGACACATCTATCTGAAAGAGGGGGAGGGAGAGAGGCAGCGAGTCAAGAATGACGGAGGGATAAAGATGAAGTGCGCGCAATGAGACAAAAGCTGAAGAGGAGGAGAGAGGCTTTAATGATACCACTGCTACAGGTTTTCATCCACGCTTCAGCTAAAGCTGCAACCAATATTTGTTTATGAGAGGAGCTGTGGATTAAAGGGTCCACATAACGGTTTGTGTTGTACAGAGAAGGGGCCGAGATGATGAGATGGAGAGTCTCTTGATGCTGAACTGCCATTACATCACCCACCACTGGGACCACTGATGATCAGAATGCACGTACACACACACAAACGCACGTACACACCTTTGTGTTCGGCCACGTGGGCGAATGAGTTTATAAAATTACATCATGGCTGATGAATTAATGCTGAAAATAATTCCTCCTTTCAGTCATCTGGGAACTCCAGTGTTTCTGTATAAGCTTATAGTGGTTACTGCAAAGAGGAAGAGTTTCAGTTTTAGGGCTATAAATGTGGGATTTCATTTATTTTGTTTTCATGGTTTGCCACAGATTTCCTAAATTGGATTTTTTTTGTGAGAATCATATAATAATAAAAAAAAAACGAGTCCGTCTACCGACATTTCATCTCAGCTCTAAATCTGTGGCAGGATTTCCATCTGCTGGCGATGCAAATCTGCAGTGATCTTTTTAAGAGCCCAAAACAGAAATGTTAACCAGTCACGTTTTCCATTGATTGATTTGAAGCAAATACACCAGGTTTACGTAGTGTCGCCAGAGGGTGGTCCAGTCAACATTGCTGGTGGTAGCAATTCAGTAGAAGTTGTTGTTCTAACTTGAAACAAACCTCAAGGAGGGGAAAAGCAAAACAACTGCAGTGGACACCCGCAAAAGGGAAAATAAAGAGAGCTCTTCTACAGGAATGAGTTTCATTAATTTCTTGTTTAAGAATTAGCAAAAAAAAAAAATAGTGAAAACTGTCCGCTGAATTTTCACCAACAATCCGAAACCTTACTTTCATCTATAATATCATTCAAAAGCCAACACTGGGTATAGGTTGGGAAAAAAAACCCAATAGATTTTGAACACTGTCGTGTTTACATTTTCTTTTTGATGACTAACAACGAACAGACTAATACCTGGAGCTCTAAAATGAATAAACATAGAATGACAATTCACACAGATAACATGTCATAATAACATGTCATGGCTTGTGAAACGGAATAGTTTTTTTTTTTTTTTTTTTAAATCATCACTGTGTTATGACTATAGTATACAAATAAACCTATATTTTTAACTCCTGTGCCCTTTCTCTGCCTCTCTCACAATGAGCATGTGAAAATAAACACAGAGTGCGTGTATTCAGGGGACAGCGGCAGTAGTGTTGATCTAACTGGGGTTAGACTGGTGGTTCTTGAGTAAACACAGCAAGGCCTTAATCTGAGTTACAATACGGTGCAGTACAGTCGGACAGTTTGTTTTTCACTCATGTGAAAAGATCCACAGGGGGGGCCTAAATGTATGATAGAGCAAAACTGGACACTTGTGTTGAAAAGCTTTAAAAAAAAAAAAGAGGAGCAGAAAACATGCTCATTGTGTAAATACTGTTAGTGTTAATGAGTTTGCAGCCCTGATGCTGCTTCGGTCGGCCTTACTGGTCTTCGGCCAGAGAAAACACCAGCAAACATTTCATCTTCAAAGGCTGCCAAACTGCACCCCGCCGAGCCTAATTCAATGCTGTTCTTATGAGGAATGTCCAAATAAAACAAAACAGCAGCGGTGAATAATAAAGTGTACACAGGATGCTGAAATATGTCATGACATGCCCTAAAATGATATTGAGAGGAATTCCACCCTGCACAAAGGTTAACTTCAAAGTAAAACAGGAACAAATACTCGAACACTGTTTGTGGGGTGTGAACACACAGATGACCTCCTTGCACTTTCATTTTATAACACTTTTTCTCTCCATTTTTTGTGAATTGGGTTGTGGGATGCAGCAGTCTGGAGGGTTTTCATAAAATCATCATTAAACGTTGCAAAGTCAGTCTGATTCAAACTCAGTAAAGAAAATGATCACTATTTTTCGCACCATAAGGCGCACCTAAAAGGCTTAAATTTTCACAAAAAACAGCCGTGCGCCATATAATCCGGTGCGCACATAAAGCTCAGATTCCAAAATCTGTCACAGATACCGGCATTTTGAATTTACCGCGGGGAGCGTCGAGCATTAATCCCACTCACCACTCTCCCTTCGCGCCCCTCACCGCCACGTTCACTTCTGCCGCGCCTCTTCTCTCTCCTACATTGGAAAAGAATGGCAACTGGCCACTTCCGTCGCTCATTTTGTGTTCGATGTGAATCCAGGGTTAGGCGGATCTCAGCCATTCACTCTGAATGGGGCGAAGATTGTATGGAGCTCGTACTTAGCGATTGAATTGTGTCATCATTAATGCTTTTGCCCATGTCCCAGTGAGTGCCTGTTCTTCAGTCTGAGATGGGTGATGCAGACCTATGTGCACTTTATAAGTTTATAAGTGTAAAAATGCCCGACGATGTTGTCCTTGACTGTTGGACCATTTCCCGCTGACACAGGGACGTAATACATACATAATTGAGGGTGCGCTTTATAATCAGGTGAGCCTTATAGTGCGCAAAATGCGGGAATCTTTTTTTCACAAGGCTGTACTTCATGAATGAGAAAATCAAGAGAAGCTGAACAGAACACTCGCTGTACAAACAGTTCACCTGGAAGTAGAGGCCAACCGTCGGTCGTGCCATCAGGCTGTTGAAGTGCTCATGAAAATCCTTGCTGAGGATATCCTGAGACAAGGTCTCGTAGGGGTCAAATGCCTGCTCCTAGATGAAAATAAAACAACGTAGATTAACCAAAGCGTTTATATTCAAAGTGTCACACTAAGTTATCAGATCATTCTCACAGAATTATTCTGCTGCTAGATAAAAGAAAAACTCCTTAATTAAGTAATAACAGTAGTGTTTTAGCAACACTGAGATTTTCAGTTAATCGGACACTAATATGCTTCCTGTATGAATTTAGAGGACAAAAAAATGCATTAATTCAGTTTTAAGAATGAGGTGTTACAAAAAGCCGTTTGGAATAACGCAGCCAACATGGTTGTGCTGATGGGACATTATTTCTGAGCTGTATACTGTCGCTAAAAATTGGACACCTGTATGTTGAACTGGTGAGTTTTGAGGTTTCCCTCCGTTCCGTACCTCTGCTAGATCTTCAAAGCAGCTGCCAACCAGCGGGTGGGGGCTGCCATCTGCAGTCATCTCCACAGCGTCCTCGATCAGTCCGAGAAGCTTCACCGTCAGCTCATGGATGTCCAAGATGTTACTGAAGATCACTTCGACATCCTGCAATGACAAGTCATGTGATGACTGCCGTGCACATACAGGTTTACGATCATTCATCGGTTTCGACCGCACATTTTACAAATGACTGGTATGTGTGGAATTTGTGGCCGATAGCTGTGCAGATAGCTGTGCAGATAGCTGTGCAGATACAAATCACTGTTTCACATGGAGGCTCCAAACATCAAGTTAAGTTATTTCCAGTTAGTTTTAAATATCACAGCACCAACTACCAACTCCCAGGACAGGAGCTCCACTTTACCATTAGTTATGTAGAAAATGAAACACGTGGCTAATTACTATATCGATACATATGCCTGTTACCCATGCTGTTTCTCAGCCCACATTCAGTAGGTGTTCGCAATACATAAACAGATTGACAGACATTCAGATAAACAGTATGTCTAGTAAACATACGTGCATTTATCTGTCCTGTTGTTATGTAATCTCCCTTGTGTTCACAGAACCAGGGATGTGAACAGCGCAGTTCACTTTTTCCAACTTCTCTCTCATGCTGAGTTAATAGTTTCTTGATTTCTTGAGTGATGTAAAGCTGCTCATACAGTTTCATAACTTCCTTCCTTTCACTTTTGCCAGTCATATTTTTTTCTTCATTCTTTGTTCCATTTTACAATTATGTAGTTTTTCTAATTCATTGTTCTATGCATTACCCAATACTGCCCAAAAAATTAAAATCACTTTAAAGTCTGAATGGACAGTTTTACTGGTTACTGGTAGTTAACAAGGCAGTCGGTTAGAATAGGAAGGATAACTGTGGCTCTGCTATAAATTGTTTCTTAATCAAGTCAAGGACTGCTAATTTCCACCAGTGTTGGAGGAGGTGGGGGTGTATGTACCAAATGATCTGCCCTTTCTGCTTCAATCAATTTCAATCATGCACACGTTTGGGTGGTATCAAAATTAATACCAATAAATGCTCTGGAAAGCATGAAAAAACTTATAATGAGTGCATTGCAAACAGAAGTGATGATAGAGCCAGTATAGGCTTAATGGGAATAAAACTGAGACAAATAAAGACAACCAGGTTATTTAGGCACACTTAATGTGTTGCAGAGTGCAGAGACTGTGAGAATCTGATCTAAACAACAACAACGCGATCCATTTTCCTCAGGAAATAATTAGTCGACCAGATGAGAACTCTAAAATAGTATGAAGCGCTTACCGACTGCTCCGAGTCTGAAAAGAAGTTCAGCCCCGTCATTATTTGACTCTAACACTTTATTGACATCTCTGAGTAATTTCAGATTATGCTGTGTTTCAACAGACATAATTGAGGTTATTCTGGCAGTAGCTGCAGATGTCATTCCTGTTTCAACTTAATTACATGTTCTGCATTCCTCTGGGCCTCACAAAGGTTTATCCTCCTCACCAAAATGATACCACATATTACCCAATCCAAAATATGCAAAAGCCACAGTGACCCATGGAACTCAACTTTCCATCTAGTTCTTCTGAAGCTGCAGACACACTCTTCAATTCCTACATTTAACTATACTTTATACCTGCATTTTAAGGGAGTTTATACTGTGACGTACAACACGTGGTGTAATTTGCACGCTGTTTCTGTTGGTTGTTCCTCTGAGAGACTTGGGGAGAGACTGTCCATTCACAGGTCTACTTACTGGAAGAGACGGGAGTGCTTGGGTCATACTTCCAAGAGTTGGAACCCTGACCTTCTTATTTATTTATTCTTTTTATTAGACATGGCTTTGATGATTTGTGATCATTCCACGTACAATATGATTGATCTGACCGACACAAAACTACAGAAAAATCTATTTGGGCATTTAAACCGGCTCAGTGATGCTGATTACCAATTAGCCGATTACAGAGTTTCAGCTGTAATCTTTAAATAATCTTACTGTGGCTTATTAACTTGACTGTGAATAAGCTGGTTTTGGAGTAAGCTGCTACATATTCAGCACAAGAGTATTCATCACTTTCAGTTGAATCTAGCTGTTCCGAGAGTGACCGCAGGTGGTTTTGAAGTCTGATACTGATTTTCTTTTTCATTTTTAGTGAAGTAAAGATAATTGGGGCATTAAGGTTCCTACTCTGTCAATACTGACAGGAAGCAAATGTAACTGGTTTCAACCCTGGTTACACGTTAATTCCTTTTTTTTTTTTTTCTTTCTTTTTCAACACGCATCCTCTGTAATCATTTACAAGTAATTAAATGGTGTCCATAGTGCTGTCTTGTGGAATTTGTCATTGGTTAATCCCTTTCCAGAAATCAGAAAACGTTTGGAAAACTGCTTCTTTTCGTAGTCTGAGATGTTGGTCGGTGATTCTACATATTAACATGTTTGCGTGAGTCATATGTCTAACAACAAAGTCTCTCCTGAGAAAAAAAAAAAAGCAAATTGGGAACAAGTAATATCAAAATGTTTGGAGCTTTTCAATTATAAGACATTCCTCACCTGAGCTGTAAATATTTTGGTGTTGGATAGGAAGTGATGCCTGAACACTTTGATGATAAGGTCGAGCTCTCGCAGGTACTGCCGCTCCTCTGCGATTTCAAGCCTCACCAGGTCGTCATACGTAAGCTCCCCAGAAGAAGAAGGCTCCTCGGTGCACTGTGACATCAAGCCGATGTCCTCATCCTGTTCAAACATGTCCATCAACACCTAAGCACAGACAGAAGGGACGTCCCATCAGTAAAATCAATCAGAAGCAAGTCCAACTTTCCTCATGGTGTGGGACGATTTAGGATTCTCACTTTGTCTGCGCACATGGACACCTTGATGTCTTGCTGGCTGATTTCATAGTGCCGAATGTTGCCGACATAGTTGCCTGCCAGTTTGAGTATATCTGCTGATATGTATTCAAGCACTGCCACGATGTACAGGGAAACATGGTAGTCTACTTTGTAGCCCAAAACCTCCTGGTGAGAGAAAAAGCAAAAGAAAACAGTTCCTACAAAAGCATTCATGAGCAGCTCAAAATAGTGTTTGTCTGACTGAACTTCAAAAATGAAGCTGTCAAAACTCAAAGCTAAAGCAGATGAATAATTCTTAAGAACTGGTGACATCTCTATCAGAGAGTGGAGGCTGCAGAGGATGGAGGGAAGGGCTGTTGAGAAGTCTTTACCTTGAGCAAGGGGTGTATCTTGTCCACGGGGAGAAGTAAGGGGTTCCTTCTCTTGCGTTTCTCTATAGCTGCCTGGGCATCAGCGATTGCCCACTTATCAATAGGGTGGGGAAAAGTTTTCTGGACACGCTCCTGTGGATGGAAAAAGGGATATTATTTGCTCATATTGACAGACATAAATATGAAGAATTGAGATCCTTGACCACAGAACAATTCAATGTGTTGAAATACAGTTGCGGTACCAAAAGGGTCTGTACTGTAATGATTTCTGATTCAACTTTTCCTCCTAAGTTCATATTCAGAACTAGAAATACTGGGAGAGAGTGCAAAAGACATGCCTCTACGTCCTGTACAGAGCGAGGTTGGGCCACACACAACATGTTGAGCAGCTGCAGGATCAACTCCTCGATGTGCTGGAGGGCATCCTCCTTCGCTGTCAGGTTCGGGTGGACCTGCTGCTGTACCTGAATGTTGGAGACAAACGTATGAGAAGAGTTCAGAGGCAGATTCAGCAAAGGGGATGAAGTCTTCATGCAATTTCTTACTTCTGGATCTCATTATCAGTAGGAGAGAAAATTGGCTGACGTAAACTAAAAAAAGTAGAATGTGAAACTGATTGTAACACCTTATACCATCACTCTCAGTTGACCCAACGTTTAAAGAAATCAAGAATTCAAGCACAGGTGCTGAACAATGACACCTTTTTCTTGGCCTTTTTCCAACGGCCATACTTTTGTTTTTAGTATTAATCCCCACATCCAAGTCAAATGACCACCCGAGTCTATTTCTATTTACAAAAAAAAAAAGATCTTCCAAGTTTTATCTTAATGCACTGAAATTTACTATTAAATGTAGAGTTTGAAATGCAGAAAACCAACCTAAAAATTGACAAATGATAAAGCTACAGCACACAAGTCCACAAGCATCCTCCTTATCAATGTGAAAGCACACATTAGACTAAATGCCTCTGGAAGAAGGAAATGATTCAGCTTCAAATTAACTTGTCAGAGCAGAAGCAATATTGTTATTGGATAACATCCAATTTAATCTTAAGAAATTAAAGAAGAAAAAAAAGCTCTCATCTTTGTAGTAGCCGGACTTCTAAATGTGAAACAAGCATGACTGAACGTGTGGTTGCATACAGTAGAGTAGGAGTGGTTTCATCAGGTCTGCAAGTGGAAGGAGAGAACACCCCCAACAACTACCTTCCAGCCTCCCAAAAGTTGTCGTCATTTGGGCTGTGCCCGCTCCCAGGAATGCTGTCAGTTGAGATATTATTATAGCACCTAAAGCAGTCTTAAAGGGGAGGGAAAAAGGCTTTGAGAGACGAGGAGAAAGGTGGACAGAAGTCAGAATGTCGTTTAACTCTCAGCTCACAGAAGCCAGGCATGTCCACGATGGAATTACCCTATCTGGCATACAGTAACGTGGGGTGTTAAGATGACACAAAATCAAAATAAAGAATGCAGGGAAGTTAAAAGGTCATGGCAGACCACGCTTTCAGCATTCTTCTCCTCTGAGTTAATAGAGATGCAGTGACAAGTAGGACGTTCACTCTTCACTCACTGTTTCATGCTCGAGTTTATTTGTAGGAGAATGGAGAAAGTGTCTCTCGGGGAGTTCTAACAGACCCATTTCCCAAGATCTGATTGAGACTCACATTTTGATTCACCAACTGTGCTCACGTTTTTTTAAAGCAAGAGGAGCTGGAAAAATTTAAACCACAGCTTGGCCTTGTTTGTGTTTCTGTACGTCATTTCTGTTTTGATGCACACTCACAAGACCTATCGGCTATAAATAAACCACAAGTATAAACTCTACTTGGAAAAAATACATATCAAAGGAGAAGTAGGCTATGAGATAAATTCCTTCAACCCTAAAACAGGCACTTGACCAAATTCCACAGGACACCAAGAGCTGTGAGTCACCACACTGAAACTACGGGGGTTTCCCCTGACTCCATTCACAGAATAGTTGGCCCGTTTCTGAGAGGCCCACATCTAACAAGTGTTATCTATCTCCGACAATGTCAGGATGGGAGACAAAGCAACGATAAAAAAAGTGAATGTCAATGGAATAATAACATAGTGGAAAGTGAATGCAAAACACCAGCTCCAGAACCATGACTCAGCTGAAAAGGTAGCAAACTGAGCTGTTACTCTAGTTTGTGGATCTTTCTGCTGAACCAAAGAATGTCTGGTGCAAAAATCTGTACTTTGTCAAGCTCTTAGAAAAAAAGGTGGTTAGCTGATAGCAGATTATCAGGATTCATAATCTTGCTGATTATTTTCCGAGTACAGTCACTTGAATAGCTGAGATGACCTATGTATTCAGCTGACTTGACCCATAAACTGGACCACTGTCCTTGTATCAGTATACATGAACAAGAGGGTAATCAGGTTATCACTCACTGTGAGAAAACCTTGAAGATATTTCTTTGCACATCGCACACGTAAGCTCGATTTCGTACAAGGTAAAATCTATTTCAAAAGACAAGTCTTAGCAGAAATGAGATAATAATTCTGTTGTATTTGTGCTTCCTGATCATTTATGCTAATTTCCCACCAAATTCCCTGCTCATTTTTGCAGGAATAATAAACAGAAGACTTCAGAATTTTGCACAAGATATCTAAATATGCCAGTGTTTAGCAATTAAACATCAGAAGATAACTCAACAATGAAAGGTCAATTTGTCGCCACTCCACTTGTTAGTGTTGGCGAATTGAAAGAGATGTCACAAGCATTTTTTGATCCACTTTGAACTGGCCGAATCTTTGGGCTGAAACGGCACCTGGAGAAAAGAAGAAAAAACTCATACGAATGAGCTCGTCTCAGTGAATCCTTCAGCCCTGTTTGATCAGGACTTCTAAATAAAGGAGTGAAAGCAGAGCAGGATCATGTACATGTATGACTGCAGCTCAGTGTATTTACAGTACCGTGGCAACCTGATCCTAATAGGTGGCGGATGCCTGATATAATTGGCAGAGGACACAGAGAGGAGCAAAAACAAAGTAAATGCGATCAGGTGGAAGAATAGTTGAGGAAGTCTAGACTTTGAAAAGCACTTGGTTCAAAATATCAGAGATAAGTCTGAGTTTACTAATGTTGAATTTTGGCAACTTCAGGCTGACAGAGTGAAGGAGGAGCTTGCTATATATCGAGATCGACCAGCTAAGAAAACAGCATCATGATATGTTTTGTCAGCCCTAATCAACATCAATAAACTTAAGACAATAGAGTCTGCACAGTTTGCTGTAAATGTGGAAAGATTTCGGATTTTCTTGTGGAAAACAAAAAGAGTAGGATAGATATGACTGGACAGAGTCTGCAGCACCTCTATTAATCAGTTTTAAGTATGCGTTATGGGACCTTTCTTTTCAATTCATTAAAATTAGATGACCTGTCCATTTACTCTGAATAATTCATACAAATGTGTACGAATACACAAATCTGTTCTCGTTGTGAAAGAGAGACAAGACGTGGAGGAAAAAAATAAATAAAAAATCAACATCACTTTTTCTCGCCATGTCGTTTGCCAGTTTTTGTATCATATTTCCACGTCATAGAAAACCTTTTTGTTATATATCATATTTGGGTGTTTACAAAATATTGGGGCATTGACTGGTGAGCTATATACCAGGCCCCTGAAGAGAATCTTGCCTTGGTACCCCCGTTATCAAGAGTCTGCCCTGATTTTGATCGTAGGTAAGCTTTCATGCGCATTCTCTTGTGCCATGTTAGAGTGTTTAGTTTCATGGGTCAGCTCCATTATGAAGGGAAAGGCTAGCATACAGGAAGTCCCAGCGCTCGTTCGCTCGCTCGCTCACTCACTCACTTTCCCTGCCCCACTACCCCACCTTTGCCTTGTTCTCTACCCACAAAGAGCGAAAGCCCTGGGGAGATCAGATCATAGGAGTACGCTGAGAGGTATCGACGTGTGTACACAAAGACGCAGCAGGTTCATGCTACAAAGTGGGTAGACAAAACTGGCAGATTAAAAAAAATAAAAATAAATAGAAGTTGCATATAAGCCACTGCATGCTTTTCTCAATTTCCCAGCGGCCCCTGTGGGGGCCACATGATGTAAATTTCACAATGGGCCCACCTCTATGTGCCTTGGCAAGCGACCCCTCTATGGATGGTCCTGTGCCTGTGTGGTCTGTACACACTGCAAGTGTGTCAAGCGTGGATAAGCTAGGAAAACAAAAACAGTAGTTTCTGGGTGTAACTAGCTCAGAGTTCATGTAGAACCTGTTTGAGAAGAAGCTGTGTCAGCAGATTCGCCATTATCAACACAAATATAATTTCTCATTGAGAGGAGCTCTAAAAAAAAAAGACAGGAAGACGAAATCTTTTGTGTTCTTCACATCAACCGCAACACAGGAGCTCCTCTTCTTTCTGCTCTTTACAGTTTTAATGCGCATGTTTGGACGCCGTCGACTACATCGCAGCATGAATGCAGTCGTGCTGCAATAAGGTTCTTACTGCAATGTCTCAACTGTTTTGCACTCCATGTGTGCAAATATGGAAGCCATGATTTAGTCTTAAGGGCATCCATGTCTGTCAATAAATGCCATCAGCTGACTAAGCTTCTGGAAGCGAAGGCTCCGGGTACAAATGCCTTTTCCCACCGCCACACTGCCTGTTTATGTGTATGATATCAAAGCTTGTTGAAACGTTACCGGTCAACGCAACTCGGACTGCAAACAAAAGCTTCTGGCACCAAAAATCTTGTCCCTTCTTTACACATTTTGGATAAACTAGTCAGTAAGTAAGTAAAAAGCACGCTGACAGCAGTGGCGTTCAAATCAAATAAAGAATTATTTAGTTTAGTTCAGATCCATATATCTGTTAATTGGGGGGGGGCACGACGACATGGGGGCAGTCCAACAAGAGTTGAAGCTAAACGACAGAAATAATTTTAATAAAAACTTTTTTTTACTATTATTAAAATCCAAGTCATGAAATGACAAATATTACTTAACAGATCAGAAGTCTGACTCTTCCTATTGTGTGCGTTCAGACAAAACTTTAAACAGAACATTGTTAAATGATCTGCCTCAAGCCACAGAGAAGCCTTCACACATCCTACCACAGCAGCATAAAATGTACATGCCCTACATCACTGAGCCTATGATAGATGGAAACCAACTTAACTCTTGCTGTTTAGTTTATAGTAGCGCTGCCGTCATGGTTTATCATCTGTGAAGAAACTCAACATGCAGTCAGCTCAAGGAACAAAAAGATGCAAGTCACTAACACACAAGCAGCTTTTTATCATCTTGTAAATATTTGATCCCTTTTTATGTAAATTGCAACTGTGACACACAGTGTGATCAAGTGTTGTGTGTTGGCGGAAGGAGAACAGTAAGGCTTGAGGTAAGAATAGAGGCGGGATGGTGTTAATACTGGGCTAACATTTCTAATTCAATTCATTATTCTCCTGGCTGTGTATATGGAGCTGTATCAGGCTCAGGTTGCAGGTAATGTGGCGTGCATGTGTGTGTGTGGTAGAGGTGGGGCTTGGGCTCGTTATTATACGAGAGCATGTGTCACTGTTTGTGATTCATGCCATGACATCATCTGCCATTACAACCAGACTGTCTGGGGAGCCATAGGGCAGAGATCAACTCAAGAGACAACAGACACACACATACAAACACACCAAAAGATCAATGGAGATACATTTTTGGGAAAACAACATTCTAACAAACGAGTACATAAGTACAAATCGAGTCAACAAAAAAATCACAACACATCCTCGCGACCATTCTCGGGTATCCTAACACCACATGGCTCGCCTCGACCCCCGGCCGACCTCAGCCAGTGGCCCCTTGCCTGCATGTACACCCACCCTCTATCTGAACCCCGTCCGAGGACAAGCTGATGTTCAAAAGACCTAATTCAATACACTGGGATTTCTGGGGAGCCTGTGTTTTAATCAACCCAATCTTTTCTATGTGGAAAGCCTGGGATTGGTGCCCAGGAAATACAGCCTGTTACCAGGAATACCAATTCATCCTGGAAATGAAGTAATCCACTACTGCACATGATCACGGGGCACAGATTAAATAATTTAGTGTAGCCACAAGGAAATCATGACAATAATGGTTTAGTCTAAGTATGAAATAACTATTTAATTATCACTATTTTATAATAACTATCACACAGACAAAAGCGGCAAATCGGCACACGAGCCACGCTGAACCTGAGGAATGTTTGTTATTGTTTCTTGAATAAACCTTTCTACAGTTATAACACATGCTTGTAGCTCTGCTGGGTACATAGTTCTCAGGCCTGGTTTATTTTGAACCTTTGTCCTGGCTGATTATGGTGCACACATGCTAAATAAAAATCTGCAACATACACTGAGTCGAGTCCAGGATCTATGCTGCATTACACTGCACAATCCTCATCTCTTCATCCACTAATTTTCTGCTAACTCTCCACTGTCAATTCTATATTACGGTACAACGTGCCTCGGATAAAACGTGCAGCACCAGTCAAAAATTTTAACACAACGACACAACAGAAATTGAGACTGAAAAGCCCATTAAGACGGTCATTTAAAGCATTTCCAGACTGTCGCTCTTGCTCTAATAACATCCTAAGCGTATAACCAAGTTATTACCAGACTAATCAGACTTTCCCAGTCACTTAAAGACAGAGCCTGTGCCATACAATTGGCTATACTTAAATGTATGATGATCTCCCATAGAGGAAGTTAGAAGTGGAAGAATGTCAACTTTCTCCTCACACAGTCCACAGCTGTGTTGGACATACTGCAGTCAACAGCTCCATCCCGCTCCCGTGCATTAGAACGTTTTAAGGACGGTGGTCCAATTAAACGGTCCTGTCATGTTGTGTCCAAAACTTAGCTCAACTGTTGAAAAATATTCATCTTGATGATAAATCTACAATAAGTCAGATGAAAAGTGATGGAAAAAATAAGACAGATTAAGTTCTTCGAGCAACAATGAACAGAAAGTTATTGTTTCGGATTTCACATAAACCTTCCTGCCTTGTCACTTTCATCATCAAATCAACTCCGAAAGCATATCTGCGCCAAAGTATGTGGTGTAGCAGATATGTGCCAGACACAGCGGTGCAACGTGATCATAAATTACATCTGGACGGGAGCAGTGCAGCGGAAGGTTCGACATCAATCACTCTGTCTGATGCTGAAGTGGCAACAGCTCTGTCCAGTCTGGGTGAAAGGTGCAAAAAAACCACCCGGCTAAAACTAAACAAATATCTCAGCTTTGGGGCAAAAAGTGAAGTGACCCTGACAGAGCTTAAACCGCTCAGAAAAAAGCTGGATTAAAGAGGCAACACATAAACTCAAAGCAAGCTTGTAATCTGACCAATCCCAGCTTTAAAAGCTGGCTTGTTTCTCATGGAGCAAAGCCCTATGAACTCAACAGCACTGCACTTCTCTAACTCAACATGGCAATGGAATGAAGCTGTGCCCAGCAAAGCTCTGGCCAGCCTCTCAAATCCAGTGAAACATCAGACCAGAGGAATTCATAGTTATTAACATCAGCATGTCAGTGAAAAAAATTATGTTCCTGCAGCACGAGCCATGGTGCTAAAAAAATAGCCAGGAGACACAGGCACAGACTTCCCTGCACGAGAAAAGACAAGGGAGACCTTCGATTTGAAATAAAGATGTTGTGTTTCGGCACTAAACGCTCTTACCAAGCACAGCATCCTCACAGTTGTCCAATTAAGCTTAGATTTCTTCTATATATGAAGTGGTCACGGACTTTAAGAAACCGTCATCCAGGGGCTGTAACAAGCAGTCACTTTTATTATCATGCAATGTGTTCATTTGTTTTTCAATCAATCATTTGCCAGACAAATTGCCAAAGATGATATTTTCAAATCACTTTCTCTGCCACGCCAGATTAGCTAAACTTACAACATTCGATTTAACATGGATATCAAAATGAAACAAACAAAAAAACACAAGAAAGTGGAGGTTTGGTCTGTGAGGTTGATGAAAATCTATGACTGCTAAACAGATTATCAAAGAAGTTGCTGATTAATCATCTATCAGTCACTGATAGTTTGGCTGTGGCTACATAAGTCCTTCTCATTTATGAGGTTCTTCCTCCAAAGATCAACCACCAGCTGAAGGTCTTAAAACTACCCCCCTGTTTGATCTAAATTGTTCTCAAATGCTCAATTCAATCATCACTATTAAACTCATTGCCAGGGATGCAGTCATGCGTGACAACTCCTTTCTTACAAGGAAGCCCCCCCCCCGGACAGCTGTGAAAAACAGCGAGTCACTGTCTGTCAAAACCATAACAAACCTTTCTTACGTCAGACCCTGACAGGCTTTCCCTCCAGCAGTTGTGCGGCGAGTTCAGGCAGTACCGTTGCACATTGGCACACCACCTGCTTTCTCAGTTTCACCTGACTCATCACACCACTTCTCATCTAATAAGGTTAAGTGACGATAGTAGGGCTGTGTTATTTGTAAACACGACGTTGCTACTGGGTCACTTCTGTAGGCGTTGAGAGTTACTAAAAGTAATGCATTAAAAGCCTGTGTCACGGCAAAATGAATTTAACTGCAGCTGAATCAGGTTCAGGGCTTACTGGACCGAACCTACTTTTGGGAAATTCGTAAAATAAAATTTGATAGAACTAAGCAAATAGGTAAGAGCTTATCAGTGCAGTTGTGTCAGTTGGCAACTGATGCAGTGAGTAGCTTCTCATTCCTTAAAAGATTATGTCAGAGGACACATCCTGCGGCTGTGGAAAAGATATTACTCCATTTCAGAGAGTCAAATTAGTGGTCGGCATCAAGCAAACAAAACAACTGAAGAGATTGCTGAAACTACTGAAACTGGATGTAGAACTGTGCAACACATAGTTTAAACCTGGATAGATAGTGGTGAACACCACTGTGAGGGGAAAAATGTGGCTGAAGAAAGTGTTCCGTTGATCGGGATCAGAGATGGAGTAAATGTTTGGTGAAATCAAAAGTAAAGCCCAGGGCAATGTTTAATAGTAAGAGTAAGAGCATTTCTAAACTCAAAATATGGATAAAACTCAAGGTACTCAGACTAAATGGCTGAGTAGCCTTAAGAAAACCCCTTTATCAGCTAGGCTAATCGAAAACTAAAGGCTTGAAACGTTGGACTCTGGAGCAAAGGTAAAAGGTCAAGTGGTCTGAGGAGTCCAGGTTTACCCTTCTCCAGATTGACGGTTGCATCGAAAAAAAAAAAAGCAAAAAAAAAAAAAAAGAGTGGCACATCAAGTGCTGCACCCATCGTGCCTACTGGCTACTGTACACGCCTATGGAGGCAGCATTAAGATTTGGGGTTATTTTAGCTGGTCAGGTCTGGGTTCAGCAATGTAACGTGCCCAGAAAAATTTCAGTCAGAATTAGCTGACTTTCGAATATATACCCAACGATCAGGTTTTTCCACCAGTAGAATTTCTTTCAAATTCCCTGATGGCACGGGCATATTCCAAGATAACAATGTGAGGATTCATCAGGCTCACATTGTGCAAGACTGATTCAGGGAGCATGAGACATTGGTTTCACCAAAACACCAGAGTCCAGACCCTAACACCATACTTTGGGATGTGCTGGAGAGGAACTTGCATAGTGATCCGTCTCCTGTCATCAGTACAAGATCTTAGAAAAAAAAAAGTGATGTCAGTGTGACTTATTAAAACAATGCCAGGTGAATGTGTGCTGTAATCAAAGCTAAAGTATGAGGGATATATATGTATATTTAGGACAGGCAGTGTAAAACCAGTTAGGAAAATCAGAAATGCCCCCCCCCCCCCTTTTTTTTTTAACAGCAAATCAGCCCTCCAACCTCTGTCAACAAATGCAGACTCAAAGCCACAAAAGTTGCAGAAAACCAGAAAATAAATCTTGCGATGACGGGGAGAAGTAAAGATGATGCAAGAAAAAGGGAGAGAGAGGAACTGATACAGATTAGTCCTGCTGACCAATTAAAATTAAATCCTTCTCCTGTAAGTGTCACTAAGTTTATAAGAGTGAAGTTGCATTTCTTTAGAAAAGGGGAGGAAAGCCTGACTTGCAACCATCATTAAAACAGCAGCAGTCTGTACAGAACAAGGATTAAGCATCTTAATTATGAAACCAAATGAGGAACAAATAAAGTGTCTGGGAGCATGAAGTGTTTCACAATAGTCTCAGGACAGCTCCACTAATAGTTTCGGCTGCACCGTGCAAATTATTAGGACACCATAAAACTATCAAACACAGCTTACGGATCAAGTTACTGTAAAGACTGGTCAACATCGAACAACTTCTGCAAAGTCAACGTGGAAAAGAGTCATTATAGTGAACTGCAGTGACAGACTGGTTAAATAAACACACACTAGACATGTCAACAACCACAGAAGATGAGGACAGCGGTTTCAATACGTCCAGAAATCTGCAGCAATCGCTGGCAATCAACAAAAAACAGGGCTTTCATTTTTCAAGAAGTCAGTCGCAATCTGTCATCTGCGTAGAAAACAAAGACTTTGGCTGTATTTGACTGTTTAATATACGCTCTACATGAAAAGTTAAGAGTTTCTTGACAAGACTATGATAAGCATGTCAACAAAACTGTGTTACCTAAGATCTTGATACAGATAAAACCAGTACTCTAACCCCGCACCAATCCAACTCAGCAGGGCAATGGATATTTAGATTTGAATCCTAATATGGGATAGAGACCGTAGTAGAAAAAGGGATACCTTTCGTAGGGCTTGCACGAAGAGGCCTCTCCATTTCTGACTGTTCTCGTCACTTGAAAAGTCGTATATCTGCTGGGGCTGCATTGCTGTAGCGGCTCCTGGCGTTGCCGTGATCCGGGCTGAACTGTCAGCATCGGCCCCGAATAGATAGTCCTTAAGGGTGGGTCAGTCCAAGGCAGGCACGGTGGAAAAAGTCAGACTGGCTTGTTTACAAAAATGAAGACAAATGCTCAACCACACCGCTAGTCCACGGTCGAGTTGGGTTTAACAGCGAATAATTAGCTACAAAAGAAAATAAGCACATGTAGCAATAAAGTTAACTCGCTAGCTTGGTGGCTAACGTAGCTGCCTGCTGCTGTAAACACGGGGCAGCGGCTAACTAAAATGCTAACAGCTAATAACAATGTTGCTAAGTGTTATACTTCCTACTTTTGCTTAAAAAAAAGGTTATAACAGCCACAATTAAGTCAGTGTCACATCAAGACATAAAAGCACAGCTTGTTGCCAGCTAACTAAAGCTACGATTTATGTTTGGTTATTAGCTCCCTAAACACCTGTAACCTTAGTAAGCTAGCCGACAAGCTAACCAAGTGCTACTGGCTGCTGCTGCTGCTGGCCTTGATGCGCTCCGAGTTCTGTTGTGGCACACGACCAGCTCCGAACAAGGCACACTTTCTCCTTCGCAGCTCACTTCACTTTTAATCATCTTCCCCGCAGACACCACACGCTAAATCCACCGTATATTTCCAAGAACAGCGAGCAGTCCAAGGCATACTGGTGAGCAGAGCAGCTGAAGGACAGTCGAGGTGTTTTTGGTTTGAGAAGTCGAAGATGTTCGTACCAACTCCGCTGCCTGCCTCCCTGCCTGTCTGCTGCTGCTGTTCCCAGCGCCGAGCGTCCTGGCAGGCACGCGCGCATGCCGCGTAATTTCATATTTTACAGGGCAGGAAAAAAAACAAAACATGGTTGGACTTCTGTCTGGTACACTTTACACGCACTATGAAGACAAACGACAAAGTATTAAATAGTTAGAAATAAACAAACCTTTATTGCTGTACCTGAGTGATGTCTAAACCATTATAAAATGTATTTCCATTGACAAGTAAACGTCATTAATCAAAATAGAATCCACTTTATTTCCATAGTATAATGTAAGTTTGACCAATATACTCACTGAGACCTACTGGTTTTAACGACATCAAAATAACTTAGACATATTTTGTGCCTCCATTGGGGCACACACATTTGGCGTTTCGTAGTTGTAATTCTGCCACCTAGTGGACAAACTGTATATACGTTTGGCCCAGGACGTGATGAAACCGTTGCACGCAGCTGGTATCAAAACTAAAATAACTGGTTGTACAAAAAAAAATATTCAGCACAGTGATGTTGGTTCTAGAGACTCTTCCCTTTCTCCTTGAATCTTAGATAAGATACCTGTGTTAGTGTCTTCGATTTAACACGTCAAAGGCACAAAGGTCATTTGTCACAAACCTCAGATGTTGGTGTATTTACACTTAAAAAATAAATGTTTGTGGCAAGAAGACTTAAAATTTCAGCAATACAATACAAGAGATGGAATAACAGAAGGAATACGAGCATTATCTGAACACTTGAAGCTGTATGTGAAGCCTCTGAGGCAATAACAAATGGCAGATATCTGGCAAACTTGTACTAAAGCCTCACA
Source organism: Leuresthes tenuis (assembly GCF_036924035.1). Lineage (NCBI taxonomy): Eukaryota > Metazoa > Chordata > Actinopteri > Atheriniformes > Atherinopsidae > Leuresthes > Leuresthes tenuis. The sequence goes on from NW_027325369.1 coordinate 14,984,740, forward strand.
AAACACACAACTTCTTACTTTAATGTAAAGATAATATAAGACAGCGCAATTTAGTCTTAATATGATCTAAAAAACGTCCTTACACTAAACAAATACGATTATCCCCCCTTCTTTGTAAACTCTGCACTGCTGATATTACTGTGTTACACGAGGAGCTTCACTACACAACGATAATAGAGTTCACAGACTGAATCCTTTTTTTAAAATCTCATCATTATCTACTCAACTTATGAGAACAGTTTGAAAATCTGGAGTTTTCAGCTCTTCAGTCACACAAGGCAGTTGTTCAGAGCACAAATAAACATACATAAACAGCTCATTTACAAAGGCAGTCAGCATCACATTTAGATTTTTAAACATCTTTCATTCAAAATTCATAGTTAATGTCACACGTTTATCAATGTCAGCACTTTGAATGAATGGACCTTTTTTTGGAGGTGAAAAGGAGATGACAAAAGAAAAAAAAGGCTGTATTATGTTTCATATTTTCATTAAGAGCCCATCATGTGCTATTTTTAAAGACAGAAATGTAGTTTAACAAAATGTGACGTGAGGGGGTAAACGCAACCTGGAAAACAGTCACTAAAACAAGCAAACAAAAAACAACAACATCATTCTCAGTTAAAGGGGAACTTCGGTATTTTTAGACCTAGACCTTATTTCTGGCATGAAATACGTTCATCTACTCACCGAGAGCAGTTTGGTGAAAGTCGCCGTCCTTTGGAATATATTTAGATTCCTCAAGATCCATATAACGGAGTGAATGAGGCTTAGACGATGCAGCCTCTAAATAAGGCATTATCTGTCTTTATTTCACCAATACTTTAAGACGAATGAATGAATGAACGTGTACTATTGCACTGTAGATATACGTATTTCATGCCAGAAATAAGGTCTAGGTTTAAAAATACCGGAGTTTGCCTTTAAATTAAGTCCTGCCCTGCACTAAGTCAGTTAAAGGCTAATACAACACTGTGCTCTCGCTTATTAACTCTGGGCTGGATGTTTCCTTCGTGTGCCTCTACAGCGTGAAGCGCTTCTCCACCTCATCTGCAATCATTTCAGCGATGGCGAGGGAGGAGGTGGCTGCTGGCGAGGGAGCGTTACGCACGTGCAGCACCCGACTGCCCACATCTCCAATGCCGCCGTCGAACACAAAGTCATCCACAAGGTTTCCGTCACTGTCGAGGGCCTGAGCTCGAACTCCCGCAGGGCCCCTGAACAGGAAACACTGCGGGTTACAGACGAGCCCGTGCTGACATATGTAATGAATCAGAACTCTTGATTCTGTCTGCATCGTTTCACTACCTGAGCACATCACTTAGGGAAAGTTCAGGGATGTACTTCTGCAGAATTTTAACCTGTGCACCAATGAAAACCCCTCTGTACATTTCTCCAATGCCATAAGTTACATTCCTCATGATCAGCTTCTGAAGGCCTCTGGAGTGAAAAGACAAAGACAAATCAGTCTCAAACACTGCACAGGACCTGTAAGCACCCAGGCCGCCTTCAGTAACCCACCTGAAGGAGAGAGCATCTGCAAAGTCTTGGGCATTGAAGTCGTACATGTTGTAACCTTCCCTTTTGAAGGCAAGGACTGCGTTGGGGCCAAGCCAAACGCTTCCGTTCATCCTTGGGGTGAAGTGAACTCCGAGGAACGGGAAACGAGGGTCAGGAACCTGTCGAAACATTTCACAGAATTAATTTAGAAGTGTGTGTCCATTCAAAACATTTTTTAAATTGCTCAGCATTAACATTGTCATAACTGATCTGAAAGTTTGCCGTGCCTTGTACACTAGCACATCCCCAGTTTTCCACTTCACCTCAATTCATCTTGAAGGAGCTCGGGCAGCAGTGTTCCTAAACCCATTTAGGGAATGTAATTCCCCTGAGATTCTGATATTCAGTTTACTAATTTGTGAGCTTTTTTTGACCAGGTGACTTTTTGTTGTATCATTACACCAATTTTCAGTTTTTTGGTTTTTTTTGCCCCTTCTCCACTAGATCAAACATCCTAAATTAACATATCATTTATTACCGAAATGAACTTTCTAAGTTTAAACATTTGATGTTTTACTTTTGTACAAGACTTATACGGTTTCAATCATTTTACAAACTAAAATAACATTATATCATATTCTATAACAACAAAATTCTGTTTTTATTTTCATTTTGTGCCATGCCCAAACTTTAACAGACACTGGGATGTAAAAATAGTCCAAAGTAATCAAACATAGCTAATAGCTAACATAGCTAGTAAAAAACCAGATACCCAAATAAAGTAAAAGAATGCACTATATAGTCCTCTCATTCACTGCACTGTAATGAAACAACAGATTGATCTAAAACCTGTCAACCTAGTGTCTTTGGTGTAAGATGTGTTGGTCTCTTGAACCTCGACAAACATGTTCAGATCAAATCAAGTCTTCAGCAGACTCACAGGGTAGATGTTTCCTTTGACCAGATAGTGTTTCTCTGGCTTCAGGACCAGATAATCTCCTCTAAAGGGGACAATCCTTGGCTCTGGACTGCATCCAGATATCTGCGACAGACGGTCTGAATACAGGCCCCCACAGGTAAGGACGTAACGGCACCGCACCTCATCACCCTTTTTAGAAAGATGAAATGAGAAATGAGGAACAACAGAATGCAATCTCAATGTTGCAACGCTTTTATTTGCACTGGTCTCACCTTTTTATCTTTGATAGCGACTGGATATTTCATTCCTGCATATGAGATGGAAAAAAAGAAAAAATACATATATTTATTCACTGGTGGAGAATAACTACAACTCTTCAATTTTGAAGTGAGCTCTTGCCTTCAGTGCTCCCAGCTGGGCTCTCTTTAACCGTGGAAATGTCACTGACTTCAAATTCAGTCACCACTGTGCCGCCTGCCTCCTCAAAGTCTGCGCCGTACCTGAGAGCCACCATCCTCCAGTCAACGATGCCAGTGTAAGGCGAGTCCAGGGCCATCATCCCCTGCAGAGATGACATATCATTAGCCTCTGCCAACATGTTTTGTTTGGTCCCAATAGAAAGCAAAGCGTCTTTCACCCTGCAGTATGGCTCTCGCTCTTGGATCCCCTTTGCATCTACGACACTGAGGTCACGCACGTTGTTCTTCATGCCACGCTCGTACAGAGCTTTCAGTCTGGGAATCTCCTCCTGCTCTACAGCGACGATAAGCTGCCGGCAAATTCATTCAGTGAATAGACAGATAGCAATTAACGAAAGGTACGTGGGGTTACACAGACCTAATCCCACTGCTGACACTCATTTTTAGACACTTTTTATATATGAAAAAAACACTCTGTTAGTTTATTTGGTCAAGAATAAACAAAAATACTCTGTGAAGGACTCAAAACTGATAAATGTTGGATCTGGTTTGTATGCACGCTGTGTGTTGCACAGATGTCTGTCAGCTGACCCCTCTGAGTGCGTCATTTCAAATAAACACCCTGTACAACAAATCTTATCTCATTAAAACACTAAAGCAGACCTTTCCACATCTCTTGTAAGGGATTCCCTTCTTCTCGCAGTACTCGTAGGCTAACGTCGCTCCTCGTACACACAAACGAGCCTTCAGCGAGCCCGGCGTGTAGTAGATCCCGCTGTGGATGACTCCGCTGTTGTGGCCGCTCTGGTGTGAAGCTGGCAAGGTGGCAAAATTGAAGAAGAAAGCAGATTAATAAACTTGAGGTTTTGGGGAAAGAAAAACAGAAAACTTTATTTGCCGGTTTTGTTTTCTGCATCCTATACACAGTCAAAACATACACAGCAACAAGCATATGATTATTGATGATCAGCAAGTGTGAGCACATCTATAAAAGCAGAAGTTTTGGCAGTGTTCAGGTCTGGAACATTCAGGTGTGTTAATACAATGCCAAGGAGGAAAGACATCAGCACATTTTGCTGCCCATCAATCTGAGTTACCAGTCAATTTCTTGTTATTATACCTTGATAGATAACACCTTGGAATTAAAAGAGAGGGTAATTTCTTTTTGATACGGCTGTACGTTTGGCTCTGCCCTGTGGCACACTGGATATGAAATTATTCAAAGACTTTTAAGACTAATAAAAAGTTGCTGTCTTTGTCCACTGCAATGTTGCAAACGCAACCCACCGAGTTCTTTTTCTTTCTCCAGCAGGATGAAGCTCATTGCCGGATGCCGCAGAATGAGCTCCCTGGCTGTTGCCAAGCCCACGATGCCAGCGCCGACCACAGCCACATCAAATGTGCTGAAAAAGACAGACAGGCAGCAAATTCTAACTTAAAGTTATTCCTAAAAATCAAACTGTTCCACAGAAAGAAGGATAGAAGGTTCAGCTTTGGGCTTTAATGTCTAACTGGGCGTGACTTTTTTTAGCAAGAGACTTTTGAAGCTTTTCTGCAGGGAAACCCGGGTCCAGAATGTTGTAGCGAACAGTTAATTTGTAACAATGAAGAGAGGACATCAGTTGTAAATCCATTCCCCTCATATTACGCATAAAGTGCCTTTCCAAAGGTTCATTCTTTCCAAAGTGTCTACAATCTACAACATGACTTCAACAAAGGATTTGTAAAGAGCGACAAGAAGTTCAAGGTTTAGAGAACATTTATATACGGTGTCCTAATGAATTAACAGCATATTGGGAATTTTGCATAATTTTTGACTACTGGCCAGCCATAATCCTCCACAACGGCCATGCACATGTAGGACTAAGAGCCTCACAACACTTTTTCGGTGGATCGCTATCTGTGAAGACTTGAAACAACTGACTAAAAAGTGACAATATTCTGAGAAGCTACACGGTTTTAGTTCATAAGTTATTTGGATGACCACAACCAGACAGCCTGTAAAAACATGTATGGCTGTACTCTGTTGGCCCTGGGGAACATTTAATTTATCAACTAATCTCTGATGACTCAGAGTTCTTGCTGAAAGTGGATAAGTTACCTCATTGTTATTAATCAATAACTATAAGTTATGACATTTAAGGTTGTACTTAGAGCAGACAGGGGATGGGGATCTATTTGTCAGCTAAGACAAATATGTGACCTTCTGCACGAAAAACAATGTAACACTACGTTTTGTGCAAAAATGAATAGCAGTGAAAGCAACAAAAAAAAAAGTAAAAGTAAAAGTTAGGTGTTCAAGCAGGTGGCTGCTCGTCAGCCTGTTATCTCTATTAATTTTACCACTGTGTATAACGAAATATTAATTCGACAATGAAATACTCGTCACGACTCTCCCGTGTTAAAAAGCTAAACAACAGCAGCAGTGTTGTCCACTTTAATGTTATGTTTATGTCTTACCTGTGAAGCTGTCTGGTTGCAATGCCCTTTACCAGCTTCGACTGAGCTCCACCAACAGCTTTCAAAGACGCAACGCTAAGTATTTGTATCATTTTCATTGCATTTAAAAGCGGCTCACAAGAGCCTCTTCATATTAAAAAAATACCGGACCGACTTCTTGAGTAGACTTGCGTTCTGTGTTTGCTCCCCCCCTGTTACCGCTGCTAGCCATTTATCCTTGTTGCACTAACTCGATGCGCAAGCCAATACATTGCTACGCTTCATGTGACGCTTCGCCCATTCTGACGTAAGCACGTTCAGCCAATGCATGGGCGTGTTTCGCTCATATTACAAGGTCAAAGGTTACAAGTATGGAAGTGTCCCAAACATAAACAGTCTATTCCGCTGGAGGACAGGTGAGAGTAAATTAACATGTTTCTCGTCTGTGGTAAGCTTTTTGGTCTTCTTGTTATCTTACACAGGCTTTCTCCATTCATATCCAATAAGAGGGATTGTTATTTCTGAATTATTTGGTTGTTTTTCAGCTCGGAGATATGGGGCTGTTGTCGAGGACAGTGCAGTCTATCGTGAGTCAGAGGGATTGGAGCCGCAGACACTTCTGGGGTTGGCTCAATGCCGTTTTTAACAAGTGAGACGCTTCTAGCTACTTCACCAACTGATTGATAATACCTACACGGATATGTATGGAAAGACACCTCTGTGGTCTATTTATTAGATCTTTGCAACTTAATGTAACAGTGAGGAGTTATTCAGAGTAAATATATGGTAGTTACAAGTGATGCTAAAAGTCTGTGCTTCAGTGTTAAGCAACTCTGTTACTTAAGGTAAAATCGGCAGTCTAAACTAATGTAAATGATTCTGAAATAGATTAACTACTGATGCGTGAACACTGCAAGAAATTTGCAACAAGAAAGGGGGAGAGCTGAAGGGAGATGAGCCGAAGTATCAAGATTTGTTGTGACAGCAAATTAATTGAGATAGACTCTTTGTGAAGTAGATGGATGCTGTATAACTTATAAGTGCAGGACACTATTTCACTGGCTTTTTCTTAAGGATGAGCTCACTAGACCTCTTCGAGTTGAAGATTAACTGAAAATCAGCCCCAAACTTGCTGCCTGAGAAGGCCACACTCCAGGTTATATTTACAATCAAGGAGGATGGCACACTTGAACAGGCTGTGATTGCTCCCTCACAGGAAGCTGATCATAAGCAGATCAAGAAACTGACAGCCAATGGATAGACGGTTTATGGTAGTTAGAGAACAAGAGTAAACCTTTATTGCTTTTGCAAGATCAGAGGAAATGTTTCATTTTTTGTGTTGCTTATTGGTTACTCTGAAAATTGAAAATAAACAAGTGAGTTTAGCAGTTGCCTAATTGTACTGATCAGTCATGATATTATGAATACCCATCTAATATTCAGTAGGGTCACATTTTCCCCACCAAAACAGCCCTGACCTATTTGGGCGTGGAGTCGCCAAACCTCTGAAAGTATTCAGTGCCAGGTAATTCTGTGGTATCTGGCACCAAGTTCTCAGTAGAGATTAACCTTTAAGTCTTGTAAGTTGTTGGTTGGGGCCTACATGGATCAGACTTGTTTGTCTTGTAAATCCTACAGATGCTTCTTTGTTGTGCTCCTCAAATCATCGTTGAACCATTTTTTCAGTGCTGAAAGAGGCCGCTGCCATCTTGGAATACTGTTTCCATGATGAGGTTGATGATGTTTAGTTATGTAGTATGTGTCATCAACATAAATAGCAGGACCTAAGATTTTCCATACAGACCCTGCCGGCTGGCCTGTCATCGCTCTCCAAATGCAATAAGGGGCCTTGGCTGCCCATATCCTGTCACCAGATCACTGTCTTTTCTCGCTTAGACTACTTTTAGCCAATCCTGATCAATGCAGGCTGAGAACATCCCACAAGAGCTGCAGTTAGTGGAAATACTATAACATAGCTGTCCGGCCACCAAAATATGGCCTTTGTTAAAGTCACTCAAAAACTTACGCCTACCCTTCTTTTTTAACATTTATAACAAATTTACCTATGAAGCAACAACAGAGAATTTGGCCGTTTTTCTTTTTGTTTATTGGCTCCCCCTACAGTTGTGCGATGTCACACCACAGTTATAGAAACAAACCTCTGTGTCAGCTCTGCAAATGTACAGCCATTCACATAAATCGAACAAAGTCAGGTGTCCTTCATAGTCTTAAGGTTCACAATTGTCTCTGGTGTTTCTTTAAGGAAAGAAAGTTCACCTGCTGCCTAATGTATTCTACCTCCTGCCAGATGCCACTGCAACGATATAATCAATGTTTTACTTCACATAATGTTGTAGCTGATTGATGTTGTAATATATTTACAGGTGTGTCTCTTATTTTGTCCAATTTAATTCATATGGTTTGGCTCCAAGACAAGAAACACCTCTCTGTATCATGCAGTTTTGTTAAATAACACTACTGTTTGCTGCCTCCAAAATGAGCAAACTGATCAAAACAGTTTAACTAAAAATTAATCTTTCTTACCTCGTGAAAGTGACTTGAATGGATGCATTTTTTGTCAAAGCAGTGTGAGCTTTTGTAATGAAGACGATAGTAAATCTCAGGCTGCAACCAATAGTTATTTTCATTGCATGTTTTGTGAGGTTTCTTTTTTTTTCGAGATACAACTGACAAATGTACACGATCACAAACAATCTTTTGAAGAGATGCATTTCATCTGAATCAGGTGTTGAAGCAGGGAAAAATCTAAAACCTGCAGGACAGTGGCCCTCGAGGACTGGATGTGGACATCCCTCCTCTAAAACATGTCGCATTTCATGTCATTGGCATGTATTGTACTTTGACTGCTTGCTGATCTTGACTTAGGGTGGACTACGAGAGGATTAAAGCTGTCGGTCCGGACCGAGCTGCAGCCGAGTGGCTGCTGAGATGTGGTGCCAAAGTGAGGTTCCAAGGTTTTGACCGTTGGCATCTAGACTACAATGGACTGCCAACTGGGCCTCTGGGCAGATACAAGATCCAGGCAATTGACGCCACCGAATCCTGCATAATGCACAGCGGGTTCGACCACCTGGGTCAGTGTTACAGTGTGGATAATATTCTGTTCTTGTTTCTTGTGACCTGACCCAGTCTCATTTCCATTTCCTCCAAAAAATATAAATGGTTGAATTAAAGGGATTTCATCAAAAATATGAACAACAGAATATGAGATTTACCTGCATTAGAAACTTTCTGCACTTGATCATCCGCATCAATAATGTTTTTGGTTTTGTTTTTAAGCTGATGTTGGTGTGGAAGGTCAGAAAATCCCCCCCAAAATCATTTGTCCTTCACTGACAGCTCTGCTAACAGATTGAATCACATTACATGTTAAAATACTTCAATTTAAGTCATGTTGAATTATCAAATGAAGAGAGGTCTAATCAAAGGCTCAAGTTGAGCTCAGGTTGTTAAATTAAAACAAGTGTATCTTTCTCACTCTAATTCATCAAAACTGATGCAAGTTACCATGATGTTTCACACGAAGCAGGCATGAGGACAAGCTTTCTCTCGGTGTAAAATGTATTTATTTATTTTTTCCCCTAGATGGTTTGAAACATGTGGAAGAGATCAAATTCAGTAAGTGCATCTACATTGAAGACACCTGCCTGGAGAGACTGAGCTCAATAGACAACATGCAAGAGAGTCTGTACATGGTGGAGGTGGTATCGTGTGGAAACGTGACCGACAAGGGCATCATCGCTCTGCACAAACTCAGGTCAGTCTTCAGAGTACACAAAGAAAGTCAGCTGTGAGCGGTTTGAGTATGTCTAACTGCAACTTTAAATTCATTTAACAAAATGAAGTATTATTCCCCTTCAGGAATCTGGAGTATCTGTTTCTCAGTGATCTCCCTGGAATCACAGACAGGCAGACGACTGTTGGCCGACTGCAGAAGGCGCTTCCACGTCTGGACGTAGTTCTGGACCTGGACTGATTGGAAAAACACATTGCTGTTTTGATTGTAAAATATGGATGCCGTTTGGTGATTCTGCATTAATTCCCCTTTACTCCATCACATGAACCAGGTTAATTGACAACCCAACAAAGTTGGCATGGAATGACCAAAATTGAAAGGTTCTCAAGGTAATACACCCAGATTAGAGGGAGGAAAGTTGCTGCAAGTCATTCATTGTGCATCTTTTTGTTAGTTTTTTCTTTGTTTTACTGAAACAGTTCACAGTAATGAGAAAAGGGAGCACTTTAACCAAGTAAGTCTACTAACACCGGTTCTCCTTGATGTTCTGTAGTTTATTTAAAGCAACTCCAAAAATGTGTGAACGTAGAGACCGGTTTGTGAAACTATTTGAAACTTTTCCCATTTTGATTATTTGGCAGTTGTCATAAAATGTCAGAGGACAGGCAGAAGGGTGAAAATCTTTAGCACCAAAGATTTAGAGATTACAAATAAAGACGATACAGCGTGGTTTGTAGTGCGACTCGTAGGTGCTTATACAGGTCGGGGAGAGGCATCAATAAGTATTTTCAGAAAACGCTCATAATTCCTACTTTATAATTTACTAAACGAACATTAAACTCACTACCATAGACATGTCACTCTAACAGAGTCCATCATTATATAAAAATAAATTTGGCAAACCAGGTAAGGCAGTACATTGAGTTTTACCTCCACAGTGACTACAAGCAGAGCAGCTCCTTGTCTTAGCTCATCTACAAAATATCAGCTTGAAATGCTGACAGAACATACTTAATCCAACACATCTGAGGTGACATGTCGTGTATCGTGCATAGACTGACTGAATAAAAGACGGCCAGTGTGCCTCATGGGAGGAACAAACATGTTAAAAAGTAGTTCACAGCACTACGAGACATCTTCAATTCCTGAGCTACTCAAAAAAAAAAAAAAAATGCTGGCGTTCATGTTCAGTTCGGATTGTTGTGTTCAGATGTTCGGTAGGTGGTAGTTGAACTTTCGCAGGTTGTTGTAGTACTTCTTGTTGTCCAGGGTTGGAAAGATGCTGCTGCCGGTCAGCTGCGGCAAATACTGCAGAGTAAAAAAAAAAAAAAAAAAATGAAGTAGCATCATGGATAATTTTAATGGCAAATGTTTTCCTTTTCCTCTCCACTACGATAAGCTGATTTTATTTGCAGTATCACAGGATGAGAGCCTTATCCTAAATTATTGGAAACAAGAACATTTCACCAGTATGATACTTTTTCAGATTTTTTAATACAAAATTGATTCTAAAACACATCTGACAAACCTGTAGAAGACAGAAATCAGAGATTTCAATCAAAAACAAGCTTGTCTGTATAAAAAAAAAAAAGATTTTGGAACTTGTGTAAAATCTATTCAGTAAGAGTATTTAATCCTCTTTAACTACAGTCGTAACAATGCAAAGACAATATAGGAAATATTGAAACAGAAATTGAATGCATCCCAGGAGGGCTTCTCTGTAGACCAGCAACTAGTTAGTCATCTGTTCTGCCTCCATCGTGCAAATGTGTCTTTCCTGGATGCCAGAATTCGCAGACGTCTGTCAACGTAAACTACAGAACAAGAAAAAAAAAACTGGACTGGTCAAATCAACCACCTCATACTGCATCCGTTATGAACTGTATGTGATCGTTACACACAGTGGTTACATTTTGTGAAGAGCCAACAAAGCACTAACGAGGTACCAGGACCAGCACCTACTGAGAGAACTGAAGTTTGAGGAGGAACTACAGTCAGTAGACACTCAGGGGATTCATTTTGCGCAGAACCACGGTAAAAGAGCTCAGGATCATCGCCAACATCTGCCTAATTTTTCACCTGGTCAAACATGCTGTAGGATGTATACAGGTTTTGGAGCCTCATATGCTGCCATCTATATCAGATTGCATCTTTGTCAGTGAAAGTCTAGCTTATTTCACCAAGACGACAAATAAAAATGCGTGTATTGCAGCATAATCCTGTAGAAACAGTTAAAAGTGCTACAATAGGCTGCCTGCAGTTCAAATCTGTCACCCAATGAAAGTATTTGATACATGACAAAACTAAAAAAAAAAAAAATACAACAAAGGAGGCTCTGACCTTTTGAGTAGCTTAAATCCTATATCGAGTGAAGATGGGAAAACGCATCTTTCTAAACCACAACAACCGGACTCAGCCACTAAATGCCTTAAGAAGAAAAGCTGATGTAATACCCCGTTCCAACATAAGAGAAAATGTACAATTAACAATTTGAGTTACAACATCTGACGTTTTTCCTTTGAACATTTCCTTGAAATGAATTACAAATCAATGCATTTTGCTTTTATTCGCAGTTTACGCAGTCGTAAACCTTTTGAGAAACGGGGCGACATTTCAAGAACTTTAAAGTTTTGCAGACATTTGAATTCTTGTGGGTTGAGTTTGGAATTGACTTAAAATGCCCAAGTTCACATTTATTTAGTTTTTTTTTGTCAAATGTTTTTACATATCAACAGTGTCCCTGTGTGGATAAACAAGGTGAAATTGTTTGACATTATTTACTTCTAATTCCAAGATGGCCGTTGGGTAAATTAACAACGACGTTCTGCTTTTCTTACATTGAGGAGTATGGCCTTTATTATAAGGCTGACGTGATTACCAAAAGTTGATCTTGAAAACTGATGTGAACCAAATCCCCATTATTCATAGAGAGGGCCGCTTACCCCGGGGGGAAGGTGTCTCCGAGGTAAACGTGTTCTCTTATTGCCAGGACGATCCTGCTCTCGAGACGTGCTCTCGCTCTTTTCTCTCATGCAGTCGAAGTACTGATGTTGGAGGAGCTGCTCGCAGGTCAGCCGCTCAGACGGGTCCATTCTCAGACAGCCCTACACCATCCACACGTGGGAAAAGTATCAGTTTAGAGTTGGATGAAAAATAAATACTTACAGTTTATGAATACTTGGCTCTGATCGAGCTGAAGTCTGCATTCTCACCTTCATGAGACTCAGAGTTTGATGTGAGAGGTTAGGATATTTATGCTCCAACGGTTCCTACAGAAAACCCAAAATGACAGCGTGGCTGAGAGAATTTAGCAAAGTAAGGCACAATAGTTTCTGATAAAGCCAATATAGGTGACATATGATGCAGCTGGACATGGGTCTCACCATCTCTTGCGGCTCTGGGATGGAAACTCCACAGAAGAACTGGTTGTTGCTGAAGACCTGCTGGTGTCGAGGGATCAGATCTCCTGCAAGAGTGCAAGAAAACGAACACGCAAAGCAGCATTTAGTCAATTAAACTCATTTGGTCTTTCCAAATTTAGAAAAACAGCAATCAAAGGTTATTTTTTTTTACAAATTCTTCCTCTTCTGGAAAACATTCCAAACATCCACTAAGAATTGTCAACAGTAGATAGTTGTTTGCCTGTTTTTTATATTTGATTCTCACTAATTTATTTATTTTTTTCTCTTGAAAACACATAAAGCTTCCTCACATCTGTCAGTCTCTATCAGAATAATCCCAAAGAATTTCAAGTGAATGTATTTATCTGCCGTTGTTTGCTCAGTGATACCAATATCACAAGCTGGTGGTGACAGTTAAGTATTGTTATGAATTGTTATGAAAGCCTCGAGTCGTGCATCTACTGAATCTGATCTGACTTTTCTTTCTTATCTTTTTTATTAGTTCTTTAGTACATATTTTATCCAAATATTGAAGGCTTCCTGCCCTGTTTAGAACCTGGGGGAGTTGTGCATTAAGTCTCTTGTGGCTGAAATGAGCACTACAAAAATAAGCCAGAAGAAATAATTAGGCATTTTCTTGGAAAAACCATTCAGCCTGGGAATATTTTTTCCTAATGTGGGAAAATAAAAACAATCACCTTGTTTCAGTGCTTCTGTAAACAGGGTATGGATTTGTATATGCAGACTAACGTGTCCAAATATATCACAATTCAGTGAAATTGTCAAGGCAGAAAAGCTGAGCTTTAGCCTCTACTGCTCATTGTATGTAATTCATCATATCAAGAAGACCGCATGAAGACACATTAATAACCAAAAAAGTTTAACTTTCATTGGCGGCCATCCTTGAAATCTGTACCTGTGCCATTACAGCTACATATCCCACAGCTTTCTCAGACCAGCTGCACACTGATCTTACCAAGAGTCTTTCTGATCAGGTACAGTTGGTCCATGTCGGACTTCCCGGGCCACAGAGGAATCCCTGAAAGCAGCTCGGCGAACACGCACCCGATCGCCCACACGTCAACAGGGGCACCATACTGAGTGTCTCCGACCAGCAGCTCGGGGGCCCGATACCAGCGGGTCGCCACGTAGTCTGTGTAGTAGTCACAAGGGCCCGCTGGTGGTGAACAAAAGAAAAAAAAAAAAAGACGTAGCATCGGTAATATGTAACGTACCAAACTAAAACTTTCTGGAGGTTTCCTGGAAACACTTTGATCCATTTTGTTCCTGTAACTCAAGTAAATAATAAAAATAAACATAAAAGAACTTCAAACACTGCTCTGTTCCAGTTTGTCAGATGAGTTTTTCTTATGCGATAGGAAAAAAAAGAAAGGTAACTTTGGGATTTGGTCCTCCGCTTTGGTTTAAGGAACATGTGCAGGAGAATCTGGAATAATAATAATAATAATAATAATAATAATAATTAATTCTATCATTAAAACCTGCTAAATGTATATTTGAACAGTGCTTCTGGTTTAGTCCAGTGTTTCTAACCAGTCTCGACTCCTGACCTCAAGTTGGGGATCACGTTACACTAAATTAAACTTGTTCAGTAATTCTATCACTGACCAAGGAAATTGTCATGTGACTTCAATTATGACTCAATACCTCTTTATTCTATGAGATCCTGGAGTATCCAGAGATGATCATGGTAACAACTTTAAATGGATGAGGCTTAATCAACGTATCTAAACTCCAACTTACATCTGGTACCAACAGAGACATTTCTAATTGATCTAAATCTGATTGAAATGTACACATTTTAAGAAACAAATGATCATTTCAGTTATGAATATTCACACTGAGGTTCAAATGACTGAATGCAGAGTATCAAGTATCACCAACCACCACTAAGTAGCAGCGTCAACGATACAACATCTTCTAAGAAACTCCTAAAACTTACTGAGAATCCTGGCAAATCCAAAGTCACAGAGCTTGATGACTTGGTGTTTGGTAATCAAAATGTTCTCGGGCTTGACGTCCCTGTGAATACACTGCAAAGACACAAGCAGCGGCATTAAATCATCGCATGAACTTCAAAACAGATTGAAGAAAATGTGCTTTAGGGAATAAAGCATCTGCACGAAAAACAATTTATGGCCAGAGGTGCCTTCTGGACATCGTGGCACACTATTAAACGGGGGCCCTTGTTGCATTTGCTGTCTAGGTGATACATTAACTGCTGGACAGCCAAGTGGAAGGAATTCTTGTGAAAAAAAGAGCCATAAAGCAAAGGATTCATTGTAAGTTGGAGGAGGGAGGAGAGCAGAAAGGAATTCAGAAACAAGTTGGGAGAACGGTTTGAAAACTGGAAGATGCACTGCATGAGGGGGGGGGGGGGGGGGGGGGGGGGTACTGTGCACTCACTCACATTTTGCTTGTGACAGAAGTTGACGGCTTGAAGAGTCTGCCAGGTTATACTTCTGACGAGATGCTCTGGAACTCTGTGCAACAAGAAGGAAATCAACACACCATCAACAGCTTCTCATAACAAAACCTACTTAACTGTTAACCTTCTAACCAAGAAGTTAGACATTTTCAGCTTTAACTTCATCTGCTGCATCAACTTTGTTCAAAGAAAATTATCCAACAGACAAAAAAAAGAAGCCCTGCTTCGAGACGTGAGTGTTATTGTAAAATTTCAGAGCCACTCACATTTCTTTGAAAAGGTACAACCTCATAGCAGCGTCAAAGACCGTTGCATGAACCCTCTGAGGGAGCATGAACATCCGTACAAATTTAAGTTTTTCCCATTCAGTAGTTGTTAAGATATGGACATCTCAGGAGCTCTCCTGATAAGAATGAAACATTTGATGGTTTTCTGAGGAACTGCACGTGTTTTGGTTCCAGTAATCTGGGAAAATAGTTCTAACCAAAGAAGCGTAGATATATGAAAAAGAAAAATATCCGATATCCACATTTTAACAACATGTTAAGATTAAGGTCATAAAACTGAGGAAATTGTGTTATTTATAAAAAAAAAAACTAAATGTTAATTGAAAAAAGCTATTTATTTTGGGGAAAAATGTCTGGATTTACTTTCAGGTGCACCACCATCAGGTACAAATGATAAGAACATTGTTTCAGAGCATTGTGGGGGGAGCCTGTCTTATGAACCCTCAAACATTTTGTGTTTTTGGTTTCTTGACTGCATTATCACCATGGCGAGATCCAGAGAGCGCTCCGAGGCCTTTCGGGACAAAACTGTACATGCATACGAGTCTGGGAAGGGATAAAAATAAATAAATAAATACATAAAAACACATTCTATTAGCCTCAGCAACTCTGAAGTTTGCCAAAGATCACCAACAGACAGACCAGGACAACTGGAAAATGTGCCTGGGATTAATCTAAAACTGAATCATCTGGATGCAGAAACAAGAGACATGGTTGGTATAAACCAAAGACAACATCTGCAAGAGAACCTAAAACCAACTTTGAAGCTCTAAGGTGAAAATGTCATGATTCGGGTGGATTAGCGGGGCCTCTCCAACAATCGCAATCACAGAATCCATGATCAATTATTTATTGTATCAGAGGGAGCTTAAGGAAAATGTGACACCATCTTCCTAATTATGTACCGAGGAATGGCTCAAAAGAAAGAAATGGAGAGGGGTTAACACTCCCCCACCCACCGATGCCTACCCAGCAATTTCTATTAATCATTAACAATGAATTTAATTAAACTGAATGGAATGGAATTTTAGCTGAATGGTCAGCACATTAGCATAAGCCAACTGTTAATTTCTGCTACATAAGTCTTATTCAGCTTAATCAGTATTGCTCTACAGGTTGCATCCTCGTCCCCAAAAACCACAACTTTATTACCACTGGATAAAGGAACAAATCAACTCCCTTTTATAATCTCTTGCTGTCTTCTACAGTTTTCTTTGCCCAGCTGTTTTTCAAACATCTCTTTTCTTTCGTCGGCCGTAGACGACAGTCTTCTCGTTTCCATTGAGAGCCCTGATGTTCAACACTAAGGCTTTGTTGGATCAGGGGCCGCCATCGATCAGCGTTGCTGTGGAAATGGCTAATTCGAGCCTTGTGACTGGCAATTAATTATAATCTCCACCTCTTTCTCCTCATTTTATCTTTCCTTCTTTTGTACCCTCTGAACCCTCGGCAGCCCGCTGGCTACAGGCCGAGACCAGACAGCCAGAATTCTCCCTATAAAATGTGGCTCCCTGCCAGCAAAGCATTCTGGGAGGGCATCACTGCAAGGATGCCACAGAAAGCTGGTCAGCCTCCTAGGAGACCAGTCTTGTGCCAATCCGTGCTGGACGGAGTGCAGTTTATGCTGTTTTTACATATATGCTCACTCAGCAAATTGTTGGATTTCTTTATGTAAATAGACTGTTTCTGTTGTGAACTAGTTGTATTTAAAGAAAATTAAATTGAAATGAATTCATGTACTGCGACATGCAAGCCTTTAAGTTTAACATAATATCTTGCAACATGCAAAACAATCAACACACCCACCCTCTGGGATGGCGGTCCAGCTCGTTGAGGACGGTGTGATCGCAGTACTCGAACACCAGGTGAAGCTTCCGTTTGCGTCGAAACACTTCCATCAGATTCACCAGATTGGCGTGTTTCAGCTGCTGCAGAGACACAAATCACAGAACACAAACATCACAGGGATACTGCTCAGGGTAAAACTGAGAGTCCAGTTAAATGTGCTGCCTGGGGGAGTGTTTCATCTGCGGTTAGGCCTTATCAAACAGACTAAACAGTAAACAGGAGGTAATAAAGATGCTGTCGCCCTTGACAACATGTCCTATTTATGAGCTCCTGGTGTCCAGCAGGCGACTCGCACTCCCACCTCTGCATGTTTAATCAAACCACAACAGACTGCAACCAGTGCATCTTTGATTATCATCATTCAACATAAGAGACAACACCAATAGACTTAAGCTTTTACCAAAGATGAGCTTGAGAATAAAAATAAAAATAAATGTAATATTTTTGTCCATGAAGAAGACAAAATCCTGCCTGAACTGACAATTCATGGCTAAACAAAGATGGTCAGCTGGTGTTGCATAGTGACCCTGCTACTGGCTGCTCTACAAAAGAGGGCAAATAGTATTTCATGGCACTGAAGGTAAGATTGACACCATGAAAACATAAAGAAGGTTCAAGGCAGTAGTGACTTAAAAATGTGGTTAGAAGGTTAAAGTCTTGATTCTTTGATTAAAACCGACATGTATTTCAGGAAACCTGTAGAATCAAACGTTTGACTTCTCTGGTAAATCTAACTTTCTCTTCCCACAAGTTACATTTAAAGACATTAATCATCATATCCCCGGGCAGTTTGCGCTGCTACCTTTAGCATCCTGATCTCCCTCAGAGCAATCTTTTTGATGATGGGATCATCTTCCGATTCAACAAACTTCTTGATGGCCACAATCTGTCCCGTGTCTTTGTTTCTGCACTTGAAGACGACGCCGTAGGAGCCCTCTCCGATCTTCCCAATCTTCTCGTACTTCTCCATCTACGTCCAGCTACGAGCGAGGAAACGCGCCGACAACAACAAACCTTGGCGCGCGAGAAGGCGCGAGCGTCTTCACAGCCTAAGAACAGACAGAATAACTGCAGGTGGATCTCAGCGGAAAAAAGAGAGGAAGAGTGAGAGTAATCTGACCGCCTGCTGCTTTTCTAATCAGTTTTCTCCATTATAACTGAAAAAAAAACTCTTTAAGAACATAAACTGAATAACTTTCCCACGGCGTTACTGATAGTAAGTTGCCATGAAAAACTTTTGATGCAGAAGAAAATAATCAAACAAAATAAAAAAATGTCCTGTGCATTTACCATTTGAATATAAGCAAGCCTGCATGTAAACCCAGACTATGTATGCGCTCTTCCACAGGGTATCAAAACGCTTATATAACCTCTTAAACTGCCTCTAAAAGAGATATAAATATAGATGCTTAAAGGTAACATTACTCCTGTCTTCCAACAGTTACATTGCGTAACAAAACATTTGCAATGCAAAGTCTATTAGGTCATTTCCCCGAGGGAACACATAGGGGGAAAAAAAGAAAACAACGAACAGCGTGAACCAGCCTGGGGAATGAAATCAGAGTATTTCACTTATAACAACACAAACACCGTCCTATATTTTCAAAGATTATTTGAAGACTAAACTAACAGTTTAAATTACGTATTCGTAGCTCATATTTTGAGCACACGATGAAAAAGGATGAATTATAGTAAAATACTTTTTTTGTTAGTAGTAGTATGTGGAAACATTCAATATTTTCATGACCGATAAAATTCAGTAAGAAACATCAATTGTCAAAATCAAATGAACTATCGAAACTTACTTTTTGTGAAAATATTTGCAGATGCTTCCTGAGCAGGAACTGAGACTCAGAATGAGCCTCTTCTTCTTATTCTCCTCCCTCCTCCACACACCACCAGCCTGTATCATGGACAACCACACATCAACTGTCCCTTCAGCAGCAACAGCTCCTGTTTTAAAGAAGTCAAGTCGGATATAATGAGCCCTACTTCCTGTCAAGCTTTTCAAAATAAAGCAAGCAACTCTTTTTCTGATTCTCTCTAGCTAAAGTCATTCAGTGACCATTTGGATAACTTCAACGGCGGCCTAAGCCTTCATAATTTTCTGCCATAGGATTTTTTTTGTCATCAACCTAAATGTCCCCTTTACATCAATGTAGTTTGCTTTATCCAAAATTAATGGCAAAGGTCAAAGCCATTCAGCTCTATCTCAAACACAAAACAAAACAGATGTGACTATGTTTTTCAGAAGCCTCCTTTATGAAATATAATGCCGTTTCACTTCAGAGCCATGCTGTGCTAATGAGCAGAATATTGTTGGTTTTTATGAAAAGAGTCAACCTTAATCCGGATATATCTGGACAATCATCTGAAATCTGGACATAATCTGTATGGCAGCAAAACATGTATGCTGGTGTATTCGAGGGGCTTTTAAGTGCTCCACAATTTCTATCATTTCAAACTCAAGCTCGACTGTATATAAGAGATCGGTACGGGGGCTACAGTCAGCTGATATTTTGCAGCTCTCACTATTTTGGTCTTTCTGAAGACTAAAGTGACAGTATGTGGACAAGAAGGTGGAGCTGGGGTTATCGTTGAAACATAATTGGACAAAAATACATACCGTGGACGACTTATATCTCTTTTAAGTATTAATAACAGTATTTTTAGGTGGACCACCAGCACAGTGGTCTGCAGAAGTGAACCAATCTTATGGAATAATAACTACTGGGAAAACCTAAAAGACTTAATAATGAGAAAGAAAAGTTTCCACTTTTTGAACAGGAGCGTGTGTCTGAGAATGTTTTTCTCGACAGCGCCAAGCAGCCATTGGTGGCAAAACACCTGAAAAGCACTGCATTGCTTTTTAAATTGACATTTGAGCAGCGTCCAAATGGTTTTAGGGAACAGCCAGTTGTGTGTAGTTACATGACAAAACAAGACATTCGCAAGCAGTTAAAGTTAAAACCGCATAACCTCACTGAAAGCTAAATTGGCAGAGCCGCTTTCATCTTGGAGGTCACATTACCCAACTTCTGGTTTCCTGTGCCGACTCTCGCTGAGTAACTTTACACATTTCTGCCTTTTCCCTGCCTGGTTCCCATAGGAACAGCTGGCTCCTCCTACCGAGAAAAGGGGAAAATGGGAGCTGTGTAGGTTTTCCACACCTGAGACACTCGGTGTTGGCGATGATGACGTTTACAGATAAACATAAATCGGCCTGGAAACAGAGGAAACACCAGGCAAAGTGTATGTGGAAAGCCACCTCAGTCCAGTCAGAGACCGCACAGACACTTGCATGCGAAAGATATTTTCCAGTTTATTTTAAAGCTCCCAACCCTCACAGGTCTGACATAATTTAACGGGCGACAGCAGGAAGCAACTGGAAAATTCTGTTCGGTCTCACTGAGACCAATTAGTGCAGCTTAGTGGAGCCAGAGGAAAGGCAGACAAAAGAGGGAAATAATGGCAAACTAATACTAACCACTTTTCCCATGAGATGCCACTCACAGCACAATAATACAACCACAGCCCACGTTATCGAGTTAACAGCTTTTTTATTACAAAAAAAGGAAGAAAAAAAAAAGTATACATTAAACATTTTGCAAAGGGAATGCAGAGATGTTAACGAAACCTAGCATTGTCCCCCGTTTTGTCATTTTATTTTAAATTAAAAAAATGTACAAAAGTGCTTAAATGGTGCAAGTAATGAGAAGTAAAATGTCTATAAAAGAGGGGGTTTGTAAAGGAAAACATTTACATTAGATCAAAGTTCTAAAAAGACCGCAGCGGAGCAGGAGAAGCGACTATATTACAAAGCAGTTAAAATAACCCAAAGCTGCTGAAGACCTGTTCACTAGGTAGTTAAATCCCCACGCAGCAGAGCACTCCATCACTGTCTGGAAATACAACATTCCTTCTGACCGAAGATGAGATTAATAAATATTGCTTAAATAACCCACGGGTCTCATGGGTTTCTGTTTAAACAGATCAATTAGTTTTGACTACTGATTTTGTAAGATCTCCCCTCGAGCCAACTGATGTTTGCCACTGGCAATGATTACACTGACATGTTACAGACAACAATTAATCTCCCATTGTTTCCTATTACAATCACATTTCTTGTGAATTTTAATGGCACTTTTTTTTTCAATAATACTTGTACATAACTTGTTTGTAACTCAGTCCACAGTACAGAAAAGTGAGGAAAAAAAAAACGCTAGGTACTGTAATAAAGTTCATTTAAGCTTCTATGGTTTCGCTGCCTCTGTCAGCCTGAACAGGTTTCCTCATTATTTGTGATGAGGGGTGCTACAGCGAACGTCTTGCTGGTGTAAGGCTACTCATGAATCCACACTGAAGAGGCTCCTCTTTTTAATGACCTGCAGATCAGTAACAAAAGCTCTCAATAACTGTTTCAAACCAGACGTTTCCCTTTACAAAGCAGCGTAACTGTAGGTCCAAATCTGGAGTTTTCTCCCAAAACTGTGGCCTCTCAGACGCTTTTCTAAGAGGCGTTTGATCTCTGGCTGAGGATCAGTAACTGTTCTCATGACCTGCTAAAATGTAAAGGTTGCTCAGGGCCATGGGGTTGTCGGTTGGTCGGCTCTCCAAAACAACCACCCTGCAAAAGAAACACAAGAGCAGCAGTGAGGAACGTTATTCAGTATCTGATGGAGCCCAAGGTGATGAGACCGGCTCCATCGCTGATCATTTTATTTTGTTCATTGTAGAAGTCGGTTGAGAAATTTGACTCAATCGAGATCCTTTGATGGAAATTTTTTGCTTTCTCAAATTTTTTGCTTTCTCAGGAAAATAATTTTTCTCTGGTTCATAGCGACAGGCAGTGGGGGTGTGCTTATGTAAGTACATGTTTATGGGAATAGTCCGTGGCCGTCATCGTAGTGATGAGTCGGGCATGTTAAGTGATGTCAGATCAGGACGGCAGCGAGTGCATGTTTAGATGAAAGCCGTCTGGTGGCGGTGACAGGTGAGCTGGGAAGCTACCATCTATACTGTCCGTTCCATCGGATGAAATTACAGAGCCATGGAGAGACACTCAAACCAGGCTGGCAGTGCCCGGGCGCCAGTGAATAAAACATTGGAGAATGGGGCAGCAGAAAGAGGTCTTGCGCTAGTGCCACGTATAGGGCGGCCCCGTCAGGAGCCATCACTGACCCCGTGCTGCTGCGGGATCATCCTTCCCATTTCCCATACCATCCACCCCCTCACAGGAAAACGTAGTTTTAAACACTTTTATAGATAAGCAGTTATCAAAAAACAAATACCAGACTGTTTAAACAATAACAAAATCTTTTGAGGAACCCTGCATTCCAAATGTGTCACATTTGCTGCTTTTTTCAGGTAATGGGACAAAGGCAAGGCTAATAAGGATACAAGATAAGACTAGTTTCTGACTTTTTTTCCTTCTTTGATGAGTGAGTACATAAACACATCATATCCTGGTCAAACAGGACTTTCTTGAAACTACAGTCTTTCCCTCTTCCTCAGACCAGGTTTCCATGGTTCTCCTGCCAATTTCCTGTCAGCTGATTAAAGGATCGTGTTGTTTTTGTCTCAATGGTTTTTGTCTTAGCGACTTCAGGGACTATTTCTGTAATTTCGTTTATAAAACCTTGCCCCTGTAATCATAAAGACTGTGAGGACAAGACGATGTACTGTCGCAGGCATTAAACACAGACTGTGTGGGGTGCTCTTGGATGGTGTCTAGGGATACAGGGATAGGAGCTGTTCTCAGTCATGTGAAAGTTTAATTCAGAAACAATTTAACCGATAAGACGATTAAAATGAGGAGAGGAGAAATTTCCCTAGGACCAGTAGAACAAAAGAGAAAAGTAAAAGGCTCAAATCACAGACGATGAGCAGGTTGTTTGGTGGTTTCCAGGTAATAGAAAAAAAAAGGAAGTAAAAAATACCAATAATTACGGTCATAAAATTCCATACAATGTGAAGGAGCTACTCAACTCAGTTTGTGTTTCTTAGTTAACCCCTTCAGATTTTGTGCTTTATGCTGATCATGTACATTTGTACCAACCTGTCCGATCCAAGGAGGTGGAAGACTCTGCTTGGATCAGAAATCTCCTGAGTCACCTTGATGGGAAAGAAAATGAAGGCTGTTAAGATAGCACTCATCAGACACTGAACAGTTCAAACTAATTTAAACAAGACGATGCCTTTTGAGAGCAAAGGTGAACACAAGGTCAGTTTCCTTTACATCACAACAGGCTCGGGCCATAAAGAACTTGATCTTTTGCAGCCCACTCCATGTTTAAAATCTAAATTAAAAGTAAGTGCCATTAACAATAAAACATTTCATAGTGACACCAACATTTCTGACATAGATTCAGCTGTTCGTAAGTATCAAATGATGCATTAACAGACCATTTAACACATTCCTGAGTTTAATTTGGGTGATGGGGCTAGTGTTCACAAGAAGATCATGAACTGACTGTTTAAAAACATTTATTTATTTTATTTTTTTAGAAGCTGTGGGTGAATGAGGGCTGTCTCTACGGATCTGGTCGTTCTGTGTACCTTGGAATCCTGGAATATACCTGTAATAGTCACAAGATGTTGCCTGGCACTTTGTAGTGTAAAAGACAAGGGGTCCATCAAAAGACTCACTTGTTGACATGTCATGAATACATGTTGACAGATGTGAGATAGTCGGTGGGCGGCACCTGTGAGGTGTAAGCCCTTAGTCTTGTGAGAGATCTGATCTGTTTAAGCCTAAATGACAACAAGGTCTCAGGTGTTCTCAGGGGCACCCACCGAGACAAGAATGGGTCTCCAGGCATGACTCCCCCCAATGCCTTCACTTTATAAAAAGAATCATAACGAGACAAAGGGTGAATTATTTAGTGCCGCTCCCTGTTGTGCGACAGGTTTCATTTATGATTGAACATGAATTTTACATGACTGCTGACATTTAAAAAATCCATGCTATGGGAGAACTGTAAGCTGGGCTGGGCACAGACTCAGAAAACAGCCCTTTTGTTTGAGCCAAATGCTTCAGGACCACGTCTGGTCAGGTAGCCCCTAACACCGTATCACCTTTCACATGTTAACAAAACGCTTCACCTCCCTGTGATCTCTTGAACTTTTACTGTGTTGCTTTGCTTAACTCTTGTTCAGGTTAACTCGGAATCCCTAAATTTGAAAAGGGCAAACTCATCCCTTCGACCTGACACAGACACACTTCGTTTTAGGTTTACCTGAGTGCTGATCTCCAACAGTATACGTAAACCAGCAGAAATTGAGATCTTTGCAGAAAAGACACGGATGTCGGTTTTTATGATCAATAAAGAAATCTGCATTCAGGGAGGTGACAAATTATTATAGGATATTTAAACGTTCTTAAAATTACAACAGTATAAAACACAGAAATGAAAGTTTATTGTATTTGAAAGGGTGTGCATTATTATGATATACAGTATTATCGTGTTGACAATAATATCGTTTATCGGCAATAATTTGCGGGACAATATATCGTCCAGCAAAATTCGTTATCGTCCCAGGCCTAACTATGACTTCATCCAGCTTTAAAGGTTTAGGTTAAACTGTACCTCATTAGACTTGAAGCTCTTTCCCTGCATGCCATGTTTCCAGAAGGCCAGGACGCTGTCCTGAAGGCACACTGGAGCAAGACAGAGATAAGCAGGTAAACAACTTTTCAATGTCCTTGAATTGCTTTTCACAGAGATTTCTCAAACCTTACCAACAGACTCAATGCAGAAGTCAAAGCTGAGCTCAGAAGCGAGTTTCTTGTTGGACTTCAGTCTGCCTTGTAGATTAACAATCTTTAAATTATCTGGGAAGATGATTTAACAATCTGTTAGAATGTTGACGCACAAAGTTATTCACATCTAAACTTGATAAAAATAAAAACAAACCAAAGCAAATGAGACTGTACTTACGGTCCAAACACACCAACACTGTGTCCCGCTCCAGCTGGGTAACATGGATCGCATCCACCTGCTGATTAGCTGTGGAGAGACACGGTCCAACAATAACTATCCAGTTATGCTAACGCTTTGCAAAGCCAGCCAGCCAACGTGACACTCATTTATACATGATAATACCAGAATTACAGAAAGTCCTCGCTCTTTGATTTCAGCTGTATCTATGTGTAGAAATTTAGAAGCAAAACGATCACAGTGAATTTAAAAGTCAACATTTGACTTACTCATTCCCATTTCTGTGAACCAAGACGAGCAAGAGTTTAGGTTGATGGTCTCAAAGTGGACCACCTGGGTTGGCTCTGTACCCTGGCTGATGGCGACACATACCAGAGGATACTCCTGCTCCGGGACCACTAACATCTCAAACACCTTGAGCGGGCTGGGAAGAGGGAAGTCAAAGTGCTGCACCAGGAACAGACAGATGATGGGATAGAGTCAGTGGTGGTTAAGCATATAAGATCATGGTGGAAGAGGTTTTCCTTAGAACTAAATTACACAGATACTCAAGGAGGAAACAATTGAGAACAACATTATGGGAGAAATATCACGCTTGAGCTGAGAAGAAAACTAACCTTGATGAGCATGAACCTCTGCATGGGCTCATACCACTGCAACAGGACAATTCCAGACTGAAGTGCCCCACATAAGTACTTGTGGCCTGTGTATGGGTTTCTCACTGTGAAGTTGATCACAAAAGAGAGTAAAAGCATGCAGCCAGATGGAGCTAAGATCCTACATTACAAGACTTTTGTTTAATTTATAACTGACAGGGCTTAGTGGGAGACTTTCCTTGTGCATAACCACGATCTCATATGATGGAAGAGAGGGTAAATAAAACTAAGTGATTGGGAGGGTGCGGTCGCTCACCAATGCAGCATTTGTGACAGCCCTTTGTGTCGGGGATCTTCGTTGTCAAGGCAAATCGCCTAAAGAGGAAAGACAGTAAAGTTGTCGAGACCACAGTTTTAAAATATCCGATGACGTCTAGAATGAGGGAAGTTGGCGGAATGTTCCCTTTTTTCTGCTCTACTGCAGTCATGTGTCATGATGGTGCAGAACAACAAGAAAAAACACATCTCTTATAAGACCCTGTCTTATAAGTGACAAGGGCATTGATGAAAAATGTGATTAGAGATGCAGAAGACACGATTCAGATCCAAGTCTCACCTGGGCAAAATTTTGTCTGGAAAGCGATGAGTCTGAAACTGAGCTACCAGGCCGGGCTTCTTCAGCTGCTCAAACAGCCCAATGAGATTGTGGGAGTACAGCTGGAAGGATCTCCCTGCGGCAGAATACAGTATATTGCATCATTAATTGTCGTCATTAGAACTATCAAGAGGGAAGAAGTAATCGAATAGTTTAGGTGCAATAATCTCAAATGAGTCAACGAGTGAGTAACCTTTTAATTTAAATACGATTAGGGCATTTCCACAAAAATCTTGGACCCTCAAAGCGGTTTTCACATACAGAAAGGTTAGATGTGAACAGGGGTAAAAACAGAAGTGTGATGATGATGATGTGAAGCATGATTACCTTCTGATGAAGCCAGTTAGTAGAATATCAAATCAAGCCAGGCGAGAGGAGGATGGACAAAGTCCAAGGGAAGAGGAGAAGAGAACAGAGGTTAAGTATACCAGGGAGCAAACTGCTGAAGGTAAAACCGAAAGTAGACCTCACACTTTGTAATCCCATCCTCAAATGTTAAACCGAGAAAAGGATAGGCTTTTAGGAAAGCCAAATGCAGACGGTTTGGTTTCAAATGATGGCTGATTTGAGTTTTCTGACCACAGATACCATTATCGGTCTTATATACAAACAAACTGCACTTGCTTTTGCAGCTGGTAAAAAACTGTAACCTGAAAAAAAATTAAAATCAATATATCTATTTTTCAGTAAGAGAAAAAAAAGGCTATGAGGACACAATGTGTCCCTCAGGAGTCAAACAGAGGTTCTCTAATGGTAAAAAACAGAAAAGGTTATTGTAGGGTCTGCAGATATGAAGTGACTGTGTTGCCTTCAGGGGCGGCCAGATAACACAGGACAAAGAAGCAGCAGGTTATGACGGTAGGCAGTAAAGCAGGAGGCAGTGATAAGTACATCACTTACCTGACAAAGACATCAGGTTGTTGTTGATAACGTACAGCCACGTACACTTCCTGGGGAAAAGCTAAAGTAAGCAAAAATGATATTATCACCATGAGTTCTGAAAGACGGGAGAGAGAAGAGTTAAAAGAACATTTATTTGTGAAGGAAATGTTTTCTAAACTCCACCTCTAAACAGTCTAATTACAGCGTGGCAGCTTCAATAGGCACAGCGGGCCTGCCAAACAGATTCTACACCTGTAGGCACAATTAGAGTTGTCACAATACCAAAATAAGTAACCACGATACTATACCAGACAAAGTATCACGGTTCCAGGTATTATCGCGATACTGCGGCCTTTATTTATTTATTTATTTTATGAACTGCAATGTTTTTATACAAGTTATAAATACTTAATAATTACATATGTTGTTATGTGCATGATAAACATAATACTAATATAAATAATCGACAGGTGTTTTATGAGGTTGGATGTGTTGCCTCCTTTGGCTCCTATAGCTTGGTGGCAGCGCCATCGTCTGTTGCTTTACCGTCTGTGCCTTGTTTAAACCCAAAATAGTTCCAAATGTGGCTTTTGGAGTTTGTTTTAAGTGGTGCCACAAGCACGCTGCGACAGACTCGCCGCTTGGGCCCGGTGCTTCTGCCATAGTGAGTGTGCATGTGTGTTGTTTCGTGTTTGTGACCGCTGTGCGCGCGTCTGGGCGAGACAGAACTTTCGTTTTGAAACGAATTTCTATCGATGCGGAGCTGTCTACATGGAGTTCGTTCTAGCCGTCAGAAACACACGAACAGCCAATCAGCTAGCAGACGGGCGGACCCAGCGTACGGAAACAGCCTATCATATCCCGGAGGCCACCAGTAACAGGCAAACAGCCAATCATTCAGCAGCTGTGTAGTTCGGTTGCAGTGGTTGCCGTGTGGAAGCGGTGAGAAGCCGGGACGAGAGTCGAGGCGGCCGCTGTATAGCGGAAACTGGCACCGTTAGTATAGTCATTCACTGTAGTACCGTCGTGTAGAATTTCTAGTATAGTAGGAACCGTAACGATTTGGCACTGCGGGGTAACGTGGATACCATCGGTATCGTGCAACTCTAGGCACAATAATTTTCTAAAAGCTGAAGTATTCAGCTCTTTGTTGCATTTAGGATTTTAGTGCCATTATCCCAGTTGTGGTGACTTTTCCAAATTCTTCCTTCCATCTAACAACCCTTTCCATTGTGAACAATAAACAGCAAACAATTTGAAAATACACAAAAATAAAGCTTGATTTCAGTTGGGGTTACCTGCTCCATTGTGGCCTCATGAAGCTCATTAAGATTCAGTGTGTAGATGCCATCTTCTGTCCCAAAAATGAGGTACTGATCTAGAAGAAGAAAACGCTCATCGAATTAAGTATCGGATCTAATTTAAAAAGCACATTTAGCATATTTGTGTGGATATTGCTTACAGAATTGCATGTACCTTTGGTGTCTGGATGAATCCACGATGTGGCACAGTTGATCTTCAATGGACAGCCATCAAACACTTTAGAGAAACAGGCACCCATCTGTAACAAAAAGCAATCCAGCTCAGAGCAGACAGCATCTGGCTCAGTGAAGCACTAAAATGTCAGCACTGATTTAATGAGCTGGAGAGGAGCCGAACCACACCACAAAAGCAGAAAACTCTGTGGACCCCAAATATCTACAGAATGTACAGCAGCAGCTCAGACGAGTGTTTAATAACAGTGTCCGTGAAGGCATGCCAGCAGGGTTGAGGAAAGACTTTGAGGGACAATGCCGATGATTCACTCACCAGTACTTTAGGAGTGGGTGGCAGGCCGTTGATTGCTGGTTTCTAAGGAGAAACAGAAGAAATCAAAACCATAAAATACCACTGATGCTGAAGACACAGACAGAGCAACAACAATTATATCAAATGTAGCTCCATAATTTAGCTCCAGCCTCAAATGAGGCAAATAACAAAGAATTTGGACTGTTTTTGGGTGTGCTCTGTTGAGGCCCAATGTTTAGCATGAATGGATGCCAAATCTCTTTCTTTAACTGTCAGCATCTGAATCTCAGATTTGAGGTCTGAGAGCAAAGCCAGCTAGCTAGTTACTGCACTTTTAAAATATGGCCTCCAACACCACACATTCCATTTTTAACCCTACAGCCAAATTAAACTAAAGATTCCAAAGAAAATGCTGTGATGTAACATGATGTGAAATATTATCAAACTTACGGGGAATTCCTTTTTCCGGTGATCCCGGTTGGGTGGTGCTTTGGGACTGCCTCCATTTGAACTGCCATCTGAATCATTATCTGTCATGAAAAACAAAGCGGATGAAAGGGCATTTATCGATCATATTGTCAAACCACATGAATGTTTAGATCCTAAGATAAGACCAAGTTACATCGGTCTGCCTTACCTTTACATTCAAATTTACTGGGAGCTTGTAAAAACAGAACAAGCGCATCTTTTTAGAGACTTGACTCACTCATGGGGATGAGAGGCAAATGAATGAACAAAGCCCAGCCCGTCAACTCATACCCCATAAAAGAACAGAAGTGCTGAGACTCACCAGGATCAGATGCGTAAGACAAAAGGCCAGGACTGCTGACGCTGACGGAGAGGAAGTCTGGCGGTGAGTGTGCCACCTTGTTGCCCTGCTCAGGTATGCTCCGTCTGCGAGCCACCTGATTAGGTCCATTCTCTGAGTTAGAGAACCTCCGAACGGTCAGGGACCTCTCATTGTTGAGTAGAAGCTCCTCAGGCGAACTGTTTAATTGAGGCTGAGGGGACAGAAAACCGTTTAGCCTTCATACATAACAATGTGTGGCACAAACTGGAAAATGCCAAAAAAGAAAGAAAGAAAGAAATATCCAATTGCAGGCCTTACCTTTGGGGGTAGAGGAGGTGGAACACCTGGCTTGAGAGTTGACCTGAAATGTAATGAGATGTAAACTACAGAAATGGACGCTTATGTTGTATGATAAACTAGAATTAATTGACATAACGTACGGTTCAACTTCTTCAAAGGCATCTTCCAGATAAGTGACGTGCCCGCTGAAGGCGACAAACACAGTGATCAGTGTGGAAAGCCAGGCTCAGTGTGGGGCTCAGGATGGATGTTAATGGGGCAGAAATGACTCACAGGAGATGACATGCGTTTTACAACTGCATTTTCTGTTTAACAAAAGGCTTTAACCAAATGTTGAAGTTTGCTGTGCAGTCTTAGCCCTGCATGATTATATCATTTGAATGCCCCATGTCAACACTGCAGTGTTTGCTTGTTTTTTTCCTTGCTTTACAGCTAGATGCTCATTTTGAATTGACTTCTATCATCACACCACACGTAGTGAATGGGATGGCTGTTGGGGTGGGCCATATTTTAATTTCACTGCAACAAAAGGGAGGTGAAGGAGCAAGGGGTGAACTAGATGGTGTAGGGTGCTTCTGAACACAGTGTTAGTGTTACCGTTGGAACAATTCATCTTCAACGCTTTTGAGAAGGCTCCTTCGAGGGACAACACGGTGAGGCAGACAGCCAAAAGAGGACAGAAGGAGTTAGAAGGAAAAATAAAAAAGAAGGTCAAAAGCACATGAACAAGTGAGAAGAAGCTGAAAAGACCAAGGAGACATTTATAACTGCAGATGGGGAAAGTGCGTTCTTCTACAAACACAGGTTAGGTCAAGTGAGTGAGCAGGTTAGAGAGATACAGTGTAGAGCAGACCATAGCTATTGTTAGGATCAACATGCAGTCGTCTCAGCACAGCATAGAAGTGAAATAAATAAACACATCGCCAGTCTTCAATCGTGTACATGCTCCATTTCTGTGACTTAGTCTCAAGAGACAAATTTATCTCATGCAAGCCAGGTAAAGAGTGAAAGAGAGAATAACTCAAGCGTAAACAGGAGCAGTTCCCATGACAACAGTTTCCATAGACTACCTGGTTGTTATTCCTCCCTCTGCAAAGGGGCTCCAGGGGGAAGGGAAGTCATTATCTTTATTTACATCCTGTGGAAATGCAAACAGGCACAAAAAATGTAAGCTTTTATTTTTCAGATTTTATACAATTTAAAAAGGTACAATTTAAAAAGTTAAATCAAATAATAAATAAATAAATAGTAGCTATAAGTAGTGTTTAAACGGAACATGATAATTACCATTTCGGTATAAGCCTCAGTTTCCTTCGGGAGAGGCGGATTAAACTTCAGCTTGTCAACTGTGAATGAAAAACATTGTCTTCATATTTATCTATTTTTATTTATTTTTTTTTTTTTCCTTCCTTACACAAAACTTTTGACACCAGAGGGCATCAGCACTCAACACATTTAGACACACAAAGCCTTCCCAGTGGCACTCAAGTACATTAGTACCAGGAGCCTTGAGAAACCACTACAAGTCCTTCCTTGGCATAAAATCACGTGTAAGAATGAAGCAAAACACAGACGAACCATAACACTGTACCTGGCATCACACCAAAGAGATCCTCAGCTGATTTATGATGCTGCTATGTGAATGTTTGGTCAGGGGCCTGAAGATGAGTTGGTCAGCAAAGACAAACACAGATGACACTGGACACTAACCAGATCAGTTTGGAAATATTGGTAAGAGAGCCCGATTACAAATAAATCACAGAGCAAAATATGCTTAGTTTAGGTTTGAGGTCACATTCTGTCAAACAGTTGATCCAGTAGGAGTCTGGTTTATTGCCCGACGTTTTTAGAAGGTGAACGAAATCAACCAACCTGCCGATAAATACTCCCACATAATCAGCTTCTCATAAACAAAGAAACTTTGTATTCAGAGATTTCTTTTTCTGTTGGCGATTTACTGCTGAGGTATGCTGATCATGTGGAAGTGTTGCAGCAACACAGGTAACAGTGAGGAGGTAGAACGTATGAAATCTCCACATAGTTTAATAGTTTTACGCTGAGGGATCAGGTTAGATATATGAGTCAAACTTAACTTCCTCGTCAGGGTCTGATTAGTCAACAGCTAACACTGTAGTACTTCAAGTCAGTATGACAGGAACAAAGATGTTATAACACCCAAATTATTCATCCTCATCAAGATGAAGCCGTATGAAGAAGCCTCTTCTTACGGAGAAACTCGCCTTGTTAGTGTCACTTAAAAGTTCTATTTTGCCACAACATTGTCCTACTTTCTCAGGTAGTGCTGGAAGTGAGTGGGTATTAGACAAATACACACTGTCTAACTACACTGTAACTAACCTGGATCACCCTTGCATCTCTCAGAGATGCTAGGACGTGAGATTGGTTCTCCTTGGTCTGTTCCATTGTTTGCTTCATGTAGGAGGGAAGGGTCAGATAATAGTGAGAAATTCAGATAAAAACCAAACAGGATGTACAAGCGATCGCAGCACAAACTAACACAAAAGACAATGAAGCACGTGCCCCTACGAATAAATATGACAACATCTAACAGACACATATCCCACCATTGGACCACGACTGTGTCATTAAAATGATGACATGGGGAATGGACACAGCGCGAGGTTGAGCTTTGACTTCAACAACACAAAAACAACACTTCTTTGAATGGTGTCAAAACATAAACTGGATCCTCTGCTGAATTCTGCACCAACAATATCTGACTGAATACGCTCCTGCGGGGACCTCAGTGACCACCTGAAGGCCAGCTTTTCCACATTCAATTTTCAGGAAAAGATTAGCAACAGTCACTCGGTAATTCTAAAATAACACAAGTTGCACAGAAGCATGATGTACTCTCTTACATCCACTTTCTCCTCCATGCATCACAGCGCTATTATTATACACACTACCGCAAGCTGTGGCCTGGGAAAGTGCCAGGCAGGGCTGCGGGATTAGAGGGATGACTCTCAGACAAGACACCTCTGTCGACCTAAACAGTCAGGCTGACTGACACAACGAATGAAGACGCCAATACGAGGCAGGAGGTTGATCTTGGCGATAGGCTTTGGCTTTGTGTTCACTCACAGTTTATCTCTGAGCGTGTCTTTTCGTCTCGGGGGTGTTTGTTGGTGGAGCGGATGGTGGGTCTGACTGCACAGGGCGGCTGGAACAAACAGTGGAAGAGACAGAGATTAAAAATAAATAAATGGGTCCCAACAGTGGAACGGTAATGATTAAGGATTTCAAAATAATGCAATACTGAGAAGAGGAACAGCTATGGAATCATCTTCCGATGAAAACTATTTCTGAGACTCGTAAGTTAGGCAGCGCTGAAAGTTGCTTTTCTTGTGCATCATCACATTATTATGCATCCCAGAGGGTGTTTGTTTGCTGCAAGCTCCATTGCTTGCGCTAAATGGCCTTTGGGGGGGGGGGTTCACTCATCGTGGCCAAGACAGTGCTACTGCTGTCAGGGGGAGAAAAGCACAATGGTCTTCTAAAAGAAGCTGGTACCACCTCTTTGGCTGCTACAAAGATGTGTTGCTGACCACGGTTGGAATAAGAATGTCAATGGAGAGAATCAATAAGAGGGGGGATGGGAAATGTGAGACAAACACGAAAACAGAGTTCAGAGAGGCTCGTGGATTATCTTTTGTTGCAAAGCTGATACATTTTTTTTTTTTTTCAAAAAACCCTGCTGGTATAATATTTACATTCGCTGCTGATAAAGCTTCTGTCAGTGTTTGCGTGTCTGTCAGATTCTGTATCATGAAATTTCAAAGTGGGTGAGTTTTTTTCCCCCTAACAATTTTGTTCTTTCTAATCTTTTATTTGTGACAGCCACAAAGAAAAAAAATTAAGCAAAATAAAATCTGAGATTTGCAATTCATATTTTCAGCTACATACTCAAACACATGATCTTGCTCATCTATTCGTGACTGCTGCTTTGATAGATATGCATGTTGGCCTTGATTATCTCTTTCTGAATCATAAAGACGGACAACATTTTCCTTGAATCATGACGCATGCGAGATTGAATCCGACATTACCTCGAGGTCGTCATCGTCCACGTCACCATAGTGCTGGTGGTTGTCTGGGTTGTCCATCTTATCAAGGAGATCGACTGCAAGTCTCTTCGTCAATCCAGTCTGGGCAACAAAGACATGCTGGAGAAAACAAAACATAATTAACAATGCTATTAATAGAACTAGAATTTAAGAATTACTGTTTTTGACTGAAAAATCTAAAAACAGCAGCCACGAAACTAGATTTAGAACCATTACTGCATCCCCACCGAAAAGAGACACAAGTCCCAGTTTTATGGTCACAAAGTAATTAAAACGGTCTGCATTAATCATTAAGTTCCAGGACTAATGAACAGGGACAACTATCCTCAGAGGAAGGCACCTGTGTTATAACAGAGGAGATTATTGTGAAAATAATAGAACTGTGCTAACTGAACATTTTGTTGCGCCAACACATTTGAGCTGAGATATAATAAAAAGCCTCAATAAATATGTCGTTACCACATATCTCAAGAAAGGAGTCAAACTGTATGCCAAAGAGGAAAATGTTCACAGAAGCTCCTGGTGAGGTGCTGCTAAGCTTTGACAGTGGGTGTTTTGTTCTTTTGAACATCTCGGTCACAAACATGAGAACATCTGCCAAACAGTAAAACTGATTACCGTCAAAAGTTTTTCTGCAGTGGGACGCTTCTTTGGGTTCTTTGTTAGAGACACTTTAACAAAGTTATGGAACGCGGTGGACCTGTGAGACAAAACACTTCAGCGTTAATACAATAATTACCTCTGCTGTCACCTGAGATCATGGTATCAGGTCCCTCAACAACAGCATGTTGATCATTCTCCGACACTCACCACTTGTTTTTGTCTTTTAGCTTGGGAGGCTGGAAGCTACTTTTTGACATCAAAAACAAGGCTCTAAAAAGAGACAACCAAAAACGAAACCACAAAAATATATCAATGAAGAGGTCGACAACATTTTCTTATCATATCCTAAACTTTTTTTTTTTTTTTAAAAAGAAAAAAGTTTGGCCATTCAAGTAACCAAAAGCTCAATGAGACATTTGAGGAAACACAAAAGCAGGAAGCAGCCTAAGAATGATGTGAGGAAGCTTTGACTGATCTTTCTTGGTGGAAGTAAAACAAACCTCATTGGATGCAGCTCAAACATTGGAGGCTGTAACTCGGCCAACTCAATGGACGTGATGCCAACAGCCCAGATATCACACAGCTGGTTGTAGCCGCCGTTCTTCTCTACCGCTGCTACCTCTGGAGCCATCCTAAACATAGTTAGGACGATGCTTTAGTAATGATTCAAAACCAACTACAAAAGGATGGTTGGATTACCTCAAATGAACAACTTAATTAACACGAGTGCTGTGATAAGCAGAAAGGTCGGGTTGAGTGGCAGAACAGAGGCCTGTCTGTCTTTACACTGATATCACCATGTTGCTACAAAAACCATCATGTTAGGTAAGAGTGACACACTTACCAATAAGGTGTTCCAATGAAAGACTTTCTTTTGGCAATGGTGGCTGTTATTTTGGCTGCAACCCCAAAGTCAGCTGTAACAAGGATTGACAGGGCTTTTCAGTTTATGTAATGCACATACGACTAAATGCCACGCAGGATTTAAAGTGCTTGAGAAATAGGCTTTTAAAAAGCATCTTACCTAACTTCACATCTCCGTTGTCTGTTAGAAGTATATTGGCACCCTGTTTAAAAAAATAAAAAAATAAATCTCAAAAACATTTGTTTTTATTCTAAGAATACATTCAGAAAGCAGGGCTTTAAACAACAAACTGAGCAAATGTTTTTCCTCAACTGGTTCAAAATAAACATCTATTTAACATCCGGTCTGGTTGAAACATTCAATACAAATCTGTATGTATCTGATCTGACTTTCAATGAAGCTGCAACAGTGTCACTGGTGTAACTTTTCACACTGTTTCTGTTGGCTGTGACTGACAGTCTCTCTGGTGGCATCCTGTGACGAGAGTAGAGGAAACAGGAAGTGCTTGCTGTGTAGAGCTGAGAAAAGATAATAGGGTCCAGCCCTGACCTATGTGATAACACATGAGAGTGAGGCTAAAGCCTTTTATACATGCGTGAGGCATGTTCATCTACAGCTCAACCACACGTTACACACTTCCAAGTGAGCTCATCCTCAGCTGTACTTTTTCTGTGACTTTGATTCAGATGATTGCTGCCCCGCTGTGTCAGAGAGAGATCAGCATCTGGTCTGCTTGAAGGCATATGCATGTGAATGCAAATATATGCATTCACAGTATAGTTACTCAGTCACTGCTGCATCTCCTTTTATCAGTTTCACTTATTTGCAGTCTGAGATTTGCAGCCTTAAGATTTCAGTTTAAATCTATAGCTGCCTCAGTATGGGTACAGATTAACAACTAAGGCTAAAAGAAAGCAAAATACAAAGAGATCCTACCTTGATATCACGGTGCATCTTGCCCTTGCTGTGCAGATAACCTAAGCCCTGAGCAGGAAATAAAAAGTGCTCCATTATGAATCAGCCGAGACTACAAACACTGCAATAATTATTGAAACCATTACTTCGAAGCACAGTTACCTGTATGGTCTCTCTGCAGACATATGCAATCTGAAGCTCTGACAGAGGTCCCGTCGCTATAAAAAGAGAATTTCATTTAATGTTTGCAGGCTATGAAAGACAGATATTAAGAGCTTTTTACTAGTAATAGATGAGAAAAGAGCTCACCATGATAAATATCCTGCAGAGATCCTCCACCACAGTACTCCATACATATCCAAAGTTTCTCTCGACTGGGGGGGAGCAGAATAAATTTACATTGTGGAAAATGCTTTGCTGGTTAGCCAGACAAACCATCAAGTGAAGATGCATTTAAAGGAACAGTTAAGCTAAAGCAAGCCCGTTTAACAGGTGTGAAAATCAGCAATTCTTAAGAAAACAACTTTAAAAAAATGGTGATAAACCAGGTTGGGAAAACACACGGATAATAGTGGTGATGTTTATGCAAAATTTTTAATACAATTATTATTTGTACACGAATAGCATAATAATTACTAATCTAAACAGTGATTAGTTCACTCATTTTCCCATTATGTGTGCTAAGGCGCCGTCTTGGTTTGTTGATGTCGTCTTTGTATTTCAATGTCCTGTTATAAACGTGTACGTTTTTTCAAAAGAAAAAAAAAGAAAAAAGGTGTGAAAAACACCATGATGAAGTGTGAAAATGGGACTTTGTAGCCAAAAGAATGACTGACATGAGAAGTGAAGCAGATAAATGGCTTTAACCCCAAGATAAAAATCTACGAACATGAAAGCAACTTGTTTAAACTGCATGATTACAGATGCCATACCAAAGAAGCACATGTGATTCTTATGACTTTTAGGCTTCCAAACGCAACTACGCTACTTTTCACACCATTTTAAGTGTCTGTGCAAATTACTCCAGTAAGAGTATTGCATCAAATAAATGTGAATTTCCCCAAATAAATACAACGTGGTTCCTCTAATACAATTGGTGTCCTCATTAATGTTTTACTGTAAGCAGTTGAGCTCTGTGTGACAAGACTATACAAGATATACCTGCTGTGTAAAGACGGGCATCTCTCTGCACTAATAAGCCATATAAAATAGTTCAGAGGCTCATGTTCCAGTTAAACCTGTTGGAAGTCTGAAGCAGCTGTGGGCGGACCGAACTTACTTCCTCTAAGATAGCAGCCACAATAAAAAAAAAAAAAGAAAAGAAAAAAAGAGACCCCAGTTAAACATAAGAGCAACCTCCTGGGACTGAAGGAGCAAGTCACCACCAGTCAAGCGCAGCTGAAGACTTTGAGTCATACTTTCACAAACGGGTGTGACAAAGTAATTGTATACATCAAGTGAGTTTCGAGCAGCAGCCTGTGAAATCGTTGAGATGGTTACATTTGAGATCCACAAATGTCGTACTGTCGACTGGTTGGACCAAACTGCAGGATGACAAAGCAAAAGTGTTTTGAGCTGGCTCTTACCAGAGGTAGCTCCCGAAGTAGGCCACAATATTCTGGTGCATGCATTCCTTCACCATGAAGATTTCCTGCTGTATGATGGAAAAGTCATCCCCTGGAAATGGAGGGAGAAATCATAAGAGACACATGGACAAAAAGTTAGTTTCATTTTCTGTACAAAGGGATTTCTCAGTTTTAAAATGAGAAATCATTAAAGTGCATGAAAGTAAAATGGTTCATCTACAAATACCAAACAAAACACAGGTTTTTAGTTCTAGAAATACTTGCAAAAAAACATTAAGGCAAGTACCATGGCCTGAAGGTTCCATATGCCTCACACTTGAGGTTCTCTAATATACTTTGGTTTACCATAGTCACAAAACAGTTGACTTGAATTTGCTTCTGGTCATGTGGTTCCATACCGCAGCTTACAAAACAGCATACGATATTAGAGGGAACATTGTGTACTTTATAGCGTTTATGTGGAATAGGCAAATTTCCAGGGCTGATTTCCAGTTCAGCAATGAATCTAACACATCTGACCCGTAAGACGTAAAGAGACAAAATATGTAAGCCCAGCTGCTCCCAATTGTGCAGAGACACATCACTAGAATACATTAACACGAGGCTGAGATCTACCAGACTACTAGCTTTAGCATTCTATCAACACATTGTCAACACAGGAAACAGTCCAAGTAAAGCTCATTTAATGGACACAGGTGGCCAAGAAACATCCAAATCAAAACAGCAGGCTTCATATTACTTGTGGTAAAAATCATTGCCTACAACTCTTTTATTTATTTATTTTTATTTTTATTTTTTTGGGGGGGGGGGGGGTAAGTCTGCTTTACAAGGTGGCATGTAAACATGGATTTCTTCATGTATGAATTGTGTGATAAAATTAAGTGTCAAAAAAACATTAGCTATTTATCTCTAACCTCGTCCTGCAAATTGCAACCATACACAGATCCAGACTGGATCTGGTCCAATTCAATTAAAGTGAAACCTCCTGGAGGTTCACCATCGAGCATAAACAGTTTGTAACCAGTGAGGCAACGACCGGACAGTAGTCTGAGAGTGTTTAGGCTCGCGAATTAAAGTCTGGTTGGAACGCCTGCACGTGCCGAACCGCCCAATGACATACAATACACTAGAAAATTTCCATCTACTTTGGACTAAAACTCCACAGCGTATAAAGCAGTGTCACAAGACTTGTGAAGTGTTATGAAGGAACACAGATTAACGGCAAGCAGGATTCCTTTTTCCTGCTCAGAACTCATTCAGTGTGAACACGGGGACAGTTGAGAGGATGTGTAAAAAATGTTCTTAGCTTCTTTTTTTACTGCTGAGAACGATGTCATCAGTGGATAGAAGCACTTTAACATCATTCAAGTAGACTGTGTGAGTGAAGCGTACATACAACTGGTTTTACATGAGATTGAGAGATGAGAGGTTGAAACAGCTTGATGTTTAATTAGATTATATCAACATATTACTTTACTTACACACATAACAGAAAAGTACCGTCGCTCATCTGTGTTTTTTTTTTCTTTTTTTAGATATGTCTAATGACAGACAGCAAAGAGCCACAAAAGTTTGAGCAACAGTAATTGACTCTGAGCTCAGTCCAAAAATGTTTTAAAAAGTGGCAAGTCACCCCAAAGGCTTCTCTTCTAGGTAAGTTAAGGCACGAGAATGTAGCCACTTCCTCTCGAGCTGAGCGCTTCCCTCTGCTCCGAACACACACGCTCTTCGTGTCAGCTTTCAATTCGGTGTGTTGGGTTTGTTCAAGTCTTAAATCTCACACCAAGATGAGAAATGTTAAGTCACTGCACGAGCACAACTGCAGCTCTGAAGGAGAAAACTGTGTTTGAAGGACACGAGAAATCCTTTCCCATAAGTTATTACTTGTGCTGGAAATCGTCCAACACACAAAAATGGCTTGCATAATAACTTAAGGAGGTAAGACCTGTAAAGGAGGGGAGGTATACCAGCTATTGGTGTCAAAGTAGGTTTCCCAACATATGTAGACATATAAAAACATATGTTTTTAGCCCCCTGAGTATGTTTGCAGCCCATGTCGACAGTCTGAAGAGTGGAGATGAATCACACCAAGTTTTTAACCCGTTTGAAGTGCAGTCATTCATTTCTTCAGATTTATTAAGAAAAAATAACCCCATTTGCTTTTCAGTAGAACACAAACATACTGCATCACAGAAGCTTTTTACTCCTGTCTCCGCATATTGGAAAACTGGGCTCTACACATAAGATGTGCTGTTTGAGTTTGTACACTCCATAAAGGACAAACTCTCCTCCTGTTCCTGCCATCAATGGTCAATAAGAGAAACTTGGTTGGTCATTATGATTTTTGGCTCTATCATCTGTTTGACAAACTCCCAATGCTCTGTTCCGTCCGTCCCTTTCTTCGAGCAGGTGTCACTCTTCCCGGTCTAACCTGTTTTATAGTACGATCCACCCAAAGATGTTTACCTCAGGCAAAGAAAAGAGTGATTCTTGGAAAAGCTGGGTTTAAAAAGAAAAAAACCAACAACTAACAAACAAGCAAGTCCTTCAACAGGATGACGCTGGCTGGCTTAATCTTTCAACAAGGCGTTGCATACCTGCCCAAGGCTCAACAACCGAGGTACATAACAAAAGGTCATCATTTTAAACTAGATTTAAATGTAAGCATGTCTCACCTGAACAGTTCATTCAAATTCAAAAATCATAAATTTGCACCAGTTATATTTACTGTGGCTGTAAGGACGAGAGAGCGCAAACCCTCGGAAAGAATGGATGACTGGCCCAAACAGAGCCACTACCAGCACTGACAGTGACATGATGAATGAAGAGAAAACAAACATGGGTGAATCTCTTCCTTCACTGGCTGGTAATCAGATTCTCTGTCTGCTTGCCGGTGATACAAATCCGTTTTCGTAATCCCACTAATCTGGATCACACTAACTCTGTCACTAGGTCATTACCAACACAGATCCTGAGCCGGGCACAGTCAGCACAGTGTTTTTGGACATTTCTTTTCCTGGGCTTCAAAGAAAACAGGACAATGGCCATCAATAAGCTCAAAAAGTAGATAAAGACAATTACTCTTACCTGGTTCCAGCTTTATGATCTTCACAGCAGCAAGCTCGCCTGTCTGTATATTTCGAGCCTGAAAGACACACCATTGCTATTATGAGCAAGGCTACAAATAAAACCTTTGGTTTGAAAAAGGCCAAACAAATATTCTTAGATTCAAGGCTGACAAGCGTGGGAACTAAATTTGATGATGGTACTTGAGCTATATGATACTTTTATTGGCATTTTTCATTAGTTTTTGACATTACAGAGCAAATGGTAAGAGATGATCCGCTGCATTGACCAGCTGAAAGAGGGGATTATACACCGAATGTTTGCTTTGATCGGCAGATTAAACAATTCAGAAAATCCCAGCTATGGCTCTAAATGTAATATATGGGAGCAGAGAACTGTCAGTGAGATAAAGAATGCAGTTTGCCAACACTGCCTTGAGCTGTCTGAACTTAAGACGGAAATTTCAACAGTTTTTTTACCACTTGATTTAAAAAAAAAGACAAAGGATAATAAAACAAATAATGAAATAGATAAAGATATAGTGTTTTGTTAGCACATGGCCTGACATTTAAACAACAAATGCCATTTAGATGAGGCTTTCACTTCTGTGAGAAGTGCTTTTACATTATCAAACAAAGAATAACTTTACACCAAACCAACTAAAATTTAAACAAAAAGTCCATATTCATTCACATTTCCATTCCTTTTTGATTATTTTTGATATTCCTTTTTTTTTTAAATAAACTGTTACGTTTGACTTTGTAGAGACGAAGTGGCTGCTGTTAGCGAAATTTGTGTCAAAGTAAGCTGCACTGTCTTCCAAATCCAGGTCAAGACGGGATGCTCCCTAATCCTTAGGAGTGAAGAGATGGGACAAGCGGCTAAATCAGCCGTGAACCACAAACCCCTCCAGTGTGGCCAACTGTGAACATTGGGAATGTGCTGCCAGTTCACAAATATAAGCACTAACCCACACAAAGCTTAAAACTGCTCTGCAGTCAATAGTGCACATATATACAAACACACACACCAAAAAAACTTGTGATATTTATGCACTGCCCTGTGCAGCTAAGAGATTTCCAAAGTACATAAATTTCAACAGTGGAAGCTGCTGAGAGTTCCGCTTTAAAGTTTGTGCATGTAGTAACTGACGACTTGCTTACAACCTGTGGCTCACTTTGCACTTCCTAAAGTAGCTTTAACCAACTTGAGAAGTGCACCACGAAAGGAGAAGCTCTGAACTTACTGTCTGCGTATGTGATGCAGCAGACAGACAGTTTTACCTAACCTTTAGCAAGCTTTCACAAAAAGGCGTGAGGAATCCGTCATGTAACAGTCCAACAAGACGAGATCAATCAACAGGTTTGTCTGGTGGCTGAATAGATCTCAAGCAGCTGTAATGAGGATGCTTAATTTGTGAGGATATAATCTCTGACAACCAGTTAATGACTTCCACAAAGATATTGCCCTTTTCCCCCAAACAGGAGCCAAAGGCAAGACCCTATAATGAATGTAAAATAATCTAAATCAACTGTAAGATTGGATCACACTATCCAGATTACGTCTTTTCTAGAGAAGGTCTCGCTTCCGTCAGCAAGAGAGTACTAAACCACATTCTGCACATATTAAGACAGCATGTAAAAAGAATGCAGGCGATACGGTGGCCAGGTCTGTCAGCCATTGAAAACATTGGTCACACAATATGTAACAAAGGAGGCTCTAAACTGTTGACCAGATGAA
Source organism: Leuresthes tenuis (assembly GCF_036924035.1). Classification (NCBI taxonomy): domain Eukaryota; kingdom Metazoa; phylum Chordata; class Actinopteri; order Atheriniformes; family Atherinopsidae; genus Leuresthes; species Leuresthes tenuis. The sequence continues at coordinate 15,027,573 of NW_027325369.1, forward strand.
ATCTTAAAGCCAAACAATAAGCAAACACTGCACTTTTAAAACTATAGTAGCTATTCTCCCCAGATTCCCAGCACCCACAGCGTGTGGTCATGTTTCGATGCAAACTGATAGTTGCCTTAGCCAGAAAACCTTTTTTCTTTTTATTGGCATTGCATGAATTAGACTAATATGGAATTTAACAAATTTGATCAGATCATAACTGTATTACAATGAACTGGATTATAACTGGCTTGAATTTGACTGCGTCTTAGAACTGTCTTGAGATGACATTTGTTGTGATTTGGTGCTATACAGATAAAACTGAATTGAACTGAAAAAAGAAGAGATAATGTAGTACAACAGTAAAGATGCCTATATCCCAATTATTTTTTTTTTTTTAAAGTGTTGACAGCATAAACTCCCCATTAAAATGATCTATGCACGACTGGCCAAACAAGAACTTTTCCTTATTTGAGGTGTTTCCGCTGTCAATGCTGGGCTGAACACACCCATAGTGAAACTCGTGTTTAGACGGGGGCCGGATCGTATTTCAGCCCGCTGCAGCCCTCAGCCTGTGAGCGCTGAGAGAATACCAGGCGCAGCATTCCACCAGCAGCCTGTCTGGGGGTGGGGGCTGGCCAGAGAGGCTTTGTGTAGAGAGACCATGACAGACTGGCTGAACCATCAAGTCTGTATCAAATGGTTGGTCTGTTTGTCTGCTACAGATGGATAAACAAAAAAGGTTATCCAGAAAAATATTATTCCTCACAAATGACAGCAAAACATTGGGAACGATATAGTGGTTTCGGGGCTTTTCCGAGTCTGCTCAATAACACATCCTCAAAAAACTGTATGCGCTTAACATGCACCAGTTATTGTGTTGACTGCAAATAATGCACAATATTCAGCACAACCTCTCAGAAACCAAAGACCAGCTGAACTGTGAAGCTGGCGTTTCATACTGAATGTTGTTTTGGCCAACAGTCAAAAAGTTTCAGCTGACAATGAGAAGCAGCAAAGGAGGAACATATCTATGAGAGTCCAACTATGTCGGTGGGCTCACCTCAATGCTCAGCGTGGCCTCTGGAACCAAACTTCTGGAGAGGGGCCGGACTCTCTCATACTCCAAGGTTGCCGGGGGGGAGGTGTTGGGTCAGTGTGGGGATATTCACAAGCCTCTGGCTGAATGCCTTGGTGTTGGGAGTTCTCCCTAGTGAGCAAAAGGGTCGCCTTCTTGCGGCTGCAAGTTGCAAAAGGGACGGCTATGATTGTGGTGTCTGCTTGTGCACCGAACAGCAGTTCAGAGTACCTGTGCTGTGTCTTGGAGGGGGTACCAACTTTGGTTTCCATCATTCTGGGAGACTTCAATCCCCATGAGGGCAATGATGGAGTGCCCTTGAGGGGTGTGATTGGGAGGAATGGCAACCTCGATCTAAATCAGAGCGGTGCTTTGTCATTGGATTTTTGTGCAAGTCGTGGATTGTATATAACGAGCACAATGTTTGAGTATGAGGTGGCTGGTGAGCGTACCAGGCCATCTCAAAGCAAAGGTTGATGATGGTTTCCCTCCTGGACCTGTTCCATCTAAGACCAAACCTCAGAGATGAGGAAGATTATAGATGGATGAATGTCAGACTGGCGGTATTATTTAAGATAAAATCACCTCAACAGATACAATCACTACAACTCACTACCATAGCCTCATTATAATCCACCAATCACAACTAAACTAGTCTTTTAAGTTAAAAAACATAATAAAAACCAACTACTGAGAGACTGCTGCTGTATTATCAACATCAGTCATAGCTGTGCCTTCTCTTCCATGTATCCTCTGTTACAACTCCCACTGTAAACCAGGCAAACACTAATAAACAATTGATGATATTGTAAAAACGGTACACAACCCATTCCCATGAAGAAAACCCAGAATAAAGCAAAGTAACTCATATCAGTTTGCTTGTGCACCACCGTGTAATACGTTTAAATTTGTTAATATTTTACAGTACACTGGCAGTGTGTGCTGGTACTGTTTTTGCATGGGATGTTTGACTTGGACAACTATTGGACAAGTACAGAGTATGCTAAAGGCATTTTATTTACACTAAAAATGTGTGATAAGTTCAAGTTAAAAATATCTGAGGAACTGACTCCAGTTTCCAATGAGCTATACAATGTAAGTTTTGAACTCATCATGTTATTTCTGATGACTGATGTGGCCAACATAATTTAGAAAAAGAAAAAAAAGCCACAATATCAGTGTTTATTTAATTATCTACAATGTTGTGCAGAACTTGGCAGTTATTCTCAGTCAACTGTCAAATGTGGTTGCCACATGTTATCATGACTTACAAAACAAACAACATAGGGCTTATGGGTTGATTAGTCATGAGTGGCCAAGTCATGCCATTTCAAGTGTGGGAACCAATAACTTCACTGTACCTTATACACGTCTCCATATGTGCCACTTCCCACCCTCTGAATGAGCTCAAAGTCATTCTGGGGGTTCCTCCTCTGTATTTCACCGCTTGGCCGGGGAAAGATATCCATTATTGCTTGAACCAAAGGAATCCTTTACATTTAGTTGGCTTGATTAAACGTGGTGTGGATGATTTGATGAAGCAGGTGTCTGAAATATAAGACGATCAATACTTCTCAGATGGTCTCTGTCCGTGCTCCATGTCCTGATGCATAAACAGAAAAAAGCGGAAGAAATATGCTAAAATGTAGGTAGTTGAATCTCTTTCTTGTTTTTTTCCCCACTGACATTATAAGAGAAGTGGTTACAGCGTTTTAAAGTGGAATGTCACACCAAAACTTTAGTATTTCAGGTTAATTTAATTATAACTCAGTTACTTATGGCTGGCGTTACACCAACGTCACCAAAATCATAGTTGTTACTGCATAACTTCAGCATGAACACAGCGGTCAGTCCAGCAAATAGCCAGAGCCAGCTATGGGCTTAGCTCAGGGTAAATCGGCTAATGCTAGCTAACGAGCAAATGTTAACTTAGCTCCGCGTATGGCTTTAACTTAAAATGCGCTTACCTTTAACATCAAAAACACGGCAGATATGTACGTCTTGCATTTTGAATAGTCTCCAAGCCTTTAATTGTGCGATGGCGTCGAATAATGACACAAAAAGGAAAGCGGTGCTCCTTTGTTATCGAGGAAACAGTAGTAAACTTCTGAGAGACTGCTACTTACTCTGTCTCCTTCAGAGCACCGCAGACGTTATAGTCCACTTCAAAACACGCAGAAATTCCAGCATTAAGTTTTTTGCCGTTATCATGTCATTTCCTCCTTTTGACAGATTCAGAGAGGCATTAGACTCAAACGTAGGATATTGTCTGTAAACTAAATGAATAACAGATTAATCTAGAAATTTATTGAAAGGGCTCCCATAAAAAGCAACAGTGGGCTGCTAATCTGTTGAGTCGCCAGTTGCTTTTATGATGCATTCGTGAAGCTACTGGAATATCTGTCATCTCACAGGAAAACAAGTCGTTGTTGAAATGATAAATGATATAGCCGCAATTAACAATATATGAAAATAAGAAATGGCAGTGTGTCACTCATATGACAGTCATTATCATCACAATACACTGTAATGTTTTGATCAAGTAAATAATCCAAATACTTCTTCAATAAAATGTGCTAGTGCATGATCAATCAACGTTTACATATTTACGTAGTGTTTTTGAAGGTAGCATGTGTTCCAACAGATGCGTGATTGTCGCCACCTACTGACGGAAGCTAATACTACATTAACAGTATTTTCTCAGTAGCCATAAGGAAAATTGGATAATTGCAGTTACCTGCGCATAATCATTAGTTATGCGTATTTTAATACCTTGTCTCACAAACCAATTTTTTTTCTCCCGCGATTTTTCTAAGCTGCCGCTGCTCTTTAGCAAGCAGGAACAACAGACAACAGCGCCCTCTGGCGACATTTCACGGTACATGCATCACAGTGAGAATAAAAGCTCTATCATCCTCCTGCTATAGGAGCATCGTTGTGGCGGAGATAGGGCATCCTCCCAGCGCCCGACACTCATGACAACCGACTAGGGTCGCTCATTCACACACCAACCGAGTGATAAAAGGGCAGTATCATGGCGAAACACCGTCCAGAAAGAGACAGCTGGGGTGAGTGTACGTACAACATTTCATATTTCACGCTTCGCTTTTTTCTTTTACATTTCGGTCGAGGAGAGGGTGTAGGCAATGCAGCCAATTAGATGCTCACGTTTGACTCCACGATTAAAGGCTGGTTTTCGTTTCGATAATTACCAGCGTCTGATAATTTTTTATTCAGTTATATTTAACGCTTTTGAGAGGGAGAAATACGCCGTGTTGCAGCGGGGCCCTGCTGCAGGAATATCGGACAACCCGGGCATATGCAAAGACATTTTTTTCAAGTCTTGCCGTTGAATAGTTAAAATGCTTCCAGTGATTAGCATACTGACAATGCTCTTTTAGGGCCCCAAAAGGCCTGAAAATCATCCTCTGATTTGACAGTGGTTCTTGTTGTGAGCTTTCTTCAATGCCCGACAATGCCATTGACTTGAAATTATGCAATATTGCACCAGAAAACAGTCTGTCATCTTCCCCTAAACCATCGTCTCTCATCCAATCGTTATCGCTATCATCACTATAACCACCATCAAGATTATGGAGATAACCATCATCCTGACATCACTCTGTAGTCCAACTTTAAATTCAGGCCTGCAAGGGAAAGGGAAAGGCCTGAATGACTGTATTAGAAATGAGGGAAAAGGATTAAAAGGCAGTTGTTTATCAGTAAAGAGTTGATCTGGACTGACCCACTTTAAGCAGCATCTGACGTCTTCAGCTGCTTTATGGGCAGTGGCAGCAGTATCATCAGGTTAACCAGACAGGCTCACGTGGGTAGGCCTGGGGTGAGGCCGCTGCAGGAAAAACCAAAACCTCTTCAGGAATGAGAGGAAGCCTTGGATGATTCCTCCTTTCATTATTCACTATGCATTCCCTTGAAGCCTGCATCACGCTTACAGCACACATCCAAATTTGTGCTTGTTACGCCTTAATCTGTTACATTAGCTTTGTGAAAGTTATAGCCTGGCTGTAATTTCCAATTACATCCAGGAAACTAACATCACAGTCAGGCAGAGAGCTGACGTGCCTTCAATTTTTGCATCAAGAGAGCCACACAGTCCCAGTGATTCTCAACATGAAACCGCAGTGATTAAGAAACAAACTGAGTCACTGCCTGTGAAGCTCAGAATGCTCATGATCTCACTGGGTACCAACAGATGGGATAGATAACATGGCCTGTTGCATTCAAACTATTAACAAGCTTGCAGTCATTCTTATTGAATGATCCATCATTACATCCTGCTCTCTCGAGCAGGATATAATGCTGGATCTTCCCTGCTTCCTCACTTAATGGCCTGCTAAATTTGCTCATCATCACGACGAAGAAGTTCCGGTCGTTCACTTACTCACACAATAACATTTTAGCTGCGTCCTCACAGGCAAGACACATACCGCTTGCGTACTCTATGAGCTCGTCCTTTCTTTTCTTGACATTTTCCGTAACTCCCCCCTCCATCTGTTTGGTCCTCCAGGGTCCCTCAGTGACAAAAATGTCTATGACTGGAGCTCGGAGGAAGAGGAGCCGGATGGACGAGCCCGGCCCGTCCAGGTGCTCCTGGTCAAAGACGACCACACCTTCGAGCTGGACGAGGCGGCGCTGAGTCGCATCCTGCTGAATGAGGAGGTCAGAGATCGTGAGGTGGTGGCCATTTCAGTGGCTGGGGCTTTTCGCAAGGGCAAGTCCTTCCTCATGGACTTCATGCTGCGCTATATGTACAACCAGGTAAATCTCTGCCTCTGTGTGTTAATTGAGGTCTTGAATACCTCAGTACCTTGAATACATCAGTAAGTTCTCACAGTCAAGTGAAAAAGAAAGTTCACCCTCTTTCATTCGAAAGTCTTAGGTATCACAATCACATAAAGGAAATCTGCTCATTTCCAGCTGTTAAAATAAGGGGGCAAGAAAACAATTATTTTAGAAAAAAAACTAAGCCAAAATGTAGAAGCAGAGCGAGACAAGCCAACTACACCCCATGAGTACCTTTAGAAGCAAATAACTTGGAAGTAATTGTTTTCTGTATGATGTCATCAGCCTCTCACATCGTTGAGCAGGAATTTTGACCCACTCTTCTTTACAGTCTTCCCTCAGTTCTTTGAGGATGGAAGCATTTGCTCATGCACAGCACTCTTAAAGTCCCACCACAGCACTTCAATCAGGTTGAACTCTGGACGTTGACCAGTGTTTGCTGATACGCTGCAACATGATATGCTGAGAGGTTTTTAATGCCATCTGTTGGTTTCCTCAGCTGGGCAACTGTTGAATTGGCATTGCATGAATTGGACTAATTTTGATTTGAATGAATTTGATTGGATTATGATTGTGATATAGTGAATTTGATTAAAATAGTCTTGAATTGGACTGTATCTTAGAAGAAAATGAGGGTTTAACACGTTAAACCTTTGAATTAGATGGTGTAAATAGTTTTTTCACACCTGCATAGTGAGCCTTGCATATATTGATGCATAGTCAAGTTCATGTTTTTGGTTTCAGTGTTTTTTGGGCTTCCATATACAGCGTACAGTCATTATTATTCCCAATTTAAAAACAGCAGGCCAGACAGCAACAAATCTCCCAGTGATTAACTACAGAAAATCAGAGCGGCTAACTTAATCGTGAAATTGTGACGCTCAGGCATCTGAGAGCTGGCTCGGAGATGCAGACGAGCCTCTGACGGGGTTTTCCTGGAGGGGCGGCTCAGAGAGGGAGACCACCGGGATCCAGATCTGGAGCGAGGTCTTCCTGGTAGACAAACCAGATGGAAGAAAGGTGAGACTGAATATCACTCTACAGCTGAAAAGAGAGAGTTGACTGTTACA